>NC_090931.1:694593658-695843658 GCF_040938575.1 Ambystoma mexicanum
TGCCTACCCCATGTTGCAGAGCGGCAGCAGCACACAGATGTGAAAGCCAAATCAGAGGGCAAATACATGGTGCCTACGTCATGTTGCAGGGCAACAGCAACACACAGATGCAGAATCAAGTCAGTGGGCAAATACATGGTGTCTACCACATATTGCAGGGTGGCAGCAACACACGGATGCACAGTCAAATCAGTGGGCAAACAAATACATGGTGCCTACCCCATGTTGCAGGACGGCAGCAAAATACACAGCTGCAAAGTCAAATCAGTGGGCAAATACATGTTGCCTACCCCATATTGCAGGGCGGCAGCAGCACAGAGATGCAAAGTCAAATCAGTGGGCAAATACATAGTGCCTACCCCATGTTGCAGGACGGCAGCAGCACACAGATGTGAAAGTCAAATCAGTGGGCAAATACATGGTGCTTACCCCATGTTGCAGGGCGGCAGCAGTATACAGATGCAAAGTCAAATCAGTGGGCAAATACATGGTGCCTACCCCATGTTGCAGGTCGGCGGCAGCAGCACACAGATGCGAAAATCCAATCAGTGGGCAAACACATGGTGCCTATCCCATGTTGCAGGGTGGCGGCAGTAGCACACAGATGCGAAAGCCAAATCAGTGGGCAAATAAATGGTACCTACCCCATGTTGCAGGGCAACAGCAGCACACAGATGTAAAGTCAAATCAGTGGGCAAATACATGGTGCCTACCCCATGTTGCAGGGCGGCAGCAGCACATAGATGCAAAAGCCAAATCAGTGGCCAAATAAATGGTGCCTACCCCATGTTGCAGGGCAATAGCAGCACACAGATGTGAAAGTCAAATCAGTGGGCAAATACATGCACAAATACATCACAGGCGACCATGGGGGTGTACCTGAAGTGGACAGGGAGCAAACAGGGGCCTTTGCGTGGGCCTGTAGTGGCCTGGGCTGGCTCCCGGCTCCCAGATGCTGTGATTGGCCTATCTAGGAACGGCAACCAATGGGAGAGGGAGCCAGGTCCAGGCCAAGCAGAAGGGCAGCAGCAATTAGGCAAGATCGGCCATGTAGGAAGTGCAGAGAAACACGTGGAAAGCAATGAGGAATGGAGAAGCACAATGTGAAGAAAAAAAACAGAAAATGGGTTTTAAATCCATTCAAAATGATTGCTCTTGTGCAATCTTCACAATGCCCACAGCCCAACACAATTTAGGGTGAATTTCTTGATGAGCACAACACGCACTGTAAAAGCGCAACTTGCAGGGTTTACCGATGATTAATTGTGTGCAGAAAATCCAAGGGGCTTGAAGGTGGAGTGCTGTTTGCAGGAGCGGAAAAATGCACCCTCTGTAGTGCAGAAAGAAGAAAGCAAAAATGAACAGAACAGTTAATGAAGGCCTCAGTGGTCTGGGCCGGCTCCTGCCTCCCAGAGGCCGTGATTGGCCTATCTAGGCCGGGCAATCAGTGTGAGAGGGAGCCAGGTCTAGGCCAAGTAGAAGGGCAGTATCAATTAGGCAAGATCGGCCATGTTGGAAATGCTGAGAAACCCGTGGAGAGCAATGAGGAATGGAGAAGCCCAATGCGAAAAAAAAGGACAATGGGTTTTAAATCAGTTCAAAATGATTGCTCTTGTGCAATCTTCACAATGCCCACAGCCCAACACAATTTACGGTGAATTTTGTGATGAGCGCAACACGTGCTGTAAAAGCACAACTTGCAGGGCTTACCGATGATTAATTGTGTGCAGCAAATCCAAGGGGCTTCAAGGTGGAGGGGTGTTTGCAGGAGCGGAAAAATGCAGTCTCCGTAGTGCAGAAAGAAGAAAGCAAGAATGAACAGAACAGTTAATGAAGGCCCCAGTGGTCTGGGCCAGCTCCCGCCTCCCGGATGCTGTGATTGTCCTATTTAGGCCCGGCAACCAATGGGAGAGGGAGCCAGGTCCAGGCCAAGTAGAAGGGTAACAGCAATTAGGCAAGATCGGCCATGTTGGATGGGCCGAGAAACATGTGGAAAACAATGAGGAATGGAGAAGCCCATTGCGAGAAAAAAAAACAACAGAAAATGGGTTTTAAATCAGTTCAAAATGATTGCTCCTGTGCAATCTTCACAATGCCCACAGACAAACACAATTTAGGGTGAATTTTGTGATGAGCGCAACACGCGCTGTAAAAGCACAACTTGTAGGGCTTACCGATGATTCACTGTGTGCAGAAAATCTGAGGGGCTTGAAGGTGGAGAGCTGTTTACAGGAGCAGAAAAAGGTAGCCTCCGTAGTGCAGAAAGAAGAAAGCAAGAATGAGCCATTGTTTAAAAGTCATTGCTTGCAGAATCTTACATGCAACCTGGTCATTTCTCTTAAAAGATGAAACTTGACTTCAAAGACATTTCCTCTGCTGTCCTGGAGAGAGAGGTCTGGTTGTCAAACATCAATCAGGGCCATTGCTTAAAAACATAGAAAAAAATACAGTGCTTAGATTTAAACCATGGTGGAAACAAGAAAAGGCCATGCCTGTTCTTTCAGCAGAAGTGACCTTGAGATCACCATTCCCATAAAATGTCCATTAGAGTTGCAATCAAGGCCAGCACAGGCCTAGAAGGGGGAGGCGTACATAAACATGATCCAGTCTCGGGTTGATCACAATCTTAAGGGTAAATGCAACTTAAGAGAACAAACGAAAAGGCTGGAGTTCAGTTAATAGAAAAATACATATTATTACATAAAAAGGGCAGTGTATATGTCACAACTTGTCATTCCAGACTTTTATTAAAGGTGACAGTAACCCCCTTTAAACCATTCTAACACGATTTTTTGTGTGATAAATATAACAAAAGTTATCAATGAACATTTGATTTGGGCCTTCCCTTGATTCTGAGAGATTTGAAGTTTGTGTGATGGTGAATGAAATAATTAACATGGGAACTATGAAGTGGCATATTCTTCACTGATACGGCTCCTGAGTAACTGAAGAAAAAACATGTCTCTGCATAGGAAGGGTGTGCTGACTTCAGAATAGCATCATCTGATTTGCCTTAAAATATAGTTCTTAAAAATATATTCATACATGCAAAGATTTGAATAATTAGGGTACGTGCCATGTTGATAGATTTTTAGAGTTTGGAACATGCCGAGCCCACGTGTCAGTTTGGGATGATGAAGCTTTTTCCTCCGACGACTTTCCTAATTCACACCCCTCATCTCCTTGTCCTATTAGCACACGGGTGGGAGGTGGGTAGAGAAAACCAACCAATCCCTTTCGCCTCGAATCATAACAAGTTTTTGATGTCATTTGCCCTATAAGTAGACTAGTTTGCATTAGAACTGGGATTTTTCCATTTATTCTGGGAGGTAACCTGCTGCTGAACTCTTGCGAGAAACATCCAAGCAGAGAGGCCCCAAATTATGCATTGGAGATGAGGGACCAGGAGACATAGAAGCGGACTGGGACCCCTTGGAGGAATCAGAGGAGACTATGTTTGACTGACACTCTTGCTGTCCCAGAGGTGCCCTTTTTGCCCTGATGCTAATTACAAGGCCTTTCCTGTAAGTAAAACTATCCCCAAAGCCATAGATTGTGTAGGCACTGCATTTTACAAGCATTGTTTTATTTATTTCCCCATAGCAAAATATCCTGTTTGTGTAGATCCTTAGCATATTTAATTAAAGTAAATCAATTCCCCTATAGAAATTATGGGATGTCTTTTGTTGGCATTCAAAACCAAGAAACCCTTCCCAGTGTGTTTTGAGTCGGTATAGACATAAAGATTTGCAAAATAATGAATCCCAAAACCCTGTTCCCAATTGAGTGTACAGGGTGCAAAATGAAATTCCCCATTGATGCCCTAAATTGTAGATCAGAAGTGTGAAGCTTTGCATTTCCTTTGCATTTGTGGTGGGAAAAACAAAATTGCCCCTTTGTTCCCACTGTGCACTGACCCAAACCACAAAGCCCTGTCTGTTCTTTTAAGGTGTGGCAAAACGAATTTTCCCATTTCTTTTCCTTCCCTCATATTGCATCTGTGATCAGAATCTACAAACGATTTCCCCAATGTGTTCCCAATCTCTGCCATTGGCCTTCAATTCAGAGGGGTCAAGTCTAATTGATGTTTGGAGGGTGGGGGTTGCTGAGAGAAAAGTATTATAACCGAATCAGCAATCACTGTGTTTTTTTAATTGTTCTTTTTTCTGTATTGGTGGGTGATTTGAAAAGAAAGCTGTGGGAAACTGGGACTGCATATCTTAGTGTTACCTCTGTGTTGGTGCCATTATGGAAGTCATTTTGCTCTTGTGTTGCACAGCATTGGTGGCTGATGTTAGTCTATGTCAAATTTGGTTTAAATAAATATATAAATATATATACTTACTACACACCGGCCTGGTTCCTAGTCCATGGTGGCACCAGGTATTTGTTGGAGTTGGGTGCGGGACGAGTTGGAGGCCTTACCAACTAGAACCTGAATCAAAATCATAGTTATTTGTTGTGCGCCACATTCATTGGGGGGAAAGGAAATCCCTGAGATGAGTATGACTGCGTAATAAACCATGACACACCCCATTGCACAATTGTATGCTTTGACAACTGTATGCATTGCAACAAAAAAAACATGTAACAGTTGTCAACATGTAGCCACTGGTCTGCTCTTGTAATTTGTAGAGCATCTATGACAATATTGCATACTTGGGTTTTGAGCATTATAAGAATACCCACTTGGTAGTTTACCTGCATCACCTAAAGTAGGTGTGAACACACCGAAGATGTTTCTCTATGTGATGAAAGGGAGGAATGTCTTTGCTCTGTCTGTTAAGGCAACCTGGATAGGGAGTACATGGTTTATTTTTCTGCTATAGATGGCCATATTAATGGGATTTCATAGCCTACTCCCAACTTCTGCTGTACATTTTGTTCACTTCACGTAACATTGAACATTCAAACTTATCGCTAGCAATCAGGAATGCAGAGGATTACATTGCACAAGCACCAAACAGATACGACTCTTGGAGGATTGAGATGATCCCTTCGTCCCCTTCCCTCTTTCCATTTTGTTTTCCCTACTTTCACCATAATACAGACAACTAACGGTTCAGGTGAAGGAGCGTCACTTTTCAACTGCAGGTTTCAGCACTGTCGAATCGATCACACAACCATGATCTGAGTAAAGCTAGTACCACATAATCAATGTATTAGGAATGCTCTCACGGACAATTGCTCAGCATCACTGGTAGGTTTAGTCCCATTTTTCCTGTTCAACATTTGTTTGATCCACAACAAGTGATTACATCTGCATCCCTACTACCACAATCAACCCTCTTGCTAAAAGGTCTTGGACGTTTCCAGTTGTTATTAATTTTTATCTTACTCTCACTTATTTGCTCTTGAGACCTTTTTGACCTTTTCCTTTGCCACACAGACCACAGTAACTCGTTTCTCTGAGCAGTGGCACAGTACACCACTACCCAGGCACTCCTTGAAGCCTTAAGACCAGTAGGTTTCTGCTGGGTGCAGTATAAAAGTTTATTGACATAAGACACTGAAAAAACAACAAGACATACTCTTTCCAATAAGTTAATGTAGATTTTGAATGAACTTAGTAAAGGTCCTAGAACAACATAAAAGTATCTGATAAAGCAGGGAATATAGTAATAAGGACTTGCAAAAAGCACATTGCACAAGAAACGTCAGACCTAATGAATGTACACATTATGAACCATTGCCTAATGAGCCCGGACCACAGATGGAAGAATATCGACAAAACAAAATGTAAGAATGGCACAAGGGAGATTTACTAAGAATTGATGAGAACGATTTTCTGTAACATATCCAATTATGCTGACAATCTGTTTCCCAAAATACACAAAGAACAATATCACTTTCCACCATTCGACCCATAATAAGTGGCATTGGTTTGCGAACTAATTTAAAAATACATAGATATATATCTTAATCCACTATCAATGAATCAAACGTCATATATTTGATACACTATGCATATACTAACCATCCTGCAGCAAATTAAATTGGAACACAAACTCTTATTGTACACATTAGATATTTGGTAATTGCATACCTCAATTCGACACTCGTTAGAATTGGCAACCGTGAACGATTTTACAAACGACAAATCAGCAAGCTCTTATGATCATAATCTGGTGGGACTGCATGTGATCAAAGTCATTGGGAAAACGATATATCCATTTTCAATCATTAACTGTATGGGCAGTAGCGTGGAATTGAAGTATGCCCTGACCGTAGCAAACATTTTCATGTCAACTTTGAGATTCAGCAAGCTTGGAAGGCCACTGCACAAAAAGCTATATAACATGCAAACTAATGGGCACGATAAACAGACAATATCATAGCCATCTGGGAGTGCACCCAAAACGTCGAGAGGAACATGTACAATCATTCAACAGAAATACATTTCACATCAAATTGACAATCACATTCGGCAATTATAAGGCACCCTCCCTGGAGCTCAATCCACATATAGAAATCTATTAGAAAGCAGTATATTTAGAAAGCCAACTGAAGGAACCTCTGTTTTTCATGCTAACCTTGGCAATAAGAGAAATACAATCAGCAATATTTCAAATGGGGTATTATTTACTACTGAAATGAAATCGCAGTGAACCAAATAAATGTAAAATACAAGTGGAGGGTCTTAAAAAAGATGCATAGGGCACAGATACAATCAAAATGTAATTGGAAAAGCTGTGAAATATGTTGAGTGTAGAACTGGAGACAGCTCTCTTACTGCTCGTCTTCAGGTAGAAATATTCATTATCAACGAAATTAGGTTTATTAAAACATATTCAGTACACACGCCTACACTGCACCTCATCCCTAATATACACTAGCATAGCATAACAAAAGGCAAGGATTTAGTTGAATGCATTGATGAGAAACAAAAAATAAACGCATTAGGGCATCAACATTAAAAACATAGTGGGCCTCATTACGAGTCCGGCGGTAACCGCGGCGGTAAAACTGCCTGGTTACCGCCGGACTCGTATTACCATTCCGCCTCCGTGATTCCCGGAATTACTGGGACATTACAACCCCGGTTTTCCGGGAATCACGGAGGCGGAATGGTGTAAATCCCCATTCCCATTGAGTCCTGTGGGACTCAATGGGAATCGGGATCATGGAAACACCGGCAGCATCTTGTAATGCTGCCGGTGTTTCCTCGTCCGCCTGCATGAGGGAGGTGTTAAACCCGCCAGGTCAGACCTGGCGGGAACATCACCTCCCGCCTGCAGGGGTCGGGATCAGGCGGTCCGGAAACAACGGTGGCGGCGGGTTTACCGCCACCGTTATTTCCGGACCGCCAGGGTCGTAATGAGGCCCAGTGAGTCTGAGTTTCTTGAAAAACATGACACTTATAACACACGCTTATTTATTTATTTATTTGCATTTGTGAAGCGCACTTGCAGCCCGGAGGCATCGAGGCGCTGTTACAAGAATTTGTAAGAAGTTTTGATTCACAGGTTAATGGGGAAATCATAGTTCTCTTAGTTGCAAATACAGACTCAGTGAGGTACAAGTATGATCAGTGTTACAGGCATCCGTAAGATAAGAGTAAGGCAGTTATACAGGGATGTGCACATATATATTTACCTTTCATAAAAAGAGCTTAGTTTTAATGGCTTTGTGGAATGCTTGATGGGACTCGACCATTCTTAGATGAGTAGGGAGTGCGTTCCAATGGGTAGCGGCCAGTGTAGGAAAACTGGAGCACCCTGCGCAGGCTTTCCTGGTTTTTGGTGTGAGAATCTTGTTAGAGTAGCCCACCCTGAGGGGTCTTGTGGCGGTGTGCTTTGTGATTCTCTGGGACAAGTATGGAGGTGCGAGCTCATGGAGGCATTTGTGAGTGAAGGTAAGAGTTTTAAAGACGATTCTTTCTTTGACCGGGAGCCAGTGGGCCTGCCTTCTCATTTCGGAGATATGGTCTTTTCTTGATGTACCTGTGGCTGCCCTGAGGGCGTTGTTTTGAACCAACTGGAGTTTGGCAAGATTTCTTTGAGACGTTCTTACGAGGAGGGATTGCAGTAAGCCAACATTGAACCAATAATCGCCCTAGCAATGGTAAAGCAGTTCTGGCGGGATATGAAGGGTCTAGCTGCATTAAGAACTTCTGAGTAGTAGGCTGAAGAGGAGGGGATGGCATTGACCTGTCTATCCATGGTCAGATCCGAGTCCAAGTAAACTCCAAGTGTTTTGACATATTTCGAGACCTTGATAGGAATATTATCAATGGTGAAGGATGTATACTGCTTGTCGAGTTTGCCAAGAGTAGTGGGAGACCCTATAAGCAGAAGCTCTGTTTTTTTACTGTTAAGGCAGAGCCAGTTGTCTGCCATCCAGGATTGGATAGTGGAGTAAATGGTGGTGAGTGTGTTCATATCCGCATCAAAGTCACCCGTAAGTGGGATGAGCACCTGCGTGTCATCCGCATAGTTGGTATATGAGATGCACAGGGAGTCAAGGATGCTGAACAGCAGCCTGTTGAAGAGGTTGTAAAGCGTGGGGGCGATACAGGAGCCCTGTGGAACAACACGTTTGTTGAGGTTGGGGGTGTCACAGGCGGAGTCAGAGAAGACTTTCATAGCCCTCTCTTTGAGAAAGTAGGTGATCCACTCACATACTTTCAAGGAGAAATTGGCCTCAGTTGCTAGGTGGCGGCACAAAGTGTTGTGGTCAACCAGGTCGAAGGCTGCGGAAAGACTGCCTAGGCTGCCTAGGCCTACCATAGGCTGCCTATGTTATGTAACTGGGATTTGTGATGCTCTGGAAGAGAGTGGGTGGGTTTGGTAAATTGGGAGGAGAGTGAAAGGTGATATTGCAATGCATTATGTTGAAGTTTCAGATCAGATGCACTCTGAGCTCTGCATGCTTGTAGGAATTCTAGGTGTAACGTGTAGAAGGCATAGAAGGATTTGTGTCCAGAGGGGAAGTCTCATGTGTGGGCATGTGTTGGCCAAGGGCTGAGCTTGTCATTTGTATACAGGTGTAGGTTTGTGATATTGGAAGTCTGTGGAGAGCACCTTTCTTAAAAGCTGTGCACGCGTGACTGGTTTGCATTTGTGTGTGGTACAGTGAAGAGAAATTGAGGTTTAGTGAAAAGGGGTTACCAGACATTTGGTAAAAAAAAATTGGTCGACCAGACAAATGGTCGAACCAATTTGGTCGAAAACCAAATGGTTGAATTTTTTATTTTTTTTATTTTCACCCCTTTTTTGGGGGGGGGGGCCCTCAACCCCCTTTTTTTCTAAAAACCCCTTTTTTGTAAAAACGAAAACCTGAAAAATAAATATATAATTAAAAAAAGAAATTCGACCATTTGGTTTTCGACCAAATTGCGTCGACCAAATGTCATTCGACCAGTTTTGTGTCGACCAAATGTCTGGACACCGTGAAAAGGTAGGGAGGGTTCTTGGGGTTTCCGAAGTGCTTTTAAATTATTGGTCTTTCTGTTGGTTGCATTATGTTGAGCAAGGTTTGGCTTTAATGATTGACGTGTGAAGATCTCCTGGTTTGATGTTCTGGGAGA
This sequence comes from Ambystoma mexicanum, assembly GCF_040938575.1. Taxonomy (NCBI): domain Eukaryota; kingdom Metazoa; phylum Chordata; class Amphibia; order Caudata; family Ambystomatidae; genus Ambystoma; species Ambystoma mexicanum. Next base: position 694,603,188 of record NC_090931.1, read on the forward strand.
CAGGAGAGTCAATTGCTTTATGAATTGTACTTCTAAATTTTGTGTGTATACAATATATTGCATTTGTAACAAAGTGTACATTGGTAGCACCATCAGACCCATTCACAAAATAATCTTAAACCATATCTGGAGTGTAAAGAACATCCAAATATCCACTATCAATGAATTGGAACACGTACCATCACAATGTCAACTATTCCAATCTCAAGTTCATAGGCATATAATATATAGAGTCATTTCTCAGAGGTAGTAACAGAGAACCTTGCCTGCAGCTGTGAGAAGTGGACTGGAACTTTTTCTTTGGTGCTGTAAAGACTGGTTTAGTTAAGGATGCAGAAATGGCAATATTTCTTGTGTCACTTGACCTGGCAGTATTATTAGACTAAGTATGACAAAGTGAGTAATACATAATTTTTTTTATTTATTTATCATTTATATAGCGCAGAAAACCCAGAGGTATCTAGGAGCTTTTAATTTAATAATACGGTTACAGTAAGTGCAAGAAAAACAACAGGTTACAATGGCTGCCAACCAGGCATGCATAAGACCTGGGTGGTACATTTTATGGCAAAAGTCTCGTTAATATTGGTTTTGAATCTAATGTGTGACCAATGATACATGGTATTGTTGACATGTAATTGCTATGGTTCATATTGCACATTATATCATGCTATATTTCTGATTCAAAATGTGATAACGAATAGAACATTCACAATACTCATGTGATCAGTGTCCATGTAAGCACTTGATAGTATGTATCTTATCTGATAAGTAATACATGTATAAATATTCTCTAAATAAAAATATCCCCCAAAAGGGTTGACTATGGCTCTCACATCGAATTTATCAAAATGCTTCCAAGATATCTGGAAGGTTAACGAGTTTGTGTGATGCGCGTATCTCATGTAGAAATTAAAATCTGTGATTTAAAATGACCAATGCTCCAATTCTGACATTGAAAGTATCTCGACGATGACACAATTTCACGTGAAAAAGCCATCCAAGAGCTCCTGAAAAATCCTTTAAGTGAAGCATTTTAAAAATAACTCCAGCTAGTATAAATGGACCTAAAATGCTAATACAGCACCAAAAGCAATGAAACTGCACACAAGCATAACTAACTTTGAAACAAGGAAGTAACAAAGATGTAGCCAGCATTAAATCAGACATGCAAGTATGCATTCAGTCATTTACATTTTCTAACATAAAAAAAACACGTGGCAAGGGGTAACACAAATGCCAAACTGACAACATGGTTTTCAGTGAATGTACATTTAATATAAATGGCATAACCTCACACGTCGTGGCTGTATTAGCACAGACAAAAAGATACATGATATTTAATAAACGCTGAAAGGGGAAAAGGCTATTTTAAATTAAGTAACAATGTGAATACCATTTGTAAGGAACATGATAACGTATTGAAATTCATCTTCTTTGGCACATTAATATTTACACACTAGAAATGTATGTTTGAAGATACATGTTGAAGATAAATCATAAGATTGTAATAATTATGAATTCATTACACATTTGGATTCAAATGATAATACTGTCAACAATCTTTGCTTTAGGCTATGCTACTATGTTTCGGTTTCATCTTTATGATTATTTTATTAGTTGATTCAAATGTAACTAGCCTTGAGAAATGTATTGAATCGAAGAATGGATAATACATATATTTTCCAGCACATGGGAAGAATACCAAATTATTCAGAGTTGAGTCCAAAACTGTGAGTGAGGGAGCCAATTAGGACTTTATTTTTCATATAAAAGTAGCACTGGCAGATCACTCCCTCCACATCACTCCAGCTGCTTGGCATGGCTCATGTTGATCATAGCCCAATAATATAGAATGATCAGGGCAAGCTGTGGTGATTTCTGCCCACACGATTTTGTTTCCACAAATGCACTGCACTTCTACATGCCTACCTGCTCCACACTAGCGCACCAGGGCCGGCTATAGGGACACTCCTCATTAGGACCCTGGCGGAGTGGGTTTCCGCCAGCGCTAATCGCGGCGGACCCGTCCGCCGTACTACGAGTTCCCTTAGCGCCATGGAGGTTTTCTCCGCCTGGTTTTACCGGGCGGAGAAAACCATGGCGCTAAGGGACCTCGTTGTTAATTACGCCGCCGTACTTTACGGCGGCGTAATTAACTCCTTCCCCACTCCCATTATACCCTATGGGGCAAGAATGGGAATGGGGAAGGGTAAAATGGGGATTGGGGATTTACCGCTCCGCCAAGGTCGGCATGGGGTGGTAAATCCGCCAACCCCCATGGCGCTATCGGCGGCTTTCCGCCATGCTCCGCGGTGCATTTAGCACCGCGGATTCCGCCAGGGTCGTAATGAGGGCCACTGTCATTTGAAATGTTTCTGTGGCTTGCTTTTTAACATTTGCTCCCTTTTCACTGTTTATCTTTATTTATTTATTTATTTGTAATTTGCCGAAAGCCCGCAGGTATCGGGGCGCCACAACAACACAAAAGACAACAAATGCACGGGACAGAGGACAAACAGAGACGTTTGACACTGGGGCTATCGGGGGTCAGTGGGCATAACTGAAAGTCCTAGAAATTCCCTGAAAATTACTGTTATCTCTCACGAGCACCAACTTCACAAAGAATGTTTAAACTAACTGTTCCCACCATATCATTTGCCGGTCTAGTGCTACCTCTTCCCATCTCTCAGTCTATCTGTGCTCTTTAAATTTGACATACATGACTGTGATAAAAAGGTGGCATGCATGAATCACTACAGACCTAATGAACACTGAGCTTGGTTCTCATTTCATTTTTTACCATGCTTACCCGGAGGAAGGGTGTGCCGGGGGGACTTTTGTAGTTGGTTGTTTCATGGGGATTATTATGTGTGCACGGTGAAAAATAATAAAAATATATTTTGAAAATTAATGTTTGCACATGGAAACATGTATGCGGGTTCAGACAGCCTTACGATTTGGATTTGAGGACAGAACGGTAGCAACATTAGTCACTCCACTGGGTTCCAAGTTCCATCCTAGGATAATATGATATGATATGTTATTTATAACAGCTTAAAACCCAGAAATTTCTAAGCGCGGACCCAGGGACCGAACCTGTGTTGCTCTGTGTCGTCTTGCTTCCAAGGCAAGCACGTTGCCCCTAAGCTATCCTCCTGAGACAATGGGCCTTATTATAATTTTGCTGGTCCAGGAACTATGGTACCGGTAAGCATGCCGGTAATGTAGTTCTCTGACCGGCAAACTACTAGTTGTGCTTGTGGGTGCCTTTCTGCCGGACCTGGCGGACAGAAAGGCACCCGCAAGCACAGCACGTCAGATGCACTGGTACCGTTATAAACGGTGCCGGTACATCCAACCTCCCCATTCCCATTCAGCCCTATGGGGTACGGCAGGGCCGTAATGACCCGGTAATGACCCGGTAATTTCCCATTTGAGGGCGCCGGACAAAATGTCAAGTTTAGCGGCAGCATGCTGGTTTTTCAAACTTGTAATGAGGCCCAATGTTTCCTTTCTGCGTGCAGAGTTTCAGTTGGGTCTCATGCTAATGGTGACTATGCACATACTCAGTTCCAAATGCACAGACATCCTAAGAGAATCATATGCATATCCGAAACAGTAAATGTACAATAGGATTCTGGTCTTTGGAGTTTTTAGTGCTGATTGTCCCGTGTACAGAGCTCCAGATAGTATATTTAAGTAGGAGTATGTTGCTTCCTATTTTTTGAAGTTGGAAATAAAATGATTTTTTTACAGAGTAAAAAGTAATTAATATGGTGATTGGGGATATTGTTAGGTAGTAAAAATAAATTGTAACTATTAAATGGATCCTGTTGTGACCCATACTTCTTTGCACCTTGTATTCCATGCAAATCAAAAGATGCTCTTCAGCGCAGGCATTAGTTAAGCTAGATTATAGCTCCTTCCTGTAGAACTGCTTTTCTGGTCCACTGATCCATTATATCTGTGGGCTGTGTTGGTTGTAGCACGGTGCAGGCTCATATGTGTTGCCTACACCTTCTCTGCCTTTGTAAGTGAGAATTCACTACACCAGAATCCCGCAAAGACAAAGGTCCTGCAATTTTCATCAATTTGTAAGCAGGTTCCTTTTGAGTGGCAAATACAATCGGCACCAGTGGAGAGGATTGATCAGTTTGTTTACCTGGGTTTTATGATTCATTCTAAACCTTCTCTTGCTCCACTGTGTGCTTGGCTTCACACTGAATCCCCCAAACTCGCAACCCAACTCCAAAGGGTAGGCTAGAAATTCTGCAAATTCTCTCTGTTGCCCTGTCTACGGTAGTATGGGGGCAAGATTGTCCCAAAGTTGCTCTATGGAATAGAAATATATAATCTGGCCCTCATATATTACCTAACAAACCTGGAAGCCGTGATCTGGAAAGGAGTTCTACATTTACCATCTTCTCTGCCGCACACATTTATTCGATATGAATTTGGCATCACCTCCTTGAAGGCCAGAGCCCTTTGGCAATGTTTGTCCTTTTATAGGAAAATGCTCCTACCAACAGCCAATTCCCTGATGGTGGACTTTGCAGAGGCATGTGAGAGGGGCGGTTATCAAGCCCTACAAGATCTTTGGGGGCTTGCACTTCTATCATTGGCCGAAACGGGCTGCTCTAAGAGTGACCTGAAAGGGAACCCTGACAAAGTTCAGAAGGATGCTTTCAGGGCGGACTGGTCCACTTCTATTCCGTCCTTGATCATCTTAAGGCTGACCCCAAAAGACAGAAATGTCTGGCCCCATATCTATCCATATATTCTAGCAAGGCTGTGCGATCTACCTTTTTGAGATTCCGCTAACATCTGATGAAATCAAGGAACCCACTATTAAGATACGGTTTAATAACGGAGGCCGCAGACTTTTGCAGATTTTGTAAAAATGAATCTGTGCGAGAAACACTCAAGCATGTTCTACTAGACTGTGTTACCTTGAAACAACTGCATGATAAAGCGCTCTACAAACTTAGATGCAAAGTCACCATGGATATTGAATCAAAGTGGAATTATTGCTTATCAGCTATCACAACATCCACTGTAAATGCAGTTGTATCCTACATTGATTCCGTAATGATTGATCAAGCAAGTTGACGTGTTTTCTCTCGTGCAAAGCTCTCCTTTTTTTCGTGCAAGTAATTTTGGGTTTTTTCATTGCCTTGTATCTTTTTTTTTCTTTTTCTTATTTTCTTCTGTTTTATTCTTTTTTGTTTGCATGATATTTTGAGTATGCAAAGTGTTTAACATATTACATTTCGTTTTAGTGTAAACTGTAAATTGTTAAAGGTTGAATACATTTTTAAACAATAAAACAAAAAAACTAAAAAGAATATGTGTTGTTTCTTTTTTTGGGCTGGGCTTTTGAACTCTTTATTGTTTTGCTGGGGGCATTTTCTTTTTTCGAGAGTAAAAGTGGTTGGTACATCACTTACCTGAAGGGTTGCCCACTAGCAAACATTAATTGTCTTGGGCGCTTCAAAGTGACACAATGATACGGTCTATCATTTCATGCCAAATACTACATGCAAGATAGAATCTTAAGGGTGTTTTGTGGAGGGGTGCTGCTAACAAAACCAGCAATGTTTAGGGCAGAACAGGCAGAATCAGTGCAAGCTTCCCTCCCGCATAACATGTAAATAACGGCCAGCAGCAGTGCAACCTTCAATCACAGTGAACATGTGGAGCACTGGTAATAGGATAGTAAGAGTGTGAACTCCACTACAAAGAACATGTAGATCACAAGTACCAACAGTGTAAGCTTCCCACGAATAAACAGAACTAGTGGTGCAGCAGAGGTACCAGCCGTCTTCCTCCAAACAAAATCACAGCACCGACGGCAACAGTCCAAGCTACCCTCTACAATGGGTACAACAAAGGAAGCTACACGGCAAGCTTCACGCACACCACACAAGTACTGGCAGCGGCGGTGCAAGCATCCTTAAAAAATGGAACGTGTACACCATGGTCAGCAGAGGGGAAGCTTCACTCTTATATACCATTGTGATTACAGATAACAGGAATGCAAGGTTCACTCACCGAGAATAGCCACAGTACAGGCACCAGAGAATGATGTCCCCACAGCGAATACATAAAAGGTGGCAGCCATTCAAGCGGAAATACAAGAGCACTGCATGCTTCACTCACACTGAGCACGTACAGCACAGGTGGCGTTCGCACACAAATCCTTCACGAATGGAACGTGCAACGCAAGGGCAGCAGAGAGGCAAGCTGTGCTCTTACACACCATACTGGAGCAAGAGAGATAACAGCGGTGTAAGGGTTCACCCACCCATAAAAGTTAAAGCAGAGGCAGTAGTTCAAAGTTAACCTGCACAAAGAAAATAAGAATAGCACATGCATCAGCCCCAGACAGAGCACTTAAAGCAAGTGCAGTAGAAGTGCAAGATTCGCTCACACAGACAAACAGACCAGAGGCAGCGTAGGACTCAGCAGTGCATTCTTTACCCACAGACAGAAAACAGGTACAGTTCCTGCAGCAAAAGTGCAAGTCTCTTCTCGCCACTCTCTCACTCTCATGCCCTTTCTCGCCACCACACAGACGCGCATGCACACATGCAAAAAAACACACTCTCTCTCTCTCTCTCTCTGTCTCTCTCTCTCTCACAAAAGCAACCATTTTTAACAACCCTCTAATGTTAATACCCAATGTCTCGATTTCAGAAGGGTGAACAGCGAGGGTAATTTCTGCCAGGATTCCCACCCGCAGCACTAACAATACCAAGATCTTGCAGCTGTTGCCCTAAGCTAAACTGCCTGTCCGGCTGCCACTGTTATAGGTCCCTCGTTAAGCTGTGAGAATTACAGCACCTAGATATTACGGCTAAAGCCCTGTGTTTTATGCAGCATATGAACTGAGCAGGAGGGGCATGGATTGTGGTGGGACCATATTTGTATTCTAAGAAAAGTCTTACCTGTGCAGGTCTTTCATCCAACCATTTGACAAACAAACAAGACACAGGAGGATTCACAATATCTGTTTTGCACGACAGAGTACGTTTGGCGATCATCGCCAAAAGGCACAAGCAGGGCTGATCTGAGGAATGGGCAGTCTGTGCCGTCGCCCTATGCCCCGAGCTCTTAGGGGCCCCACAGCTACCTGCTGCTTTGAGTATAAGAAGTAACGAAGGCTGGGCTGCTTCTCATTGTGACTGTTTTAGCGAGGCTGTGCTGTCAGCTCCCAACCCCCTGTGAAGCGCTTCTAGCGACAAATACCACCCGCTCACCTTCCCAGCAGCCCATCAGACCCATGGGGCCTCACAGTTAGGGCTTATCACGCTATTTGTTTAAAGTAATGGTCCATTTAAGAACCGTTGGTTGAAAAGAGGCGTTTTATTCTGAAAGCACACTAGTTATTGCACAAATCTGTCTTCTTTGAAGACAATAAGAATATGTTGATGAAAAAGAGTGATAGTATTCACATGTCTGCATTTGGTGTGTTAAATACATTTTTTACACCCTTACAATAGGACAGTTTTGATAAGTGTAGGGACAAATTGGTGTACCCTGGTGCTCTTCTGCTAGTGTCTCCAATACTGTCGCATTATTGCTGCACTGGCCCTCCCCCAGTCTCGCATCAATTGATTTGACAGACTGACACTCTCACCAGCCAGTCAGTGCACCAGAGATTTGAGTATAGCGGACTAACTGTGATAGAACCAACATTACGTTTTCTCCCCTGTTGCTCCCAGCCACTGAAGTTGCTTGGGCTGTCCAAAGTACTGCCCCACACTCTACTATGTCCTGATATGCTATGATATTGAGCTTTAATTGCACACCATCTGCCATTTTCGCACTTTCTAGAACCTTCAGTGTCTACAAGAAGTGGGCGTTTTTAGACTTAAACGAGAGAGTTAACTGATTGTAACATTAAAGCTGCACTCAAATAGTCTCATTAAAATGAGTAAAGAAGTTAGATGCCCCTACACAAGTATGTTTGACACTCCTCCACCGTCTCTGTAGTGAGGGAAGCCTTTCCTGAAACTGGCGGTGTTATGTTTCCTCTGAAAAATATCCTTGAACAAACGCAGTAAAACTTTAAAGCTGATACTTTCAAGAAAGACTTCCATCGCCTCTCAGCATATTGCGCTTTAAAATGTACTATTTGATAGTTGGTCCCCACACCAAACCATGGGGGTAGGAGGTAGAACAGTGGGGGTGGAGCCTCCAAATTTGCCCTGCCTATTTTCTGAAGTGGCACCTCCCATCACCACTTAGCCCCCCTCCCGAAATGTAGGTTTCGTTGCGCGCCTGTTATGATGTGTATATTTTTCAAGTACGATTTCTAAAACACTATTGTTGAAAACCAAACGTCGTGGTGAAGGGGGAAAAGGATCAGAGGGCACATTTGTTGTGATGATAGAGAGGTTGCTGGACTGAAGATGTTCTGCCTGGTCCTGTGATGAGTTTCAGGATGCAAGTTGAGATTACATGTGGGCTGACAGTGCCGGCTCCATCCACTTGGGTGTTTTTGAGACCAGCATGCAAAAAAAGCTTGTTTGCTCAAGTTTTCGCCCACCAGGATTTGAACCCACTAACCCAAAAAAACACATGAATGTCCAAGGGCCGGCCCTGGGCACAAGTAAAGCACACAAAGGCGAGTGTATACATTACACAAAGGCAAATAAGGAAACTAAGCCGAGTCCCGCGGGCAAGCTCCTCAAGTGGATAAAATACTTTTCAAAGATGCGTTTCATTTTCTGTGTGTAGCAACCATGACAGCTGGCGATTGATTCACAGCTCCCTGAGACAATGAGAGCACAGCCAAGGACCCAAAAAAACCGAGACTGGAATACGGAGGATTTAAAGAGGCTCGTTGTCTGGGGAACTCGGCCTGGAATTCTCGGAGGCAAACGAAGAGGCTGTTACCGCCCTTAACATGTCTTCTATGAGGGCATTCTGGCCTGCTGGCGTTTGGGGAGAGAGAGGAGTGTGGGTTGAGGGTATAGATAGCATTTAGAATCTGGGGAGGGCCCCTTCCTTTAGACTCACGTGTACGCCCTTGATATACAGTGGCATCAGGGAAAGGCCTCCCAGCCCGCCCACTCTGCGCATGCCCCCAGCACTAGCTGCAATTGGCCCTAGCTTTGCCAACAAACGGTTGGAACAGTTATTAAACACATCCATTAAGACAGCACAGAGTAAACACGCTTCTGCGGTCCTACCTCCGGGTGGAGATTTCCAGGCGCCTTTCGAGAGTTGCAGCCGCGCTCTGTTGCTGAGCCAGTGTTTTGTGCAGCCTGTTAGTAACTGACCTCTTCTGTCTGTGCCCCTCCCAAACACGCACTCTTCTCTTCCTTCGCCACTTCCCTTTACTCCTTTCCATCCTGTGGGAGGGCATTTAAGAGGCGCGTGCCTTTCCTGGGGAGGCACTTTCTGGCTAATTGAAGTGACGACTTGCCCGTTTTATGAAGAGGAAGCTCTGATTTATACAACCTTTCCCGGCATGAGGTCGCCCAAAGAGGATATGAGCCCATCCCAAGCTTGTGACAAAAAAGCTGTCAAGTCTCCAGACTGTGTATTTTTTAGTCATGTAAGTCCTTTGCTCTTAGTTACGTTTGGCAACCAGGACCGGTTCCAGCAGGGGGGCCACCCCCCACCCAAGGCCACCCCGTTGTCCTCCCCTAGAATGGAGGCCATGCTAGTGCGGTTAAACGCCACAGGGACTTGAGGGAGTGCAGGTGTGGTGGGTGGATTTCACCTCAGAGACATCATTCAGAGGATGAACTGCAGGAGGCCTGGCCAGGATTTGTTTGCTTTCCCTAGACAATGATTTATGCCCCACAGACATGAAAGCACAAATGGCCAGGGAGATGGAGGGCCATTCACACCTCTGAGGTAGCACACTAGCTCAAGCAGGCAGCCTACAACTATCTAGCAAAATCCTGTGTTGCCTGTTTTTAACTGCACTGTTCATCTTACATATTTCAAAACTCTCATTTACAAGGTAGCTATGTGTGGGAATATAACTTATTCCCATCATGCTTAATATGATGGCGAACTGTAGCGGACAATAAATGGCAGGTGATGCTTGGTCACCGATTTCTTCAGCAGGTGCATAAATGGCTGCAGACCCTGACAAATGACATTCCCTGGAACACCCACTGCAAGCATTTTTAGGCCTTGTGGTCCAGCAGTTTGGGCAGGGCTACTCGCATTAGTGGTAGGGAGGCCATGGTGGATTTACAAACATTGGTATGGAAGCCTAATCAAAGAAATGCCAGTGGTTATGATTGATTCAGAGACTTACTTCCATCAGGCTGAGGGCCCTTACAGATTACATTTGAAGTATATATTCTGCTGTATGAACTACTTGAGTATAAGTGAAACAATAATGTTGGTAGTAAGAGAAATGTAATCCTGGATGGGACAGTGTAGTAAAATCAAAAAAATGATTTGATGTAAGGCTTTGAATTAGGCTTTTAGGTGTAAGCCAGAACGATTGCATTGGACCACAGATAGGATGGAGAGAGGATGTTGGGAGGGACGAACATTCTATGGACATGTTTGGTTGTTTACCCATCCATTGCCATGTTAATCCCTATGGTATTCCCACTAACTGCCTGCCCCCCCCCCACCCTGCTGAAACATACCCTCTTGGGTACCCTTTGAGCTAGCTCTGTCTCAAAGTAACATCAAAGGTTATGCTGTATTGGGCCTGCTTGTGTTATATCTAAGCATTCCTTTGAGAATGTAATGACTCAATTACCTCTGTAAATGAGCTCCTGTTGTAATGAAAAATCTCTTAACAATGTGTGATTTTAGCCAGATTTAAAAATAATATGGATGTCCTTGCATCTGTTCCTTGCACTGGAGTCCTAAAACAAGCAATCACAAAGCCAACTCTTTTGACTTGTGTATAGGTATTAGGCATTTGCCAGACAATGACATCATATGCCTAGGTGCTTGCACCATTTTCAAGATGTTCCCACTTTATTGCCAGGTGGTGCCCTTATCATGACTTTCCCATGTGTGCCCAAAGCCCAAACTGTTGGCTTGGCCAATGCGTGTGGGTTTCAGTTTGTCGCCCAAAGTTAAGGTATATATGCCCAGATGTGGGTGCCTTCTTTGCTACGCCTATGGAATGAAACTGAGCCTCACTGAGTTGATCCAACAAGAACCTAACTAAACATATCAAGACTAGGATGGCAAGTATAGACCAGCTTCGGATCTTCTTCTCATGCATATTTACCAGTGGGGATCTGACCAAAATAGTATGTATCTTTGTGGAAGCCAAGGCTGGCTGGCCAGTACTTTTCATGAAATGAACAGATGAGTACTGACTTGATAACATCATACTGTTGGAGTAACCTCTAACAATGTTTGTGTGGAAACAGAATACTTCATGTGTATTATGGGTCTTGTTTGAAAAGGATGATATAACTGCTGGGTGTTCAGGCAGTGCCGGAAGTGAAAATTATTTACTGTGGGATCCCACCGCTGACAGAGATGGGGGGGGAGTGAGACTAGAGGATTGTTCTTAACCTCACCCCCACACCCAAATCAATATTTGCCAGTCAGAATATTAATCATGAAACCTTGAAAATATCACAAGAAAATAGCATATCCTATTTTGTTGCTGGCAAAGTATAAACGATGTACATCTGTTAACTCTAAAAAAAGGGTATTAAAATATGTCTTGCAGTGTGAAATCAGAGGTGGAGTTAAGTGTCGGACAAGGGAGAAATGCCCATGGGGCACCCTTGCCCTGCCTTTCTCCTCTCAAAGTCGGCCAGGGCTGCACAGACCCTCCCAGTGAAGCATTATCTTTTTATCATGTCTCGGCATCATATTATTTTAAACAGGAAGTGATTAATGATGGGAAAAGGTAACTGGCGCTTTTTTCTTTAAATTATATAAGCTTTTAATAAGCTATTTAAGTGTGATTGTTGGGTGATTAGATTTTATGGGGGTACAAAACAAGCTGTGTGAAACAATGGCACTCATTACAAGTCTGCCGGTCCGGAATCAATATACCTGTAACATCAATTACCGGCACGCTTTCCCGACCGGCAAACTTACACCCCTGATGCTGGAAACAACAGTGGCGCAAACCCAGGGCACATAGCTACCGCCGTCGAAAGCCCTTTCAACGGAAATAGTGACAACCCCAGAGGGCATCCCGGAAACACTGGCACGACTGTAGCAACGCAGCATCACGACTGCTGCCCACACGGAAACAACATCACTATAATGCCAGTGCCACTGTGAAAATCACACCAGAAACACTGGCAGTGCAGGGCAGGTGGTAAGCAGCATCAGGTGTGCATTAACAGGCCACAGGTGGGCCCAATCAGCCCAGCTGCACACCATGAGCACTGTGGCTGCTGAAAAGTACCATACCCACACCTCACACACACTAAAACCACTCGTAGCTGCAGCCATGGAGTTAGAGGTGCTCCATGCAGGAGAAAATCTACATGCACAGGACGCTGATAACTGGCAACAGGCTGACAGGCAATGGCGGAGAAGGAGGAGGGGGAGGCAAATGGAAATGGCGTGGAACAATGGCCAGCAAGCCGTGCCACGTAGGTGCACACCGATACCCCGGACAAGGGCCCACCCTGGAACCTGACGGACAGCCAAATCCATACCCTTTACTGCTTGTACACGGACACCATCCTGACCTTAGTACAGCTCATCCATGCTGACATCCACAGTGCCATAGGGATCCGCACTGCCATATCCCTCCTGCTGAAGGTGTTCTAAGTGCTGCATTTCCTGGTAACTGGTACATTCCAGCACAGTCGGAGAGTTACATGGCATATCAGAGCCAGGATTTTCAAAAGTGCTGGGTCAGGTCCTCGATGCCCTCCTCTGCCATGTGTCAGAGCACATTTCCCCAGACAATGACACAAGGCCAGGTCAATGCCACAAAAGTACGGTTCTATGCTTTGGTGGCCTGCCCAACGTGATTGGGGCCCTCAATTGCATACACGGGGAGCTGGTGTCATGGCATGCCACAGATGAGGGCTACCGCAAGTGCAAAATGTACCACTCCCTGAATATGCAGGTGGCATGCGACGCAGGCATGACCATTACACATTGCTGTGCCAGGTTTCCTGTCTCCACTCATGACTCAATGTTCCTGCGTAACAGCACCTTGCCCAGCTACATGACACGTTATGCTGGACAGCAGACCTGGCTCTTGCGTGAGTATAAACAGTAACATCAACCACATTGCATGTTCAGTTAATGTTGGAGTGGGATGTAGACTGTCAGGAGTGCATGTCACACAGGCAGCAAGTAAAGCCAGTGACCCACTCACATGCTTGAATGACTGACAAGGAGAGGCACGCAATACCTGGGTATGTTGAAGGACATCACACCCAAGGCACAAAATACAGCACGACCGCACCATTACCCAACTCCAAAAGTCACCTCAGGGTACCAGTCTTACGCATGTCCTGACCAGCAGTGCCGGTCACTGTGACATGCAAGGTGTCGCACATCCAGCAAGTGCACCGACACAGGTGCATATGTCATACATCTACATGCACCATTGAAACACTCCAATATACCCACACTGATGTGTCCATCACTGTGTCCCTTTCCATGCAGGTGACTCTGGATATCCATTGCTACGAGAAATGAGCTAGGGGTAGATCTCTGTCTTCAGCTGGGGCCGCTCTCTGGAACAGCCTCCCTGCCACTCTGAAACTTAAGGTGAACCAGCTACGGATCTGGAAGCACCTCAAGACCTTCCTCTTTGCTTCTGCCTTCGCCCTTCTTCTCCCCTGCTGATCTTCTCTCTCAGCCCGTGCACCTGGCCTACCCTCTGACTTCCGGGCCCAGGTACCTGCTCACCTTGCCACCCACCCACACTGACTCCTGGCAACCCCTTGGACTGGGGTCTGTATCTGTAATCATACAATCCCCCCTTTTTTTCCTGCACTTATCAGACATACCCTGTCTGCTGTCTTAAACCCAGCACTTGCCACTTGCTCGCTGCACTATTACTGTTTGGTGGCTTTTATTATTTGTTTATTTTATTATTTATCTGTTTTTCCTTTGCTCCGCACTTTCCACTTCTCCCCCCCTTCCATGCACTTTTCCCCTTTCCCTCTCCCATGCACTTGCACGTTCTCAATGTCACTGGACCTAGTAAGATCGTTGTTTTTGTTCTCACTTGCTCCCCTCCCTTGCCTTGTTGCGCTCTGAAACACGAGCGCAATACAAATGAAATATCAATATCAATATTAATACCATGGCTGTTGACCCCAGTGAGTCATCCACATGACCACCACGACACAGCCTACAACAACGCACACATACGAACCCGGACCCCAATCAAGCAGACCTTCGACCTGTTGAAGGCCTGTTTCCGTTGCCTGCACCGTTCGGGTGGTGCCTTGATGTACAGTCCCGTAAAAGTCAGAAAAATTGTCCTAGCCTGTGCCATGTTAGATAATAACATGTGCATCAGGTGCAACATTCCCCTGTCCCAGACATGGACATGCCCCAGCAGATGATGTACATGAGAGTGATGACAGAGCTTCTGCACACATGCATGCACACCGTCAAAGGGACGACATGGACGGATGTACAGCCCGCCATGAACTCAAATCCGGTCATTTCTGAGCACACAGTACCTGCACCTGCACCTGCACATGTTACTGCACACCAAAAAAGATACATGAGCACAATGAAATATCTAGTCGTGATTATGAATGCTACCCCATGTGTATTGAACAATGAAAACGGAAATGAAACATGTGGCCCAATAAACACAATCCAAAAACACCCCAAACCACCACCCTCACCACGCAAACTACCACCAACTCCCCCCAACAACCGACTACCCATGCAACTCCTGCCCCCTCACAAACAACCCCAAACCCAGTCACTCCCAAGTAGAATGGCAAGGGTACCCCACCACCAACAGACCCCCAATGCCATCATTTACAGTATCGGCCCTGCTCACATCCTTGGTCTCTCCGTGGCAGCCTTGCCCCTTTGAGGTGCCCCCAACAATCGCCTGGACCTGCGCCTCGGCTGCCCTGCAGTGAGCATGTGGGCGTGGTGCTGGTTGAGGACGTGTCAATGGTACGCTGATCCAGGGCCGCCTGCAGGGACAGAGACAGAGACTCGGCCATGGCCGAAATGGCCCCATTCCCGTCGCAGACCCTCCGAGCAAGCAGCACCATGGCAAAGGTAGCCCGTCCTATGGCAAGTGCACTGCTGCGCACAGTGCCCTGGACGCTCTCCCTAATGAGCTGTGCCCCAGCACGCAGCAAAGTGGCCTCCTCCAGCATCAGACAGGCCTCCTCCAGGTGCTGCTGCACGAGGCCTGCCATGTGTTCATGTCGTTCTTCCATGGGACGGAGACAGCTGTCTATGTCCCTGACATTGGGAAGGGTGGGCATGGAGGGCCGTGGATGTCGGAGTGGCTGAAGCTTGGCTGCTGGTATGCAGTGTGATCTGAGGTGCCCTCTGTTGAGTCCCCAGCATCCTGTGTAGCTTCCTCTTCACTGGAGGCAGGCATGTATGGTGAAGGCTGTTGTGGGGGGAAATGGTTAACCTCTTGCTGGAACCCTTGTGGCACACAGAGCTGTGTCAGTGGCTTCATGCCGTGCCTCTGCAGTTTGGGCCGGTGCAGTTTCAGTGGCTGCAGGCCATGCCTCTGCAGTTTGGGCTGGTGCAGTTTCAGTGGCTGCAAGCCGTGCCTCTGCAATTTGAGCTGGTAGAGGAGTGGGCTCTTGGGCAGGCAGCCTTCTCTCTGGGTTTGTGGCCGGCTTGTGTTGTGCCAGCATGTAACGGGTGGTGGTGCTGCATGGAGTTGCCCTCCTGCCACATCTGGTGCCGCTAGAAGTGCCTTGCCCAGCACCATTGTTGTCAGATGATGTGCCTGAGGGTGGAAGAAAGCCATGACGTTAGACACCTCTGTGGCATCCCATTACCTTGATACATGCAATTGGACATCGTGTGGCATGGTGTTGAGGGGTCATGTTGTGGAACATGGCATGGTGAACTCATGCATGTTTTACAGGGCGTCAGTGGAAAGTTGGTGGGTGTTGGTAAATGCAACACAGCTGTATTTGGTCTTCTAGCATGGTGACTTAGAATTAGCAGGGCACAGTGACATGCAGTTCTTGCTGGAACGGGAGAGCTGGGATATGAAGGGGGCAGTGTCCAGTGGTGGGGAGACAGAAGGGGCAAGGCACATGCTGATGGGTGACATAGTGGTAGGTCCAGGTGGTGCATGTTGGGTTTGTGCTTGGTCTGGCAGGGGTCTAGATGTTCCATGTCATCACCATTGCATAGGAGGGTGGCCATGTGTAGCGTCTCAAGGGTGCTGAGTGATCATCTATTCTGATTTGGCCTACGTCACCACCACTGAGCATGCAAGTCATGCACAATGGAAGAGGAGAGGGTTTAGGAGGGCTGATGGGTCCCTGGTATATCATGCAGCACTGTTAGACAAAGTGATCAATGCACTGTCCCAACCCTCCTTGACGGCAGTGGTAAAGTGCACCGGCCATACTAATGATACAGATGAGCAGGGTCGGATTGGCCCCTCGGCCTCTTGGCCCGTGGCAGGGCCAACATCGTCCCTGGGGCGTGGGAGCCAGTTTCTGGCCACGCCTGGGCCGGTTTGAAAAAAAACTTGAAAAAAAACCCACCTGCAACAGAATAGTTAATCAAAGCAAGGTAACAGATGTTACCTTGCTTTGATGATTGATTTGCATGCATGATGTGTGCATCAAAATGATGATGCATGCATCATTCAGATGCTGCTGCAGCATGCAAAGTTGAGGGGCCGAGGGGCCGAGGCCGCTCCCGCGCTGGCGGCTATCACTGAGCCGCCACTCCAGGGGGCACGGTGCCCGCTGGAGTGTCTGTGCTGTTGTATTAATAATAAATATGTATTAGTGATATTAGTGACAAATGACCAATTTTAGTGTAGAATAAGCATCCATTTTGGACCATATATTTTGCCTTTCGCAAGTTGCACTATTAGCATTTAAATTTTTCTGCCATTGTCTCTGTTACGATCATCACAAGACATTCCATCTCGGTGTCCTCGGTCACTTGACAAAATCCTTGTGCCTAAAAGCTTCTGTACAGTGTAAAAATATTTGACTATAGCACATCAAGTGGCCACTGACTTCATTGTGCCACAATGAATGCTTTGTTGTAATGTGTCTATCTTTCCCATCTCCCTGGCATGCTGTTCAGGTTGTTTGTTTGCATGTATGAGGTAACAAGTGCTCAGAGTATGCAATGTCCTGTGAGTGTGCTGCTTTCCCTATTTTGCCAACCTCTGAAGCCTGAAAGTAGATGCATGAAGGCTTGACATGCGGCCAACTTTGCACCAGACCTGCAGATGCACTTAACTGGTCTGCAGTTAAATCGCAGTTACCAGTTTAATGGTATCCACTACAGAGTAATTGCTAATTTTACTATATCCGATATGATAGCTCAGTGGGTTGAGCGCTAGCTGCTGTGATGTGTGTGTGATCTGTAGGTTTGAATCCCACCAAGGCCATCTCAGCCTTTAATCCTTCTTAGGTCGATAAGTGAGTACCAACATAGGTTGGGTGATATTGTATGCATATTTGTTCTATAAAAAAGAGCTTAAGCGTAAGTGCTATACAATAACATATTATCATTTGGCCTTGGACATCTGGTTGCATTCACAGTAATTTGACTTTATGGATCTATACACACAACCAAATTTTTCGTACTGAACTTAGGAACAATGCTATTTGCTTCCACTTCCTGTTTTGTCAAGGGGTTGAAAAGTCATGTTTCATTGCTTCTCGGGATGTCACTTTGGGGTGGGGTCAAATGACATCACTTCCGGTGATGTCCTCAGAGGTCAAGGGTTGTGAGGCGAGAGGTGGGCCACTTTTTTGAGACAAGGGGTGGGCCACTTTCTTTTGGGTGTCCGGGCCTATTTCTTATCCCAGTCTGACCCTGCAGATGAGGTCTCACTCTGTAACGCTGCCACGGATGCAATAGCCAAGCAAGCAGCGTATCTACCAGTGCCAAATGTTTCTGAGTACTCAGTGGTAGCGCAGATCAGAGAGCAGCTGCCAGACTCTTATCATTCCATACTGATCGCGCAACTAATTGAGCTGCAGGGACAGGCTCCAAAGGAGGAGAAAGATTTATCGTTAAAGAGTGGATGTAAATAGTTCCCTTCAGATTTATTGTGGTGCCAGGAAACCTCGGGCAAAGCAGTTATGCCACATGAATTGCTGATGGTCGCATTCGTCCAGCTGGATCATCCTTCCCATGTGTCAAAACAACATATTGCTGCGGATATACTGCAGGACTGGTTTGTCCCCAATCTGCAGGAGGCAGTAACTAAAATTGTTATTAACTGTACCACATGCCAAACTTACAGCACTGGTCATACCCTAAGGACAATCCCAGGTACTCTGGCCTGCCCTACTGGGCCGTTCCGTGAATTTCACATAGGCTATGCGGACATAAGTGGAAGATGTACTGGGCTGCATTATCTAATAGTGGTTGTGTGTCCCTTCTCCCGGTGGGTGGAGGCTGGTCCTTGTGCACATCCAGATGCTAAATGTACGGCCAGGATTTTGGTCTGAGAGGTTTTCTCTCATTAGGGCATGTGCGATGTAATAAGATCTGATAACACACATACTTTTTCAATGAGCTCTTCAAGGAGATAACAGCATTACTGGGCATCAAGCAATGCAAGTGTACAATTTCCCACTCTCAGGCCAATGAGGTTGTAGAAAGGATTAACAGGGTATTGAAGAGCAAGCTGTCCAAGCTTTGCACCACTTTAAAAGAATTGGGTGCACTGCTTGCCCTTTGCACTATTTAGCATGCACACTCAGCCCTGTAAGGATCACCATTTGTCACCCCATGAGGTAGTAATGGGACACCGGATGCACACGCCCATATCTCCCATCAGGAGAGCATCTGATGCTCACACGGCTGTGTCCGTGTTGGGTGACAAATTTAAAAGCTATCATTTTGCTCTAACAAAAGGCATAAAAAGAGACCATGTGTACATAAGAAACTTTGTCCACCGGTGGAGTGAGCCTAGATATAACGGCCTCTATGAGGTTGTCTACGCTACTCCCTTGCGTTGAAAGTTTGAGAGCTACAATATTGGGTGCATCTGTCTGATGTTCCTAAAGCACTCCCAGACCCCACCTCCCGCCCATGTCCAGTAAATGATTAAGGTGGCAAGAACGGTCATGCACCTTGTCTCACACCATACTGGCGTTCTGAACAAACACGTGCTGCTGCACCTTAACCAACTGATCTACCTCTGCGATAAATAAAACAACGCTGCTATGCAATATTTGCAGAAACGCTATTTCTCTCTCTCTCTCTCTCTCTCTCTCTCTCTCTCTCCCTCACTCCTTCTTTGTTTGTTTGTTTGTTTCTTTTACTTTGCAATGGATGTACACAGGTCCAACCATTCAATTTATAACAAGCAACATTCTCGCTTTCGAGAATACTATCTCATAACAGTGTTTTCCTCCACGTATACCTGTGTTTTGCGTTGTGTAGCTGCTCTTTTCGCAATTTGTATGTTTGGATTAGGTATATCTTTAAGGTGTAGTTTTATATGGGGTGGTCATATAAAAGGGGGGAATACGACATGCAAACAGTACTAATGGTTCCTAAAGGAATGGTTCATCAACATGTAACGATGCTGTAAATATATGTCTATCAAAGAAAGTGACTGAAATTAATAGTACCGCGGCTGCGGACCTGGCTACCAAGCATAATGCAATTACTAATAATAATAAATCTGTCACCCAGCAGCACATGGGAAAACATGGAAATGTACTAATGTTGTCATTATTTCCTAATTTGTTTCCCGACATGATTGCAAATGTTAATTTCTCTTCTAGTGTTCCACATGTTACGGGTTCGAAACTTTTAAAAGACAAGTTAGAAGGGCTAAGTATGATCAGTACCAAGGACTTGGGTTAGATACAATAGAAAATGTGCACCATCCAGAGTTAAGTAATAGTTGGTACGCAGACATGAGCTCAGTGCGGAAAAAGAAGGCTAATGGAAGCTGTTATGTTTGTTCCTTGATACCCCACGTGTCGGGAGCCCCCAAGGTATTAATGCCACAGGAATCTCTGATTTTGGAGGATCAATGTTTACTCCATCTGACTTTGTGCAGATTGCGAAGCACTTTCCAGGTACGAAGCGTGTGGCTCGAAATGATGGATCCTGATCCACTGCAATGTGCCCAAAACCCCAAAAGTATGCACTGCTTGCAAAGACTGTTCCTAAAGCCGGAAGGCATGAAGTTCGTAGCAAGCAGATGGCAAGAATGGCAAGAAACTACATTTAGCTGTATTGCAGGATGACTTGCAGGATTTGGAGAGGAAGTGATCCAAAAGGTGAATGCTGTATGTAGTGGGTATTGAAATGAGCATGTGGCAAAACTCACAAGGGTCGAGGCAATGGAGAAACCAGTGAAGTTGCAAAAGCAGGAAGAAATGGAACTGTGTTTTTATAATGAAGGGAGCGTCCTTGTGGGGACAAACAGCAGGTGCAGCAAGACATTACACATCCCAGACCTCAAGAAAAGGACAGCAGCCGTGATGGATAACTACTGGGTGTGCGGGCAGCAGGCTTTTCTGCACCTCCCGCCATCATGGAGGGGCACCTGCTCACTGGCCTTGCTGCACTCAGCGCTCCTGGTGGTCCCTGAAGAACATCTGATAGTGGGACCAGCTGGCTTGTCGGCCCCAAAACCAACATTAGTGTCTGATGCCCCCCACCACAGTGCTGCCACAGCGGCCTATATTCCGCAACATGTCCGATAAGGAGAAAAGAGAAGCATTGCAAAGAAGGAGAAGGTCTAATTATCTATCTCAAAATTCCTTACAGTTAATGAAAGAAATACCAAATCAATATCGACTATACAGCAAGGAGGAAACGTTATTTGCATCGCTACTCTTACCAGGAGTGCAAACCGCAGCAAACGCCAAATGGCTTCAGATCGTGGGTTGGGAAGTGATCCAGCTGGCCAATGATACTGAGCAAGGCCTAAACACAATCAAGATGGAGATGCGCGCAATCCAGCTGATGAC
Source organism: Ambystoma mexicanum (assembly GCF_040938575.1). NCBI lineage: Eukaryota > Metazoa > Chordata > Amphibia > Caudata > Ambystomatidae > Ambystoma > Ambystoma mexicanum. Next base: position 694,624,271 of record NC_090931.1, read on the forward strand.
GTTGTAGAACCGTTATCTACTGAAACTCCTCGTGGTTATGGAAGTAGGGTTTTGCCGAAAAATGTGCGATTCCTGTTGCCCCTACGTGCCTCCTAACAATGCAGACAATGGGTCCCTCACCAATATAATAGGGGCCCTGCATACCCTTGGTACTCACATGCAAACAGAAGCTGGCAAACAGAAGACTGGGGAGGATAGCTCAAGGGCAACGCACTTGTCTTGGAAGCAAGACGATGCAGAGCAGCACAGGTTCGATCACCGGGTCCGCGCTTAGAAACCTCTGGGTATTAAGCGTGTTATAAATAACACATTACAAATTACAAAATTACTTACTTGTTTGACAACCTTTTTTCCTGGGCACCATTCTGGATTGGGGCGATTGTGAAGCTACTGGTTCCTGTGATCGAGTTTTTGTTGGTGAACTACTGTACTTGCCAGCTGGCTCTCTTATGCTATGTCAAAGCCGTGCCTAGCAGCGCAATGATGATGGTCTCAATTGTGGTACATGGTGCACCTCGCGGTACAAAAGATAGTGTAGTCCAAACTGATGACCCAAACAAGCCAGGCATGGCTGCAATAGAGCAATGCCTTCACCCTCCAGGCACACACGCAATTCCCCCACCAGATCCTGAGAATTATGTAGAACACTGGGTAGATCTAGCTGGGGATGTATATACATGACGTGTACCCCTGAGCAAAATGCCTAAGTGGGGGAAAGTTTAAGGTCCGTATGTAGAGCAGGGGTGCCAAAGGAAGGTTCACTGCCATACTGCAGAAAGATTGGAACGGGAAAGAATGGAGAAGGAGGAGCAAAAGCTCACATGAGAGTTTGTTATTGTAGTATTAACGAAAGGGGGCGATGTTGGGAAGGGGGGGTGATCGTCCCAGTTCCCCAAGCGGTTTTGAATGAGGCAAAGGCCCAGAAGTGTACAATAGGGGGCTCAAGGAGGGTACAGGGCGGAAGGGGTGGCAGCAGGAGCTTTTGCGTGGAGAACATAGTGCATGTTGTGGGTTTAGAACACACTGGGAATCAGACAGCATCCTAGGTAATAGCAGCCATATTGAAATCGAGGCTTGACACTGCACTGCAGCCAGGGCTGCAGGCCTAGGCCACAAACATGGAAATAAGTGTAAAATAGGTTTTATCGTGGGCATCTGTGAAAAAGGCCAGAGCTGCAGAGATTCATAGACCTTTCATTCTCTCATGTTGCCAGCATTTCGTATCCAAGGAAGAATGCGCCATGCAAGGCCACGAGGGGGTTGAGAGCTGCTTCCAAAAATTGATCCCACGAGAAGGAGGGCACAAACCTCCAACCTCTGCCCCCGTCCCAGCTCTAAGTAATAGCACCCATCTGCCCCTGTCCCAAGACCTCAATATTCCAAGGTACCAATCAGACCCAGACCCCTGACCATAAAGCTGTTAGAAGCCCCAATCGATCAGAAAGATCAGAAAGCAGGGACAGGCTGCCTTCACCATGGGTCATGTGATTTGTGCTGTGAGGTGCCGGGAGGGGCAAAGCAACATACCTAAAACGAGGGTGGGAAGCTTTGGAATGGTGCTGTCGTGTCTGGATTCGAGTTAGGGTGACCTTGAAGGATCCGCTCAGCCATTGTCTGCAGTACCAGGTGCAGACTAGCTTAGAGATAAAGATTGTATTGTTTTTCTTCACCTAACGAGCAAGTAATTGTAGCCTCCTGCCTGATGATGTAAAAATAGAAGCCCATGTGGAAGAAGACAGACAGACGGGGCTGGGACTAATGACCTAGTATCCCTTATGAAACAGGTAGCCTATGTATACGGTCGCGCCAACCAGCCACTCGGATTTGTACTGTATGTAACTACGTCATTGATGATGCTGTATGCATTTTTAAAGTATTGCGCATGCTGGTGCATCTCTAGTTTTGTGGAAATAAACCTTGTTCTTCTTGCAAGAGGGGTGCTGTGCCTTTTTCCCTAGTGGATTTCATTTTTTCTGGTGTGAGCGTTGAGCGGTTTCTCTACAAAAGCAAATGGTATTCCATACGGTCATTCTGTCTCCTCATCTTGACGCGACTTGCACTGACTTCCTGTCCCTGCTTGGATTGACTTTAAATCCATGTGCATTATCGATCGCACCCTATATAGAAAAGGTTGTCAATCCCGTCAAGAGAAAATCAGGCGTTACTGCCCTAGTCGCATGCTTTGATAAACAGATGCAGTACTTCTGGAGGTTCCACCTTATCAACGCAAGCGTACTGGTGGACAGACTTTTTCTGTAGCTAGCCCCAGACTCTGGAACTCGCTGCCTCTGTCTCTCTGTCACATTCAGGACCTTAACTTTTTCAAGAGCTGTCTGAAAACCTGTCTTTTTAACCAAGTCTCGTCTGTCCATCTGCATCGTTCAGCACAATGATGCCTCTGGCGACTGTTGCACTTTACAAGTGCCCGATAGATAGGTAGATAGATAGATCCCTTTAACTAAGAGATGCAGGGATAGCCCTGGGGTAATCGCTGCATCTCTTTGTTAAAAGGATGCCTGGCAGGTGTTGGCTCCACTATTCAGAAAGAAAAGGGAGGGTGTCGACCCTCCACAGGTCATCCCATTAGTTAAGAGTTTCAGGCACCCTCTCCCACAGGCTGCAGGCGACCCCCATCGTGAGGCCAACACGACTGGCATTCCCTTGCTGAACTATGCCTAGGATTCAAATCCCTTCCAGGTTTGCTTCCCAATACTCTATGATGTTGAACATGTCATTGTGCCTTAGTGTCATGAGCCTTATCTGCAAACACATGCTTACCAGTCTTGACATTTTATTTAATAGTGGGAGTTGTGGTCCAGTCCCTTTTAATGAACCCCCTGGTTTAAAAAAGCCACAATTCAAAGGTTTTCAAAAGGAAAGCAGTGCACTGCCAACGTTGAGACCCCTGGTCACATGGAGTAAGTTCCCTGGAAATACCAATAGATGGGTGTGGTCTTCTCTCGGGTTGGGTGCAGTGGTCAACATATGCTGGCACTCTGAGCCATGTGGGCCATGTGGGATACAATATAACACCTCACTCTTGAGCAAGTAAATATGCACTCAAGCAGACACCAAACAACTTGGACAAGTTTGGAACTAGCAGACAAAAGGCAGACCAACCCACCCAAAGGTTGACCTGTTTATGGGCAAACGACAACAAACACCATTTGCGTGATCCAGTCAATACCCAAGTCTAGGTTTCAAGCACCAGCAGCCACATCAATTGGCCAGATAGATTGAAACCCCTGTGACTTACTCTTGCCGAAAGCTAAAACGGATTACCAACTAATATTCCATCGTCCCAGCCTAACTCATACCATATCTCTCTGCACCAGCATAACACTAAAACACTCCAAGCCAAGCACGCTTGTCCACAACCTCAAGGCAAGGCACTTGACAAGCATGCATGATCCTGGTCTGGCAGAACAATGCGCCCTCAACAGGGCTGGTGTCCGTGTGTTTCTTAAAGTATGGGGCAGGGCATTGCACACTTTGTGAGATACACCCAAGAATGCCTCAACCTCCCCAAACACAAGCATAATGTGGCACACCCTGGCACACATGGGTGGACTGCCCTTTAGGGAACTTTGGAGATTTCCCAATAGGCCTCTACATCGTAGACCTCTTTTGTGTGGAGACCTATTTTATTTCCACATTTTCTCATAGGAAAAGGGTTGGGCTTGCAGAAAATGTGTAATTTGGGGCCACTGTGAACATTATTTCCAGGGCCTCTTTTGGTTTCCGATCCAGCCCTGCTTGCAGAATGAGACGTAGTCCCTATGAGAATCTTCATTTGTTCATAGATAGCCTCTAGCATAGCATGGTGATCCTTATTTCTGCAAATCTTTGAAGGCCAAAATAGTCCATTCACAGGGAAGGAATTGGGCCGTTCCGTGGACCAATTCCCCACTAAACTGAGGAATCTCCCTGCCCCTAATGTACCCCTAGTTTCCGTGCTGATGTAGGCACTCCAAATACTAACAGTGAAATGCTCCTAAGCTGTGTATGTCTCATTCTTTGCACACGTTTCATTGTTACGGTGAGTGTTCTTATAGATGAAATTAGTACAATACTCAATTTTCATTGCATGCTCAGAACAAAAGCATGCTGTATGACTAGATTCGCTGTCACTCTTGTGTTCCCAAAATGCACTTTATTTGACATCAGGGCACCCCATTACTGGACACCTAGCTCTGCTCCTCAACCCAGCCCCTCAACTAATTGTGTCCATTTCCAACACTGCCAACTTGTACTTCATGTTGAAAAGTACCTGTAGCCAATGCAGATAGGAAACTGCTACAAAATAATTGTAGGCAGCTCCCTAGGATTCCCTTAGTAGGGGGTCAGCAGGGCTATCCATGTTGGACACCAAAGTATTACATCTGTTCCCATTGTAAGGGGGAGTGGGGAGCAACATGACAAAGTGTGAAACACCTCACAGTACGTGAGCAGCAGTGTCTGTACCAGCGATAGCTTCAGAGCTAGGCACATACGCAGCTTTCTGTTTGGTGCTTTTCCTTAGTCCGCGTGCGTGCGCGCGCACACACACGCACGCACACGGATCAACGGTTAAAGGCCTGCAAATAACATGCAGAGGGAAGTGTGATGTCGTGCAAATGGTGTGGCCCATCGCCATCGTTGGGTTATGTATGAGGCCACAGTGCGGCGATGGGTAGTGACGAGTGGCTAGGGAGGGGTTCGGGCCATTGGGAAGTTCCGTTTGTAAACGAATAAAGATAGGTTGGTAACCTCATGCGGTGTCCTGCCATTTATTAAGTAACAGTGCTGTCCTCCGTTATTGTTCCTGCGTCGCACACTTTCACATTGGCGAGCAGGAATGGACCCGCACAACGTTGCGCTCGGCCCGTGACTCACTACAGCACCCCGGCAGGTGTGGAGGATGGCAGAAGGATGCCAGCGCAGGCGCCTAGCCTGCTGGCAAAACCGGCACGCCCCACTCTCGCTGAAGGCTGGCGGCAGAGACGAGGGAAAGTGCTACCGGGCATCATTACCGGCGTGTCAGCGCACTCCCTCGCTTCCCCTCCTTCCCGCATGTTGGCGGTAAAAGCAGCAGAGCTGTGAGGCCCCAGCCAGGTGAAACGTCAGGACACGCCACATATAAGCAGCAGTCAGCTGCTCAGGAATCAAACGCACGCGGCCTCCAGATCCATGGGATTCACCTGGCCTGCAACATAGCAGCAGTGTGCAGCACGGTGGCGAGGCCTGCCTGGACAGGGGAAACGCAGTAGCGGCAGAATAACTGCAACACCACCCAGGAGGAGCACAGGAGCTCACAATGTGTAACTGTGAGGTGCCCGCACAGCCATCTGGCTTATTTCTGCCACCCTCCAGTGAAGCTCAAGTAATGCATCTACTGCTTGAATTTGATCTGAGGAACACCAGCAATCTGGGGCCAAGATGGGTGCAGTGGCTAAGCGACTTTAAATTCCATGTAGGAGTCACGGGGCCCGTAAATGATGCTAGAGTAAGGTACATTCTCTCACTCACTGTGGGTCCAGCAGTGAGAGATATCATAGGCAAGCTGATTGACACTGAGACAGCCTCTTTCCATGACATACATGAGACACTGTCAAACTATTTTGCCCCTGCATGAATATTCACAATGAGAGACACATATTCCACATGACACGGTAGGAGAAAGAAGAAACAATGGACAATTTCATCATGACGCATCAAGATCAAACATTGCGAGTTCCACATATACTCCAACAATGAAGCGCTGCGCCCCTAAGTCATTGTGGGGTGCGAGTCCCAGGCGTTCTGCAAGAAGCTGTTGCATAAACAAAGGTCCCTCGAGGGAAATACTTGCATTAGCCTGCGTGGAATCGGCCATTGACCAACAAATGGACACTACGAATAAGGTGAGCATACAACCCCAACAGGCAGAGGGGATAGCATGAACAAACTCGCCCTGTCCACTACCAATGGTGCCAGGCGTGGTACTAAACATGCTTCAAGTGTGGCTACCAATAACCCCACGTAGGTGTGCGCCCTGCACTGGGACAAAAATGTGCAGTCTGCAGTGGTGACAACCATTTCCACGGCCGTTTGCAAAAACGCACCTGTGCCGAAATAAAGGAGGAGACTGCCGAACGAGAGATGGAGGGCCGTGCAGACAGGCCTGCATGAGACTGGGACCAGCAGTGATACAGACTGGATCACTGTGAGAGCACCAGAGCACACTGCTGGGATCAACAACGATCATCAGATGGGCATGGACCCTGCCACTCCAGGCTACATGTCGGTTATACAGAGGTGGGATCACTGTTGAGCAGTGACTCAGCATCGTCCACGGACGATCAGAGGAAAAATTGATACATGTGGACTTTAAACAACAGCGTGGATAAGGAGCACAGCACAACGCTAATCATGCACGTCAACAACACCCCCGCCGAGTTCCCCATCGACACAGGGGCAACAGTCAACATCCTCAGTGAGGAGGCATACAACAGTCTCCCACAGCCTCTTAGGCTAAAACCGTCGACCATAGATATCTACCCACACGGGTCCACCTCACCTTTGCCATGCAGGGGACTAATATTGTCAGTCTGCTCACACCAATCCCACCAGTACTCCTCCAGTTACATGTGCTAAAGACAGAGACAACAGCGGGTTGTATCCTTAGCTTCAAGACTGCAGGTGACATGGGGTTGGTACACATCCTCTTCCAACTGATGGCACATAAATACCTGGCAAAGGTGGACGACATTGACAGGGCATACCTGAAACTGTTCAAAGGTCTTGGCAAGCTCAGGAACTGCAAAATATAACTCCACATAGACCCCGACGTCAAATCAATAGTCTAAAACTACCAGGGCATACTAGTCAACATTCAGAAACAGGTGGAGGATGAACTCAAGAAACTACTAGAACATCTTGTCATTGAGCCTGCATTAGGGCCCACACCCTGTGTGTCCCCTATAGTGCCAGTCCACAAAAAAGCAGATGAAGGATCCATCTGGCTATGCGTAGACATGAGAAGGGCAAACAAGGCGATGCAAAGGGAGAGACATCAGGCCCAACGAATCACAGACATGATACACCTCCTCGACAGAGCAAAGGTGTTTTCGAAACTAGACCTCACAAAAGGATATCACCAACTAGAAATCACCCCAGAGTTGCAATACATCACCACGTTCATGACACACATGGGCCTATTCCATTATAAACGGCTCAGTTTCGGGATATCGTCTGCAGCCGAAATCTTTCAGGACGAAATTCATGAAGTCATACGGCATATCCCTAACTGTTTGAACGACTCGGATGACATCTTAGTATTCAGAAAAGCCACAGAGGAACATGACCCAGTGCAGTGTCATGTTCTCTGTGGCTGTTCCGAATACTCAGCACTTGAGGCAGTTGGACTGACATTGAACAAAAACAAGTGCAAGTTTCCCATGGGCTTGCTGAGATTCTTCAGACACATTTTATCGGACCAAGGCATGAGACCTGATCCGGATAAGGTGGCAGCACTCAATGATGCAACAAGACCGCAAAATGTGTCTGACCTCTTACGCTTGTTCCTTGGGCTAGCCAGCTACTGCTCAAGATACCTGCAGGACTACGCCACCATCAGCACACCCCTCAGACAACTAACAAGGCAAGACCAAGTGTTCCAATGTACACCAGAATGCCAAGATGCCTTCGCGAAGATCCGGAATAACATTTCAAAGGCAGAGTACATGGCATACATTCACACTGGGAGGGCCAGAGAACTGGCTGTTGATGCCAGCCCGGAAGGACTGGGTGCCATTTTGACTCAACAGGATCAAGACAATCCACACAATCAGCTCATAGTGGCATACACCAGTTGGGGCCTCACATACACCAAACAAGTATACTTACAGGCCGAGAAGAGGAGCCTATCCTTGTATGGGTCTGTGAGTATTTTAATGTATTCCTTTATGGGAAAGCATTCACAGTCATTAATGATCACCAGGCCTTCCTGGCTATCTTTGGCAACCCAAAAGCAAGAATGCCCCGAGAATTGCAAGGTGGGGCCTCTGCCTACAGGATTACAAGTTTAATATTGTTCACCACCCCGGAAAAGAAGCAAATCCAGCTAAATACTTATCCAGTCACCCGGCGGGGCCAGCGAGGGGGGGGCCATCCAATGCAGATGCATACCTCACCTATGTAGTACATCATATGCAACCATTCCCCGTTGACAGGGCTACCCTCAAAAATGAATCGGAGCAAGACCCTGCTATACATATCATCGCTACTTGCGTGACCAAAGGAAAGATGAAACATGCCAGATCGCAGGCTAAAAGTCACAACAAAACATTGCAGGAGGATGTACGCAGCCGGGGGCTAGTGCACGATGAACTCACCATGGTGGAGGATCACATCGTCATGAAGGGCTGTAGAGTTATATTGCCCAGCATGCAGTGGCAGCGAGTTCCCCAAGCTGGATGCCATGGTAGAGAACACAGTACAACACTGTGCCACATGTCAAGCTGTGGCCCCGCCACCTCATCCCAGCCCTTTACACGTGTCTCCACTGCCAGAGGGAATATGGGAGGAGTTGGCCACGGATTTCTTTGGACCGCTGCAAAATGGGTCATATGTGTTAGTCCTGACAGACGAACATTCTCCTTTTTTACGGACACCCAGGTGATTGAGACCACATCCGCCACATGTGTCATACACGTGCTAGATCAAGGGATCATAGAGAGAGCTCTGTTTCCAAAGGGTGTTTTCCCAAGGAAAACTAAGGGTCTGTCCTGTGTCAGGTTGAAAAAAGCAAAATGTCCTGTGTCCAAAATCCTTTCGTAGTCCTCACATTCTAAAAGTGACTCTGAGGTGCTAAGGGTAAAGTCTTTGGCCTTGAAAGTGCACATATGTTCAAGTTCAAAAGAATGGTGCAACACCAACACAAAGGTTCCCAATAGATAGTGTTCACAGTTCCAGGGAATGGCTTTGTTCGCAATGTTTCTCTTCTCCAATACAACAGATCAACAAAACAACAAGGCTTTTATAGCCCAAGAGGATAGCGCCCTCCTCTTGGCATTCCACTCCACTCCTAGGGAAGTGTCTCCCTTCCCCAGGTCTGTTCAAACAATTCAAAATTCTAAGGGCATGAGTCTACCTTGGGATTCTTTGTTCAACAAGCCAACTTGGATGCAAAACAACTTGGATGTGGGTCTCAGGCTTGTAGGACACCTGGTACACTCCCCTCCCAGATTCATCTTCACATTCAATGCAACTTGACTCACAAGCTTGCCTTTGCCTGGTGTACTTTCCTGCCAGGCCTTTCTCATGTGGCTCGCTTTACACTCTTGAAAACTTGACTTTGCTTGGTATACTCTCCAGCCAGGACTTTCTCGTGTGGTTCACTTTACGCACTTGAAAACTTGACTTTGTCTGGTATACTCTCCTGCTAGGACCTTCTGGTACAGTTCACTTTATAAAGTTGCCAACTTCACTTTGCGTGGTATACTCTCCTGCCAGGGCTTTCTCATGTGGTTCCCTTTACACACTTGCAAACTCGACTTTGCCTGCTATACTCTCCAGCAAGAACTTTCTTTTACAGTTCACTTTATAAAATTGCAAACTTGACTTCCATTATTATTCTTTTTGACATATCGGGTTTCAAATCCCTTTCATTCACTTCACTTGTTCTTATCTGTCCTTGATAGCATTGCAGAAGCGCCCTGTTGTTCCAGCTTCCATTTGCAGGACTCACCGGCTTTTTGTGGTGTTCTCCTGTACTCTTGGGGTAAATGTCAATCAGCACTTTGGTGTCCCTTGTCCACTTCATGGGTAAACCGGTTTTTCCTAGCGGCTTCCACCTCCTTTGCGGCTCCCACTCTATTGCTGAGCCCTTGTCCATGTTCCGGCAGCGCTGGAAGACTTCTCTTCCTGGTTCGGACCCAGCATGGCAAACCCACTCCAGCAGTCCTTCTTCTTCTCCAGGCTCCACAGTCGTCTCTGCAGCTCGACAGTCCCTCAGACAGCACTGAGAGGATGAAGCTCCTCCAGACAGTGTCTCTCTACTCCATGCTGGTCAGGGTTTTTAAATGTCCCGGCACCTCTCATATGCTTGGAACCACTGGAGCGCATCCTGGGCTTCTCAGCTTCACCGATCCTCATTGCTCTATTCAGCCTCCTCATCCCAGTGCCTCTATATACATGAGAATGATAGACAGTCCTTGGTATTCTAGTCACAGAATATTGAAAGATGTCATCAGTAGGTTTATGGGTGTTGAAGAAGACTGTCACATTATGCCATCAAGGCATGAGAAATAGAGGGGATATCCCTAAAAGGCAAAGGGCCTCATTCCGAGTATGGCGGTAAGGGATAGCGGCCACCGGTAACGAGACCGGTGCGGGTGATCCCTTACCGCCATACTCCGAGTTCCCTTTGCGCCCTCGCCCTTAACGCCTGCTTTGAGCAGGTGTTAAAGTCGAGGGCGCAAAGGGGCCTCCAAGCCAATAATGAACGGTCCCGTAATGAACGGTCACCGTTATTTGCATCTTCCCCATTCCCATTGAGCCCTATGGGGGCTCATTTGGGAATGGGGAAGAGCCTTGGTGAATGGGGAATTACCGCCCCGCCAACCTTGGAATGGGGCGGTAATTCCGCCATCCACCAAGGCGCTGCCGGTCCGGGTACGGCGTCAACCAAGGCGTTAATAGCGCCATTGGTTAGCGCCGTACTCGGAATGAGGCCCAAAGTGTGATATGTGCTTTCATCTGATGATGCCGGTTCATTTCCCTGAGGGTCGCCTAATCCCATGTGGTCCTCCCTCAAATAGCCTCCCCCAGAGTCAGAATGAGGTAGCGGCTGCCGTCCCCTGGCCACATGGGAAAAGGCTACCTCTGGGAAAGAAGTGATGACATCATCAGATTCATCACTTCACAAATACATAGCTCAAGATGGCCATGTGGTGAAAGCATTCCCCATGTTATTCAAAGGTCTGTGAAAGCTTTGTTATTGCAAAGTGCTCCTGCACACTGATCCATCTGTCATACCTCTGGCCCAGCACTACAGGGAATACCAATGAACACCCAGAAACAAGTGGAGGTAGAAATCCACTATCTTCTGGATCAAAATATAATCGAGCTAGTGACCGGCCCACCCCCTGGGTTTCCCCGATAGTGCCTGTTCCAAAGAAGACAGCGTAAGGGTCCATAAGACTATGGGCCTCATTACGAGGTAGGAGGTAGCCATGTTGCTGTGCTATTAGCACCATGGCTACCCCCTTACCGCATTCCAGGACTGGGTTCCCGAAATAGGGACTTACCGGGTCATTCCAACCTTGGAGGACCCGGTAAGTCCCCATTCCGGGAACCATTCCCCATTCCCATTCGAGCCCCCATTTTATTTTCAAATTTCTTTATTGGGATTTATGTATTAAAACAGTTAAATCATTGAGTCAAGCAATCACAACGGTAATAATCAGGAGTAATCAAAATAGGCCACTTGTACATTAATGATTAAACAGAAAAAACAAAACAAAACAATAACAACATTAACAAGTCTCCATATGGTCAATGATGTAAGCAACATGGGGGGGTCAAGCAGCGAGTGAGCACAGGTTAGGTGCTGTGCCAGTATTATTTACCAGATATCTTGTGTCAACAGGGGCTAGTTGCTCAAGGGGGTTTATCATCGTTAGAGGGGTTAAGTAAGGCCCAGGTAAGAGTTTTCCAGGCAGCAAGTCCCAAGCTAGTGTCTTCAGGGGATGTGGTGAGGCCGTTCTCCCAAGCTGAGGTTTCTGCCTCTATCCAGCGCTCCAGTTCGTTGTGCCATACCTGGTATTGTGGGCCTCCAGGTCGCTTCCAAGCCATAGCAATGGTCCTTTTGACCAGAATGCATACCAGGTCCATGAGCTTGACTGAGTGTTTGAACTTGGCCAGTCTGGGATACGTTCCAAGAAGGCACTCTTTCGGGGTCCATTCATATCTGGTCATGCCTGCCTCGCTACATAGGAGTTCCACTCCCGCCCAAAGTCGTCGGACCTTGACACATCCCCAGAACATGTGTAAAAGATTTGCTCCGTCTCTGCCACACCATGGGCAGTTATGCTGGGGTAGATGATATATTTTGGCTATTCTAAGCGGTGTCAAGTATGTTCTGTATAGCATGTTGAGTTGTATCAATTTGAATCTGGAATTTCTGGATACCGCATTAGGGAACGCTAGTGCTCTGCCCCATTCGGCTTCGGACAGTTCGTGACCCAGGTCTCTCTCCCATTTGGTTTTGAGATCTTGACTACGGGGGTTGGGCCTGTCAATTAGGTGACTATATATACGGGAGACAGGCCTCCATCCATCCCCCAGGCCATATAGGTGTGTTATGAAGGGGTCAGTTTCAGGCTCCTCAGGCCACGTGTCCCATTTAGTCTTAGCCAATTTACGTATCTTTATGTACCAGAGGAATTGACCAGCCGGGACGCCATCGTCAGATTGCAAGGAGGAGAAATCCCGGAAGGTGCCCTCATTGTATAGATCCCCCCAAGTGTATACTCCCATCCTTTCCCAGTGTCGAATGGAGGCAAGGTCCACCGAGTTCTGGCATAGGTCGGCTAAGAGCGGTATGTCCGGGTTATATCGGTGTTTCAAGTGAAGAAGACTTTTAACCCTTTGCCATACCTGACGGCCCAGGGTAGCTAAGAAAGGAATCCCGTCTACAAGACGTTGAGGGGCCCAAATGAGTTCGTTTAATCGGAATGGAGCAATCGGGTGTTGTAAAAGCAGTGTTTCGGAGGTAACATCATCATCTAGCCATTTGGCCACGAAGCTTAGTTGGGCAGCCAGGTAATAACGTTCCAGATCAGGGAGCCGAATGCCTCCTTGCTCGTAAGGGAGGGTCAGCGTGGATAATGCAAACTTGTGCCTACTAGTGCCCCACAGGAAGTCTTTAAGTATCTTTCCTAAAAGACGGAAGAAGGGAGTTCTGATGTAGTAAAAAATATTTTGGAAACCGTAGAGGAATCTGGGGAGAACAATCATCTTAATGATGGCAGCCCTGCCCATCATGGATAGGGGGAGGCGAGCCCAGAACCCAATTGACTTGCGCAAGGGAGGCAGCGCCGCTACCGTGTTGTTGGCGTGCATGAGTTCAGGCGTGTGATAAATATTGATGCCCAGATAGCGGAAAGTGGTGGGACACCAACCTATACCCAGGGAGGGGAGTTCAGCAACATGTGTATTCCGGAGGGCGCCCAACGGAAACAGGCAAGACTTGTGTTTGCTGAAGTGTATTCCTGATACCTTGGCAAAGTTGCCGAGGACCTCCAACATGGTTGGGACATTCAGCTGCGGGTCCCTCACATAAAGGAGAACATCATCCGCATATAGGGAAATTATGTGGTCCACCCCGTCAATCCTTATACCAGCATCAAAGAATTGTTTCCTAAAGTAAATGGCAATGGGTTCAAGCCCGATTATATATAGCATGGGGGAGAGCGGACAGCCCTGCCTTGTGCCCCTTTGTATATCCCATGCCGTGGAGATGAGCCGACCAGTTTTCACCCGTGCTCGCGGTTTGGTGTAGAGAACTGTGATCCATCGAATGAATCGCTCACCGAAACCAAACTCCCTAAGTACCGCAATCAGCCACTCCCAAAAAATTGAATCGAACGCTTTGATGGCGTCCAAAGAAAGCAAAGCGTGGGATTTCCCTGTGTGAGTGGGATGTGACAATACGTGTTGTAATCTGCGCAGATTGGCAGTGGTGTTTCGGCCCGGCACAAAGCCACTTTGGTCGGGGTGTACCACCTCTCCGATCACCCTGGACAGCCGCTTAGCCAGAATGGTTGTGAGGATTTTAACATCATAATTGAGCATGGCGAGAGGGCGATAGGAATCACAGTCATCTGCAGGCTTACCAGGCTTGAGGAGCGGAACCACCAAAGTCTCGCGCATGCTCCCAGGCAGGATGCCCGACTCATAAGCTTCTAGGAACACCTCGTGTAGCAGCGGGGACAGTTCTGGCTCGTAGGTTTTGTAAAATTCGGCGGGTAGCCCGTCACTACCCGGAGCTTTGCAGGTAGCCAGAGACTTGATGGCGTCTTTTATGTCATCTATGTTGATATCAGCATCTAGAGCCTCCTTATGTGGCAGCGGGAGTAGGGGCAGACCAATTTCGTCCAGGGTGTTTGCGATTTCTTCGGGGGGCACCATATCAGTGTGGGAGTATAGTCGGGTGTAGAACTGCCCGAAGGTGTCGTTAATTCCCTGTTGGGAACGTTGTGGCTTGCCATCGGCATCTCTTAGGGCTGTGGTCGAGTACTTAGGGTGTTCTTTCTTACACAGCCAGGCGAGTAGCCTACCCGGCTTGTCGGCATGGGCATGCGCTTTGTTGGTTCTGGTGATATAATCAAATTTGGCCAGCCTGTCCCAAGCTTCCTTACAGGCGGCCCTAGCATTGGCCAGCTTGTCCTCCTGTGGATGGGGGTCCAGGGTGTTGGATTCTAGCTGTTCAATTTCAGTTTCTAATAATTCAAGTTCGGTTCTGAGGCGTTTCCTCGTGCCTCCAGCCTTTGCTATGATCTCTCCCCTTACAACCACTTTGAGGGCATCCCAGACCGTGCTTAGGTGGTCAACACTGTCTTTATTCTCACTGATGTAGTTCTCTAGAGATTCTCTGAGGCTTTCCTTGAACTCCGGGTCTTTAAGTGCCTCGGTGGGCATCCTCCATGTAGGTATGGGAGATCTGGGTCCAGTGATATTCCATTCAATTACCAGGGGAGAGTGGTCGGAGATGGTGCGACCCAGGTAGTTAGAGGAGTCAATCTGGGGGAATCTCTCTCTGCCGGTGAAGAGATAGTCGATTCTGGTGTGAAGGTTATGTGGCGAGGAGTAGAAGGAATAGCCCCGATCCCCGGGGTGTTGCTCCCGCCAGATGTCAACCAGGTCTAGTTGGTGTAGCGTGGCGTTCATGGCGGTGGTAGCGGTTGAAGGGCCCGCCAAGGGGGGGGCCGACCTGTCAAGCACAGGGTCGCTGACGCAATTAAAGTCGCCTCCCCAGATAAGGAATGCATCTCTATAGGGCGCAATCTTTGTGCATAGCATAGTGAGGTGCGCGGGGATGTTGTTGTTGGGGAGGTATGAATTTACAATGCATATCTCTGTTTGTTCAATGTGGCCCAAGAGTATAACATACCTTCCATCAGGGTCCAGTTCGGCCTTGGTGAGCTGGAAGGGGATGTGGGGGCTGATCCAGGTGAACACCCCTCTGGCGAATTTGGAGTATGTGGACCCGAACCCCTGTCCGCCCCAGTATGATTCAAGTGCCGCCATGGATTCCTTGGTTAAGTGGGTTTCTTGTAATAGGGCCACCTCTATCTTTTTTCTGTGTAGGTAGGATTTTATTCTGTTCCGGCGTAAGTAGGTACCCAAACCCCTCACATTCCAGGTGGCGATTTTAAGGTGTGTGGACATGATGGTGGCAAAGGGGCTGGGGCACTGAGCCCGTGGCGGTCTCAACCCTCCTCAAACCAGCTCCATGTGCTGTGCAGCTGCCCCCTGGGTCTGTGCTCTGCAATCTTCCTGCTGACCTTGATTGTTGCGTTGGTGTGCCAATCGGAGACTTATGAACAAATTTAACTCCCACTCGAACAGGTGGATTGAACAAGAAAGTTAACTGTGTGTTGCCCCCAGCAGCTGTTCTGGGAGGACAACGCTCGGGGGCTACCGCTACCCATCGGCCTGTCCAGGTCATGTGGTGCGTTTGTGGTGTAGGCCTTGGGCCAGCCATGCTTGGGGTGGGTTGTGGCGATGCCCGTGGGTTGGTCCGTAGAGCTCCCGTCCTTGAAGGAGTCAGTCAATTGTCGCTGTAAAAAGGACTATTTGGAGTTAGCCGTTAGGTGTCGGGATGCAATCCTCTCCCTCTGCCAAATTGTTGTGCTCCATCCACATGGTGGCTGCGGCCGGGGTCTCCATGTAGACGGCTTTGCCTTTGTATAGTATCTTGAGGCGCGAGGGGTACAGGAGCATGTATTTGAGGCCGAGCTTCCGCAGTTGGGCTTTGACGGGAATGAATGAGTTCCTGGCTCGCTGCACTTGCGAGGTATAGTCGGGATAGATTACGATCTTGGAGCCATCTCGTCTGATCACACCTCCTTCCCTTGAGAATTTGAGGATCGTTTCCCTGTCACGGAAGTTTAAGATCTTGGCGATCATTGGGCGAGGGTGCGATCCCGGAGGGGGTCGCTTTTGTAGGGCGCGGTGGGCTCTCTCGACAGAGAAGCTCTGTGTGAGCTTACCAGCCCCGACTTCCTGCATAAGTAAGGACTCGATAAATTCTGTGGGGTCTGTGCCTTCCATCCCCTCCGGAACGCCAAGGACTCTGATGTTATTTCGGCGTGCCCTTCCCTCTGCTTCCTCCGATCTCGCTTCAAGATGAGCCACTTGTCTCTCAAGTGTGATGACTTTTTGCTTTAAGTCCTTGGCGGTATCTGTGGTGTCCTGTAAGTTTATTTCCACCTTGCCCATTCTTTCCGCTAAGTTGCGGGCGTCTTGACGGATGAGCTGCATGTCCACCTTGAGTTCATCTATCCTGGTCTCCATGCACGTTTGAAGCGCTGCGATAGCCTGTAGCACCTGGGCGTTGCTGGGGTCTGCAGCGGTTGTCGGGGGTTCAGTCTGTGTGGGGATCTCAAATTGGCTGGGCAGTTTGGGTTTAGCCCCTGAGAACGAGTCCATGATTGTTGCACCCCTGTTCTTGTTGCGAGAAGTAGACATTTTTGGCCCTCCTGGTGTTGTGGCGGCAGGAATGGGCCCCCAAACAGCGCCCAGGCAGTGTAAGGCAAAGTGAGCCACACAGAACGGCGTGTTTCAGTGAAGTTCAGCGGTATTCTTTGGCGGCACAAGGGGTGTAGGTAATTGTGTGGCTCGGTTCAGAATATTCCCCCAGTAGTTAGGGTCTGCAGGCTTACCAGTGGATCTTTGTATGAGCTGTTCGCGCCTCGGCCGCCCGGTCAACCGTTCAGGGCGAGAGGAGGAGGGCCCGCGTAGTACGCCGCGGCGACAGGGGCCCGCCTGGGTCGCCGCCGCCTCGACCCACGCAGCACCCCGCGGCCAGCAGATCGCCGACGGGTATCCCCGGTGGTGGCACCTCGTGTCTCCTCCGCGACGGTCCCGGCGCCGCGGATATGGCTCCCTCCGCCCCCCTGGACAATGCAGAGGGTATCTCGTGTGTTCGGGGTCCCCGGCAGCGGGACGTCTCCCGAGGAGCAGGGAGATGCAAGTGTGTCCGGTCTTACGGGCGGTGTCCTCACCGGGGACCTTCCGCTCAGTTCACAGGGACAGGGGAGGCGGCGCCCAATGGATTGTCTCCCTGATGCCTCGCTGCTTGCTCGATCCGTCCCTCCGTCAGGCCCTGCCGCCGTCCGCCATCTTGTTTCACCCGGGGGCACCGATACAAAAGCTGCGTTTTCGGGAACGCCGGTTCCGATTCTTCTCGATCCCACGCCGGGTGGAGTCGGAATCACTTCCCCCTCCTGGGTGTGAGTGTGGCTCTTGATCGGATCGAGAATATAGGTCGAATAAAGGATCTAGGCCAGGATCGAGACGGGAGCTCCACACAGTCACGTCCTTACGCCATCAGCGCTGGCCACGCCCCCCATTCGAGCCCCCATAGGGCTCAATGGGAATGGGGATGGAGCTAATAACGGTACTGCAATTTGCGGTACCGTTACTAGCTCTTAAGTCCCTTAACGGGTCCCTTCCATAACGCCTGGTAAAACCAGGTTTTAAGGAAGGGACCCGCTAAGGGACCTCGGAATAGGGTGGTAAGGGATTACCGGCACCGGTGTCCTTACCGGTGCCGGTAATCCCTTACCACCTACCTCAGAATGAGGCCCTATGTGTAGACATGCACCGGCCAAATTAAGCCACCCAGAAGGGGAGGCACAAGGCTCCCAGAATTATGGGCATGATCCATCTACTCAACAGTCAACAGCATTTTCAAAGCTAGACATCAACAAAGGTTACCATCAGCTGTAACTCGACCCTCAGTCCCAATACATTACTACATTAGTAATCTCCATGGGGTTGTACAGATATAAGCGGCTTAATTTTGGAATATCCTGACAGCAGAAATATTCCAAGAAAAAATTAATCAGGTCATCAAACACATACCAAGTTGTCTAAATCACAGTGATGACATTTTGATATTTGGCAAATCAATGACAGAATATGACGACACATTACATCGTGTGTGCCTGGCACTAGAGGCAGTCAGATTTACTTTGAATAAAGAAAAACGTGAGTTCCGTAAATGAACACTCATATTTTTTGGCCATATTTTTTTAGAACAAGGCATACGGCCAGACCCTGACAAAGTGGCTCCATTGAAGGAAGCTCCACGGCTGAATAACATATTCTATCTGAGATCATTCTTAGGTTTAGCCAGTCATTGTTCACGATATCAAGAGAACTATGCCACAGTGAGTGCCCCACTCTGGGAACTCGGAAAGGATAAGCAAGAATGTATGTGGACTCAAGAGTGCCAAACGAGCTTCAAAACCATGCGAGCAAACATTTCTTTGGCTGAAAACATGGCACATTACTGCTCCTCAAAAGAAACAGAAGTGACAGTAGATGGCAGTCCGGTGGGTGTGGGCACCATTTTGACACAATATGAGAAGAAGAAGCCATACATCAAGCTGATTGTGTCATACGCTAGTCGTGGCTTATCAGCCATCAAACATGCATGCTCGTAGGCAGAGGCGGAGAGCCGACTGGTGGTTTGGGCATGCAAGCATTTTCACTGTTTTCTCCATGGGAAAGCTTTTATAATCTTCAAGCACCACCAGGGACTCCTCACCATATATGGCAACCCAAAGGCCAGGATGCCACAGAGAACAGCAAGATGGTGGCACAGGCTCCAAGAATATAAATGCGCAATTTGCCACAGACCAGGAAAAGACAAAACTCCAGTGGATTACCTGTCACGCCACCACACAGGACCCGCATGACCAGAACATTTGATTGTGGAGGCGTACCTGAGTTACGTTATCCACCAAATTAAGCCAATCCATAATGCCTGGGCAACGCTCCAACAGCAATCTGAAGTAGATCCTGCATTGGCCATCATCGCACAATGCATTACTACAGGGAAGATGAGACACTCTAAGGACATGGCTAAACATTACGGCCAACTCACCCAGGAGGCCACCAGGAGTACGACCCTAGTGCATGAGAAACTCACAGTCACGGAAGACCACATTATTATGAAAGGGTGCAAGATTGTGTTGTCCATGTTGCTATGCCAGAAAGTCATTGATTTGGCACATGAAGCCCAGAATCAGCTCATGGATTTAAAGCAAGGATCAAGTGACATCATTTCCTACATTAGTCGCTTTCGACAACTGGCCACCGATTCTCAATAGCCAGAAGTTACTCAGAAAACATTGTTCCGAAGGGGACTAAGAGAGGAATACAAGGACGAGTTGTTGCATGTTCCTGAACCCGACACTCTGCAGTCCCTCCAAGAACAAGTCTTACGAATTGACCATAGGTTGGCTGAAAGACAGAGCGAGAGACATCGTTCGGAAAGAACAACTCCACGATTCCTGCCGGTACCATCCAAGGCTTCTGGTTCCTCTGAGTCTGCACCTTAACCGATGCAACTCGGAGCTGTCAGAGGCCCCTTATCGGATGTCGAGAAGAAACGAAGAAGAGACCTCCAATTATGTTTGTACTGCGGGGCCTCCAGGCATTACCTCAGCACCTGTCCTCTACGAGCACTCCGGAAGTCGGAAAACTAAATGGCCTGTCGTATGTAGGGAAGGCAACGAGAGGCCCTTCTCCCTTTTCTTCAGTCCTTCCGGATAATAAACTGGATAGACAACCCATGCAACCAGTGGTACTTATGGCCTTGTGTAACAAGGTCTCCTGGCCGGGTAAAGAACCCATCGAGGTGTTTGGGTTGTCGGATTGCGGAGTTTCTGGTAATTATATCAATATCGATTTTGTGGCCAGAAATGGGATCACCTTGCTTGAGAGGAAATGGGCTTCAATGGTGGAAGTTATAGATGGGACTCCTTTGTCTTCTGGCCCAGTCCACCAACATACAAGAACCCTGCAACTACAGATTAAGGGACGGATGTTATCAAGACACCCACGTATCCCATAATCCTGGGGTTACCCTGGTTGCTACATCCCAATCCAAATATCAATTGGGAAACTCAGTCATTAGTATTCTGTTCTGACGGTTGTGGCCAGGAATGCTGTGGTAGCGATTCCTCTGTCATGCCAGTATCTACCTCAACTCAGACTGATGGAAGTGGCAGATCTTGCCTTTATTCAGTTGCTTCAATACCATCTGAGTATTTCGAATTCCAGGTTTTTTTTTGTGAACCTAAAGATATTCCATTACCACCTCACAGATCCTATGATTGCACCATTGATCTATTACCGGATTCTGTGATTCCACATGGCCAGGTTTACTCTCTAACCACACAGGAAAAGGAGGTATTACAGGAGTATCTACAGGAATGTCTCCAGAAAGGATATATTGCACCCTCGAATTCTCCAGCGGGATTTCCCTTATTTTTCATCAAGAAGAAGGGGGATACCCTACGACCATGCGTCGATTTCAGGCAACTAAATGACATCACCAGGAAAGACAGATATCCTCTTCCGTTGATAGGAACAATCATGGAATCCCTGCATAATGCCTGAATGTTTACCAAGTTTGACCTCCCAGGGGCTTATCATCTGGTGCGCATAAAACCCGGTGACGAATGGAAAACTGCATTTAAGACACCATTGGGACATTACGAATATCGGGTTATGCCGTTTGGCTTATGGAATACCCCTTCAGTCTTCCAGCGCCTCATGGACCATGTATTTGCCGATCTAATCGGAATTTCTGTTTGGGTGTATTTTGACGACATCTTGGTATTTTCAAAAGATCTTAAGGAACACACAACTCAGGTGAAAGAGGTTCTTAAAAGGTTGCAACAGAATCATCTATACGCCAAGCCCGAGAAGTGTCTTTTTCATCAAGACCATATTGAATTCCTTGCATACATAATCAGTACCTGTGGCATACATATGGACCACGCTAAGGTCCGTGCTATTTTGGAATGGAAGTCCCCCAGTGATCGGCGATCTCTTCAATGTTTCCTTGGTTTCATCAATTTTTACCGCCGTTTCATACCATGTTTTTCCAAGTTGACTGCCCCACTATCCAGTTTGACCAGTGTCAAGAAGACCTTTGAGTGGGGGCCGGAGGCCGCCATCTCTTTTCAGCAATTGAAGGAAGCTTTCAGCACTTCTCCGATACTTCATCATCCCCAAGAGGATAGGCCTTTCATAGTGGAAGCCGACGCTTCTGACTTTGCAGTAGGAGCCGTTTTGTTACATTATGATCCGGGATTGGAAGCGGAATTCCCACTGGCATATTCTTCCAGAAAACTCACAGCCAGTGAACGAAATTACCCAGTAATAGAGAAAGAACTTCTGGCTATTCAGACCGCATTTGAGGAATGGCGTCACCACCTCTTGGGAGGCCGGTTCCCAGTGGAGGTACGCACGGACCATCACAATTTACAATTTCTGCATTCTCTTCAGTGCAGGACCTCATGACAGGCTCGGTGGGCTTTCTTCTTTTCGCATTTTGACTTCAATATCACCTACGTACCTAACACCAGAAATGTGAAAGCAGATGCATTATCTCGCTCCTTGGAGGATGATATCAAATAAGAAGGCCGAGATCAACCTGTGTTAGCCCAGAAGCATTTCCTCCTGGCTCTAGTACGCTATCTACAGAAAGTTGCCCAAGAAACCTCAGTAGACCCCAGGAGGTCTACCTTACTGAAACATCCACAAGTAAGTGAAAAGGATGGTGTACTATTCTTCCGAAGTAAGTTGTATTTACACACTGAAGGCCTCCGTAGAGCCGTGTTACATGGTTTACATGATTCCAAGATAGGAGGGCACTGTGATATTCAATCTACGCAGAAAGTAATAGCTTGTCAATTCTGGTGGCCAGGATGGGCTACTCAAGTTAAGCAATATGTTGAGTCATGTCCTGTTTGTGCCCAAGTCAAGAAGACCCTGCGCAAGAAACCCTTGGGCCCGTTGCATCCGACTGAAAGACCACCATACCCATGGCACACAATTACCACAGGCTTTATTGTGGATCTTCCACTTTCCGAAGGCAACACTTGTATCATGGTGGTGGTGGATTGTTTTACTAAAACGGGGGACAGATGGGGAGCAGGTGCAAGTGGATCTAGGTCACCTGGCCTAAGCCCCGCCCACCTGGTACCTTCCTGCCTGCCGCTCTTTTTCACCACTTAGCAAGCCCCACCCACCTGGTGCCTTCCTGCTTGCCACTCTTTTTTCACCACTTAGCCAGCCCCGCCCACCTGGTGCCTTCCTGCTTGCTGCTCTTTTTCACCACTTAGCAAGCCCCGCCCACCTGTTGCCTTCCTGCTTGGTGCTCTTTTTCACCACTTAGCAAGCCCCGCCCACCTGGTGCCTTCCTGCTTGCTGCTCTTTTTCACCACTTAGCAAGCCCTGCCCACCTAGTGCCTTCCTGCTTGGCGCTCTTTTTCACCACTTAGCAAGCCCTGCCCACCTGGTGCCTTCCTGCTTGCCGCTCTTTTTCACCACTTAGCAAGCCCCGCCCACCTGGTGCCTTCCTGCTTGCCGCTCTTTTTCACCACTTAGCAAGCCCCGCCCACTGGTGCCTTCTTGCTTGCCGCTCTGGTTCCCTACTTAAGGAGCCCTCCAGCCTCTTTTCCTTTGCAAATGGGGAGCAGGTGCAAGTGGATCTAGGTCCCCTGGCCTAGGCCCCGGCCACCTGGTGCCTTCCTTCCTGCCGCTCTTTTTCACCACTTAGCAAGCCCCGCCCACCTGGTGCCTTCCTGCTTGCTGCTCTTTTTCACCACTTAGCAAGCCCCGCCCACCTGGTTCCTTCCTGCTTGCTGCTCTTTTTCACCACTTAGCAAGCCCCGCCAACTGGTGCCTTCATGCTTGCAGCTCTGTTTCCCTACTTAAGGAGCCCTCCAGCCTCTTTTCCTTTGCAGCTTGCTGCACTTTTTCACCACTTAGCAAGCCCCGCCCACTGATGCCTTCCTGCTTGCCGCTCTGTTTCCCTACTTAAGGAGCCCTCCAGCCTCTTTTCCTTTGCAGATGGGGAGCAGGTGCAAGTGGATCTAGGTCACCTGGTCCAAGCACCGCCCACCTTCTTAGCCCTGCCTCTTCCTTCCTGTTCCTAACTATTAGATCAAGGGCGTCTCTCGCCCGGGTGTCTGCAGTGAAGGGCAGATGAAGAAAAGGGCAATTTCTGTTCCGACCAGGACTCCCCAGGGCCTGACCCCCTGCTCAGACAGCACGTAAGCATGCACCAACATGTGTTACCCCCTCTTTCCCCACAGGCCATCGCCCCTCCCTCAGATCCCCCTGTGATGTTCCCTTGTGCCCCCCCTTCTCGCACACAGGTGTTGCCTGTTTTGCTTGATTCTTCTACCCTGCTCCCCCACAACCTCCTCCAGCCACCTCCTGACGCTACGAGGGCTCTTCCCTGCAGATTTACGTGACTTCAAGACAGTGACAGGGAAGATAAATGGTGTTGAAGGCAAGTCCAAGAGTTCAGGTATGCTGGTTAAAGACAGAAGAGGAGACCCTCCGTATCCTTGCAGTGAAGTGAGGAGCACACACAGTTCAGGATGTGAATAAAAGGGAAACAGTCTAAAACAGTCTAAAACTGGTCTCTGAAGGGACTGATGAAACCTGGAGATGCACCCCAGTCCAGGAGCTGGAATCCAGATGGAGCCGAGAACAGAGGCAGGAAAACAGGCCAGAGACTGGTACCCTAGCAAGGCAGACAGTAAGGGAACCAAAGGAGGGGAAACCAGGGAGGGCAGAGCCCCAGGAGAGAAGGAGCCCCCCAGAAGGAAGCTGGGAGCCCAAGGAGTACCAGGAACCCAGACCCGGGGAAGGCATGAACTGAGAAGAGGGCAGACACGGAAACAGGAACCCAGGGAAGCAAAGCAGGAGCAGGCAAGCACAAGGTGAAGCAGCGGCGAGTCAGGAACAAACCGCGTTAAGACGCGATTCGTTTCTGCACTCGAGTGCTATTTACGCCACACGGCATGAAGCCGAGGCTTGGAGCGCAGATCGCATGAAGCCGAGGCTTGGAGCGCAGATCGGGCCACGCATGCGCCGTGGTCCTGCTGGAGCGGGAACAAGGCTTGGCACACAAGCTGTCAATCTCTGTGGTCCGCGGCGCATGCATGTGCCCGCGACTGGAACACGGCAGCCAGTTCGGACGTCGGGAGATCCCTCTCCCGGCGAGCTGGAATCTGGAATAGAGCTGCCAGGAGTGACAACGTCGTCCCGCAGTCCTCCAGGTGGGTGTCCTAACACATTGACATCTTTGGC
Source organism: Ambystoma mexicanum (assembly GCF_040938575.1). Classification (NCBI taxonomy): domain Eukaryota; kingdom Metazoa; phylum Chordata; class Amphibia; order Caudata; family Ambystomatidae; genus Ambystoma; species Ambystoma mexicanum. The sequence continues at coordinate 694,648,646 of NC_090931.1, forward strand.
CCAATCAGAGATGGCTCATATGTCCTCGCTGTACTGGATGAATATGCAAGATTCCCAGAAGTTATATCATCCACAGAGCCGACTTCTGTCATACTGGCACTGGACTGCACCCTTACAGCATGCGGCATCCGAAGATCATTAAGTCGGACAACGGCCCACCTTTCACGAGTCAAGATTTGGCCAACTTTGCCCAGCAGGCAGAGGAGGAGAGCCTACTGGTGGTTTGGGCATGCAAACATTTTCACTGTTTTCCATATGAGAAAGATTTCTTAATCATCAGGGACCACCAGGCACTCCTCACCATATATGGCAACCCAAAGGCCAGGATGCCACAGAGAATAGCAAGATGGTGGCACAGGCTCCAAGACTATAAATGTGCAATTTGCCACAGACCAGGAAAAGACAAAACTCCAGTGGATTACCTGTCCCGCCACACCACAGGACCCGCATGACCAGAACATTTGATTGCGCAGGCGTACCTGAATTACGTTATCCACCAAATTAAGCCAATCCATATTGCCCGGGCAACACTCTAACAGACATCTGAAGTTGATCCTGCATTGGCCATCATCGCACAATGCATAACCACAGGGAAGATGAGACACGCTAAGGACATGGCAAAACACTATGGCCAACTCACCCAGGAGGACACCAGGAGTATGACCCTAGTGCATGAGGAACTCACAGTCACGGAAGACCACATTATTATGAAAGGGTGCAAGATTGTGTTGTCCATGTTGCTATGCCAGAAAGTCATTGATTTGGCACAGGAAGACCATCAGGGAGTTTTGTGCACCATGAAACTGCTTAACAAAATATCTGGTTCCACAGGTTGGATAGCAGAGTAGAAGAGACACTGAAGAACTGCACCACATGTTGTGTAGTAGCCCTGGCGCCCTAGTACCAGCCCTCTACAACTGTTGCCGCTATCTGAAGGTATTTGGGAAGAAATGGCCATTGACGTCTTTGGCCCAATCAGAGACGGCTCATATGTCCTTGCTGTAATGGATGAACATGCAAGATTCCCAGAAGTGCACCTTATATTATCCACAGAGCCGACTTCCGTCATACTGGCACTGGACTGCATCCTTACAACATGCAGCATCCAAAGATCATTAAGTCGGACAATGGCCCACCTTTCACGAGTCAAGATTTGGCCAACTTTGCCCAGTACGTGGGGGTCCAAGCACTAAACAATTAGGCCTCTCTGGCCCCTGGCCAATGGCATGGTTGAACAGTTCATTGGAAATATCAAAAGGGCACTGCAGGTGGCACAGGTCACTGGCAAGCCGTTCGAGCAGGTGCTATACCAGCTCCTGAGGGATTACTGCCACACGAACCAGAGCACCACAGGTATGTGCCCGGTGTATCTCTGGTTTCGGAGGAGGATCAGAACTAGAATCCCACAAGGTTAATGGCCAGGTAAGAAGAGGAACTGTGACCAGTGAGTTAATGAGAAGAACACTGCTGGATAAAGGAAGATGAAAGTGATTGCTGACCCCAGAAGGGGTGCCCGAGAGGAGTCTTTCATCATTGGGGACAGCGTGGTGGTAAAACAATCAAAGTAATGAAAGGAAGAATCCACGTTTGCACCGGACGTCTGGACAGTCACTCGGAAGAAAGGTACCATGGTCACTGCAGGATACAAGGAAGGGAGGACAATACGAGAAAGATATCTCACTTCAAAGAGTGCCATGAGGAAAATAATTCATGGGGTATATCCAGAGGAGACAAAAGTGCATGGCACTCCAAAGATTCATAGCAATGAGGCAGTGAGGCATAAGATGAGGAGTAGGAAGTGTCAGAGGAATCAGAACACAACACACTGAGAAGAAGCCCAGACCATCAGAGAGAGGGGCAGCCTGCCAGGGCAAAAATAAAGCCTGCAAGACCAATTGAAGACATGGGCTGATTTGTAACTCGGTGTTTACGAAAGTAGGAGATGGGCTGTTGGCAATCAGCCGTGTTATGTTTAGAGGTGGAGTTCGGGGCGGGTGGAACAGGGGGAGTGACGTTGGAGGACAGGAAGTCCTCAATGAGAGAATGAAGGGTGAGGTGCCAAGATTTATCTGTGTGGCCTCCGTTTATATATGTGCCGGGCCTCATTTGTGGTGCTTGCCCCTCGTCACCCGATGTTGGGAGAACATCACATCACCCAACCTAGAAATTTGCTTTTTTCATGAAAAGGCAAGTTTTGTTTTCTTCGGGTGGGCTAACACCTCTATGCATTACCGACAGTTATATGCACTGTGGAGAAAGCTATACATTTATACAAAATATGCCCTCAAAAATTGATTATTCACAAAAGAGTGATGGTTGCTCCTATTTCTCCTAGCTGATGATACTAGATGTTGCTTTAGATGTGACCACGGAACGAAATTGCAACCTTTCTAGCCTGTTTGTGTTCAAGTGTGTTCTATTTGTTTGTGTGTATACGTGTATATGTATACTCATGTATCTATGTGTGTTTTTGTGTGAGTTTGCTTACATGTATGAGTGCATATGTGTGTATATGGATGCATATCTGTCTAAATTTGTTTGATGTATAGGAATGAGTGTGCATGCTGTGGGGCAAAGAAGCACTGAATGGGGCAGGAGGGTTTCTAGATTCAAAAACAAAAGCATTTTACTGGTGTTATAGGAAAAGCCAACATGATGAGTGTTCTTACATATGAATACTGGCCTACAGCCATTGCAAGCATATTTCATCATAGTGGCATGGCAATTTTACTGTCATTATGGGCAAAGCCAACATGATGAGTGTTCAGATGTGGGGGATATTGGACTGCAATGGTGGACACATTGTGGACGTAATTTCTTACAGTGACATAGCATTTTTGCAGGCATTATTGGCAGAGACAACATGATGAGCATTCTTACTTTGGGAAACTGGCCTACATTGGTGCAGTCAGCATGAACATGTTTTATTGTAGCATCATTGCCATTTTTGCTGGCATCATGGGTGAAACCAGCATGCGTGTTATAGTTCAAACATGGGGATACTGGCCTATATTGGAACAACCTGCAGAAATATTATTACAGTATCATTAATTGCATTATGGGAAAACATGAGTATTTCTTTACTTGGGGATACAGGCATCTAGTGGCACAGCACGCACGGACATGTTTGGACACAGCATAAGAACGTTTTTTTGACACTGGAAGTATACTGGTATATATTGTGGGTAAAGGCATGATGAAAATGCTTTGGAAAATGCTCCTGTGCACTGTTGGTGCCCTGGCATCTATTTGATATTTTCATTTGTTATCCTACAAGATCCTCCCGATCCCTAAAATCCAACAACCTCCTACCACGCCTCAGTACAAAAACTCCAGAGCAGGGGGCAGCAGCTTCCAATACCTAGCTCATAAACATTGGAACTCCCTCCCCTTTGGCATCAGAAAAGAGGAATCTTTTACGGGATTCAAAAAGGCTCTCAAAACCTGGCTCTTTGACCAATTTGATTAAAATATAACACCACTGTATTTGTACATATGTCAACCCGATTGCTCTCAACTTGTCACATGTTGTTTTACCATAATGTTTACTGCTTGTATCTGACTGTAATTGTTTCAAATGCATATGAATGCATATGCTGTCTGTAACCTCGCCGTGATACCCAAGGGTTTGGGTGTGTAACAAATGTAATAAATAAATAAATAAATATATACATAAATAAATACAAAACTGTGCAGCATTTAGCTAATTTCTCACAGAGAGTGTGCTGTAAAATGCAATATTTAAACCCAATATTTTAAAAGGTGTCTCAGGTTGGTAACCGCACCTGAACCCCCACCTTGATTGGCTGGGGCTCCTCGCTGCAGTCAATCAATTGCAGACATTTATGGGAAAAGTTCATGCCCCTTGAATTAAAAAACTGAGTAGCTGCCTTATGACATTTTCTCTTTCAGCGATGTAAGGACTATTTTTCTATTGGTGGGAAAATCAACCTTTACTAGTGACAGTGGGGTAGCCATTTGCAATGGCAGCAGCATTCAATTCCACCCCAATGTGGTAGAACATAGTTGTGTCCGTGCTTCATGGATGGACGGACATTGTAATGACAGCATGCCAACTATCCATCAGAATGTGCCTGAGCATGTTAGTGTGCAGCATGGCCAAGCACCAACCTGCAGCTCAACCACTGCAGCCCATTAGCATACCACTAGCCGCAATCATTACAAACGCAAAATAAGCAATTTAATCTTTTATTTGGCCACCACTTCGTGCTCGCACTTCACACATGCACTTCTACTTTGGGGCTGCAGATAAGATTTTGAAGTGAGAGTATTTTACTACCAACTTTTTAAAGTTGGGAGTAAAATGATTTTTTTAGGGAGTGCAAAAGTAAGTCCCATTCGGAACAGGAGGAGTATTTTATACGCGGGTAAACATATGTTTTAACTCTAAAATTGAAATGTTTTGTAATACATATTTCTTTGCACCAAATTATTCATGCACATTAAACAAATACATGCGTGCATCTTCAGATCATGCAACAAGACTAGAAGACTTTATTCATGTTTAATAAGTGTACTGATATGCAAATGGATATTTCCCATCTGTGAAAGGTACAGTGAGCAAAAAGCGTGTGCTGCAAACTCTCATCTCAGAACAAGTTATCATGCCATGTTCTTTCTGGAGAGGAGCGCCTGCTACCTTTTTTGAAATATTTGAAAGGAACTTGGGGTTGGTCACCCTGAGTTACCTGGAGGCAACCACACGTGGACTCCCTGCTCACTGTGCTCAGAGAGGCACAGCTTCACCTCACTGATGAGGCCCAACAAGGCTGAAACACGTGTATGGGGTTGCTTTTGGTACTCTTGTTCAGAGAGGAATTGCCATAGCATTTCGGTGCTGGACTGCCCATGTGGGCGGGACAAAGACTGATATGCAAATGGATATTTCCCATCTGTGAAAGGTACAGTGAGCAAAAAACGTGTGCTGCAAACTCTCATCTCAGAACAGCTTATCATGCCATGTTCTTTCTGGAGAGGAGCGCCTGCTACCTTTTTTGAAATAATTAAGTGTACTACTGGCCCACGGAACCTGTAGAAAGCATTGTTAAAAAGAAGGCGAATTGGAGAAAATGGCGAATTCCGCACAAGAAAAATGTAAGAAAAAACGATAACGTCGGATATTGAAATTGATATTTTATTTCTATTGCGCTCGTACACAAGTGTTTCAGGGCGCGAAAAGGGGATAGGGGGAGCAGGGTTTTTCTGGGGTATCGCCTGCTCCCCTTCTTCGACATTATCGCATTTCGGGCGTGGCCAGGGTGTCCCCCACTTTCCATTCATTATCTGGAAAGCGGAGGACCAGAAAAATAAGAGTAAGGGCCCCTGCCGCGTCAGTTCCCACCCATAATTGGGAGATGGAACTGACGTGGCAGGGAGAAGTCCAATGCGGAGTGGTGAATGCAGGGAAGTGGGGGTATTTAGGGGTAATTATAAGGGGTAAAGTGGTGTGTAGTGGGGATAAGAACATACAAAATGTTCGTTTTGCGAAAATGCCAGCCTTGCTTAGTTCACCCGCGATAAAATCAGATTTGATTTTATCACACACATCCCTGGTCCACACATATCTTCGGAGCTGTGTGGATTGAAGCAGGGGGCAGCCTCCTATTTGTCGGTTTTCCATTTTTGTTGGGAGTGTTTTTACTCCCTGTTTACATTTTTTGGGAGTATTTGCTTATTTTAATGGAGTAAACGTAGCCACTACACCCCTTATCTGTAGGGCTGGCTGCACCTGTTCGAATTGTTGAAAGCTGCAAGTTTTCCTCATGCATGCTCGCATTTCTCTCAGTCTCAATAAACACGAGGAGCCGAGAACTGACATGGGTTTACAGTTCATTGTTTGAAACATGAAACATGTCGGATATCAGATTGCTGACTCCCATGAGACTGCAGCACTTAAAATTGCTTGATCAAATCTTATTTAGAAATTTTAGGACAGAATGCATCACCCGATAGGAGTCAGCAAATCCAACAGGTCCCTTTTGAGTGAGACAAAAAGTGATATGCATTTGTGTTAAGTTTTACCTGTTAGGTGGTGCTAAGGCACCACCTGTAATACAAAACTACTGCATTAGGGTACAGCTAGGGAGAAATGGCATGTGTGGAGGGACACACAGCTTGTAGGTGTTGATTGGTTATTTACCCATCCATTGACACCAAATGGCAATTTTAATCCCCATCCCCACCCACTCCTTGCCTAAAAACATTCTTCTGGGATCTCTTTGAGCTTTCATTTTCAAGCCTTACCATCAAACATTGTGTTCAAAGTGTCTGCAGGCTAATTACTTAATTGGAGTTGTAAACACACTACCATTGTAATACAAATGTCTTAACAAGGTCTGCCTTCAGCCACTCAGTTTAAAATCACTACACATGTCCTTTACTGAAGTCCTGGGCAAAGGAAGCAATGGCAAAGCCAACCGTTTCTCTTGCATATAAGTACTAAGCATTTGCTAGGCAGTGTTTTTACATACCTCATACTCACAACATTTAGTATCTACTCCCATTGATGGCCAGTTAATAACACTACGACAGTGCTTGGCAAATGCCTTTCCCATGCCTACACAAAAGCCAAAATTGTTGGCGTTGTCAATGCTCATTTGTTCTCGAGATATCATTTTTAAACCTGAGATGTGGTAGAGTAACACTATTTGGATGCAAACTGAAGTCATCAAGTTCCACTCTATTCCAGTCCCTGGTGTGAGTTCACAACTAAACAATCCAGCATTCGCGTGCAAAAAGACAACACCCAGATTAGCCCCCGAGTGACCATGAAAGTCATAGCTTGAAAGAGAAGGAACAAGGCTGTTTGTTACAACATCGCTTGGCAGCATCACCAGATTTTCCTTCATTTGTCATCACCAGGAAAGGAACTGACTTATGACTCCTCTCCCCCGGACTCCCCCCAATCCCCTTTAACCAGATTTCTGTTTTAGAAAAACCTGAATTACTCAGAGCGTTTGTGCTTGACCGGAACCAATCTCCTTATCAAGGGTGCATACATTGGTCCCTTTGACTGCTTACCCTCTAGGTTGGTCTGCCTAAAATAGCCCCCCCTAGGGCTCTGACACCATTTATCCTGACACTACTTACCTTCATCTCAATGAACTCTTACTTTGAGTACAAAAAGGAATTCTATATTCAAACTTCCTGCACTGCTATGGGTGCAACAATGGCACCTGCCTATGCGAACGCATTTATGCACAGGTTTGAAATAACCCATATTCTACAAAAAGCAGAATGGCAAAACAAATTGAAAAAATGGGTGCGTTACATAGACAACATTTTCGGCATTTGGCAAGGAACAGGACAGTCACTTGATGAATTTATGATTTACATTAACAGTATAGATCCTCGGATCCAGTTCACCTCAGAAATCGGTAACCTAGGAATACACTATCTGGACATCAATGTCAATGTAGGCAATCGTCAGATTACAACCTCCCTGTTTTATTAAACCAACTGACAGAAATAATTTACTACACCGCATGAGTTTTCACCCACAGAACACAGTGAAGAACTAATCTTATGGGCAAATGTTGCGTTTGAAACGGATCATTAGTGCCGAGAGAGAATGTGAACAAGAGTTAGAGAAACTGAGCACAAAACTGAAAGAAAGAGACTATCCTAATGAGGATTTGCAAACAGCAGAGGATAAGTTGTCCACCAAAACAAGAGCCAGCACACTCATACACAAAGATAAGAAACAATCTCCAGGGTTAGTATATGTATCGAAATTCTCCTCACAAAGTATGCAGATCAAACGGTGCATTAATAAACACTGGACAATACTCAGGAGTGATCAGAGAACTAAGACTCTTTTTTTCAGAAACCCCCACATTTGCATATCAAAGATCAAGTAATCTGAGAGATTTGCTCGTGAACACCAGAGACACTAAAAAACAAAGGAACAAACCAAGGAAGGTAGGGACTTTTCCCTGCCTTAATTGCAGTAATTGTAACAATATCATTAAAGGTGGACTAGTCCCACATCCTTACACTGGAGAGAAAATAGCAATCAGATGCTATGCAAACACAGAAAACTGCATTTACTGCATACGTTGCCCATGCAGGCTTTATTATGTAGGAGAAAAAGGACGAAAGTTGAGAATTCACATGAACGAACATAAGTCATGCATGCGCAGCAGCAACATGAACTCTGCGGTCGCAAGACATTTCAATGAGAAGAAGCATAACATCTCTCAGGTCAAATTTCAAGTCTTAGAAATCATTGAAACACATGGCTCACACACAGACACGAAGAAGAGAAGACAGCAAAAAGAAGCATACTGGATAGACCGTTTAGAAGCACTATCGCCACGAGGACTCAATGAGGAGTTTCACCTTAATTGCTTTTTGTAAATAACATAATTGTTTGTGGGAAACAATATCGTTGTTTTGTTCATGTCAAGCACAATGTAACACTGTCAATGTGAGAGGAATGAATGCACCACGGTCAGAGCATCATTCAGTTTGAAATTCTCCCACACAACAAATGCAATGCGAATATGCGGTATTCCATGATGCACAGCGGAACCAATATTTATGCTATGGAAGAATGGTGAGACTGCCTGATTGGTCACATTGACCAATGTTGTCACAGGCAAATATAACTAAAATTTCCGTGATTTGAATAAATACTAACACTTGATCCTCAATTACTTTATTTATACACTCAAAATTGTTTGTGATACACATTGCCGACAAACCCACGTGTCACAGTTTATAACATGGCAATGAATTTTCATAATTAGTTTTAGGACGTGATCACTGTAAGGAGTTGCCATCCGCACCACTGACCGCACTAAAGATAAAGACTTAAGTGTATAGTCATCAGGGTACAGACTACACACAAACATTTAAACTTTGCCCCCACCAACATGGCCGACGTGGCAACACACGCGCGGCCATATTGGTACCCAACGCTGCCATAGCAACGCCACGAACCGCGATCAGTTTTCGCCGGTCGTGTTAGCAGGAGCTGGCTCCGTACTCCTTAAGGTAAGATGATTTGAATGTATGAACGTGTGATCATATGTGGCAATAGACAACACAAAGAGAATATTGAGAAACTCTAACTCTGACTATTTGGTTACCTAACAGTGTAAATCGATCGGCATAACACGGAACCCTCCGTGCCCGTAAAATCCATGGCAGACAGGTCAGTGACAATGCACAGTCACGTTAACTACCCATTAAATAGAATAGTTCACTAACGGAACAAACATCTGATCACAACAATGGGGCGCACTGCATGACCAGTGTCACTTTATATTAAGCATTGCCATAATCACTAATGAACGCGAACGCCGCAGTGTCACTATTGGCCAATATTGAATGAATAAAGCACACGTATGCATGCAGATAAGATATTGAGCTATGAATACTGATTTAACCGGTTTAAGGCCATGCTCAAAGTTGCAACTGGAGATTTCATGGAATATATAGATTAACCAAGACAATTCTTTCACCTTTTCTCTCTATATATTGTTTAAATATTTGTTTGTACCTGTGGGTGCCCTGTTCTTTTCAAAAATTGTTTTTTTGAAAAATTGCCTTTTTGAATAATTGTTGGTTTGAAAAATTGTCATGTGCAATATTGTCCTATGTTGCATTACAACACAACATGATGATATGGGGTTGTTACAATGCACTAATTGACATGATACTTTTGGATATGTGAATACCACTAAACTAGTATTGATAACCGGGCTCTGAAGAAGGAAACTTTCCGAAATGCATTAGCCCAATGAGTTACTGTTTGTCTCAGCGCTAGCCTAATTGATGAAATTGAATCAATAATTTGATGATTCAAAGATACAGATCACTTTTTGAAAAATAAAACCACTTTGAAATGGTTACAGTCATATTGAAGTTCATATACAAGTATCAAGAAATTGTTCAACCCATAGTGCGTATTAAGGGTGTGCGGCCCACACCGAAGGCTAAGTAGCCTAGGTCTCTCTTCTGTTTCAGTTTACTTTCTGTGCCCCACACGGTGGCACTGGATAGAGGGCTGCACCCTACTAATGAACATTTAATTGACAAAGCATATCAAAGTGAAATAATACAACATAAGAAACGAAAAAAGCTGTGCACTCTCGCTCTTTCTCTCTTTCTCTGTTACCATTTAAACAAGAGCCTCAGATTGACTGTGGTAATCAGAGATGTCATTTGCACTGGAAATATCAGACTGGGTCCATATTGGGAATGTTAAGGTAACTGTGAATGAGCTTACTCGGAACTTCAAACTGTGATCTTGTTGTGAATTTTAGGCTTTCTTGGAATGTCAAACCGGGATATTTCAGGGATTGTTAGGATTAATCAGAATGCCAAACTGCGACCCTACTGCAAATGTCCATCTGGGAACTTATTTATTTATTTAATTGGTTATTTATAACACGCTTAATACCCAGAGGTTTCTAAGCTCAGACCCAAGGATCGAACCTGTGTTGCTCCGCATCGACTTACCTCAACAACATCATGTTATGCCATGCCATGCTATACCATGCCGTGCCTTTATATATCATAACATAACATTACATGTTACATTATTACATATATCATGGCATATCATGACATGTCAAATCATGGTTAGGGTTGGTATTCACAGAGCAGTTATACAGCTAAAGATCTCAGGCTGTGGCAGGAGAAAGTAAGGGAAGGAAAACATACATTTACATAAGTGGATGGCATAGCCGGCTCAGTAGACCCAGAGAAGAGTCAATAGTAACTGAATGAAGTGTGAAAGTAAATTCCAGAGACGAGGGTGTGGACCGAAAAGCTAGGTCCACTCTGTTCTTATCTGGAGTGCTCATGAGCAGAGTTAAAAGACCTGAGTGCCAGCGGCAGAGCCGGGATTGTCTAACAAGGGGGTCCTGAAGCTAATGCAGTTGGGCCCACCACAGTGGCATTAACATCTGCAAATGCCTACAAAGCGCTGCTGAGTGGGCATTTACAGGTTTTGGGTGGTCCTTGCCTGCTCAGGCCCTACCCTGTCTACGCCTCTGCTTAGTGCTTGAGAAGATAAATAATGTTGTAGGGGCTGAGTTTTGAAAGGCCTGGCGAGCCAGACAGAGGGTTTTCGCCAGAATCTTCAGAGCAGCGGACTTCACATCCAGAAGCGGCGAGTATGGAGCAGGGTGTTTGTGTGTGTGAGGCAACCACTCTAACATCGTATTTGGGACATGCTGCCTTTGGTGTTCGCTGGGTTACATTTTTATTTGTTCAATATGATAAGCTGTGGCATGATTTTACTATGTGGCTCTGTTCGTCTATCTATGCTATGCTCTGCCCAGCTTTGACATGCTAAGATCTTCTACATTTGCTATGCTACACTGTATTATGTTATGCTTCACCATGCCATGTTTAATCTGCAGTGGCATGCTGTCCAATGTTTTTCGGCTTCAATCAGAGGGCTTAATTAAGCTTTTGGGGGTAAGCTGGTGGTAAATCCATAGAATTACTGCCAAACTCATTTACTGTTACCACCATTCACACGTGTGGCATTACCACAGGGTTGTAAGTGGTGTCACTGTGGTGTAATTGCACATTTTTGGAGTCCATAGGACTCCATGGGTATTTTTTGCCGTTACCACCTGGGAAAATTCTGCTTAGGTAATTGCAACGATTTTCAGTGGTAAAGTGGAGGGTGTACTGCCAGCCCTTTGCCACCAAAGCGCGCAGTCCGATGATGCAGTAATGAAGCAGTAAAGTGGCATTAATTAGCACTACTTTACTGCTGTAGCACTAAACTCACGATGAAACAGTTTGTTTCATGAATCGAAATACATGTTGACTTGAATTTTGAATATGATGTACATTTGAATGTGATGTACATTTTACTTTTCCTTTAATGTGAGTTTCCCTCCTCCCTGTCACACACACCACTGTTTGGAATTCCACTTCCTCCATCTGCATCTAAAACCGAACCTGCTCTGATCTTGTGTGTTTCATTTTTAAGGGTTTCTCCTCAATTGCAAAATTGTAAACAAATTTGAATTTCTTTTTAAGGGATTTTATGTTTATTTTTTAATTTTCATTTCTTTTTTGTTTTAAACATGTGTTTATTGGCATTTTTTAAGAACAATCAACATTGTAAACGTCCCCCCATCTCTCCCACCTACGCCCTTCCCCTACCCCCCCTTCCCTTGATCCTGGAGCAAGATGCACTGTCTTTCTCTCTCTGTTTGTCTGCCATTGTGGAGTCAGAGGTCCCTATTCCATTGGTTACTCGCTTGTAGTTAAGGACTTGTCTCCGTTCCCTCCTGTTCATGGATCGGAGTCCTCTTGTGAGCCAATGATTCCTATCAGACTTGTTGCTTTAGGGCACCATACTTCCCTCCTCCGAGGTATGCCAGTAGGGCGGACCAGTCTGTTGTAAATTTTGAGTGATCTCTCTGTATGGAGTATGTGAGCCATTCCATGGCTACCACTGTCCATATTTTGGCTATCCACTCATGTTCTTGGGGCGGTGCTTTCAACTTCCATTTGTGAGCCAGTACCATAGCTGCCGACATCATCATGATTACGTATACTTTGCAGAGTGATTTCGTAGGAATGTCCGCCAGGATCCCATTCAGGCAAAGCACATCTAGCCCCTTATCTTTCGCTCACACCTTCCCCAGGACCTGTGTTATAGCCTGGTGTGTGCATCCCCAATATGTGTCCAGCTTTGGACATTCCCACCAGATGTGCGCCCACATGCCCATCCCCCCACAGTCTCTCCAGCATAGTTGAGAAGAATTTGGGTACATTTTATGCAGTCTGACCGGGGTTAAGTGCCACTGGAAAATTAATTTAAGCCAGGTCTCCCAGACCTGAAGTGATCTAGTGAGTTTAGGTATCTGGGTCCACAGTTGTTGCCACTATTGCTCCCCTATGTAGGTGTTCACATCTTTTTATTATTTGTGATATGATGTTGGTTGTGTAATACTAGCTGGTTATGTCATGTTTTGCTATGTTTTGTTATGTCATTTTATATTAATGTCTGATGTCAGGCGCTTTGAAGCAATGCAAAGAAGGCCAAGGAACACTTTATTGGTACTATGCGCTCCCTGGTATTCGAAAACTACAAAAAAAAGTTAATAGATGATGACTTTGTATATATACCATAAATCACTAGATGAAAAATCTTGCAGACAGTTGTTTTAATATGACAGAATCTCTTTATCATGCACAATATAGTTAATTAGTTAAACATCTTCCCTGATGTCAACAGAGGCAGGCATTCTACCTTTTGTCCCATTCACTGCGATGCAGACAGGTGCCTGGAATTCACATAACCTCTCACAGCTGGTTTGAGCTCACAGGGTTGACACTGGTATCCTACAAATCAGATGTGGCTTTAATAATTGTGTGAACTATCAGCCACCATACCAATTCCTAAGAATGGTTTATAGTTCCAGATTATTCTGACACCAGGTGATAGTTTAGCATAATTAGTATGGTTTTGTAACAGAGATGCCTACTTAAATGCAGCCTCTGCAGTGACTTTGGTTTCACAGCCGCTGTCAAAGGGGATACATGTGACCTCGGACCCTGCTCTGTAGCACTGGAAAGCAGGCGCTGCAGATCAGTGAGATTGATGGAGCTGGGCACAGGTGTACACTGTTTTTGGTACAGAGCTTGTTAAAAGGGGTCTGTCTATTTAGAAGATCGCCTCTTCTGAGATGGATTACCCACATCGTTTTATTATTAATAAAATAAATAAAAATAACAGGGCTACCGTACTCTTGCCAGATCACAGTCCTTCACAGTGGTACTGCATGGAAAAGATATTCTAATTTCAGGGGGTTCCAGTGCAATGTTAGTACCATTGACCAAGTCATGAGGCTTTATTTAATCTTGGAGAAATTTGTCACACTGAAGAACATGAATGTTTATGCAATATTCATTGATCTCAAAATTGCCTTTGGTAGTGTCCCTAGGGCAAGAATGTGGCAGGTATTGATGAACATGGGTATTCCATCTGGTATCCAGAGAGCGATTCAATTCCTGTACGGTAACAACAAGCCCGTAATCAGGTGTGCTTTAGATGACCGCACAACGGGCAAAATCAAAATCGATGTGGGAGTCAGGCAAGGCTGTGTCCTGGTCCCCAGTTTGTTTCGATTGTTTATTAATGGGTTTATTTATTCACTTGTGGTCGAATCCACCGATGCACATGTTGTAAATGAGAGGATTCCGATTCTCATATTTGCAGACTGTGCTGTTCTGCTCTCTCTTACCCCCGAGGGTCTCTGTAAGCAGCTGGCCACCTTTGAGAACTTCTATAAGGATAATGGGTTGACCATTAACGTTCAGAAAATGCAATCATTGGTGTTTAGAAAAAACTGGGCTAAGTGCTAACCCCGTCTTGTAATACGACTCAAGGACAGCCCAGTTGTGCAGGATACCCATATGACTATCTGGGGTTGAGATGATTGAAGGTCAACTGCTTTTGGGGTGATTAGATAAATAGGGTAGCACTTACTGTGAGGCTGTGCCAAGATTCATCCAGGACCATGATCAGGACCGACGAGTGTAACTCTGTAGATTTATAAGAGCCAAGCCAGACAGGCGGCACTCTGTGGGGCTGAGCTCTGGGACATGTGTAATACCAACTTGCTACAGATAGCAGAATGGAAATTCTTAAAATACATTCTGGGCCTGCCTACAAATGCTCCCAATTCTCCAGTTTGTTGAGAGATGAATTTGCAGAATATTGGTTTCATCTGAAGTGCACGGCCAGTGTTCCAATGGATCCGTCTGTAGACAAACAGTAATCTGGTTAATTAAAGAAAAGCTGTACTAGACGTTCGATCCCACCCAGGAAGTTCAAAACTACTGTGGCTGATGGTTATAAAAAAAGAGATGATTGCTATGGGTCCGAGAATTTATTGGTACCATCCCAAATTTATACCAAATAATTTAAAGCTGCAACTAAAATAGGCTTATGTGATAAGATGGGAGAGAGAAACCCATATGACCTTAGCAAATTCATCTAGTCTAGCCTCATATGTATTGTGGAAGACCCAACCGGGATTTGAATGCTACTTAGATAGGATGTGCCGACATCCATGAGAATACTCTTCCTTAGATTGCCTATTGCTATCCTCCCTCTATCTAGCCTGAAGCACAAATGGAACCCAAGTAATTCATCAGTCTGTCCTTTTTGCCCAGATGTTGTTGAGAGCACCTTGCACTTTATCTTTTTTTGCCCCGAATATTCTCATATTAGAAAGAAATATCTGTGACCTCTTTTTAAACAACTTTGTATAGGAGAATTGAGTAAGATCCTTTACTTATGCCTGTCGGGGGGAACGAACTAGCGACTCATTGCATAGGGAATTGTATTTGCCAGGCCTGGAGGAAAAAACGAAAGCACATAAACCGATTGTCGAATGTTGCGCCATTGTTGTAAAACAACCTGTTTGGTTTTTTAACATTTCTATCAATCATTACATTTTATTGTTTTTTAAACATTCTTTGCGCCTTTATTCTGCAGTTTATGTGATGAATTTCACATGCAACTTTTGTGATCTGTTTGATCAAAATAAAGTTATATGAAATTTAAAAAAATGAAAGTTTCCCCAGGTTGACATGTCAGAAAAGGAGAATTGTGCCCAAGTTGCGTCTTTACTCTACTTGTTTGATATTCAAAATTATCTGCTACTGCAGAATGTTCTGGAAGGGCCCAGGGTTACCTTTTACTTCAGGCTAACTGATAATTAGAGGGTTTCACATTGAACTGCCATTAGACCCCCTCCCTCCCATCAGTCCGCAATGGGCCACGTTGTAATGCTCTGATGAAACACAGGGCAAAGTGTCAGGTCCTGGGACAACCGCTCTGGTGCCCCGAGCTCCGCAGGACATTGTCCTGGCAGAGGGCAGAGGGACACCTCCACAATGTGGCACCCTCATTGACAATGAAGGTGCCGAACGGGAAAGGTGTCCTGCTACCAGGACACTGAGCAGGAACACCATGCTGCTCGGCACCCTCTCTGTCCTGCCAGCGTGACACCTTTGCTATTCGAACGGGAAAGGTGTCCCACTGCCAAATGTCCCGGTCTGGCTATTGAAAAAGCCACTGGGGGGGCAAGCTTCTCCACTTACCCCGCTCCCCCAGCCCACGTACCTCTGACCAGTGGAGTTACCGGGTGCACAGGGACTGCAGCCGGCTCCCATCACAGTGTTTAGAAGTAAGCTACAGAAGTCAGGGTACTGTCCCTCCGCCCTCAGTAAAGATAATCTAAGGCTGGTACCAAGTCTTCACTTCAGTGACACAAAGAGGCCCTTATTGGTTCCAGTGTTAAAAACATAGTGACCACTGGGCACTTCTAGGGCCAGAGTCTAGACAGGTTACATGAGAAGTCTTAAGAACCCTCCTCCTTGCAAAAGTTGTTGGTCTCGCCACACCAGCATGATGCCAGCCTAATGAGTGAACACCTTTTCTTTCCTACTGTCTTATTCATAAAGGGGAATTGTGTGTGGGCAGATGTTCCTGCCACCCAAGACATGATACCCTCTTGTTGGTTTGGCTTCCTATTAAAGTTCCTTTGTCCACTCCGGTGGTGATAGTGAGCGGTACAAATGTCCTTTAACATTAACATTAACACTTTCGTTGGGCTAGTAGAGGGTTGGGGGGGGCTCACATTCAGACAAGGTATTCCTGAGGTGTCTCCTTCTCACAGTTGCTCAATGCAGTTGTAAACATTTGTCAATACCATAGTGTTGTGTCTTGTCTTTCCCTGCACCCTGCCCTCTATGCATGGAATGCTAGGAGTGTCTGACATGGAATTATGTGCGTGAGAATGTTATGTTCTGAATGGTTCTGTGAGTGTCAGTTGGGAGATGGGGTGACTGAGAGAGGATGCCGGTGGATGTTTACCCATGTAACTTACCTGATGTGCCCTAAATGCATTCCTATGCCTTGTACCTGGAACTGGAACTCAGTAAAGATGTTTTCTGTTCCTACACCAGTGTCAGTGTCATGCTTGGCCAGGACCCCACCTTCACAAATGCAACGGGCTGGAGGAACCTGCGTGGGCTGTGCTGGGGGGGACAGCACTGGGAAGGGACACCAGGAAATGGACACCCACCGGCCCCCAAACCAAGAGAAGATCCTCTCTCGAGGTAGGAGCACTGCCAGTGAGGTGAGTAAGAACCAGCTGTTGAAGTAAGTGCCAGCGCCAGGCCCAAGGGCCAGCCGGATCATACAAGGGGCAGCCAGAGGAGTGCTGTAGGAGTCAGCATTCAGGGCCTGGGGCCATCTCGGTCTGCAAGAGACAGACAGTGATGTTGCTGCAGGCAATACAGAGGAATTGCTGCTAGGGGCAGGAAGAGTGGCCCAGTGCTGTGGGAATAGGTTACTGTAGTAAGGTGTCTGTAAGAAGAAGGGCCATTACTGCACAGTGGCAAAGGTATCTGCTTGTAGCTCTGGGGCATGGCTGTCTGGCACAATTCGAGCAGCATTCTGGAGACATACTGAGATGTCTGCTAGTTCTGGTGTGAGCAAACCCATACTGGGACTGTTCGGAGCATTGTGGATAGTTAGTGTTGTGTAGTGAACCCTCCAGTGTGTGTTGCCCCTTTAAGGGGATGTGTCTCTCCCCAGTGTATTGCCCTTTTAAGATGGGCCATGACTTTGTCATGGCCCAAGCTAATAAAAGGGAGCCCTGCAGGCACGTGCTGGAGAAGGCTGCAGACTCCAGAAGAGGAGCCAGGGACGTCATTTGGGGGTCGTCAGAGGTCGCAAATGTGACCTCTGAGGTCTCCCTTGCGACCTCTGTGGGCTCCCTTGCGACCTCTAAAAAAAAATTCTGGAGTGGCTAGCTTTCTTGTTCAGGCCCCTTAAAAAAAGAAGAAAAATAAGAACATGAGGGCCAGAAGTCTAACACTTTCAGCACTGAACCTAAATAAGAAAGAATAGGAATGCCAAAAAATGTGTCTTTCTGGAATTCTATCCAATAATTGCTAGACTCATTAAAGGTTTATTTCAGGCACACTTCAGGGGGTGAGTCACTGATTTAGTCTGTTCTCAAACGCCTCAACTCAGCCTTTCATCCTTCTGAGGTCGATAAATGGGTACCAACAAAGGTTGGGTGATATCGGGTGCATATTTCTTCCATGTAAAGCGCTTAAGTGTAAGTGCTATATAATAACACATTATCATTTGGTCATGGACGTCTGCTTGCAATCACAGTAATTTGGTAATATGGGCCTATAGACACTGATCTTAACGATACATTTGGCGATCCATTCAGGTATGAAATGTACATCACATTATATTGATATCGTTACCATAGTGTACAATGCTATGTGATGCCACTTCCTGTTTTGTCAATGGGTGAAAGGTCGTGTTCCATCGCTTCCCATGATATCACTTTGGGGTGGGGTCAAATGACATCACTTCCTGTGATGTCATTAGGGGTCAAGAGTCGCATGATGTCACTTCCGCTACCCCAGGCATTTTGGTGAAATGACATCCCTGCGAGGAGCGACTGACTCCGTGTCTCCTTTCTTCTGGGAGGCACAGGCCGGCATGCCCCGATGCCGTGGGACCCTCGTGCCAGACAGTGGCAGAGGCCCGCACGGTCAGGGGCATGGCTGGCTGTGCCCGCAACCCCATTGGTGCTGATGTCCGGTAGTACCAAGAGGGGCCTGCCGGATGTCCAGGGCAGGCTCCAACCCCCACAGGCACTGGGCCTGCAGAGTGCCGGTGACCATGACACTCAGGGGGCCCGCTGGGTGTCCATAGTGGGCACCCATAACAGTTAGCAGTGCGCTTTAAATGGAGGTGTGTCATGAGGAGGTGGTGTGTGTCCGCGCAGAAGTGAGGCTCCAGGTGGCAGACAAAGAAGGGTGGAGGCCAGCAGTGTTGAGTTGCAAGGCTGCAGAGCTCTGTTCCCGGAAGTGAAATTATGACATTGTAGAGCGTCAGCTGTGGGAGCGCAACAAAAGCAACTGGTGCAGAGCGAGACACGTTTGCAGGTTCTTTTTTCTAACAATGGAACTCTGGTGGTGAAGTCTATGACAGCTTTGATTCAGTCAGAGAATAAGAAGCAAGTTGGCTGTGACACAGAGTGCAGCGGGGGCTAGCTGGAGACCTCTGGCACGGCCAATCAGCATCTGACAAATCCATTCTACGTAGTGTACATTCAAACGCGCTGCTTGATCAAATCTGTTGATAAACATCCGTATGAATTTTAAAACTGCCGTGTGATTTATAGCACATAACATGTATTCCGTGCCACAACTCACCCAGACTTGGTTGAATACAGATTTTAACCTAGTGCCACAGACATGAAATTACCGTCCTGGTATAAAAGGTGAAACATTGAAAAAAAAAACTATACAGGACAAACCTTTCTAGAAAAATAGCATCAACTGTACAATCAAAGTAGCAATTATCCTATAATGTGTCAAATATTTTGATGAATAAATATAATCCTCTTTTTTCTGTATGTATATTTCAACCTAGCAGGCACCGCAATCACTACCTATTTATTTACAAATGTTCATCTCCCACTCAATGTAGGGCGTAGATTGGGGAACTATTTCTAAAACACAGTGAGGCCATCAAAAGGCAAGATATATTTAGTCAGAGAACACCAGTGCACTTATGGAAAGATGCACTGTGCCTAGTAAAAGTCGTCCTATGTTTAGTGGTATCTACAGAAAATGTTGCCTATACTTTGAGGTTCATGTTTAAGAATCTGTACACAATAAGGCATTGCTCCCAGCTGTTTTTCTTTGGTTATTGGCCATCAATGTTTTTGACATAATTTTGAATAAATATTTTGTCATTTGTCATTTACTTTTTTTGAGCTTAGGTTCCGCTCCGGAAGAAGGTCGTCAGCTCACAACACGCAGAATCTCACATAAAGGACAATTACATTGAATGTTGGACTGTTTCAATTATGTTTATTCACAGAATTATTTAAAGCAATATAATGACACAATATTTCATCATCATTTTTTGTACCACATGTTTTGAATTGCATATTGTTTGTGGCATGACAAGACTTTATGCATTAGCATAACATTATCAAGTTAACACGTTTGTTCTGATTAATCTGTTAGAAGGCTGTGTTTGTTGTGCTATTGAGTAATGTATACATGGAATGCATTGAGATTACCTTTTTAATGTATCTAATTGTATTCTATTTAAATTTATTAAAAAAATTAATTATACTTAATGTCGTCTGTCTATGTCATGAATTGAGTACTCCATGTTTTTGAATGGTCAAACCTGAAGCGTGTGCCGTGTGAGTGTGCATTCAGATTTTGGGCTCACAAAGAGCCCATGTGTGTACAAAGGGCAATTTAGGTCTGTCACGTGGCTTCATTGAACAAAGGAAGCTTTTAAACAAAAGGTCAGAGAGTAGGAACAAAATACATTGGTTCCCGAATGGCTTCCAAAAAGATACATTGAGCTACCAATGCAAGAAAATTAGCTTGCACATCTGGTGAAGCCAAATGTAAATGACACCTTCTACCATCCAACTCCCTAAACCAATTTCGGATAATAGATTCACCCTTAAGAGCAACTGGGGTGCATTAGATGCACCCCTGGGCATGGCAGCCTTATGAGCAACCCAGTACCATAGTCTTAATGAGCCAAAAACGGGTTCAGTGGCAGCGGGACCGCAGTGGAAGTCCCCGTCAATAACAGAAATATGGCAGTCGTATAGAAAAGAGAATGGGAAAGGGCAACCACATAAGGGCCTATATCAGCCTTAGTTTTGCCAGCTTTATAGGCTGCCTATCTACATCAGTGGTATGTTACATCAATATGCTTTTATCCTGCGCCGAATGACCATCACAGCAGTTTCAATGCCCCTTGGCTCATTGCTGGTGTGGTGTATGTTTCCGCTTCTGGGGATAATTAGATCTTAGTCTGCTGGAAGAAAGAACATAAGCGTGCGGAAGATTGTAGGATGGGAATGTGGGAAATAGCTGCTACAAACACAGGAAGGCAGTGAGGGATGCAGCAGGGGAAGAATGCATTGTGACAGCATGGGTGAAACATCTAAACAGAAGAATGTACCTTTACTAATGCTTTTTTTCAAAATTCATTTTAAATTATTTAGAGATAAAGTTAGGTTTCCGTGCTGCGGAAATCCTAAGGTAAGATCAGCCGCTGTTCAAAAATGTCCACCCATGTAGTGAACTTGCTATATGTTTCAAAGGCAAACGTTTAAATAATACTCACAGTGGTTAACAAATAGGTAAACAGTATTAATAAGAAGAAGAGACAGTCAACTCCTACTTCCAAAAAGGTGAAAATCATATATTTTTAGCAAAACGCATAACAAAAGATCAACATGGTTATAGTCTCAACCAAGGGCAGAAAAGAAAATAAGTACATCCACATGGTACATGTAAAAAACGAAATTTTTTCAAAACAGAACAAAGAAATATTGTGAGACAAAAAAAAGCAAAAGAACAATGTAGTTTGGTTAATTTACTAAAAAAGCCTGTGTCAAAAGATGCGATGCAGAAAAAACGAATGCATGATAGTAGTTCAATGGATACATTGCATCATGGCTCCCAGAATAGGGGCTTTGTTTAGTAATAGTCCCTTTTACAATTGTTTATATCAAGCAATTCATGCTGCAGGGTCTTTAGGTTCAAGATTTCTTTTATCCTTGCCGGATAAGCATGGGTGAAAGCCAGTCTTGGACCCTAGCTCAGCAACAGGGAGGAGCCATATGTGTCCTAACGTGTTGTGATCAGTGCTTCACGTACGATTTTGAAAGGGGAGTATTGCCTGCCTATTTTTTTTATAGTTGGGAATAAAATGATTTTTTAGGAGTAAAAAGTAATTTCCATTCCCAAGGGGAGTAGTACTTGAGAAGATAGAAAAAATAGGATTGAAATCGTAAAACAGAAATAGTTTTTGTAATAAATATTTCTGTGCGCCAAGTTATACATGCATGGTAAAACATGCATTTTTACCGCTTCGGATCAGGCAATAATAATAGTAGTTTCTTCCTGTGGCACTACATGTACTACTGGTTCAAGCATATTCATATGTACATTTCAGGAAGGGGCTTAATATCCCCCTCTTCAAGCAATGGCTCCTCCCAAAACACATTTGTCCACAGATGCTCTGCTTCACACCTAACTTGAAACTAGGGGCCTAATTCACAGAAGCGTTTTATAGTGGCAAAACCCCATTGGAAAACACTCTGTGAATAAGGCCCTTGGTGATTTGCTCCACATGTTTTGCTGCCCGGGTTGCTTGCAGATTCCTTGCTGCCAAATTGCCCACATCCCCCCTTCTGCGTTGTTAGCTTCCGGCTCCCTTTTATCTCTCTGCTTTCCTCACTGTGTCCTTGACCCTTTGACTTGTAAATTGCTCTGCTGCTTCCCGCTGCTAGGTCTGCACTCAATAAATACCCTTATAATATTAATAATCAGAATAAGAATAAGATGAAGAATATCATTGTTGGAACTACGTGGGTGCAAAGGGACAAGCTCTTATGTGTCTTTTTCCAATTTTTTGTTGGGAGTATTCTTAATGAAACCAAAAAAGTGATGGGTGGAAGCTTTTGAATAAATCTGAACCACTGGCATTGGTCTGGGAAAACTTCCACACCACAGTTCTTTAGCCCGTCTGTGCCACGCAAAAGGGTCCAACCATATGCAAATCAGACAGGTACTGCCACCAATGGGAGCAGCCCTGCCGGAACTGCTAGGCCAGGTCCCATGTGCACGGAAACACAAGCAACCCGAGAAATGTTTCGGCGTTGTTGGGCCTTCTCAGTGAGGTGCAGCCTGGTGTCCTAAGGCGCAGCGAGCAAGGGACCTACGTCTGGGCATACCGTCTCTCACATAGGGAGACCAACTGAAACCAAAAAAGTGATGGGTGGAAGGTATTGAATAAATCTGAACCACTGCCTCTTTTATTTTTCAGGTCTATTTGTCAATTTTTAGCAAGTAAAAGTGGCTGATGCACCCTTTATATGTAGGGCTGGTTGTGATTCCAAAGCAGATATGGCAAATTGTGACTTGCTATATGAAACATCAAAACAAACAAACACACCATTCCATATGCTGGAAGCCATAGTTTTTTAAAAGAGCAGGCACGCTGCATCTTCCAGGAGAGATCCTATTTAGTGCTCTGTGATCAATGCAGAGTGCTTTGAAGTGCATTGCTTTCTTCACTTGTAAGCAGTCTATGCGTCTCAAGGCCGGGGTCATTTGTTGCCTTCTGTTTAATTTCAGCAGAAGTTTTGCCACAGTGTTTTGGATGCGTTGAAGTTTCTTGATGAGGTAGTCAAGCATTCCTGTTTGTGTAATCTATTCTAGGCAACATCAGTGAGCTTATGGCGAGTGTCCATTGTGAGTAAATTTAGGGGGGCCCATTCTCCATGAGTATTGCCAGGTTCTCTATTACTGTATGTTTTTTGTCTGATGCCCATATCAGGTGGCACCGCAATTTCAGTTTAGGGTTCATTTTCTTTGCGCCGAGCCATCAGGATTTCTGTTTTCCTTGGCTTTAGTTTTAGGTTGCTCTTAGTCATCCAGATGTTATCTTGTTGAGGCATGTGTTGAGGGAGTCGCTTGAGTCGGTGCAGGTAGACATCTTGAAAATTAGTTGAGTGCCGTCAGTATAGTTATAGCAAGCTAAAAACGTTTTTTTTTAAAATCAAATTTTATTGGATTTTTAAAACATTTAACATGTCATAAATCATAGATTAACACAGAACAATAGCAGATCTCGCCTCGTTCCCCCGCCTCCCAGCCCCGTTTTCCCTGTGGCTTAGTCTATTGGTAATATGTCTTTCCCTCGCTTTCTTTTGGCATATAGTCAACATTGAGAAACAATCAGCTACGTGCTGCCATCTCAATCCACTATCTCCTAGTGATTGTCACATCTCTCAGGTGACTATGCCCCACTTTTCCCACATCGTCTGTAGTTTAGCTGTGAAGCCTCTATTCCTATATGTTATTTCCTCTAGCGAAGGAGATTCGCTTTTTTTTCCACCAATTCTGCCGCTCATTTCCACCCCAGATATATGGGAGAATCAGTTTAGGACCCACTGGAATGTGTTGCTCCACTGTTCCCAACTTTCATTCTTGGGCTGTCACAAATGAAATCGAAAAAGGACCCCAACCTCTTCTTACATCGTATACAGGCAGCATTGGTAACCCTGCCCATCAGTTGAAGCCCCTCCGTGTATTAATATATTCTGTGCAGGATTTTGTATTTTACCAATGGCAGCCTGCTGGACATGTTAACCTCTCTCACTGCAATGTGTGCTTCGGCCCATTCTTTTTCTTCCAGTGGTCCCAGATCAATATCCCATTTCCTTTTCAACTTAGTTAATGGTGGGGAGGTCAAATTATTTGTCACCTGATGTAATGCCAATTGCTTTCCCTTTAGGTTTCTCAGAAAGCAGATTCATTTTCAGGGGTGTGTGATCCTGAATATCCAGTTCCCTTCTCAATTGCTTCTGGGCAGTGTGCTTTAGGCGTTTATACGTATATAGGTAATTTGGCGTTAGCCCAAAATGCTCCACTAGTACTTGAAACTGTGCCATCTCATTCTGATATACGCTATTTCCAACCTTTCTAATTCCCCTGTTCTCCCATTGTGTTTGGTTTCCTAGCTTATACTGTCATTCCCGGGATATTCTGATTTTCCCATAGAAGTGAGCATCTTATAACGTTGCCCTTCCATCTCATTGCATTAGTGACCTCCCTTCTTATCTCTATGATTCTTTGTATTGACATTGGTATTTCCTTCCCTTTTGGGCTCCTATATAATATTTGTAGGGGATATCTATCATTCATCATTATCACCCCTAGTTGCGTATGAGACTTAATTACCCCTCCAAATACCCATTCATTCGCCACCACCGACTGCAAAGCCCAATAATATTTCTGAATGTCTGGTACCCCCATCCACCTTCCCAAACTGATTCACTGATCTCGTTAGGGTCTTCTGTGCTATTTGTGGAGTTCCTTGACCCCAGATGATACTTGTAAGCAATGTCTCTATTTTTAGGACAGTGGTTTAGGGATCTTTGCTGGTGTATTTTGCAATAAATACAATAACTTGGGCAAAGAGCTTGTTTTAAATAAATTGGCTCTTCGCACCATTGATAGTGGTAGGCCTTCCCAATGTTTAGCATCCCCTTGCAGCTCTGCAAGTATTGGGTTCAGGTTGTTTTTGAAAAACACGGACTCATCTGTGGGTACTTTAATGCCAAGATACTTGAATGGATTGGTGGTAACCTGTAGGCGACAGTTTTCTGGGATTGCCCCAGGCCCCTCTTTTACTTGTACAAACATTGATTTGCCCTAGTTCATTTGAAGGCCTCTGTGTGTAGCAAACTCAAGTATTAATGCTATCACTCTAGGAACCGATCTTTGGGGGCCCCTAGCTTTATCAATAAGTCATCGGCATATAGGGATATTCGGTCTTCCCAATCTCCTGGCCATCTGATGCCTTTCAGCAACCGTTTGGACTTAATAATTTCAGCCAGTGGGTCAATGGCTAAAAGAAACACTAATGGGAGAGTGGACCTGACGAGTACGTCTCTGAAGTGGGAAGCGTTGAGATGTGAAACCATTAACCCGCACTTTGGCCAGTGTGTTAGCATATGATAGCTTCATCCATGGCATATCTCTGGTGCCGAACCATACCTCTAGCATTGCGGCCCAAAGGGAGTCCCATTGTACCGAGTCAAATGCCTTCTCCGAGTCTAGTGAAATAATTGCGTGAGGACCTTGCAGTATGGAAGATTTCGCCAAGGCATTGTGAACCCTCCTTATGTTTATACGGGTAGCTCTGACATGGATAAAACCACACTTGTCTGAGTTTATCAAAAGGTTTATCACTTTGAGCAATCTGTTCACCAACATTTTTGCAAGGATTTTAGTTTCACCATCAGCAAGAAAATGGGTCGATATGAGGAGTATGAATGAATGGGCTTTCCATCATTATGTATGACCACGATTGTGGCCGTCCTTCGATCTCTCTGCAATTCACCCATATCACAACTCTCTTGCAACATTGCTAGCATCGGTTTCAGCACTTTATCTCCAGTTCTTTTCCAGAATTCAAGTGGGATCCTGTTTGGGCCTGGAGTTCTTCCAGACCGCAGCTGGCTGATCGCTTCCTGCAGCTCCTCTATTGTGATCTCTTAATCCTGCTCTGTTGTAGCCTGGTCTCGAGTCTTAGGCATGCAGGTCCAGTTTAGATGATACACTACTCTCTTCATTTGGTCCTTCATCCTCCCTGTAATGTTGGTAGAATGGGGTGAATGCGCTAGCAATGTGATCACCGGTGTACAATATTCCTTTACCCGGACCCAACTAGATCCCTCCTCCCTTTATCTATCCTGGCAAGCATTTTGATAGCTTTATTTCCCAGCTCATATATTTTGGCTCTCGCTTACCAGTGTGCCTGTTTAGCTTCATCTGTGGCTACTGATTTGTATTGGGCAAATGCTTTCAATTTATTTATTTATTTTTGCATTTATATCAGCGCATAAAACCCTGAGGCATCTAGGCGCTAGTTACAGAAAGTGGTACAGTAGTGCAGGAGAACGCATACGGGTACAGACATGAACCTAAGGAGGGTTCAATAGTCCCCTTTTTGCTTCAGTCATGTTATGCGATATATGAATACCTCCTTTCCTTGCTAGTTCCCTTTCCAAGACCTGTAGTTTGTCTTTCCTTTCTCTTTTAGTCTTTCCTTTCTCTTTTATGTTGGCCTATCACTGAGATCGTCATGTCCCTTAAAACAGTTTTATATGCTTCCCAGATGGTTCACCTACTATCCAAAGGTTCCACGTTAAACTTAAGGCACTCAGCTGTTTCTTCATCTAGGGCGCCCATTATTTTCTTGTTGCCCAAGTAATAGGCATTCCGTTTCCATTCAGTCTGTCCACTTGCCTCTTTCCCTTTCATCGTAATGTACAGTGGTGCATGATCCGAGATCCCTCTCTGGAGTATTCTGCTTCGGTCGCTCTACCCACTGCTGTACAGGGAATGAAGAAGTAATCCAATGTGGATAGTGACGTATGTGTTGCTGAGCAGAATGAAAAGTTCAATTCCTTCCATACATCCCTTAAACCTGTTGCTTCCACAAATGCTGCGAGCTTAGTTTGTGTGCTGTTTGGATCACCCTTTCCCCATTGTGTTGTTCTACCTGTCTCAGCTCGCATGACATCGTTAAAATGGTCCTTTGTTAATTTTTCAAGCGTTTTCTTTTCACTGCACTTTTTGCTGAACAATTTCTGCCGAAAAAAATCTTTGCATTTTTCTTTTTTATTACACCACCCCACCCTACCCCTTACATGCCCCCCACGCCCCATAATTTCCTATGTTTTTCGGCAAAAATGTTTCTGCAAAAAGTGCTGTGAAAATAAAACGGGGGATGAATGAACCCCATACCATTAAAATCTCCTCCCACTACTGTCAGGCGAGCTCCATGCATTGCTAACTGCGACTGTACGACTTCCAGTAGGTCTGACTGCAGGGGTGGTGGTGCTTATACCTCCAGCATAGCTATGGTTTCTCCCCATATTTCTCCCATTACAAGGGTGTGTCTCAGATTAACCTCCCTCTTCAGCATGTCAATTTTAAGAGGCATGGTATGTCTATTGTGCGGTTATGTTGATAAGGCTATTTAACTCCTTGTCGCTGAACTTGCATGAGGCCAGTATAGCCACCCCATCCCCCCCCTACTTCTACCTGTTCGGTGTACCTTGCCTGTCCCATGCTCTGCCAACAGTAGTTCCAGGAGTGTTCCACCATGACTCTTGACTTACTTGTCCACATTGTTGCATCAACATTTCTTGCTTCCAGGCCTCCATGCTTTTATTCGATCAGGCCATGCAATGTGCTGCTCAAAAACATGTGTCAAAGGGCTATAGCCCTGCTTCCACTGCCATGTTAAAGACTCCTAGAAATGCCAATTGTCCAAAAAAAGGAAACCCTTTTAGGGCATGTCAAAACTAGACAGTTTAGTTCAGGGCACACATTCTAATCGTAACACTTAAGCCGTTCTAATCACCTGAGGGAAGCTCAAACTCAGGGTGTGGAGTCAAAGCAGATTCATTTTCCTCTCCTGAAAAAGGCCAGAGTATGGCGGGCGTATTCTTCCCTTGCAGATGTAATGATCTCTGTCCAGAGAGTCGAAGCTGAAGGCATTTCCAGAAGTGTCCTTCGAAAGCAAGACGGCTTCAGAAATGTAGCAGATGTCACAGCTATAGCTATATATGACAATCTGGTTGCTGCTTTTAATGCCTCAAGTTGGTCATTTCACAGCTGGAGACATTTCTTAAGAATGTTGCTTCTTTGCCAAGTGAGCCACTGGATCCTTCTGGTCGGGCTACAAAGGCATGATCATTTCATTTGATCATCTTTGGTGTGCCAATTGGCCCGTGTTGGTAGACATTTCTGCCTTGCATGAAAAGTCTCCCCTCATAGTTGTAAACCAAAGTGGTTGAGTAAGATTTGAGTCCTGGGTTTCTAATGAAACTCACCGGCCATGGTGCCGCCTGGGACTGCTGCAGCTTGCTCAGTAATAGAGATGTGGTTTGGTCCTGGACAAGAGATCTAAGGTACATCCGTTTCTCTTCTCCGCCATGGGGGTACTCAAAGTGAGTGTGGTATTGACCATTGGACATATTTGCCATGGTTCTCTTGCATACATCCAAGGCGGGTTGCTAGAATCTGGCGCAGAGAGCTCTTTCTGATGGCTGTCGACAAGATTTGCTTTTCAGGTGTTTTCTCTTCCATGTGTAAAGCCAGGCAGCCTGCATTGATCATGTTTCCAACTTCTTGTAAGCCTACATGCCTCTGAGCTATGTGCGCTATATATATGACTAAATAAATAAATAAATACATGTTTATTGCCAACAGACATTTAATTGAACATTATAGATGGCTTATGACTTTCATTAACCATGGTATGCATTGTATTGCCACGGGTCATTTATTCAATGTATTTACAATTATCTGAATTATCAACAGTCCAAGAATTGCATGATCAAGATTTTTTCTCAGGTCTTGGAAGAAGGTGACTTGCACCCACTGTGGTTTATGGCTATTGCAGAATATGTACAGCAATGCATCGGTCTGTGGGACAAGGATGAAGAAAGTGCCTGCCACAAAATAAGTGAAGAATAAGTAATGATCGGATAAGGGCGTATCGTTATCGAGTGCTGGGCATGCTTGTGCAATTTGCCAAGTATGCTGAGTTGTTGTGCTCTAATCACCATCCCATAATAGCACCCTATACCAGTGCATCGCCTTGGTATCATTAGAACCACGTATAAGAAACACAGCTTATTGCAGCTCATAGTCGGAAGCATGCAATTTAGGAATTCTTTCTTTAGCCGGATTACATTCTGATATCACCTGCTGAAAACCTATGAGTAGATATTTATTCAGTCATCTGTGACCAATTATAAATGTTTGAAAACAATTGGATATCCCTTTTGTCTGATAGCCTCATCGAGGGCTCATGAGTAGAGGGTGTATGTACTGACCACTAGAACATCATCCCATGTCGCGCCCCCTTTTCACCACCACCCCCAAGAGGAAGTCATGAGGATCTGCTGAGCCTCACTTGGAAATTAGTCAATTCTTAGCAAGCATATGCTTAGAATTTCAGGAGTACATGAGTTTTGTGACCTAAAAAGGATTTTAATAGTTAGGAAAAAGAACATTACTATTCTTCTGCCTTCTGTTGCTCAATTCTGAAAACAGAACAGAAACATAAGAGAGAAGTGAATCTCTAAAAGCCCAAATCTCAACACAGGCAGACGTCCAGGGAAAATAAGCATTCCATTGGCATGCTTACGAATACTTCTTTAGGGCTTTTGAGGATTTAAAAAGTCCAAAATGGCCTCAACTGAAGCACTAACTGCTTTTCCTGTCACACTTCCTTCGTTTACTCATCTCTTTATGCTCTCTCTAATGAACGTTGGCATGACAGACCTGGGTTGGAAGGAGCCTTATGCATTTTCTCCTCCATCAGGCACCGCCTACTGCTCTAGTGCTTTTTTCTCCTATCTTTTCAACCCCTTTGGACTTATGAAGTCACTGGAATGCCTAGGATGGGTCTGTGTAGGGGAGAGCTTGAAGGTCTCATGGTGGCCTAAGTGAGCGGGGGATGGACCTCGCTGATAGGGCTAGTGATAAGGTAAAAATGTGTGATGATGCAGATGGGTAGATAAATGTGGCAGTGCATTCTGCCACACAACTCAAAAAGCCGCCTCTCAAGTGGCATAAGATGCATGATCGCGTGGAGCTGCTGTTTCAATAGTGTTTTTTGGTCTGCGAGTCATCTGGAAGTTGGGAGGCTGTCTGTGTGGAGGTGGTTCTTAAACGAGACTGTATTTGTGTGCAGCTTCCAGTAACGTTGATTCACCAAAATGATAGGCGTACCAGAAGTGACATCACACATCAGATGACATCAAAGAAAAATTACAAGACATGAGCTTTGACTTGACATCATCGAAGAAAGTGTCACAGGAGTTCAGCCCATGAGATGGGAGGGTGAGACATCACAATGTATACAAAACACAATCACCCCATTATTAATCCAATGACAACGAGGTATTAAGAGGTCAGAAACCTCTTGTGCTGCTATCGCAGCAATTAATATTTCTGCAGGCCGGGTGCAGTCATTGCACGGAACGTAATGCCTGACATATATGCCCAGCCGCTGCCATCATATGCCAACTGCACCCCAAATGCTGCCATATTGCTATTAATGCCAATAAATATGTCTGACACAACCCCTATGTCAAAGTGTTGCCATCACAAGTTATTTCATCCTATTACCTTGTTTTTACTGTTCTATTCACCACTATAAGGGCTTTACAGTGCTGAAAACTTGTCCTGTAGCAGGCAAATATTGGCCCACACAGGAGATACTCCAGACCTTGGACAGTGGGAGAAATGGAAAAAAGGGAGAGGATCGAAGGGGATGAGGATGAAAAATGCAGCACAAATGCCATGGCAATGAAAGCCTCACATGCCTGCCAGAGGCATCATATGTAAAGTACAGCCATACGTGTCCAGTCCATAATAAGGCCAAGTGCAAGAGATACTAGTGATGCTGTCTTATTCAGTTAATGTGTCAAATGTCTGGTATAGGCACCATTGCACAGGGCTGCCATCATATTCCAAATGGAGCTTTAAATGCCCCAGGAATTCCATCTTATACCAGGCAATGCCTCAAATGCCTTGTATGGTCACAAAGGTATACCATCACCTCCCATCTACACAGTGTGTATGTTCTGCTCGTCCTTGCTCATGCTGCTCCCTCAACCACACTTCTGCCCTTTTCCCTCTCCACAGACTACAGTCTGGTTATACCTAGAAGTAGTACAATGTGTAAACGTCCACATACAAAGTACCAGAGCTGTAAAACCACTATGGTGGTGATTGGAAATGTATAACAGCGGAATAACACAGCTGTACAACCTCAGCATCCCCATTAATGTCTTTTAATGCCACTTTACACCTCAAATGCCTTCTATAGTCATCCCAAGCAAGGCAATGTGTCAGAGGTCTGGGTGCTTCCCACTCCAAATGGCACGTTTAGTCTCTCTATAGCCTACAGTATATTGCTGGAAGGGCAACTAGCTGCAAAAGCTTTAAGTGCGCATGGCTCAGAACCTGCCCCATTTTGTTTCTCTTCCTGATGCTGCCACCACTGTGGCCTCTGACCCAGGAATAGTGGTTTTTTTTTTCCCAGGGGAAGACTGTACCTGCTAGTACACCACAAGGTGAACCCCACTCCCCGGCAGGTTCTGCGTCTCACGTCTGTGTGCACTGATTGTGAGGATAGCCAGGTAGCCTGTGGGCATTTCCTTACATGCAGTATTATTCCCAAACGTCTAAGTTTCAAGACCTGCGCACTGTGAATGGTGGGGGATGGGATGAGCAAGGACTCCGTGTCCTGAGTGAATGGATTAGACTCACTTTCCAGGAGACCCATCTATGCCTGGGCATGAACAATGGCGGCTTGGCAAGGGGAGGACACATTGCTACACCCTTTCAACCTGAGCCATGTCCTTTGCATGCCCTCTTCTCCAGAGAAAATAAGAGAGCTGAGTCTTGGCTAGAAGGAGGGGGGGTGAGGGGTGCTCGCTTGCATCTGGTCTTTGATAAATATGAAGAGGCAGCTGGTTATTTGCTGATCACTGCCACTGATCACTGCCCTTTCCTCTGCTCCCCAACACCGGCTAGCAATATGTGAGTTTGCTAGATTTTGAAACCCGGGTCTGTTTATGTTTTATGATGCTGTTTATAATTGTGTGATCTAATTTTAGAAGCTGTTATTCAGTGGTTTTCAAACACTGTTTACACTGTATGTTCCAGCGGAATACCAGTGTCCTATTTATTTTCAGATTACAAACTACAAGCTTCTTGGCTCTGGAAAGATAAAACAGCCTCGTGGGAGAAGGAGGGTTTGGAGCCCTATTTCATAATGGGCCGTAAATCCTGCTCGTCAGTAACTACAACCACTGTCTGGCCAGTAACCATGGTTGCCAGTGGGAAGGTGCAGGAAACCTATTTAAGCATTACATCTCAGCCTTCTCCACCATACCATGGTTCTGGGCTCGACTTATGTGACTGAGCTGAAGGCGAGGGTGCATAATGAGGGCTTAAGGTTGAGGACCTTGTTCACCATCTGAACAACCTGCCTGCAAAACAGAACTCCATCGGTCTAAAGCACCCAGGACTCTGCCTGCAAGTTTAAAATACTGGAGCAAAATGATTTGATCCAAGAGGGACATGGCAGTCTGGAGGCTCGTTTCCAATATATATTTCTTTCTTGGCCACAATCTGCCAGAGGACACTGTGCGCCACCTGAGGGTCCTTCCTGCAAAACGAAGCTCCCTGGGCCATCAACGCCCAGGTCTTCACCTGCAAATGTGGAAGCCATTTAGAGCACTGTGTTTGGTTCCCAGAGGGACATGTGACACACTGCCTCCCTCATTCAGTCTCCCCCAGGCACCCATCCTGTGAGTCTGCAACCAAAGGCCAAAAGCAACAAAGGACACCTCCCTGTTTAGGCCTATTGGGGCCAGAAAGGTCCTAGGACCATAACACCTGCTCAAGCCAGGACTTTGCTGAGCTCCCTCTTTACCTGACTTCAGCTTCCATGCATAGGGTCCTTCCACCCATTGACCATTCATGCAGAGCTTGTGGTACCTCACAGGACCAAGGAACATTGCTGTTTTGGCTGCGTAAACTGTCTTTTGGTTACCTATAGCTCAATTCTAGCCCAATTCGGAACATACACTTGCTTTTTCTCAGTCAACCATCCACTCATTCCCTTTTTGCCTACCCACCTACCCTCTCCCTCTCTCTTGGGCTACACTCTTTCTTCTTTGTCTTCATTTGCCTATTTTTCCCACCCATCATCATGCATCTTGACTGCAGTCCATTCCTTCTTCTCACTCTTTGCCTTACCTTCTCTCACAGGACTTAAACCTCAACTTGGTGCAACTTGTGCATCGCTCTCCAGCATCCCCATCTTCCTTTTTTTCCCCTGTGCACCAGGTCGCCACCTATAAGATGTTCCTGCTCTCATAGGACCTCCAACCTCATCCATTCCCCTTGAACAATACCTTTTCCTCTCCCCCACCTCCTAGCACTCTTTCACTTGGCCTCTAGAATGCACAATCCCTCTGCAACATGTCTTTCCACTTACTCTTAACACCCTCAACTTTTACTTCTCGCTAACCCAGAAACCTGGATCTCCCTTCATGATTTTCACACACTAGCAGCTCTCCACACTGAGCTTGCTATCTTCTCTCACTCTCTCAGACCTGTTGAAAAGGGCAGTGGTGTGGGGATCCTTATCAATAAGGCCCTCAATGCAGCCCCTCTAACCCTTTCTGACATCAACTCTTCCTCTTTTGAATATGCCACTATTCAACTCCTCCGTTCTACTCCTCTCACTGTTCTGGCACTCTATCAACCTTGTGGTCCTCTCCACTCATACTTCCCTAACCTGACCTATCTCTTTGAGTTACTTCCTACCGACATCCTCATGGTCATGCTGGGGGCCTTAACCTCCCCAAGGCCTCTGCACCCACCTGCCTTGAACGTATCCTCCTCTGATCTGAGCACTTGCTTTACTCCCTGCACAACCAGCCTACCCACTTTAGTGGCAATGCTCTTGACCTTGTCTTCCTCTCTAATTCACTCTCTACCTCTGACCTCTTCTTTATTTCTCTCCCTCTAATCACTCCACTAATCACTTTAACGTCTTGGTCCCTTCACCTTCTACTTCTCATCTCCCCATTTCAATGCCGAAGAGGAAATTGAGGCAGGACTCTCTTTCCCCATACCTTGGAGATGTGGGGACCTATTTCCTGCCTTTTTTCCCCTATTAATGCCTCTTGCATTGACTATGCCTTTTCTGACTTTAACTAGGCACTTATGACTGCATTTGACCACTACTTTCTGCTCGCGCATTCACACCTTCCCATCATCACCTGTGAAATTCAGACCCTCAAAACAAACATGCACCATGATCTACGAAGCTGGAGCAAATTAGGGACTACTGCTCTACTCCTAGACTAAACAGAGTCCCTTGCTGTGCTAACCTCTGCCAAATCCTCCTACTTCACACACCTAATCACCTCCCATTGCAATTACCCCTGCAAACCTTCAGCTCTCACAATCCTCCTCTCTGTGCCTCCCCAACCCTTCCTCTGTCCACCACCTCTCGCCCTACCTCTTCTACTCTCAACTACTCCCTTACCTCTCCTATTGAATTAGCACCCATCCTTTGCAGTGCCAACCCATCTTGCACTCCTATTGACTCTTTTGCTCCCCAAGTAGTCAAAGACTTACTGCCTCACCACGAGTTTGGCGCTATCCCTTAAAAGTGGCGATAACGCTATTACCGCAGCTCTGAGCTGGGGGCAAATCCGCTGTGATTGTGCCAATTTTTGGTGCTATTACCGCCAGCGGTAATAGCACCAAACATTCCCTATTGGGCCCAATGGGGAATGGGAAATTCCCGAATGGGCCCAATGGGGAATAGGGATTTACCGTTCCGCCAAACCCGTGATCTGGCTCTAATAGCACTGGGGGGTTTGGCAGTAGGGCTAACAGCCCTGGCGGTAATACTACCGGGGCTACCGCCCAATCCGTGATGAGGCCCTTAGTCTCAATCAATTGCACACAATCACAGTACAAAACAGCTATAATTGAGTCAGAACACATGTTTTTCACTCGTCAGATTGATCACACCACACATTCTTCAAAGAACTTTTTTGCCATCCTAAAATCTCTTCACAAAGTAACCCAAGAAATGAATATTCTAGAGCCCTCAGTCAACTGGTGCAACTCCATTCAAGGCCACTTTTGTGATATAATTAATAGGATAAGGTCCAGAATTGATGACTGCAATTTAACTGACGCTTATAATGACTTGAATCAAATACCAGAACACATAAAACCAAATTCGATGGCAACTGTTGGCAACTCTTCCTCTGCTCAACCTGCCTTTAACTTCTCTGCGGTCTCACTTAAGAAGGCTGCTTCCGTTATTGCAAGATTTAATGCTACCACTTGCCCAAATGATCCCTACCCACCCTTCATGATAAAGGAGTGTATCAAGGTTTTAAGTCCCACTGTCGCCATGCTGATTAACACCTCATTTTCAAACTAATTTATATCAAAGGCCATGAAACAAGTGTGGGTTACACCATTGCTAAAGAAA
Organism: Ambystoma mexicanum; assembly: GCF_040938575.1. Taxonomy (NCBI): domain Eukaryota; kingdom Metazoa; phylum Chordata; class Amphibia; order Caudata; family Ambystomatidae; genus Ambystoma; species Ambystoma mexicanum. The sequence continues at coordinate 694,684,371 of NC_090931.1, forward strand.
TCTACACTGGACTCTAGGGTCTGCTTAAACTACCGTTCAATCACAAACTCTCCCTTTCTGTTGAAGGTCTTTGACAGGGCGCCACCACTCAATTACAGACATTTATCAAGCAACATGAACTGCTGCGTGACTGCCAATCTGGCTTTCACTCAAGCCAGAGGTACCGGGTTGCCTATAATTGATATCAAAGATACTGTGCACCAACTCATTGACAATGGGGAATCTGTCCTACCTATGCTTTTAGACCTCACCCTTTCACAGCTTGGACCACAATATCTCAATTCAAATATTCCAAAAGACTGTTGGTGCCTCTGATAATGCAACCGCATGGGTCACCTCTTTTCTATAAAATAGATCCTTGATTGTACAGATCGGTAACTGCCAATCTTGCCCCAAATTAGTAACTTGTGACACCCCACAAGGTTCATGCATATCTCCACTTCTGTTTAATATGTATTTGAAACCTACACACAAACTCCTAGTCAAGCTCAGAGTCATATTTCAAAATTCTGCAGATGACACACAAATCATTTTTAAACTTTGAAAGAATCCTGATGCTAACATCATACAAATTCAATTGATGGTCTAAGAAAATTGAAAGATGATTGGCAGAAAATCAGCTTCCATTCAATCCACAGAAAAGAGAACTCCTCCTAGTCTCTCCTCGAAAATCTGGTCCTCAGTAGTTCTACCCTACCCAGAAATCCATTTGCCCAATTTTCAAATTCCAATTACAAAAAAGCAAAGACTGTGGGTGTGATCCTTGCCTCCACCCTCTCAATGAAAATCCAAATCAATGCTGCTATTAATTTAGCAAAATCCCATATTATGCTGATAAGACACCTGCAACTTCTGCTTTATGAAAATCATTGTGACACCATTGCCTAAAAAATAATTAAATGACACATTTTGGTTAAGGTAATACTCTATATGCTGGAGCACCCAAATACCTGACCAGTAACTTCCAAGCTCTACAAAACACAGCTGCTCACATCTAACAGACAAACTGAGATACATGCACATTTGCCGGGTATTCAGGAGACTCCACTGTCTTCTGGTGAAAACACACATTAAATTCAAAATTCTCACCTTAGCCCATAAATCTGTCCACGGACACCTAGCCACCTACATCAAACATCTTATTGAAATATACACCCCAGAATGTCCCTTATGATCTAGTTTCTGAAACCTTACTTGCCATCTACATATTTGAATGTGCCCAGGATGTAGGTCGTGTGAGTACATTTCTTGCAGCCCAATCCTGGAATTCTTTACCAGACAGATTGCACCATTTCGAGAAGCTTCTTGTATCCGGAAAGGAAATTAAAACCCTACTTTTCTAACTCTTCACCCCCCAGCATTTGTTGCTTATAGGTCGAGCTCTGAGTTACTTTAGGTTCATAGTGCCATCAACCTACGAATACAAAATATAAATACTTGCCCTTATCGTCCTGAGCTCTTTAACCTCTCTCACTATGCAAAACTGTTTCCTGGCTCGTCAAAACAGCAAATGTCTTACTCCTATTGAAGGAAACTTCTGCTGACTCCAGAGTCCCAAAAAAATATCTCCCATTTTCTCTCCTCCCCTATTATTCAAGGGTCCTTGAGGAGGTGGTCTTTGACCGGATCACTAAGTACCTTGTGGATAGTGGCCTTGGAGATCCACTTTAATATGGCTTCTGTAGTAAGCACTTCACTGAGACTGCACTCACGCATGTCCCCAACTTTCTCTCTAATTCTAACCACTTCAAACTCTCCTCTATACTCACCCTTTTGGATCTTTCCGACACTCAAGCACTCCTCTTTCCTCCCCATTCACCAGGACAAAGGGTTTTGTAAACCTACCTTCAAGTTCGATTGTTTAAAATCTCTTGGAACTTGCAAATCTCTCACCCCAAATCTTTCATCCCACCCCACTCCCTGTTGGCATCCCCCAAGGATCAATACTTGGATTATTGCTGGTCACCCTCTATAACTCTGCCCACGGAACACTTATCTAATCCGTTGACTGTCAAATATTTGTGTCCTTTTCCTCCTTCACCTGAGCCATCTTGGAACAGATTACAAACTATCTCAGTGCAATTCTTCACTGTATGGCTCTCCGCTGCCTCATGCAGAGCTCTTCAAAAATGGACATCATCTTTCTCCTGGCTTCCAATGCCATCCCTACCCTTCCATCTCCAATCTCCTAGGCACCAGACCTTCGTTCTCCCTCACCCAAGGCTCGCAATCTAGGGGTCCTCTTTGATATTGACCTATGCCTCTTCTGCTTGTATTAACATTCTTCTGCTTGTATTAACCACAACATTCTTGAAGATTCATTGTTTTCTTACTAACCAATCTACAAACACACTAATGGCCACTCTCGTGCTCAGCAAACCCGACTACTGCTCAAGCCTACTCCTTGGCCTTCCTCTCTGCCCCTTTTTCCATCTAGAAAAAGTCCTTAACTTTGCTACACGCTCTCCCTAAAACCTACCAGATCCTCCCCCTGTCAGGTCTCACCTGAGCACGCACCGGGGATGACGAAGGTGCAACATGCCTGAAGGATTCCGGGGTAACCCCACTGCTAGTTCTGGTCACTGTATGGAGCCTCTACCAAGATGGCGTACGTCTTGGACTTTACCGCCCCCTCCAAGAAGGTCGAGCATCCTTCGCATCAGAATATCTGTCTTTCTTTGCTGCATGGCACTGTGTGTGTGCACCTTATTGTGTTGCCTTCATTTTTCCTGTGTGCCTCATTCGTCTTTAGACAACTTGAGATTCCTGTTCCTATTCCTGCTTGCCTTCTCACCCAGCCTCCAGACCTCCCTCTAATCTCTCCTGGGCCCTCTGTTGCCTTGACCTGTTATCCTAAGTACCTGTTCCTGGGATCATCCTTGCCTAAATTTCCTTGCTGCTCATCTCTGGACTCCAATCAGTTATTCTGCTGAACCAGCTTACTATTGAGGGTATTTTCCATTCTGGGTTTTCCCTTGAAGACTGTCCCGTCTTCAGGGTTACCTGCCTGTTGGAAATGATTACTGCATGAAGGTGGCTTGGCATAAGTGTGGCCGAAGTTTGTCAAAATGAAAGCCATGAACCCCAAAGTAAGGCCCACACTTGATAGAATGAGGCACCTTAAAACCACTTGTCACCCTGCCTTAACTATGGATCATGTTCAACAACTCCTTGGAGCTGTGAAAATGCTAACTGCTGAGGCTGAGTCCTTGCGACAGGAAAACATCTCCCTTTGTCAGTTGGTCGCTGATTGGGAGGCAGTTCCTTTGGATTCCCTCATTGGAGGTCTTGCTTGCAGTAAATATGTTAGGCATCCTAAGTGACTGACATAGTTCCTAAACACCTGTTTGATACGGATTACCTTTAAACCTCATCAGTTTGACACCAATCGGCCAAGGCGGGGTTTGTTATATCCCATCTGAGTGGCAGCGCCCCAGCCTGGCTTACTCCATATGTGACAGCGCCAAGTCCCTTATTAGACCAGTATAGCACCTTTGTTTGGGATGTGAAAGTGTGTTTGGCCGACCTGACCTTATGTATACTGCACAAGAAAAGCTACAAGACTGTTAGTAAGGTACTTCATCACTCTTGAACTATCTAACTTAATTTAAACAGTTTGCAGATGAAACCAACTGGCCTGAAGAGGCCAGATTCACATTCAGAAGAGGACTTAATGATGATCTCAAAGATGAGGCAAGGGTACCCCGCCCTTACAACTGAAACAACCTTCTTACTATGATTCATTGATTATAATATTGGCTACATAAAAGAAAGGCCAAAAAGAAGTCGCCCAGATCGGCTTGTGAAGCTCTCAAGCCAATACAATGACATTAGTCCTAAGGACCTCTCACCCAAGAAGAAAGAGCCTGTTATCATGATTTAGGACTCTGAATGTACTGTGGTACAAAGGGAAATTTAGTAAATGTTTGACCTCTGGTTCTGTCAAGAAAACAGGGGAACTACACCTTCCAACCATAGAGAGAACAGTGGTTCGGGAGAGCTTGTTGAGTTCCCAAACTGAGGATGAATAAACCCTTCCTTGAGTTGATTAACCAAGGCTTACTAATCTTTTAGTTGTCAGCAGACAAGTGGAATGGAAAAGTGCGATCCTCTCTACAGTTCCAGCCTCAATAGATTCTGGAGCTACGAAGATCTTTATGAATCATTCCTGGTCTCACCATTACCACATTCCCAGAACACAGAAAAATGTGGCTTTAGGAATGGATGGACAACCACTAGTATCAGGCTAGTGGTTGAGCAAACTGAGAAGCTAATAATTATCGCAAACTGTATGGAAGGTCTCTCATTTGACCTCATCAAGATGGGTAATTTCCCTGTTATACGTTGCATCTCCTGATTGCGAAAGCGCAACCGCTATATAAGTTGGGCACCTGAAACCTTGCTGCTGGGTTCAGAATTCTGCATATGGAATTGCATTTCTGAAAAAGTCAATTCCAACCCAATACTCCGATTTTGTGGACCTCTTTTCAGAAGCTCCAGAAAACACCCTACCACCTCACAGACAGTCTGATTAGGCCATCTGCCTACTCCATGATTCTACTGTGCCTTTCTGAAGGATGTTTATACTGTCAGAGCTTGAGAAGTGTGTGCTGAAAGACTACCTAGAAGCCAATCTGGGGAATGGTCTCATTTCCAAGTCCACGTCTCCCGTGGGCACATCTTTCTTCTTTGTAACTAAGAAAGACACTATTGAGCTGCACTCTTGTCTGGATTACCTTTTACTCGGACAATAGTAAAGGACAGGTGCACATTGCCATTAATAACTGACATCCTTCGAGCCCTTTGAGAAACTAAAATCTTCATCAAATTAGACCTGCATTGCATGTGTCTTTTGCTCCGAATATGACAAGGTGATGAATGGAAGACCACCTTTTGAACACCATTTGGGCCTTACAAATACAGGGTAATGCCCTTCAGCCTCACCAATGCCCTGGCTGTCTTCCACAGATATGTCATCATATATTTTTTTATTTACTGTACCACACCATTATTGTCTACTTGGATCACATCCTGGAATATTCGGCATCATTGAAAGATCATACCGCCCACATCAGGGAAGTTTTGCACTTGCTTCTCGCACAGCACTGGGTAGCAAAACTGGAGAAATGTTCCTTCGAACAGTTTAATATTGCCTAATTGGACTACATTCTGTCACCAGAGGGAATCTCCATGGATCCTAAGAAAATCTCTGCGAGATAACAACTTGGCCGGAACCGGGTAATCTGAAAGTCATTCAGAGTTTTTTAGGACTCTCAAACTTTTACTGAACTTTTATGTAGCTGTTTTTACACAACACCACCCTCATTTCGAACATCTTAAAGGACAAGAAATCCTTCTCATGGGGGAAGGAGGCAAGAACAGCATTTCGGGATTTACAGACCAAATTCACTTCTGCTCCTATCAGTCGTCATCCTGATACTGCAAGACCTTTCCTACTCAAGACAGATGCCTCCGAAGTAGCCGTTGGACCGCCTTGATACAAAGCAGATGATGAGCTCGAACATCCCGCGGTATGCCCATCAAAGAAATTCACATCATACAAGCAAACTACTCAGTGATAAAGAGCTCTGGGCAATAAAAAATGCCTACCCAGAATGGATGCATCTTCTTTCGGTACATCCCATGGCATTGAAGTAAGGACTGAGAGCCTCTTAATGGATGCCTTGTCTCAACGCTGAGACCATGTTCCTGCTCTTCCAGTCTCCCCCAAAAATGTTATAACCCAACAATAGATTGTTGGGTCTATTTCATCTTTTCTTTTTGAAATCGGCCAGGCTACTGTGTCTTGCAAGATCTTTCAGGACACCAACAAGCTCAAACCATTACAGCTGCAAAAGGACCAATTTTACATTCCTATGGAGCCATTACGGAAATGTGTTCTATGCTATGGGGTCATTATAAGTTTGCCGGTCGGGAAAAATGCTGGTAAAAGGGGCAGTAATTTGCACGACCAGCTCTTTCCCAGGCCGGCAAACTACAGGTTTGCCAGTGGGGGTTCACTGATTTACCTCCAGCTAAAAGCTAAAAGCTGGAGGTAAATCAGGCCCCCACTGTCAAACAACAGCTGTTATTACCAGCATCGGGATTACCGGTGCCGGAAATACTGGCACTCCCATCCAGGACTCCATGGAATGTGGATTTACAGCCCCTTTGGCCACCTTTAATATCCTGGAAATTCTGGGATATCAGGTGGTGGAAACGGTAAGTCAGTTTGCCGGTATCCCACCAGAATTACCAGTGGGATACCAGAAAAATTGTAATGAGGGCCTATGTCATGACAATCTTGTTGCTGGACATCGTGGTGCCTTGCCCACAAGAAAACTGATTGGACGCTATTTCTGGTCCAAAGATACAGTAAGTTATGTATCTTCCTGCTGTGGGCCCACAGTCTAAAACACCTTATCATTTACCAATAGCAAACTACAACAAGAGAGAGTACCGGCAGGACCAGGGAACACAACATCCACAGACTTTATTGTGGACCTACCCTGCTCCAATGGTTATACAGCAATAATAGTGTTGTTAGACTACTACTCTAAACTAGCACCCTTTTACCAATTACCAAAAATACCAACAGCCAGTAAAATTGCCCAAATATTCCTGAGATATTTTCATTTGCATGGACTACCTAGGAAGATTAAGTCTGACTGACGACCACAGCATACATCGTCATTTTGGAAACACCTATGTAAATCATTGAAGATTGAGAGAGCCATGCATTCGAGTTATCATCTGCAATCTAAGGGTTACACCGAGAGACTAAACCAATCTTTAGAGCAATGTTTATGTTGCCTTACATTATCCATTTAGGGAATCTCTGCTGGCTACCTTCAAATTCTGTTGCAATAATTCCACACTGAAATACGAATGAATCTTTATTGTGTACCTTTGTCTACCGTGAACAAGCCTATCCTGTAGCCTTTTCCAAGCAGACACTACTTCCCTATTTGGAATTTGAGATTTCGGGACTATATGAAGCCCCATTAGATATTGCACATAGCCTGGAAGAGACGAATTAGAAATAACAAGGAACAGGCCGACAAGAAAAGGTTGAATGCTCCTCTGTACTAACTTGGGGACACGGTTTGTTTTGTATCTAAATACTTCCCAAGACATCAAGTACCTTCAAAGCTATCACCAAAGTATTTCAGACCTTTTTTTTTGTAGAGGAACGCATCAACCCCGTTCCTTACCGACTGTGCTTACTGACTATGGAAAAGGATTCATCTAATATTCCATTCTTCCTCATGGAAACAGTTACATTTGGATGGAAATCGGACTTGCTATCGTCTCCCTCTAATTCTAGCCATGACTCAGCTGAATATGAAGACAAGGAGATTTATGATTCTAGATATCGAGGTTGTTGCCAACAAAATCTAGTAGACTGAAAGGGTTACAATTTCTGTGACCGGACTTGGGAGCCTGCCTTGTATATTCATGCCCCTCACTTGGTCAAGACGTTTCATCGTTTGCACCCTTGGAAGCCTGGACATGCAAGCCTTGGATTGGGATATACTGTCAGGAATCACCTCTGACTGTACCGCAGACGAATATGGTGCTGGCATGTCTGGCTGCTTTGGTTCCTCTGCGCTGCCGGTCAATGCACAGAGCCTGTACCAAGATGGCAGCTGCTTTGGACTTGGCACTCCCTCCAAGATAGTGGATATTCTGCTGTTCCTTCATATCATATGATAACATTAGAATTTCTTGGCTGAATGGCACAGGGCAAGTGCGCCTTATTACAATAATAGAAAAAGACTCTCAAAACCCATGTCCTTTTCTATTTTTGTATTTTTGGACATTGACACACTGGTGTTTCAATGCATTTCACGAGTATTGCATAGCGCGGTGTATAATATATATTTTCTATTTGTTTAATTTTGTCCCTGGTATATATCCCACTTTTTTATTACACCTTCATACCAGTGCTCACCACTTGTTCTCATCATTGCTCTATTGTATAGGCATCCTTAGTGGGAATCCCTCCAGCACCTGAAAATATGTTATTGCAAGTCATTTCTGATCAAAATGTACTTCCTTGTTCTTCAAATAAATACAAATAAATAACCCACTGTATTGCCTTGTGGTATCAGGCTATGGTGCGGCTAATATCTGTGTGAGGTAGATGACCTCCGTTTGCGAGAAAAGGGTCTGCCTACCAAATGCAGACCATAACGGCAGGAGAGAAATACTGCACCATTTAAAAGAGTCATAGAAAGAAAACCAAGGCAAACGTGTATGCACTCAACTTTTGCACGTGCCTTGATTTTGGGTGGCCACACTCTAACGTGTAGCCCAGAAACGCTCTGCATTCAAAGGCATCATTTGTGTTCAGTTCAAATCTGTCCTGGGGCATGTCTGTGTACACAGAAGGATACACACAGGATGGAATGTTTGGGATGGAGTGATAAGGCCAGTCCATTGCCTGAGCCATCTACCTTGCACATCTCGGGAGGATAGCTCAGGGGCAACGTGCTCGCCTAAGAAGCAAGACGACACAAAGCAACATAGGTTCGATCCATGGGTCCGTGCTTAGAAACCTCTGGGTATTAAGCGCGTTATAAATAACCTATCATATCACATGGCAACAGTTGGTGTCTCAACACCAATGATAAAAATATATGACGCCGTGAACCTGGGCCACTTTGGCATAGAGGCTTGCAAGCTCTAAATTGAGGGCTTATCTCATGCCAGCACACTAGACCAAAGTGAGCGGGGAGTTTGTATGGCTACCTGGTGGTGTCCTCTGTTGAAGGGTATAGTTGAATGTTTGCAACAGCGATTCCATTCTTGAATTCCTCTAGTGTGTGATAGGCAGTTGCTTTTGGATGTTGAAAAGGAAGGGTCTGCGTTCACATGGGAATGAAGTAAATTGTATTCATGGTCATCTTCATTTTGGATAACAATGGTTCATACATCCCTCCAGATTAACATATGAGATCCAAAAAGAAGCTCTTCACTATCCGCAAAGCATACTGGTGTGAATGGACACCTTAAAAGTGTGATTCAGTGAAGTTCAAAATATGCTTTAAAAGCTGGGTAACGTAACACAACATAACATAACCAGCGCATACAAAAATGTAAAGCTAACATTTTAGAGGTGCAAAAGAAACCCCTCAGTATCAGTGCAGTAGATCAATGAGGAAATACACCGTAAATGTGTCATTTGGTGAAGTGTGAAAGTGAAATTTTCATAAATAAGGAGGTGGTGAAATTAAAAAAAAATATCAACCTCCTCTAAATGGGTCAGACAAAATATATATTGTTATAAGGGATTTGAGGCTGAAGCAAGAGAGAGCAACCCATATTCACATTAAGTCAGGGGAGATCTCAATCACATAGATTCACTATCACTAATCAAGTTCTGAAATACACCCTCTCTTGTGCCCCTTTCATATTTACTATTGCACCGTATTCTAGATTCTAATGCTTATTATTTTCGGCGAGAACGGTTGACTAGAATGTGACAAGTTGTGGAGGCTCACATAATGCAAATGGGTGTCTTCTTTATAGTGCATAACCTCTTTTATGCATGGCTTATTTGTACTCTGGCCACCGTTCCACGTCTTTGCCCTTGGATGTCAATACGTATCGCCTCATTTATATGTGGCATATTCGCTTAAATGAAATGAAATGATATATTGTTAATATCGCGCTCGTACACAAGTGTTTCAGAGCACGACCAGGCAAAGGGAGGGGAACGGGGGAGAACAAAAACAACGATCTTACTAGGCCCACAATGCGCAAGTGCATGGGAAAGGGAAAAGGGGGAAAGTGCATGGAAGGGGGAGAGGTGGAAAGTGCGGAATAGAGGAGAGTAAAGAATAAAAAGTAAAATAAATAAATAAATAAATAAATAAAGGTGGTAGTGCAGCCAACAAGTGGCAAGTCCTATGTTAAGCAGATAGGGTATATCTGATAAGTGCGGAAGAGAAGTGGGTGGGGGACTGTATGGGTACAGATACAAACCCCAGTGCAAGGGGTGGCCTGGAGGCAGTGCAGAGGGATGCAGGGTGAGCAGGTACCTGGGCCAGAAGGACAGAGGGTGGTCCGGTGCATGGTGCCAAGAGAGAAAACAGATCAGCAGGGGAGAAGAGGGTCAAAGGCAGAAGCGAAGAGGAAGGTCTTGAGGTGCTTCCGGAACCGGAGATGGTTCTCCTCAAGTCTCCACATCAGGAGTTTGCCCTATAGTAGTGGAGTTGTGTTTGCGTGGAGGTTAAATAACACCCTGCTCGACATCACGCACACCTAACATCAGAGACTTCACCCTCACAGAGAAGATGTGCACGTGTGGCTCTTGTAGGTGGTTTTCACTTCTTTCTTCCATGTTCTGTTTTTCCCATTGTGGTTCCCCACATTCACCTTTGAACACATCCGATAGTTGGCTTGCGTTCCCAGATTATAAATTTGGGATTGCAGCCGGCACGTTAACAATGCTGTTTACTGACAATTCTGGCATCCAAACTTCAAGGGCTTCCTGAGCACATCCCGGGGCCATAACAGGACCATGCTTCCACTAATTCTAGCACTCTCACCAAGGTAGCAGAAACGCCACCACTGGACAATGCTTCTGACCACGTGTTTCCCTACTTTCCTTCTTTCTAGATCAGCATTCCATATGATCCACTGCCTACCGTCACACGCACACCTACTTATATAATCATGTTCCCTCAACCACAATCCCATTACGCCCCAATCTGTAGGTTTATGCACCCCTATCCTATTCCTGTTTCTCTTTGCCCAATTCTGTTGATTTGTTTTCCTTTCTTCTTCCTCCACAGACTAAGGTAGGATTACCATGGATGGGGGCACAATATACATTTATCTCGGACAAGGTGCCAGCACCGTAAAACCAATAGGGTGGTGATTGGCACTGCATAAAAGCTTCTTAACATAGCAACCATAAAACATGACTTCTCAATCTGTAGCCTCCTTTGCCTTGGTTTATGGCAACAATGTCCTCTTTCCTCTTCCTCCAATATTTTCTCCTCCTCCCTTTTACTCCGTAGTCTAAGGCCTGTGCGACCTAGGTGGGAGCACAACACACCACCATCCAGGCAAGCCTAGGCCTTCTGAGATCATTATGGTTGTGATGTGTTGCAGTGTGAAAACATAACAAATAAAAAGAAACTATTAACATAACACAAGTAACCTACATGGCCTGTATGTTCCTCCATCCTCTGTTTCTGTGCATGCTTCCATGCTCCTGTCCTCACTTCTTTCCATTTACTTTCAGCAGGATGAACTAGCTGCCCTCAGGCCAATTAAACAGTTAGACATCCTCACTGTAACAAATTGACCTCCTAATAGTTCTCCTCAAGGACAGAACATATCACCTTGAAATTAGTAGGTTATCCTCTGCTGCAGGGTTGAAAACCAATATTGCATTTGAGGTGCGTGTGCCTGTGTCGTTGTGGGTGTGAGGAGGGGTGGCAGGAAGGGGCGGGAGCACATTTAAGCTTCAGTGTGCTTTCTCCCACTGCCGAATAAGGGGAGGATAGCTCAGCGGCAACATGCTCGCCTTGGAAGCAAGACAACACAAAGGAACACAGGTTCGATCCCCGGGTCCGTGCTTAGAAACCCCTGGGTATTAAGCGCGTTATAAATACGCAACTAAGTCATATTCTTCTAACAGTGCCTCAATGCCCCGGGCTGTGTGAGTGCTTTGCAAATAAAAATGAAATGTCCTATTTTGACAGCTGTATCAGTCCCACTGCCTCTTGTTTTAGCAGAGAACTGCTGACATAATTGGTACCTGTCAAGTTCTGGTGATCAACGAGTCACACAGCAGTTCTTATGATTTCTTAATTCCCATTGTTGCCTTCTTTAAGCAGCATAACCTTTTTTTTTAATACTTTTCATGTGTTTCATGACTTATTGGAACCGTGGACTCCAATTTATTTCTTTGCCCCAGTTTGTCCGTTAGTGTAGCGTCCTATGTGGCCTACTCGCTTTCACGAGGCATTCGGACTATTGTAGTGGCGTTGTGCTTTCACAGCGGTTGTGCTATGCCAATTCATCAGCTCCGCAGCTCGCATCAGTGAGCTCACCCTCATAGAGGGGCCATGCACATATGCCTCTTATGGAGCGGTATTTGCTTCATTGTCTCCTGTTCCCTTGCTCCCACTGTGGTTCCTTGTACTCAATTTCACATTCATTATAATATTCCCTGCACCTCAATCCCGTCGTATCCTCCAATACTTATGTTCTGTACTTGCCTTTCCTATTCCTGCTTCTCCCATCTCCACGTTTCGTCCTATTTCCCTTTCTACTTCCTGCAGGAGGCCTCATTACACCAGGGGAGGGCACACGTCACCATTATTATCTCGCATGATGAGGTAGCTGCGGTATAAGACCATGAACGTGGTGATTTGTGTAGTATAAAAGCTTTGTAACACAACATAATATAAGACATACAAAATATTCGACTGGCTTATCTCCCTCCCTAATAGCGTTGTTGAGAAATACCAGGACTGACGTGGGAACCGCAGACATCGCTGAATAAACCATGGAACAGATTTTGGTGGGGGTGCTGCATTGCATAAGACATGAGAGTACAGACGTCAATGAAATGGGGATGTTTGTATTGATGGAGGCGCCATGCACGCGACAGGGGGTGGAGTGTGTGAATAAGCAGGCTGACTGTGACTAAAAGCCGCACATTACAAATGATACTATAAATGTCATGTCTATTTCAAGGATACCTTGGAAACACAACATGCTCGGGAAAGCGACCAATTGCACAATGCATCGTCGCTCCAAATCATTAAGGCAAACATCCAGTCTCTGTAATCTCGAGCAGACTTGTAAACATCGAATTCCAAATGTGCCTTGCTGGCCTTAGCGCGTGCTGCTAAAACCAACAGGAAGGGTTCTCCCGCGTGCTGGGACAGCTGGACGTTCTCTTATGAGCCACATGGCTCGTGGTCATTTAGAAGTTACTTCATTGCGGGCTCTAGGGGAGCCCAGTATAATGGGGACTTCTTAAATCCTCCTCCAGTTCGGTTGGCGTTATGATACATGCATTTTATTCCAATAGCCAGTGCGTGAAGATGGGCAGGGTGTGTTGAAACTGTAGCATCGTTTATTACTGTGGTATGGGAGTCTGCATGCGAGTTTGAGGGTGTGATTGACACCTCATGTAAGCCTGGAGGGAGCACGTGCTGGCACGTGCTTGTGTGAGAGAGAGGAGGGCGTTGGAGCTGAGAGCCGATTGAATGGAATGTTGACGTGAAGGACAGTCCAGCGTCACGTGCTGGGGCGTCAGGGGAGTTGGGTTGAGGTTATTGAAGCAGGAATACAAGGTAAGCATGGATAGAAGCCAATCTCACACTAATGGCCCTTTTGGAGCCCGGCTGAGTTGCTCTTCTTCCAATAAACAGAGGGTCCCCAGATGCCTTCTGGACAGAGGCCTTGCTGGGTGGTGGGGGAGCTGAGGAGGCTATAGCCCCTTGTCTTTTGGTTGTAGCCCCAGATAGAAGCTCTGGGGCTACAACCAAAAGGCTAGCTAGCCCCAACATTAGCGTAGCCCCAGATATTTTCCAGACCTAGCAACACCCCTGCCTCTGGATCCTTTACCAAATTGCATCGATCTGTATATGTTTAGTGAGGCAACTGAGAGCTTTGCCATTATTTCATGGGAAATGAGCGTGTGCATGTAATGACCGGTACAAATTCATAGGTTATTTCCCGGCCTGACTGACTCACTGGAGCCACTCCCCTTTTTAGGTTGCATACAGCTGTGGCCATGGGTGAAATATAAAACATATGTGAAATATGTATTTAAGGGAAAGGCTCTATTAGTGAAAAGCACGGCAGAAGAGATTACCCAGATGCCTGGGATTTAGGCAAAGGGCTATTGCTTCTATAGCAGAGGTAGTCTTATTCTTTTTGACGGATTTCACGATTTGGTGAAACAAAGTCAAAAATCTCATGGACTAAAATAAACGTAGGGATACAAGAGGCTTTCCCTAGCCTGACTCACTACTTTCCTATCCGTTCGATGTATTTCTTTTCGTGTTAACTCGGATTCGGCACCGAAAGTTTGGAAGAAAGCCTGCCGCAAACTGGAAAAAGAAGAAATGAAATCCAATTGAACACAAAAAGAAATATGGCTACCCATAAGTGGCTACGCCAAAACCTATGGGGAGAATCAGGAAGAACTTACTGCAAGTCCCCTGAAATGCACCAGAGCTGTGACGGGTAAAAGTAGAAGAGGAGATAAAAAAACTTCTGACCCATACAGAGGAGAAGTGTGATCTGGTCCTGAAGAAAGCGGACAGACTTCGCAAAATCCACCGAAAGCGGTACACCGATATTTAGTGTTCAGGTTGAACCTAACTTGTGCTTGGGTTTTAATGAATAGTCATGATAGGAAAGTAGTGAGTCAGGCTAGGGGCAGCCTCTTGTATCCCCTTTCCTAGATAGGCGGCACATCAGCACCCAGTAGGGTAAGCAATTCAATTGAGGGAAATTTAGACTGTCCAATAGGAGGACTTAGTGAGCTATAGGCCACTGTGCAATATAAAAAAAACTCTTTTTGAATAGAGCCTTCTGCCTGTTGTGTGCGACAATACTGTGGGTAGTAGGTGGAAGCAGCCCCTCAAGAGCCCCCTCACCCTGGAGTTGTTGTGTTATTCCTAAAATAAACACGGCCATTGTGTCTAAAGAGATAATGTGCTGCAAGAAAACATAAAATAAAAAACACCCAACATAATGGCCACCGCTATGAGTTCAGTGGAAACATTCAAAAGAGGCAGTATTAGAAATATTGCATGTTTTTAATGTCCGTGTTATTATGATCATGACGTCTTTTGATCATGTAGTGTTCTTAGTATATGGCATGTGGTAAATACCTCATAATTAGAAATCTAAAGGGGTTTCCGTATATTTTCACTGCTGCCCAAATGGCGGAGGTCAACATTAAATTAAAACCTACTATAATGTGTTTTAATGTGCTCTATTTGTGGTTTCTGTTGAGCACAAACCTAGCACCAGAGGAAGTAACCGAGTGCTGTAGGCCAGTGTCGCTTACAGGCGTTCAATGGATGGTTACAAGGGATGAAAGAAGGGCTGGGGAACAGAAGAGGGGGTGAACTAAATTGGATGGTGGATGGTTAGGGGGAATACTGGGGTGGTTTAGGTTTTGGGGAGGGTGGTTATCTTACTAGTTGTGAAGAAGGTGTTCCTTGAAAGGGGTGGGGGGTCATCATTTCTATTTCTGAATTACATTAGGGTGGAAGTAATCGGTTATTTATAATGCGCTTAATACCCAGTGGTTTCTAAGCGCAGATCTGGGGTCGATCCTGTGTTGCTCTGCATTATCCTGCTTCCAAGGCGAGCACTTTGCCCCTGAGCTATCCTCCCGAAACTGAGACAGTGAGTCTCAGTTTGAAGTTCCACTGTCTCAGAGCATGATAATATCCTGGTTTCCCTTATGTTAAGAGTTGTGCTATTGCATCTCTTGAATTAAGGGACAAAATCATCAGAGGGGGGCCCGACACAGTGATATATGGGTATCCTGGATGCCCACATGTTGGGGAGACTTCTCCAGAATGGCTAATTTCCCTTACCTACTGAGTCCATCAGCAGCTTTGCTGGATTTCTAGGATTTTCTTTTTCACCTGGTAAGAGTCTGAGCCTTTTTTCCCACGTGTTTTGCTGTGTGTGTTTAACATTTTTGTGTTCATAGACTGTGGAGCTTCACCTACTCCATAGGCATCATCTTTTTACTGTGTGTTACACAGCATCTTTAGTGCAGTGACACAGGGTTGTCTTTTTCAGACTTCCCACTCAGACCCCATTTTCAGGGACTGACTACTGTCTCCCAGAACATGTAAAGTTGCCATTGACTTTATTAGTCTTTTTAAGTTCACAGACCCAGTACAAACGATCTTACATAGAGTTCTGGAAAGGGTTAATAGTTATCCCTTTTTGTCTGTTTCTCATGGAACATTATTTAGTTCCCTTTTCATTAAGATTTGGCTGGTGGCAGTGGTATCTACCCTATTTTTCCTACCGCGGTTATTTTAAATAGCCTTGGTATTGTTTTAGGTTATTTTAGTAGCCTCAAACTTAAACCCGCTGGACCATATTTACTTTTATATGGTTCCGGCTGAGTTTATTCACCATTTCTTTTTGTAAAAGTCTTTCTCGTGTTTTACTCTGCACGCCAAACCAGGTTTGGTTCCTTTGTTCACCGTCCTTTGGCGGGCTTCTGCACAGAAGCCCTCCTTAGGCACCTGAATGTCTGAGGGGGACAGGATGTGAGGGAGGGGTTTGAGACTCTCTGCACAGGGTCTCTTTGGAGATCCATGTCGCGCTCTGTGTGATTGGCTGTGGTGACTGTCCCGCCGGGACAGCCACTCTGCTGTGTGATTGACAGCCAGGCTGTGTGAATGGGGGAAAACTGCATAAAAAGCAGGTTTCTAGGACTGAGAAGGCAGAGTCGCCACTGGATTGAGAGAACCGAAGAGAAGCTGACAGAAGAGGACCTCTACCACGACTGAACCTCCTGGTGAAGCCCTGCTGCGGGTCCGAATCTCCAAACTTCAATGACATGGAAGATCTGCAAGGAATCTTCTCCCCTTGAGCTGTTGGGATCAACCAGTTCGCCAAACTGCAAGCCAGGCCTCCCTCCTCTGGTCGAATTTGCTGTGCACAGCTATAGTGAACCGGATAGCCAGGAGGATCGGACCCTGCCTGGGTCTTAAGGAGGGCACCTTTTATTCGTTACTTTGCTCTGCTGCTGGTTTCTTCCCTGGGCAGTGCAGGACCCTTCAGTATTCCTACTTCGTGTCAGTCTGACAGTCGCTTCAGGAACCGTGAGCCTGCAGGACCTGCCAGGAACGTCCGCCTCAGCCACAGCCTTCTTCTCCATATGAGGTACTGTTCAAATCCAGTCGTTCGTTCCGTCTGACCGCGGTAAAAGTGCTTGAAATCTTTTCCCAATCCGAGGGCTTGTCCTTCTCTATTCTTTCAAGTTTTTTTTCGGCTGACCAACTTCCTTCTGAACTCTTGGCAAAGACTTAAACGCAAACTACTCGGAACTGTGTGATCCTCTGCAAAGACTTTGGTCCATTCACTTTGGCCTAGGCCTCTTGATTTGATTTCCTCACTGTAGTTACTTTTTCTAGATTGCCCTGCTTACTTACTTGTTGGTGCTGCTCAACTTCTGTCTAACTTTGTCTTTCCCTCCCTTTTAAATTACTGGAGTGCCATTTTGCTCACACTTCATTTTGAGCTTAACTTGTCCAGGATCTATTGGGTGTGGTGTAGTGTATTAAGATTGTGATTTTTCAACTGCTTGATAATAGTGAAATGTTTTATAACTGATGTGTAAATAAATGTATATTCTTTTACTCCGAAACCTTGAGTCAGTGTTTATTTGAACCAATGTAATTGCTGTCCTTCGTGTAACTATTGATACTGCTCACTTTACTTTTGAGATAAGTCTGGCTGCTCAGCCATCGATACCACTTTACTGTGTAGTACAGGCTTGTACCAAAGGTGAATTTGTACTGTCACTTGTAGTCTTCTGTGTGTGTGGTGTTCCCAAAGGGTACTGCATATGATTCTGCCTAACCCCACGTTATCACAACTTCTGACATGATTCACAGATGGACCATTAGAGACCTTACTCAATGCCTTCGCCCTGTGATCTGCTACTGTTCCATATCCCTTTCTATCCAGCACATGGCGATGGAAAGGCATTTTTCAAGGAACAAAACATGACATGCTTGCATTATTTCAGAAGATGTGCATGCTTTACCAGCTGTGGAGTGGCACATTAGTGTAACTGTAGAGACCCACAGATGTCCACATGTTGTAACTGTAGTTGGTGCGTGTGGAAACCATGGGCCAAATTCTGCCAGCTCGTAATTCTGTCCAAGGGGTTGCAATCAACGTTTTCATATAAATGGTTACCTTAATGTTGATTTTCTTTCATTTCTCCTCAAACATTAAAGTGGAGGAACTATACTGTTTATTTGCACTTCATGTTATTTGCACTTTTGTTTGTCTCCCCCCCCCTCTTGTGGCACTTCCACTTCTGTCCCCTTTCTCCCCTCCCCCTTAGATTAGCAGGTGCACGTTCCGAATGTTTCAAGACCTTTTAAGAAGAGCGTTTTTGTTATTATTGTGTACCTTCCTCATTCCCCCCGTTTTGATGCGCCTTGAAACGCATTGCTGTATAGTGTGCATTACAAATGACAGATAAATAAATAAATACAAAAATCCCATATGCAGGCTGTGAGGGGAAACATGTGCGTTCAGATAATTGCGACCACCTTTGGGTGGAGCAAATTTACTCCCACAGGTGGTACAAGGGCTTGCACTCCCTCAGCATAAATACAGGGAGGCAAGCCCGTAGACGCCACCACAGTCTCCTCTCAAATGTACAATACTCCATTATGACATTCAACACAGTCCTCTTTCACTTCTTGGTTTGCACTGTGACTTCGGCGCCTCCCATTGGCCATGCGTGTCATGGCTGCAGTGACCCATTTTCACAGTGGATGCCGACCTGCCTTTAACTCTGTTGCTCATGTTGAAGGTGGGCCTGAACTCATTTGCAGTTCTTTCATGCCACGTTGCATTGAAGTAAGATGTATTATTGTTTTTTTTTATTTGTGTCTTTTTATCTATATATTGTGTAGGTCTTTGTTTCAGAATGTCAAATATTTATTTATTTTGACATTTAGAGCAGCACGCCAAACCCTCAGGCATCAGGGCGCTAGTTACATAGGTGCAGAAAGTACGCAGGCATTTCAGATAGAGCACGCCGTGAGAAAAAACCCATGAATCGGCAGGTGAGGCTACACAGATCTTGAGAGCGTGGAGCCAGGAGAAGGTACTTCCTGTGCAAACAACAACGTTTTTAGGTTTACATATATGAATTGAAAAAGTGCATACACAAGCTAGTTAAATAAATGTTCTTCTTGTTTCATTGAGGAATTAAAATCTAACGAAAACGTGTACAAAAAAAACAGAACGAATTACATTGCTGAATAAGGTTATTGAATTCAACCAGTGGACAATTCAAGTCATTGATCAGCGTGCCCTTCTATATTAACTGCATTCATGGTGGGGAACTAAATAAGGTACAAAGAAACAAATGAAGGAACCACTTGTTGGGTACGCTTTTAGTAATGGTGTTGTAGTTGACTCTGAGGGCCCAGCAGTAGGGGTCCCCCTTCTATACTTATTATGTATCTCTGATGCAACAGGAGTGAGCAACATCTATGGAAGCCAGTGGCGGAGAATCGTGTATCAGTATCCCAAGAGCACATGTTTACCATTTAGTCTGACACATGGGAAGAGATACAATGTTTCAAGCTCAGACCCTGAACAACATATTCAACCGAAGTACAAAGGGCGTGGGACGGTCAGAGGGGGCACAGACTCATGAAAATGTTCAGGAGGAAATGCTTGCTATAAAAAAAGACAAGTAAAAGAATGTGAAACAATTGATAACAAACACGAAGGGGTAAAGTTCCCCAATATAGCATATCTGGGGTATGATTTACTGCTATCAATTTCTATATGTGTCTGTGAGACTCTATGAACTATTTTATTGTGATACTTCAAAGCTTTGTCATTCTTAAACATTGGCAACATAAATTGTCTTTGTAAGCATTGGAAAAAGTCTGCTGCTGATGGCTGGCTGCTTCGGTGGGTTGTATTAGAGTTTACTTTACCCCAGGTTACTCTTCTGATAACTTGAAGATCCCTGCTATTACTCTGCTTTTGGAGAAAAAAAAATGACAGTTTCCTCAGACATTATTCCTAAAGACCAGCATATTGCTCATGCGCTCTTCCTGACGAAAATATTTAAAAAGTAGCCACCCTCAAATTTCAGACACATCTCTAATGACACCAGTTACTCTGAGATAATCTGACTTGCGTCGCTAGCAGTGCGGAGGGGAGTCTCTGTTTAGCATCCGTGAGAACTCTGCGCGTAATGATGATAAACATCACAACACACTTTGACCATGCTTGTTCTATCTGCTGAGTTCAACCCCCTCAACCACCAAATTATTTTAGATCACTTGTCTTCAGTTGCCAGTGGGCCAGACAAAGCCTTAAGTGAGTTTCATTCTTTTTCTCCTATAGGCTTTCCTGCAGGGCTCATAGCTCTCTCCGGTCCTATTCTACATCTCTGCTAAAAACCTCCATCACCTATTGGTCAAACTGGATCCTTGATTCCGGCGTTACGTTGACGATAATCCGCTTCAATTCAAGCCCTCTTGCAATTCTGGGATCGACGACAACAACAGACTTAACTTTGTTTTGACTATTAAACAATGCATGGACTTCAATTGGATAAGGTTTAATTCAAGGAAGATGGAATTTACCATGGTTGGGACTACACCCAAACTAAAATAACTGAATAAGTCTATTGCTTATTTTTCTGTTGAAAATACCAAGCTTCTGATTCTCCAATAGATCATAAACCCAACTGCTTCCTTTGATCTCCTATTAGATATGGCTGCATAAGGGTAATTTAGTTGTGAGTAGCATCACTCGTTACCTTTGTTTTGTCAGGAAAATGTGCCCGTTCTTATCCCACATACTTCTCGGGCACATTGCTTGTGCTTAAGTGGGGGATACATGTCATGACTGCAATACCCTTTTGGCAGGCTCCGGCCAAAAGGTTCTTAAAAAGCTTCAGTTCTTGCAAAACCAGGCAGCGCGCATTGTGTTTAACGCAGCACCATTTGTTCATACCTCTCCTCCAGTACCTCCTTTGGCTAAAGGTCCAAGCATGAGTTCTAGTGAAAAATCACAGTTCTTACACATAAACACCTATCCACATTGATTCCCCACCTATGCTAGCACCATTTATCAACCCAATTGATATCTAATATCTCATAACGCCTGCTTGTTAATTATTCCCACATAAAACCATACAAGGGCTGAGGGCAGATCCTTCTCAGCACAAAGTGCTTGATTCTAGACCAGTCCACCTAACCTGAGATCTAAACCTGGCCTTACATGGGAAAAAACTGCATTTCTTTGATGATTTCTTGGTATCTAGTTATGTTAGTTTTGCAGTTTCCCTCTATGGTTCTGACTTTTCAAGCATACGCATGCACAGTTTTCCAGCACTCTAATGCCCAACAGCCTTTTATATTATAGAAATACAATTAACATAATACAAATGTTTATAGTACAAGAGTCATGGGTTGAGCCTCTAGTTCAACTAGGCATTCTCATAATAAAGAGGGGAGAAAGTCTACACCCCGGCTTAATTTGAGGATAATAGTAGCCTTTGCCTTTCCTGTGAATGTCTGCATTTTCTCCGGGGAGCTGCTAATGGCGGGCACGGGGTCATTTGCTTTCATTACTTGCTTCCGGTAGACATGAGTAACTTCCATTGGACAGCTGTGTTAGCTGTGATGACCCATTTTTCACAGCAGACCTGAGCTGCTTTGTAATGGGGAAATGAGTGATTGACGTGTATGCAAGCAAATGGCAAGGGCGCTTAGGTTTGGAATGTTGACAATTGGCACAGAGGAAAATCCCTGTGAGGGAGGTGGGTGACAGGATCATACATTGTGTTTTTCAGAGGTGCTGAGAGCACCATTTATGTTCCAGGTCTAAGCGGTTTTCTTTTTAAAACTCCTGGCACGTGCTTCTGTTTTTTCCGGGAGAGGGGGCGAGTTAGCAGATTTCCGTCACTGTGTTTGTACAGCATACCTCAGATAAGGCAGTAGAAATACCTCGACGTTAGCCACCGGGCAAGAACGGGCACCCATCATCGCTGAGGACACAGTGGGAACTAGGTTTCGGGGCAAGGGTCCACCTCTCTATTTCAGTATTCAGAAAACGCTGAGTGTGGGTGCTGTTTCAAGGTTAATGTTTCTGAAGCCTCTTTATGACCCTAAAATGATACTCTTTTGCAGTCTAGCAAAGCAGGCATGAGCAAGCACACACCTGTATGTTGGGTAGCTGGTATCCTAATTACCTTGGCAATGGGATGAGCAGCTTCATGTCACAACCCTGAATCGCCAGTCTTCTTTTCTGAAGTGACACATAGGGGCCCATGATCCAATGCAGGATGTGTCTTTAAAGTGCTGAATTGGATGGCGTGCTTTACAGGCGCTCTCCTCGTGCCGTTTCCTGTGTGCTTTCACCGGTGCTCCAGTTCAAGAGGAGGGTGCGGTGTCAGATTGCTGTACAAGCAGCGCTATTGGAGTGACACACAGGGGCCCCAAGAATGTATCCACTGCCACCTCTATGACTTCACAGATGCTTTCGTTAGAGGTGGCGTTGGTCTTCAAAACTTTACAATGAACACTCACTGGAGTACAACATCGGTGCTCCACATCAGTAGTGATATCTGGCTTGTCCAAGCGCTAACCTAGTACCAAGCTTCACCCTACTGCAGGGTGAATCGAAAGGGTGAGTTTGAGCAGCGGATAGTGGTCAGAAATACCTGAAGGACCATTATTGTTATGCATTTACAAAATGCCATTAGGCATGAAATTCCCTTTATCCCCCTCGCCCCACCAATGAATTTAGGTAAATCCGAGTCAAATGTCCAGAAAATGGTCCTTCTCCACGTGTTATTTGCCCACATTTACGAGCTTATCTGTGTTCCTTCCACTTTAATAAATGATGTGGCATTGCATTGGACTTGGCAGGCAAGCTTTTATTTTCTGGATTACCTTTCATTGGTTGGTCGTTAGGGGGTTCCCACCAGCCCCAGTCATTTCCCTAAACTATTGTACACGTGGAGGCACAATCCTGTTGGTAATCAGTAATCCTATAATGCCCTCTTTGTGATCAGCTGCCGGTCAGTTAATCAGTTATATAGGGGGTGCCAACCCCTCCCCCTCAACGGAGCATAGATAACATGAGAGGCAGATCCAATGGTTCTATTATTGCAGAAAACAGGATTATAGTGCCTTTATTTAAGGTGAAAGGTGCGTATGGCACTGTGCATATTTGGGTTAGGATGACCCAGGAAATGAAGGGTGCTTTAAATATCACATACATACCATAAATGTATAAAGATATATTATGAATAAGGTTACAAAGAGAGAGATGCTTAAATAAATAATAGTCCCTTGAAGAGTTAATACATTCAGACAAAAATATATTTCAAAATGGATAACTCCAATACAAAATGGTGTCCAGTTCTAAGCCAGGTGGAAAAGCTACGACTCATGCCAAGAGTTTTCAAACAAGCAACAGAGGCTGATACTTTAAAGATAGTCTTTGGCAGCATCTCACAGTGAGATAATTGGGTTTGTTAGGTTAAAAATGGAACTTGGCAGGAAATTCAGAAAAGATTAATGATGAAGCTAGATAAAGCAAGGGAAACCTGGATACATTTATCTATGTTCTTAATGAGAAGGGCACAATGTGCTTCATGCAGATCATTTTGAGAGACCAACTGTAGTATTTGGTACCATATAATAGAGTTTATCTATTTTTCCACATTATAAGGCAATAACTAACTTGGCAGGACCTCGATAATCAGATAAAGAGTAGACATTGATGTGATGAAGGTTCTGTTTGGAGAAGTTGAGAACTGTCATAAATGTGTCTAGCCAAGTCTAAAACAAGCTCATCAGTTTTGTGCATCAGAGAAAATTGTGGATACCAGCTATGCTAATGTGGGCTTGGTGTATACCAGAGCAGCCATCCAATGATATTGAAGGGATGTTTTTTCTCTAAGAGGACCTATCAGAAGCATACTCTGACCAAGGTAGTCATTTGCATAAGGATGTTGAAACATCCAAATAAATATATAAGAAGGTTGAAGGCAAAATGTTTTGAGTGTGTCCAGAGCATGCCTTGTAACTATAAGCTAATAAAGACTGCTGACACCCTTCCAGGTTCCTGGTGTTCTCTCATCTCTCTTTCTCTCTGAGGAATGTTCATGGATGCCTGGTGTTTGATGGAGGATGGGGACCAGGGCCCTCAGTTGAGGTGGCGCAGCCAACATGGGGCGCTAGTCTTTCATAAGATTCAGGGACAAGGACCCATGCGTCATGGTGATGTGCTGGCGGACAGTTGGAGATGCCTGAAAAAGATAAGGTGAGTGACACAGTATGGTCTCATTTCTGTCAGGGGTTTCTCCTCATGGCCGTCAGCATAGCACACCTGGCATCTGAGAATTATGGTATGTATTATGAGTGACGGAGGCAACAGAACATGAATAAAACATGTTCATGTACATATTATGGGGAGTGTGTTAACTTTTGAGTAACAGGAAATATTGTGTGAAGAGAAGATAGCGCCTAGGGTCCTAGCTCAAGGGAGTTCAGAAGGAGACGTCTCAAACACTAATGGGAGTATTGTGAAATATATAACACATGAACAGGTTCACATAAGGTGGCGTCTCAAACTCTGTACAGGGTATTAAGAAAAGACGAGAGAGAAAAAGGTGATCACGGTGTTTATTAATGTGCAATGTCGACTAGTCTGTATGTTGTTTGTTGAGTAAAAATATCAAAGAGCGATAGAAGTTGTGAAGTAATTGAAAAAAGTTGAGGAGCAACAGTGATTGAGCATAGCAAAGTGATTGGCGCCAATTAAGAGAATAGATAGGCTATTGAAATTAGATGCTTAAGCAGCGATTACTGGTGCTTTCTTATATTTGTTGTTTTAAAATGTTAAAAATGATGATTTAAGTTTAAAGAATGGAGGTTTTATTTAAGGATCTGGTAAAAATAGGCAGTCAATTGTGATTCACCTTTACACTTTTTAAACAAGGGAGTGAAATCAAGTAAACGTTTAAAGAGAAAAAAAATAAATGATATATGCACAGAGATAAAGCATCTTGACAGATTGGAAAGCTTTGAATGATAAAAATCTGATTAGCTGAACACATAAACCAAGGATGATTAAAATGGACAGTGGGAGATTTTGCAAGCATTTTTTTCTTACTAGGTAAGTGTGCAGTCTAAAGCATTCCTTAAAGCTCGGTTGTGAGCTAAAAAATAAATAGTGGTTTCATTTTCTTTTAACAAATGATGACAGTTTTTACATGGCATGCTCCAAGAGTAAAAAAGAAGATAGAAATATATTAATTTTAAAAGAGTGAGATTTATGTTTCAAAACCAGTGCACCTTTGAAGTAAACCAAGGCTCCTTTTCCAAGCTAAAATAAGGGCTGACACAGAGCCAGGAAGTGATTAATAGAGTAGAAAAACAGAGCTGTTTCTATTCAAAAACATGAGATAGCCCTGTGATTTAAAGAAGCAATGAATCAGTTTTGCATAAAGAAAGAGAAATATGATTTTTGTTTTGTAAAAGTGACAATAAGTTTATAAAACACTGGCAAAATTATAGGAAGCTTAGAGAAATGACAAATGTATGTATGTGTATTAACATTGAAACAGAAAAATAAATACAAATTCATGAAAATATGATCAAAAGGAATGTGGTCAGAGATGATGCATGCATGAGCACACACAGAATAAATTGAGAACAGAGACAGATTTTTTTAAAGAAATGTGTAGCTTTTGATTTTCTTGGAACAAGTAGTGATTATTTGTGCATTTTTCAAATATTCATATTTTGTGTACAAAGGTTGTAAGTGAGCCAGGGCTGACTCAAAACCTTATGGAAATATAGCCTTGAACCAGAACTCATTGAACTGACTTACGTTTTTTAGGGATTTTTGTGATACACACATGTAATGCTTGTGATTTGTGTGTAGGGAAGCTCAGCTGTAGGTCCAAATGACAAACACCACCTGAAGAAATTGACAATTGAATAGGTTTTAAGAACAACATTCTTTCATGGTATTTGTGCGTGTTTTGTTGAAACCAGGTGCTAGAGAGGCACTTGATTACATCATATGACAGGGTGGGATAGTTAAGCCCCTGGTTGTTTAAGTTAAGCAAAGGTGTATATTTAGAAAGATTGTCGTTTTGCCAAGGAAACTATATGTGACTAAACCATATTGTGAGTTTACTGTTTTATACTAGAAATTGTCCCCAATCATTGCACATATGTGAACTAGGGTGGTCCCATTAGGTCACTGTTTAAAGTCACACAAGTAACTTCCCATTTTAAAGGGTTTGTTAGTTATTTTGGAGTTAATGCAATATACTTTCTCTGTTAAGCACACACTAGATCACCCCTGATGTGTTAATTTAATTTTAAGCAGAATAAGCATTTCTTATTATTGATAAATGAAACATTTTGATAAAGCGTGCATGGGCCAATAACACAGATGAGGAAAAGGTAATGGAAAGGAACCATTTAAAAAACAATCAAGACGCATTAATGGAAAATAATTGCGAAAAAAGGAAAGGTGCTTCGCTAAAAAGTTTCAATGCGCTACCAAAAGGAAGAGCAGATGCACACAATTTATTTTCATAGAATTTGAAACAGCGGGCAAGGAAGATATGTCAGCACAAGGAAATGGGAAAGTGATTATAGAAGGAGAGAAGGAGAATGAGAAAGGGACACAAAATGATTAGTGGAGCAAAAGTAAGACAGCGATTACAAATGAAAGCACAAGAGAATGCTATAAGTAACCAGAACAGTGAGAATATTGGTAATTAAGGACAGAGAGAGGCGGAATGGGATAGGCACCACAATAAAATAGAGTCATAAGGATATTACAAATGCAGACTCAGCATATGCACCAAAGTCACAGCAAATTAGACAAGCTTCAAGAGGGGGGACATCATCTCCCCCACTGCACACCATAGAGGCATTAAACAAAATATGCCTAAAATCACACAATTTGTGAAACATGCGCCGAGAATAAAAATGTAATTATGATTGCAAATTACATTAAAAAGTAGATTAATACAATAGTAAATGACACTAGATTGCGCACAGTGAATATCTATGTGGAATAGCAAGAATTAATAAGATAAAACACCTTTTTTCAGCAACAAATAACATTTGAGACAAGGGTGATGCAGGAAGGTGTGGATAAGATATACAGATTTTGAAACAATGAGCAGCAATGGATGGTGCTTGTTTAAATTGATCAGTGAAGTAGATTTGATAAAAAATAAAATGCGATTAAAGGTCAAGAAGGTATGGATTGCCAAGATTGATCTAACAGGATGAGAACATTTTTAGTAGAATTGCACAAAATAACATATTGTAAAGGGGGATCCTCTACTCATCAGCCTTGACATCTGTGGAATCTGACACTGGAGACAGGACAAAGAAGGACGGATGACCAGGTGCAAATTACAGCCATCTTTAATACAGATTCAAGAGACAAACCGGAAGGCACACAGATCTGCTTCAATCAGCTTGCTTTTATATGCTTTTCTCTAATGACATCATGTTTTAATATAAGCCCTCCTTGTCTTCAATTGGTTGGATTATTAGTTCATTTTGGCAAGCACCGGTTGACTGACACATAGAATGATAAGCTCACGCTAGACCCAGATTACACACCCTTTATCGCCTGCCAAGAACCAGACCTTATCTACTTCTGAGGCCCTGCCAAATTCACTTGCCAGCTCATACTGTGAGAAACTTCATGAGCTCATCTGATCTTGTTGCTAAGTAAGCAGCTGTTCTGTCTAATTGGTAGCTTTCCCAGGCAATTATTTGAGTTGCTATCAAACATGTCTACTTTTCAAAAATATACCACCCCAAATGTATTTTACTCTACAGTGAACTGCTGCCAAAGATTTATTCACTCTCAGAGTGATTCAGCTATTTTCACATCTGATCCTTAAGCCATTTTGTATTTTGGCCTCCATTTTAGAATCTATCTTAGTCTGTTCAGCCTTGCTACCAAACAGCGAACCAATATACTTCTGTACATAACTCATTTTCTATCCAGTTTCCAGAATACATTTTTAGATATTCATGATGTGTGTGTAATACCTGAGACACCCTCCACTTCCTGGGCCATTCTGACCCCAAAATATATGTCGCCCAACATGCAATATAAAAAAATAAAAGCTCTAAAATTCTGATTTTTGCAATACTGGACCCATTGATCAACCTATCATGTTATCCGTAGTCGTTTTGAGGGGTGGATGGATCTAGTACCTCCCTAGACACCCTCTGGTCAGTATTCGACCCCTGTTTAATACACAACCACTATGCCCTAGTGTCCACATCCCCCCTATTCAGCGTATCTATGCATCCCGGTCCCAGTCACCCCCCTCAGTGTCATGATCCATCAATCATGGGAAGCATCATAAAAACATTTCTTCAGAATCAACAGTATCTTTAAGCTAAACTATCAACGTTTTGTCCTCTTCATTTGTATGCGTGTACCCTCAAAGAATAATTGTATTTGTTCCTGTCTGGATCCCACCCCATTACCTAATTTAATGTAACATAATTTACACAACAGGTGATTTTCTTTCAGCCACCACGAAAATCGAGACAAATCATTCCTTGAGGGAACCCACCAGCCCATCTTCACTAATTCTGTCCATGTGCAACTTTTACTGTACACTTTTTCCTTCCTCCCACCCCAAGACATTTCCATGTTTCCTGCCCTCTCTTCATACATATTTCATTGTTTGTTTTCCTTTCAATTTTCTTCCATCGACACATCTTCCACCCGATTCATCTTGTTTGAGCTTACTCCGCATCCACGGACCTTCTTGACAATCAGTCAATTTTACTTGTCCTTGGGCTGCTTTGCAGCAAGCTTAGAACCCTTTTTCATAGGCCAGTCCTTTTTTGTTTGCATTGCTCTTTATATCACACAGTACTTAAACTCTTAAGTCTTTTTTGGTTAGAAGTCAGATAGTCAGGGGGCATTCGATTGTTTCTGGGGAACACAAGGATGGGGGAGTCTTGCAAGGATACATTTTGAAAAAGAGGTGACTTTAACTGGGCATCTGGCTGGGTCCCTCAATCTTTTCTCCCTGCTTGCAGGATCGGTTGCCGTCAATCACCTGGTGTGTAGGTATCTCTCGTTCATCTGTAATATAAAACTGAATGAGTCTCTTTTGAAAAATAAGTATGTCCTTATCATCAGTACTGCCTCCTCATACCCAACTCTTAAATACCTATATGTTTATTTTAAACACTCTTGCCTCCTAAACAATTTCTACTGCATTTTCTCTGTTTCTAATATAATAGGATGGCTGCTCCTTTCTCTCTTTTCGCACAATTTGGTGTCACTTTATGCTTTATGCATATGTGCTGATACCGGGACTTGGCTATGATCTGTGGTCATAAAAAATATGTACATCTGCCTTTGTCTGGCATTGCCCTATTTTTCATGGTCCTCTTTGTCCAACAACTACATAATGCACTAAAGGAAACATTTCCTCTGTGGTTGACATTCTCAAAAAAAGAGTAATGCAGTCTCCTTCTTTTATGATAAAATAATAAACGACAAAACAGACAACATAACAAATTCAAACATTTGTTCGAAAAAAAGGATGCGTTTTCTTCAATCGCTCTCCTTCTTTCTTCTTTGTGCATCCATAGCTGAAGAAGATGACGCAAGTATGGGTTCTTGCTCTCTGTAGAAAAACAAAATAGAGGTACAGTCATTTGTTTACGTTTAGCTAAGTGATCAATGATTTCTTCAGGGTAGACATTTGCTCCTTCCTTTCAATCAAAAAATGTTTACGGAGGTCATCTCTTTACACTTTCAGCCCACTCAACTATAGGCTCGCTTTTCTGTCCCAAAAGATACATTGGTGTACATTTAAATTCCTTCGACCTTTCCATACGTGTCCTGTGTTTTAATCTTTTCTGCTATGCTGAAAATGTTCTCTGTACTTTTGAAGTCCTCCTGCTGGTGGTGTAGGACCACGGTCATCTTCTTTCTTTACTATGTTTATTTTGTTGAGATAAAATTAACATATTTCGCCACTCTAACTACACTAATCTTGCCTACCCCAATTATTTAGAACCCAGCACTGTTCCTATTAAATGCATGCCAGTGTTCGGATATATGTGAGAGACTGCCTGCCCTTAGTAGAAAACCACTGTACGTAATACCTTGTGTAAATGTGCTATAGCTGATGTGTTGCCTTAACATTGTACTGTATGGTGTACCTGCTCTTGCCTCGTGCCAATAAAGAAACTTTTTTTTTTTTAAATGCATGCCAGTGTAACATGTAGGCATACATCATTTTGCCTAACCTCACCATTTTATACATTTGCCAAATATACTCATTTAGCATTTATTGGTTAAACTGACAAAAAGAGAGGTGGGGGAACAGGGTATTTATACTGCTCCACCAAACTTGCCACATAACTCAAGTAAACCTTTCTATACTATACAAAGGGTTTGGTGGACAGTGAAGTGACAAAGATGGGACATCACCCTCACTCTGGATCAATTATCCAAAAGAGGGATTATGACGACCCCAGAGTAAGGAGTCAACCAGCCAGGTTACCGCTGCACAATACACATGGAACAAAATTTCAAAAATATATTTTATTTAATTGGTTAAAAATGAATAAAAGTAACCACCTTCAAAAGCCTGTTAATATTCAGCAACACAATACAATACAATGTGTGAAAAGAAGACAAGGGAAAACTCAAGAACAAAATACACAGGGAAAGTGAGAGTAAAGGAACCACCTTAATTCCGGTTCCACATTCAAAATAAGTGATCACTAACGTAGGATCACACAAGAAAAAAAAAATCAAACTGACCTACATCAAACTATACTGTACTAGGTTACACATTGAAACTCACTCTTCATCACACCCAATCAGTTCAACATGTTTCATTCCTCATACATTCACACCAAACACAGTAAAGGGAAATTCATCAGGGTCGTGCACTAAGATAAAAACAACAATTCACATTAAAAAATTGTTTGTGCAATTTTGAAGGCTATAAAAAAGCGGCTAAGAACTGTTTTCTAAATGCAGGGTTTTCCGGTCACCACCGGATCAAACACACGCTGTTGATATACTGTGGGGGTTGGACACTGGAAAAAATGGATGGAAGCAGCCGATTGCTGCTTTAAGCCGTCGACTTGGCTTCTGCTCCAGCGGGAGGTAGATGCAGCGCACATGTGGACAACAGAAAAGGGGAATAATAATCAGAAGGCTGGTAAATAGTCCCTCTATAGTAACAGAATGTTAAATTACAATTCTGTGGAGTGTCAAAAAATGTTTGGCGACTCCAAATCCCCATACCACTTTGATTATCTAATACTGGAACACATGTTGAATCTTGAAAAGAGAAGATTACACTTATTAACGCATAGATGGCAAAGTCGCATTCAACAACCACCACCTGAGATTCCACCCTTCAGGTGGACTCGTGGGGCTGGATCAACCTACCCATCGCTAAAGAAAGTGATCAGAGGCAACCACTTGACTCCCCTACGATTTGGTTCACTAACCAATACTTATAGGGCGTTTGAGTGTTGTACACATCATAATTGAAACAGTCGCCCAGACATCTGTCGGCATAATACACAACCCGCGATCTGAACTGTAACTTGAAGTGCACTACAGAAACGTACCGGAAAGGGCACACACAGGACCATTGCGACAAAGAACGGCATACCCTCTATGAACAGCCTCAAGGTATTCCCACTAGGCGAGAAAGTGCCAGAGTCATTCATCAAACACAGTATTGGGCCTCATCATGAGGATCCCTTGATCCATACCTTCCTTATAGCTTTCAAGCAGGGTCTATGAAGGTTTTTCGCATAGGCAGACAACTTCAGTCTTGAATCTGAAAAAAGGCGCCAATCCAGCTTGAAGTTACGCTGTGGGAATAGTACCAAATGTAATTGAGTCGGAAATAGGGAAGACTCAATACAGCACATTGTTTCAAACTAGATATAGTCAATAACTCAGTACCTGTGCATGCAGCCCAATCTGGCCTGCATCCAGTTAAACCACACAACTCGTGATGTCCACTCCCAAAGCCACGTTTTCATCGGTTATAACTAGCGACAATTGGCCAATCCAAACGTCATCAGGTCGACAAGCCTATTAAAAGAGGAGAAACGTGGATACTAAGATTAAATGTATCAGAAAAATCAGTATCATCACAGACATCATCTGTTACTTCTGGCATAATGCCATATTCCACTCCTGTTGAAATAAGGGTGGTGGACCATGGCCGCTGTCGTGCTCGGCACCCAGGGGTTCAAATAAGAGGTGCCGTTGTTTGCTGTGGCTTAAAAAAATATATATACGCCGGCAATAGGTCCACCAGTGAACTGAATATATGCAATGCTTACCGAAGAGTACGGCCGGTGTAGACGTGGAGCGGGGGTTCGTAATACCTACTCTGGGCATTTATTGGTTACCAGAATTACAAAAAGGTTACTCCACCTTCTATCCAAAGTCTTCTTCACTCTCATTGTTTAGATATGGCCACACTCGTATATACATATATATGCTATCCTGCGCTCACCCTTGTTTGCACTTCTCTTGGGAAAATGCTATCTATTTGAAAGACTGTATCCCTTACTGCTTTTCTTCTGTACTCACCTGGGTCCTCTTACTCCTAATAATGATCAATAGTTTGTTCCACACACTTGCTGTGTGGACTGATACTTACCTCTTCTATCTCTACTTGTCCACTAGCACTTACCTCTGTCATAAAATAATGTTTCTTCCCATTATACTGCTATTCTCTGCTAAGGCCATGTAGACATTCCTCTCGTATTCAAAAAATGACAGTAATTGTCATCTGTAAAATATAGATCAACATCATCATATACAAATAAACAGTTTTTTTGTTACTCACTCTCATATGTTCTTTGGTGTAGTTCTATTAAAGGCTCATATTTATTAGATCAATCTTGGCCACCCACACCCCTTTGGCCCTTCATTAATCACATTGTCTCTTTATCAAAATACACTACACTACTCAATCGTAACCAACACCATCCATTGTGCTCATTGTTTACAAATTGGGATATTTTATCCAGACCTTCCTTTATCACTCTTGTCTCAAAATGTTACTCTTTGTTCCATTCTTTGCACCTTCTATTAACTTATGCTTTTTGCTGCTTTAATAACCATTCATTCATATTTATTTATTTATTTCACCCCCTGAAGTGTCATTAATATTTTAGTTCCACGCTTTTATCCTTATTTATTTATGATTACCCTATATTAATTAGTCTAATTACAACACAACCCTCTCTATTTTTTCATATTTATAATCCCTCACATGCGTGTACTTTTATTTTGTTCCCCTATTTGTTTTAATAGACTCATATCATAAGGGCCTGTGGTTCGCAGGACACTTGGCACTCTCTCCAAGTCTTCCTAAAAATATGCTGGAAGTGATGCACTTTTATCATTTGCTGTGGGATTTCCCCTTCTCTCTATTTTTATCCAGTGTGTGGTGCTCATAAAAACACCACTTCATCATTTTGTTCAGTCTTCTCTAAATATGTCGTCATCAGTGACATCAATCAGCCTAGACCCTTCTTTCAGAACTATCACTGTCCTCCATGGTCTACACTTATTGTCCATTCCTTCAAGCATTGTCATTTCCTTTCATCCTATGGCTGCTTTTAATTCTAGAAGGACAGCCAGTCCCCCTTTTTGTCCATAAATATCCGTGGTCTGAACAAAAATTCATCAGGTATTCTCATCATTCTCAACTAGGCCAGATAGCCATGTTAATAGACGGTTCACCTCATAAATAGAAAAACCTCCAACTCAACTGGAACATCTCGCAGATCCACTTGCCCTGTGATTGGCAGCATAAATTTGCCACATTTAAATAGTGTATTCCAAATGTAGAACACACTGTCCCTGGGTCAATAAATAAAATCATCTTGTTAAGTTCTGACATTAAATCCTTTCCCAAAATATTGATAGGTGCCTTTCGTAAATATAACAAAAATCAGTCATGTCATACTCTTCTATAGAGACTGATAATTCATCAATGAAAAAGGAACTCAATTTGTGGCTTCCAAAGAACCCTCAATCTTCTGATAATTCCTACCATTGGATACTTTTTCTCCCGTGTACATGGATGTGCAGTCACAGTGTATACTGGCAAAGCAAAGGTTTCATCTCCTACTGTCACATTAACCATTGGCTCCTCTAGGGGTCCAATATCACTAATAATTCTGAACACATCTAGTCATCCTGTGCACTATCCTATTGTGGATGCATGCATGGTATACACGCATATAATCAAAGTACTTTTCATCATTGTACTTTTCATCGCCACTTTTTCATCGACCAAAACTCTTTTTTTTAAAAAATATTTTTTGTGGGGTGTTTTTTTGGGGTTGGGGTAAGATTATATAAGTAAGGGGGGTGTCTGGGGGGGATCCCCCCAGAAATAAAAAAAAAATTAAAAAAAAGAGTTTTGGTCGATGAAAAAGTGGCGATGAAAAGTCCCACGATGAAAAGTACTTTGACGATATAACGTAGAACCGCATGCATACCCCTGTTCCCATGAAAGGATTTCCTCCTCCACAGTGGCACCTCCTATCCTGAGTGTCAATACCTATTTTGTGTTTGCATATCGCTAACTCTGCATAGGGCTCATGACAATTGCCCCTGTACTGAATTCATTTGCACTCTCAGCGCTCGTGTCTGATACAATATCTGATCCTGGGCGAGCCCTTCCTTAACTTGTAAGCTATATTCTGGAGGATAAGCTGTCCCCCCTTTTGAGAATTGTCCATTTTATACATATCCTTGTCTCCCGTATATGCACACAATGTGCCCTGTCATTCATATGTCCAATATACAGAAGGAGCCCTTCTGACTAGTCCCCCTTGTTTAAATTCTCCTTGCATATTCCGACTCTTGTTCTGCATATTCTGAAACCCGCTTTGATTATTCCGAAATCCACCCCTTTCTTTATTTCCCATTCCTCTGCCTTGTGGCACAAATCCATTCCCTCCTTGGCCCATCTTGTGCTGATTATTCGCCTGTGATGTAACCACTGCTTGCTATATACCCAATCCTTCTCCACTCGTCAATACTGCCCCTTCTATGGCATATATTGACAACTTTTTCGGAAATAACTTGGCTTCCTCAAGTTTTCTAGCATAATTTTTCTTTTCAATTCTTCTCCTGTAACAGCCAACAATAATGTACTGTAGTCAACTGTATCTCATGCCACAGTTTCACTTCCACTCTCACTTGCTTCTTGAGTGCCTCTGTACCTGCTCAGTCAATCCGTGACATAAAATGTGGTCAAATACTGCCACTGTTCTCACCTCTGCTTGCGCGCTTCAAGCCTCTAGTGCTCCTGAATATAAGCAAGCGGATCCTCATTTATTGTCTTCAAAAAATATAACTTTGTTTTATATCATTTTTTAGCAAAACATAACATCCCTAACTGGTATTCCTAATGCAAAGCCAAAGCATTCAGTATGTAATCGGATTTATTTTATGATAACATTTTATTGGAAATGTAAAGAGATTTAAAAAAATGTGATAATGTTCATTTCATTTTTTTATGATTTACTTGATGTTTTAAACTAATTTATGGTGTTTTATCATGATATTTTAGATAGGTGTTTTAAGTTATCAGATACCTGTTTTGTGAAGCTCATTTTCAAAGTAGGTACTATTAGGTGATGACTGATTGAATCTACATCTGGGTGTTAATTGTTGTTGTTGTTGTCACTGTTATTTATGTTGCGTGTATTTTAATAAATGTTTCTATGTTGTCATTTGTAGATACAAAGCCTTACGGCTATATGTATATTTATAAATAAATACATGTCACTACCTTATCCTTTTCTGACTTTATGCCAGTTTCTTTTGTGAGCAGCAATGTTGAAAACTGTATAATCCTAACATTTAAACTGCTAAATCACTGCACATCAGCTTATGTCCAAGCCCTCCCTTTTCTCAATAACCCTGGCTTGAACTGTTATTTATCTGAGCTCCACACCACCCTGTATTTTCAGTTTGTTCAACACTTTTTAATTTCCCTAAGGCTTAAGGCCTATATCCATTGTAATGCATGATGTGGTGTATCCATTTTGGGGTAAATGGCTGCCTTTTGCTGATCTATATTCTAAATCTGAAATCTGTATTCTCTGTTATTTAAGTTGTGCACAATGTAAGGATTAGTTTAGGTTTGTTTTGCTAAATAAACGTGTGCAGTGTCACCTATTCTTCAACTTGCTGTGTACCTATTGTCTAATGTGCCTGCCTAGAACAAGGGCAGCCTGGCTGCCTCAATGGACAATGCCTCTGACTTTTACAATGTTAGACAGGAGGGCTGGGCACAGTCCCTAAAATACACCTGTCTATTACCAGAGGGAGGGAGGGTCTACGTCTCATCACTACTTTATTTGAGCTGATCATAAAGTAGTACTTTGCGATATTCTTGGAGTCTGTCTGGTTATTTGCGTCTGAGATCGTTTATTGGTAATTCCATCTGGCATTTGGAACTACTTTACACAGGACTCCTCTTAGGCTGAAACTGGCTTTATGGTAGTTAACCTGCATAATCCGGCATTGTATATTCTTCATGGCCTCAACTGCAATTATCTTGTTTTGTCAACAGAGAGCAGCATGCAAATCCCAAAATAGGGGTGTAGAGTCTACTTACAAGAACACATTTCAAGGTGAATGTAGGGTGGTTTGGCACGCTTTACAAAAACTGGATGCTGCTCCTATGTTTTATTTATTCAGGTGTTTTGGGGAGTGCTTTCTGCTGCCTTTTGGCTGTGTCAGGGTGCTTTATCATTAGACAGTAACACAACATGACTTAATGAAACATCACATAATATAACCTGGCATAACAGGATCTAACCAACTAGTATAACAGAAACATGCATCGTGTCCCAAACAAAACGTGGTGAATAAACACATAAAATTGAAAATGAAAATTAAAACAAGATATCCATTTTGGCTACAAGTGTGCAATTGGAAAAGGAGAATTAAAAAGGAAATGGTGCAAGGGAGGAGCAGAGTCAGGTTTAGATGCAGCGAGGGAGGCAGTGGAAGTCCAAACAAGGGTTGGTGTTGGTATGTGTGGAGACGGGTGCAGCCTCCAAAAAGCAGAAGGAAGATGTAAATCAAAACCATATATTCAACTTAACATGTACGTGGATTTGGTGAAAAAACATCTTACAAACATGACATGACGTAGCATAACATACCACTTTATAGCATATTGAAACTAAAAGACCAGAGCATTTTCAAGCAGCAGGGCAGAGCATAGTGAAGATAGCATAGCACAGCTACATAGAAAAACTTCCCATGGCTTAACATAACGAACAATAATGTAACCCAACAGAACAGCACCACAAAGGTAGCATGTCCAAAATAGAAATATAGAATGGGTAATACATGTAAAGTCACAAACATACACTCCCTACTCCAGAATCCCCACTTCTGGATTTGAAGTCTGCTGCTCTGGGGGTAAAATGCTGAAAGGATGGTAAAAGAAAGCTCCTTTGGAGGCCTAGGCACAGAAATCAAAGGCAAGAAGACACCACCCTTCACATATTTCCTTTATTCCATCCTGGAGTAAATTACTCTTTCCTTTCATTAATTGGTGCGATCTCCTGACAACAGGAAGAATTATGAGACCTCTTTTGGGAAGTGAGGCATGTCATATCCTTTGAAATCAATGGTGGCTTCCACAAAATAGAATTTCTTTCTTCTTATTTTTTTTCTTTATTTTCTGCTTTGTACAACATTAACATGCTGCCTAGTGCTTTGAGACACTGCATCATGTTGCAAAACCTAGGAGCGAAAATAAATACATTTGTACATTTTATTTTTAAATGCACGATTCAGAAAACTTAATTAAAGAGGCTTTAGAGCGCAACAGTGTCTGTTACAGGACCTTAGGGCCCTGAGGAGAATCCTGAGGACTAATGCCCTTAAAACGACCTCTCTATATACCATCTATCTGGTTGGCTGTGAGGACCTTTTCAAGGAACAGAATGGAGAGAATGTACTGCAATGGGATATATTGTGTTAGACATCTTTAAATTATGCTTGGCTAATCTCCTTTTAAACTGCGTCAAATCAACAGCACAGTCATTTCAAAGCACCTAGGCTTGTGTGTGGAGTATACTGTGCCCCTGCCAGGGTAATCCAGGTTTTTGGTCTGCTGGAGGAGAACAATTAGCAAGGGGGAAGGTAAGAGGATGGGAAACTGGGAACGAAACGATACAAACGCAGAACGAGCGCTTTGTGATGGCCTGGGTGTTCGTCAGTCCCATTATCGACAATAGGTCCACAAAAGGAAGGAGGCGCATAAGTCCTAAGGAATAGTTTTCTTTTTTTATTTTTTTTATTATTAAACATAGTTTATTATAAACTTTTTGTTATAACACAAGTCCTTGCACGGATCCTTACACAGTCCTTATGCCTAACCCTTGCCTACATAAGTTATCAAACATTTAGGGCATCAATAAAGTTAATCACTGCACAAGTCAGGATAATAGAACTTCCACTCAATATTCGATGCCACCAATCGTCCATGTTCTCATTTAGTGGTACGAACTTCATGACATGTACAGATCTTAAGGAATGGAGTTTAGGGCAGGCAGCTATCAGATGTCTTACTGTGTCAATTTCCTTTCGACAAAATCTACACAAATTGTCGCTTATCTCTACGTCTTTTCTTATAAACAAAACTTCTCTTGTTCTTAGGGCATTCAAATGTAGTCTAAGAAATCGATCACGATGGTGCCTTGATGGAAATTGAAGAAGGTAGCCTGGTAGTTTATTCAGTTTGTTTGCTAAGGAATAGTGGTAGATGTGTTCTATTTCTAAGGTAGATCTCAAGAATTGCAAATGAGTGTGCAATGTAGTATTGGATGCGTGCTTGTATGAGCCCACCACCAGGGGTGTTGCTAGGTCGGGAAAAGATCAGTGGCTAAGCTAATGTCAGGACTGGTGGGACTCGGGGCTAACTAGCATTTTGGTTGTACCACCTGAGCTTCTATCCGGGGCTACAACCAAAAGACCTGGGGCTATATCCCTCTTAGCCCCCCCCCTAGCAATGCCTCTGCCCACCACATTACAACCACAATGTCTGGCACAGAGGGAGAAGGCATCCCCTTCTGGAATAACAGCCATGAAAGGAGCAAACTCTACCCAGAACCTTGGTGCATGGCTCCCATAAGGACACACAAAGCCAGTATGCACAGGCGCCAAGCAATGTATACAACACAGAGGTCATTACAGATAAGACCAGTGAGACAGAAGGAACAGATAGAAAAAAAGTTATGCATTTATAGTAGCACACAAAGCCCCGGGGCATCTAGGTGCTAGTTACAGTACAAGTGCACTAGAACAGTCCACAATGTGTAGGACCGATAACATTTGAAATTGCGGTTAGCAATGTTCATCTGGCAAAGAGTCTTCTGAATAATTTAGGGAGGAGTGCTAGCATCAGACAAAGCCAGTCATTCGATAGGGTGTTGTTTCTATGCAGGACCTTGTATAGAAACAACCATGGTTCATGATCTGGCCTTAGCTGAGATCTTGCTCTGTGGCTTTCGGGAAGCAGCCAGGGACCCCACCATCCTGTCACCCTTCATAAGGGAAGTGTTTAATGCGAGCCAAGGTCGTTAAGGGAACTAAGAACAAAGCGACGCTGATAATGACTCAGCATGTAAAAAACACCCGCATGCCCAGAGAGAGAGAAACAGGAAGTGGGTGGCTACATAACTGCACATGTGTTCCACCCTTTCTTGGTTGCCATAACTAATTTATGAAATAATACCTGCATGCAAAGATTGAATATCTAGAGGTCGCCCAGTTAAGGGAGTTAAAGGTGCATTTGAGACTAATGTACTAGAGTATGTTTCTGATGAGCGAAGTTGGATATAACAGGTGCATAGGTTGTCCTGAGCTGGTTGCCCCTTTCAGGGCCAGCAATGCGTTCCTTCATATATGTACATTTCTTTGACATAATCACTGTGTTACGGCTTGAAACCTAATTGGATTTCACTATTTTGCTCTCTGAAGTAGACCATGCAGCATTATAAAGCAGACGCCATAATAAATAAACGATTAAATAAAGATATAGGAGGCAGTGCAGGAAGGGCCTGTAGGAAGAGGCAGTGTGCCAAACCTTGGGCTTTGTGGTCTGGTCTCGTGGATTGCTGCGAGTGCTGAATATCAAAACGGCCATGTTAAGTCTAGGGTGCTTATTTGCATGCTCCCTAGTAGGTTAACATAATGGTAGATCTGCCCAAGAGTGCTGTGTGCTTGACAATACTCCCTGCGATGCTGGCTATAGCCCAGTACTTTGATAGCTCCTTATATGTGTATTAAGTTCCAGGTCTTGTGTGTTCCTGCATATATTGGCATCGTGAACCTAGTTATTTTCAGGGCTGGGTACCTGCTCACCCTGCCACGCACCCGCACTGCCTATGGCAACCCTTGCACTTGGGTTCTGTAACCCTAAAGTCCCCCCCCCCTTTTCTGCACTTATCAGACACCCCCTGTCTGTTGCCTTACACCTAGCACTTACCACCTGCTGGCTGCACTACCACTGTTACTGTTTTGTTATTCCTTTGCTCAGCACTTTCCACTTATACGCCTACCCCCCTGCACTTTCCCCCTTCCCTCTCCCCTGCACTTGCACATTCTCAATGTCACTGGGCCTAGTAAGATTGGTGTTTTGTTCTCCATTGTTCCCCTCCCTTGCCTCGCTGCGCTCTGAAACACTTGCGTATGAGCGCAATACAAATAAAATATCAATATCAATAGGTGGGAGAGCTAAGTGAGTTGGTGGGGTGACTTTGTTTTTGGATTGGTACTTTGCTGCCAGGTACAATGTTGTCCTATTTTGGGTCAAGACTATATAACATGATCATGACTGGCCATTGGAGGTCCTGGCTGCCGTAGTGCTAATTTACATCTCACAGATCCGTATGCTTGATAAAACCTTCTTATGTCTGAGAGTGATCTCTAGGATTATGGCCTCTTCTGGATCTCTGGGGATGGTCAAGTCCTCTAAGATTTCAGTGCCTGTTCTAGGTGCTGCTGTGGCTTACCGAGCTGTACAGACAAGTGATGTGGGTTGCATCTTGTGCGAGGTGTGAGAAAGTGATATTTCTGCTTATCTGTTAGATCAAGTAGTATATCTAGCTCTCTAGGTTTCGGAGTGAGGACAGTTGTGTGGCGTGAGGGCTTTGGCTAAATGTCATCTGAAGAACATTTGCATGGAGTTATGCGGCCTGTACCTGTGTTGTAGTTTTAGTTATGGACTAGTGTCTTTACTAGTTTTTTCTATTTGACTTTTGGAGTTATAGGGCTTCATTTTGAAGTGACCAGTGTGGAAAATGAAAGTGTAAAATTGCTTTTACACTTTAATTGTCTGCTTCTGATCATGTTGCAGCTGTCCTGAGCAGTGGCGCCCCCAGACATTTTTCATAGGGGTGCCTGATGAGGTCACTTGAGCTGGCACATTCATTGACCTCTTTGAGGGGCAGACGGGTCAATGAGGGTGGGGGGCAGCGTTTTATAAGGGTGGCTGAGACCCCCCTTGCCTCCCCTCTAGTTTAGTTTATTATTTATTTATAATGCGCCTAGTGGTGCCACTGGTCCTGTGGCATAGGAGGGTGGCAAAGCAGAGACAGCATCTCCACTTTGCTTTCCTCCTACGTCTAAGGAGAGCATTTCGTTTTACGCCTGCATGAGATTTTCATGCAGACTTAAAACAAATGGATTCCAATGGAATTTGCCTCACATTAACACCTGCAAATGAGCAGGCAGATT
This sequence comes from Ambystoma mexicanum, assembly GCF_040938575.1. Taxonomy (NCBI): domain Eukaryota; kingdom Metazoa; phylum Chordata; class Amphibia; order Caudata; family Ambystomatidae; genus Ambystoma; species Ambystoma mexicanum. The sequence continues at coordinate 694,725,975 of NC_090931.1, forward strand.
CCATTTGAATCCATTATAAACGTTCCTGCAAATCATATTTGTAGGCCGTGTTTTATTTCTGTCCATGCAGAGCGTAAAGGCTATTTTGCATTGCTTTACTCTTTACTTTTACGCTATACTTTGGGAGTGTTGAAAATTGCATGCAGGTGACCAGCAACACGCAGCATTTACCATTTTTTACAAAATGTCCCCCATAATGTGTAGCACTGCAAACTTGGCTCTTGTCAGAGTGAAGCTAAGCACAGGGGCATATCAGAGGACACCAGGTGAACAGGACTGACGGCAGTTCCTATAAGGGCGACTTGGAGGTTGTACAGAGTTCCTTAAACTCAGAGTTTACTCCACGGCCCTGCTCCATGCTTTCACTCCTGGAGAAGAGGTGAGGCCTGAAAAGAAGCCAACGGTGGAGCTTATTTTCCTGAGGGGCGAAACATTAAAGTAAAGCATAAAAGCATAATGTTTTTACGCTTTCCCTTAACTTCACGCCCCATTTTCATCCACTTGTATGAAAGAGAGATGGGGCGGAACGCAACTGCTTGCCATCCTCTCCGCCATACAAATGCCCCAGCGTTTGCATCGGCCAGTGGTTGAAGTATATGAAAAGAAGTAGTGGAACTATGTTCCCTGCTGGCCTGCCCGCTTCCCACAAACCCCATCGCCATGCCCCCTACCATGCACAATACAAACCCGAAACAAAAGGGTCTGCTGTTTAAGGGAACGTTCAGTGCAGTTCACTGAAGTGCAATTTTCAACTGCTTCCCACACTATTATTTTAAAACAAAACCATTCCAGATCTTTTGTTTTTCAAAATAAATGTATAACAGTAAAACTTAGTACAAAAAAGTAGAGGAGCACTGCACACAACCACTCCCACCCACTTCGACCACTGGCGTTGGCATGCACTTTCATAAAGGGGCAAATGCTTGGGATTCCTATGCCAGCATAAAGCAGGGAGACACCATAGTGATCCATTGTAAATGCTGCCTGCCATGCACAATTGATAGCGATTCATAACATACAACTGTTCACATCAAACCTAATGAAAAAAGGTTTTTTACTCCAGCATGTCAAAATATATTATTTGCACCTTTTAAAGACACAGCGTCTACAACTATTTAGTTACACACAGCCAGTTACTCACATTGAAAGCATTGCGACAAATTCGCCACCAAACCACTTCAAGCAAATTTTGCAAAGTACATGGATCATAATTCACAGCCGGAGACCATGGGGAACATTTTCGGCCTGGCCAACATACTAAACATGCTTAAAAGCCTTGTGTAAGGCTTTTACATATGCTGCTTACATCACGCCCCATTTGCATTCACTTGTATGGCCGAGAGGAGGGGGGCGGAATGCAACTTGTGTTTCCACCACTTCCCTTCCTCTCCGCCATACAAATGCTCCAGCATTTTCGCCGGCATGCATTTTCGTGCCAGAGCAAACGCTTAGTATCCTTATAGGGTCCACCAGCTTTAAGCAGCAGCAAAAAACAGGCAGAGCTAATAGGGAGCCATTTTAAGTGCCACCTGCCATATCCGCATAGCAGGCGGTGTTTACTTCATTTGAACGTTGGAGTGCGACATGTAGGGCAAAAGGCAGCATACACGCTTGTACACTGTCTTCTGCCCTGCACTTATGCACTCCGATGTACAAATGTCCAAAATCCAGCAGCGGGTCCTCGCCTACGTGTTTGTCTAGACGAAACGAGGGTCCCTGCCACCGAACTACATGGCTAAATTAAATGAGCCCCTTTGTCTCTGCTAGTAATATATGCTCTGTGGGATGCTAGTGATTGTACACCATGGAACTGGGACCACTTCCGCCTTCCCTATCCGCTGCATATGGCAAAACTGCGTGCATCTCCAGCTGTACTGAATGTTTATGTAATCGCAAAGGAGGTCCCTAGGTTACAGGAAAAACCAAGGAGATCTCTTTTTTCTAACCAGAAATGATGACCCGTGCTCAGAATATATTACAAATATAATACAGGCAAAAACAGAAACAATACAACTGACCAACAAAGCCAACATTTGGCATACAGGATGAAGCAGTCAGGGTCGGCAGGGACAAGAAATAGGCCCGGTCACCCAAATAAAAGTGGCCGACCCCTCGCCTCAATAAAGTGGCCCACCCCTCGTCTCACGACCCTGGACCTCTGATGACATCACTGGAAGTGACCCCAACCCAAACTGACATCCCGGGAAGTGGTGAAACGTGACCTTTCAACCCTTGACAAAACAGGAAGTGGCATCAAATAGCATTGTTCCCCAATCCAAGCTGACGTCCAAGGCCAAATGATAATGTTATTGTATAGCACTTACGCTTAAGCTCTTTTTTATAGAACAAATATGCATACAATATCACCCAACCTGTGTTGGTACTCATTTATTGACCTAAGAAGGATGAAAGGTTTTTAGAAAGAAAAAAAAAAGAAATTTGAAACATTTTTATTTTTTATTTTTTCCATTTTTATTTCTTCCAAACCGGCCTAGGCATGGCCAGAAACCGGCCCCCAATCCCCAGGGATGATTTCGGGCCAGAAGGCCGAGGGGCCAATCCGACCCTGGAAGCAGTATACAAATAGTGTCAAACATGTACATGGTAGAAAAATAAAAAAACTACTACTTGTGTACAGCTTGCACTGGTGTGTCAAAACGTTTACATTGGATCAGGTGTGGACTGGGAACCAACAGAGGCCCTGGAAATCATTTTCAAACGGGCCCCATATTACACAATTTAAGCAAGCCCAACCCTTTTCCTATGAGAAAATTTACAAATAAAGTAGGTTACCACACAAAAGAGGCCCAGGATGCAGAGGCCTACCGGGAACTCTCCAGAGTTCCCTAAAGGCCAGCACACCCCTGCATCGGGTCATGTGAAACACAGCATTTGTTCTAAATAGAAATAGAACCGCAAAATAAAAAAAGGGAAACAACCTTTAACCCAGGGACTTCTTTTGCAATGCAATGTTCTTTTGTCCCTAGATTGCCACATGCCTAGGAACTTATTTTTACTGTTGTGTTACTGGCATATCATGCTCAGCCAAGCTTATAAATCCTTATAATTTGCAAATAAAAATTATGTTATAATCAAAAATTGAAGATCAATTATTGTCCAGAAATTGCAGTGTCGAGTAACTTTAATGAACCTAATGAGGACAATACTTTATTCCTTGCAGAGTTCACAACTGGATAAATGGTGAGCTATCGGCTATCCATATTGTTGTTATATTCTCATCACCACACTCACAAGGTGCTTTGGGGCAATTATCAGGCGGCACCACTCGTGTGAATTTATTTATTTATTTATCATGGCTAGCAGCAGATTTGAGGTATCTTGCATTCATAACCTTAAAAAAACTCCTCATAAAGAATGCATAGAATTCGATTATGACGTCAGATTGTAATATACATTGTTTTATTAATATTGGCTTGCACTACATTTGAAGGCTCACAGTACTTATATGTATGGGACGCCATGGGTCACTTCGATTGGTGCCCCACTCTGCACTGTCAAATCACAATATGTACCTTAATTCATGTTTTGACCAAGAGAAACTCATTAGTGCATCTACTTTTTCTGTCTTGTCTTTCCAACAACCCTCAATTCTCCGGCATACGATGGTAACAACCTATGGGGTGTGTACATCTCTTATCCTAATTATTGCACTTTCTACTTTCTGATAACAATGTATATGTTTTATTTGAATTATCGGCGTAATGCATATGTTTCTGTTATTGGTACTCCATGGTTTAATTATTACAAACCATTATTGTGCAAATGTTGCTAACTATTGGGTGATAATGCCAGCCTTGAAAATGACGCTTGTTGAAACACGTGTCGGCTGACATCATGGTTCATTAAAGTTACTCTACACTTCAATTTCTGGACAATAATTGATCTTCAATTTTTGATTATGACATAAGTTTTATTTGCAATTTGTAAGGATTTCTAAACTTTGGCCGAGCGCGATAGGCCAGTCACACAACATTAAAACTATATTTTTGTAGGTGCTTTTGGGCGCACCCATTTGACTGAGGCAACGCAGCCACCAGACACTATCTAGTGGTAATAGCGCATACTCCAGGGTCCATATGATATGATATGATATGGCATTTATAACGCACCTATACACACGTGTTTCAAGGCGCGATGAGGCAAGGGAGGGGGAACAGAGGGAAGACAATGATCATACTAGCCAGGTGTCATTCAGATCGCCAAGTGCATGGGAAGGAGGAAAGTGCGGGCGGGGGGGGGGGAACAGCGCAGTACATGGGATAATAGAATAAATAACAATAGGTAAAGTACGGCCAGCAGGTGGCAAGGGTAAGTGCAGACATCAGGTATCAAGTGCTAGTAGTGGGACTGTAGGGGTACAGAAATAGTCCCCAAGTGCGAGGGTTGCAAGGAAGGCAATGCAGTTGTGCGACTGATGGGGGAGGGGACCTGGGCTTGAGATCAGAGGGTAGCCAGGTAACCAGTGCAGTTTCAGTATCAGCCAGGAAGTCAGCAGGGGAGAGGAGGAGAAAAAGCAGAAGCAAAGAGAAAGGTTTTGAGATGCTGCCGGAACCAGAGAGGATTCTCCTCAAGTTTCAGGGAGGCAGGGAGGTTGTTCCAGAGGGAGGCCCCAACCGAAGAAAGAGATCTACCACCAACTCGTTGCTTGGAGAAGCGACTGACCCTGAGGCAGTTGGAGGTGGATGAGCAAAGAGCTCAAGAAGGAAGATATTTAGGAAGAGAGAGTTGAAGGTATGCACAATGGACAATGCAGAGGGTTTTGGGAGCCAGTGCAGAGATTTTAGTCCTGGAGAGATACGATCCCTGGGCTTGCGGCCAAGGACAAGTCTCGCAGTCCTGTTCTGGATGAGTTGCAGAGGGCAGAGAGTAGAAGCAGGCAGATTTAGAAAGAGGCTGTTGCAATAGTCAAGACTAGAGAGAAACAGACCTCTAGAGACAGTGAGCTTCTGGGGGAAGGAGGGGAAAGGAAGAATACCTCTGAGAAGGTGCAGCTGGTAGTGTGACTTCTTAGAGACGTCAGAGATGTGGGGAGAGAAGGAGAGTGTGGAGTCGAAGATGACCCTGAGGTTTTTAGCCTCACAGGTGGGAGCAGGAAGAGGGCCAAGAGAGGCTGGCCAGAGAGTGACAGGAAAGGAGGGAGCGGGTGTGCCGATGAGGAGAATCTCGTACCTATACATTATGCCTAGGAACTTCGTTTTCCTTCGGATTTTCTGAATTTTTATGCAGGCAGAGAGGATAGATTCTGCATGGAAATCCTCCTCGTTTTTTGGCCTGCCAAAAAAACCACAGATTCCATAGGGAATCATGTAAATGCTTTCTGTAATGCATGAACATTGCAGGCAGCATTAATGTCTGGTTTCACAAATGGAAAAAAGTGCATAGAAACTCAGGTCTACATGGTTTTCTGTACAGATTTAGCACCCATTCATGAAATCAATAAAATTGCACAAAGATGTTTGTTTACATGTAGGTTTATATGCGAGTGGTCCTCTCTCTCTCTCTGGGCTCCATCAAAGGAGCGCAAATTCAATAGTGGCATAAGGTGAATGAAAGGCGTAAAAGGTTTGCGTAAGGCTTTTTATGCCTTTATTTCATGCCATGACACATTTTCAATTATTTGTAGGAATGAGAGAAGGGTCAGAACGCAACTTGCATTTCCGCCACCTTCCTTCCTCTCCGCCAAACAAATGCTCCAGCATTTGGGGCGACATGGATTTTAGGCCCACTGGATCTATGCACCAGCATAAAGCAGGTGAAACCATAGGGATCTACTGTAAATGCTGCCCGCTAGGAGAGCAGGTCGGGCAGCATTTAATTGTAATTGTGAACACTGCTATTCATGCGTGCATGGTAAGCATCGTTCACAATTACAAGTAAATGATGCTTGGCATGCGAGCATGGTAGGCAGTGTTTATTCACTTTGCACGATGTGGCAGCAGGGACCTGCTTACATTGCAGTGCAAATGTAAGGTTTCCCCGTCGACAAATTACGAGTCCAAAAAGAGTCACATAATGATCCTATGCAACGCTAATCCTGCACGGAATCTTGATTACTCATGTTACAATTCATAAGTCACATCACATGTGGATCAATGTTACAATTCATAATTCACATCACATTTAGATGACTGACAAGCTTTGGACAACAACAGTTCTTGCTCGGCAAGAATAGCTTCTCTCTCCTCAGGACTTTCCGTAGGGGATTTTTGTTAAGCAATCAGCATGCACTTCCCTTTATCAATGGTCTAGAAGGGCTCCATAACTAGTTCTCACAGCTCAATCCCCACGACAGCCATCCAAGTTGTATGCGAGAGGCGTTGCTAGGGGGGGCTGAGTGGGCTATAGCCCCTGGTCTTTTGGTTGTAGCCCCGGATAGAATCTCAGGGGCTATAAGCACAAGGCTAGCTACACAAGGCTAGCTACCCCCGTGTCCCGACAGTCCCGACATTGCATAGCCCGGATCTTTTACATACCTAGCAACACCCAATAAGCAGCAGCGTCCCTACTGTATCGCATTATTTAGAGTCATGCAGAGCCAATTCCCCATTTTGGTGTCCTATAGGAATCCAGTGGGGGCCATGCTTTATTACTATATGCAGAAATACTGCATGCGGTAAAGTGTTTGTGTGGAAGTAATTTTCTCCACACAAAAGCAGGCACTTTTATAGAGTTTCAGTTATGAAACTTGTGATTTGGACGACTGGTAAAACATCCCGTATTTCAAAATACTGGGTCTAATTATGAGTTTGGAGGTAGCCATGCCCTTAACAATGGCATGGCTACCCCCAAACTCGGGTCCGGGTTCCCTGAATGGGGAAATACCGGGCCATTCCGACCTAGGAGGGCCCGGTATTTCCCCATTCAAGGAGCCCGGACCCAGTACATTCCCATTTGAGCCCCCATAGGGCTCAATGAGAATGGGGAGCATGCTAACAACGGGCCCATTAATGACGGGCCCATTGTTAGCATGCTGGGCTGCTCGCGGGACCCGCTAAGGACGTCTGGTAAAACAAGGCATCCTGAGCGGGTTCCGCGAGCGGACCTCGTAATGAGGCGGTATGGGGTTAACGGCGTCAGCTGCTTTATCAGCACCGTTTACCCCATACCGCCAGGGTCGTAATGAGGCCCACTGTCTGTTTTTCAAACACTGCCAAACTTGTAATCAGCCTCAAATTGTTACTTATCATAGCCATGGTTTTGCAATACCCATTTTCAGACACCAGCGCATTAATATTTTCTTTTAACCTGTTATCCATTAGCTGCCATATTTCTCACACTAGTAAGCCAATGGGAGCTTTATTTTCCTCCATGACCATGTCAACCTTCACCCGTACACAAAACCTCAGAACAGACGTGGACGTGCTCGGCCACCAAACACGTTGCCATAGGCACAGCAACTTGTTAACAAGGCATTTTTCCATCTGTGGAAGCACTGACCTGGAAGAGGTGACAAGTTACCTGCTTCCCAACATGCATCAGCAAGTATGGCCACAGACAAGCACCAACAGGAGGTTGTGTTAGAAAAGGTTCAGGTGACACCAGACAACTATTATTGCAATACACCTCCCGCTTTCCAACTACCAGCCCCTTCCCAGTCCCACACACCATGGCCCACCCAGCTCCCTTCTAACAGCCTAAAACATCCATTACTTTACCCCATTGACCAACCCACATTCTTCTTACTATCCTACTCATCTAAAATATTACCATCACCTACTTCCACTCCCAAAACACCACATTGCCTTACTGATTCTACCCTCCACACGCCTTTGCACTGCACATACATACTACTAAATCCCCATTCACACGTACACCTTCATAATGTTACCTTACCCCTTGTGCCCATCCCAGTTGTTTTTTCTTCTTTTTAGAACCACAACTCCCAGGGGGTATCTGGGAGCAACTAAGAAACCCAGACTGGAGACAGGAAAATGGAGTCAAAGACAGCCAGGGAATGAACTGGAAGTGTCCATGCCAAACAGAGATGAGACACCCAATCCCTGCCCTGACAACCCAAGATTGACCCAGGCAAATGGTAGGCCAACAGTAAACGAAATGGGAGGAGAGACTGCAGGGAGACAAGAGAGACACAGAAACCCTCCTCAAACAGAATGGGAAACAAAACTCACAAGCACCTGAGGAAAGGTGCAGGGAGAACGAGCAGCCTGAAATCCTAGCTGCTACCACACTATCAGAGACTGCTAACAAAACCGTGCTTGAAAAGAAAGGGGTTTAGAGGGTTTTCTGGAGCCCGACACATGTGTGGCTCGCCCCCGGGGAGGAGAAAATCATGGTTAGTAGCTAGGGTCGGGTGATCACTGCAGTCAATGAAAGGGGAAGGGGAGACAGAACCAGCACAACCACAGTATAAAAGGAGGCAGAAGGAGAGAAAGGCAGAGCGAGGGTTTCAGAGGTAGGCACAGGAGGTGTGGAGGTGGAACAAGGGACCAGGTAGAGGGCTGATGCGGGGTGGAGTGCTGAGGAGTTGGTGGCAGAGTTGGAGCATAGTGCAGATGAGGTGCTGTGAGAGAGAGAGAGGTACCAGTTTTTGAGAGTGGGTGGTGAGTGTGCGAGTGCTTGTGGGAATGGGGAGGCGTGGGAGACAAACGTAGGAGAGTCGGGGTAGTATGTGTAGTGAGAAAGGGGTGTAGTGAGAGGTGAAAAGAGGGTGTAGCAAGAGGTGAGAAAGTGGTGCAGTGAAAGGTGAGAAGAGGGATTCAGTGAGAAGTGAGAAGAAGGATGTAGTGAATGGTAAGAACAGTGGTGCAGTTAAAGGTAATGTGGGGGTAGGAGAAAGGAGATAGAGAGAGAATATTGGAGTACCTCAAGAGAAGGAAGGAAGAGAACTGGTAAGATGAAGGGACAGAAGAGAGAGAGGAGTGGGTGAGTTTGAAAAAAGACCAAGGTGTCTGCAAATGGCACGAAGAAACCATCATTCTTTTTTAAAACCTTAGATAGGAACCCATATGAGCACCCCAGATGGAGTCAGATCCATACAAATGTGGCCTTTAGGCCTTCACCTAAGCTATCTTTGTGTTACTGATTGCTAGCTGGGGAACCAGCGGTTTTGGGGCACCTGGGTTAGGGAGGCAAAGCCCATGGAAGATGAGAGGGATGCCCAATAGTGTCCCCCCCTTTTGTATCCAAATGCGATATTCAATACTCTACACATTGAACAATCTGCTCCTATTGAGATTAAACAAGCCACATTTAAATTGTTTAGAAGAATAAAATCCCTTGCACTGTCGCCCAGTCTATGCGAATTAATAAGGCCATCTGTGTCATGTGGTGCCATTGTGGGACCATTCAGGCCCAACTGAAGAGGCCACCCACAACAGAGAGTAGTAGAGTAACTTTGCTGAAAATGTTGGGGGGGGACATGACATCGAAATGAAAGGGGCCCTTACCAAATGAGTGGGATAAAATGGTGTGCCTCAAAAGTTGGGGTGTGGGGGCGGGCACCCCTATAATTATGGCCACGACGGAGAGACATAGATGCAAACCTCAGAAGGGTACTATCAGAGAAGAACAGAGTCCTGGGTCTGATCTTCCATGCACTGACCGATCAGGCCTGCCCACCTTTTTGGATATCACCATAGAAAAATGCTTACGAGGTTCACAGCACCTACAACTACTGGTGCCCCACAAATGAGGAGATCATCATCGAGACAGATGCAAGGGTACACCGGCTGATGTACCGAAGGCAGTATCTACAAAACCCATGACGGAAAATCGACCAAAAAAGAGATCTGTTAAAGTCTAAAATTGTGTTGAAATATACCAAAAAAGCTAGACGATCTACATGCCGTAATTAAAGAATGTAAAGACTTTAACCTGAATAAAAAAATATTGAAACTGAAGATGGACATAGCAGCGTTCGCACATGAGCGAGTGTATCTGTCTGTACACATTAGATTCGTACTATGATGATTGTGCCAATCAAGACAATGAAGCAAACATAGGCAGACAATGGCGCCAACTTAGGCCATTCTACAGCTTTTCAAGTGTCAGTTCCGGAGATGATGCACAAGCCAGTGCTTCTGGCCTGAACAATAGAGATCAGTTGAGAGACAGCGAGGGGAGAAGAGACACATTTGCCCACCTTGAAGACAATGTAGATTAGAGACTCCAGTATAGAAATACATATAATTTTTTAGACCAACGCGGAAGAGGACGAGGACGCAGCAGCGGACAGGAGCACAATTCCCCGAGAATCACCAGGAGCAGATGGAAAGACAGATTCCCCCGCAGAATTGCTAGTTCTTAACCTGTCCGACCATGTCCTTACCCCACATGAGACCACTGTCCTCCAGAAAGGACTCGGCTATGTACCAACAGCCAAATATGATCCATTCACCACCCAAATCTAAGTGGTGAATGGTGCAAAAGATTAGGCTTACGCAGTACTTTGTTGACCAAGAGTCTGAAGAAAGATCATCACAGACAAAAGACATCACAGGTCTACATCCAAAGTCTATGTTCTACCCAGCCCTTTATCACACTAGAATCAATCACTTTTGAGAAAGCACTTATGAAAAAACTAGAGGAGATAGAACAGGACAACCATTGCGACTTCCAAAATCTATCTAGTCTGGAAAGAATGGCGATAAACAACCTTAAAAACAACGACAAGGTAGTCATAAAACCTAGAGACAAGGGGAGTGCAATTGTAATAATGAACAAATCAACATATGAGTAAATGGTGACCACACTCAAAAATAACAATGTACACTACCAACGCCTCCCACGCGCTCCGACTGAAACCCTTAGGATTAGCATTGCAACGCTAGTGGAAGAAGCAGCAAGCAAAGGCTATTTAAGTCAAAGAGGCAGAATTTCTTTGCCCACATTTTCTATGCACCCCGGCATTCTATGCTCTACCCAAAATACACAAAGGCATCTCTCCACCTTCTGGGAGGCCTATAGTTGCAGGCATTCATTCCATTCTAGAAACATTGTCGCAATTTGTGGACTATGTCTTACAAATACCAAAAATTAAGTATTATGTAAAAGACAACAGCAGCACTAAACCTACTGAAGGGTATACAATTCGACCCACAAAAACAGATCTTGGTGACTCAAGACATTGGGCCTCATTACGAGTCCGGCGGTAACCCTGCCGGTGCTAAAGCCGGGTTGCCGGCAGACTCGGAAAATGTTACTGGCACCTGACTTCCCAGTGCCACCAGGAGATTCCAAGTCCAGCGGCCCGGAAAGTCAGGTGTTGGTAAAAGGTAAGTTTGCATTCCCATAGAGTCCCAGAGGACTCTATGGGAGTGGGGACCCGGAAGCTACGGCACCGTTGTTAACGGTGCCGGCGCTTGCATGAACGGTCTTCCTAACATGGCCGCTGCACCCGGCAGGATCAGACCTGTCGGGCACAGTGGCCATGGCAGGCAGACACATAGTTTGCTGGTCTGGAAACAAGGGTGCCTGTGAGCTTACCGGAACCCTTGTTTCTGGACCAGCAAACTTGTAATAAGGCCCATAGAGTCACTCTACACCTCCATTCCTCAAATGGAAATCCTGTTGGTGATAGACAAAATTCTGGAGGAACAAACAACACTCCTAGTCACACTAAATCAACATGCTACTTTCAAAAACAAATCTCTGAAACCATTCAAACTCACCAACATCTGGTTTACAGACGAATTAGTATTGCCCCGAAGACAGAAAAGAGCCTTGGAGCATCTACACAAGAAACGCCCCACCTCCAATAACGCCACCCTCCTTGCCACCACCTTAAAGTCCTACAAGGCTGCTATTTTTGCAACTAAAGCTACCTCCTATGACAACAGATTCAACATAGCAAGTTCCAACAACATGGAACTCTTTGCCTTCTGGCGCGAATGAGAAAATCGAGTGCACCCACCACTTTAGTTCAACCTGACAAAGCGTGGTGCACCACCATACAAACTGCTCTAACTAAAATCAATCTTCTCTGTAATAAAATATTGACCAGGATATCCCTACTAGCCATCAAACCCACCATCAGTCCCTCATGGGACCGCCCAACCATAGCCATCCCTGCTCATCCCCGGAGTCAGTCCCCAGCTTCACCCTTCACCCTGTCGCCCAAGCGACTGTCCTGAACACCATCCAGGCCCTCAAACCCTCCAACTGCAAAGGAGATACCTGCCCTGCTAACATCACAAAGCTCTGCGCCCCCAGCCTTACCCCCATTATCACAGAATGTGTCAACTCCTCCTTTAAATCATGCAAAATACCCACCACTATCAAAGCAGCCTGGTTCACCTCCTTACTAAAAAAAAAAAAAAAACTCCTTGTACCTGACAGTACCTACCAACTACAGGTCTATCACTACAGTACCCTCCCTGCTTAAAATCATAGACCACATTGCTTACTTGGCGTCAGACAATCTGGTTTCCGACCGAAACACAGTACTGAAACAACCCAAGTCGATCTAAAAATGCAACTTGAGTTATCAGAGATGCTGGCAACCTTGCCATCCTGCTCTTTTTAGACCTCTCTGCTGCATTTGACCTTGTGGACCATGACCTACTCTGCCAAAACCTTTCCTTGTTCTTCCACTTCTCCCTCGAGGCAGTCCGATGGATCAAATCCTTCATAAGCGATTGTATCGCCAGAGTCTTCATTGACAATCCCTTAGCCAACCCTATCCCTGTCCTTCTTGGGGTCCCGCAAGGCTCCTGTCTCTCCCCAACCCTTTACAACACCTATACCAAACCCCTCTTTGATATACTCGAATCTCTAGGTATCACCTACACTAACTTTACAGACGACACGCAAATTCGCATTCCCATTTCCGGCAACCACACCAATGTTTCCCCGTTTAACCAAGTCTTCTGCACCATTCAGTCCTAGATGGCAACCCATAACCTCTGCCTCGATGATGAGAAGACACAGCTATTCATTGTAGGCTCCCCTGCTTGCCTTAAAACCCTCAACCCCTCCTACGTCTCCATCATTGATGGCGCTACAATTCCTATCCTCAAACATGCCAAAACCCTAGTGGTCTACCTTGATGCTGAACTATCTATGATGAGGCATGTTAACGACCTTGCATCTTCGCTCTCCTACACCACAAAACGTATCTCATTAAGGAGACAGTTCCTGAGCCCTAACAACTGTCTCACGCTCCCAAGAGCCATCATCCTTAGCAAAGTAGACTATTGTAACGCCCCATTCAAAACCACATCTGCCTCCAATTTAGCTAAGATACAGCTGCTTAAAAACAAAGCTCTGCAACTCGCCGGGATGTCCACTGGCTACCAATAAAAGCACAGATAGACTTCAAAACCTGGACCATTGCGCAACGCTGCATTTACAATGAAGCCCCCAAATACTTGAACTGCTGCATCACAAGAAAACAGTACTGTCGCTCGCTCTGCTCCTCCAACCAGTTTACCCTAGCTGTCCCACGCTTTAAACTTGTCAGAGAAGGGGGGGCTTCAGCAACACGGCCCCCTGCCTCTGGAATTCTCTTCCTCCACACAAGAAATGAGCTCTGCTACCCAGCATTCAAGAGACTTTTGAAAACCTGGTTATTCAATATGTATGACTAACTTTTATGCACGAGCTGCATCCTACTTTGTTCTGACTATTTGTCTTACCAACTCAAAGGTCTGTAAACTTGTATTCTGTTATTCCTCTGTACAAACGCTGCGATCGTTGTGGGTCTAGGTGTTAAATGTTAAAATAAATCAAATAAAATGGTCTGAGCATATCTGGGAATCTAATTGCAATGCCTAGTAAATCCCTAATACTTATACACAAGCTAAAACTGATGGCTTTGCCAGTCTTTTATTTTTTAAAAAGGAGTACAGTGAAGGACACAGAGAGTGCTTATACATCGAGTGGATGAAGGCAGATCTGGTTGACATTTGTATCACACCTGTAGCAGGTTTACAGCTCCAATTAAGTCATTAACTCTCAGAAGACAGGTTTGAAGAAACACTGGCAGGCACTTTGAGTGCCAAGTTTGATGGTAAGGCTTGATTGAAGCGTGCTCAAAGAGTTCAGTGTTTTGGGCGGGGAGGTAACTAGGTGGAAATGGCCATAGGGATTCGAATGGCCATGGGGAGTCAATGGCTGGCCAAATAAACTAACAACATCTACAAGCTGTGTGCCCCATCTCATATACCCTTCTTCCCTATTTTCACTCTAATGCAATAGTTTCCGCTTATATATGTTGCAAGCGCACCTAATAGCCCAAACTAATGATGTCCCACCCAGTCAAGACTGATGATGAATTGGCATAAACTCATCTTGCATCCTCCAACTCCCTCATCAATATCATCTGCCTGCTCAACCTTCACTGCCGCCCTGATTGGGAACAAGGAAGAGCCCCGTCTCTCGCTGCCCCAGTAACCTCCTTTCCAAACATTGCACAATTTGCAAAGCCCTGTTCTTTTCCATACTTTCCAGAAGGACCAGTCATATCCTTTCTCCCTTGTTCCATCCTTGTCCGTTAGTGACGAACCCGTGCTCTACAGCCCTTTGCTTCTCCTGCAGGGCATCCTCCTATTGTCTCTGTCCATCGTTCCTATCCACACTACCATTTGTGTCTGCCCCCCCTGCATCTGACTTCCTGGTCCTAAGCCCTTGGAACTATTCTGTTGCAGTCTGTGCTCTCCCATATACCATGCAGTAGAGACCGATTCCTCACCGGCATCGCCCCATTCTTACCTCAAGGATCTCCTCATGTTCATCCGTAATGCAGTCTTCTGTGTTGCCCGTCTTTGATCTCTCCTTTTTCCAGTCTCTCTTGGAATGTGATTAGGCTGTCCATTACCTTTCTGCCATTATCCCCACCCTCACTGATTTTCCTTAAGTTATTGGACCAGAAACTCACTCTCAGTGACATTCCACTTATCACCAACTGGACAACATTCGTTCCAGTCTTTCTTCCAAACCTGGGGATAGCAATTATGGAGTGTTCTCCACCTTATCTAACTAGATGCTTTATTGTTGCCAGAACGGGTGCCCTATCCGTCCTAGCATGTGTGCCCCAATTACTAAGAATTCTATTGTGCCAGTACTCCTCCTTTCCATGACTTACCATCCCCCTATCCTGCCTGAACGATCAAATTCACCCTCTACACCATTGGGTTTGTCACCATCATGTCCCTTTTACCACCTTTTTCTGTGCACATTTTTGTACCAGCTTTTCCCTTCTAGTTTCGTGACCTGGAAGCCACGACCTGCAAAGTCAAAGCCATGGCCCTATGACTACCTATTTGGGGAATTGTACATTTTGAGGCAAGTAAAAATATATGTAAATGTTTACAGACGGAGGTTTTATCTTGTAAATTAAACATTGATTGGAGCTAGAAATTGCCGTAAATGAAAGAAAGCCATCTTATCTTCGTACCCAGTCCTCTTTGTGGAAGGTGCTTCTTATTCCACTGGTCGTACAAATCACCTGACCATAGGGTGACCAGACGTCCCAGTTTTGCCGGGACTGTGCGGGTATTTTCACCTCCATCCCGAGGTCCTGAGACTTTTTAAGTTTAAAAAACCCATCGGGGATTTGGGGATCAGTGGATACCATCCCGGTTTTTGGCTAGATATCATGATTTTTGCCAAAAACCGGTATGGTATCCACCCGTTCCCCAAATCCCCGATGGGTTTTTTAAACTTAAAAAAGCCTCGGGACCCCCGGCGCTTAAAAATGACAGGGGACAGGCCACTCACGTAGTAGTAGGACTAGTGTTTCACTGCTGAAGCTGTAGTCCTACTTCTATGTCAGTGGCCTGTCCCAGTTTTTTATTTTTGAAATCTGGCCACCCTACCCGAGCAGTGCAGGTAGCATAAAGGGTAAAACGCATTAAGTGCTCTTTTATAAAAAAAAAAAGTGCTACTTGCACTTAAGTGCTGTTGGGTTCCTTGCATGCAATTTTCCACATTTACAAATCAGAGTGGAAAATAAGAGTACAAAAATAGAGAAAATCGCCTTTACTCTATTCACTCTCCGTTTTGTGAAAAATGTCAATGCTAGCTGCAAATGAGCCTTTGCAGAAGGCCTTTATAATGAATTCCATAGGAATCGATTGGTTTAACGGCCACATGAAAATCCCATTGGGGGTGGGAGGCGTAAACCATGTAGGGACTCATGAAGGCCAAATTAGTTATTTGGCTGCGAAGACCGGTTACGTTTACAGTGAAAAGTAAACAGCTCCCTGTTAAGACGGATTTCTGAACTCTGTCCTGGCGCCGCAGAAGTTCAGAAGGCCAACCTAATTACTTGGAACAGGGTAACCTCTGGACAAGCCAGACCAATCAGGGTAGCGATCGCGGCGGTCAAGACTAGGTCTCTAGAGGGGTGAGGGTGACTGAAAGACCGCAATGAGCACACAAAGCAAGGACACTTACAAACTACTCCAAACAGGTGTTATATTAAATATATATACACATTTATTCCAAGGCCTTTGCAACAATGACCGTAGCGAGAAATCACAATAAAACTCTAGTAAACCAACACATACCAAACCAATACAATATATATACAAATACAAACTAGTCTAAAGCGTTAGATGCATGAAATGTGTAGTCCACCTAGAAGGGGAGGAAAACAGGCAGTCCGAAATAATGATTAGACCCAGTCCGCCTTCAGAGGCACCTAACTAAAAGGAAGTCCAAGCCCTACGAAGAGTGGAGCCTTGTGCTCAAAAGTACCTGCATACGCTGGTGCCAACGGGCAAAAAGGGGAGTCTCTTCGAGGGAATCAGGCAGTTCAGTTCGGTGCACAAATGAAGAAGAACAGAGTTCCGCAACTCAAGCGCAGCCTCCACTGTGGGCAGAAGCAGAGCGCGAGTACGGAAAGGCGTGCTGTTTGACACAGCGGGGAAAAGCTATGGGCTCCTGCAGGAGGGCGACCAGTTCCTAGCTATGCTACTCACCGGTCCCCGATGCAAGCAGACCCAGGTTTCTCCGTGTCAGTTTCAGTGCTGGCAGGTTCAGGGGAGCAGGGGACGTCTCGTCGTCGTGTAGATTCTGCAGCAGCAGAGTTAAAGATGTCCCAAACGAAGTGAACCCGCACAGTTTGTTACCACAGCAGGGCAACGGAGCGGCCGTTTGTATCTCAGCCAAATGTACACTACTCACTTCAGACCTGCGAATGCCAAGTGTACCAATCGTGTGAGAGTGACAAGGACTCGAAATACAACACAACCTGGCGGCGGTTACAGAGCATGACTCCTGGGTAGGCTGGTCAGTCTGCTGCATGGCCCAAAGACGCTTCCGAAGGCTTACGTGCAGGAGATGGTGAAGATGCCGAGAATAGTTGTTTGCGCTATTCCAAGGGTCGAAGTACCAGTACAGGCCTTCTGGTTCGATCAGAGGTAGAAAGGGTTTCACAAAGCGACAGCAGTGCAGAGGAGCAGTCCTTCAGCGGGTCACCAGCAATTCCTCGGTTCAGCCTTGTGGTTTCAGGATACTTGGCTCCTGTATTCCTTTGTTCGTGAGAACTCAGGAGATCGACATGGTAGTGGCGTTTCCAGCCCCCTCTTATCCACGGTTCCCTTCGCGCCAAAACGGAGGGGACCCAATGGGAGATCCGCTCATCAAACACTCACACCATACGTGGACCTATCACGGACCACGGTGGTCCCAGGCATTCATACCACACTAGACTCTCTGGCACCCAGGATGTGTATTGGGACCAAACATCCCAGCCCACATCCTGGAGGCACACACAAGGCCTGTAGAAGTTCACAAAAGCATCTGTGTTTCGCAGGAAAGTACATGCCCAAATAAGGAAGGCCCCGGGTTGGCTCGACCTGGGGAAGGTGAAGGGGGCAAGACGGTCAGCAGACAGGACAAAGGAGCCTCGTGGTCTGGCCATTTTGGGAGCCAGGCCACCATTTTGGGCTAAGCGCGAGAAACGCGCTTAAAACGCCAAAAGGAGCTCAAAAACACAAGAAACGATCGCTGCCACCATTCCCGTCCGTGATTCACTTGCACCGATCAGTTACAATCCAAAAAGAGTATCTAGGGCCTGTAGAAGACTAAAGACCCAAGAGAGCAGTAACTTAGCTTACAGTGCCCTCTTGTGTCATGTTGCACGAAAGCTGCAACATGATAAAGAAACTATGGAAAACAGCGTTTCCCGGTACTGACTGTCTTAAGGGCATGTCAGTTTCCCCGTAAGAATGGAGTGAAAGCCAGAGGAGTGCGGCAGAAGGCTGCACTTCTCTGGCAAAGTCTAGATCATGGTGAAAACAGCAAAAAGTTTAGGGGTTGCCACATGGAAGGAAAATTACCCACAATTAAGAAATCTTTCCTAACGCTCGCACCTCCCAGACTATGGACAGGGGGAACTAATCCACCCCTGGATGAGTCTCTTGTTCAGGTCGGTTAAACATTCTGGACAAACCATCAGCATTGCTATGTTGGACACCTGGCCTATGCTCAATAGTGAAGTCGAAGCCTTGTAGACTTATGGACCACCTAAGCAACTTTGGATTCTCTCCCTTCATGTTCATTAGCCACTTTAAGGGCTTATGGTCAGTTTGCACAGTGAAGTGGGTCCCATAGAGGTAGGGCCTCAGCTTCCGTAGGGCCCACACAACAGAGAAACATTCTTTCTCCACTGTGGACCATCTGAGCTCTCTGTCCTTAAACTGGCGACTAATAAAACCAATAGGGTGTTCCTTACCCTTCTCATCTACTTGCGATAGTACAGCTCCTATCCCAGTGTCAGAGGCGTCCGTCTGCACAATAAAAGGTCTTTGATAATCAGGGCCCTGAGGACAGGGGCCTAGCACAAGGAGTCTTATAAGCCATTAAAGGCCTTCTCACACTCGTCGGTCCAAGTTACCTTCTTGGGTTTCTTTGGAGTGGTGAGGGCAGTCAGAGGGGCAGCTATGGTGCCATAGTCTGCCACGAAGTTGCGGTAATACCCAGCGAGTCCTAAGAAGGCTCTCACTTGGGTCTGTGTAGTGGGGGTAGGCCAGTCTTGTACTGCTTGTACTTTACTGGGAAGAGGCTGTATCCTCCCTCCACCTACTTCATGTCCAAGGTAAACCACTGAGCCTTGTCCAATCTGGCATTTACTAGCCTTTATGGTCAAGTGTGCTTTCTGAAGAGCCTGGAGCACAATCCCGAGGTGTTTCACATGGTCGTCCCAGGTGGCACTGAAAACTGCTATATCGTCCAGATATGCAATACAGAATTCGTCCAACCCATTAAACACATGATTCACAAGCCTCTGGAAAGTGGCAGGTGCATTCTTCAACCCGAACGGCATTACCCTGAATTGGTAAAGGCCGTCTGGAGTAGAAAACGCTGTCTTCTCCTTGGCATGTTCTGCTAAAGCTATTTGCCAATAGCCAGCAGTGAGGTCAAACGTGCTGAGGTACTTGGAGGCACCCAAAGTATCAACCAGCTCATCTGTTCGAGGCAAGGGGTGTGCATCTGTCTTGGTGACAGCATTCAGAGCCCTGTAATCCACGCAGAACCTCAATTCAGAAGTGCCTGCCTTTGGAACCAAAACCACAGGGCTGGACCAAGGACTACTAGAGGGTTCAATCACCCCAAGGTCTAACATCTTGTTGACCTCGGTCTTAATGTAAGACCGTACTTTGTCTGACATCCTGTATCCCCTACTTTTGGAAGGTACACTGTCTCCTGTGTCTATGTTATGTTTGCACCAAGGTGTCAAACCAGGCGACTGTGAAAACAGGGGGGAAAATTGCCTAAGCAAACCTTTCACCTCAGCCTGCTGATTAGAAGTCAGGTGAGGGGCCACTCGGACACCCTCAAAGGAGCTATCTGAAGGACCGCTTTGGAACAGGTCGGGGAGAGGTTCAGACTCCTCTTCCTCAACATCTGAAGCCAGTAGCAGTGCTGCGATTTCGACTCTTGGGACGAAAGCCTTCAGCCTATTTACGTGAAACACTTTTGGAGTCTGTCCAGGCCTTCCAAGGTCTACTAAATAGTTAACCTCACCCAGGGGCTCCACCACTGTGTAAGGGCCTGACCATTTGTCCTGTAAAGCTCGAGGCCTTATGGGATTCATGATCAGAACTTGCTGACCAGGTGTAAAGTTGATGAGGGAAGCTTTCTGGTCGTACCAATGTTTCACCAGTGCTTGTCCTGCCTTCAATTTATCACTAGCCAAGCCCATCAGAAGTACCATCCGTTTTCTGAGCCCCAGCACATAATCTACTACGTTGGTAGTAACAGGGGGAGTGGGCATCTCCCATCCCTCTTTGACTATGGCTAAGGGTCCCCGTACAGGATGACCGAACAGAAGTTCGAAGGGGCTGAAGCCAACACCCTCCTGTGGTACCTCCTGTGGGACCTCTCGGTAGGCAAACAGTAAGCATGGTAAAAGAAGATCCCATTTTCTTCTCTGAGGTTCTTCCAGAGCCCCAATCATGCTCTTTAACGTTCTGTTGAAACGTTCCACCAGACCATTGGTCTGGGGGTGGTATGCAGAAGAGAACTTGTAGGTGACCCCACATTCTTTCCACATAGCCTGCATATACTTCGACATAAAGTTGCTGCCACGATCCGACACAACTTCTTTAGGGAAGCCGCTGTCATGATGCCTACCCCCGGAGCACCAGGACAGGCCCAGCATCCCCGGGAGCAGGCATCATGCCCTCGGGTAAAAGCCCAGCGGCCCCTAATAGGGGCTCTTTGGACTTTGTCCTGGCGCCTTTGGCCTTTGGCGCCAGGCTCATGTTGGACATCAGTCCTGGCGCCATAGGCGCCAGGCTCATAAAAGAGGGTGTTTGGTGCACTTACCTGACGCAGACCATGCTGCATGAAGCCTCAAGCCAAATGAGGCTTAGGAGGGACTATTTTCTCAAAGGAACTATTTTACTTGGGCGGGGACCGTGAAAGAATACTTACCTGGAACTTCTTGCAAGGCTATTAAACCACGCCCGGACTGCCACACGTGCTTCGCGTTGCTCTGCATCTAGCAGCTGAACGCTCACCGTGCCTGCTCCTGCATCTTGCCTCCAGCCACGCCCGCCTCGATCTTGGGATACCAGAAAGGAAGGAAGGGAAGAGAAAAGGTGAAAACCAAGAACTTAATCTAATTTCTTACCTGTCTCCAGAATCATCACGCCAGCGATCCTGAAGATAGACATTCTTTAAAAGCATTGCGCTACTTGTAGCAGCGCCGCGTATCACTCACCTGCCTCGTGGGCTCTTCACTATCCACCGCGACCTTCTGGGCATTCCGCCACATCTCTGCACCTGCAGGGGAGAAGCAGAGACAAAAAGGTGAGCAGGAGGAACAAATGAGGAAAGCCTGATTTTCCGTCACAAGACTTACCTGGCCATATTTGACGGAACCACTCCTCATTTCGGGTCGGCGCCACTTCTTGGCCTGGTACCGCACCCCGGCCCCTAAGGGGAAAAAAGACAGACATTACTAGAGGGATTCAAAGACATTTAAAGGGATCATTTTATCACGAACTCACCTGAGTTTGTCTCCCGGCAATATCCCTCGAAGCATCACTTCCACTCTGCACCTGAAAATAAGGACAGATCGCAGGTTAAGAAAAGCAAACTCTACTCTGGAACTTTTTAAACTGCATACTTACGGCATTTCGCCTTCCGAAACCAGTGAAGTAACTGGTCAAATACGCGCCCCTGCACCAGAA
This sequence comes from Ambystoma mexicanum, assembly GCF_040938575.1. Classification (NCBI taxonomy): domain Eukaryota; kingdom Metazoa; phylum Chordata; class Amphibia; order Caudata; family Ambystomatidae; genus Ambystoma; species Ambystoma mexicanum. Next base: position 694,747,601 of record NC_090931.1, read on the forward strand.
GCAGGATGGAGAGCTCATCCATTCAAACATTAAGGTGAGCCTTGATTGAGGATTTCGGAGGTGGTCAGAGAAGAGCAAAGGGGACGTGGGAAGCAATCACAATACTCTGCAGTCAGTTAATCCCCCTTTCTCCACCTACAGAAAGATTTTTCTACGGGCCAGACAAGCCAGATTTGGGGGTCCAGTTCAGTCGGTGTTTCGAATCCTGTGCATCACGCTTGAAGAGGTCACAGCAATCCAGACCAGGTCAGCGCCTCCGTGGGAGCCAGGTGAGCGTTACAGCCAACCCTAGTAAATATGCCAAGTAACGCTTTTGCAACTGACTTGGCAGTTACAGTTTTCAATGGGATGGCCTCAGGATATCTGGTTGCATGGTCGACCAGCACCAGGATAAACCTATTGCCTGAGGATGTTTGCGGGTCAAGGGGACCAACAATGTCGATCCCTACCCTTTTGAATGGTATTCCCACAACTGGGAGTGGTACCAATGGAGCTTGGATTGTCGAGCCAACCTTACCAGATAACTGGCAGGAGGCACAACTCCTGCAGTGACTTTCTACTTGCACCCCCATCTTGGGCCAGTAGAAGTGCATGGATAACCTTTGCTTGGTCCTCTTAATACCAAGGTGACCAGCAAGGGGCACTTCATGCGCCAACTGCAGGAGGAAGGGTCTTACAGCAAGGGGAACCACCAACCTCCTATGGTCTCCTTCTGTAGACTCTGTGGGCTCACTATACAGGAGTCCACCTTCCCAATAAATCCGATGCATCCCAGGAGGTTCACCCTCAAGCTGGGAGCAGGCCTGTCTCCTTAGGCCTTCCAGAGATGGGCACTCACGTTGGCCTTTACTGAATTCTTCCCTGTCAGGACCACCTTCTACTAACAAGTCTTTTAGTTCAGGATGGTCGTTGGGGTCAAATACTTCAGGCATCGCCACCTCCTCGTCAGGCCCGGGCGATTGACCAACTTCCTCCACCGCAGTGGTAGGCGAGCTCGGGGGAATATTCTCTTTCCCTCGTCTTGACTTGTTTACTCCTTTCGCCTTGGGTTTCCCCTTCGGCTGGGGCGGCGTATTGGTCTTGGCCAATGCTGCCCGTGTTTGAGACCGTGTGTAGGGTCTGTCGGCAGCGTCTCCTACGAGCCCTAAAGCTCTGAGATCATTGCCTAACAAGACCTTTCCTGGGACGTTTCTCTGAATGCTCACTGGAATCCTGACTGCTGTACCATTTAAAGTAAGATTTACAGGTATTACTGGAAAGATGCAAGGTGGGCCATCAGCCAACTTAGTGGGCATCAGAGTAGCTCTGGCAACTAACTGAGTATACTAAGGTAGAATCCACTACAGTTCGACTGCACCCACTATCCCTAAGAGCTGGAGTGTCTACTCCATTGATCAGCACACTGTCTTTAAAGTAGTGCTTGGTATTATCTGGAATCCTAGCATAAGCCTCTGCGACTTTAGGCTCCCAGGAACCCAGGGAAACTAAAACTACCTCAGCTTCTATCCCACTGGGGAAGGGGTCTGAGGAGAAGGATGCTCCTGTAATCTCTTCTTCCTCGTAGGAGGAGAAGGCCAGATTAGCGGAGTGGACCCCCAAAGGTTTAACCTTACACCGGGGATCCACCTTCACGTGGTCAGTTGCTCCACAAGCAAAACAAGATCCATTGGGTCTGTTTACATAGGGAGGCTTATTATAACCAGAGTTCTGTTTCGGAGGCTGATCTCCACTACCCTGCGAGTTCTCTTGTGTCTTACCCTTATTTTTCTTTTTGTGGCCCTTTTGAGAAGAAGATTTATCAGATTCTCCACCCTCCTTATCTTTGGACTTTTCCCCTTCCTCCTGCTTACCAGGATGAGTTTTGTCCTTATGGGACACTCGATGTAACACCCATAAATCTGCTGCAATGGCCAGCTTCTTAGGATCTATCTCCTTCGAATCGGCCAAATGCTGCTTAAGCTCCGGGGAAGAAGATGCAAAAATGTGTTCCAACATGACAAGATTTATCATGCCTTCAAAGGTAGAAACCTTATAACCTTCGACCCAGCCAGTCAAGTTTTTTAAGGATTCGGTTACATAAGATACCCAAGTACCACCTTCTTTTTTCTTGTACTCTCGGAATCGTTTTAAATATTGGGCAGGAGTCTTTCCAAACTTTAAAATGAGAGTTTGCTTTAACATTGCGAAATCAGCTCGCTCAGCCTTCGACATTTCCATAATGGCACTACAGCCAGAATGGGGCAGTCTGCTGAGTAACCAGGCAATCTTATCAGCATTGTCAACTTGTTGAACTTCACATGCATACTCAAACGTATTCAGCCAGTCCATAACGTCATTCCTTTCCTCGTACACACTGAGCAGATCTTTCGGAAACCGTGGATGAGAGGAGGCCCCAGACCCATGTCCAGGACCCTTGGATCCATTTGCAACCTGAAGCTTGGCCAGTTCCAACTGGTGATCCCCGTCTTTCTGTTTTTCTGCCTGTTCGATTTGTAGTTTGGCTAAGCTGAACTCAAGCTCCTTCTGCCTAAACCGCAGCTCTTGCTTCTTGAATTCAAGCATAGCCTCCCCATCAACACTGGCAGAGGAAACATTAGACATCTCATCCTCCCTGTCCTCGTGGTCGCGGTGGATCAGTGCAGCGGCAGAACCGTCGGTTCTACCAGTGAGAGCAGCCCCACCTCCTTCCACACTCTCCTCAGAAGTTATAGCGTCAAGCTGTGCTTCTTGCCACGCCACGATTCTTTAGATCATATCCAATTTGGTGCCTTGAGAGGAAACACCTCTCTTCGCACACATCTTTTTCAATGTTTCGGATTTGGAAGCATTTAAAGTTAACAAGGTATTTGTTTCCATACTGTTAGATAGGACTATGGCCTTTTTAAAGTTATACTATGACAATTCACTACGTGTCCTGGTAGGAATAACTTGAAATGCCTTAGTTTGTGCGCAACACTGGATACCTTCAGTCGTATCCCACCGCTGTACACCAATTTGTTAAAACGGATTTCTGAACTCTGTCCTGGCGGCGCAGAAGTTCAGAAGGCCAACCTAATTACTTGGAACAGGGTAACCTCTGGACAAGCCAGACCAATCAGGGTAGCGATCGCGGCGGTCAAGACTAGGTCTAAAGAGGGGTGAGGGTGACTGAAAGCCTGCAATGCGCACACAAAGCAAGGACACTTACAAACTACTCCAAACAGGTGTTATATTAAATATATATACACATTTATTCCAAGGCCTTTGCAACAATGACCGTAGCGAGAAATCACAATAAAACTCTAGTAAACCAACACATACCAAACCAATACAATATATATACAAATACAAACGAGTCTAAAGCGTTAGATGCACAAAATGTGTAGTCCACCTAGAAGGGGAGGAAAACAGGCAGTGCGAAATAATGATTAGACCCAGTCCGCCTTCAGAGGCACCTAACTAAAAGGAAGTCCAAGCCCTACGAAGAGTGGAGCCTTGTGCTCAAAAGTACCTGCACACGCTAGTGCCAACGGGCAAAAAGGGGAGTCTCTTCAAGGGAATCAGGCAGTTCAGTTCGGTGCACAAATGAAGAAGAACAGTTCTGCGACTCAAGCGCAGCCTCCACTGTGGGCAGAAGCAGAGCGCGAGTACGGAAAGGCGTGCTGTTTGACACAGCGGGGAAAAGCTATGGGCTCCTGCAGGAGGGCGACCAGTTCCTAGCTATGCTACTCACCAGTCCCCGATGCAAGCAGACCCAGGCTTCTCCGCGTCAGTTTCAGTGCTGGCAGGTTCAGGGGAGCAGGGGACGTCTCGTCGTCGTGTAGATTCTGCAGCAGCAGAGTTGAGTTAAAGATGTCCCAAACGAAGTGAACCCGCACAGTTTGTTACCACAGCAGGGCAACGGAGCGGCCGTGTGTATCTCAGCCAAATGTACACTACTCACTTCAGACCTGGGAATGCCAAGTGTACGAATCGTGTGAGAGTGACAAGGACTCGAAATACAACACAACCTGGTGGCGGTTACAGAGCACGACTCCTGGGTAGGCTGGTCAGTCTGCTGGATGGCCCAGAGACACTTCCGAAGGCTTACGTGCAGGAGATGGTGAAGATGCCGAGAATAGCTGTTCCCGCTATTCCAAGGGTCGAAGTACCAGTACAGGCCTTCTGGTTCGATCAGAGGTAGAAAGGGTTTCACAAAGCGACAGCAGTGCAGAGGAGCAGTCCTTCAGCGGGTCACCAGCGATTCCTCGGTTCAGCCTCGTGGTTGCAGGATACTTGGCTCCTGTATTCCTTTGTTCGTGAGAACTCAGGAGATCGACATGGTAGTGGCGTTTCCAGCCCCCTCTTATCCACGGTTCCCTTCGTGCCAAAACAGAGGGGACCCAATGGGAGATCCGCTCATCAAACACTCACACCATACGTGGACCTATCACGGACCACGGTGGTCCCAGGCATTCATACCACACTAGACTCTCTGGCACCCACGATGTGTATTGGGACCAGACATCCCAGCCCACATTCTGGAGGCACACACAAGGCCTGTAGAAGCCCGCGAAAGCATCTGTGTTTCGCGGGAAAGTACATGCCCAAATAAGGAAGGCCCCGGGTCGGCTCGACCTGGGGAAGGTGAAGGGGGCAAGACAGTCAGCGGACAGGACAAAGGAGCCTCGTGGTCTGGCCATTTTGGGAGCCAGGCCACCATTTTGGACTAAGCGCGAGAAACGCGCTTAAAACGCCAAAAGGAGCTCAAAAACACAAGAAACGATCGCTGCCACCATTCCCGTCCGTGATTCACTTGCACCGATCAGTTACAATCCAAAAAGAGTATCTAGGGCCTGTAGAAGACTAGAGACCCAAGAGAGCAGTAACTTAGCTTACAGTGCCCTCTTGTGTCATGTTGCACGAAAGCTGCAACATGATAAAGAAACTACAGAAAACAGCGTTTCCCGGTACTGGCTGTCTTAAGGGCATGTCAGTTTCCCCGTAAGAATGGAGCGAAAGCCCAGAGGAGTGCGGCAGAAGGCTGCACTTCTCTGGCAAAGTCTAGATCATGGTGAAAACAACAGCAAAAAGTTTAGGGGTTGCCACATGGAAGGAAAATTACCCATGATTAAGAAATCTTTCCTAACACTCCCCGCCGCCACATTTTCGTCATATGGACTGCTGGGTGCAAATGTAAAGGGCAAAGGGCGGCGAGTACGCCGCCGGCTTTTGCCCTTCACATTTGCACTCTGCAGTGCAAAGTGAATAAAAAGGCTACGTGGCATACACGCTCCCTGCCATGCTTGCAGGGCAGGGCGCATGCACAATGGATCCCTATGGGGTCCGCCTGCTTTATGCTGGTGCAGAAAGCCAGCTGGACCCATAGCAATCGCCAGCATCTGCGCCAGCATTAAAATCCATGCCGGTCGCAGATGCTGGAGTATTTGTATGGTGGAGACAAGGAGGTGGCGGAAACGCAAGTTACGTTCCGCCCCTCCTCTGCGCCACACAAATGTTTGAATATGAGCCGTAACGTAAATTAATGGCGTAAAAGGCTTGTACACCATTAATTTATGCTACGTGCTCATGGAACAAGAGCTCCGTAGTATTTGAATGTAGAGGATGAATTCACTGGTTTCAAATCAAATGAATGTGCTCCAATTTGTAAAAGTAAGATTTAAAAAGCTTGCTCCTTGCATTTCTACCTCACTTTTGCACATTCGGCACATGAAAAAATGAGCCTGATGGCTGTCTGTTACTCCCTTTTTGTTTGTTTTGTTGGGATATTGGCCTGATTTAAAGTAATGATGGGGCAGGAATGCTGCTTATCTAGAGCCTTTCCTGTAACCGTAGCCTTTATTAAACCCATGCCTGTCTTTAGAACCTGTTCTATTGAAGGTGTAGCCGTGGACCTACGGGCCCGGCTCGTGGCCTACATGCTGGTGCCCTGAGGGAATGTATACAGGAAAGAAAAGACAGACACCTGTGTAGTATGAAAGGTTTTATTAAAAGTGTAGTGTAGTTTGTGTTTGTTTTATTTATGTGTATTGTTCTGGGAGAAACCATCCAGCCCACCATGGGGCTGAATGGAATGTCAAGAAAAAGGGAAATAAAAAAAGAACTCCCCATGCGCAAGAATGGGCTGAGCAGGGAAGAGAAAAGAATCCTGAAGGATTTTTTTTAAAAAGACAGTTGAAATGACAGTTGAAGAGAGAAAAAAAGAGAGACTTTCCTGGGGTGGTCGCTGCTTTGAGCGGCCCCCTGGGGCCCTAATCCTTGGAAAGAACCGGGTGGCGCAAGGGGGACCCCCGCAGAGACTGTGCAGGGGGCTGAGCTGCTAGGCCAGGGGCAGCACAGCCGTCCCTGGGCCGTGGCGTCTGTCGGCCCGACCGGGGGCCAGACCGGATGGGCCCAGAGACATTTATGGCCCGGGCAGCATGGCAGTGGCTGCCTGGGCCATCAAGAGTAGCCCGGCCAGGACCGTGTGTGGGGGCGGCCCCGACCGGGCTGCCCAGCCATGCCCCCAAAGGCCCGTCTAGTAGCCAGCGAGGTGGGCCTGTCATCAATGAACTCCTCCCGGGCTGCGTATGTTAGGAGCAGCCCGGGAGGGAATGCAGAGATGCGCAGAGGAAGTGAAGTCCACTCCACCCATTGAGGGGGTGGCAAAGTCCTGGGTCGCTCCTTTGAGCGGCCCGGGTGAAGGAAGCCCCAGGGTGCCCAGCGGAGCAGCCCAGGTGAAGACGCGGCCCGGCCCCTGTGCTGCAACAATGCATTGGAGACGGGGCGGGCCAGGAGGAGGCCTCAGGGCAAAACGGCGTTCCCATAGCAACGGAAACGCTGCCTGAGGCGAAAATGTCCACAGGGCTGCAACAGTGAAGTCGGGTGGGCCCCCCAGTCAATGGAGCCCACCCATGAATCTTTAATGGTGTCCGGGACATGGTGGTGATGTCAGGTAAGCCCCACAGCCAATGGGGCCCACCCTAAATTAAGATATATACCGCGTGAGCGCCGGTGAGCGAGGCAGCGTCCCCATGGCAATGGGGATGCCGCCGAAAGCAAAAGTGGTGCCCGGGCTGCAGCAGTGACATCGGGCGAGATCCACAGCCAACAGGGCCCACCCATTGGATGAAAACATGCCCGGGCTGCAGTGGTGACATTGGATGGGCCCCCCAAGCCAACAGGGCCCACCCATTGAATTGAAGTGCCACAGTTGTCAAGCAGTGAACAGTCGTGTGTCATCACTTCCCGTGATGTCACGTGAGGGCGGGGTCAAATTACATCACTTCCTGTGATGCCATCAGAGGACAAGGGCTGTGTAATGTGACTTCCACTACCCCAGGCATTTTGGTGAAATTACATCCCTGGGACCCTTACCCTCAAGGGCTCTTGTTGTGTATTGTCACCTACTTATGACTCAAAATGTGACATTTTGACTAGGACATATCTACTTTTATAAGGCACAGCAGTATATTGCTGTCAAGACACTGCATTTTTGTGCCACTCCACATGGAATTTGCCTAGTGCCAGATCTGTCATGACCCACAGAACGCGCCACTTCTGGACTTCCTGGTCCTTATGGCGGTGGGGCTTGCATTCATTGTTTCTCCCAACATGGCCGTATCACGTGACACGCCTCGCACCAGCCTTCACGGCAGACGTAGTAGGTCCCATAAATATGCCACGCCTCCGCGGCTCCACACATCTCAATGCTATCAACAGGTAGTGACTAGACGTGTACTTCGCAGCTTGGCGAACCCTTCTGTTATCCAAGTTCCTGGACCCTTATTCCCACTCCTTCCAACCTCTCCTTTCCACCCTGTTCCTGGAATCCACGTATCCTTGCGACCGCTTCTTCCTTCCTGGACGTCCTGAACCCGCGAGTATCCTGGAACGCTGAACGCAGGCTGGAGTCGGAAGAGACTCGTGCGGGCCTGTACAAAACCCGATCTGCCCGCAAGAAGAATCTTCCTGTGGATCCCTGCAAGAAGCGATCTCAGGTGAGAAGGGGGGGAGATTCACGACAGTTTGAGACGCCCAACGACCAGCATTGAAACCGATATGGAAAAAACCGTCCAGGATCTCATGCGTGGCATGCAAGAACTAACAACCGAGGTTCAGAACTTAAAAGCGGAGAATGCCTCATTAAAGCAACTCGTTTTGTCTCGCGAATCCGCTACAAAATAGAGTGTGTTACTGGGCGGTGTCGTAGACAAGTATGATGGGTCTGCAAAATCCCTTCGTGGATTCCTGGACTCCTGTTTGGTGTATTTTACCTTTAAGCCCTATTATTTTTCAACTTCCAGGGCAAAGGTGGGCTTTATAATCTCGCACCTCACAGGAAATGCATTGACTTGGGCTACTCCCTTAGTCAATTCTGGAGATGCCCTCCTAGATGATTATGACGGATTCATACAAGCTCTCAAAACCATTTTCGACCGCCCAGAACAGGTTTATAGTGCCCAGGAACGCCTACTTGACTTTCGGCAAGGATCCCAGGACATGCTAACGTATGTCACAAGATTCAAACAATTGGCCAAGGAAGCAGATTGGTCCTCAGAAGCAAGTTTCACTCTCTTCCGTAGGGGCCTAAACGAGGATATAAAAGATGAATTAGCCAGAGTGGCTCGTCCTAGCTCATTCCAGGCTCTTATGGATTTAGCCATGCAGATAGACTTTCGTATCCAGGAATGAAAGGCAGAGAAAAAAAAGACCAAGATGCCCTTTCAGAAAAGTTCTCTTGAGACTTCAGTAAAAACTGATCCTGTTCCAACCCCTGACACTGACCTGGAACCCATGCAAATAGGAGCCTTCCGTGGACCCATTTCCCCACTAGAAAGGATGAGAAGGATCCACACGGACTTGTGCATGTATTGTGCATCGGATAAATACCTCGTTAGAGAATGTCCTCTAGCCCTTCCACGGCGTTCGGGAAATGCCAGCTACCAATCCTAGATGGAGCAAGGTGTCGGGAGAGAGATGTTTGCTCCACATCTATTCCATCCTTGAACTCGCCTGGACAGAACAACCTAGTGGTTCTACAAGCCTCCTTATCGTTATCAAAGAAGGAGACCTACCCTATCCTGGCCTTGGTGGATTGTGGGGCTATGGGAGTATTCATTGATCAAGATTGGGTCTTTAAGCACCACATTCCATATGAAGCCTGGAGTGTAATGCAACCTGTGGAGGCAATTGATGGAAGACCCCTCAGTTCAGGACCCATATCCTTGCAGACCAAGGAAATACAACTTTCATTAAACCATCACCAGGAATTGATCAAGTTTGATATCATCAAATCAGCCCACTACCCCATGGTACTAGGCATACCCTGGTTGCAGAAACACATTTCTGCAACCATCATTTGGACAGCAGGATCCTTGTTTCTTGGTTCAGAGTATTGTCTGTCTCATTGTTTATCCCCGGATCCTTCCTCGATATCGTCTGAAAGTAATCCAACAGATCAACAAGAGGCACTCATGGTTTCCAATATCATTCAGGTCCCAAAGGCCTATCACAGTTATGCTGATGTGTTTTCAACTGCCATAGTTCAGGCTCTACCCCCTCACAGACCTGACGACTGCGCCATAGACAGAGCCTTCAGCAGTGATGCCCTTTGGGAGGATGTTTATACTATCCGAACCTGAAAAAAAGGCCCTCCGAGAATACTTGGATACCAACCTTGAAAATGGCACCATAAGACCATCGAAATCCCCAGCTGGAGCCTCACTGTTCTTTGTTCCCAAGAAGGACACCAAGGAACTTAGACCTTGCCTCGATTATCGTGGATTAAATCAATGCACCCTCAAGGACCGCTACCCCTTACCCTTGATCTCAGATATCCTGGAAGCGGTGAGAGGAGCTGTAATCTTCACGAAACTGGATCTCAGGGGTGCCTATCATCTGATTCGTATCAAGGAAGGAGACGAATGGAAAACAGCCTTTAGAACACCTTTTGGACACTTCGAATATCTGGTCATGCCCTTTGGACTTGCTAATGCCCCTGCAGTCTTTCAACGATTCATGGATAGGGTGTTCTCCGACATGCTGTTTCTCTTCGTCATCGTCTACCTGGACGATATCTTGATTTACTCCAAGGATCTTTTAAAGCATGAAGAGCATGTAAAGGCAGTCTTACGACGACTATGTGAACACAGACTCCTAGCCAAACCTGAGAAATGCCTGTTAAAGTTACTTCTGTTCATTATCTAGGATTTGTCCTTAGTCCTGAAGGAATTGGTATGGATCATTCGAAGGTAAAGGCCATACTATCTTGGCCGGCTCCCACTTCCGTGAAACAAGTTCAATCCTTCCTGGGGCTTGCCAATTTCTACCGAAAGTTCATACCCACCTTTTCTGAGATTGTTCAACCGATCATCGCTCTGTTGAAGAAAGACACTCCCTTTCTCTGGTATGCACCTCAAATCAAGGCATTCCAACGCCTAAAGACAGAGTTTACTCAAGCCCCCATCCTAGCCCAACCCGACATTAATCGGCCATTCCTAGTGGAGACAGATGCCTCTAACTACACCATAGGAGCAGTCTTGAAGCAAGAATTTGAGGACAAGTGGGAACATCCCATTGCTTACCTTTCACGAACCCTGACTCCCAGTGAGACACATTATTCTGTCTTGGAAAAGGAACTGTTAGCCATCTGCCAAGCCTTCACAGAATGGCGACATCTACTCCTAGGAGCGAGACATCCAGTCCAGGTTCGCACGGACCATCAAAACCTTCAAGTTCTACAATCCTTGGAGTGTAGGAATACTCGTCAGGCCCATTGGGCCTTCTTCTTTGCCCAGTTCCAGTTCCACGTCAGTCATATTCCTGGATCACAAAACATAATTGCTGACGCCTTATCTCGACGTCCTGATTACGAAAATATTTGAAGATCAGGCCTATCCAAGATGTTTCCCCACACGATTTTTGTAGCTCAAGCAGTCAGTCTTTTGGAAGAAATACAGATGCAAACCCAATCCTCTGAGCTCTGGAAGGATATTTCAAGGAAGAATCAATGGAATCTGAGAACCAAGGACGGATATTTGTCCAAAGATAACGCTCTAATCATCCCCACACAGAAACTACAACAAAGGATAATAAACCTCTGCCACGATACCCTCCACTCCGTCCACTCCTGACATTGTAGCATCACCAAAGCTCTACGTCTTATTCAAAGACAATTTTGGTGGCCTAGAATGAAGACTGACGTACAACTGTACATCCGAGCCTGCTCTATCTGCAGTCAAAACAAACACGATAACAAGAGACCGGCGGGTCTCCTACTGCAACCTACACTACCGACAAGGCCATGGGAATTCATCGCTACAGACTTCATTGTGGAATTACCACCTTCCAGGGGATACACGACTATCATGGTCACCATTGACTTGTTCACTCATATGGCTCATTTTACACCCCTGTATAAACTACCATCCTCATCAGAACTCGCTGGAATCTTCCTGGAACACATTTTCCGCCTTCATGGACTTCCTTCCAAGATCATATCAGACCGAGGACCTCAATACGTCTTACAATTCTGGAAACATCTCTGTCGCATTCTAGGAATCCAACGTGGTCTTTCATCAGGTTATCACCCACAAACCAACGGAGCTACGGAACATGTAAATCAGACCCTAGAACAATACCTTCGTTGTTTCGCCACCAAGGTACAGGATGATTGGTCGCTCCTTATACCTGTGGCTGAATTCGCCTACAACAATTTCGATCACTCAGCAGTCAAGACCAGCCCCTTCTATTGCAGTCAAGGATTCCACCCTTCAGTTTTACCTTCTGTTCTTCCACATCCTACACCAGTACCTACCGTCGACTCTTGGATTGAAACTCTCATCAACATACAAGGAAGCCAAAGAACATTTTGAAAAGGCCCAAACACACACTAAGCGTTATGCGGATTCCAAGAGAAGACCAGGGCCTTCTTATTCAGTCGGTGATCAAGTCTGGTTGTCCTCGAAACTACTACCACGACATTTACGACCAAACAAATTGGACCCCCGGTACAATGGGCCATTCTCCATAAAAGAAGTCATCAACCCAGTCTCATTCCGGCTCAAGCTACCAGACTCCTGGAAGAAAATTCACCCAGTTTTTCACACTTTCTTTATTGAAACCCTACATCTGATCCTCCCGGAAATCCTGTAGACCCAATCCTGTGGTTGTGGACGACCAACTGGAATATGAAGTATCCAGAATATGCGATTCCAGGTATAAACGGGGTCAACTTCAATACCTGGTTGAGTGGAAAGGATATCCTCCCAGAAAGAAGCTGGGAATCAATTTCTAACCTGAACACCCCTCGATTGCTCAGAAGATATCATCTCATACACCCGGGCAAACCTGGTGGAACAGGTTTTCGGAGGAGGCATGCTGTCATGACCCACAGAACGCGCCCCTTCTGGACTTCCTGGTCCTTATTGCGGCGGGGCTTGCATTAATTGTTTCTCCCAACATGGCCGTATCACGTGACACGCCTCGCACCAGCCTTCACGGCGGACGTAGTACGTCCCATAAATATGCCACACCTCGGCAGCCCTGCGCGTCTCAATGCTATCAACAGGTAGTGACTAGACGTGTACTTCGCAAGGTTGGCGAACCCTTCTGTTATCCAACTTCCTGGACCATTATTCCCACTCCTTCCAACCTCTCCTTTCCACCCTGTTCCTGGAATCCACGTATCCTTGCGACCGCTTCCTCCTTCCTGGACGTCCTGAACCCGTGAGTATCCTGGAACGCTGAACGCACGCTGGAGTCGGAAGAGACTCGTGCGGGCCTGTACAAAACCCGATCCGCCCGCAAGAAGAATCTTCCCGCGGATCCCTGCAAGAAGCGATCTCAGGTGAGACGGGGGAGATTCATGACAAGATATTACTTCAAAGCCAGAATTCGACAAATAGGCACCTGGCTTTGAGGTATATTGTTAATGACTGCCATTTCAGGTAGGGAAACAATCGGTGGTTCCTCAGCAATGAGCATTACTGTCCTGTACCGATCAGCAAAATACACACACAATTCAAGATAACCCCCATCGACCATCTTCATGTTGGAAGTCCATCCATCTGCAAGGGCTGACACAAAGCAATCAATGCTTGGGTGACTTGTTGCATGTCCTAGTGAGTTGCAAGCATTCCTAATGAGCACATTGTGATTCACAATGTCCACAATGTGAGAGGAAAACCATTTTCTGGTCCAAGTGTGAGCACATAAGACAGACACAATACAGAAGGAAGTTTCGACCGGGTAGAGGCACACAGAGTGTTCTGGTCGCCGTCCAGGATGACATGGCCCGGATGGTGGACGCAGGTGGAGTGAGTGCCCTGATTCTGTTAGATCTTTCAGCGGCATTCGACACTGTTGACCACCCCATCCTGCTGTCTTGTCTTGCCCAGATGGGTATATCTGGGCAGGTACTAGCCTGGTTCACTTCATTCCTGGCGGGCCGTACCCAGACTCTTGCGATTCCCTCTTTTCTTTCGGTCCCTTTTCACCTCAGTTGAGGAGTGCCGCAAGGTTCCTCCCTGTCTTATTCTCTTTAACATCTATATTTGGGCCCTTGTGTGTCACAATACCTCCTTCGAAGTCAGGTGCTACTCGTACGCCGATGACACTTAGATCCTGATTCAATTAGATCTTGATCAGGCTGAGATGTCGTCGTGCATGCGGAGGTGCCTGGCGGCCGTGAGAAGAGTGTATGAACCACAATTGGCTCAAACTAAACAGAGACAAGACTGAGGTGCTGGTGGTGGGTTCCCCCTCTGACCCTACACTTTGGGTGTCTTCCTTTTGGCCTCTCTCGATGGGCCCTCTCCCTATTCCGGTGGACAAGGTGAAAAACCTAGGGCTTGTACTGTCTGCATCCCTGTCTATGGACAAGCAAGCAACTGCTATGTGTCAATCCGGCCACTTTCAACTAAAAACACTTAAGAAAGTGCTTCTTACGATTCCTGCCCCCCTTCATTCTCCTGTGGTGGAGGCCATGGTGATCTCACGGCTAGATTACTGTAACTCTCTTTATTTGGCACAACCTAAGGGCCTGATCCAACGTTTGCAACGACTTTAGAATCTAGCTGCCCGTATGGCTATAGGCACGCCTTATGGAGTCCATATATCACTGGTTCTTCTAGCCTTGCATTGGCGCCCGGTGACCAAAAGAGTCAATTTTAAAGCACTTTGCATTGTTCACTGCGTTCTTCATAATCAAGGCGCAGAATATCTTCAGGCTAAGTTCACACGCTATCTTCCCCGCCAGACACTGCGCTCTGCCTCTGCTGACCTACTGACGGTCCCTATCTACAAGCGCGCTCCGATCGGAGGGCGGGTCTTTTCTATTGCAGCGGCAGAGCTGTGGAATGAACTTCCTCTGGCTATTAAAAATATTTCTAACTACCTGACTTTTAGAAAGGCTGTTAAAACCTTCTTCTCTAGCCCCAAGATACCCTAGGGTGACCGTGCGCTTTACAAATGGGCTTAACATAACACAAGGCTTGGGGACATGTCTTGAAGAAGAGCGGGTCAGGAGTTAAGGCAAACTGGAGAAAATCTGGGAAAATGGAAGCAGCAGGGACATGCACCCTAGTATGGCATGGGTTAGCAGGCAGTGATGCAGAGAGCTGTGAAACAAACCTACCTCAAAGAAAGTACCCTTTGAAAAATAAAATAGAGCATGCTAGGGTCTTCGCTTTCCACCACAAAGAGCCTGCATAACCGATCCTTACAACATTAACTCTAAGTCACTTACCCTCCGTATATAGAGCATGGAATGCTCTGCCAAATCCTAGAGCGGACATAATTAAACCATAATCACCCATTCCACATAGTGGAACGGAGGGTAACGGCCCGGGCCCGAGATAATAGGCCCGAGCATAGCGTTCCGGTCTCAGCCTGTAGAACGGGTGATTATGGCTATTAGCACCCCGGGTTTTCAATCCGGAAACCCGGGGTGTATCGTCCCATTCATTGAAAGAAAATATTTTGGTAAGACGGCTACCATGGATCAGGAAGGCAGAGCTCCCTACAGAACCCCTCTTCCATTTCCATAGCAGCCAGCAGCAGGGAGACGACGGGGGCCGCCGCTGCTGTAATTGGGTAAGTAGTGCTGGGGAGTGGGCAGGGAGTGGCGGGGGGAGTTTGGGGAGGGAAATTGGAAGGAAGGGGAGGGAAGGGGGAAGATATGGGGCGGAAGAAGCAGCCGTGAGGTTGCTTGGAACGCAGGCTTGGATCGTGGGACTCAGCACACGATCCAAGTAACCTGATTGGTTACTCCCCACGGCCCGGGTGCTAATGGCCTATAATAACAAAGAGAATGATAGCACTAAAAAGCAGAGCTCTAATTTAACAAACCAATCACAACGTGGCCCTGTAATTTCCTCTTTGGCAACAGCAAGCCCCCTGTTTTGCGTTTAGGTGAACTGCCACTTTACAGATTCATGAAGATGCAGGCTTGTGGCTGTACTGGAACCGGGAATGTCTTGTCTGACGAACTCTACGCTAGTGTCCCTGCTGGATGGACTGTAGCTTTATTGCAGCAGTCGTTTAGCTGCACATTGTTTACAAATATGCTCCATACAGTCTCCAGGTTTCTCAACAAGAATTTTCAAAGAAAACAGTTTTGGCTTTGGTATAGGCAATCAGAAAAGGGAAGGAGATGGGCGCAAAGTTAAGGAGGTGGGAGGGAAAAGGGGTGATAGGGCGTGAGAAAAAGATGGGCTGTGAATAGGAAAGAAAAGATGGGCAGAGGGGAAATGAAAGGATGTAGCTCGTACTGAGCTATTGATTGATGGAAGGGCAGAGATAGAGGGTGGTACCAGCGCCATCTTTAGGGTTTTTGGGGCAATTGGCCCAAACAACTTTACCCCCCCCAGCCAAGAAGGTCAGGGGGAGAGAAGAGTCTCCTCCCCCAGGGTCAGACTGGGACAAGAAATAGGACCAGTCACCCAAAAGAAAGTGGCCCACCCCTCGCCTCAAAAAAATTGGCCCACCCCTTGCCTCATGACCCTTGACCTCTGATGACATCACCGGAAGTGACGTCATTTGACCCCACCCCAAAGTGACATCCCGGGAAGCGATGAAACACGTCCTTTCACCCCTTGACAAAGCAGGAAGTGGCATCAAATAGCATTGTTCCTAAGTACACTAAATTACTGTGAATCCAAGCAGACGTCCAAGGCCAAATGATAATATGTTATTGTATAGCACTTACGCTTAAGCTCTTTTTTTATAGGACAAATATGCATACAATATCAGTCAACCTGTGTTGGGAAGTATTTATCGACCTAAGAAGGATGAAAGACTTTTTGAAGAAAAAAAAAGAAATTGAAAAAAAAACGTTTTTTTTCTTCATTTTTTTTCCTTCCAAACCGGCCCAAGCATGGCCAGAAACCGGCCCCCACTCCCCAGGGACGATTTCGGCCCAGCCACTGTAACATGTGCTTAACATGCCCCTTTTGCCCTCCCTTAAAGACGTATTTGGGTGGCACTGTGCCTAGGGAAGGACACACATCAACTGGCGCAGTTAAGAGAGGGAAGGTTCGGTGAGAGGACAAACCAGGAGAGTGGGACTCCTGTTGCATGGGACCCAGTCCATTTTCCTTGGCATATTGCACTAGAGAGTCCTGCAGAGACCACTGTCTTGCCACATGCACAAAAGACAGACATACTTGAAGGTGTCCCCCCCCCCCCCCCCCCCCTCAGAGGACAGTACAGAGGAGCTGCAGATTGATAGCTAGTTCATAAAGATGCCTGGACTGGCAGAGCAATTTGTGGCCCGATAGTCCAATGTCAGCAGGAAAGTAGGGTGGCCTGGTGAGGTTGTAAAAGCGGTAAGTGATGTTCAGAGGAGACTTCTCTTCACATTCTCTGCATGAAACTGCTTGAACACCTCTTTGCAGAGAACTTTGGCAGGAGCGGGTATAGTATTGCATATTGTTGAAGATGGACACAATGTTTTGCAATGTGCTAGGTCATGCACCTTGGGGAAATTAGGCCCACGATTCTAGTAGATCTATTTTGCCACTTCTAAATTGATTTTCGGATATGTGTTTAATCAGAATACCTGCCAGTCCTCTCAGATTTAATGGCAACTGGAACTTGTGGTGTGTGCGTACAAGCATTATGTAGTGCCATCAGCAGAATGTTTGGAGATTAGAACGCTCAGAGTGATGTTACGACCATCACCTAGAATATAATGCGCTAGAACCTTAAGGGAACAGTTGGGCAGACAGCAGTCCTTGAATAGCAGTATTGTTTACAAAGAATAAACCTTCCCATGCACACACCATTGTCTGGTAGTGCATCCTTCAGAGCACATGGCACATCCAGGACTTCAGTCACTGGCTGCTTGACAGGGAAGTAGTCCGAGATCTGATTAATCAGTTGTGGGCGAGGGGACAAAGATCAGTTTACATGTTGACTGCATGTTCTACTTCCCAGTTTCTTTGACTGGATGCTGGACCTGAAAGTAATGGCATTGGACACTCTCTGCAAGGATTCGAGCAGACGGTACATAATGTTTTTGCACCATTTTCCACGATACCTCGGGTGATAACACACTCATGGAGGCATCTCGGGCCTTGAGTTCCTCATTTTGGCAGATGCAGACTTGGTTGATGGCCCTAGGCACCTAGCCACTGACTCTGCCGTTCACCTATCACAGTACTGATGATGCTTAATGGACTCAAATGAAGACACTTACCATCTGATCTAGGAATGACCCCAATACTGGAAGCGAGGAAAGTTTTCGGGAACGTGTGGAAACCCAGGACTTGTGTTTGCAGCTTCCTTCATCATACAGGACCTCTGGCATAATTAAGAGTTGTCGATGAATCTGACCTTCATGGGGTAGCTGGTGCCTGCAAAAGAATATTGCTCCTGCTGCTACAGATGTAGAGCATAATTCAGATGTTTTACTCTAACAAAACTCTAACAAAACAAGTTAAGAGTACAGGATTAGTAACAGGGATCGAAATCGAGGGAGCTGGGAGTCATTTAGCTCATGCTTGTGGCCTAGGAGAGCCTGATTAGCTTGACACCAATAGCTACCAGGAGCTACTCTTGGCTCCCCATGCCATCTGATGCAGAGCAAAATACACCTATGTGTATTTAACTTTGTGTGTTTCTGTCAAATCTATAAATAAGCGTTAGGACACATCTATACGACATTTAAAGCACAAGGGGTCATAACTAATGGACATAGCGATAGGTTTGTATTTTATGTGGAAGTTAGAACACTACATACTAGCTCCTGGTTCCTCAGTGGTAGCTCCTGGTCACTGGTTAATGCTGAATACCCTAGAGCTGCTTTTAGCTTCCGCTTATCAAATGTCAATTTCGATTCCTGCACTAATATGGCAGTTATTTCAGCAGGTCCCCTCACATAATAGGTGTCACAGCGGCAGAGAAGCACCTGGAGTGATGGTTGATGAAAAGGGATTCACTCTCCTGGCTTCCAGCTATTCCTGTTAGTGAGATGTGAATGTGATGTTCTTCTTATTCATGCCTCAACAAAATCAAAAGGGACTACTTATGGGTATCTCAACTGTGTGTTGCCCAAAACCGTTTTCACACTAGAGAGGACACAGTTATGTCGAGTGGGGAGGAGTTTGCCAAAAAGCCAAACTAGCTAATTGCGCTTTCCAAATAGTCTCTTATGCACATGTGTTGTGCTAAAAAAACATGCTCTACCGCCTTGGTTGTTGCATGTGTTAGCTGTCATCCAGATGAAAAATGAACATTAATTTG
Organism: Ambystoma mexicanum; assembly: GCF_040938575.1. Classification (NCBI taxonomy): domain Eukaryota; kingdom Metazoa; phylum Chordata; class Amphibia; order Caudata; family Ambystomatidae; genus Ambystoma; species Ambystoma mexicanum. Next base: position 694,766,306 of record NC_090931.1, read on the forward strand.
AATAGGTTTTCTCTGGATGAACAGGTGCAGGTTAGAATTGTTAAAACAATGAAGAATTTTTCTCTGAGAACGACCATACCTAGTGCATAACATGAACTGCACAGGTTACGCTCGTTCTGATTAAGGACCCCCTGCCCAAGTATTTAGGGGCCTTTCCTGTAACTACCTCCAGAGAGAACATCGCTGAAGAAAAATTCTTCATTGTTTTAGTCTTAGCAGTGCACGGTGGTGGCACGAGTTATGGTTGCTTAGCTTACCATAACTGGCGAATTTCAGGGGTTTTTCGATTTTACTTGGAACCATAACGTCCGTTTAACAAAGTTTTTTCTTTGAATTTCATAGGTTTTATTAGTGCATGCTATTTTCCTACAACTTACTAATATCATACTTAAATATAGCAATATTTGTGTCCAATTGCCAAAGTTTCACCTTAAAACTCTGCCATTTCACACCATCTGGAATAATTTTTAACACTTCTTGCAACTATTTCAACTAGTTTTGCATCCGTAGACGCCTACAAACATCTGACTTCATAGCGGACCTTCCAGACAGTGCCACATGACCATACGCTGGCACGAGGCATGATGACGTGTCTGAGAACCCGTCCGTACTTCACGATAAGAACTCTGCTTGGCGGACAGTTCGGAACTGCATTTTCTACTGATCTAGGAACTTCCATCTTCAAAATTTCCCTTGCACAGCTTCAACACCTATTCCTACTCATTATCCATTAACAAGCTAGTACACAGTACATATTTTTAGCAAAACTGCTATTTATCTTAAAATGGCATCAGCTAATGCCATCCCTCCTCCCCAAGAGCCACCACCACTGCTGTAATCACGGAGCATGAGAAATAGTGCCCCCTAACTTAGAAATAACACACGCAACATTTTCCCTTGTCCACCTACCCCTCCATATTAGTGTTTGGTTGCTCTTCCCTCATTTCCCTCCCCACCTTTCGTTCTCAGCTCTCCTGCCAAAAGAAATACACCCAAAAACAACATATTCCTTTAGGAACCACCTTTCACAGTTAAAAAATAGAACTAAAAAAAAAAATGTATAGACTCCATCTACTTTATATTTCTCAGTAAAGTACATAGACTAAATAAGATTTTCCAACATTTCCATTTGCATTTTGTGCTATGCTAATGGGAATATTGTGGCGTTCATCCTCTGTTCCAGGGACTGGAACGGTGGATAACGGCCCAGCAGCCCAAGTTATCAGCCCAAGCGAAGCGAGTGTGGATAACGAGTTCTCTGGACCATTATCCCCCATTCCAGCCCCTGAAATAGGGGATGAAGGCCATTAGCACCCTAGGTTCCCAAAGCGGGAACCCGGGGTGCTAAAAAATAGGATTTTTCTTCCAACATCGGGACGCCTGTGGCGTCCAGGTGTAGGCAGGAAAATCCTTTTCCAGGATGGCCACCATGGAAATGGAAGGTGAGGGTTCCATACAGGGCCCCGCTTCGCTTTCTATAGCAGCCTGCAGAAGGCAAAAAGAGAACCCTATGACTTTATTACCACAAGCACATTTTTCTTCCCTTTCAAATCTATCCCAAATTCGAATAACTTCACCACAAAGCCAGACCCAGGTGGACATGGCCACTTTAATCCTATGTTTTGTCCCTTGTGGTCATGGCCAGTAACCAGATTGTCTGGATCATGACCTTATTCCATGACCCGGACAATCTGGCCACTGCCCATGGCCACAGGCTACCCCTCAGTCACTAAAGGTATACCGCTATTTTTTGTAGCTACATTATGACACTTGTCAAATAATAAAACACTGGCACATTTGCAAAACCATGCTTGTAGGTCCTTGCCAATGCTCCTTACGCAAGTTTGCTGGAAATCCACACGTTTTATTTTTTCAAAAGTGTCAAATGTATGCACATACAATCGTCATATAACCTAGCCCCTCCTTGACAAAATCCATTATTTATGAAAACATCTAAATCTAGATCTATAATCTTTTTGCAAACCTTTGTGTAGATTTGTCAAATGGTACCACATTTATAAGCCTTTACAATATTTTGGGACCCCCACTCTAATTTTGCTCCTTCTCGACAGAATCCCACCAAACTTTGCAAAAACATGTATATCTTGATCTATTATCAGTTTGCCAAATGAAGTGTAGATTCGTCAAATGGCACCTCATTTATAAGCCTTTACATTATTTTGTGACCCCCCTCTTATTGTGCCCCCTCTTCACAAAATCCTACCAAACTTTGGAAAAACATTCCTATCTAAATGTATTATCGGTTTCCCAAATTAAGTGAGGATTTGTTAAATGGCACCTCATTTATAAGCCTTTACATTATTTTGGGACCCCCCCCTCTAATTTTGCCCCCTCATGACAGAATCCCACCAATCTTTGAATACTCACTCAGAATCAGCCCAGGAATATACATGCAGTTCCATAAAGTGGCGCCAAAGTTATAAGCCACCCAAGAACTGCATTTCACCAACCCCGTAATGCTGAGGTGTCTGCAAACTTTTCAGGACTGTTCGCGAACATCCAAACTGTTCGCGGACTTTCGCGGTAAAAACCACCCTTTTTTTTGCTTCTTGCAGCCATATTCCATCCCATCCTCATCACCCCTCACCTCCCCAGAGATTACTTGATAAGCTTGACAAGTGCAATGTTGTGTTTTTTAATATGTTTTTACCGCGATGTACGTGGACACCGGCCGATGTCCCAAGATGGTGGGTGTTTCCAAAAATCTGACGCACCTCACGCTTCACGCCAACCAATCAGCGAACACGTTGGGTGTCCACGGACATGACGCAAGTCAATTAGCCAATCGGTGTCCTGTCCGCGCAGCGGACATAATCACTAATTGTTTTGCTTTATGTTTTGGTCATTTAAAAAAAACTACTGGACGGATTTACACCAAATTAACAAAAGCACACTTTCGGGACCAAGCCGCCACTCCTACCGCAAATTTGGTGAAAATCCATCTAGCGGTTTGGGCTGTAGGCGTTAGCAAAGTTTTTTCCCATTATGTCTATGGGAAAAAAAGAAATGTTGGGACCCCCCTATAACTTTGCCCCCTCTGGACCACACCTCACCAAACTTTGCAGAAAAATTCAGAGTGGGCCATATACTTTTTTTTGCAAAGTTTGGTGAGGATTCTTCCAGGGCGAGCGAAGTTATAAGCCGCCCAAAAAGTGCTCTTCCTATGGAAACAGCAACTTAACCATATATACACACATGTAGATAGATCAGTGCATCGTAATCCCTATACTGCAAAAACAATATATAATGTACTCCAATAGTCACATTGTAGAACGAAATACAAATAATTATAAAAATGATAGTAAATATATATATAAAGAAATACCTATATTCCTTCGCGATTGCGGATACTTGAAACCACTAGTTCCTTGTAGCGAGGGATGGTTACAAAGCACCACACAATTTACCCATTGTAATCGAGGAAAAAGTAGCATGGAGGGAAAATAACAATCGTCTGTTAAGTATCACATAGTAATCATACGGCTCTCAAAAAACACCCAGATGGGCAACCCCAACTTAAAAATCTCCTCTGGTTTCTCCGGTCATCCCCATAGTGTTAGCATTCAATGCTCTTACCTGCGCAGGTCGCCTTTCGGCTCGTCCGAATTTGCAGAACTGCTAAAGCCGTTGCCATGATAATATAAAGCTTCCGTTTGCTGCACCGTCATTATTGAAGCTATTCCGTTTCCCTGCCTGTCCGCCATCTTTGTGAGGCCACACGAGCTGCTCTGCCTATATTTTCAATGGCTAATTGAACCTCTATTCTTGTTTACATTGAAATAATTTAACTATAATCAAGGATATGAGAATATTTCAAATGCCTTTATATACTGTCATATACCTAATCATCTAAATAATATGTGTGACATATATACAGCTGCAGGTAATTGGGTGATCTGTTTGATCATACTGCCTGCTCCAAGTGTGCGCAATGTAGAAACATAATATTAAGTCGAGTTAAGCTAACTCGACAGGCGACTACACCCAAATACTATCAAAAAGCTGAATTAGTATTTGGCATTGTATGTTATATGCTCCACTCGCTGTATACTACTCCTGCCTATAAAAACATCACACTAAATACGTGCAAGCAAAAGCTATGTTGGACTTGGATAAATCCACTATTTGCTGTTAAAGAAAATATTGTCCATATTCGAAATCAGAAAAACATATATTCCTGTGTAATTACTTAGGTCGATGCTCCTCAAACAAATCCATACATGACCCTTTACCAATCACGAAACAAATGATACTAGGGCTTGGCGAATGCCTATAGAAATACTGACATTTCATGGTCCGTATTTAAACTAGTACACTCTGTTGTATATTGGCGTGCTTCTAATGGTCTCAAAAGGAATTGCCGATTGCCCCCTCTTTGTGATAATGTCACTTTAGCCATTCCACCGAACCTGATCTGTTTGAATGTTCGAATAGGTCACTTTGTGTATAACCACCACTGATGGTAACTAGATTTATACATTCTGACGTTGTTTGGGATCGTTTAATGTCAATTATGTACGATGTTATGAATGGGAATTGCACCAATGATGCATTTTGTATAACTATCCAGCCTTGAGAAAGAGCTACGCTCGAAACACATGTTGGCTGTTCCCAAAACAAACTTGAATGTTACTACCAAACATTAAACCGACATTTCTTTGGACATTGGCACAGTGTGATTGTATCTTTGCAATTCAATTAGTTCATATGGTGGATTCCTAAGCAGAGGCTCCACAATCTGATACAACCACCCGCAGCCCTAGTGAGCCGATATTTTGCTTCCTATATGCATTTTACACAAAACTACTTGCACATGCACTGGGTTTCCAGTATCTTTCTGCTTCTTGAAGTTCTCCTAGTGCAGGTTTTAGTTTATACTCTAGCATTCAAAATTAGTAACAAGTATTGCATACGCATTGGAATGCTCTTACTTCAACCATGAGCAATGGGCCAATCGACTGGAAGGATGCATCTGCCGTTCTAAAGCGACGCCAATACAGGCTTTAAGAACTGAGCTGGGTTTAACCTGCACGAGTACGATTATTAATGTGAATGGAGCAAATCTATTCATGGTGCGCTGCTGTTTTATTGGAATTATCTGTGCCTGAACGTTCGTTGGGTGTTTTACTTACCTCCAGCATTGCGAGCTGTCTACGGGCTCTTGCTGGCATACGCTTGCTTCCTGGAGGAGGCGGAGCTCGCTCTTGACACGTGATTCATCACGTGACTATTCTCCACTACAAAGTGCAGAGGAAACCACCCTTGCGGCGTTAAGCCCGTCAGGGGTAAAGGGTGCTAGCTGTTGTGCGGCTGTTAGGTGGATGGTAGTGATTTATCTATCCCGTTTCAGGTACTGTTAATTCACGCTACCATCGTTAAGTCAGTCATTCAGCCAAGAGGCCTTGCTTGCTTGAAACTACTTCTCCGTTCTATGCTTTTAAATAACTGAGTGTGTTTTGTATTATTCACGAAGTGGAAAACTACACTTATTCTTAATAATTTTTTGCAAACCATTTTATGTTCTCCTTGAAAACAGGTATGCCATCGGAGATCACTAGAGATCCCATGGTTATTCCTCCATGCCCAATGCAAAATCTATCAGACCATGATCGTCTCCCACAAACTCCTGTGAATCAGAATATCTCTAAATTACAGGACAAGTTTAAAAGTCGTACTCGTACTTCTAAGAAAAATATTATTTTAACACCACCTGTTAGAACCCCTGCTCAACATGACATTCGTAAATTTTATGAGAAAACACCAAGTGGTAGAGCGATGGCTGATCCGATTGATCTTGCATCTCCTGGGAGTACAACAACTGATTTGACCTTGCCCAAGGTTCCTCAAAGTGTTCTAAGTCCACCAAAACTCCCTACTTCTAACAATGACCCCCTTATTCCCCTTTTGAGCATCACCATCTCAGATCAAACTTTATTGACTGTACCTCACTCTCCCATCAAAATCATTAAACCTCTTCAAACATTTGCTACAGTTTTAGAAGAATCCACTCATGACACTGAAGAGTTATTAAAAGATAACAGTAAATCAGTACGAGATAGGTCTATTACGAACATCTCGGTGGCCTCAGTATTTATTGAAGATGTGGGTCAAGTTAGCTTAAACAAGTCCACATCATCCCCCCGTTCTATTCCCGTTGAGTGTAGAGACCTAGAAAGTTCAAGAGTCTCAATTATGACTGACTATGAACAACCATGTTCTATGGACTCAACAAGACAGGATGATGAGGTGTCCTTTATAGAACCTACTCCTCGTCGCTGTCCCACCATTGATAAGAAAAAACAAGCTTTCACATCCTCAGCCAATCCTGCCCTATTAGAAATCACCTTGGGGGCCATTAATACCACCATTTCTAGTCTATTTAAGCTCTTCGAATCTCTAGATCAGAAAATAGCCAGTCAACCCACAAAGCTAGATCTTATAAGTGATTCGATGAGACAACTCACCTAAAAGCGTTAAAAGCCTCCCCTTAGAAAATCTGGAGCGAAGAGTAACCATTCTTGAATCTTATTGGTCACCCCTTCAGAGCTTGAATGAACAATCTGGTGCATCTATTACGCAACGTCTCTCAAATCTAGAAGCGCTAAACAAAGTCCCCCTGTCCACCTATCCAGTGTTACCAGCATTTTCAAAGATCATTCGGCCGATTGAATGTGTAGAAGACGCCCTGGCCTCAAAAAAGAATGAGTCCTGGATCAGTGTTGACTCTCCTGTGAAAAGTGCTGTTCAATTAGCTGCTAACTGCAATTTGCTTGGTTGTTCTAAACAAAATCCACAAAAAACTGGTCGCACATCTGTAAATATTGGCAAAACAAAATCTGTGTCAACTAAGGCCATACAAAGACATAATAAAACTTCGGGTGGTACAAAAAAACAACATCAATCGAATCCTCCCTTGGGTGCTGCAAAGACTTCTATCAGCACCCCTGCGGCTTCTATAGATATATGCGATGAAATTATAAATAATGATACGGCCGTTATGACCAACGAGCCATCACTAAATAAAGTTTTGCCGTGCAATTCTCTACCTCCCGAAATTGCCCCCAAGACGGCGCCCAAGTCTTCATCTAATTATGACCCTTTGAATGAGCTGGTACACTTGTTAACAGTTAAATCTGACAATGCGCGAACAAGGCAACCCTCTCCTGTTGTACAAACGACATTGACCGCACACTGTGGCGTAATCTCTTCAGGTGCTGTCAAGTTACCTCCTTCTGTCATTTCTACACCAGGCGCTAACGATCGATTAAGCTCATTAAAAGCAGCAGTAGACTCTTATCTACTTAACAGAATCTCTGAGGTATTGCCCGAAGCATCAAACGTTATTAATCAGCCTTCTCACAAACTTAACACTCAACATAACACTGAAAATGAAATTCCACTTCTTAAAACCCGAACAGACACCTGCACAAAACCATTTCTTTGTAATAGCCGTCGCAATCAAAATCTTCCAAAACAAAACTTCAGGAAGAACTAAGAATCTTGCAGTGGTGGCACCAAACCTCGTACAAATGATGCCAGTGCTGCACTGTCAAAGAAATTCAATTTGTTCCACAGTCTGATTCTGAAGTGTCGAGATGGGCCGTTCCCAAAGTACGACTTATGCCGTGCTAGTGTCCTTAATATTTCTGGGGACATAGAAGGACTGGATGCCATATCCTCCACTGATTTGGATCAAATTGAGTTTCTTTGTAATAAGAATCTCTCCATTGTTAGACTATGGATAAAGTCTGGAATTGTACGTAACACCTTATGGAATGCTAAAATGGATTTATTCAATCTCGGCTTTTTATTAGCATAAGATCCAGCACGTCATCAAATTAAGAAGGTTGACATCAATGAATCCATTGTAGGTACCGCCACTGAACCCTTGTGCGTCTGCAATTTTTGCACTCAAGAATCATTTCCCGATACCTTGTTTCCCACTAACTCCCATTCATAACCACGAATATGCACCACCCCAACTGAAATCTCACTTGCTAGTTGGAACACGCAAGGTTCATCTCACCTGCAATGGACATTAAATAATCAATTGAATACATATGATATAGTAGCCTTACAAGAAACGAGGCTAGTAAACCCTCCCACATGGGATGATCATGAGCTTATTCTGCTTCCAGCAGAACGAGGTGGTAAAGGGAGACCTACTGCTGGCCCGATAGTTGCTGCGAAAGCAAGCAAGGGCTTTAAAATCTCTCCCTGGCAGGCACCAAACAAATTCATGCAACTGGCAAGATTTCATTTAACTCGCAGACTTACGCTCTCATTAATCTCTACCGTAATCCGGTGGTTATCATCAATGATAGCTTTTATGCTGCTCTCTCGATTCTCTTTGAACCTATTTCTGCTCAAGGCAATATTTCTGGAATTTTAGTAATGGGCGATTTGAATTTGTCTTGCTCTGAGTCGAATATAAGCACTAAGAATCGTGAGGGAACGAGGTGGTTGTCCTTCATGGAAGATCTTGACCTAAAAATGGCAAATGGTGCGATCACAGGCGACATACCTCCCATGAATACCTGGGAGAGAGGTACTTCAAAATCGACAATTGATTATATTTTCATGTCTAATAGCATCTTTATGAATGCTAACAAATTTGTTGTTGTAAAACAGACAGCTAGCGATCACCATCTCCTAGCGTTCTTTTGGTCGGTCAAATTTGAAAACCACTCCGAACCTGCACTTTAGTACAAACAGACTATCAGTCAACAACAGCAGAAATCGTTTTAAATGGTCCATTGATAAACTTCTAGCACTGAATGATGCCATTCTGAGCAGTCAGAGGCTACACAAGGCTGATTCTTATATAGATGTTCTGAGCTCTTTTGCGAATCTATTTCCTGTTCATAATAAACCATTTAAGAGACATGTTCATGGGTTTGATCTAGCTCTCTGCGAGAGAAAAAAAGCTTATAGAAGAGGGATTAGAAATCTTCGGAAACTACCTATGAATGTCCAGATTAAAGCTGTCAATATTGCTAGTTCAAGATACCGAAACTGGGTTCGGTCAAGAAAAGCTGCATTATATCAAATAGATAATGAACATTATCTTGCAGCTTGTTATAATAAAAACTCCGCCTTGGTCTGGGAACTGCTGAATAAATGTAATACAGCACCCCGAGTTCATTTGCAACTTAATGGAGTATCTGAATCCGTGTGGGTCACTAATTTTACAACACTGTATGATGACTCTAAAATGAGCTATTACAATTACAACAGCAGTTCTGTGAAATGTTGGGACTTGCATTGTACACAATACATCATTCAAAACTTCATTAAGACATCATCCTCGTCAAGAGCGGCAGGCCTCGACGGGCTCACAAATTGGATGTTCAAACGGCATACAAAAGAATGGGCGTTAATCTTGAACAATGCTTTTCACCACATCTTGCAAACCAAAATCATTCCAGAATCATGGCGTTCATCTGTGATTATTCCGATTTACAAAAAAGGTGACCATATGGATGCTAAGAGTTATCGTCCAATAGCAATATTAGACGCTCCAGGAAAAATATTCTCTAGGTTGGTGCTTAGAGACTTTAATGTCTGGTCAACAACGGCAAGTCAACGGGATCCAGCACAAACAGGTTTTGTGGCTGGTTTGGGCACTGGTGTCAATTTAATTACCTTAAATGCCATAAGACAACAAGCACAGAACAAGAGACAACCTAGATATTTTGCATTTGTGGATCTTCATTCCGCCTTTGATTCGGTATCAAGACCAAAACTTATAGACAAATTAATCAAGGCGGGATGTCCTTCCACTCTTGTTGATATTATTTATGCTCTCCACTCAAAAACTAAGGTCTACATAAGATTAAATGCTGAGGGCCCCTTATCTTCCCCAATTTTCACGTATAGAGGGCTAAAACAGGGGTGTATTCTATCAGCCTTGTTTAATTTCTTTATTAATGACGTGCGCTGGATCTTTGACAAAATTATAACTGATGCGCCCAAATTAAATGGTGTGAAAATTAGTGCTTTGTGGTATGCGGACGATCTTGTCTTAGTATCAAAAACACCTAGTGGCTTACGTAACCTTCTATCAGCTCTTTGTTATTACTTTAAAGAAAATGAATTGGTAGTAAACACTGGTAAAACACAGATTGTCACGTTTGTTCCTAAAGGTTCACGTAAGCACTTGCTAGAATGTCAAATCGAGGGTATCCCCATAAAGATGGTTCCAAATTATCTTTATTTGGGTCTTATTTTTGATGGCTGTCCTGCATTAGAATCGCATCTGAAAAAAATTAAACAGAAGTTAACTATGGTGATTTGTCAAACACGGTTGATTGTTTCAAAATATGGTAAATTTTCAATCAAGGCTGCCACTACATATTGGAACCAGAATGTTGTAGCAACTATCCTTTATGGTCTTGAAACGCAAATCATTCCCATAGGTATTCTCAATTTATTAGAAGCCAAGTTCTGGCGTGCAATTTTACATCTACCACAATGTGTCCCTGGTGTGTTGTTGCGCTATGAACTAGGCTTAATTTCATTAATGGCCCTATATAATTGGCGATTATGTACCTTACTTCGTAAATGCTTGCTATCCATACGTGATAATTCTACATTATCCTCCATTTCTAGTTATCTACTCAACTCATCAGAAACATTTCCAAAAAACTGGTCCACAAGTATTTTGAGAATTATGGTGAATGCTGATATATCACTTGATCTTCTCGTGTTCCATCCGGAAAAAGCAAAGAAGAAAGTGTATATGATGGACTGGATTGACACTAGAGCTCAATGCTTAACTTACAAAGATTTTGATTCTGCAATATTTGGCCTTAAACGATACAGAGACACTGCATCCTATTTACGTTTGGCTCTATCTGCTGCTATTAGAACTGCTACCTTACGGTTGCGACTCAACATCTGGCACACTCGTGAGGTTAAAGCAAGAAGGAAGCAAATTTCCTAAGATCTCAATTGGTGCAGGTTTTGTAAAAATGCCGCTATTGTCGAAACTCTGCAACATATAATATTGGACTGTCCGGCCCTCACGAGCTTGAGAAGTGCTCATTTTGTGAATCATTTTGCGTATTTTGCACAAATTGACCCGAGAAATAGATGGGCCACCTTGGCAGCAACTGAATGTATGAGCATAAGAATTGCCACTATTAACTTTTTAAAGGCCTTGAATATGGAATGAAATTGGTGCTACACTATCTTTATAATGATGAATTTGTCTGTAGATATTTTATTACATCATGAAAATATTTTGTCAATTTTGTCAATTCATGAATTTAACTGAATGATTTTTTTTTCTATTGTGAATTTGAATTACCTTTTATTGTTTATGTTTATGAAATTTTTCTATGTATAAATTGAAAAAGTTGATGTAAATTCAACTATATTCAATAAAAAAAAATAAAAAAATAAAAAGAAATCATAAAAACAATGTGTGATGAAACGTCATTAGTGTCGAGTATGCTCAGGGAGGAAATGCTTATCGGTACCTGTTGATCCTTATCCGAGTTTAGAATTAGGAACGAGGATTTTATTTCTAAACTGGCGCGGCGCCCAGATTGGTCCGATGGCTAGGGTCCCTTGCTAGGATCATTTAAAAAGAAAACCCTGGAAAGGGATTGGTCCCAGTGCCACGACCATATAGGAAGGCTATCCTTGTTGCATATTTATTCCAAACTCTTCTTTCCTTATCGAAAGGCTAAAAAGTACATAGATAAATTTCCTGACCCTACAGCTATGCATATATATTTATTTAGATGATATTTATGAAGATGAGGTTAAATAAACTCCCGGTTATGGAGATTAAAAGGGGCATGGTTGCGCCTCCCCCATTGAAGAACGTGGTTGCCATCTCTGCAAGGCAGTGGGTGTTATTGAATCTCTCCGACATATACATCGTGCAGTTGCATACTTGGGTATTATGTTAAATATTATATGCCCTTTGCAGGAGCTACAGGGAGAAGTCTGGCCGGATCCATTGCTTTGATGACGGTATGTAAAGCTTTTGGGTTGAGACTTTATGTGATGGATGAAAATTGTTCCCAATTTGTGAGATGTGTGTTTTTCTAGACCTACGCCGAACTACAGTTTGAACGTTGCCACCTCTTACAGTAACTTGTATAACTGTGTTGGAGGGTGAGAATAAGTGGGGCAATAGGGAATTTAATTTTCTAAGGAGGCGGAGGGTGTCGTATTGTAATAAGTCTGATTCTATTATTTTTAGGACGTTTGTTTTATTTTATGCGTATTTTATCCTGAATTGCATTTATATGATATGTAATTAATTTAGCATTTATTTTTTGTTATTTTTGTGAAAAGGTTCGTAATGAACTATAACACAATAAAGAAATCAAAAACACAATAAAGAAATCAAATAGCTACCATGTCTTCCAATGTAGGATCAGTATCGAGTTAGAGAGATTAATGTACCTTTATGTCCCTGCATTGGACGCACATGCTTGCTAACTCGGCAAGCATATTGCAAAGTCTCAGGAAATGGAAGCCTTAGGATAGGGGGTGAAAGGAAACTCCAGGGAGGGCTTTGAGGCTATCTGCCAGACCAGCGACAACCACTCCTCCCGGTACCGCAGATGCCACAAGAATGACTGACACTCCACATCAGAAAATAAAAAAAGGCAGGAAAAACAGATGAAAGCTCTAGGAGAGGCCAGAAGGAAGGGGTTGAGTGGACAATTCGCGCCTACCCGAGCCCAGGATCAAAATCCCAGAAGACGGTGTAAGCACATAGATAAATGATGGGAGGACTAAATCTCTAACAGAACCACGATGCCCTTGGGCTGATGTGCGCTTTAAAAATACAAATAAATAAAATAAAATAACACAGAGGCCCAAAGCCATTCTGAGACAGCGCCAGAGCCAAAAGGGAATGAAAAGATATGGTTGGGGGCAATGGTCCTCCCAATGGCCACTCCCCCAGGGATAGGATAAGCATCCCGGGACAAAACATCGAGTCATATTATCGATGTGTAAAACCCAGAATTTAAAAAAAAACAGAATAGAATAGATTGATTTGAATGCATGTCGTTTGGGAAAACTCTTGCATAAGGTTGGTTGGGAAATAACGTTAGTATGCAGGTAAGTGATTAGGTGTGCGGGTGGTGGGGGTGTAGTAAGGGAAGTGGCATAAGGCTGTTCGGGCGACTGTCCCCCAAACCCCTGTAAGGGCGACTGTCCCCCAAACCCCTGTAAACATTTAGTTATATAACATTAAACATTCTTAAGTGTTGATTTAGCAAGCAGGCAGAACAGGTATTGTTGCTCTTTCTTGATATGCCAGAAAGGTCCAACAGATGGCGCTGCATGACAGAGAACGAGTATGTTATAGTCCATTCGAAATAGGCGACATTAAGGGCCCGATTCTCAAGTGGGTGTGAAGTACCGAAAAGGTCGTAAAAAGTGTTGACAACCTTTTCGGAACCTATTCTGAAGGTGGCACATTCTTCCGAAATCAGTATGAATGCGCTACTTTTGGAATATATGTGGCGTTTGCTAGGATGGGTGGGAAACCAACCTAGCAACCGACACATTCTTTACCTGCCATGTAAGACGGGTATTCTTGTGGCCCTCCTGCACAAGTTAAATTAAATGTGCTTTAATTTTTTGGATGCTGACGTGTTCTCAGCAGCACTTTTGTTAAATAACGAATGACTAATATGTCGTTATTTACGGAAAGTGATCATGTATCCCTGTGTTCTCGGCAACACTTCTGTAAAAAATAACGATTATGTTATTTTACAAAAGTGCTGCCAAAATTTTTCCATTGCACCCGTTGTGCCCCAAAACAGGCGCAATGAGCGCGGTGCACTATCGTGCACTATGAGGACACCCAGGCCCACTTCAGAATAGTGGTGGAGCCTGAGCATCCTGATTTGGCGCAGTGATTCGTGCTCTTTAGAAAGCTCACTCTGCCAGCTTCAGAATCGGGCCCTCAGTCGGTAATGAAAAAGCTTGTAAACGGCAAAACATTTTTGTGGTATTGAACTTTAGTATTTGCTAGTTAAGTCAAAAGATATTTTTACAGCAATATAAAGACAGAGAATCCTACAGATGCCTCACTACCCAGGACATACACCTGGAGGCTACCAGACCCCAAGGAAACATACCTTGTGCCGATGAGAAAGAAAGAAAGTAACCAACATGTTCAACGTCCTAATCAGAACCTCCCGATTGGCTAGGCAACAAACGAAATGGAGAAAGGCGCAAACTCTCATAGATAACTCTCTCCAATCTGATAAGTTCCTGGAAACGCAGCAGGAAACCAAAAGCTCCCCAACCTCTCAAAGTGTTGTTGGAGGAGAGGGTGCGAAGGACAAGGCAGGCCAGCAGGCACCCCCTCTAAAGAGATCACATCACATGGCAGGGCTCAGGAGAATTGACTGGGAATTTTGCTGGGGGGGGGGGGGGGGGGGGGAGTGGAATAAAACCTAAAAGTGTGTCCATAGGTTTGAGGGTGCTTTCTCCCAAGGGACCATGAAGACTGTCCACGCCATGTCTCCAGGCCCTGAATCCAGGTGACTGCTGAAGGTTTGGACAGGAGGGACCTCCACTGGAGCTATAATCTGCAGAGGGGAAGGGACACCCGAACCAGCTTTACTTCAATATACTTATAACGCGCACCCCCAGAGGCTTAAGGGCGCACACAAAATGGGAAAACAAACATAAGACCACTGGGTCTTAAAGTACACATATAAACCCAGGGGAGAAAAAGGGTACAGATGTCTCTGCCAAGGTCAGCCAGCATCTGACTCTGAACAGGGTCCAGCAGACAGTTTTCATGTGCTGTGGAGTATTTCCCCTGGAGGATACAAGGATCAAAGATGTTCAGGCAAGGAACCGATGAAAAAAGAAGGCCTATCCAGAGGAACAATATCCTTGCAAAGACTCCAGGGGCAGAAGACATGCCTCACGGAAGCACCTTGAACTCAAGTGCCTCCCTCTCTGTGTCGAATCTTAGGAATCTCTGATGCCTCTTTCTGATTGGACAGTGGAGAATAAAGGGACAATGAAAAATATGAGCGGGATCATGGACGGACGAGTCCCCATCCTGAACCTTGACATGAAGATAAAGCTATTAACCTCCTGCAATTTGATAATGGGCTGGAAATCATCTGATGGCCTGGGGGACAGTAACGGGATGGAGCCCCCCCGCCCCCCAAGGCCGTGCTGTGCTGCTGTCGGGTATTACTGCTCTCTTGCGGCGAAGCATGGGGATGACCAATAAGAGCGTCCCATTCTTCTTTGGATCTTGGCCAAGGGGTAATTAATGAGCTGGATCAAGAAGGAAAGGGGGGGAATTTAAGGAATCCATCTATAAAACTATGCAAACCCAGTCGGCTGAACCTGCTCCTACCCAAACCTGGGCCAAATGTTGAAGATCCGTAGCTCTGGTCGTAGACAGGCAAGAATTGATCCCAGGTAGACATGCTTGAGGGAGCTGGGTGCCTTGCAGGGAAAGATTGGTAGCAGAGGAGTTGCCTCTAACTATACCCCTCACTGGGCAACAGAAGCATGACTTGAGGGCGGATATTGGTTTGGGTTACTTTAGGAAGGAGAGGCCTGGAGCCAAGTCTATACCCACTAGGCCAAACATTACTGATCCAGGAATGGTAACAGGAGAAGAATAGTCCTCTCAGTGGATCTCTTTCCCATTACTCAGCCTACTTCCCACAAACCTCTACTAGCGAGGAACAGTCTGCACCTTCTCCCAGAGCCATAGAAGGGACGTGAAAATCTTATAAGACAGGTGGTCAGCTTAAATCCCTGCATGAAAACACAGGATGAGGCAGCAAGAGTTTTCTTCAAGGATCCCTCAACCTATAAAACCACCTGATACAGAGGTGAGGCTTCTTCTGAGAAACTCTGTAAGATTGTTATTTATCCTCCTGATGCCACCCCTTCATGAGCTGAGCCTGTTTGGGCCTGAGACACATTGAGCGATTGCAACAAAGGTCTGGGTGCCCCTCTAAAGAGAACAAACATGGCCAAATAACCTATTCTATGGGTATGTTCCCACTCGGGAGGGTCTACAACCACGTTGTACCTCACTGTACCTGGCACAGAGAAGAAATGTCCATTTGTATATCAGTCTGGTCCCACCCGCCTGGTCATAGAGCTATTGGCCTCTCTTCCTGAAGATAGCACAAGGAAAACAGATGCTCTTGAAATTCCAAAAGAAACTTCTGAGCGTGTATGTTATGTTATTTTATGTTACTTAGCATTTATATAGGGCTCTATATATCACGGGTATGACCTCAAAGCACTGGTAGGTTGAACGCCCTCGGGAAATGCAGGTCAGTAGAGAGAGAGATGGTGTCGTAGGGTGCGTGGGTGCCCCCGGTATGTGTGCAGCTGGTGTAATTGTTGGCTGGGAGCTGCATCCTAGCGTTTGGTGTGGCGTTGAAGATATCAGTTGAATGTGCGCAGTCTGGTGGGTGGACATCCATACTGGGTTGGGCTGCGTTAGGCCTGAAGCACGCTTATGTGAGCAGCTAGGACGGTGTGTCATGGGAAAGCTGCATTTTATTAGGGTGATGAGGTGTTCATGGGGTATTGTTCGTATGTGAACAGCTAGGCCAAATTTATCAGGGGTATAGCTGTGTTCTAGTTGTGTGATGGTGTATGGTAGAGAGTAGGCATAGTGGTGTGGTGTGATATGATGGTTCATCTTTAAAGCGCCCAAGACCAGGCACGGGAACCGGATGGCAGCGAACATATCGGCACACGGACAAACAGTGACAGTGGGTTGGTCTTACGGTGACAGGAGGGGGCATACGGATATATAGCAACGGGATGAGGACAGGACAGCAGATTACACAGTCACACATGGGCACAGCACACATGGTGACGAAAGGGTTGGGTAATACATTGGGATACATAGCAACATCATGGCAGGGGGCATTGCAACATATGGAAACAGTGACAGGGGGCTGGGCTTACAGCGCTAGGACGGGACATAGGGATATACAACAGCTGCATGGGAACAGGAAAGCAGGGTACACAGAGACACGTGCAAGGTGGGCACATGCGGGAACTGGAGGGTGGGGTAATTCCATCAATTTCACGCATTCAGTCGATCTGTCCATTCCATCACTGCATCCATCCTTATCTTCCATTTCTTCATCCATTCATTCGAACCACAATCCATTCCAACAATGCATCAATCCATTTCTACCATTTCTTCATCCATTCATTCATTCTATTTATCCATTCCGTCAATGCATCCATCAGTTTCTTCCATTTCTTCATCCGTTCATTCCATCCATTCGTTCATTCCATCTATCCGATGCCTTCCATCACTTCCATTCTATCCATTCCATCCATCAATTCCATGTACATATATTCCACTTATTCCACATGCATCTATGCAGTCCATTCCGTCTATTGATTCCACATGCGTCTATCCATTTCATCCATCCGTTTGATCCATCCAGCCCCTCCATCCATTCCCTCCATCATTCCATCCTTCCTCTCGATCCTTTCCATCCATCCTCTGCATCCATTCCATCTTATCCATTCCATCCATTCTATTAATTTCCTCCATTCTATCCATTTCATCCCATTCTATTCATTTCACCCTTCTGTCTATTCCATCTATTTATTCTATTTCACCTATTCCATCCATTCCATCCATTTCATCCTTACCATCCATTCATTCATCTGTTCCATCTATTTCATCCTTACCATCCATTCATCTGTTCCATCTATTTCATCCGTGTTCCGTCTATTTCATCCGTTCCATCCATCTGTCTATTCCATTCCATCCATCAAATCCATATACATATATTCCATCCATTTCATCCCTCCATTCCATCCATCCATCTCATCCCTCCATTTCATCCATCCAATCTATCCATTCCATCCATTCCGTCTATTCCGTCCACTCCATCCATTCTGTCTTTCACTTCCATATGCATGTATTCCATCCATTCCATTCGTCAATTCGATATGCATACCTTCCATTCATTCCACATCCATGCCGTCCGTCCGTCCGTCCGTCCGTCCGTTCCATCCATCTTTTCCATCCATCGATTCATTCCATCCATCCATCCTTTCCATCTATTCCATCCATCCATCAACTCTGTCCATCCACTCATCTATTCCATCCATTCTATCCATTCTATCCATTCTATCCATTCTATCCATTCTATCCATTCTATCCATTCTATCCAGTGGGTAGGATCCAAGGATCATTATTCAGTATTCATATACTGTGGTCTATAGCCGAATCAGTGAGCGTATTCTTTGAGGACAAGGTTGGGAGTCCCAATGTGTAATAAGTCCTTGGGTAGTTGGGAGTTCAGACGCATCATTAGGGCTGTTGTTGGTGTTATGGAAAGAGCCATGTTTTTAGTAATTTGCGGGACGTCATATTGTCTTGGGTGTGTCGGATGTGTGGTGGAAGCAAGTTCCACAGAGTCAGGGCCATTTCTGAGAAGGAGGATCCTCCAATCCTGATGGAATTAGTGGTAGGGATCACTAAGAGGAGGGCAGAGCTTGATCTTAGGGTGCGGGGTGGGAGGCATGGTTTTACCTTATCTTACAGGTATAGTGGCCCGGTCTTGTGCACTGCATGATGGGTGAGGCATAGGGTCTTGAAAGTGGCCCTTTGTCCGACTGGGAGCCAGTGGAGGGTTCCGAGAGCTGGTGAGGTGTGGTCTCTTGGACCCAGGGCGAGGAGCATTTTAGCAGCTGCGTTTTGTGCTCTTTGTAGTTTATTAAGGTGGTATGCTGGCACTCCTAGGGAGTTGGCATGGTCCAGTCTCGACATTACAATAGACATAACAGCAGCAAGTCTGTTCGGGAAGGAGAGGTAGGAAAAATGTGCCTGAGAATTTTGAGATGGTAGTGGCAACATTTGGACACTTTGTTGACCTGTCGGCAGAGTGTTAGGCCAGAGTCCATAGTGCACCCAAGGTTTTTTACGGTGGCAGTGGGGGTGGGGGTTGGCCCATGGAAGGGGGCCAGGCAAATGGACGGGGCAGAAGCTCTGTGTTGCCGCACACTGCAATTTCGGTTTTAGTGGGGTTTAAGAGGAGGTGGTTTATAATCATCCAATGGTCAATATCTAGGAGGCAGGCTGCGAGGTCGGGATGGGAGTTGGAGTCAGTGGATTTTAAGGATGATTTGGGTATCATCAGCGTAGTTGTAGCACAAGATATTGTGCAGGCAGATGATTCCAACATAGTAAACTTTATGAACACTATCTGGATGTGATACAGTTTTAGGAGGCAGAATACAACTCCGTAGACTTAAAGCGCACTATCTAGATGTGGCAGTCTAAAGAGGCAGAGGAGAACATAATCTTTGAGCACACTATCTAGATGCGACAGTCTTAAGAGGCAGAATACAATAGAATACAGTACAGAGTATTTCAGGGTTCTATCTAGATGTGACAGCAGAATACAACATAGTAAACTTTATGCGCACTAGCTAGATGTGACACAATCTTAAGAGGCAGAGTACAACATAGTAGGTTTTGCAGGCGCACTAAGTACGACTAAGTACTGTTTGCTGACTTTGCTGCTCCCTTTGTCGTCACGGGAGAAACTTGCCCAGAACTCGCATTGATCCTGCTTCTGTGCCGTGCAGACTTGGAACATTTCGTCCAGGAGGACGTCTTTACAGGCGGCACTGGCTTCGCCTGACTTCCTTCAAACAAGGTGATTGCCTGTCACAAACTCCTTTTGTCTTTGTCCGTTGAGCTATTTGGACTTTGCTCTTGGTCGTTGATGGACATAGGTAATTTTCCTTACTTTTACTAAAAGCATACTTGTTTCTTTTTTATTTAAGGCACTTCCGGTTGGAGGTCCCGCCTACGACGTTCGCGTGACACACACACACGCTGGTCCTTCTTTTATTTCTACATATACTGCTGTTCTTGCGCCGCGCACTAAGTACGACTAAGTACTGTTTGCCGTTCGCGGTGCGCGGCGTGAGCTGCGAGCCTCTATAACAGTTTGCTCTCATAAAATAATTTTTTTTGCCTTGATACATATTGAATAACTATTCGTTCTTATAATTTATCAGGTACGTGCTTTGTTGTGTGTTCTGCTTTTCCTTTTACTTATTTATGGCCTCTCTTTATGAAACATCCAAAACAAAAATGTCCTTAACGTCAGGAATGCCTAGGCTTGGCAATGGTCCTTATGACATACTTCCAATGGAATCTCGAAAAAAGTTCTTGGCCAAAAGACTCAAAGAAAATCAGGAAAAGAAAAAAAAGGTCTATGTCTTTGACTGTAGATATTCGCTCCTTTTGTCAAACAGAAGGGGCAAGGCTTCAGAAATCACTCTGCAAGACCGCAGCTACTACGCAAGCAGCAAACTTGACGTGTCCATCTCTTGCTGCTGTAATGCAGAATGGAATAGTTGTGTGTACTGAAAAAAACACGATAGTCACACCTTCTGAAAGTGTGACAAATATTGAAATTGATGATGCTTCTATTGTTTTAGCATGTAAATCTGGGGAATTGCATGTGTCCCAAATACCTATAATTCCTATCAAAAGATCGGTGGACTTAATAACAACTAACCCCCCCATTATGCTCGGTGCAGGCCCAACTCCTGCTAAGAAAGGAATATGAAAAAGATACTCTTGCAGGGGAAATAGATGCAGATAGTATAGAATTTTTCAATTCCTCCCCGCACCATGAAGTTAGTAATTCTGAAGTGCAATACATATGCTCAAACACTGGCGATTTAATACAATTAAATGATAGATCAGGTAGATCTAGTCCCCCGACGGCCATGTCGATTCCTGCTTCTCCGATCATTTCATTAGACCTAGCCCCCAAAAATAAGTCAGAGGACATTGATAAGCAGGAATTGTATAAATCTCCAGTTATGTTTGATAAAACTTCCAGTGTTTCTAATCGCTCCTCATCTTTTGTGGCGCCCACTCCTAGAAGATCCCAGTTCCAGGAAAACGTTGGTGATTATCCATTTTTCATACAAGACCCACAAATTTCAAATAGAAACAATAGACCCTCTTTTCTGGAAGCTCCGGCACTTAATAACACCCTAACTGCTATGAACACTGCTCTACTATCATTGGCCAAGCTTTATGAATCTTTAGATGGCAAAATACAACATCATACAGAACACCTGTTACAATCCAGAGTATATAATTTGTGAGATTGGTGTAAAAAGGCATATTGATGTTAAACATCAAATGACCTACAATGAGCAAGGCACTCAAACTATTATCATTGACAAAGTTCATTTAAAGCCGTTGGTACCAATGGTGGCTCCGACCTCAGCATCTCATTTGATCAATGTGGCTAATGATGCCTCCAGTAAACCTGCTCTGTTGACGCATGCTTTTGAAGCTACTGTCGGGCATTCCCTTCTCCAAACCTCTGGGCAATACATAAAGGCAATGGCTGATGCCCAGGTAACACCGGCATCATCCATAACTGCTCCAGAGGTTGTTACTGTACATGACTCGCAACAAGCTCCTAAGCCAAACACCAATGGCTGTAGTGAACATAAATCATCATCTAATCTAGCTCCTATGTTCCTCACCTCCAAACCTGCTGCTTCGAACATTGCAATTGATGCCGCGCCATCGAATCCAGCTCAAACTCTCGGCAGGCTGCCTTCTACCATCAAACATAAAAAGGTTGCCAGAATAATTAAAGCAGCAAAGAAAAAGAGGCGTTTACAGCGTAATCAAGTTAATGAGAGTTACATATCAAAACCGATATCCTATAAACCTTTGGATGATCTTTTGGCGGCCTCTGTTTCAATGGCTTCGGTAAAAACCGTTAGTCCTTTGCACGACCAAAATTTGAAAAATCTTGCATCATCCGAACAAAATGATGAACACTACTTATCATATGAAACTTGCAGGACCTCCCCCAATAAATGCTGCTTCAAACACCACTCAACATCAAAAAGCTGGTTTACTTGTTGGCAGTTGTTTAGCACAAGACATCACATCTGCTGACTCAGAGTGTACTCTACAGGAACTCCGGAATGAAATACGGACATCATTTGCAAATTATAAAAGAGAAAATGAAAACATCAAACAGCTGATGCTGCAATCATGCTCTGGCGTGGTTAATGGCCCACCAAACGTGACACAAACTAATTATCCAAATATTAAACAACTTCTGAAAGGTCCAACTTTGCAAAATCATGATCAAGAAACTCAGTCTTTCGACTTACAAAAACAGTTAGTTGTGGGAAGGGAATCAGCTTTTCATAATGAATCCAAATCTTCCACTACTATATCTAAGAACCAGGCTCAATTTAAGAAACATCACCGATTACTAATTAAATGTAGAGGGTCTCCTTTCAATAGGTACGATCTTAACTGTGCAGGTTTCCTGAATATCTGTGCAGAGATAACAGCTCTAGAAGATTTAACGTCCTCTGACATTGACCTTGTCGAGTTTACTAATCTCCATGATCTCTCTGAGGCTCGACTGTATATTCGATCGGGCGTCATACTTAATACCCTACGGCTAGCCCGAACAGCCTTTTATAACATCGGCTTTATTCTTAGTCAGGACTCTGTGATAAACTCACAGATAATGGCCCCATCCATCATGCCGCAATCAAGAACATATGGCGATAAAACCATTGTCCAATTGAATGAACAACAAAATTCTCACAAAACCTGGTAATATCAGGATTGTAATGCTTCATCGTAACAACCCCAGTCAGAAGAATACATTAGCCTGCTCTCATGGAATACCAGGGGCTTTAAACATCTAATCAATAGTAGTAATCATGATCTCTTAAAGTATGACATAATAGTCTTGCAGGAAACCTGGTTAAGTCATATTCCAAGTTGGGACCTGTATGAAGTATATCTTGTACCTGCAATCATTACACTTATTGGTAGACCTATGGTGGGCCTTGTAACTGCTTTTCGAAAAGATCGAGACTTTACAATTATTTCGCAGCAGTCTCCGTCTCCTTGCTTTCAAATTATTAAATTTAAACGGAATGCAATTACTTGTGTAATCCTGAATATCTACTGGGGAAAAAAAAACACCTAACCTCAGATGAATTCTTTAATAATCTTAATAAAATAGTGGACCAGTTTTCACAAGATACATCCATCCATCCATGGGTGACTTAAATCTACATTTATTACCTGGCTCAGCATATGTATCTACTCAAACTGTTGATGAACGGCATTGGTTAATGTTAATGCAAAACAGGAACTTCTCAATGTTAAATGGCACCGTTCCAGGGGATGTTCCTCATTGAGCCACCTGGCATAACAAGGGTAGTCACTCCACCTTGGATTATATATATGTAAATGATCAGCTTCTTTCTAACATTATTTCCTTAGACATTAGACAAACGAAAATGAGTGATCATAGCCAATTAGTGGTTACCTGCAGATGGCCGACTTTGATTCCGAGAAATTATAATTTAAATTGCACGAATCTTTACGTTAACTCTGCGGGAAATCGCATGAAATGGTCCAAAAATAAGTTATTTTGTCTGAAAAGAAAGCTGCACGATGCATATAATCATGCGCCCGGGGAGGACTACCCTTGGTATACAGATACAATGCTGTTGCTTTCATCGGGTCCCTCACAAGGCCAGGGTCACCGTGTAAAGCACCTCCATGATTTTGACGATGATGTAAGAGATAAGAAGCGCGAGTTGAGAAGGCAAGTAAACATTTTGCTAAAAGGTCCAATAGAACTTGCTAATAACGACGAACAAATTAAACGATTAAAAGCTTGTTATAAAAGATGGTTACTTAATCGTCGTACGCTTCAATATCAGCGTGACGGCGAAGCAATGCTAAGGCAAATTCTCTCGAAATCTTCAGGAGGCATATGGGCTCTCTTGAATTCTGCATGCCATCATCAGCAAATCACACTTCAAATTAATTCTATTTCTGAAAGTGCCTGGGAATTGTATTTCTCTAGTATCTACAAATCCCCTTTGCCTGACATTGATTTGGAGTGGAATAAAATTGATTACAATCATGAATTACATTTTAATCAAGAAGATGTGTTGCATTGTATAGCCAAGTTGAGTACGTCTAGAGCAGCAGTGCCAGATGGTCTACACAATGCACAAATTAAACAAGATAAAGAAATATGGTCTGAAATATTACATCTCATATTTAAAGAGATCATGAAATCTGGTAAATTGCCTCCATCGTGGCAAACATCAGTGATAATTCCTATATTTAGAAAAGGAGATTGTACAAACCCTACATCTTACAGACCTATTACTTTATTAGATTGTCCAGGAAAAATCTTTGCTCGTCTTGTTCTGAATGAATTTAATAAATGGCGTGACAATCTGAATCATCATGACCCACATCAAACTGGCTTTGTTCCCGGCTTAGGTACTGCCATTAATTTAACGGTTCTACATGCCATTATACTACGCGGTAAAGAGATGAAAAAACCAACTTACGCAGCTTTTGTTGACTTTAGATCTGCATTCGATCTTGTC
This sequence comes from Ambystoma mexicanum, assembly GCF_040938575.1. NCBI lineage: Eukaryota > Metazoa > Chordata > Amphibia > Caudata > Ambystomatidae > Ambystoma > Ambystoma mexicanum. Next base: position 694,790,777 of record NC_090931.1, read on the forward strand.
CCAAGAGAATTGCTTTTTAAGAAACTGTTAGATCTAAAATGCCCTTGGAACATATTAAAATTGATTGTTGAGTTTCACTCTAATACATCCATACAAATTAGGCTAAACAATCTTGGCTTACTGTCTGCTCCAATAAAAATGGCTCGTGGCTTGAAGCAGGGGTGCCTTCTGGCATCTGCCTTATTTAACTTTTTCATCTGGGACATTGGAACTGGCTTCACTAATGTTATTACTGATCCGGTGAAACTTCAAGGCTCAAAAATTAATTACCTTCTCTATGCGGATGACATGGGCCTCATTTCTCAAACACCAATTGGCTTGCGTAATATGTTAAACACACTAGATATTTATGCGAGCAAAAATTCTATTACCATCAACTTGACGAAGACTCAAGTCATCCAATTTGGAGAAAAAAGAAAGAGCCAAAAAGATAAACAATGGTATCTACAGAAAGTTCCGTTGATGGTTGTACACTCTTACATATATATGACATCTCAGACAAACCATATGAGGAACAACTACAGATAAAACAAAAGACATGAGCTGGGTTTGCTCTCAATGTATGCCATATATAAGTGGAAAATGTGTCAGCTACTCAGAAAATGTATAATGAAAGAGAACAGAAACGGTCTACTTTTTAGGCTGTCTAATTACCTGTCATACTCAAATGACAAATTTCCTAGGAGCTGGCGTACGTTTGCTTATAAAATTATGAATGCTGCAAACATTACTAATGAACTTCTAATTGAGAACCCTGACAAAGCAAAAACTAAACTTTGGAACAATGATTGGATTAAAACAAGAATGGCTTGCTTGACACTGCAAAAATTTACAAAAGATCCATATAATTATAAATGTCGTGGAAAAATTGAAAAATATCTGATTCAATCTCCGAGTCCATATCAGCGCTCGGATTTCTTGAGATTTAGGCTAAACATTTGGCCAACAAAAGAAATTATGGCAAAATGGGGTAAAACCCCAAAAGACGACATTCAATGTCGCTTTTGCATGACCTGTAATGAGACCTTGAAACACCTAATAGTGGAATGTCGAGCCTTACTGTATGTACGAATATGTTACTTCAAATATTTGTTTGACAGTAATTATGTATTAGATATGGAAGAACTATGGATGAGACTATTTGTGGGAGGTTCAAAATCTATAAGATATGCAACTGTAAAATATCTTAACCATGTGATGCCGAAGCCAACTAGGAAACTTGGGCCAGATGAAAATTTTGATATTCCATCAAAAAATGAATTAGCACTGTCTTTTAATTGAATACAATGACTATGTATATTACGATAAGCTCACCATGCCTCAAATGTGAAATAAGGAAGAATCTAAATGTAAATAATTGAAATGATGTGATTCTAAAAATACTTGATTTTTTTTCCCTAAACTAAGTTATTTATTTTATCTATTTTTGTATGTACTTGTTGAAAGGTCAGATTAATCTCTGAACCAAAACAACAAAAAATAAAAATTAAAAAAATATAGTAGGTTTTGGCAGGATGAGAGCAGTGCAGTAATTTTGAGGGTGTGTTATTAAGGAGTGGATAATGGGGTACGGTTTTTGTGGTTGGGTGAGTATACCTATTAATACAGGTCGGTCTGAAATATTCAGCAAGTAATGGCGCAGGCTAACGATTCATAGATTGGGTGTTCTGTAACATTGGTTACACTTGCCTTGTTGGTTGACAGCAGGATTGGTGGCTGGCCACTGGCTTCCCTGCCGACACGATCTGGAGCGGCCTCTACAGGAGCCGCCCTTTGCCTTGGGCCCTTAGCCGCAGGGGCCGCCTCGCAGAGGGCTGCCCTTGTAGGCTGGGTTACGGCTGGGTGCACACGGAGCGAAGCTCCAATCAGGGCAGTGGGGTGGGATGGGAGGAGGGAGAGAACCAGGAAGAGGAGATGGAGAGGAAGCGAGATAGAGAGGGCCTGGGCGCGGGCTTTCTTTTTAAAAAAATATGCACAATTAAGGTAGCAGATAGTGGGTTGGCCTTACCTTGCTGGCAGTGTTGCAGCTTGGTACAGAGGGCAGTTTCCTCTCCTGGCCTTTCCCCCTTTCGTGGACAACATTTCAGGCCCCCTGTAGGAGGAAACATCAGGGCTGAAGGGCAGTATGCACCCAAACCTCTGGAGTCGTAGGTGCATAAATGCACCACAGAAAGATGTGCAATGGCGCCAAATCTAGATTAGCTGTAGCGATAGTTCCTCCAGCTCTCCTGTCACGTTAGGCCATGGGCTAGAGATCTCCCACTGGACCTGGGGAGCCAGATCAGTTTGTATGTCCAGAAACAGCAGGTCCCACATGTGCATCTCAGGCTGCATGGTAAGTGGACAGGTTAGACACGTGGGTGCCGCAGCCGCCTGCAACACACACGTGTGGAGGAAGAGGCTGGTCCACATAAAATCTTATGCAACAGAATGGGCCCACAGCACCTCGAAACAGGGATCTTACTGCCGTGTTCTGGCCTCTCATGTCCTAGAGCGGGCCCTGGGGCATGAGTAGCTCTCTCCTTGCATCAGGACCGTGGATCTGGACGTGCCTGTGTAATCGAACACTTTCCATTTTTTCACATCACCACTAATCTGCATGATGTCTTAGCTTCAGGTCGCTCCTTCGATTAACCACCAGCCACCTCATGGCACTTCTGGGCTGCATGGGCTTCCAGCACAGAAGTCAGATAATTCTGCTTCCGAGGCCATGTGCTGCCTTGGAGGCGAGGGTCTGCCCCAAGTGTCGAGAACACAGGCGTCTCACCTAAAGAGGAGAAAGAAGCATAAAACACTGAAGACCTACCATTCAGACAGGAAAACAGGTGGATTGAGGGGAGGAGGTTTCTCTTAACTGGTCATGTGATTGGGGGAGGAGCTTGGTGATTCTTGGGTTCTGAATTCAATGGTTGACCATGGACTGAGCACCTATGAAAGTGTGGGACGAGAGTTGGAAAGTGACAGCTGAGAGGGTGGAGGAGGCTGCAGGTGTTGAAGGGTTTATCTTCTTAAATACATCTCAACCTACCTTGGTCTTGGGTGCAGACCCAACACAATATGGTGATGAGGATATCACCTGCAGCGAGGACCTGGGTGTAGACAACATGTCAGGGCATCAGGAGACAGACAAAGGGAAGGATGCTTCATGATCTGCTACCAAGCTGCAGAAAGATAGGTGTGGATCGCTGGGAAGAGGCAAGCAAGCACAACGGGTGAAGTCGAAAAAAGGAGAAGAACCTAAGAGTGGAAGGACATACGTTTTGTGCATTGTTAAATATAGACACCAGATTAATTTAGCAATCCATAACCATCTGGAAAGTGTCTTACCCACACCAGGACAACCATCCATTCCTTTGACAGAATGGAAGGAATATTGGAGAAATTATATTAAGCAGTATAACATGATCATTTAATGTCAGAGAAGTAGAGATCTTCATCACTCCATGACTTTGGTCTGGAAGGCCAATGCAAGTGTACATAACTTCCACCACTAAGCATTACAGATGCTGGAGATTTAGACGAGCATGAAAAAGGCATTTGGACTTATACTATGCCCCAGAAGTTTGTTGCTATAAACCAATTTCCTTTATATTAGAGAATTCAAAGGCCGGAAAAGAACAAAGAATATGCATCTGCCCTCAAATCACTGGCACTGTCATGGTGGTTTGGAGCAGGCATAACAATAGAAGAGTGAGATCAAATCATCCTACAAACCAACGATTTGACGAAATGTCCCCTGACCTAAAAGTCGCCGACTTTTTGCAGATACATTATTACATTGAACTTCAGGGGGCCACCCCCGCAACCCATCCCCATACATAATGTCACCATATATAATGTCGCCAATGGCTTTTCCCGGTGACATTATGTATGGGGACATTATTACCTGATACCGAAAAACATTGTGCAATTTGCAACATGAGAGGATAATTTGTGGTTACATGTAGAAGCAAGAGGAAGGTCACGCATGTGAAGGAAGAAAACAGTTCAGATGAACGAGTGATGAAGGTCAGAAATCATAAGCTAGAGTGCCCTGGTTCTGAAGTGTTAATTGGGAATTGGAAGGAGAAAATGATGGTGGACAGTTGTTTCCCCAATGACAATAAAAACTGCTAACAAATGGAAGGAGCTGCATGCCTGGGTTCTGCAAAATAAAATAAACGTAACGGGTCAGACATAAGAATCCTGGTGGGATTGAACGATCAGAAATAGAAAGATTGGGGTGGTTCTAATGGGTAATTCAATTCAGGAGCCAGGCAGTTAACGTTAAAGTGTATGTGGTGAGTAAAGGTGTGGAGGTTTTTGGATGGAAATATCGGCAGGGCTTGAGATAAAGTTGGATCAGAAATGAGATAAAACAATGTTGAGTTCACAAGGGGCAAACAAAGAACTGCTCCCAGAAATGTTCAGACTAGGCATAGGACGTCTGCGTTGATATGGCCATAACATTATTTTAAAGCTAGGTGCTGTTCCATCAGTCTAGAAGTCGAGATCAGTGCAGCTTGTGCTCAGAGAAAAAGAGTTAAAGGAGAATTAGATGGATTCAATAAGGAAGGAGTGAAAGTGATAAAAAAAGAAATTCATCAGTGGCGTGGATCAGACCTATAGTGATCCACATTAAAAAATGGGATGTTTGGGGTATGTGTCGATTTGAGAGATGTGAATAGCAACATAAGTGTATTCAATGCCTATTATTAAAGACATGCAAAACTATTTGCAAGCAAAGGACTTGTTTACAACATTAGGTCTGTCAGTGGCTCATCATTAAAAAACTGCAGGGACTTCTTCATAACAGCGGTTGGATTGCATTGATACCGTAGAATGAAATTTGGTCTTGTGCCAGCAGCCACAGTTTTCAAAAGGATCATGGCACGCATGTTTAAAGGAATTTGTGGAGCAGTTGTATATCAAGATGACATTTTAGAATATGTGTCGTGGAAAATTATTTCAGAGTCAATAATATAAGCTCCAAGTAGGCTGTTAAGCGTCTTTATTGGTAGTCCGCAAAGCACAACACAATCCACAGAACAGAACACAAAACCAATGCACAAACTGTATAGAGCGTAGTAACCCTCAGTTACGGGTTTATATGGGTTATATACCATTAACTCACACAGGTCTTCTATGGAAAGGGTGGGACCTGCAACTGTCAATGACAACAGTATACACTGTTTCTGGTGGATTCCACCTGCACTACATGATTCTCATAAAATGCTCTACAAGCATTGGTGAGGTTCTCATACCTTGGCAAGTAAACTTTGCAACATGCAGCAGACATTTTTTAGATACATTTCTAGCAAGTCAGTGTTTTCTACTACGTCTACAGCTCTCACACGGCTGAGGCAATGCCTAGCCTGCCCAATACTTCTAATTCCACGCGCTTAAGCTGTCACGCCTGGTGAGGCGGAGATCTAAAACATGCTTGCCTGTGCCAAACAGGAACTATGTAAGATGCAGGCACACTATGAAGCAGGCTACTTCTAGCAGCTTTCCTGGTGTACATTTCAGTTAGGGCATGTCCACGACGACATAGGGCAAAGCTGTTTCAGGCAGTAAGGCACACTTTAACATGGCAGCCATTGGTGGCTGAGCGTTCACAAGCTGTGAGCAGTGTAGTACATAAAAAGGGTGGTACAATTATACTTTTTTCCAGCACATATGGAAAGGGGTGGCATGAATATGGTGACAGGTTGCATGCCATATTACGCAGGCGGAGGGAAAAAGAGGTTGATGATAGAAGATTAGCTTATCTATTTGCATAGGGAAAGAAATCTGCACACCAGAAGTTCTATTTTAACCTTTACCTTTTAGACTGACCTGCAGCGCACAGATAGCACAGAAATTACCCCACCCCTGTAAAGTCTGAATGGGGGGGGGGGTTTCTGTACTCCTGCCCTCTATATGGCAGAGTAGAAGCACAGAGCACCCCAGCCATTATTCTCTAGAAGGTAGCTATGGACGAGCAATCAAGGCTTAAGCTCTCAGGTGGTTATGCAGGCTGGTTCTTAAGTACAGTGTAGTCCCCAAGCCCCCACAAAGGAATGTCCACACACTATGTTAGTGATAACACAGTTCTTTATATAAATAAGGTTCAAGTTATATACACACACAATAACACACTTTGTGCTCAGGCAATACTATAATGATAAATGTACAATTTCGATGTGGTACCACAATTGCTCTTTTACTCCATTAAAATGCATCATCTGCTGACAGTTTCAAATGGCATACAAACCAATAGCAAAAAGGTATCAACAATAGACTTGGGAGGAAAACAAGTTGGTTAAACAATTGGCAGAATACTGGGCCCCTACCACTAGGCACAATTCAGTGCGTGGATTCCTCCCCCCCCACCTTGGCAACCTGTAAATAATATATTAAACAAGCCCAGTCCATATATTGCTTAGCAGAGTCTTATTTCCTTCTATAAATGTTCTACTACCCCAATGTAGCTGGTTTAGCAGAGTTCGACGTCGGGTCGTCGACGGATCCTTCTTGAGTGAACTCCCTTTAAGGCAGGAGCAATGGATAGACGAGATCCCTTGAAGAAAAGGGTGAACAATGGCGTTGAGGAAGCAGCTTCGGTCCTGGCGAAGACGATGATAGTTCATTCCGCAAGGAGTCAACAAAGAACTTAGGCCGAGCAAGGGCGTCGGGTTGTCGGCGAACAGCACTCGACCACTGCTGGCTTTCGGATCTTCGTATGTGTCTTTGAGGACTTCAGGTGGTGGGAAACCCAGCGGTGGATTCTCCTCGGTTCGTTGGCAACCTTGACTTTCTCCGGCGGGACAAAGCAGTCGATGGTGATGAGCAAGAGAGTCCTTGATTCAAAGTGTCTTAGGCAATGCAGCGTTGCGGCTCCGGTCGACGAGGTTACAGCGGTTCTCCAAACCTCGGTCGACAGTGGCGGTCGTTGATGTCCTCGACGTCCTGGCGATTCACTTCAGATTCCTCGGCGGTCCCAGTCTCTAGTCGGCAGCCTTTCGATGCCCGTTTTCCAGGGAGCCTTGGTAAAGGTTAGCTGGTGTACGATGTTCACTCGTAGCTCAGGAAGAGGTCTCCTAGCCAGGTCCTCTCTTGGAACAGTTTCTCAAAAAGGCACGGCAGCTTTCAGATTGCATCGAAGGGAAACAGCAGTAAACCTTCTTCCGGCTCAGCTTCGAGATCAAGCATCAAGTTTCGACTTCAGCTTCTGAACGATTTCCATCAGTGAGAAGTCCCCAGAAATACTGTTCGGTCTCTCATTCACTCTGCTGGGTCACACTCAGGCAAGCAATCATTCAGAAAGGCATTCATGCAGGCAGGCAGCCAATCAGGCTCACAATGTATTTGGGCCATTCTTCTCCATCCAGACACTCACAACAAGGAATGTGGATTGGAACAAGCACCCAGCCATTCAGCACTCCACAATGCATTCATACCAGTTTTGTGCAGGGCTGTCTCATTCATTGCGTCACACACTAGAAACCAGACACCCATAATATGAAATGTATATTGGCCACACACTCCATTCACCCAGGTCCCACCCCAAGGGTGTACCCACAACATACAGTCATTGGGAAGGCTCCAGTCAGTCTGGCCTGGACTTCCCCCACAATACCATATATGGAACTTCCACCCAACAGCTAGTCAGGGGAAGGGACAGAATCAGGGCTCCCCATGGGAAAACAAGGTAACAGGCAATAGAAAGCAAGAGGCCACAGGGGCCATCTTGTCTCCTATCAGGAATCAACTGATTCCAATTGCATGTCCTGGGTATCCCAATATGGAGGAGACTCAGAGCACCTGTCAAATTCAGCATGGAGCTGCCACCAGCCCATACCTTGCTCTCTGGGCCACACACAGGTTGCCAGAAACATACACTAGGGGTACAGGGTTATACCCCCACCCATGGGTGGGTGCCATAAGGTTATCCCAAGGGTCTGTTCACCAAGATCAAAAAGAGGAAGAGCTGCACTGCCAGGAGTCCCACATGGACTCATGTGCAGAAAATAACACAGAACATACATGATCAAAGGACTGCAGAACAAGGACATGGAGGCCCCGTCTCTCCAATGCATTTTCAGCATCACAACCCCCCCCCCCCCCCCAAGTATAAAAGGCAGTATATAACACACAAAAAAACAAGATCAAGGCAGTAGGGAACACAAAGACGGCCCATGCAGTTAAAGTATTATGTTTGCTCTGCTCTAAATCCCATTGGTACCAAGCGCCAAACTCACCCCCACTAAGCAGGTTTTGACACAGACTCTGGGGAGAGAGTCCAGAGTAGCTGTGCATTGTTCTTCTATGAAAAACAAGGACTAGATATATACATGCAAGGACCTTCTACATACAGGCTTTTTAAATGTAAATCTGTGTGATCACCTCTGCTACAGGCTCCTAATTAAATGCTATTGTCTTTCACTGTAAAGTTTCTTAGGCTATGTCCTCAGCGGTTAGTTGCAATTTTACTGTGCAGTAATACAAAATTAATGTAGCGTCAATGCTGCAGGAACTTACCTCTTCATGTGTGTGCATATATATATATATATATATATATATACACACACACACACACATTCATTCATTCATTCATTCATTGAAAGAAACCTTAGTTAAGGTACTGTAAGTTGTGCAGATTTAACGCAAAACACTTGAAATTCAGCGGATGTGGGAAGTCATGACCAGCTTAACTCGGCCCACTCCTGTTGATGTCCCCATTAATGGCATGTCCCCCATAATGCCATTTTGTATGTCATTGCAAATCCCTTCTCTTATGATATGTATGGGCTCATGAGCTATGCACCAGAATGTACTGAGTTAATCTGGTCATGACTTCCCACATCCGCTGAATTTAAAGAGTTTTGTTCTGTTGAATCTGTGCAACTTAACTAAGTTTGTTTTCAGTGAACTTCAAGGGTTTTGTTATACCATCGCTTTTACGGCCCGTGTTCACTGCACATGTTCCCTCACTTGGTTTCTTTTGGACCCACTACCATGGCCACTATACATGTCTTTCGGGCCCCACTAGCCAGGTCCTTTGGCACTGGGAGGTGAGCACAGCCTTTGTCCGTGTCCACTGTATCTTTTAAAACAATACCTTTCTTTCCTGCTCACTTGCCATGGCCTTTGCCCATGACCATTGGCCCCCGCCTTCAGCCATGGCCCCTTTACATGTTGCCCCAATAGCTTTCTTCTGGTCCCACTAGTCATGGCTTTCGGCCCTGATGAGTGCCCACAGTCAGGTTTCCTAACCGTGCCCACTAGCCATGGCCACACCACTACGTTTCTTTGGGGCACACTAGCCATGGCCTTTGGCCATGACCAGTGGCCACAGCCTTTCACCGTGGCCCCTTGACAAGCTGCCCCAATAGGCTTCATTGGGGTCCATTGGTGGCAGACTACCTTCGGCTGTGTCCACTTTTACTATTCCACCATTCAGTTCCTCAAAGTAACCCACTAGCCATAGCTGTCAGCCAAACCCATTACGCCCACCTCACTGTAGCAGTGAAATACCAATTTATTTGTATTCATCTCTTTTTTTAAACCTCTTTTCCATAACCGTGGTAAGTATACACCTGATAATAAATAGCAATGCACTACAAATAATGACCATTATCCATGAACACCTGTAAACAACCACGGTTATCTGTAAAACACATGCAAAATCCCACATTCTTCCCTGCCCTCTCAGGTACTCGCCAAGTGCAACCTTCCTTTTGCCATTCTCCCCCAATTTCCCACAGGTTCTATTTCCGTCACTGGCCCTGTCTCATTCCACCCAGCAATCATTGTTTTGTGTGACGCATTTTCATTCCTGATCACGTTTATGCGAAAATGTTTGAGCTCTGCCCGTCATGCAAGTCAAAAGTTATTAGCAATTAAATTTTCAGGTTTCCTATGGAACCTGATATTTAACTATAGTATGGCGACCGCTGTACGTGAACTGGGGTACCGACCTAGCCCTTTAAGACGATGTAGCAATACTTTGAGATGGATAGGGATGCAGAAGATACTCAAACATCAATAAAGATATGATTGGTTATTTATAACGCGCTTAATACCCAAGAGGTTTCTAAGCGCGGACTCTGGGATCGAACCTGTGTTGCTCTGCGTCGTTTTACTTCAAAGACGAGCACGTTGCCCACGAGCTATCCTCCCGAGACAATCAAAATAACTCGGGAAGTTGGCAAATCACAACTGTTTTATTAGCAATTATCTAAAACAGGGAGTTACAACAAACATCGACGGGTTCTCTCGATCTTCTCACTCAGCAAGTTTCACAAAAAAGCAGGTTATATAGCAAAAACTCATCATCACTGACGTCATCCTACGTTGCAAACTACAAAAACCTACTTGGGAAAGTGATTGGTTAAAAGGGAACATCTAGGTAACGTTCCATACTTATCTGGGAAAGTGATTGGGTATCTAACATCAGGTGGGGCAACTAAGCCCTCCACTCATACAGGTCACAATGAAGGTCATCAAATACACAACGTCCCTTGGTTACATAAACTATAGGGCTCCCTATTACGTGGTCCTCTATGATAATTGGTTGGCACCCTCGTACCCCACTGTACTTTTCCACATCCAGGTGCTGGTGGGCTGTACTTGACCATAGCTTCCTACCAATTAGCATGTCATCTTTCATCATCCTTGCAGTCTACTCGTCAATTAAGGCTTTGAACTTGACCTTGAAAAGGTTCTTAGTTCTGGAGAATACGAGGGAGTATAGCATACTCTGATCCTGGAGTTGGTGTAGCACGTCATGATTATCTATTTTCACTCATCCACCAAGACCATGTTTTAGAGTTCAGCTGCATTTGAAATACTATTATTTAATGAACCTCCGACGTCTTCATTGTTCCTGTGCCTCTCTTCTGAACAGGAGTTTGTTCTTTTTCACACATTTGTAACTACTGTCTGATTATTCAGGCCCAGATCGGCCTTGACTTCTTGGTGCTGGTCCAGCCTCGCCTTTCGTTGATTCACCTCTGTAATTCAATTGCTTTTCAGCTGCAACACCCTGGAAAAGCCTTTTTTTCTGGGTCCAGCTCTGCTAAAGTGCGTTGTGGACATAGATATATATATATATCTATCTCTCTAGCATGCCACAATCTATTCACTACATAGCTAGCCTTAAGAATACTTTGCCTGCTTGTGTTTCTTGCATCTGTACATGTATAAATTACTTAATATCTTCATTGTTTATGTAGCATAAGCATCTTCATCTCGAGCCCGAAATGTTGCTTATCTTCAACACTTTCTTAACGCCTATAGAATGCTTATGTTCTCTTGTCTCTGCATCTCTTCTGTATGGGTCAGCCCTACTTCTTGTGACGTCTTCCCTTTTGCTCGTTTTTCACAATTCTTCTGGGATTTCATTCAAATAGCCATCATATTGTCGTGTACGCAGGTATGGTTTTCTCAATGGGAACCATGCGCCAGGATTCTCTTTGGTATTGGTATTTTCACTGCCACTGCATGTGTCTCACATTCTAGTTCCCAACATATAGGCAACATGGGAGCGATGCTTCAGGTGGGGGTACTTGGCTCCTTCTCTACATACTATAAAATATATATATACACACTAACAACAACATTGTTAAAGATACGTTATGGTTAAGTTGCGCTAGCAAAAACCTATGAAATTCGATGGAAAAAACGTTACAGGGATGTTATGGTTACAGCTAAAACCGAAAAACCCACAAAATTCTACAGTTATGGTAAACTAAGCAACCATAACTCGTGCCACCAGTGTGCACAGCAAGGACTAACACCCATGACATAAAAGATGGCATCACAAACTTCATTGATGACATCACATGTGTGGCTCCCTCTGTTTTGTTCACTACCCCAAGTACGGCAGGTGCTTTTCTTCACTAACAGCCATGAACAAACAATTGAAAAGGTTCTATATTTGTGTAAGGCAACCTTCTCATATGGTCTTACACACCTTTCTTAACGGTTCTCTCACATTATATGATACATATAGGGGAAGAGGAAAGCATAAAACACAGCACTGGTTTCTGTGCATGAAGATAATCAGTTACGTTATGAACAGTTTCTGGTAATACTGCTGCTTTTTAGCTTAAAGTCCCTTGCATATGGTCATGTTTGTATGCATCATGCTGTCTTTATGGTTTCTGTGCAGTAGGGCAAATATGTAGTTATAAAGGCAATGGTAGCTACTTATTACATGTTTCACAGTACCCGACACTCTAAAACAAGCATTAATATTGTCACTATGTAACATGGAAAGATTTTGAAGGTTACACTTCCATGAGCCATGGTGCAGACAATGGCTACGTTTGCACAGGAGTTCCTTCATATACACTGAACAAGTGTGTAATACTATCGTGTTTATAGCAATGCATTCCTCCATGACATACTTCTCTCATGATAGTTCTTCCAATATTCTTTTATAGTTTTCTGCCACCATTACAATAACAATCCCTTGAAGAGGCTTCCTATGAAAAGTAAGTGCACATGTGATGTCATGAGTGATGTCATGGATGAGATTTGTGATGCCATCTTTGATGTCATGGGTGTTAGTCCTTGCAGTGCACACTGGTGGCACGAGTTATGGTTGCTTAGCTTAGCCGAACGGTCGAATTTCGCGGGTTTTTTGGTTTTACCTGTAACCGTAACGTCCCTGTAACAACGTTTTTCCATCGAATTTCATAGGCTTTTGCTAGTTCAACTTAACCATAACGTGCCTTTAACAATGTTTTTGTTAGTGAATTTCATAGGTTTTTAGTAGGGTACTGTAAGCAGAACGTTGCTTTAGCATGCTGTTTTCTGTAAAGAGTCCAGGTATTTGGTACGGCAACATAACCATAACCTCCCGTTAACAACACTGTTACTGATTCCTTGCCTGCCCTCATGATAAACGTGTGGAAAGGGCAAATTGTCTGTTTTATGTATCCATTTGCGCTACCCCTTACTTTTCCGAATGGAGTTGGTGTATCGTACCAATAACAGATGTACAATGTAAATGTTGTGTCAGGAGGCTCTCTTTTTCTGTTAACAGTGCATGATAAATCTGTACCGCACACTACTGGCCGAGATAACTACAGATGAGCAATATGGACGTTTCCTAGGGACACTGCACCTAGTTGTCGTATGTGCAAATCACACTGTAGCTGTCCATAGGACTCCATTAGTGGCTGCATGTACGCATCTTCGAATGTACTGATAAGTAGTTGGGGAAGGGCACGTGTTTGCATTCCACACCTAGACTCATGCATAGGTCATCCACTGTATGCTGGTAACACCGCCCCCGTCGCTAGCCCTACGGATTCGTGCAGTAGGCTACCGCATTTAAAGTACTGATGCCAACTTCCTGGATGGCTCTGCAAACCTACCAATGTGTGGCTAAATTTCTCCTAACTGTATAATGGCCACTGGTAAACAAGGAACAGCAACCTGCAATGTCACGTGGGCGTGGTAAACATTGCATTACTTTGATTTATCTGCTGGTTGCCTTTCCATGACCCGTTAAACAGATACATTTTGTATGCACTCAGCAGTGTGACTGAAAGTATCAAGAGGTCGCCTGCCGGTTGTGCCGTTGAAGAAAACATGTAACTTCAGGTGGGACAGTTTGTATTAAGTCTGCAAAATGGCAAAGCTGGTGCACCTTCCTCATGCACATACTAGTGCATGTAAAAGCAACTAAAAAAAACCAGCAGAATATGCAGAGCGCAAACAAGCTTAGTGGTGGTTAGAAAAACGCGTTAACTGCATGGGTCGCACACAATAAATGGCTTCCTGCTGCACGTAATGAAGCTGTGTTTCCTGTTGTTGTAAACATTCTTGTATTCCACAATGTATGCATATCCGTGAACGCTACCCCTAACACTAACGGCGTAGCATAAAGTGGTTATACTGTATGTGACGACAACTGAAATGAAAGCACAGGGGACCAGTGGACAGGCTACCGCCCTTCCAACAGTTACGGTGTACAGCATTGCCCACAACTGCTACGGGCAACAAGAGGGGCACTCCTGTAGGGCAGCAGAGCTGTAAAACAACCGTAGCAAACCATGTGCCACACTACAGACCCTTACACGGCAAAGGGCATTGTATTGTGCATGTATTGGAACGCGCTACTGTACAGAGGGGAGGTACTTCGAAGTGCATGGGAACAATCCTTACGGGAGCATAACAATGACGGGCACCTATGTACGTGAGGGCCACCCAATAATTCTGTCTCCCGGCATGTCCCCTATAGTATCCAGGAAGGTGCTGCCCCTTCTGTACCTGACTGTTGCTGTCGTTCCTTCGGTGGCGTGTGTAAGAACAGCATGATAAATGGTAATGAATTGGGAAAGGAACAAAAAGGTAAAGAAAGAAAGCACCTTGCACAGATCAACAACGAAATTGCCAATGCACACATGCACGGCTAGACGCGTGGCAGTGTGGGAAACACTGTAGTGGAATCGGTTAGAAAGTGGGGGGGGTCGCTGTACAAATAGCTTTGTTTACGTGTTGCGGAGCGTTTTCAAGAGAGTCACAGCACAACACTAACTACAAATAGTATGAATACTTTCAAGAAGGGCACCACATCAATGTAGAGGCGGTGTACAAAAATCGTGATCGCTGGCATCCTAATATAAACGTTATAGCGGACGAAAAGTATTCGTGCTGTGAAACGTCATATTCCCAGGGGCAAAGTTTGTCATTGGCACATGTCAAAGAAAGGCAGAAATGCACTTCTTGGCAATGTACCGCGCTGTCTGCATTCACCGACCAAACAGAAAATGACACTCCCACATCGGTGACTGCATAATGCGGTAAAAAGAAATGCAAAAGACCGGAAACAAACGCTTCAACTGGGCAAGTGCCTCCATCGCAAACGGCACTGAAACTCCTGTAACACGCTGTGCAATTTTCCCTGCACAATCAACAATATCGGCATGATTGCTTGCCACCAAAGTGTCATACAGAGAAACCAAAATCAGGCACTTTATTGTAGCTACTACATAGCACTACACATTCACATCATAGATTGCAAAATGAGTAGGCACTGCACAGTGTTTTCCATTCACTTTCAGTCAATGTTTGGCGGAATAGCCTAAAACCCGCAGGCTGCGCCTCATGAAACACACAGCCATAGCCGCACCCTCTGCATTTCTGTCCACAAATACACTGTGTAGCACACACCACACCTACAGACTTTGTTACCCAACCCCATAGTGTCTGCAGGCCCATTTCTATGAGCGTCATCTGCAAAAGGGGCGTATGTAACACGTGCCACCTTGCAACTATCACGATATTCGCTGACTTTTCATGCTGGGCGCACACAGGAGTGGGGGAATAACTTTGAATCAGGGGAGCAGACGTCGTTAGTTGTGCTGGCTCTGAAAAGAACCTTTCTAGAGGTGCTTCCCAGAAACACTGTTTTTGCTGTTTTTATATGTAAATGTGTGTTTTCAACGTTAGCTCACATTCTTACAATAGGCTCTTCAGTGCAGTGTGCAGATTGCGAAGCAACACTTCATTGCCACTGCATGACAAAGACATGCCATTTGTCGTGAAAAGGTGATTATATCGTGAACCAATGCTCTCATTTTCACAGTAGAACATCCCAGCAGCACTTAAGAAGTCACACCTGCTTCTGTTGATGAGATACCTTCTGGCCGCTGGCTAGCGACTGGAATCATTGGAATACTTCCACACTATTCTCGGGGGTATACATGAGAAAGGCACCTTGGCAGTAGGAAAAAAGCACTGCACTGCTTTCATCATGATCTTCAGTTGACGGAACACACGGGAACAAAGCATTTAACCCATAAAGAAGGCTCCAAAGTGCACGATCACTACATGTACAATTGACGAAGAGGATACGCGTCGACATTCTAGAAGCAGTTTGCCGAAACAGCACGGTTCGACACTACTCCACAAAGCGTCCACTCCCTCCAAACCGAAATTGCCAGATAGGAGGGCATACACGCACAGATCTTGCACAAAGCCATCACCCATGACAAAAACTGTACGTCTTGCCATCTTTGCCAGCCGCAGTACACAAAGTAATGGGGAAAGTGAATGCCTCCCTTTCCTGCGATGCACACCCAAAGCACCCGATTGGCCAGAGGCCATAGTCCCTAGTCCCATTTCTATTGGCCAGCATGCTCACAAATGCAGAATTTGGCACATGCCTTTCTCCAAGTACCCCCAGGGCTGCGCCCCAGTAAAGCAGAAGGAGTCCTTCTTCCAATTGGCACGTTTTCCTCCGACGCATACCCTGAGCAGCACACAATAGGACAATCTCTACAGTCCCATTTCCCATTTCCATAGGCCAGCATGGTGAGGAGCCTCGAATGTGGCACGTGCAGGTCCCCCCCCACCCCCCGCCAAGTACGTTCAGGGACAGTCCTCAGTGCAGCAGGAGTCCCTCTTCCTATTGCTGCACATCATAAGCAACTAATTGGACAATCCCCACAGTTTCATTTTCGTGGCCGCCACCCGCAAAATCCCTGCATGTGACTCGTGCTGCATGCGGTCGTGGGGGAATAACTTGCAACCAGGACAGGGGGAGTTCGTAGTATGGGGCGACTCTTAAGAGTCTGTTTTTTTTGTGTAGATCCCTCTACAAAAACACTTTTTTTGTCTGTTTTTAGTAGCTTTTGTGTTTTCTTCTAGGCACCTTAGTTCAGTAAACTCGTCACTGCATCCTGTAGACGAGCAAACAAAACTGCATTGCCGACGGATGAAAAGAAAATGCAATTTTCTTTGAAAAACTATGACTTTCCACAAGTAATATGGTCATTGTTGCAGAAGAACATTCCACGAGCGGACACCAAGAAAGCATACATGCTTCTGTTGATGAGACACCTTCCTTCGTCTGGCTCAGAACATCCGTGAGCAGTAGGCCATACTCTTCGCTGTATAATAGAGGAGAAAAGCACCTTGGAGGTGGGAAAAAGCTTCCTCACGACATCCAGCAACCTCCTCAGTCTACGGAACAAATGTAAGCAATGCAGGTAACCCATACGCATGCCGCCGTACTGAATTACGATAACATCTACTACTGAAAACGTGGCGAGGTCTTTGCAGATCTATGATAAAGGGATCACCTACAGTCAACACAATACGTTTCGTCACGTCAGCCACCCTCAGTACGCAGAGTATAATGTGCAACCGTTTCACCTCCCCTTCGTGTTAACCACACCAACATTACCCGATTGGCTAATCCCCCACACTGCCATGGATGGCAAATGGGCAAAGTGGTGTAAAGGGCAGATTTTGGCATGTGCGCCTCCCAAAGTTGCGAGTGGGCCGCACCCCTGTAAAACTGGAACAGTCCTTCTTCCCTTTGCACTATCTTCTCTGCAGCTGTACTTCATGAGGTTACTGGTAAATAGGCACACGCATCCACCAATCGCATTAAAGCCACCATCATTGAACACTGTCACTGCTGTCCACACTTGAAATGTACCGTTACACTACCAAGTTTAATGAAAGTATGCACGATTTCTCCATCTGTATACATCCACATAGCCACCCAGGATGTGGCACGTGCCATCCTGAAAGTACCACGTAATCCACTACCTTTTCACGATAGTGCGGGTGGATGGGGTGGTAAACAATATGAAACTGGGCAGGGGATTCAGTCTTCCAGCATATATGTATAAGGTGTTTTTTTGTTTATGTGCGTGCAAGCAATTTTTTATTTTTTTCTCTTTATATGCGTTTCTGTTTGCCTGTCTTCACATTTTTACAACATTCTGGTCAATGCTTCTTGCACAGTGTGAAAGAAAACGGCATTGCCAATGGCACTCAAATAAATGCCATTTCAAGGGAACCACTGCATATTTTGCGACCTCATGATCTCATAGTGGGTGGAGAACATGCCAGCAGTCTGCATAAACTGCCACATAATTCTGTTTATAACACCCTCTGACCGCTGGCTGGGGACAAATTACTCCGTCATGGACCCACACTGTTCTTGGTGTTATGCATGAGAAAACCACCTTAGCAGTAGGGAAAATACACATCACTGCGGTCAGCAACCTCATCAGTAGACGGATTAATCGTCCACAAGACATATAACCCAAATGTACACTTCCATAGTGCACCACGACACAGTCCATGTTCGTGACGGACGCCACATATCTGCAAAGGAGAACCATCCTGCCAAAACTGAAGTCACCCTAACAGGCCCAGAAAGCGTCCACTCCTTCCAACCCGAAATTACCAGCAACGCCTCTTTGCACGCAACACCTGTGCAGATGGCGCACAAAAGGTATCACCAACGATAAGCACTGTGCGTCTCTTCATGTGGACCACCCTCACGACACAGTATTGTGATGAAATGGTACCGCCCCTTCCTATGAACCACGCCGTAAACTCCTAATTGCCCATTTCGCACAATTCCATTTCCATTTCCACCCTGCTCATAATGGGAGATGTGCCCGTGTGTTTTCCCCATCTACAGTGAGGGCCACAGCCGAGTAAAGCTCTGACAATACTTCTTCCCTTTGCACGGTCACTTTTTGCAGCACTCCCCCAATTGCGTCCTGTCACATTTCAAAACATGCATGCACCAATCACATACAAAACCTCTGCATTGCACACTGTCATTTCTATACACCATTCCTTTTTTACCGTTAAACACCCTCAGTACACGTTCCTCCACCAGAAACTTCTGCTAAAGAAGGCACTATTGCAGCATCCACAAACATCCCAACACGCCCCCAGCACACCTTTAGCTATGCACACAACATTGCAAAAACTTTCCACACCCACCACAACACTACACATCCAAGCAAGCGACCATGTGGGCACCTAACATTATGCACAAACGTTACATACGTAGCAGCAGTTCTACCCATCTCCCCCAAACCATAAGACACCCATTCACGAAAAAAAGTGTCACTTAGCAGAAGCCACAAACATATCGCAGCCTGCACCAACCCTACGCACTACCATTCACACACTATTGTGTCACTGACAACCTATGTACACCACCTTCACAACATTGGGCCTACAATAAATCTGCACACAGCCGAGTAACCAACCACATATAAGCTACCCTTCAACCATACCCACTTCCATACTCACATTAATTATGCACTGCACCCTGTGGCCACACTACCCAACTTCTCACTGTCGCACCCCAAATACTGTAGCATGTTCCAACTGTCACTAAAACCATGGAATGCACAATACACGCTTTGCAACTCACTTCTGCTGCTTTAGGACATCGACAATGTGCTCCACACGTATTCTCCAAAGATCACCACCCTGTGCCTCATGCACTGCCACACCTGCATTGCTCCAATGGGTCTGCTCCTTGCACTCATTCCCCCCACCGTAATTCAACAATACATGTCAGCATCATCATCTACCACTATGCACATATGTACCACTGGCACCAGCACTCCTAACCAACCTTGCCACTGCAATGGACATACACATCATTACATACAACTGTTACCACAATGTATAAACATTACACTGTCTCCGGCACCCCTTACCCTTTCATTCACATGCTATTGTCTTACCTTCTTCTACACAGAAAGGATTGTTTCACTGGCAACGTAAACACAACATGTTTACATCATTGCCCATACTGCAAGCATTGTGCACACAGCACACTATCCAAGCACATATAAGCTGCCCTTCAACCATACCCTGTAAAATACTGACAGTATACAAGCATTGCACCCAGTGCCCGCACAGCGTGACTTTTCACTGCAGCATCTCCAACCACAGGGCACCGGCATGGAGCTATGCAGTAACAAATTGCAACAGTTACCATAATGTACAAACAAGACACTCTCTCCTGCATCCCTGTGCACTCAATCACATACTATGGGCGTACCCACTACCATTCACAGAGTATTGTGCCACTGCCAACCTACCCACAATCTGTTTTCAACAGTAGTATATAACGGCTTAAATGTGCTCCACACCCATTATTCTGCTAAACTCATGCACAAACTCCTCTAACTCATACACATTGAAAAATGCATTACTGCCGTGTGTGTCCTCAAGGCCTAGGCCATGCATGTCTCCATATCAGCAACTGCAACAATCCACATAGACACCACTGTCACCAACACTCCTACCCAACCTGTACACCGCCATGGTGCTACGCAGCAACAAATGGCAACAGTTAACATAATGGCCATGTGGGCAGCTACCATTTGGCACAAACGTGCCACAGATAGGTAGCAGCACTTCACCCTGATTCCCCCACACCATAAAACACCCAATCACGAACACAGGTCACACTTACCAGAATGCACAAACATATCACATCCTCCACCACCTCTACCCACAGCTATTCACAAAGTTTTGTGTCACTAACCACAACATGCTCACAACATTCGGCCTACTTCAACAATTCTGCACACAGCATAGGTCTTGAACACACCTACAGCAACGTAATGCCACCATGCATTTCACCAACTACGACCATCGACATACACACCACTGCCACCAGCAGTCCTACCCAACCTGCGCACCACCATGTAGCTATGCAGCAACACATTGCAACAGTTAACACAATGTTGAAAGAAAACACTCTTTTGCACCCCTATACACTTTCATTCACATACTATAGGCGTACCCACTCCCATTCACAAAGTACTGTGTCACTGCCAACCTACTCACATTCAGTTTGCAGCACTAACGCTACTGCAACCAATCTGCACACACCGCACTATGCAAGCGCCACCGGATGCAGACTCAAACATGCCTTCCTACGGTGTCTTTGTTACAGCCTACAGCCTTCGGCCATGCACTCAATAGTGTAATCCTTCCACAGACACACTGCACCTTAATTCACCCATGCATGCCTCCATATGCCCAACTACCACATTCCATCCGCAGCGCACCGCCACCTGCGCTCCCACCCAACCTATGTCATCTGCAATTCACTCCTCATCTGCAAATGATCTGCCACCACTCACCATGAAAAGAGTTTGCCGCAAACAGGTTGCGGCAGAAGCTAAGGGACCGTTACGACAGCTGCCTCCAATCACCACAAAAAATACTAGCCTACATATGTCACATTTAAACCACTCCTCACTCCCCCAGCCATCCCCTCCCTTATTGCTGCCAACACAATGCGTATGATACATTTTCCAGACCCTTCCGCCGCCACACTGTCCTCCGATACACCATGGTGCTTTCCCAAAATGTTTTGATGCACAGTACGCTTCACTCCAGCCAAACACTGGCCGCGTCCAAACTTCTCCGACACTACGCCATACCGCAATCCAATGACACTTCTGTCCGCGGAGAGAACAGGGAAATGGGTCTGCAGAGCGGACCCAGTTATCACTAATTTTTTGGGATGTACATTTTAGTGTTTTGCAAAAATGTTACCAGTCCGACTTCCACCGAACACACAAAAACACGCTTTCTGGGCCAAGCCCCCACTCCTGGTGCAAAACTGGTGAAAATCCGTCCAGCCGTTCGACCTGAAGCCATGCGCAAAGTTTTTCCCCATTCAGTCTATGGAGAAAAGAAAATTACCTGGGACCCCCCTATAAGTCCCCGCCCCCACACAAAACCTCACCCAACTTGGCGCAAAAATTCATAACCGCCCATATACTTTCTTTTGCAAAGTTTGGTGAGGATTCGTCCAGGAGAAGCGAATTTATAAGCCGCCGAAAAAGTGCTCTTCCTAGGAGTTTAGCAACTTAAACATAACTACACGCCCACTACCGCGGGCAATGCAATAATGCTTAGAAATAATATTAACTGTTATTACTTTGCTGTACTCTGTGGCTATATTTAGCTCCTGTCTACATAATTTATAAATTATTTACACATACGATGCAAACACATGCTAGATTATCTGCAGGAAAATGTGGGTAACGTATTTACTATTTTATTTTCCTCAGCACTGTATTTGTTCCTCAAACGTCTCTATGCAGTAATCACTATTGAACTTATGATAATATGATACGAAAATATAATTGTTGCAAGATTTTATTGCAGGTAACTTACATCATGGCCAAAAAGAATATTGACATGAGTATTCAATGGTCATCCTTTTCACGTTTACTCCCAATAGTGACTTTTCTAGCATACAGTCACACCTTGTGGTGACCTTGAACATATCACTTAGCACAGGGTGCCTTGGTTTTGCAAATCTGTCCCCATGGTCTGCTGCAATTGTTTCAACAATTTTATTTCTTAATATAACATTATCTCTTGATGGGATGTCACACCCCTAGCTCACATAGCCAACCAATTTTGAATATTGACTTAGTTATTATTGTCACTAGCCTCTTTATGACCACTAACTGCTAGTTGTACGTTCTTAGCCTGAACCTAACCCAGAGGCAACATTGAACCTGGACAGGGTATACCAATTTTTTATAATTTACCTGTGCAGGTCTCATGTCATCTCAGGTTTCTGATATCAGTTATCAATCACATCAGTAGTTTATAAGGATATTTATAAGAGGTATGCTCGTGGTATTTATTTGACCAAATAGATACTAATCACGTTACACATTATAACAGTTTTTCTACGTTACCATCATTCATAATAATGCCTTCAAGGCAGATGAATACAACACAGCTGCAAAGTAAAATAAATGAACCAGAGAGCTCGTAGACACAGAGAATTTAGCTCTACACTCAAAGAAGTTCCTTCCATACATCTGTTGTTACTACAGCCTGTATAACGGTTGGTCATGTAATGAGTCTATTACCCCCCTATCCTCCCAAACCTCACGCTGACACACTTGCCCTGCTTGCCTAGAACTAGGATGAAATGAATTCCCCCGACAGCAAGTACATCCAATTTTTCTTTTTTTACAATATCCCAGATCAAAGTGAGAGTGTTCACGGAGAACTTAACACCCCCCAGAAAAAAAACAAATTCCTCCTATGAACTCCCCTACAAGACTGCTCCTACCTTTACGTTCGGATCCCATTATCAGGAACAGTCTGTTTCATCCCTTAGAAGCAGTGGAGGAAAGCTCATCCTACCTTTTGTCCAGTATGAGAGCACCTCCTAGAGTCATATTGCAGAAGGAAGCATCCGATACATTGTCTTTCCAGGACGCTTTCCAGACAATCACATCCCATTATGCTCAGGATCGTGACACTCACTCCAAACCTTGCTCGTCTTTGCCCTAAAAAACAATAACCAGAGAAGACAAACATCCATTATTAGAATGGAAGCCCATTAACGGGATACAAGGAACAGTAGCACTAATACTTTTCTTGGAATTCACACTGCTAACACATTTATCCCAGACACTTCCTATGATGATGGCCCCAATACCGAAGAGAATCCAGCTAACAAATCACCTGTTACCAGCACAAACTTGGGAGCCTTCCCACACTGCAATCTTCTAAATGTGAGGTTGGTGTCAAAGCATTGATTAGAGATGTACGACTTCATCTTTGAGTGCAAACCATCACTACCTTTCCTTACTGAAACATGGCTGAATGACGACTAGACCCCTATTTTTCATGAATGTATCCCCGAATTATATAGAATACCTAATCCCCAACACTAGCGTGAGAAGGGGCTTTAGATTCTATTAAAGACAAGGACGTGAATATTATGCATTACAATCTTTACTCTGAAACCACAGCAGCAAAGAAGAAAAAACATTTTAATAAAAATGTTTGTAATAAAAAATACTCATAACATTTCCAACAGTGTAATGGAAAACATCCCAATCCAATATGGAGGGTAGGTCATGCCCTGGGGGCAACCAATGGGATGAGAGCCAATCCCATATTGGTCCATTCCTCTATCACCAACTCCTCTTTCTGACGCTGTTCTTCCTCAGAAGTCCACTGCACAATCCAGCCGCGTAGCACGAAGAGTGATGGTCCAACTGAAAACAGGCAGAACAGGAACTTTCCCGCAATCTGAACCAGAACAGATCTCCCTTTGACCAGGACCTCTCACCCGAAAGATAATCAAAAACCAGTAAGGGTGGGCAGGAGGGATAATATTCGCCTCCTTGTCTTTAGCGTGAGAAGGGGGTTTAGATTCTATTAGTGTGGAGGATTAGGTATTCTATGGCAAGACAGGAGGCTCCTATTATGCAAGTTCAAAGCCCTTGCTTGCATCACATCAACAGCAACATGAGCAATACATTTATGATAAAACATTTTGAAAGTTGACTCCCTTGACCAATTAGCTGCTTTCAGAATTTGCTCCGAACTACCACCCACAAAAGCGGCTTTAGAGGCCATAGCGCCCCAAATCGAATAAGGAACAAAAGGAGGAAGTGTCAACCCCTGCCTCCCGCATAACCCACCAAATCTACCTGGCTAAAGTGGACAGAGATG
Source organism: Ambystoma mexicanum (assembly GCF_040938575.1). NCBI lineage: Eukaryota > Metazoa > Chordata > Amphibia > Caudata > Ambystomatidae > Ambystoma > Ambystoma mexicanum. The sequence continues at coordinate 694,815,044 of NC_090931.1, forward strand.
CTGGCTTATGGGGCTTCCTGTAGGAAATCAGCAGCTGGGAGGTATTTGGAGGCCTAAAACTTTCCGTTTTCAACTCAAAACATTTCAAACATCTGATAACACATAATTTACTATCTTCTGGAAAGGCTGGATAGGATATTGAGGAGGTCATACATTTAGTTCTTCTTGAAATAAAGAAGGTAACCCCTTGAGGAGTAAACATCTTATTGTCCACATCCAACGCTCTTATATCAGATACTCTCTTAATAGACACCAGGCATAACATCGTCAGTTTGGAAAATATCTGCCGCAAGGACAGACTTTCATTAGGCGGCCAGGCTAATACGAATGGATTTAAGGGCTCTTAAAAATACCTACCCACAGGTACTCCTTTAACCAAAAGATGCCCTGCTGAAATAGCAGACCTGAAACCATTAATAGTCCTATAGGCTTTACCTTCCGTAAACAATTCCACCAGAAAATTAACCATCTCTACAGGAGAGGCAGAAACGGGATCGAGGTGCCTAACCACGCACCAGCTAACCCAGCGGTTCCATGCTGAAGAGTATCCCGACTTAGTAGAGGGCGCCCAGGAGTGTCTGATGACTGACACAGAATCTTGCCAAAGTCCTCGGAAGCACCAGGTAGAGCTGAAATCTTCCAAGCCATAAGGGAGAGATGCCCTTGAAGGACCAGCTTGTGAGGGAAACCCCCCGGACCTATTAGCAACTGGGGATGGAGAGGAAAAAGACGAGGAACATCCACCACCAACTCCAGAAGAGCTGGGAACCAAACCTGAGCAGGCCAAAGGGGGGTAATCAGCACCACCGTGGCTGCCTGCCTGCGAACTTGAACCAGCACCCTGGCTATCATAGCAAAAGGCATACATCAACGGACCCGACCAATCCTGGAGGAACGCGTCGGTAGCTAGAGCGCCAGGATCCGGTCTCCAACTGTAGAACCTGACAGTTTAGCCTCGAGGCAAACAGATCCACTGCAAACGGACCCCATAGAAATTCTATCATGGTAAAGAGACCCCTGTCTAACATCCAGTCGCTTCTGTACTGCAGATGCCTGGAGTTATAGTCCGCAACTCGTTGCTGATCCCCGGAAGGTACTCCACCTTTCACACAATATTGCGGTCCAGGAAAAACTGCCAAAACTCCTTTGCCAGATCCGCTATGACCTTGGACCTGGTGCCCCCCAAATGATTTACGTATCTCACCACAGAGACATTGTCCATGCGGAGGACAACAGTTCCCCTGATCCTTGAGAAGACTTCGGACTGTAAAGGACCCCGCCAACAGCTCCAGACAGTTGATATGCAGTTCTTTTTCCAACTCAGACCATTTCCCTCCTGTGGAAACCTGACCCAACCTGGCTCCCCAGCCCGCTCTGCTGGCATCAGACTCTAGAACGACATCTGGAGAGGGACCAAAAATTGCTTTGCTATTCCAGGCATCCATGTGCCTGAGCCACCAAAGGAGCTCCAACCTGGCATCTGGGAACAACACCACTACCTGAGAGTAAGATAGACATCTGCGCAGATGCTTGGCTTTCAGATGCTGTAACGCCCTGTAGGGTAGGGGGGCCAGAAAAATAGCTTGTATGGACGCTGCCAACATCCCCACAATTGGCCAATTGCCTGAGGGAGATCCTCCCTTTCCTGAGAATGCAGCGAATCTCCTTCCTGATCTTTGAAAGCCTGCTGTCCGGGAAAAGGAGGATGCAAAGCTTTGAATCTATATTGAAGCCCAGAAACTGGATACATTGCGTAGGCTTCAATATGGACTTTTTGACATTTAACACAAAACCTAAGCTCTGAAGGAGGGTCACTAAACTCCAGATGAGCACACAGGGTCTGAGAACCCTGGGCTAAAAGGAGCATGTCGTCGAGGTATATGATAATCCGAATCTCTTTGGACCTGAGGAGAGCCATCACTGGCTTCATAACTTGGTGAAGCACCATGGTGCTGATGACAGGCCAAACGGAAGGGAGGCAAACTGCCAAACCCGACTACCCTACTGAAATTGAAGAAACTCTTGGTGAGGAGGTAACACAGGAACCACTAGGTATGCATCCTTGAGGTCCAACTTGACCATCCAGTCCGCCGGAAGAAGGGTGTCTCTGAGTAGATGGATCCCCTCCATCTTGAAATGGTGATATACTACGAAAGAGTTGAGGGATTTCAGGTTTATGACTAGGCGAAACCCCCGATTTGGTTTTGGAACTAGGAAAATGGTACTCCGAAATTGAGAGGCTGTGTAAGAGGCCGGGACTACTGCTCCCTTGGAAATGAGGTCCCTGACCTCAACATCTATCAGAGACTGCTTGACCTCGTCGAACACCAAAGGAAGGGGATAGGAGAAATGGCAAGGAGGGGAGTAAAACTCTATGCGATAACCCTGAACTGTCTGCAACACCCAAGGATCCGAGGTGAGGGTCTCCCACTGCGGCAGGAACCTGGCCAGTCTGCCCTCTAGACCTCTGTGGGAATAAACTTTTAAACACATGAGAAAGTACCCGATGTTCCTCTTGTCCTCCCGGCACCTCTGCTGCCACGCACTCTGCAATTAGAAGTTTGCTGAGGGAAAAATTGGGTATTCGCTCCCCGAGCAGAAGAGGAAATGTGTGCGCCTCTGGACACGTACTGGCGGGGAGGGAGGGGCCCTGGGAAAAACAGCCAAAAGAGCGGGCTCTACCTCACCCGGCCTTGCAGAAAACCTTTGGCGCAAACACTTTCTTAATGTTAGCTTGAGCCTTATCCAGAGCTGTGAATGTATGAACATAAGCGTAGAGATCTTTCAAAAACTGATCTCCAAAAAAATTGCCTTGGGCTGAAGGACCCCCTTCCCTCTCTGACATTTCCGCCAGCTTAGGATCCAACCTCATAAGTAAGGATTTATTCCTCTCCTTGGAGATAGAGGCATTTGCATTGCCGAGCAGGCAACCCGTCCTTTGGATCCACCCCTTCAAGATGTGAATGTCAAACGGGGTATTAGAGGATGCCGCCTCTTCAGCTAGTTCACAAATATGCGTCACTGGACCCAAGATGTTCAACAGCTTATCTTGGCAGCTACGCCAAGCCTTGTCCACCCCTTTTTTGGGGTCTTTCCCCTTTTGAGAGAGAAAAACAGCCATGGACTGATCAATCTCAGGTGTAAGAGCTACCTTGTCAGGAAGCACCGGCCTGGGGCATTCTGACCGTAATTTACTCCTGTCCCCCTTAGGCAGGGGACGCCTGATCCAAAACTCTAAGAAAGAGGAAACTTCCTCTGAAGGATGCCACTCGGCAGACCTAGGGTGTAGGATGAGGGCAGGATCAAAAAAACGGTACACCATTGACATCCAGGACCGGACCTTTTTGTGGAGGCACTGGGGCCACCTTCCTCTTGCGCCTTTTAGGAGGCGAATCTGAATCTTCTGAGCTATCAGAGGTGGAAATAGAAATAGGGGGTGCAGTAGCGGGAAGCTGTGAGGGGGCTGGCCAAGGGGTCGAAGAGAGGGGTTGCTGGGACTCCTCCCACCTGCGCTTTTGACCTCTCCTAGGGGGAAGAAACAGGTGACGGGACAGGGAAGGACTGAGTTGTCCTTGAATGTGTTTAGTTTTACTCTTGCATTTTTTAGGGGACTGAGCTTTGACAGAGGGCCCCACTTCCTGGGAAGGGTGAAAATCCGCAATGCAATTAATTAGCCTGTCAAAAGCCGAAGCAAGGGTATTATTGAGGCCAGACAAGGCAGTGTCCAATGATGACTGAATTGCCTGTGCCACTGACGGCTGAGCCTGTAGGCACTGGTCTCCTACACCCTTCCCCAACCTATCACTTTTCTTTGAAGGGCGCACTTGAGTGCTGGCATCCACAGAAGAGGGGACCATATTCTTATCCATGACAACACTACCCACAAACATATATATATATATATATATATATATATATATATATATATATATATACATATATATATATATATATATATATTAAATGCAGAACAACAATCAAATTTAATGTGTCAAAGACAGAGCCTTCAGCTGACATGCTTGTACAAAAACAGCTGAGCAGGCTCTCTTTAACATGTACACCCTAGCAGGTTGACACACACAGTTGCGACACACGGAGGCTTGAAGCAAAGCCACCTTAATGCCCCGCGCGAGTCACACTACAAATGTATCTAGCCAAAAAAGGCAGAGGGGGCAGCAAGTCAGCCTAAACGGGGTTGTGTGCCTCAGAACGCTTGAAGGAAAAACTTCACTACGCGCGTCGCCGCCTGCTGTTAACTGAGGCAGGCGACGCGTCTCAGTAGCTGGAGGCGGCAACCTGAGGAGACAAAACGACGTTCGCCGCCGTATATGCGAGAAAACAGAGGAAACCACTACTTTCCAAAATCGAACATAATAACAATGTTACAATGTAACAAAACTGTAAAGCGAACGCAGCGCAAAGCGAACGCTGAGGAAAGCTTACGCCGAACAAGGCGAACACATTGCAGTTATAATAGACAGTGCAATTTCCATATAAACATACAACAAAGTAACACACTAAACCCAGTTAACAGTGGAAAGAACTAGGAGGTGTCACATAGCTGTGTGCGTCAGCAGCAAAGAAAGAGGAGTTGGTGCTAGAGGAATGGACCTTTATGGGATTGGCTCTCAGCCCGTTGGTTGCCCCCAGGGCATGTTCTGCCCTCGATTTTGGATCGGGATGTTTTCCATTACACTGTTGGAACCTTTATGAGTTTTTTTATTACAGAAATTTTTATTACAAAGTGTTTTCTTCTTTGCTGCTGTGGTTTCAGAGTAAAGATTGTAATGCATAATAGGAGCCTCCTGTCTTGCCATAGAATTTTCTAAAATAAAACGGAGAAGGTAGAGCAGAGGGGATAACATTGGTACACAAAGATGACCTATTAATAACACTTACGGGATATCATGGCCCCCTCCTGCGAGTCTATGCTCATAAAGAAAAAGTCGTTGATCACTACTCCTACCTTGCATACTAATCGATAGGCTGCCACAATACAACTCGAACGTTAGGGATAAGTTGGCTGAATTTCTTAGTGAATGAGCTGGTATCACATGAAAACTTTGAATTCTTGGTGACTAACATGTGGTTAGAGCAACCTGATAATGCTCAAAACTAGGAACCTACTCTCAAACCTTGAATAGCTGGATCTTGATTTATCCCCAACTGAACCTACACATATTGCGGGTCACACCTTGGATGGCATTTTCGCACCAAAGCTGCTCATAAAATCTGTCCCCATCATCAATCTTCCATGGGTTGATCAATCTGCTCTCCATTTGTACTTCCCTGACATTAGCACATCATCCTCACACCTTCCCAGCCGCATAGAAATGTATAGGAATTGGGACAGTATTGATATTGACAACAACCTATCAAAGATACTCTTATTTTCAAAATTAAAAGAAAGCCTCAATACTAAACCCAGATATAGTAATCAAAGATGTTGATCAATAACTCACATAAGCCTTCAACAGAGTAGCTCTGCTAAAGACATACACAATTAACAAAACTATTAAATCAGTCAGGCTTAAGGAGGACTTAGTACAGAGCAGTTGAAGATAAACGGAGGAAGAGCAAAACCCCAAATACTAAAATTATCCAATCGTAAGAGCGAAGTTTGGATTTTACAATGGACGCTTCAATGCCAAGGGTGCCAACAAAGAAGCATTTAAAATAATCAGTGAATTCTGCAATGCTTCTTTTTTGTCAAATACCACACTCCAGCTGGCCCCCTGTGCCAAGTCCCTTGGGTTCAAAATTGACAGACACCTCACGTTGAAACTGCACATAGCAAGGAAGACACAAACGGCCTGGTACCAACTTTCTCTCCTGCAGAAATCGGTGTGATGTTCATTCATCACCCGTTTTATTTGCAGTTTTTTACTGCAACATTTTTGCTGGGAAAAAAAAACAAAAATAGGGGGGTGGGAGGATAGGGAATAAATAAAAGTGAAAGGAGGGTTTGGGGGGAGACCCAAATTAAAAAATAATTAGATGAGTTTTTTCAGCGAACATATTTCGGTAAAAAACTCAGCTAAAAAAAAATGGGGATGAACGGACATAGAACCAGAACATCAAGCCCTTCATCCCAGAAAACAATTTCAGATCGGCTGTCCAAGCTTTGGTCCTCTCCCACCTGGAAATTGGCAAAGCCCTTTTAGAAGGCCATCCAGCGACTACCCTGGAACCCCTGGAATGTGTCCTGGATGCTGCTGCAAGACTCATTAAAGGACTCTACAATTCAACCACATCACCCCGACTCTCATCTAACTGCACTAGTTCCCACTGCAAGCATGTATCATCTTCAAATCCTGTTGCATCATCTACAAGGCTGTTATCCTGAAGGCCCCAAGCTACCTCACTAAGAAACTCAGCATCTCTGGAGGACTGTGATCCACCAGAAGGAAACGTGCAGACAGTGCAGGAAGGAAAGAACCAGAAGACAGGCCTTCTCTGTCTACGCTCCAAGACTCTGGAACCTCCTCACTGCCAACATCAAACTTGCCCCATTATTTCTACAGTTCAGGAAAGAGCTCAACGCCTTCCACAAACCCTGCACTCCCCACCCTACCTGAGACTCGTTTATATGCTCACCACTGTCTTCCCCCATTCTGCCACTTTCCAACCCTCCCGTTAGCGCCCCACTCCTTTCTTCTGCTTCACTCACTGTGTTCTTCCCACTATGATTGTAAAGCACTCTGTTGCTTTCCGAAGCTAGTTCCGCGCTCAGTAAATACCCAAATAATAATAAATCACTCCTACATATACACAGTGTAATATGGTATCTACAGTCATGCGTGTTTGTCTCACACGACAAGGCGCCCTATCCAAACCTATTGAAAGATCTATTGGCTTAAGAGAAGGATGTGTCTGGCACCATTACTTTTCAATCTTTATTTATCAGATCTTGATGATCTGTGGGCTGCAAACACCACCAATCCGGTTAAGTTGTGTGATAGTCTGATAAATCAGTTAGCATTCGTTGATGACCTTTTAGTCTTTGATATAACACCAATAGGTCTTCGGTGAAAACTCCAACTTTTCTCGGAATATGCAGTAGTGAATAATTTACATATTAATCGGACACAGTCTAAAGTTGTCATCTACACTAGTAAACACAAACTCAAAATGATGTATTGGGTGGTAGGGGATGCAAGGTTGGACCTGGTAGCATGATTAAGATATTTGGGATTTACACTACCAAATCTCTGTGCGAAAAGAGAGCACAGGGAGAGACTTAAGTCTCAACCGCTTGGAGGCTAGATGAAAAGAATCTATTATAAACTTTTTAAATTCTCGTTTGCCTCTGATACGATTTTACGGTGCATAGATTGAATCTTGTATAAGCTATGTTCTTGCAGTGCTCTCTTTAGATTTAGGGGCTTTTTACAACTCTCTCCAATGTTCAATGTGGAAACTGACTTTAGGCCTATCATTGGCTATTCCTAATTTGATTATCAGACACGTGTTTGACCTGATCACATTAGAGGCTACAAATACATGGAAACAATTGAATCTGAAACAAAGAAAATGTATATCCCCTGCATGGAAGCTTGTTCATTGATTTATAGATCTCGAAGGGTGCTCTCTATTAATGAATGTTTTGATTGTACATTAATCACCACATGATGAGCTTAGGGACCAACCATTGTAGTAAAAAGGAAACTATGAGATGGACTGGCGAATGACCATCAAGCGAATATGCCATGGTGTTAAGTAATGGAAATAGGCTTGCTCCCTATCTGCGTTTATTCCCCACCTCCAAGGCTCGAATGATTTACATACATTTTAAACATAATCAATTTCCTACTTGGGAAGCAGTGGGCCCACGTTTGGGTTCGGTATCCCAAGCATGCATTGGCCGATTATGTGGGAAGGCACGGACAATAGAGACCTTCAAGCACTTGACACTTTATTATACTGAAACGTTGAATTTGTGTCCTTTAGATTTTAATATTGTATACAGCATTTCATTGTTATTAGCTCTTAGTAGATTTTTAGACAAATTGATATTTTTATTTAACTCTAATAGTTTTTTTGTAATTTCTATGTATTTGTACCTTTTAATGTATTGTGAAAGGTTTTGAGAATAAACCATATGACACACAAAAAGGGGTATTTAAGTTATGTTCAAGTTTGTAATAAGAATCTCTGTATTAGTAACTTCTGTGTATTTTATTAAGGAAGGGGGCTGTGTTGTGACCTATGGGATTCTTGTGTTCTGAATTCAACGCTTGGCCATGGAACTGAGAATTTATGACAGCATGTGTTGACAGTTGGAGACTGAGAGCTGGGAGGCCGCTGGTGTTAAAGGGTGTATCTTATTAAATACTACTCAACCTACCTTACGTTGGAGTCGAGAGCTAACAAGCCTCATTCCCCTAGGTTGTAAAAGTTGGTTGTTTTTTTACTGTAAGACCTGTCTAGGAGGTATCTTAACCTCATTAGTTAGGGACTAGGACAGGAAAGTGGACTACACGGTAGTGAGAACGAACTCCCCACACAAGGAAGTTTGCCTCGCTGGCAAAAGTCTGACGGTAGCCCCTCCATTACCATTTAAAGAGTTCGCCCCACACACCTCTCAATGCACCCCTCACCTGCGTTTGGGAGGGTGTTTGCCTCCTTAGACATACTTTCACCACCCCAACAAATCACGTCTTCCATAGATTACAATGGACTCACCCACTGAGGAAAGCCTTTATCAGCAGTGAAAGATCGTGACGTGTGCGCCTCCCAGGCCCCCTCCACCCTACATTAAGCTTTAGTAGTTGCGCCCCTGGAAACAATGTCAGCTGCTATTGTCATAAGGGAAGCGAACACAATTCACGCTCGCCGTAATCTTAGCTCTGTAGAAAAAACAATATCCACAACCATGCCGAGTGCCAACACAATTCCAAGTAACAGCAATAGTGAGGTGAGGAATTGTTTGCAGAGATAAAAGAAGGACAACAACGGTGTGCCGGCTGTGTTCATAGAAGGTATTGCAATCACAACAGATATATTTTTGCATTTACATTTCATACAGTAAAATGTCAAGGCTATCGCGTTTTCGTCCGCATCATTCAGTTGTGCAATAATTAGTTTAACCTAAGTGGTTCAGTGAACAATTGTAAGAGAAATAACTCATCATAATTCATTAATCAAAACACAGCTTTCCACTAGCAGCAAAGAAGTTTTCTCTAACGAACGATATTGCTCTTTACTATATCTTAATTATCTTATTAACCTTTGTTGTTTTTGAAAAATAACTCTTGAACAAAACAAGGACCACTCCAAAATGGCCGCTCTCTTTAACTGTAACTTTCTAACGTCTTCAAACCGAAGCTTTAGACTGCGTCCCGTTGCTTGGTAACAGAGCGGCGTAGAAATATCAGAACTGGAGTCGGCGTGTGCAACATGGCAAAGCTGGTGCTGGCAGGTAATGGGGTTGGGTGTTCAATATCCGGGACCAGGTGGCAAAGAGCACAATTATAGACCAGGATAACTTGGAATGCATGTGTGAGCCAATCGGTAACGAGACCATAGACATCTATTATATGTTAGTAGCTCACCTGAATGTGGATCTCTGTCTGTGTCGGCCCAAAGACATCTAATTTGGATATTTTAATTTACAATTTAGGTATGCCTAAGTTACTTGTTTCTGCAGTGCCTCTGATAATATATATCTGGCCACTCGTACCTGCAGACACAACTTCTGTAATCGATGGTTTGTACCGAGATGCAGTTAGTTACTAATGTCCCACAAAAAACTTAATGTGTGGTTGCATGGGTAACAGCCTTTTAATTGCAGATTTTGCCCCTACAATTCTATGCAGTATTTTTGTGTATCCCGAAAGGAACACCATAAAGGGTTTCTACTATTTCACCCTTAAGTCTATATAGGCTATGCTATTGAATATTTGTACTCCTCTCATCACCACGAGAGTGCAAAAGCTTGTCTGAAGGGTTGGTGGATTGTGTCCCAGCTGCAGGTGAACCAGACCTTGGAGGGGATGTGGGGAAGAGAGGAGAGGAGAGGACGAAGAAGAGGAAAGCAAAAGTGACAGAAAGATTTGAAGGGTACAGTGGGAATGAGGCAATGGGGGAAGAAGGGATGTGGTTGTGGAAGTAGGGGTGGATTAATTAGTCATGTAAGAGAATTAAAATGAAGTGCAGAGCACACATAAGTTAGTTAAGCCCTGCTCCCAAAGTTGAGCATTCAAGGTATTACAGTACATTTCAGCGTGGTAACAGTTTAAATCAATCCAGGGTACTATGGTTGACTAAGGATGTGCTGGGTTTCCCCAGTTGATGCTTATGGAAACGTCCTACCTTACACAGGGAGGAAGATGTGTATGTGCTGAGCAAACTGAAGGAAGTGCCAGGACCAAGGCATGTTCGTGTATAGATGAATGCAGAAGACACTAAAGGAGAATGTGAAGAGGGAAATAAGGGCAAGGACCATCCCTTCAAGGGCCAAACCTGCTTGGCAACTTGGTGACGACGGCATGCAGGGAGGAAGTGTAAATGCAAAGGATAGTGATCCAAGTGTATCGGTGTTTCACTCAGAATTATAGTATGCAACATGGAGAATTGGATCCCCCAATATCTTTGTTGTTTCTAAGGATGTGGCGTAAGGCCCAAGAACAAAACTTGGAGTGCTCCTAACAACAACTTTGGACAATGCTAGTAATTAGTGATTCTAACCCCAGAAAGCAGGAATAAGATGGGAAGCTAAGCAATAATGAACAATAGTGATAATAATAAATACCAAAAACATGAAAAAACTCTTTCAAAGCATGTGTTGAAATGAGGTGACTCAAACAACGGAAACAAGTTTGAGTGTTTATTAAGTGGAGAGACACATGACAGCAGGCGCTGCCCTCCAAGGCAAAACCCCAACTGACACAGTTAGAATCTCACATGAAGAAAAACACTCTAACATAGAACAGTGTGATATCATAATGCAACTAATACACACAAGTAAATAAAAAGAACCTCTAAGTTCAGAACATGCCTACATTATATTTTATGAATATGCTGATACATATAACTGCACAATAAGTGACAAACCCAACACATCTCCTCCCTTACAATATTTATAGAACTACTCAAGGTAATAATCTTTCAACCAGAGGGGTTTGTTTCTTACCCTCTCTGAACTTGCATTCACATCATTATCTTCTTGTGCACCTTTGCTCTCACCTGACTCATACAACTGCTCACTGTCATTGTCATTTCTACTTGTTTCATAGTCCTCCGCCTCACCAATATTTTTGCACTTTACCAATCTGGACATGGACCAACACTCTCCCCCTTCTATGATAACTACATTGCCTCTCACCACCGCAATTTTCTTAGGGCCAATGAACTTACTCTCAATGCATTTGGGAGACAACCTGGGATTCTTGACATAAACTATATCACCCTCCTTCCACATTATCTCCTTGGATTTCTTATCTGTATCAAACTTTTCCTTATATTCATTTTGGGCTTCATTGATAAGTGTCATGATCTTATTCCTATCCACATTTACGCTCCTTGCCAGATCTAGCCAACCCGGGCAAAGTTTCGTGCCCTGGTGTCTACCTTTGAGAGACATGAAAGGAGAAACCTTGGTAACAGAATGCGGAGTCATGCAATAATTCCAAATCATCCCTCTCAGTACCTTCTGCCAATTCAAACCCGCTGCCATCGCCAACTGTAGCCCCCCTTTCACGAACCTATTCACCCTCTCCACCAGACCATTTGCCCTGGGTTGATAGAGAGCCGTCCTAGAGTGCCTTATCCCAAATTTTTTGAAAAACTCTATCATCTTATCAGAACAGAATTGAACACCATTATCCGAGATCAGTTCTGTGGGTAAATCCTCTTTATAAAATACTTCTTCAAAAAACAAAATCATCTGGGAGGTGGTAGCTTCACGAATCGCCTTCCACTCAATCCACTTTGAGTGGTAATCAACTAGGACAACCAAATACTTGAGGTCTTCCCCCAAATTCTGCAGTGGGCCCACCAAATATACAGCAACCTTTTTCCAGGGCTCATCAGGAACACTCACCGGTCTTATAGGAGCTTCTCTAACAACCTTGCTCTTATCACTTCTCTCACACTCCCTGCAGTTCCTTACACACCTCTCCACATCACTGTCAACTCCTGGCCACCAAAAGGATTGTCTGATATATCTCTTCGTGCCTCCCATGCCCAAATGTCCTTGATGCGCTATGCCCACCAATGTGGACCTAATGCTACTGGGGGGAACTACTTTACTACCTTTCCTGAGCTTGAAACCATCCTCTGACATACTTAATTCATCCTTTATTCCATAATAGGAGTCAAATGCTTTCTCAACAAGATTTCTATGGGGCCACCCTGTTTTGGTCCATGCTTTGACTTGTGCTAACACAATATCTTCGCCGTTGGCAACTTCCCACTCAGCCTTACTTATGGCCTCATATTCAATTTCAGAAATGCTCAAACCCTGCTCCAGGAATGCCTCCCCAGTATCCTTGCTTCCAACCGGTAGCCTAGACAAACAAAAAAAATTGTCCTTGCCTGGTATATACACCACCCTGAAATCATAGGCCAAAAGTTCTATCATCCATCTTGATATCCTAGGAGATCCTTTGTCCATTCTACACTAACCAACAGCTGAACCATGGGTTTATGGTCTGTCCTAGCAGTAAAGGTTTGACCCCAGAGATAAAACTTAAAATGTGCCACAGCCCACGAAACTGCCAACGCTTCCCTTAATTTACCTCCGCTCCCCTCAACGGTCTAGATGCAAAAGCAATGATATGTTCAACTTTTCCGGCATCATACTGGGATAGTGCAGCACCCAGACCCAAGGTACTTGCATCTACAGCCAAAACTGTTTTCCTGCCTGTCACAAATCCCCCCCAAAGAGGGCGCTAGTATGATACTCTTTTTGATCTTTTGGAAAGCTTCCTGGCACACACTCAACCACTCATACTTTACACCTTTTTTCAATAAATCTCTCAACAGAGATGAAATAGTGGCAAAACCACTTACAAACATGGTAGTACTCTGCCAGCCCCATAAACAAACGCAATTGTTATTTGTCCTGTGGCTGGGGAGCACTACTAATACTGTCAACAAGAGACCTCTTTGGAGTAATACCATCACTAGAAATTCTGTGGCCTAGATAATCCACCTCCTGCACAGCAATTTTACATTTATTCCTCTGCACAGTCAATCCAGCTTCCCTGAGTCTGTTTAGAACAGACCTCAATGTCTCGCCTTGAAACACCTGTGTATAGGCGCGTTACAAATGCCATATCATATCATATCATATCATATCATTGTGTTCAATAACAGTGTCAGCAAATACTAAAATATCATCCTGGAAGACAGTGACCTTTTTTAAACCTTTGAGTACCTCCTCCATTACCCTCTGAAAAACAGACGCAGCAGAAGCAGGACCAAATGGCATGCAACTGTACTTAAAAATACCCTCAGTGGTGATGAAGGCAGTAAGGTGCTGAGACTCTCTAGACAATGGAACCTGATGATAAGCCGCTGAGAGGTCAATGATAGAAAACAACTTTGGTTCACCCAGTGTGGAAAGCATCTCCGAAATGTTTGGGAGTGGATGCCTCTCAACAACTATGTTCTTATTCAAACTGCGTAGGTCAACACACAGTCTTAACTTCCCGTTCCCATTGGCCTTAGCCACCAGTACAATAGGCGATAGCCATTCAGTGGCTGCCACCGGTTCAATTACTCCTTTGCCAATGAGATCATCCAATTCATCTCGAAGCTGACTCCTCATATTCAGTGGCACCTGCCTCACTATGTTCACTATAGGTTGTGCACCATGCTTAAGTTTAATGTGATGTTCAAAATCCCTGAGTTTTCCCAATTTCTCTGAAAATACCTCAGGAAATTCCTTGGTCCAGACATCCTCAATTTCTGAAATTGTCACTGGATTGGGCGCACTTGCCTGTACTCTAACGCCCAAACTTTTTTGTTCCTCCCAACCTAACAAGGAAGCTCCTTTCTTGGCTACAAGGATGTTGGCTTGGCACTCCCTTTCTTTGTAGAACACTTTTGCAGGGAATTCGCCCAAAATGTCTATTGTAGATTCACCATAGCCACACGCCCTAACGTTGGTGGGGCGAATTAATTTATCACACTTCTTTAAACTGTTCACCAAAGTGTCATGTGATACTATAGTCCAGGGAGAGCAAGTGTCAACTTTCATGACCAGTTTGCATCCATCGATGCAGAAAGTGCTTGTCGGTCCCTTCATCTCTCCAGAGATGGCCGAAATTTCAAACACATATTTGGGACCTGGTTCCTGGATGCTCGACACTTCCTGTATATTGTAATTCCTCCTAACACTTTCCTCATTGTTGGGTCTTCCTTCTATTCTGGGCTCTACAGAATATATGGAAGTGGCCTTACAAACATTTTCAAAATGCCCCCTGCCCTTGCACTTGAAGCACTCTGCGGATCTGGCAGGACAGGATGGAAAGTTGGCACCATGCTTGGGATTGCCACAGCAAGAGCATGAATACCTGGTATTCCAATTTCCTCTTCTTCCTGCCGGAATGTTTGTCTTCTTTCTTTGGTCAATGGCACACACCGAGACAGCTGGGGAGACCTGTTTATCAATCCGGAGTTCCTTGATGTACTGGGACGTCTGTTCAATACTCCTGGCCAATTCAACCGCCTCCTCCAACTTCATATCTTTAGTCAAAAGCTTTTCTTGAATCCTGGCGTTGTTGGTGCACCTGACCAACTGATCCCTGATCAGCGAGTCAGTCAGATGCTCAAATTCACAGGAGTAACTCAAGGATCTTAAACAGGCAACATAAGATTCCACGGACTCGGACTGTTCCTGTATTCGCTGGAAAAACTTGTGCCTTTCAAAACTAATATTTTTCCGTGGTTCAAAATGGTCCTGTAATTGTTTGGGAGCCAAGACATATTCATCTGCATCACCAGCCTCCGGCACCTGGTTCCTAGCTAAACCATCAAATATCCTGCGCCCCGCCACGCCTAGATTTTGGAGCAACAGAGCCTTCTTGCGTGCAGAACAAAACCTCTCACCCCCCCATTGCCACGAGGTAGTTCTCAAAAATGTCCTTCCACCTGTCCCACCTGATGGGAGGACGGCCTGGTTAATTTAAGAAAGGAATGGATGCAGCCCTGGTAAGTGCAAAGTAAAAGGTAAACAGATGAAAGGAAGACTTTCCTCTCCTTCTTTTCCTCTGTTCTGTTATAATTTCATTTTAAAAAAAAAACAATGAAATGAAGCAAGATTTGCAATGTCAACTTAAGAATTGGATGCCAGCGTGAGCAGAGTCCATTGTAGTGGAGAATCTGTGCCACTGGAACATGCACTCCCAAAGTTCCTCTTTCAACAATGGAGAGCAGAACACATGAAAAGAAAAACTAGGCTCTCCAGTCTGCAAGGTGTAATGAGCCATACCGAAAAGAACGCCATGCCAGCTGTTTGCCCGAGGCAACAAAGTAACTATTGTGAAGTCATTTCTCTTCATGCCAATCCTAGGCGTGGGAACCAGTTGCCAGGCAGATTTCGTCACAATGGGAAGACCGGGGCTTGTGAAAGCTATCACCTTCAAGAACGCGCACGTCGCAGGACGCTGAGCGCGAGACGGAGCCAGTAATCCACGGGGCACCGCTTGCGCACAGTTCGCGACTCTGAGCCGTTCCAGCCTCCTTGCGGGAATTTCAGAGCGGTACGGATGCACACACACACCGCCTCCCCCTCCTGCTGTAGCGAGCGTCCCGGACTTGCCTGGAATGCAGTCGGACGACTCCGCCGACCTCCTCTGCCTCCCTGTTAAGCCGCCTGCTGTCACCCTCACCAGGGAGGAGGGGCCCGGTCAATGCAGGGACACGGAGCGCCGAACGAGCGAAAGGTGGACCCGATGAGGCTCCAAGGTGGGTCAACAATAAATCCTCGTCGCCAATGTTGAAATGAGGTGACTCAAACAACGGAAACAAGTTTGAGTGTTTATTAAGTGGAGAGACACATGACAGCAGGCGCTGCCCTCCAAGGCAAAACTCCAACTGACACAGTTAGAATCTTACATGAAGAAAAACACTCCAACATAGAACAGTGTGATATCATAATGCAACTAATACACACAAGTAAATAAAAAGAACCTCTAAGTTCAGAACATGCCTACATTATATTTTATGAATATGCTAATACATATAACTGCACAATAAGTGACAAACCCAACAGCATGCTAACATGCTTCGTATACAATAGGTACATTTCGTTGGATGGCAATAGAAAATGAAACAAACCAGGTTAGCTTAACCACTGCCTTCACAGGTGGACAAAAACACAACCCCATGTTATCGGCCTTGCTCATCATCATGTAATCAAGAGGCTTCCACTTACCACCCATACCCTTGCCAAGCAGAGGGCTGAGTTAGGACACCCTTTCCTAGTCTCTGTGGTTCCCAATGTAAAGGAAGATAAAATAAGCAGCGACGACACATGAAGAGTGGATAGATTGTAGAAAACCGGTGGGGATCCAATTGGATGTTTAGTTGATTGGAAGGTTCAGTGTGAACACAATGCGACTATACCTCTGAGCTACTTTGAAGAGATCACGGTCCTATTGGCATAAGCAAAGGCATAGTTGGAACCCGTGAGTGGGGAAGGGGGAGGACATTCTCAGATAATTAAAAGAGGAAGGTTCTGTCTGGTGCAAGTTCTCAATGTCTGGCATTGCGCCTAGACGGGGTAAAAAGGGGAGGAAGAAATATAAAGGTGCTGGCCATGTTTGTGGGAAGGTGGGCATTCAATGCCCAAGACTCTGCAAAGGGCATGCTTCCATATGTGAATGTGCAAATTAGGCAAAAGGGAAAGAGGGCTGGCCAGTGGCACACACACAAGGTAGGTCAGACAGTGAATCGTGCAAACATTCGGAGTCATCAAAGTGCAAAAATCAAGCTTAAATGTTTCTTTACCCATTTGCTGCTGGAAGCTTCGTGAATCTCACTCCACTCTACTCCAGAAAAGTGAGAGTAGAATCGTGGCTAGGGCAGTCAACTGGAAAAGGGCAAAATGCAGCGGTAACAGAGGGATCACCAATGACGAGGTATACACTGCAGATGTGTCGGACTTTGAAGCACAGCACTGAGACTCTTGAGAGGCCTGTCGCCATGATATGATATAATAGGTTATTTATAACGCGCTTAATACCCAGAGGTTTCTAAGCACGGACCCGGGAATCGAACCTGTGTTGCTCCGTGTCGTCTTGCTTCCAAGGCGAGCATATTACTGCTGAGCTATCCTCCTACCGTGCAACCAAAATTGCCTCTTTCTTGCAAAATATCAGCGAAGGCTCACCAGACTTCCCCCAACCAGGCTCAGACTGACTTATAGGGCAATAGGGCAATGCCCAAACCAAAAATGCTAGTGTGGGACAGATTTTTTGGTCAAAGTGGGCCACTTTTTTGGCCCATGTGGGTCAGTTTGACAAGTTACTTCACCATGCAGCTAGTAGTTTTGACCAGTGCTACTGAATAAATATTCTTGAAAATGCACAATTTCCCTCACATTATATCAAAAAACGCTGCCTTGGTTACTACTCTGTCACAAAAGGAATGATTCGCCATTTGCAACAGTGGGGCACTTTTTCATTGGTACCCGAGACAATTTTATGCCCCTGTCCGAACCTGCCCCCAACATACTGAGCTATGTAACATCCCACAACACTGTGAAGTCCTTTGACACTTTCCGCTTTCCAACTGCCCTCCCTAATGCTCCATGACCTCCAATTAAAAGTCAGTCCCCAAGAACAAACAATCCCTTAAGGGACAAGAACTCCCTCTAAAGAACAACCAGGATCTACCCATTGAGGAATCACCCATTTCAGATACAGGCACAAAAGAAGAGTTCCCATCGCGCTTGCCCCCAGAGTTACTCGCTTAATAATAATTGATCTGTATTCTACTATTCGCCAATGATGGGACTCCACAGAGGCACATGGGACACCCATTTCAAGTCAAGTGTTTTCATGACCACTGCCCTATGGTCCCCACTGCACATTTCTTTTAACGCCTCGTCTAAAACTGTCACATCTCCATCAGGGCTAGTCCAGAACTAGGTTTGGAGAGTTGGAGTTGAAGGGAGCGCCGGTCCCCTGCGCAAAAAGGGATTGCTAATGATTGTTTGTGGTCTGGCCTGCAGCGTGACATATGGTTTGTCAGGGAACCAAGACTCCAAAGTTCCTTGAAGTGTTAGTTGTTGGGTGAGCTGACAAACCTAGTTTGAATTAGGCGCTGGCTAATCATAGTTTATTCGATTTCTAGAGTGATGCCATTTTCTGAGTTGTCAGAATTAGAGACACGTGATTCTTGTTTGTGCTTCAGTAACAATTTTTTATTGGGGCCAGTTTGAAAATTATTTCCCAGCCCACCCCTGGAGGAAGGGAAAGGAGGAGTGTACACGTGAGTTTTGATTTGCCAGGTACATGTATGTGGGAAATGAGATTGCTGGACTGGAGAGGTTGTTTCCATGGTCCCACCCCTGTGCTCATCTTGTTAAGATTTAAAGATTCCTATTATGAGTTTGGCAGCAAATTAGCAGTAAATCTGTAAATTTACTGTCAAAATCTGTCACTGTTATCAACACTCGGTTCACTGGCCTTACCACAGGATAACAAGTGGTTGAATGGCAGTGTAAATACCCATGTTTGGAGTCCATAGGACTCAATGGGGATTTTGGTCAGATTTACAGTGAGCAGTAATTCTGCACAGTAAATCCTCAGATTTCTGGCCATAAATTGTCAGAGTTACATCCACGGCCAAGCTCGGAATTCACGCGTGCAGTAAAGTGGCAGTAATTCCGTTACCACGCAAAAAAGTGTTGGTAATGAAATTACCTGAACTTTTTTACTGCACTGTCAAACTAGCGATGAGGCCCAAAGTCCTGCATAATTGCTTATTCTCACTACCTCAAGTCCTTCCAAATACACAGGCTCTTCTTCTTTGTTTGCATTGTAGGAAAATCCTGCAATATGATATGATATGATATGATATGATATGATATGGCATTTATAACATGCCTGTACACAAGTGTTTCTAGGCGCGACAAGACAAGTAGGGGGAAACATAGGGAGGACAAAACAACAATCGTACAAGGCCCTGTGCCATTCAGATCACGCAAGTGCAGGAAAGTGGAAGGGGAGAAGTTCTGAGGGAGGGCTGGAGAGGGAGAAGTGCAGGTAGCTCAAAAGTGCAGCCAGCTTGTGGTTCAGTGCAGGTAACTCAATAAGTGCAGCCAACGGATAGCTCATAAATGCAGAGAGAAGGGACTCTAGGGTTGAGATACAGACCTCAAGTGCTAGGGGAGCCGGGCGACAGTGCAAAGTGCAACTGGACATGCATGAGCCTGTGCCCAAGTTCAGAGGGTAGCCAGGTGACCAGTGCGTGGAGCAGCCAGGAAATCAGCAGGGGAGAGGATGAGAGAAAGCAGAAGCGAAGAGGAAGGTCTTGATTTGGTTCCGGAACCGAGGGGGTTCTGCTCAAGTTTGGGAGAGGCAGGGAGGCTGTTGCAGAGGGAGGCCCCAGCCAAAGATAGAGATGCCCCCAACTCTGCTTGGAAAAGTGACTGACCCTCAGAGAAAGTGGATGAGTGGAGAGCTCGGTAGGGGAGATTTTTAGGAAGAGAGAGCTTGAGGTAGTGTGATCCCAGGCACCAGAAACCCTTGTGGACGATGCAGAGGGTCTTGAAATTGATCCTTGCCACCACTGGTAGCCAATGAAGAGATTTCAGAGCTGGAGAGATACGATCTCTGGGCTTGAGGCCAAGGACAAGTCTTGCAGTCCTATTCTGGATAAGTTGCAGAGGTCGGAGAGTAGAGGCAGGAAGATTTAGAAAAAGGCTGTTGCAGTAGTCCAGCCTAGAGAGGATCAGATCTCTGGAGACAGTGAGCTTCTGGGGGAAAGTGAGGAAAGGAAGAATACCTCTGAGGAGGTGCAGCTGATAGTTTGACTTCTTAGAGACATCAGAGATGTGAGGAGAGAAGGAGAGGGTGAAGTCGAAGATGACCCCAAGTTTCTTAGCTGTCGCAGGTATGAGCAGGAAGAGAGCCCAGAGTGGGCGGCGAGAGAGTTACTTTGTTCTGACTGCCCAGCACCAATACCTGCCCTGATGTCCATGGAACCTGCATTCAAAGCAAGCAATATTTGTTAGTTATCTAACTTGCAATATTTTTTAAAAAGTGCATGGAAATGATCTTATTTTAACATGCATACTAATCCTCATCTGTTGCTTCTCAAGTTTATTGCTAGTTAATATGGCCTAATATGAACACCATAAAAGTAAAAGCAATCATGAAACTGCTGTAAAAAAAACGGTAGCTTCAGTTAGCAAAACATAATCAGAATTTTGTTCTACTGCATTCCAAAGTCAGGTGGTATTTTAAACCAAAGTTTTTCAAAATGACCTGCGGAGAACAATATCTTTACATTACAGCTGGGAAGATGTGCTCATATGCATATGTTGCAGAGTGGCCTCACATCCAGGCTTCACCATGTAACCAAGGTGTGTTCTCCCAAATAAATCATTTTATTTCATTGTGCCTTATGTGCTAAATTATAAATCCTTATAAGTGATTCAGCTCACACTGTCTGCTACCCCAAAAAAGCCCCACTTACGATATTACATCACAGTGACCATTTTTACATTGACCCTCAGAAAGTTTATTTGTTGGTTGGCTTACCTGTGGTAACATCTTTTAATGTAACATCCCATGATCCTCTTGAGTAACTGTTACTGGCCCATCCTGCTCCCCCCACCTGCCTTGCTCCCACGGACACCAAATAAGACAGGGAAGACCAGAAGTAGAAAGGTATAGCGTGAAATTCAAGCATGAACCAACGCCTGGCAGGACTGCTCCACCTCACCACAGGCATTAACATCCTTATATAGAGATGGAGGGGCTAGCCCATTCTCGACCAACCATATAGTTATATAAGTTATAGTCATATAAGGCACGGGGCAGAAGAGAAGGTGAGGAAAAGTGTAAGTTTCGTGGTAGAATGGTTTCCCTGGTAATAAGGTGGTCTCTGTCCTTGAGGGTCTGGTTTCACGCAGCATGCCGTCACATACACAATGCACTTCTCAGGAGGGGTCGAGGCTGACCCCAGCAGCCTGAGGCATGGTGTGCACGCATTCCGCAGCACTGCGACCTTGCTCGACTTCCCGGCCATAACCCAATCTCTCCTTACAGAGGGTCTCAGAGAAAACAATAGAAAGTACAATGTTTGAGTTGGTAGCATTCTTATGTTTTTCTTTCCCTCATAACCACTGCTTGAAGCCATGCAGTTCAGCAACATATGATTTTCTACCCAAAATAAATTTCAATAATGTCATCATAATATTTATACACAATAATAAAGCCAAAACAAACATAATAAAGACTGCTATCTTGTGCCCCAACTCCCCCATGGGACCGGTTAAACATGTCCACCAGTCCACTGCTGTACAATCCACTGCAACCCTATGGTATAAAGCCGCCTGCATCCTTATGCTGTCTATATCCTTTGTGATTGCCCCCTCCTCCCCTACACAGCAGGATTCATTAGGAACTGCGCAAACTCCTCCCTTTTGTACCAACAATAAATCCAGAGCCATCCTATACTGCATCGCTGTGGCCCGACACCATTTCTTTTTGCATAAGCCCCAAAGCATACGCTGTAGCGTTCGTAAATAGTTCCAAATGTTCTATGTTCACCATTGCTCACTCTAGGTCATACACCCCTAGCTGAGCGAGCATCACTCTCACTGCCTTACGGAACCCTGTGTTGCGTATCACTAAAGGGTTCTCCACTGTTGCTACTGTCTCCTTTCTAAACCTGTTTGGCCCCTTTTCTGGTTGCCTTATAAGGACATCTGGGTTTATTTATCTCATTATGCATGTCCCTTTCCAGTTCCAAGTTAACATCTTGTATGCCCGCTGTCCACACAGTCAAACCACTCCCGGGTGTACAATCAACACTATCCGGGAAAGTACATTCCGAAAGATTGTGAGACCCACTTAATTATGTTTATTAAATGGAGGAGGGCCCGTACTATTGCAGATATTAGACAGCTGCATGATACCCAGTGAATCAATCAGTACTCCACCCAACTCATATATTGTAATGTAGAAAGCATCACTTTCATCGGTTACTGGGAGGAGACACTTTATATTTTTTAAGGCCGTATATATGGGTCATGTTTATCATAACTGAATGTGTGCCTGGCTTATATAACCCCACCGAGACCTCATTGTATCTGTTGATGCCTCTAGATATGTTGCCCATACGTGCGTAATATGGTGCCGGGAATGAAAAATGAAAGTTAAAGAAAGGGAGTGCTTCACTTCATTCAACTATAAACCCCTCCCCCTTCCACCCTGCAGCTTCACTACCCTCTCTCATCTTGACATTGTAAATGGTTCAGCCAATAATGGCGTACCCTGCTGTGCATGTCAGGGAAAGTGCATACATAAGCAACAATTTGAGAAATTGAAAGAACTGGCAACCGCCTGGGGGATGTTGATGCATCCGTTTATATTCTACTCTGCCTCTCCTTCTGGAGTTGATACCCAAAGTGCAGTTCTTCTGCAAAAGAAAGTAGATAGTTCAATGTTCACTTTTCATAAGTCCAACCAAATATAAAGATAACCCAGTCCCCACTTTCCTGGTTCCACTTGCCCACAAAACAAAGTTCAATTGAAATACAACAGATGTCCACAACCTTGTGGATCTCTCCCGTCCCCTGCACACCCAACGATTATTGCTAATACAATCAAAAAGTAGTTTGTTTCATAGATTCAAATCGTATTCCAAAAAGTAATGTAGATCACACTTATGATGTGCTTTATGAATCAATTTATGATAAAAAGAATATTGTACTCAACGATACATTATTATTCAACAATAATACTATATTTCCTGTTCAATGACAATTTTAAGTATCTTTTCTTAGTTCAACACAACATAAATAGTCAAATACATATCATAAATAACAGATAGTTTTTCTCTCTATCAATAATAATTCTTATTGAACATCTGATATTCGATTATGTGTCTCAATGCGTTTCGAGGTGTTCTATCCCCTTCTTCAGGAGTTGTCTATCCTTTTTTCAAGGTCCGGTTATCCCATCTATAATAAATGAGTGGATAGAGTATTATCACTCTTGTGTTCAGATTTCATTTAAATCATATTATATAAGTATGTTTTTTGGCTGTCATACTTCTTCATCTCATAATTAAAATTACCTGTGTTCCTTCCTATCTTGATCACTTCTGATATACTAAAGAATATTGCCTGTGAAATCAAAAAGAATACAAAGATTGTAAAACGACTGCTTTGCTAATTCCAGAATTTGTCTATTTAAAAATCCAATTACGGGTGTTTAGAGTCACAGTATAGTCCCAGTGATTCCAGTATTACCTGCTTGTTGTCCTCAAGATGTATGTTTTTTAGTAGTAGTGAGGGATTTCCTGTTAATACAGGTCACTACTACTAAAAACATACATCTTCTTACAGATTTACCAGTGTGAGATAAGTACAAACCACCAAATTAGGAGAAGCAGGGAAAAACCGGACACTGGTAAGAGACTAACGGTCAATTTCTATACAATTCAGAAAAAATGCCAAGAAAGATAGAGAAAGTAGAATACTTTATTAAACATACATATATGCATTCTTGTAGGCACCAAGACTAAACCCAATAGGCGACTCTATGGGTTTGCTCACAAGATTGGGATTACCATCAAAGTCTTCTTAGCTAATGACTGATAGAAGAACGGCGAGGTAGAAGAGGGGCATCTAAACATTCATACAGTGCTTTGGATGAGGACAACAAGCAAGTAATACTGGAATCACTGGGACTATACTGTGACTCTAAACACCCGTAATTGGATTTTTAAATAGACAAATTCTGGAATTAGCAAAGCAGTCGTTTTACAATCTGTGAGGGCTGAGTAGGCAGTTTAGCCACTACTCATCCTTGCACTTGTTTCCTCTCCAAACTCCAATCCTCCCCACAACTTTTCGTTTTTTGGGCTCTGAAACATCGTTGTATGCATGTAGCATATGACAAAATCCTGAATAAATGTATTTTAATTGCAGTATACATTCCAGACTATTGTATCCCTGGATTTCTTTCCACATCACAGTATAGCCCCTTGAAAAATAAGGTTGTACAAACAACATTTCTGCAACACAGTCAGTTGTCTTTGGGCCTGCCAGGCCCTCACAAGCTGGTCAAAGCATTATGTGCCAGTACAGACAGTCTGAAGCACAGTCAGGGAAGCCCTGCCTTAAGAGCAAGTGACACAGGACCATTTTTGGGACAGTAGTAAGAATGCTGAGGAATACTGTGCTTTTGGACACCCATGTCATTTGAATGGCCTACAATGTGTTTCATTCGACAATGACAATGACTCAGCAGATCTTATTTCCATCAGCTCAGAACTTCAAAACCACAGAGAGCCCCACTAGGTCTCCTGTGCCCCTTCCTTGGACCTGACATTGCCTGTGTTTGCTTGTTTTGTCAGCTCAAATGGAACTCTCATGTGGCAAACAATAAAGATTTTCCATAATAACTTACTAGAAAGTCTTAATTCTATTAAAGACACGGAGGCGAGCATTATGCTTCTCTTTCTTTTATTCAACAATAAAGAAAGGGCTCAGCAGCAAGTTATTTGTGCACCCAAATGTGCCATGAGTAATGTGCAAAAAAACAGGTGCAATAAATATATAATAAGCATAGTAATAACAGTAATATCATAACATAAAACTAAGAGTCTCTGAAGAAACTGCATTTCCCAGGGTGCTTAGCTCCAGTTCATTTAGAGGCCACTAACATGTGACCTAGTCCACCAATAGTAGTCCAGATCCCCTCCATAAACAGTCCTAAACGTGATGTCACTTCCTCTTTCGAGGCTGGGAACTTGGCTGTCCATGGTAGAAAGTAACTGTAGCCAACTTGTAGAAGAACCTGAGTCGGGCCGTGATCAAGCGGACTTGTCTGCAGGCGCTGTCAAAGAAAAAAGGAAAATTAGTTTCCTGAATATGACAACCCTAGATCTCTTATCAGGGAGGAGAGAAATTCATGGAGTTATTCTGATAGAATACATATAAATTGCAACATTAATATTTACCTTAGGTTTTTAATCAACATCAAGTAACATGCTGTTATTTTCTCGCCGGGTGGGATAATGCTCGCCTCCGTGTCTTTAATAGAATTAAGACTTTCTAGTAAGTTATTATGGAAAATCTTTATTCTATGTCAAGACCAGAGGCTCCCATTATGCTTTTTTAAAGCTTACTTACCACAATGGATGCCAGCTGATCTACCGGTTTCAGGTAGAATTGTTTGAATATTGATTTGCTTGCCCAGTCTGCCATTCTCATGATGTCTTCTAGGCGACCTCCTGCCTGAAAGGCTTTGGAGGCCATGGCTCCTCTAACGGAGTGGGCTCCGAAGTGCAGGGTGTCGATCCCTGCTTGAGCTAGAGTCCAGCGCACCCAGCGTGCTAAGGTCAGCGCTGATACCGCTTTGTGTGGTTTACGCAGAGCTATCAGTCGCTGTCCGTTAGGGGAAGTCCTGAGTGAAGCTGTCTTTCTTTGTAAACTTTCAAGCATTTGACCAAGCAAAGCTTAGCTTGGTCTCTGAAAGTGGGATAAGAAATCACCCTGGAATTGCACTTCGTTGTTCTATGAATATGGAATACAATGCCATCCGAAGAAAATGCCCTGCCTGCTAAATCTAGTGCTCTGACATCAGAGACTCTCCTGCAGGCTACCAAGCAGAGTAGGGTAGTGAGTTTGCCGGATAGGGCTGTACGTGATAGTTCTTCGTTACGAGGCCAAGACAAAAAAAGGTTCAGTACTTTATTAACGTCCCAAAGCTTGTCATAGCGAGCTGGAGGTGGGATGGTAAGCCTCACACCCTTGAGCAATCTGCAGACTAGGTGGTGTTCTCCTGCTGGTACTCCTTGTATAAGGTCATGACCTGCGGAAATTGCTGAACGGTAGGCGTTCACGGTCCTGTAGGCAAGCCCTCTTTCCGTTAGGGATGCTAGAAAATTCAAAATCTCTTCTACAGGTGCTGAAATTGGATGTAATCCTTTCTTTCGGCACCAGGAGCTCCAGATGCTCCAAGAGTTGGAATATCTCTTGAGGGTAGTAGGAGCCCAGCTCTCTTCGATGAGACTGACTGCTTTGTGAGACATGCCTGGGACTCTGCATCTCGACCTGAAATCCTCCAGGCCGCTAGGGTCAGAGATCCGCTGAGGAGGAGAGGATGACACTGACCTGCTGGATCTAGTAGGAGATCCTGAAACTGGGGTGGTAGGATTGGAGAATCCAAAGAAAGTTCCAGAAGAACTGGATACCAGGTCTGAGATGTCCAGACCAGCGCTATAAGGATCAGATCTGCATGCTCCTGACGGGCCTTCGCCAGGGTCCTCGCTATCATAGTGAAAGGAGGGAAACCATACAGTATTCCCTGGGACCATGACTGCAGGAATGCGTCTGTTGCAGCAGCTGCCGGGTCCGGCTTCCAGCTGTAGAACGTTGGTAATTGGGAGTTGAGTCTGGAGGGGAAAAGGTCTATGGACATTGGACCCCAGATGTCCTGGAAACGGAGGAAAACCTCTCTGTTGATCCTCCAGTCGCTGTAATATTTCGAGTGACGGGAGTACCAGTCCACTACTACATTTGTGAGACCGGGAAGGTATTCCGCTGTCACTGAAATCCGATGATCCAGACAGAAATGCCAGAAATCCTTGGCTAATTCTGTTAGGGGTCTCGACTTTGTCCCGCCCAGATGGTTGATGTATCTTACCGCTGAGATGTTGTCCATCTTGAGTAAGATACAGCAACTCGCTCTGTCTCTGGCAAAAGAGCGTACTGCAAAGGAACCTGCAAGAAGCTCTAGACAGTTGATATGCAGATCCAGTTCCTGACGGGACCAAGGCCCTCCCGTGGCTACGGAACCACATCTCGCTCCTCAACCGGAGCGACTGGCATCCGATACGATGATAATATCTGGAGCGGAGCCGAAGATGGCTCTGCCGTTCCAGGATTCCATGTGAGTGAGCCACCAGTTGAGTTCTGTCCTCGCTTGAGGAGACAGTGTCAAGAGTTGAGAGTAAGAAAGGCTTCGCCTTAAATGTTGGCCCTTTAGTCTTTGCAGTTCTCGATAGTAAAGAGGGCCGGGAAATATTGCTTGGATGGAAGATGAAAGTAGCCCTATCACTTTTGCTAGTTCTCGAAGAGAGAACATGTTCTTCTGTAAGAGCCTGCGTATCTCTCTTTTGGTAGAGTGGATCTTGGTTGATGGGAGTCGAAGTTGAGAATTCTGTGTGTCCACTATGAATCCCAGAAATTCCATATTTTTGGATGGAAGTAGAACTGACTTTTCCCAGTTTATGAGAAAACCGAGGCTGTGTAGCAATTTTATTGCCATTCTGGTTTGTTTCTGAACTAGCTCTTGTGAGTGGGCCATGAAAATGATGTCATCTAGGTAAATTATGAGACGGACACCTTGTTCTCTTAATTGAGCTACTACAGGTCTTAAGAGTTTGGTGAAAACCCAAGGCGCCGAAGAGAGTCCGAAGGGTAGACTTGTGAACTCCCAATCTCGATTTCTCCAAGAAAATCTGAGATAATTTATGTGTGCTTGATGAATCGGCACTGCGAGGTAAGCGTCCTTTAGGTCTAGGCACATAAGCCAGTCATTCGGTCTCAGAAGATCTCTGAGCATGTGTATACCTTCCATTTTGAAATGGCGGTAAATGATGAATTTGTTGAGAGCTCTGAGGTTTATAACTGGGCGTAGCTTTTGCTTCCTGCGTACAGAAATATGGGACTGAAGAAGCCTCCCTGACTTGAGCAGGGGCGAATCGCTTGCTTTTGATGGAGACTGAGTATTTCGTTGTCTAAGGCGGTTTGATCTGACTGAGGCATTAGTATGGGAGTGGGGCGACATGTCTGAATGGGCTGCGTGAAAAACTCTAGGCGCAGACCCCGAGCTGTGTCCCTTACCCAGGCGTCTCCCGATAAGGTATCCCAAGCATTTGCAAACATCTTTAGCCTCCCTCCTATGGGTGTTAGTGGTGCTGGCGCTGTTATTAGTACACTGATCTGTAGATTGTTGTTGAGCTGGGTATCTAGCTGCTCTCCTCCAGGGACACCCTCTTCCGCGACCTCTCAAGGGGAAGAACGTGTCGGAGCATTCTTGCCAGGAATTATGCTGGCCTCTGGATTGTTGAGGTCTCTTGTCGAAGAAGTAGCGGCCGGAAGAGCAACCTCTTCCTCGTTACGCCCTGGAGAAAACCTTGGTTGCAAATACTCTTTTTATTGAAGCCTGTGCTTTGTCCAATGCAGTGAATGTCCTGACGAATTTTGTCATCTCCTTCATAAAAGGATCTCCCAAAAGCAGACCTTGCGCAGTTGGGCCAAATTCTGTGTCCGCCAGCTCTGTTAATTTGCCGTCTATTTTGTATAGGATGCCTTTCCATCGCTCTGTTGAAATAGCGCAACTGGTGTTTCCTCAGAGGCAAATAGCCCTCTGGACCCAACCGGACAGTATAACTGGGTCGATGGGGTCCGAGAAGCTGATGGCTGCATTTGCAAGATCTGAGATTTTTGCTAGTGGACCTGCTACTTACAGCACTTTGTCCTGGCAGGACTTCCAGGCGCGATCAATACCCTTCCTAGGGTCTTTGACGTTTTTACCTAGAAAGGTAATCATTTTAGAATCAAGCTCTGGAGTCAGAGCTACCTTGTCCGCAATGTCTGGTCGTGGACATTCAGCACGAAGTCTGGCCCTGACTTCCTTGTCAAGTGGCTTGCGCAGCCTAAGGTGGATGTAATTCGATGTCTTGGAAGATGGTTCCCAGTCGGTAGACCTTGGGTGTATTAAGTCTTCCGGGGTAAACATCCCTTCTGCAGGAGGCTTGTTCCCGGTTGTATCTTTAGGGATGGGGTCTGCCACAATCCCTGCCCCTGAGGGTTTTGAATCCTCTAGATGAAATTCCTCTTCTGAAGAAGAGTGGGAAAGATCAGCGTCGTAGATCATCTTCTTCCGTGCCCTGTCCCTATCCCTCCGGGCTTGAGGGTTCATCTCCCCTGGTTTCTTCCTCGGGGTAAGAGGGTTGTAGGGAAGGGGTTACCTTCCTGTTCATGAAGGCTTGTTTCAGCCTTGAGAAGGCATCAGTGACGGCAGCTGTGGCATTAGTTGGCTGGCTCGGGGGGGGGGGGGGGGGTCGTAGAGCTCTTGCGAGCTGGTGTACATCCCCCTTGAGTAAGGTGCTTTGTTTTCTTCCTCCCCGGGGGGGAGGTCCCTCTTAAATGCTCCTCCATGTTGTCTAGGCGATTTTGTATGGGAATAAGCATATCTGTTACAGCTTTCTTAATACTGGTCTCCACTGAGGATCCCAGAACCTTCTGTAAGCTATTAGCCATAGCCACTTCATCTATATTGCAGTGATCTCCCTCAGCTTCAGACCAAGCCTGATCTGATTGCGGCGAGTACTGCGCTGCCATGGGAAATAAATAAATGCACCTTACTCACTTTTTTTTTTTTTCTCCTCTTTTCTGGGCTTCTGAACGCCTTCTCTCACTGCCCAGTAATCTTATATACAGTTCAGCTTGTTATTGTTCTTAGAATGCTGAACAGGAGATTTCTTTCTCCTCTTTATTTATTTATTTTTATGCAAATTTGGAGTTTAAATATAAATATATTCACTCGTGTGGGTTTCCTTTGTTAATCCGCGATGAAATCGCAACAAAAAAGGAACTCGTAATGTCAGAGAGAGAGAGAGAGATTCCGGCGCTCGAGCTTGCAAGAAACTGTTATACTGTAAACGGTCATGCGCACTTGAGCGCCGGAATGTTGAGGACAGGACCAGGGAGAGCAGGAGCTCCCCTGGTGGTCTGCAGGCGGTGCAGCGTGTTCCGGGTAGGCCACGCTGACTCTCCAGTGCTCAAGGAGAGCAACGAAGATGCGGGGAAGCCGGCGCGAGTCCGGCGAGTGATCCGCTCGAAGCGGATAGAAAAAACAGCTGATCAGCTGTGACGCAGCGTTCGAGGCCATTAGTAAGGCAACTGGCGTCGGAGCGCGCTACAATCAGCATGAATACAAAATCAATATATCGAAGTTAAATTAGCAGAGTGCACTTTTAATAATAATGAAATAAATATATTATGAAAACAATATAACGTTATCTTTAAATTATGAAATCCTGTCATAAACAGTGCTAAACATGAAGTACTTATCTCTTGCTGTGAGCAGCAAAGAAAGAGGAAGTGACATCACGTTTAGGACTGTTTATGGAGGGGATCTGGACTACTATTGGTGGACTAGGTCACATGTTAGTGGCCTCTAAATGAACTGGAGCTAAGCTCCTGGGAAATGCAGTTTCTTCAGAGACTCTTAGTTTTATGTTATGATATTACTGTTATTACTATGCTTATTATATATTTAGTGCACCTGTTTTTTTGCACATTACTCATGGCACATTTGGGTGCACAAATATCTTGCTGCTGAGCCCTTTCTTTATTGTTGAATAAAAGAAAGAGAAGCATGATGGGAGCCTCCGGTCTTGACACAGAATTCTTGTCTCCTGGACTTAACATTGAGTTGTTTTGCAGATGTCCTGGGACCTGTGGGAGCAGAAGGATACCCCCTCCTTTCACCTGATAGTACCTTGGTGGTGCACCTAACATTTGTGGATGTCTTAATTAATTCATATTATTTTACCATAAAACATTGTGCAACTGCTATAGCCAGATTCTGATTCAAGTCCTCTTAATTTCATTCTCAGTTTTTTCACCAGATTCTCCATTTGGATACGTTGTGTCGAAAATGTATAGTCATTTCACCCTAATCGCCAGATCTGAGACTTGGTACATCGTTCTTGAAATCCCTTGCAACCTAATCCTGATATGTTCCCAAACCCTTGAAAAGCTGGGCCATGTCTTTGTCACACCTATCTTGCTCCTTCCATGTGAGCTTGGTGCTGTGTCATCCTACGCTATCCAGACGCTCTTCCACAGAGCTTGGCTTGCTCCTACGTCCAGTTGTGCTCTGAGGTAGGCCTTGCCCCTGAGGCCTTGTTGCTAGGTATTTTCCCTATGTCCTCTCCTATGCTGCACCCACACGTGATTGCTGTTGTGGAGGCTCTACTGAGGTAACTGTGTTCCCCTGCAGCGCCATAGGGCACCTCGGATGGTGAGAGAGGTGCTCCAGCTCCAAAGTCTGAGAACTAGAGAATAGTGAGAGACAAGCTATGCAACACTGCCCCTGCGGCTGCCTGTGAACCAGAGCTCTCCAGCCCCAGTAGCTGTAAGGAGAAGGAAGGTTGCCGCAGCTGCCCTTCGCCACACCTGGAGTCTCTGAAGACCAGAGGAGAAAAAAGGGGTCTTCTGATCGCTGGAGGCCTGGTTAATTCCTTCCCCACTCTGCAGGAAAGACCCACGGTTGATCTAAGCTCCAATCTGCACTGCGCCCCCTAAGTTAACACCTGGCAGAACTTGCACCGAGTTCCTTAGCCCTTGACCCTACCAGTCCCCCCACACCTCTGAAGTACAATTCAGAAAAGTGTCACTTGTCACTAAAACACAGTGTAAATAGGTGAAGTTTAGCTGTGCAGTGTTTTATTTGAGCAGTTTTGTTGTATGCAAAATGTCCCTTGCACACTTCGAGCTGTCTGCATTTATTCTGACTGCTTAATATTCAACCTGATTTAAAGGTTTCCCCAATTGAACTGTGTAAATGCTACCATCATATAATCTTGCCCCTGTCATAATAAGCTGCTATTATTCGGACTTGTTGGTATTATTTTCATTCACAATTCATTGTATTCTGCCAATTAATTTATTCTAACATAAACTCTGACCAGCATCCCCGGTGTCAGAAATCGTTGCCTTGGCTCTGCAGTCTTCCTGTGTGCACAATAACTCTCACATTGCCTCATTTAATTGTGAATGCGGTTCATTTGTTACTATTCTTTTGCATTGAGCCTTCACTGTCCATTGTTGTATTCGTTGTGCACCAAGGTCCTTAGTCCCCAAGTCCATTTCTGCCCCTCTTCCAGGTCTCCCGGTCGGTGAGGTTGGCACAATAGCTATCCCATCCACACTGTTGATGCAATCTCAGGAACATTGGTCGGGTTCAGTGTCGTTTTCTAGGAGGCACTCACTAGTAAGAATCCTGGTTGGTCCAGGACCTCAACCTATTGTGGGCCCTTCGAGTAATCTTCACTCTTTACACACACGTCTGTCGCACCAGCATACACGGAGTCGTTGAACATTTTAGCCTATCGCTTTACCTTGGAATACAATATCATCACACAGTTTAGGTAATGAACTGGCAAATTGTGGAGTCAAAGACACATTACATTTTGGAATGCTTTGGAGAGAACATCTTAAGTTCCCCAGTAAAATATTTG
Organism: Ambystoma mexicanum; assembly: GCF_040938575.1. NCBI lineage: Eukaryota > Metazoa > Chordata > Amphibia > Caudata > Ambystomatidae > Ambystoma > Ambystoma mexicanum. Next base: position 694,847,498 of record NC_090931.1, read on the forward strand.
GAGACAATTGGATCCACTGCTGTGTTTTTTTTAAACAGACCCAGCTATTTACCAATTGAGTGTAAAGTTGTAATGCTATAAATCCAATGCGGGCCCTAATTTCTGCCATAGGTGTGGATATCAACATCCACATTATTCTCCGCTAACGCCAGGTCCGATATGTAATCAGAAAGGGGGGCCACCTGAAATGTAAAAGAATATGGAGATTTATGTGTTCATTATATGCCTTACAAGTTGGTACAGGAGAAGAATCAAAGCCTGCGTCAAAAAAGAGCTGAAGGCAATTCATTAATGTCCTATTAATGGCGTCTTAGATATCATATACCACTCAATGACACCTAAACACCTGACACACAATACAAAATGAAATCGGTTCATCAGGACATTGAATGTTGTTACGTTTTGCGGCGAGAATCTTAGCAAAAGGGAACTTAACTAATTCTATTCCTTACCAAGAACGAGTGTTGCTACTTATCAATCCAGGGGACTTGTTACAAAGAGTAATGTGTTTTTGCGGCCTCCCTGTCACAATCCTAGTTCACTTTAAATGTTTGGGAGGTGCAGGACCAGTAGTGTTTCCGCTCCTGCACACTCCTTGTAGTTATTCTGATCCTCAATGCACATGGCCGAGGTGGACTGTGTTGTCACAGTATATGTGCAGTGAAAGGCATAAGAACCTGGAGTCCACTCAGGGTTCTATACCTTTCATTGCATGTAGCAGTGAGTTTGGTGTGACCTCCAGGGTGTGCACCTACACATTGGCAGAGATCTGCTCTGGCGGCTACCATGACAAAGAGGTGGCTATCCTTGCTCCATTGATTCCAGCGGAGCGCCTCGTTTCCTGGCGCAGTTTGAATTTGAACAATCCTCTGGAATTGGAATGATGGCAGTATACAGGGATCCGATTGATGATTCCACTGCAGTGCTTGAGGACTTACCGCATGGCAGGGCCTGCAATCCAGAATGGTTAACTCCGGTGCAGAGTCCCAGCACTATACAGGGACTCCTCATGAATCACTGGCATTGGAATGAGGAGGACATGGAGGACCAGTGCAGAAATCCATTCCCCACAATAGTCCTCTTCATCTGCCTCTTTCAGAATGGCTCTGTCAGTGAAGAGGCAGTGCTTGTCCATGCGTAATCGGCCATGGTTCAACTCTTGCGCTCGCCACTAGCTAGTGATATTTGACACTTGGCGAGTGAGAAAGGGTATGCCCCGTATTTGTATAGAATTGAAGTGGCGAGCAACTTGCGTGGCCTGCTAGTAACTTGCAATTCGATTTTTTGCCCCATAGTAATGGACATATAGCCAGAGTTTAAATGAATCACCTTCTTATTTTAAGTTAGTTAAATGAGGAAGACCATGTTGAATACTTTGTTTTATCCTCTGCTTCTTTCTGAAAAGCTAACTTGATAAACCTTTACATGTCTGTATATATTAGTTGTCAATAATTTTAATTTTCTCCTTTCACTCATGTTTGTAAGAATTTTAGGGATGCAAAAAGATATGCATCAATAATTAAAGCAACCCAGTCTTTCGGTGGCACAAGACTCCGGCATTGGAAACTATTTTCTTTCATCATTTCCCGAGAGGGCTGCAGCTATCATGTTGGGCCTTTGTACTACTATAGCCTCAGTATGTTATTTTTCTGGGAACATCCATTGCAACAGCTTCTGGGTAGTTCTAGTCCTGTAGCCGAGCCCTGCTGCCCGTGAACGCATTGTCAGTGCAAGGCCAACTAAAGTGTAGCCACAGGGAATATATACACATAAGCAAACTGGCACTTGTGAATCAGCACATGGGATTCTGAATGCACGATGGCTTTGCTCTGGGAGCCACGTTGGATTGGAAATCATCAAGTGACCAGAGTTGGCATGGGCCTTTCCTGTATTGCAGGCCAAGCCTACACGCGCCCTGCAGTCACATGGTGAAGTCCAAATACTGAAATGCTGGTTTGTGGTTCTGGATTTTACTTCGAGGTCCAATCAGTTAGCTAAATGTTAAGGATTCACCTACCCCTGGTGACAGAGCCTTAGGGCAAAGGTTGGTCGGAGAATGATGAAACGGGGACCCTACTGTCACAGAGGCACGCTGACTGAGTGCCCCTTTATGAAACAACCATAAAAGTTTGCAGAAACCACCATTGGTGACCGCCCTTGTCGCAGGAAACGGGGCTCTTATCTACACCATTTACTATTCCCGCCCCTCATTTTCTGCTCCTCTATCACCTTTTGGGGTGGGAGCAAGCCTTATTTGCTTATGGTTTCTCCCCTTCTGTAATGGCTTGGCAGGTGAAGAACGGTGGTCTGGAGGGTTGCCCAGAGCAATGCCAGAGGTTAAGATTCATTCTAAAGCTTCCAGCATCACCTCTTTGTCTATTGCTCTATCACCTTCTGCCAGCCTGGATGGGTCTGATATATGTATCGCCACTTCATGACAATTTACATCAAGAACCTGTTTTTTTCATTCCCAGGTAGAGCAGATTGCCCATACTTTGCAAAGGCTGAATTTCTTGCAGACTACCTTCAGAAAAATCTACCCAACTTCCGAGTCCACAAGATTACCCTGCACCCCGATGAATGGGAGGTAAGAAGATTTAAGTCCTTTGTCCTGCTAACACCAACTCAGGGACCGATTCGGATTCGCGATAAAAGCAGTTTAGAAAGCTGTCATTATCCCCTCCATTTTCCAGCACATCAGTCTGCAGTGGGTGGAAGAATTGGAGGGCAGATTTCATGCTTTCCATCAGCAGAAGCTGCTAAAATTGATAGTTTTGATAGAAACATGTGCACCAGTGGCAATGCAAGCATTTCTTGAAAGACAGCCGCTTTTCTAATTTACAAAAGTGTCCTTAAGCTTTCACTAAACTTGAAAAGTGGTGCTGCAGTCTAGGAAATGCTATTTTTATTAAGGTGAAAATGTGTGAAGTAGAGTTTTTAATATGTGCAAAACCAGGGCTTTTGAAAGGGGAATCCCCTCGCAGTGCCTGCCTTGCATTTCTGATGGTTGCGAGGGTTGTTGTCAAGCCGTAAATCAGGCACTTGCAAAAGTCAGTGTTTTGATGCCAGGCCGCACATTTTCACAGATATGGTGCTTTTAAGGAAAGTGCTCTTCCTTCGTGCATCACCTTTAGGAGTCAGTCCAAAATGCCAGCTGTCATTGGTATGAATTTGCAGTGATCTATCCTTGTCTGAAAATGCAGTCACTGCACAGGTCATGTATCCGACAGACCAGAGTCTAATGTCTTCTCAATGCTCTCTTCCTGGGGATGTTTCTTAGAACTGGCTTCAAAGCACATGTGAGCAGAATGGGTGGAAGCACACACGTTCCCCAATTGTGTGGCGAGAATTGGTTGACCGAGGAGGAAAGGGCCTGCTGCTGGGCGGATTTAATGAGTTCATGGAGCATGCCCAGGTGAGAAACCCTGACGGAGAATCCACGTAATCCCGTTTAATCTATGCCTTTTTAGTGTCGTAGTGTCTAATCAAGCCCCTCTCTCTTTCTGTTGTTTTTTTCATTCTTGACAGACCGCAGTATATTCATAGCCTGTTTTTTTTATTTCCATAATTTACTGATTTGTCAATGTTACCATATGTATTACAACTCCTCCTGTTTCCATTCTATAGAGCAGCCTCGGTCAGCTTGCCATCGTGTCCCCATGCTGCGCTATCATTTTAAGAAATGAATAGCATTGGCTGGTAGTCTAAAGGGTTCCTCGCACTAGTGTTTCTATATGTCAACATTAAGTATGCACTATTCTGGGCCAGAGAGAGTCCGAGCCTTCCGTTTATATTTGTACATGTGTCCTGCATACCCAGAAATACTATCACTCTTTTCTCCCTCACCAATACTCTGCACACACGACCCATTCTCCGGACGCCCCCTGCTCTGCACACTCACAGCCATGCGTTGCCCGACCCTAGCCGCGTTCTGCACGTCTAGATCCTTCAGTGATGAGCATGGGTGGTTAGAGGGATCAATTCTGCCCTGGGGATGTGTCACAGAATCACTGGTATGAAACCAGGTCGAGGTGAGCAGGAGAACCTGGGGCCGGGGACAACGACAACCACCCGCTCGGTGATGTCTGTGTGGAGCATTGATAGGGAGGCCGAAAGAATCGTAGTGCCCTGTGGGACCTCGGCCTCGTGTTGGTGGTCCGTGATGGCACCATGTTTGCATTGGGAAGCCAGTGACATGAACCCGCCTGACACCAAGATGGTGGTTGGCCATCTTATGCACTTGGTTCATCCAGCCGCGACAGGCCTACAATTTCAACAGGAACACATGATTAATCAGTAGTCCGATTAGGCTCCAGACAATTAGATGACCTGTTCCTCCTTCCCACAGTTCGTTCAACCTCTGCTTAATGGTACCAATTACGACCTAGGGTGGGTTCTAAAGGGAGGAACAGATAAGGGAGTATGGGATGTTGTTGGTGGATGGAGAGTGGAGCTATTGAGAGTCCAGCAGCATGGAGAGAAAAGAGAAAGAAGAGGTGGAGGAAGAAGAGAGAGACAGAGGTCTGGGGAGGCAAGAAGAAATTGGAAGAAGGCCTGGTTGGTTAGGGGGCAGAGAAAGATCACGAGGAGGGACGAGAGAGAGGAGAGAACATCAAGGGAGGGACGAGCCGGGGGGAAATCTTAAAGGAAAACACTAATTGGAAGGATGAGGACACCTTCAAAGAGAAAAACCCTAGTGAAAGGAGAAAGGAGGCTAGGGGCAGGAGAAGGAGTGAATAACCATCAGAGTGGACGAGCATTGAGGTGGAAGAAAATGAACAGTCCACAGGAGGTTTGAGGAGGATAGAGTGATGGAAAAAGGGACAGAAGCATTGGACAGTATGAGGGAAGAAAGAGAGCTCAGAGATAAGCCAGAGGAGGAGATGGAGTTGGAGGTGGAGAGAGTTCTGAGGAGCGAAAGATTAATCAACCGTCCCCTCGACTGGCTATACTACCCAGGCCTAAAGTCTGAACGGCATTAGGTGATGACAGGTGGCTCTATGTGCACCAGATGCTCGTGCATTGGAGCCATGCCATAATAACTGGTGTGTCAAAGTCCCCTGTCTCGGTAGGGAAGTGGATTGTCCCATGACCTCCTAGGCCAGACTTTCTTAGAAAGTCAGTGACCCAAAAACCCCATTCTTTGGGATTAAAATCTTAAAAAATGTGATTGGTGGACCACCCGTGGGTTCATACACCTTCGGACACCGTTTCCACGAGATCCACAAAGTTAAAACGTTTCCGGGTTAATGGACCCACTCAAGGTTTTCAAACACGTAATGAAACATATGGAAACCATATATAATGCCAGGGAATACAGTTGGGGACCCCCAAACAACAGCTAAACTCAATTTACCCTACCAGCAAACTGTCTACCCACATAGAGGTTCAATACAAGTTGGGTAGTATTTCAGCGGTACATCTGCCAGAATACCGTCCAACAGAATTACCGTTAGTTCCACTTGGCAGAGTTAATCCCCATTTTTGAGAGTCCATTGGAATTACATTTTTTTTTTAATACTTGGTTCAACTGTATTTTACCAGTTTTTACAAGTGGTTGCTACATTCTTATTTGTTTTCCGTTCATGTGGTCATGATCCTGTTAGCACGACCTCGAGGCCTTATTATTGTCCAAGTCAAGATTCTGCAGATATTGTCCTACTGCAATTACTGATTTCGTGCTGAGGCCACTCATCAGATGTTGCCACCAGTATTCTTCATCTAGGCAATGTGGGTCCCTGAACAGGTGGCCCATCTGGATCCTTCTTTTTCTTGACAATCCTGGACAGGTTAGGAGCAGATGGCTGACTGTTTCCACTATTTTGTTCTGATCGCAGAACCGACAGGTATTTTGGCTGGAGCTGCCTCTTATTGCCACTACTTTGTTGATTTTTAGTAGATTGAGCCGAGCCCTCAGGAAGGTTGATCTCAGCTTCTTATTTGAAAATTTGATCAAGTATTCCATTGGTTCGTTTATTTTTTGAGTGTTGGTTGGTAGAAGGGTGGTTAGTTTGTTTTTCACCACCGTGTCCAGAGTTATGCACCAATCTGATTCTTTCAGTCTTCGTGCTGTTTTTGTTGGATTATTTTCGAGTTCCTTCACTGAGCTTCCTATTTCTTTTAGAAGTGAGCAGTTTCTTGATGCCTAAGTGGACAGCATTTTGTTGGCCCCCCTGTTCATTTCATCCAGGATAAACTCATGTATTCTTTGTTTTGAAACTCAAATCTTTCTGAAAAGCATCAGGCCGTTCAGGTCTACTGTTTCTTTTAAAGACGTCAATCTGAGTTCTCTCCGAATTGAAGCCACTGGTGTAGAAGAGGGGAGGGTTAATATTTTCCTCCAGAAATATCCTTCAAGTTTGTGTCAGATATCTGTCGGAATTGCCGGCATGGCTTCGGCACCGTAGACGATTGCTGGCACCACCTTGGCTTTGTAAAAGTTCAATGATGCTCTCAGAGAGAAGCGGCCACATTTTTTCTCACGGGTCCTCGTCTGTGTTGTTAAACTTTTGATTTTAGTAAAGAGAGTTTCTTGCATCAGTGATTCTTGTTGGCTTACATTGATTGTTACCCCTAAGTAACAGAAAAATCTGACTTTTTCAAGACGTTCACCCGCTAGTTGCCACAAGATTCTTTCTTTTCTCTTTGTATATTTCTCTAGAATCATGACTTTGGTTTTACTCAAATTGATCTCTAGGTCGTTTGATTGCAAGTAGGCATGGAGACCATCCAGTTTTTGCTGAAGGCCTACTGCAGTTTGGTCGATAAAGATGATGTCATCCGCGTACAACATTCTGTTTATTTTTTCTTTACCCACACTTGGCGGGAATGCTCTGATTGTCTTTTCCGAGGCTGATAGTCTCCGATTTATGCATTGTATAAGGCTGGTGCCAGTGGGCAACCTTGTTTGACTCCTCTGAATGTGGGTATTTCTTCTGAGAGTTGGCCCATGCCACTGAGGCGCACTCTCATGGATGTGCCGGTATATAGCTCTTGATGGGATCAAGAATTGCGGAAGGGCATTTCCAGTTTTTCAGCTTCGCTCATAATTTCTCCCGGTTGACAAAAGCCAGAAATATTCTAGAGCTTCCCTCCAAAACGTTTGCTTTTAGTATGCTATGGAGCACTATGTTCGCTGATGTGCCCGTGTTCTTAGTGAATCCAGTTTGAAAAGGATCATGTCCTTTTGAAAGGGCCACCCACGTTTTAAATTTGTCTAAAAGAAAAGACCCAAAAAATGTTCCGATGGTGTCCAGGAGGGCTATTGGGTGATAGTTGTTCGGATCCCTTTTGTCCCCCTTTTTATGAATTGGGACCACATTGGCTGTTTTCCATTAATTGGGAATCGAGTAGGGGGTGGCACAAGTCTTGAATATTTCTGCAATCAGGGTCGCCCAGGGTTCAGAGTTATTCTTTAGGTCCAAGTTCGAAATCCTGTCAGGGCCCAGGGCTCGGGAGTTTTGTAATTTGGCGATTTTTGGGCAGATCGATATTTTGTCCTGCTCGACGTCTGAGAATTCTGGAAAGATTGAAGGGCTGGGAGTTGTGGGTGTTGGTGGTCCGAATAGGTTAGAAAAGTAGGACACCCATTGATTCTCCCCTACGCTATTTAACAATGTGTCTTGTTTAGTATTCCCACACGAGGCTATTAATGCCCAACAAGCTTTTGCTTGTTTCCCGCAAAGAGTTGTTAGTATATTTTCCAAGTCTTCTTGATAAAGAGTGATTTTGTATGATTTTAGCCAGTTTTTATATTTCGTAGATGCTTTTTTGGCCACCTCTTTATTTTCCATTGTGGGCAATTTTTTTAGCTAGCTCTCCTTATTTCCTTCCGCATTTCTTTCCTTTTTACAGTCAGGGGCCAGTTTTTAGTATGACAGTGAGTCTTGTTAGGTTTGTAGTTATTACGTAATTGCTGCTAAGTAACCAGCAGGGGGCAGTAATCTGTATTAGCCATTCCTCAAGTCTCCAGATCGTTTGCTTTTGCTTTTAGGTATTATTTTGTAATTTCTCTTATAGAAGCAGAGTTGAGTCTCAGGCACGTACCTCCGTTGTTTATATCCAACTTCGATGACATATGTTTTCTACTGGCCAAGTGCTGATTTCTTGGGTTGCCCAGACCACCCTCAGGAGATTGTGGTCACTGTTTATTGTTCTAGTCACCTCGAAAGATGTTACCTTGGCCAGCAGATATCTGGACACATATATGTGGTCCAGGGTGGCTTTGCAGCCTTCTTGTTCCCGGGTTGGAATGTCGGGCATATTGGAGGGCTTGAAGCAGTGCAAGATGTGCAAGTCTCTTGCGTCCATTCAAGATGACCACAATTTCCCTCTGAGGGCTGGGTTGGAAGGGGTCGACCCTGTACCACCAGTCTTGTTCTTGATTGTTCCCTGGCTTACAGACTTCCTCTGCTCTAGGTTCGATAAGATGACTTTCAGATCACCACATATGATGATGTAGTCAATTTTGTTTTCTTCCATGGTGTCATCTATCAGTGTTTCGATCTTGGTCACAGAAAGTTTGTCCGTTAAAGCCTTGGGGTTCCAGTATGCATTGTTTACTAGGTAAAGCTTGCATTTTGTTATGTCCTTATGAGATAGACCTGGTTTCCATGAGATCAGGGTTGCTAGTATGAAGGCTTCGTTTAGTAGGATTTTTTCCACATGAAGGCTGCTGCCTGCACGAGTAGCTGAAAGCAGGCCTGCGTTGGGTCTCCCCAGTGAACCTTGTAATGCTGGTGAAAAGGCGATGTCAAAGCCATCCATCAAGGGTTTTTTTGTAAGCCAAGTCTCCTGAAGACACAACAGATCAAAGGATCCAAGGTTGACGTTGGTTGTGGTCGTTAGGTGAGTGAAGCCTTGCGTGTTCCACGACCCCATGATCACCTGATTTGGTGCTAGGCTATTCGGTGGACTTCTTGGATCACTTATCGGACGTGACAGAGATATTGATGGCTAAGATCTGTGGTGGCTTGCCAGTGATTCTGGTAGCTAAACCCATCTCCTTTGCTTTTTTTCTTTTAAGCGTTGACGTAATGCATTGTTTGCCTCCAGATGTGTTGGTTTGTCTTGGTCTATGGTGATTGTTCAATTCGGCATGGGGCCGTGCGGCACTTGTTCAAGGTCAAAAGAGGTCTCAAGAGCCTTATTTATGCAGTGAGTGGGTAAAGTATCCCCTTTGTATTATCTTCGAGAGGGTGGCGATTCTCGTCTGTTCAATATCTTTTGCTCGTTCCTGACATGTCTGGAGTTACTGGACCAAGGGAGGTTTACTTCTGTTGACGTTTGGCCTCCCCTTGGGTCGTGATCGCGTGACCTTCGTCTGGCAGTATTAGCCCAGTTCACGATGCATTGTGTGCTTGATGTCTTGGCCGACCTCGAGCGGTTGGTGTATGATGATATCCTTCTCTCAGAGGTACAGAATGTCCGTTGGGGTGGGCCAAGGTGTTGTTGGCGATTCAACCTATTCATGTTAGATCTCGGTCTCACTTTCTCTGTATCAGATTCCGAGTGGTTGATTTCTCTTAGATCGTAGCCTAGTGATCTTAGTTTGTTTTCTACTTCCCTTAATACATTTTTAACTGTTGAAGAGAAAATGTGCAAATATACACTGCCCATGGTGTTTTCGCATACAAACTTGATAATGTCTGTCATCGGAACCAAGTGACCTCAAGGTCGGAATGTGATGCAGCAGGGTCATTATTGTGTTCCGGTTCAGGATAATGCAGCCCATTTCTTTTAGTAGGCGTTCTAATACGAATGAGCGAGTCTTTGTTTGTCTTTCTGCTCTTGAAAGACGTGCTCTTTTCGCTTGTCTGTCCGTCTGAATGCCCGAACCTCTCCCTTTATTATGATCTCTTAGACCTGTTGATGTTTCCTTTCGCTCTTGATTTCAAGTCCGGAGTCCAGCCCCTGTCCTTATGGTTTGCACTCCATTTGCTTTTGGACCCTTATCATTGTTATCATCAGGAGTGTTTGTCCGTTCTTTGCTATGGCCAGATCTTTTTTTTCCTCTAGAGTGAGGAATGCTGGTGATTCCGGATCCAGTATTATGAGCTTCTTTTCCGGTTCACTGTGTGTTGATCTTTACAAAGGAGACACTGCTTTTATTTGGCCATGTTGTTTTCCCGTTAGTTCGCTTTCAGAATCCTCCATTGAGTATTGAGTGAGGTCCATTATACAACCCATAAGATCACTTTCTGTTGGCAAAATCATGATCTTAGAGGTTCAGGACGTGTCTAGTTTGGGGCAAGTTGCAGTTGGCAGTAGTTTTCTGATTCCCTTTCGGATTTTTCTCTTTTCAGATATAGAAGCAGACAGTTTAGGTTTGGCAGTTTGTTGGCCGGGCTGTGAAAAGTCTGATTTTGGTTTTCCTAGATTTACACTCACCTTCGCAGTTGACTGCGCTTGGCCCTCTTTAGGTCGTTCTTTTGTGATTTGTAATGCGCCGTGACTCCCGTGGATCGTACAGCCGTTTTGTCTGGATGCTCTAGGATTGGTCTTGATTCTAGGGCTAGTTTTCCCGTCTTGGGGTGGAACAGGGCGCGTGAGTTTGTCTTGGATGGTGAGCAATCTGTGCTTGTTAGGTTTCGTTTCTTTAGTTTGCTTTTTGAAGCAAAGTTCCGGAGGTTCAATTTCCATGGGAGGTGGCAGTAATTTCTGCAACGTCTGGCCACCAAGATAGAGTTTGCCGTATTGCTTGGAGCCAGGAAATGAAATGTTTTAACTTCGGGTGCCTCCGTTTGTGTGTATACTGACTCTTGATGCACCTTTGCAGGGTCCTGAGTTTCAGTGCTTTTCTCCTTTGTGGAGGCTCTTTGATGTTCCATCGAAGTAATATAGCCTTCTAGAAATGTTAGTTTTGTTTGTGAGATGGCTACCATAGTTAGGTGGTCTTTCAGGGTGTCGTTTAGAGATTTGTACAGTTTAGTGAAGGGTGCCAAGGCTATGGTTAATGTCGACATTATGGAGAAGAGGTCCATCTTTTTGTTGGGAATTTCTCCCCCCACTTTTCCTGGAATCTCGCGTAGTCTTTTGTTTCTTAATGGAGTCCTTGGAAGCTGTGGCAAGGTTTGTGTGTCCTGCGATACTGTCTCTGTGAAGGCTTTAGAGCAGTTAGTCTGGGTGGTAGGGGTAGAGGAGAAACTCGGCTGTGAACTAGACTCTCCCATCTTTGTTTTTTCTCCTGTATGTAGTTCTGGGGGCGCCAGTTGAGTTTAGAACACTCTCCACTGTTCTGCACCGGAACAATGTTTTCTTCGTCTCTCTGATCGATTGTTGCACCTACTGTTTTCCCTCTGTGCCCCCTTGTCTCAGGATTTTCTTCTTGTATTCGTGTGGTGTTGATTCATGGTGAGTTCAATGGGGGTTGTTGGGTAGTCAAAAGTTTGTTTTTCCAGAGCCTGCCGATGGGGGGTGCTTTCCCAAAGGGCCACCTTTTGGAGGTGGGAGTGTTGGTCCTGTGCTCAGTATTAATTTCCGCTTTTTGTTTAGGGGTTGATTGGGTGTGGTTTGAGGTGACTGGTGAAGTTACTGTCACTTCCAGTGGACCATCCACTAATTCTGCAGCAGATAGCTTGTTTCTCTCAGTTACTGTTGATTTGGCACATTTGTGGAAGAATTTGTCCAAGGCCCCAAACGTGAGGTGTAATGTTTGGATTTTATTTAGGGTCTTGTGTTCGCTTTTGGTAGCAGGATGTTTGTCAGAGGGTGGGCGCCTGTGGGTGCCATGCTTTTGAGGCTTAGTAACAGATGTCTTGTACATTTTTGTACACTCGTTCTTTAGATCATGTGGCACTTTGGTCATCCGTTTTACTCTTTTCTGTATGTGTCTGCCTGTTAGAGCGATCTTCTGCTTGTCTGTCGGCGACGCGCGACCCCTCGTCTCGGTATCAGGTGATCCCTTTGATTGTATAGGGATTTTCGATGTATCTTCGTACGCCTCCATTGCCGTGTCCGAGTCTGATTCCTCGATCATAGAATATGAGAGGTATTTCCCCCATTATGTTTCCTCAGGGTTAAGTGAGGTGTTGGGGGGGGCTCACCAAGTCTGCTCTCGCAGTTACTGGGTGGATCTGAATTGCGATTTTTAACTTTTTCATCAGCTCGATGGGCGGGACCTTTTTGCCCCATGTTGTGTCGTCTTCCCTGACCAGGACCAGCTGCAGGTGGACTAGGGGCAATAGTGGAGCGAACCCCTCGATATCAGAATTAGGGGCATTCACTATTTTGTTCGTGGTACCTTCAGGTAGAGGACTTTTATGTAGGACGTTTTCTTTTTCAAGTTGATTAGTACCAGCATTGTTCCCAGCGAGAGAACCCGATGTAATTTCTATGGAGTGGGCTATTTCGCTTTCCTCATGTACTCCTTCTCATGTTCTTTCACTGGGCTCCGTTGGACCGAGCTCCTCTCCAGGCCCCCCGATCCCATCCGTGGTGTCGAGGCCTGTGTAGACCTGGAAGTATTTGTGGTCATTAGGACTGAGTCCAGCGCACCTGTGAGATGCACAGGATCAGGGTCAGGGGCGAGGAGCTGATCCGGAGCAGCGTTGGCGAGACCGAGGTGAGCTTGTATTGAGTGTCGAGGTCTTTCGCTTGTCTCCACGGGAGGGGACGCCTCTCCTTTCAGTGTCGCCGCTTCATCCGCTTCCTGTAGCTGTTCATCCAATATTGGTGACTGCTCGGGCGGCGGGGAGTCAACAGGCAGTCTGTCTTCTTTCGTGCTGATGACATCTTTGTTCCTTTGGTGTTTTGCCAGCGCTCGTCAGCGCTCGTCAGCACTGGAACTCTCTCTTGAAAAACTTTCTTTCCGAGGCTGGTTTCAGGTTTTTTCCAATGCAAGGAGGCTTTCAGCGGGCTCCGGTGCTCCAGCCCGCTATCCTCGCTGCCAGTGCCCTGGCTTCGAAGCCAGTGCCCTGGCTTCGAAGCCAGTGTCCCTCTTCTTCCCAAGAGTGGGTAGACTTGGAGTCGTCACTGCCGCGGACTGCCGCAGACTGCAAACATTTCAGCGAACAGCTCTGGGGCCGCTCCACGGCAGAAAGGTGTTTTTAAACATAGTCTCCTCCTTGCAGTAGGGTAGTAAACAGACTACCAAACCTTCTGGGTACCACAGACTGCAATCACCTCAGTGAACAGCTCAGCGGCAGAAAGGTGTTTTTAAAGACAGTCTCCCCCTCCTTGCAGTTGAATAGTAAACAGACTAGCAAAGCTTCTGGGTACCACAGACTGCGAACACCTCAGCGGATAGCTCTGCGTCAGAAAGGTGTTTTTAAACACAGTCTCCTCCTCCTTGAAGTAGGGTAGTAAACAGACCACCAAAGCTTCTGGGTACCACAAATTGCGAACACCTTAGCAAACAGCCAATTTTGATGATTTTCAGCGGAAAGTGGGAGAATTTACCTCCAGCATGATGTTGGTGGTAAATCCCCCTACTCCAGGGAGCGGGAAAAGTGGTTGTAATTCCTTTATCACCAATTGTTTTCCACACTGCCATACTCGTAATGAGCCCCATCTCTTCCTAGCTCTCTTAACACCTACTGGAATTCATTGTTAACCGCATAGCCTCGTTTTAGTCCAGTCCCTTTCAGTCCCATGTGACCCTAGGATGCCTAACCAATTACACAACAGCACAACCCTTGTAAACTATGTCCTAGCCCTCACCCAAGGTCCACCCCAGTGGTGAGAGGGGCTTTGTTGCTCTAGATACACACCCTTGCTCCCTTTTAACATGGGGTTCTTGTTGGAGCAGGAGTAGTTCGGAGAGGACAACTGGAGCTTGGAGAAGGACGTTATCTTATCTTATGTTATGTTACGTTGATTTATACTGAGCACCGCTGACATTTCCATGGTCTCCAAGTCGGATCTCAGAGTGAGGAGATTCTGGGTGCATAGAGGAGAGGCTGGAGTTGGCAAGAGTTTATTGAGGAGGTTGGAGAAGAGAATGGAGGGTATTTAGTAAGAAAGGGACAGGGTTTGTAAAACCAGAGGGGGAGACATAGGTAGGAAGAGAGTTTGTGAGACCACAGGGGGGAGTCATAAGAGAAAGACATACTGTTAAGGCCACAGGGAGAAACATGAATGATTCTCTTCGCCAGTACATTTTTCTTTCTACTTTGAAATGCTTACATGTATTGAATTTTATTTACAATAATCTCTTTTGAACTTTTGAAATCAGCTATTTATTTTCCCATCAATGTGCATATATTTCTGTGCAAGGTGTTGGAACGGGTTTAAGCAAATTAACTTTAATCTAATTTAAACCAGGACAATTAGATACAGTCCTATCAATCTGAATTCCCGTACTTGGTTTGGGGTAGTACTGAGCGGCACATCTTCAAGTGGCGAATGATGCCATTTGCATGTTGGGTAATGGGGACTTATTTGTGCTATGTGACTTTCAGTGTGGTTAGTCATGTTGATTTGATTTTCTATACACATAGGTGTAGAGGGACCTAATCTGAACCGTTTCTCATGTTTTGTTAGGGATAGGACAACATTTGTCTAGATTGAACCAGCCAAGTTGGGCCCTCTGCTATATACCAATGATACCCAACTATATTTTAGGGTGTCCTCTCCGGAAACTGTGATCTGGCAGAGGTACTGTCATCATCCTCATCATGCTTAAGTTTACTTTGGATAAAATCCTTTCAGAACATTACAAAATCATTCTAACAATAATCAGGGTCCGCCGGCTACCAAGCCAAAGGCCCACAGCTCAAGGCCCAACCTGTCTGTTCCTGTACATGCCGCTGAGCCGTGGCACAGACACGCTGCCCCTGCCGACCTGCAGCCTAACTTTTATTCCTCTCCAACAATGTTTAGGACAGCCTTTCAAGAACTACCTCTTCGTTCCTAAACATCAATCACTGAGCGATAACGAACATTATCGTCTGTATTGCTGTACTGCGGTAAGCACTACCTTGACTTAATTGCACCACGTTCCCTAGCAAACAAACATAATTCATAATGGCCTTCAATATGCCTCACATTAACTTCACATGCATAGTGTGTAATGTATAAATGGCTCTACTAATGTTGTTGTGCTCTCCACCTGACACTGCTGGAAAGGATTCATTGACACCAACCTTACCCCGTTAGTCATGTACCAACACACTAACACTAACTCACGCATACAGCTCATGTTCACCTCCCTTCTCTCTCTAACTCTACTACCACATACTATAGAGACCATGACCAATCTAGAGCTACACACATCCAAGCTATCAGCCAATGCCACCCCTTTCAGGCCCGGCAAACTATGGACCTTGCTCACCAAGCCCACGACGCCACCCTTTTGGTGCCCGCAACAACATTCAAACTCTTCCCACTATGCCCACCATGCCTACCGGCCACAACTAAAACAACTATAGATACGGTCATTAGAACTACCTCTATCACCAACTGGCCGCTCTCCCCTCTTCAATGGATCCAACTATCTGCCACCCGACCCATACCCAACCAACCGTGCCCCCTAAATCTTAGAAACCACAGGCTAGAATCAAAAATGCTCCTCACTTACGAATGAACGGTAGAACAAAAATGATCACTTCAACCTCACCAGGACTCCCTACTCACTGTGCATAGAGAGGCACAGCTCCACCTCACTGATGGGGCCCAACAAGGCTGAAACACGTGTATGGGGTTGCTGTTGGTACTCTTGTTCAGAAGGGAATTGCCATAGCATTTCGGTGCTGGACTGCCCATGTGAGCGGGACAAAGACTGATATGCAAATAGTTATTTCCCGTCTGTGAAAGGTACAGTGAGCAAAAAGCGATGGCTGCGAACTCTCAAAGTGGGAAAAAAACACAGAACAGGTTATCATGCCATGTTCTTTCTGGAGAGGGGCACCTGCTACCTTTTTTGAAACAAGTTAATCCATGGCCTACCCAAAAAATATTCTTACTACAAAGGGGTCTGTGGCCCTTCCCTCAAACACTGCTGCACCCATCAAGGGAGGGCTTATAAATGCTAGATCTCTGATAGCTCCGGCTCTAGACATTGCAGACCTCATAGTGGCTAATCAACTCGATTTCCTAGCAACTAACCGAACCCTGGCTCCACGCCTCAGCAGGGCCAACTATGACAATAGCCATCCCGGAAAATTACAGCATACTCCGACTAGACAGAGAAACCTCTAGAGGTGGTGGTTTCGCCTTTCTTGCCAAAACCAAGCTTGGACTTAGAGACTTACCCTGTCTACCTTTCCCATCTGGAGAACTCCTGACAGTAGAACTTTCACTATCGGCTTCGTAAACTATAACACTTCACCTCTTATACAGACCACCAGGCCCTGTCTCAACCTTCGAGGAGAACATCACTGCACTACTTACAGAGAATACCAAACCATGGTCACAGATTATGATATTGGGAGACTTAAATCTAGGTCTCGAAGACATGAATGACGACAATGTCCTTGCACTTGCCAACACCATCACAGAACTAGGATTCACCCATCACATTCACATGCCCACACACAACAAATGAAGAACACTAGACTGGCTAGCAGACCTCAACTGCGCCACCAACATCCTCTCCAACAAACCATGTGCCTGGACTGATCATCACGTTATCTCCTTCATACTTCAAGAGAGCTTACAATCAAATTTGCCCTACACACTGGCTCCTCCTCCGCCCACCAGAAATACTTGTTATATAATTGCTGAGAATTTATTACCCTTAGTTAAACCTATTACGGATCATACCAACCTAGGAACAGACCCTTCAACACTAGTTGAACTTTATAACCAAACCATACAGCAAGCTATAGACAAAATAGCGCCGCTAAAAATGCCCAAAGCCAAGCCATTAGTTCACCTAAACTCCTGGTTCACGCCTAACCTCAAAGCCCTACGCAATGAAAAAAGAAGTGCTGAAGCCATTTGGAATAACAACCCTTCAGTTTTAAACAAGGAAAAACTCTCCAAAATCTCTACAACCTACAAAAATGCTATCCTTCAAACAAAAAGCGATACCTACAATGAGATAATTAACAAAGCCAACTCATCCACTAGAGATCTCTACATTATCTTGAGAGAGCTAGAGACTCCCACGACTGCAACCACTCCCAAACAGGAACCACCCACTAGTTTTAAAGGTGCCCTTATTAACGCCCGCTCCCTAGGAGCCCATGCCATTGAAATACATGATCTCATCACTGAACAACAACTCTTAGTAGTCACAGAATCCTGGCTTCACTAAGCTTCTGGACCACTACTGACTCTCGCCATTCCACCAGACCTTACCATCCTTAGAACCGATCGATCCTACTCTCATGGAGGTGGTGTAGCCATCATAGCCAAGACTAAACTGCGATTAAGACCCTACCCCATCGAGCACATTGCAGGCTACAAACTATTACTAGCTAAATTCGCCACAAATTATAAAATTACGATTAACCTGTTGGTGGTTTACAGATCACCTAACTCTAATAGTCACCCAGAAGCAGACATCCCGCTGCTACTAGCACCACTCATCAAACCCAATACTAAATGCATTATCCTTGGAGACATGAATCTAGGTTTCAATGACAGCCAAGACCCCAAAGCAGAAGCCCTACACTCCGCACTTAAGGATATGAATTTCACACAACTGATGAATGCTCCCACCCACATCCAAGGAAGAACACTAGATTGGATCCTTCTCTCAACACAGCCTTAACCATTGATTCTATCTGACCCCTCGATTGGACTGACCACCACGGTATCAAGTTTACCCATACCTCTAAAGAATCCCACCCCCTTAAAACTAACGTAACAGATACTTACGAAACCAGAACCATGTGCAAGCTCACACATGACAACTTTGCCCCCATAATCAGTAAAGCATTAGAGACCATGTCACTTACCAGTGACAACCCCTGCAGCCTTGCAGACTCCTACCATAAATGTCTCACCTCCACCATCAATGCCGCATCGCCTCTAATTACCAAAACACGGCACACCGACAAACAAACCTGTTTTTGGCTCAACAAAGATCTAGTAATACTAAGCAGAACCAAACATGCCCTTGAACATGCCCATAGAAGACATCCCACTACTGAGTCTGAAATAGCTTTCCAGGTGGCAAACAAAACCTATAAAACCGCCATCATCACTCACAAAGCTAATGCTTTCAATACTCGGATTAGTAACGCTGCGTCGGATTCCAAGGAACTTTTCTCGATCCTGAGAGAACTGGAAAATCCTACCCATGTCACAGCCTCTGCTAAGTCCAGTAAAGAGTGGTACACCACTATTCAAGATGCTCTAGCCGCTGAGATTGCGCTGTTGCAAAACAAAATAATAACAAAAAGGCAATCATTAGCCAATAAATGTACCACCAATAACTCCATCACGAAACGCATTGAGAATTCCAACCCTCTATTTCATTTCACCCCAGTCACCCAAGAATTAGTGCTCAACACTATTACTAAACTGTAAAGGAGACATTGTCCCAGCACAAGTAGTCAAATCATTTGCCCATAATCTCACACCCATTAATCTCACACCCACCATAACCAAGTTTGTCAATGCTTCCTTTGACTCGAATCTGGTCCCATCCAGCATTAAAGAAGCCTGGGCCACCCCACTCCTAAAAAACAAAAAACTCCCTAGACCCCACTGTGCCCACAAACTACCGACCAATAACAACAGTCCCCTTTTTGCTCAAAATCGTAGACAAAATCTGCAATACTTACGTCCAAGCCCACCTGGAACATAATCAACTCTTGGGAACCAGACAATCTGGCTCCAGGCCCAACCACAGTACAGAAACGGCCCTTCTCGATTTGGAAAATCCAGATGGATACCTTCAGATACACAGCAAAACTCTGCATTTTCCTTTTGTTGGATCTATCCACAGCGTTCGACCTTGTGGATCACAACAAACTGTGTTCCACCCTAGCTAAATATTTCAACTTCTTCAATGGTGCCACCATGTGGGTGAAATCCTTTTTAGCCGAACGAACATCCAGAGTCTATACAGGTAAAAAAGCTGCAGACCCCATCCCAGTCCCCATTGGAGTACCCCAAGGGTCATGCCTGTCACCTACACTCTATAATGCACATACTAAGCTTCTCTTCTCGGCTTTAGACGACACGGGTGTCATCTACATCAACTTCGCAGATGACACCCAGATCCTTATACCTCTCACAGGTAATTACGCCCAAGACACCTTCACCATCAATAAAATCTATGCTATAATACAAAACTGGATGGCCCTGAATAGCCTCTGCCTCAATGATGAGAAGACAGAGAATCTCATTGTGGGCTCCCAATCTAAAATAGACACCCTCCACCCCAACTACGCTGCCATCAACATTGACGACACTATGATTACCGTACTTAAATAAGTATAAACCTTAGGAGTTTACCTGGACACTAACCTCTCTATGGCCAAACATATAAGTACACTCTCCTCATCTACTTCCTACACTGCTAAATTAATTGCCCTAAGCCACCAATTTCTGACACTGACCAACTGCATCACTCTGGCCAGGGCATTGATTTTATCAAGGCTTGACTATTGCAATGTGTTGTAACTTGGAACTTCCAATTCCAACCTCAATAAATTTCGACTTTTACAAAATAAAGAATTGCGGGCCGTGCTAAGAATAAAAAAATGTGTTCATATTTCCAAGACTAGGAGATACTCCCACTGGCTACCCATCAAAGCCAGAATAATTCTTTAAAACACTATTCATCCCCTTCAAATGCTACTACAAAAAAGCACCCACCTACCTGAACAATGATATAACCAAAAAATGATCTGCTAGATGTCTAAGATCTAACAACCACTTACTTCTGGTAACAAAAATACTAGAGCTGGGGGTATTAGTTTCCAATGTCTGGCCCCTACACATTGGAACTCCCTCCCGCTCAGCATCAAAAATAGATATCCTTCCTGGGCTTTAAAAAACGGCAAAAAACTTGGAAATGTAACCAATACCAATACATTCGCAACCTCAGAACTTGTAAATAACATTGCACATGTATTGTATAAATGCTCACTGTAAATTCTCCTGTATTTACTGTGCATATGTTGTAACCTTGTATATATTTTGTTCACCTACTCTGATCAATTATTACTAAGCTATCTGTAACCTCGCTGTGATACCCTAGGGTATGGGCGTGTAATAAATAAATAAATCCCCCATACCACCGCCAGAAACATGCGTTAAAGACATGTCTTGGTGCACTAAGATTCAAACTGCTCTCCTCGACAAAATCTTGCTCTTACAAGCAAAAATACAAACTAAAAAGCTAAGTCTCTCAGGGGATTCACCCCCACAGGAATCACAGCCACCTCCAGCAAAATCATGTAACCTTTTCAAATTCACCCCAGTCTCCATCCTTGAAGTTGTGAAGATTATAAACAGCCTAAAACCGTCGAGATGCCAGGGGGACCCCTGCCTGGCACCTACCATCAAAGAGGCAGCCAGGGATCTTGCGCCTTTTATTGGCACTCTAATTAACGCATCCTTTGAAACTTGCACCGTCCCTACCAACTTAAAAGACGCTTAGGTCCTCCCACTCTTGAAAAATCCAAGCCTTGACCCAAACATCCGACCAACAACAGGCCAATAACTACTGTACCATTCCTCCTGAAAATTCTAGATAGGGCAGCATTCACAAATTCAGGCTCATCTCGAATCCAACGATCACCTTGGTCTGTGACAATCAGGCTTCAGACCTAAACATGGTACTGAGACAGAATTAATAGACTTGAAAAATCAGATGGATGACTTAAAGGATAAGGACAAACTAGCCCTCCTTCCTCTCTTAGACTTATCTGCCGCATTTGATTTAGTTAATCACAAGGTGCTCTGTAATCGCCCCACAACAGCGGCCAACCTCTCCTCCAAAGCTACTGCATGGATACAATCCTCCCTGGACAACAGAACAATGAGGGTATTCGCACCAACTGCGTTGGCCGAGCCTGCGCCGGTCACATGTGGAGTACCTCAGGGGTCTTGTGTCTCTACGACCCTTTACAAAAATGTTACCAAGCCCCTGTTGGATGACCTTGAGAGTCTGGGTGTCTCCTACACTAGCTATGCAGATGACACCCAAATTCACATCCCCATCACAGGTGACTATGACACAGACTCGACTTTGCTCAATAAAATATACCACACCATTCAAGCATAGATGGCCATGCACAGTCTTTGTCTTAACGATGACAAGACAGAGCTACTACTTACTGGCTCACTGGCGAGACTGAATAAACTGGACAATAAGTTCAAATCCTTCCTAATAGACAGCATTAACATGAAAGTCTCCAAGGAGGTAAAAACCTTGGGAATCAATCTTGTTTCAGCCTTAACCTTGACCAGACAAGTTAATGCCTAAGCATCCGCCACAGCATACACATGCAACCTAATCAATGCTTGCAAACCATTTCTGTTTACAACAATCTGCATTACACTGCCAAGAGCACTTATCCTGTCCAAACTAGATTATTACAATGCCTTGTACCTAGGGATGAGCAAGAATAATAACAAAAAACAATGCAATAAGAACAGCACTCAACATCTCCAGAACCCCACATATTTCAGCTACAAGACGCAATGCCCAATGGCTCTCAGTTAAATACAGAATTGCATTCAAAACTCTAACCCTTACGCACAAATGCCTCGCAAACTCTGCCCCCAAATACCTAGCATGCAAATTGACCAGAAACACATCAGACCGGCCTACCAGATCCCCACAGTCACACTGCCTCAAAGTCCTGAGATTCAAACTCCAGAAAGCAGGTGGCAGCAGTTTCCCTGTTCTTGCGGCTTAACTCTGGAACCCCTTAACAGTTTATCTTAGATCTGAACTATCCTTCTTTGGCTTTAGGAAAGATGCAAACACGTGGCTTTTTTCGCAGGAAGCATAATCAAAGAGCCAACCAGTTAACCCTGTACATTGTAGCAATGCACATGTAAATAATTTCTTGCATGCCTAGCACAATCTGTAATGTAATGTACTGTTGTACACACTAGCAATGCTCTTGTAAATAATTGGATGCATACCTAGCACAATTTGTAATGTACTGCTCATGCTACAATTGCCTGTATATGTTCTGATTTTTTTTCTTCTTGTAACCACTATGTAACATTATAATGGGCCCAGGTACCCGAGGGTTTGGTGCGCTATATAAATAAAGAAAGAAACAAACAAACATAAACATTAAAATCACATTGCATAAAAAAACAGTTAAGTTAAAATACAAGTGATAATTGCTTAAATAACAGCAAAACACTATTTAGGCACATTTTTATATTCCTGATTCTCAAAGCAGCAATCAGAACTGTGTTCAGGCCCAACAAACGCCAACATCATATTATTTAACTTAATCACTTCATTGTCACGTTAGCATCTCAGTCCCTCCACCTTCTACTCCTCATTTCTCTACCCTCTTCAATGACTAAGAGGAAATTCAGGCAGGACTCTCTTGCCTCGTACCTTGATGATGTGAGGAGCTCTCTTCTGTCACTTTCCCCTTTTCACGCCTGTTCCATTGACCGTGCTTTCTCAGACTTTCACCATACACTTGACTAACATCCTGCTCACACCTTCACACCTTGCCGTCCCGTCCTCAGCCCTGGATCACCTCTGAAATTCCTCATACAAACATTCACCATGACCTATGACGCTGGCACAAATTTAAGACACCTTACCTCCTCCTAGCCTACAAACTTTCTGTTGTTGCCTTAACCCCTGCACTGGACTCTGCCAAATCTTTGTACTTCACAAACCTTATCTCCTTCCGTCACAATTCACCCTGAAAACTCCGGTCTTTGCTCACACCTTCCAAGCCAATATTCATTGCCGTTTCCCTTGCTTTCTAGGTTTGGCCCTATCAGTCATTGGCACAGGTCCACAAGGCTCTCCACCTCTTAGCCCTTATATCCCAGCTGCTTCCAAGCTCCAGCCCCAGCGAGCTAGCCTTATACCATTTAAACCCCTTTTCATTCATTGGCCTTCTGGACTTGGCCAAGGTTGATGACTTTCATGGGACCTGTCTACCACCATTCATCTTTAACCATCCTTCAATGTCTTTCTCCTCCTAACTCTCCTCTACCCTCTGTGCTTTATTTTCCCTTCTAATTCCTCCTTTTTGGCACTCTCCTGATCCTTTCCTGTTCCAATGCCATCCTTCCCCACCTCTGTCATGCTTCCCACACTCTCCCAGTCTTTTCCTTGTAATGAATACGATGGTGTCATCACTCCTTTTCCAGCAGTGACCTCTCCCCATGTGGCCAGGGGACGGCGGCCGCTACCTGATCCTGACTTTGCGGGGTCAGCTTTATGAGGGAGGATCACATGGGGGGGAGGCACCGCTCAAGGGAGTGACACAACATCATTGGACGCGACATGGTACCCCCTTGTTCCTTTTTGGGATATCCCCTCCATTCCCCAGGCCTTAATGGGATATTGTCACACCTTCCTTCGCCCACCCATGGAAGCTACTAAAAATACCTTCCCATGCTTTGCCTATAAGTCACCAAGAACTGACTTCCCTTTCTGTGAATCTAAAAGTCAGCTGAGTTGAGTAGTGAAGATTGATAAAGACCAGAAGCACAGGCTGCGCATAAATGGTGCCTGGACATTTAAAACAGAACCAGCTGACAGGAGAGAGATGCTGGTTGGAAGAATCCAGACCTCTCGGTACTGAAGACTGTGCAGCCAATCGGCTCACGGAAAAGGCAAAGGAAGGAAAACTGCATGAACCGGTCTGCTGCGAGGGCGCCATGAGAGGTAGAGAAGAGAAGGGAAGACTTCCTGATGTTCGCACGTATCAGAGAGCAGCCTCCACGCCGCTCGAATACAGAGAAGTGCATAGCAGGCAAATGGGAGCCACGAGGGATGTGGAAGCCACAAAGTGATGTCGGAAAACCCAGGCAGAAGTAACGGGACGCTGAAGAGCTGCTGCATGCTTACCGCTGGAGAACCGAAGCATGCCATAGAGAACCATAGAGAACCAGTGAGTCCACAAGAGGGAAGATGGGACACCAGGGGACTTCCGCAACCCTACCTAAGGCAAATGAGAATAAATGAAGCATATACGACAGAATGTGAGACTCAATATTTCCAAAAGAGTGTGAGGGGTCAGAAATGAGGCAGACACAAAGTTGTAAGATTTTCATAGTCAGACATTTTTATTAAACAGAAATTGGTTGGTTAAATGCCTCTCTAACCCTATCCTAAAGAAGAATTTCCCTGCCTAGTAAACTAAAACTAAAGGTCAGTCTGTGTAAACTCGTTATCAATGTAGAAACCTTCCTTGTGTACAAAACAATCTAATCTGACCCTCACACTAGATACAAACAACCAAGGGTGCAAGGAAATTACTCTGACTTATGTTTAGTAAAAAGTGTCCATAATCAAAATATAAAGATAATTCCAACAAAAAGTGTTTTTAAAAGAGAAATCCTTGGATCCAGCGGGTGGTTCCCTTCCCCTGGATGTTTAGGTAGGATAACCAAAGTGTTTCTTTTGAACAATAGTTTCTTGGTGTCACAAAAGTGTCTCTTTATCCGACAGTTCCTTTGGCCCTTTATACTAGGTTCAGAAAGTTCTTGCTCAAAAAATACATCCCATAACATTCAACACTTCCTTGGTTTCTTTGTACTGGATTCACAAAGTTCTTGTTCATATAATAAATTCCACAATAAGATTTCTTTAACTTCTCTTGCACTTTGACGGATTGCCTGGTGTACTCCTCTACCAGAAATCCTCTTGTGGTTTTCAGACCTCCTGGTGCACTCACCTTCCAGGTATCTTGCCAGAGTGTTAAAGTTATCATACAGTTTCAAAATGCCTGGTATATTTTGTTGTCAGGACTTCTTTTATCAACTTCTTAGATCCGCTGCTTTACTCCCAAGCCATGTATCTTTCTTTGGGGTTTTACAGATGCCCTGGTATACTTCCCTGCCAGGCATCTACCCCCCAAATGTCAACTGCCTGGCGTATTCCTTTTGCCAGGACTTCTTATTAGTTTCACAGTTTTTTCCCACTATGTCACAGCTGCATCAACTTTGTTGTATTCAATATTTTTACTTAGGGTAATACTTGCTCCAACTCCCCCCATCCCCGCATTGACACTTCATGCATATGCATATGCATTTGTTCAGGTTTTGTTGCCACATGTCATCTTGTTAGTATTCACATAGTCTTCTTATTGGGCATTGATTTAACGTTGGGTTTTGTCTGTATTCAAACTGCTTTTGAGCATTGTCCATATTAGCAATATTACATAATTGATTCACTTGGTGCATGTGTGTCTGTATGCCCCATGGTCCCCAGTGACTCTGGGCAGACTCACAAGTAGTTTGTAGCATCTCCAACTTGCGGCGTGCCTCTTCGGTGAAGCTTCCTCCCTGGGTTGGCTTCTTACACAATGAGGATGTTACTTCAGCGTTTCCTGCAGCTCCGCATTCATTCGCCGGCTTCCCTCTGTGGCTTGGACCAGAGAATGCCTGGCACAACCGTACATCCAGCAGCTCCATTGCGGCTCCCAGTGCTGCAATGGTCCTTCAGGTGTGCCTGCTGCGCCTCTTCCTTCATGCCACGCTGGTATGTGTGACTCACTTTCTAGAGCAGCCGCATGGATTTGCCAGTCTTCCTTCTGTCGGCTTTCTTCTGCACGGTTCTCTCTCGTACTGCCCCTTCTTTGAGTGCAGATGCCATTTTTAAATTTCCCGTACACTTTAGCCAAACAACTAGCCTCCATATTAAGTTTCGGGCTTTGCTTAGTGTGCAAAAAAGAAAATATGTGGATGCACTCCAAATTTGTACAGTGAGAGGTCAAAAATAAATTAAATTTAAAAGTTTTTCAAGGTGCGGGGGAGGAAAAGTGGATCTGGCACAGGTCCACTACTACAAATTTGTAAAGAGAAGAAGGTCCAAAATTCTGGAGCCCTCCTGTCCCCTACACACTATTGCTAGCCCGTTAATGAAACGGTTCAATAATTATTCATATCAAAGTGTTGTTATTTAATAAGCGTATTTTGAACATATGGCCTTCAAAACATTATCTTCATAAAAAAAGACAATTATTTATTTGATTTCTTTCACATTAGTTTCATGGATGCAGAAGATCAACACAAAGGAACAAAGGATTTTGTAGGTAAATAAACAGTTAAAATGGCTGACGCCTTTCGAGAATCCATTCTCTTCAAGAGCCAAATTTAGAACTGAAAAGCAAAAATAATTTTGTTTAACAATCCTCCCAAAGAGTGGTTATAAACTTTGTCCAGTGTATCAGAAAGATTAACAGTACACAGTAACCAGCCCTCTCTATACACACCTAAGAAGATGTCATTGTGAATGGCAAAATCAATTCAACATTTACGTGGTAAGTGTTCAAAAAAGACTTAAATATGCTAGTGGCAAACTCAATTCAGCATTTATGTGGAAAGCGTTTTAGGGAGACGCCGGTATGTTAGTGGCTAATGAAAAGCCGCTACTGCTATGTCACATGAAGTGTGTAGTTGTAGATATGATCCCAAAATGTCTCTCTCCACAGTGGTTTAAAGAGTGATTACTAGTAAGTAAAGAGATAAAGGGTGACCCATGGAGTTACACAGGTGTCGTTTATGAAACAGTACCTTAATTCTACTCGGTATATATTCCTTCTCTTAGTAAGAAGTGTAAATCCCTCCATAACATTTAAGGCAATCGATGACAACATTTTCTGTCCTCACTCTACGGGTTCCTGTAAAGTTGAAAGAGTCGAGTTAGATATTTGATTATCTATATATCACACCCAAGTACGCCCATCTAGGCGATCTATTCGTTTGTAAAAATGGAACACATCTTCTATTCATTAACTCACCCTTCTGTGAGGATTAATCTTGTGACTAATAGTCAGTGCCCGTATAGCCAGTATGTCTGGAGAAATATCATCATTCCCAATGCAGTATGTACGTTCAAGGGGTCCCTTAATGCTGGGGTGCAGTGTGTCTTGAAAAAAGTCGTGCTCCCCTGTAAAGATCAAGGCATACAACCTTATTAGAATAGGAATCACGTTTAGGAGCTTGTGTTAAGGCGCATATTAGAAGTGGGGGGTATGTCAGTGCAAGAGCACTCCTACCTCAAACACCGCGAGCTTGGCGTGTAGGTTGTCTCTCGGAACGCGCTGAGATGCGCGAGGTACTGACATTGACCGCGCGGTGTGGCAGAAGATGCTGTCCGCGCTCTGTGTCAGGCTGTCTTCAGAGCGAAGCATGGCGGTCGCCTAGGTAACCGAGAATGCTCGGAAAGGGTCTATCGGAAAAGACCTCCATGTGTTTGTGCAGCAGAATGGTGGAAATAGAAGATGGGCTTATCAGGAAGTCCCTATGGGGAGGATCATTGAGAGTGCAGAGCGCCATGTTAGAATGGTAAATGTCTCTAAGGAAGTCAGTCAGGTTGTCGGATGGATTAGTCAACCTAGACTATTCTCTAACTAGTGCAGGTAATGAATCCTAAGCGTGTGTTCCTGTGGGAGGTAACCAGAAAATGAGTAATGAAATGGAGCATACTAGACGCCCATAAATCGCGTCTGTATAAAGTGTATGAGTCCACGGCTTTTGTGGAGTCACATTTCCTTAGTGCATTAATTCCTGCTCAGTCTAGTCTGAACGCTGGTTGCCATGGTTGGGTACAAATGCTGAATTGATAATGGTCCCCACAGATAGAGAATTACAAATCATTATAAGGCTTACTAGCACTGAGAGCATTTCCTGCATTGGGTCTCATATTATGGTGGGCCGGTTGAACAGAGTTCAGACTTCTCTTGATTTAACACAGATTCCACCATGCATTCCTATTCGATCTATAAAGTTCATATTAATGTTATGGATACTCCCTTAAACATTTCCAAAGAAGAGTATTGGGGCGGGCCGGTAGGACAAGTCCCGGACTCCGGTAGACATAACAGGTGTTCCACCTCCACTTCCCCTATTAAGATTGTATCAAAGTTTTGTAATACCATTCAAGGTGACAAATATCACTTATGTAAATAAGTATAGGTTGTGTATACATCAGGGTGATCACTAATGTGCTCTACAAAGCACCTTAAGGAAAATTCCTCATTAATTCCCGTGGGGTTGAGGGTGTCAAGAAGATGAATCCAATATTTTTCTCTGCGGGAGATGATCGAGTGGTAATCCCCTCCTCTATAGGGTTTCTTCACTATCTCCAAGATCTGAAATTTGATCTGAGCTACTGAGTGGTGATGCTCTGTGAAGTGTTTAGCCAGTGGAGATTTAACATTCTTACATCTGATGTTAGATTTATGTTCATTGATTCTGTCTTTGACTTGTCTTGTAGTCTGACCCACATAGAGTTTCCCACAGGGACATTTAATGGTGTAAATATCACCTACAGAGGTGCAAGTGGCAAAATCTCTAAGTTTGTGTTTCTTGCCTGTTTGTGGGTGTGTCACTGTTTCCCCCTTGATTACATTGTTACAATTAGAGCAACTTAAGCAGGGGTAGGTGCCCTTTCTCCTAGTGCTCAATAACAGTTGTCTATCTTTAGGCATTTTCTCTGCTCTAACCAATTTGTCTCTTAGATTCATACCTCTCTTAAAAGCCATCATTGGTGGTTTCGGAAACAATCTTTTGAGCAGTGGATCACTTTGTAAAGTACTCCAATGTTTCTTTATTGCTCTGCCAACTTGAAAACTTTGCCTGGAATATTTCGATATGTAGAGTAGTGGTGTTGTCTTATCCTTAATCTTGGGTGTCAGTAGATGTTCTTTACTTTTATTCAAGGATCTTGATTTAGCTTCTTCTAGCACAGACGTTGGGTATCCTTTTTTTTCAAATTTGTCCAGTAGTTTGGTACATTCTGTGTCCAGACCTGCTGGGTCCGAGATGATCCTCTTGAGCCTCAAGATCTGACTGTAAGGTAAACTATCTCGCATTGATTTGGGGTGAAAGCTTGTGAAGTGTAAAAGATTATTTACTACTGTTGGCTTTTGGTACACATTTGTGGTGATGATATTGTCCTTGATTTCCAAGCAAACATCTAAGAAATGGAAAGCGGGAGCTCCTATTTCCATGGTGAATTTGATGCTCTGGTGTACTGTATTCAGATAATTAAAAAATGCTGTTAGTTCCTCTGGTGTGCCACACCATATCCCAAAAATGTCATCTATAAATCGTTTCCACATAATGATCTTAATTGCCCATTCTGGTTTGTCTAGTACAAAGGTCCGCGCAAACTTGTACATAAAGGTGTTAGCATAGACTGGGGCCATTGCTGACCCCATTGACGGCCCGGTTGTTTGGAGGTAAAATTTGCCTTGAAACCTAAAGTCGTTGTTATTGAGTATCAGATTTAAAAGTTGCATTATAAATTGTGGATCGCCTCTTGTAGCTCGTGAATCAAGTAGTAAACATTCTACTGCTTCTATACCTTCTGTATGGGGGAGTGAGGTGTACAGGCTGCACACATCCAAACTGAACAGTGTGCAGTCTTGGCTTAAAGCTGAGATCTCGTAGATGCAGTTGAGGAAGTCTGTTGTGTCCTTCAAGTATGTTGGTATATCTTGGATGAGTGGTTGTAACAAACAGTCAATGTATATAGCCAGGGGGTCAAATATGCTATCAGTTCCTGACACTATGGGTCTTAGTGGTAGATCATTTTGGTTTTTATGGATCTTCGGAAGTCCGTAAAAGACTGGTGTAATGGGGTGTTGATTAATAAGGAACTCACAGGTTTTGCTGCTGATCCATTCATTGGTGTATGCTTCCTCCACTAGTTCCTCTATAACTGATCTTATACTGATGATAGGGTCACAATCTAGTCTGTTGTAGGTGGTGCCATCTTCCAGTAGCTCCAAACATTTCTGTGTATATTTTGCCGTGTCCATGATCACAATGGCACCTCCTTTATCCGCTGGTTTTATGGTTAAATCTTCATCTTTAGCAAGTGCCTCAATGTGGTCCAATTGGCATTTCCTCACATTACAAGGTGTTGTAGATATGTAGTTGATCTGCTTTAGGTCAGCTAGTACCTCATTCTCGAAGAGGTTCAAGATGAAGTTTTGTGTCTGAGGATCACAGTTACTCTTTGGTCTCATTTCCAACGTATCACCTTCAGACTCGCTGGACTCAAATTTTTCATCTGTATCAAAAAAGATTTTTAATTGCAGCTTTCTCAACAGTGTGCTTAGTGTGCATCAACTCCTCCCTCCTCTTCTTTGTCTCAGTACTCCAGGCTTTATTGGGAGCTGACGTCCATAGATGTTATTGGATTTCTCAAATGATGTTGTTCAAATGTTTTATATAAAGAAACATCAGAAACAGGAGATGCTATATGTGTGTTGTGAATGTTTGAAGTATAAATGGAATTTTAACTAGGTTGACAGTATGCCAGTAGAAATGTGGGTATTCTAAGGTTTTCTTCAGCAGAAAGAGAGAATACCACGTCTCTTCTGATGGAGTCACTACCTCCACCAGCAGTTGTCCCCTCCCATGTGGTCCTCCCTCATATAACCACCTGCTGGCCACATGGGAGGAGGTCACCGCCGGGGTATCAGTGATGACTCCACTGGATTCATCACAAGAGAAATAACAGAATTAATACAAGATATTGTCAAGTTTGCAAGTGTGTCCAGTGAAGCACGTGAGAAAGCCCTGGCTGGAGAGTATACCAGGCAGATTCAAGTTGGCAAGTGTGCAAAGTAAATCACATGAGGAAGTCCTGATATAAGGATACATCAGGAATAGCCAAAGACTATGTTGAAATTATATTAAAGAGGGGAAGAAACCTGGCAAGAGAATACACCAGGTATCCTACGAAATTAAGACTGACAGCCAAGTTGTTTGTTAAACATTTTTGCTAAACAGAAAAGTCTAGGAAGGCTCCTATCCTTAGGATCTCGGACATCTTGAAGAGGAAAACCTGGGGAAGGGATCAATCCCCTGGATCTGTAAAAGCCATCCAATTGGGAACCTTTTGTGTTGAGAATTACCTCTTTCTTCTTGAACATTTTTGTACACTTTTGGAGGCCAAGACATTACACTTTTCACAGTAGAGATTATTTTTGGAATACGAGGGCCACATTAGAACTTTGGACACAGGACATTTTGCTTTGGACTCTTGACATTGGACAGACCCTTAGTTTGGGATTAGGTAGGGAAATACCTCTTAGAGTAGGGACAGTGAGGCCTTTTCCAACCCCTTTGTGTTTGAAATAAACATCCATAGCCAAAACTATGTCCTCTCTGTGTCCGTGTCTCATTCCTGGCTCCTCACACACTCCTCAACACCTTCCTTTTCCTTCACTCTCCTTTTTCCTTCTCGCTCCCTCCACACAAATTCATGCTATCTTCTTGACTCCTTGACTCGTAACTCTCACACCCCGTGTTGTGTCCTGTGAGTCAGTGATGATGCAAGCAAGTATTATGGCTGAATGATACTGAGCGGAATGTAGAGAATGCTGCCTGGGCTAATGTTCTGTGAAAATTAGTTGGTGCCTGGGAGCTGGATGCGACATTGTGTCCTGTTGGTTTTCACTGCAATACAACCCATTGTCCTACTTATCATAATACTGGCTTATCCTGCAATGAAATGGGGTGAATAAAGCAACTTGGAACAAGCGCAGCACAATCAACTGTCTGATTCTCTACATCCAGACCTCTACACCCTGTGATTTCTCCAACATCCTTTTATATCTCTTTCCTGCGAGTAACTGAAGGGCAGCATTGGGGTCACGTGTGTTTGGACATTGGCTTCGCTGTGGGATTGGTGAGGGGTGTCACACTTCCTCACCACGAGAAGGCACTAGTCTGATATGAGATTTCTAACGCGCCTGTACACAAGTGTTTCTAGGTGCGAGAATTAGTATCTGTATCGCTGAGCGACATACAAATTGGGGCTGCCATTTTGAAACCAGGCAGCCCTGTCAGTGTGGCTGCCTGATTCTGCCACAGTGTCTCCCTTGCATATGAGTCCTCAAGAGAGGACTGGACAGTTGCTTGGGTTAATTTACAGGCTCTTCATTTGCTGCAAAAAAGAAGTAAGCTTGCTATCAGAATGTGGTTAAGTGTCCACGGTTATATTCTTTCTGTCCATTGGGGATCGGGGAGTAGTCCTGTGGGATTCCCAGTATGCTGCTCTGGGGTTGGCATCATTTAGTGCGTGACTTCACAGATCACCAAAGTCCCTCTCATCGCACTTCACAGTTTCACCAATGGGACTTTATCTCACCAGCTCGAAAAAAGTACCATGCAAACTATATGGAACGCTTTACATCCTACAATTGACCAGGTACTGAGGAAGTCCTGCTTTATAATCACTAAGCTGTAGGAAACCTAATTCAGTACCCATCACATGAGCAATGGAGGGAATGAGTCCCACTGGAAGTGTGAAATGTAACCACTAAGACATACTAAAGTACAAATACCTGTTGTATATGTTTCATATGATGTCATATTGCTAAATATTGTATGGAAGATATTACAAGATCTTTTCATAATGAAAAGATGAGTAGGCATATACCATATACCTAGCAGATTTACCTTTTATGCTAACAGCTTTTTGCCATTGTTTTATCAACACATGTAATACTGCATATTCTGTTAAGAGGGCTCTCTGACCTGCTTATACCAATGCTGCTTTCTTCATTATCAGCACCCCAGAAAGAGGAGGTGGGGAGGACAGGCTCCCAGCCAATCGGGGAGCGGAATGTAGGCTTTATATCATGGTAAATCCTGCATTCCAAGTTCCCCCGAGCAGTGGTAGGCTACCATGTTCCCCACCGATAACCAGATAAGTCCTCCCTTACATCCCACTTTCCACCTGCCAGTTCACTCCCACCCACTCCAAACCCTGCCCCAATTACCTGAAGCTGCCATGTCCCTCGCCGGCGCCTGGAGCACTCTGTGGTCTGGTGCTTCCCCACCATTGGAGTGGCTGCTATGGAATGGGAGAAGGGACTAATTGTAGTTCCTTTCTCCCATCATCATGGTGGCCATCCTTGGTTGTTGTTTTGTACCCCACTAAAAACAATTAATACTGGCGAGTGTTAATAGCAATAAACACCTCTAGGCATGGGCTTTACTGGTTCCGGTGATTCATTGGGCTCACGTTAAGTCCCGATCGAAACTGGCCCCAGGCATTACCTGACCCAGTAAAGCCCCAACCGGAAGGGCTTATTTATTCAATGAGGTGATGCTTATTACATCAGGTTCATCCTTTCTTATCACATGGTTTTTCTCTTTGGTGTTCCAGCATTATTACTTCAACACCTCCAACATGATGACCGATCTCATGTTGAAGATTGGTGAGGAGAATCTGATAACCCACATAGAAATTCAGAAAGAGGAGGAAGAGCTTCAACGCCTGGTTAACCCTTTACAGGTGTGGATAACAAGGTATGCCACTCTGATATTTTCAGTCAAATATCTTACAGGAACAATATACTGAGTCATGTGTTGTTTGTTTGTAATTGTGTTGTCACCAAGTACTTGTTCTGATTCTGAGTTGTTTTATTCGTGTTTAACATGTGGACGTGATCATTTCCAAGGCAGTGGCTCGAACCCTTAGCAATTTGGCCTGATTTATAATTGTTCTTCTTTTATAATAGCATACAAATCTTCTAGATCTCAGATGTTAGGGTTGCAGGACAATGTCTCTTCCTGGTTAGAAGTACTGTGCTTTTTCATTTATTTTAATCCTTTTATTAGCATGTAAGATGTAATTGATTTTGTGAATCTCCATGGCATAAAAAATGAGTGGGGCAAAATATGTTGTTCTTATAAAAATATAATAAAATAGACTAAAGGATTTGAATCTGTCTTTAATCTGGTATCACCAGACCTCTAATTTTTAGAATTACATCTATCATGATGTTTAGTCACCATTGAGGTTATTTTAATGCTAGTGGCTGGAGATGCCATAAAGTAAAACAAAAGAGTGGTCTTATTTCATCCTAATTCATGTCTTCTCCCTAACACCCGACCGGGAACTCAACTATTCCCTGAAAATTGATTGCTTCTTACAATCAGTCTTTGCAGGCTGTGGCAACCCATACATGACCTGTGTTTGGGCAATGCCCCTGCATCATGTACAAGACACCACTACATTTCCCTCAAACGTGTGTAGTTTGGTATCTTCTGTTCTCTTTCAAACAGTTCTCCGGCTTGTATCCATCACTATTGCACCATACTGTCAAGCAGAGTGTTCACTACCAGTAAACCTGTCAGGTAACTCGCTCTGCATGACATCAACACCATGTGCCTGTTGGGCCAGGTGTCATTGCAGGGCCCTATGTTCAACATTGCACCTCCCCACATGCGACGTTTTCCGGGGTTTGTCCTTGCAGGTAACAGATGGTTCCATTGTGCTCTGGCCTTATGAAACACTAAAGGTGTTGGGTTTAAAGCACTGGCATGTTCAGGAACATGCATGCTGGGGATCCAAATATGAGCTCTCATGGCCTCCTGTGCCACCTATGAGGGCCGGACTCAGGTAGGAAGTTGTCGGTCTACTACCATCCCTGCTTCCCTGTGAGCACAGAACTGCACGAGCCCGAGGAGAAGTTGAACTGAGAGGGCGACCAGAGATAAGGTAAGTGTTTAAAAAAGCAATGCACTAGATCTTCAAAAAGTCAAGCAAACAAAAAAAGCACAGAAGAGGCGCTCTTTTTACTTGCATTCAAATACACAGATCACCTTATTCACAAAGAGGACCTGATACACGGGCCAGGCCAATTTTCATATTCTTTGACTACAGAGAACAACACGACAGCTGCACAGACATGCATTGTTGAGTTGGGGCACCGGATTTTATCTATGCATACTGGGCAAGGCTCACAAATATTTTTTAGAGAGGCTACATGATTTTCTCTGGGCACAGTCAGCATGAAAAAGTGTTTTATACTATCAATTCTGGCATATAGTGTTGAGACCCGCCTCCTAATCAATTTTGGTCCCAGTTTGCAAAACCAGCTTTGACAGTGTAGTCATCTGTATATAGGCTTTCAGAGTGTTGCAAGAATTCTTTGCAATTTGGTTCTTTTTTTCCTTTCTGGTTTTCATGCTTAATTAGTGTCTTGCTGTTTTTGTCACGTACAAGGGCCACCTGGTGGCCAACCCATTGCTACAGAGAAGAGAGAGAAGATAAAGGGTGTTGAGAAGCAGTCCTTTTCCTTTGCCTCAGGCCTTTGTCACAATCCTCCTACTTTGCCAGTGCTTGGCCACAGTGCTTATACTTCCTCACAGCCCTTGTTCACAGTCCTCCATACTCATTTGTAACAGACCCTGTCATTGCCATCCGCCTTTGTTACAGTCCTTCTCTTTCATCAGTCTTTTTCCTTCACAGTCCTTCCTTTTCCTTAGTCACAGTCAGGCTTTGTCAAGGTCCCTCTCCTTGGTCACAGTCCCTTTCCTTGTCCACAGTCCTTTGTTACAGTCCTTCTCCTTTGTTGTGGTCCTTCTTCACACTCGTTGTCCTACATCATAGTCCTTCTACTTCATCACAGTCCTTCAACACTGTCCTCCCTCAGATACCTTCACGTTCATCACAGTCTTTCTCCTTCATTACAGAACTTTGTCACAGTCCTTCCTCCTCCTTCTTCACAGCCCTCCTTTGTCATAGCCCTTTTCTTTCATCATAGTCCTTCATCACCATCCTATTCCTTCACCACAGTCCTTGGTCTCAGTGTTTCTCCTCCAGCACAGTTCTTCATAATAGTCCTTCTCCTTTGTCATAGTCCTTCTCCTTCTTCACAGTCCTTAAATCCTTTGACGCAGTCCTCCTTCGTCACAATTCTTTTACTTCATAAGTCCTTCATCACAGCCCTCATACAAGTGTCCTTGGTGAAAGTCCTTCTCCTTTAATGCAGCCCATTTCTTTCATTGCCGCCTTTCTCTTTCACAGTCCTTCTTTTTTTTACAGTCCTTCATCACAGCTCATCATCACTGTCCTTCTCCTTCCTCACAGTCCTTTCCCATAGTCCTCCTACTTCATCACAGTCCTCCTTTCTTGCAGTTCTTCCCCTTCAACTCATTCCTTCTCTTTCATCAGTCCATCGGCAAAACCCTTCTCCTTCATCATATTCCTTCTTCTTCATCTGAGTCCTATAGCACAGACCTTTTGCTTTGTCACAGACCTCTTCATCAATTTGCTTCTTTACAACCCTCCTTCCTCTTTCTTCTCAGTCCTTTGTCATCACTCTTCTCCTTTGTCACAGTTCTTCACAGACCACTTTCATCTCATTCATTCCTCTTCAACATACTCCTTCATTTTTTTTTTTTTAACTTCGTTTATTTTAAATCAAGGCAGAATGATAAGTACAGACATTATATGCAGTGGTTATATAGGCATGTTGAACCCCAGTCCTTTATCCCCCCTGCGTCTTCTCCCTCCTCCCTCCCCCTGGTCCATCCGTCCCATAGGCCCTGTAGGCGGGCTCCTCCCTCCCGGGCAGTCCGGATTGAGCCTCAGCGCCTATGTGTCTTCCTCCGGGCTCTCCTGGTTTTTTAAGATCCAGTGGGCCCTGGTGGGTTTGTAGGTAAGGGCGGGAAAGCGCTGGTCGAATTCCAGCACTGGG
The DNA here is from genome assembly GCF_040938575.1 of Ambystoma mexicanum. Classification (NCBI taxonomy): domain Eukaryota; kingdom Metazoa; phylum Chordata; class Amphibia; order Caudata; family Ambystomatidae; genus Ambystoma; species Ambystoma mexicanum. The sequence continues at coordinate 694,884,016 of NC_090931.1, forward strand.
GCCCAGATGTTCTGGAAGCGATGTAGAGTTCCCGCTTGTGCTGCTGTCACCTTCTCTGCTATCAGAATGTCCCAAAGTTTGGTCCACCATTGGGCTATGTGGGGGCCTTCCGGGGTTTTCCAGGTTCGGGCCACTACCGTTTTCCCTGCTAGTAGGCAGTGAGTTAGTAGTTTCGCTCTGGGTCCAGAGCGAGGGTAGGTCCCGGGGATTGGACCACCCAGCAAGATCGGTTCTGGTTCCAGGGGAATCGTTGTTCCAGTAATTTGTGAGATGGACCCTAGGCAAGCTTTCCAGAATGGTTGGATCTTCGGGCCGTCCCACCACATGTGGAAGAAAGAGCCTGGGTGGCCGCATCCTCTCCAGCAAGAGTGGTCCACCTGGGGGTTCATATGGCGAAGTCTGAGGGTCGAATAGTACCACCGCAGCGTGACCTTATACGCAAATTCCCTATTGGTGATGCAGGTGGACGAGGTATGTGTTCTGGTCCATATGTCAACCCAGGTTTGATCCTCTATCGGGTGACCCAGGTCCGCTTCCCATTGGGCCATGCATCGGGTTCTTGTGGTCAGGAAGTCGCTTAGAAAGCGTCTGTACAGGGTGGATACACTGCCGCGGGTTGGAAGGTCTCCCAGGGTGAGTTCTAGGGCAGTAGGAGGGCGTGTTGCTGCTTGCAAGGTTTGGGGATGCGAGCACCAGTGGCGTAGTTGGATATATGTGAATCTATCCCGTTCCTGGAGTTGGAACTTCTCCTTGCTTTGGGCGAATGTGAGAGGTCTCTCCCCCATATACAGCTGGTCTATGGTCTCCAGCCCACCTTGGATCCAGTTACGAAAATTGCGAGGATTCGTACCCGGTGTGAACATTGGGTTATGAAAGACAGGGGAACGTGGGCTCAGTCCTCTTGGCACTCCCTTTCCTTTTAGCGCCCAGTCCTAAGTACTAAGGGTGTGTTTAGTTGATAGCAGGAGCTCTCCCCAATGGGTCCTGAGGGGGGGCGGGATATGTGGTAGAAATCGCCGGGGTAGGGGTGCCCGTGATTGTTCCAGCTCCACCCATCTGGGGCGGTTTGTCGTATTTTGCCAGGCCTGGACCCGGGCCAGTTGGGCTGCCACTCTGTAGGCCTGTAGGTCTGGGACCCCCAGCCCTCCCAATTTGGAACTCCCCAGCATAGTTCTGAGAGGGATTCTCGCTTTCTTACCTCTCCAGATAAAGTTCAGCATTTTCCTCTGGATCCCTTGGAGAGTTGGCGTGGGGATTGCCACTGGTAGTGAGGCGCATGTGTATAGGAATCTCGGAAGGAGGTTCATCTTGCATGCAGTGATGCGCCCGAGCAGTGAGATCTCTTGGGTCTCTCAGCGCTTCAAGTCGCCTTCCAGTTCTTTGAGGAGTCAGGGAAAGTTGGCTTTGTATGTCTCCCTTGGGTCAGCTGGGATGTAGACCCCCAAATAGGGGATGGCGCTCTTTTCCCATGTTATTGGGCACATCTTAGTCAACGGTTCTCGTTCTGCTGGGGTGAGGCCAATACCCAAGGCGGATGATTTATCCAAGTTTATGGTGAGGCCTGAGACTTCGCCATAGCTGGTGATTTTGCGTAACGCGTGTTCGAGGGATGAGTGGGCCTCCGATATCGTAAGCAAAATGTCATCCGCGTATAGGGCAAGTTTATGGTGTGTGGGGCCACTTTGTATGCCTTTGATTTGGTCATTCTGCCTAATTTTTTGTGCGAAGGGCTCCATGGTGAGTGCAAAGAGCAAGGGCGACAGTGGACAGCCTTGCCGGGTTCCGCATGATAAGGGGATTGGGGCCGAGTTGTGGCCGTTGATCCTCAGGCTTGTTTTAGGGCAATCATAGTTAGCTAGAACCATCGTTTGGAAAGCTGGTCCGAAGCCGAAGGCCCCTAGGGTGTGTCTCATAAACGTCCAATCCACCCTATCAAAAGCCTTAGCTGCGTCGAGAGCCACCAAGACTAGTTTTTGGGAGTTCCGGGAGGCGAGGTCCACCAGGTTCAGGGTTCTCCGGATGTTGTCACCTGCTGTCCGGTGTAGGATAAAACCAGCCTGGTCGGGGTGGATGATCTTCGGCAAGATGCGGTTCAAACGGGTTGCCAGAATTTTTGAGTATATGTTCGCATCGATATTTAAGAGTGCGATTGGTCTGTAGGAGGTTATGCTTCTTGGGTCTTTTCCAGGTTTGGGCAGGAGGATGGTGGTTGATTCCTGCATCAATGGGGTCACCGCCCCCGTTTCCCTGAAGGAGTTGAATAGGGTAGCTAGATGGGGGGTCAGTTGTGCTCTGAATAGTTTATAGAACCTGGTTGAGAAGCCATCCGGGCCGGGGGCCCGTGTTTTGAGTGATTTGATGGCCTCCTCAATTTCCTCCCCTGTGATGGGCTCCTCCAGTTCGTCTCTCGTTGCGTCGGAGAGCCGGGGCACTTCTGCCTGCTGCAGGTATTCCTTCTGTTGTGATAGGTTTCGTGGGGTTGCCTTCATGATTTGGGCCAAGTAATCTATTGCGAAGCGTTGCTTCTCGGGCTCTGAGTATAGTGTGACCCCGTTGGCATCACGCAGGCCTATGATTGCGTTGATGCGTCTCTGCTTGGCTAGTTTGGCCACCAGGAACTTGTTCGCCTTGTTGCCCTTCGCGTAATATGACTGTTTGGCCTTCGCCATTAGTTGGGCGGTTTGTTCCGCATAGTGGGCTTCCAGTTTTTTCCGTGCCGTACGGATGATCCGTTGTGTTTTGGGGGACCAGCCTTTCTCCTTATGAAGTGCCTCGGCCTCTCTTAGTTCGTTCTCTAGGGCCGTCCGGGTCTGACGCCTATCTCGATGGTAGGCCGCACCTTGGGCTATCAGGGAGCCCCTGATTGCTTCCTTCATGGCATCCCAGTTGTTCACTAATGAGGTGTCTGAGGCTGGGTTTTCATCAAAGAAGTTTCTTATTCCTGTTGCGATCTTGTCTCTGGTGGCCATGTCGTTGAGGATCGGGTCGTACAGCATCCATTTACGCAGGATGTTGGGGTTAGGGTTATGAACCTGGAGTTCCAGGAGTACTGGGGCATGGTCGGAAATCGCTCTTGTGCCGATGGTGACCTTTTTGACTGAGGGGAATGTATGCGGGGAGATCAGGAACAGGTCGATCCTTGAGAAGGTGCGATGGACAAAAGAGTAAAAGGAGAAATCTTTTTCGTCAGGGTGAAACACCCGCCCTGAGTCTATTATCTCCAGAGTCCTGAAGAATCGAAGGAGGCTGAGTGCTTGGGCGAAGTCGCCTGGGGTTGGGGGGTGTGATCGGTCTTTGGTGGGTTCGGGAACCCCATTGAAATCCCCGCCGACAATTGTTTGGCCCTCCACAAAGCTAGCGAGAGATGTGCCCAAGGCGTCATAGAAGTGTGACTGTCCAGTGTTGGGAGCGTATACTGAGATGAGGGTATATAAGTCTCCCATCAGGAGGCATTTAATCGCTGTAAATAGGCCTTCTGGGCATATTTTCGTTTCCAGAATCTGTGGGTTCAAGTCTTTCCTGAAGAGAATCGCCGTACCTCCTTTTTTACTTGTGCCAGAGGCGAAGAATTGGAGCGGGAATAGCCAGGATCGAAGGCGGGATACGTCTGCCGGCAGCAGGTGGGTCTCGTGAAGCATAACTATCGCTGCATCTTCTTCGCGAAGTTTCAGTAGAATTGCCTTTCGCTTGTTGGGGGAGTTCAGGCCATTAACATTCAGGGAGAGGATCCGAAGCGACTGAAGGTCCTCTGAAGGCTCACTCTCCGTTCCTTGGGTTGGGGGGGGTCATGGGATGGTGGTTCAACTGCCATGTCTGTTAGGGAAACTCTTGGTATCATCCTGCACTTGAGGTTTTAACGTGGAGCCCCAACGGGGGGCCGCAACTTTAACAGGGAGGTAGACCGACATTGTCAGTACGGTCATACCTAAGGCCAACAGGGCCAACTGTCCCATCACGTATCGAGTACTGTGGGTTTCCAAGGAACATGAGATGGAAAGTATCCTTGGAGTGGGTATGAACCATGGGTGTGGCCCGCCGCCACCGTGTTCAAGGTTGCAATCTAGGTGGTGGGTCCTGCTTCAAGCAGGGGTATCTGTGTCCCGGCTTACTTGCTGACGGAGCCTGGGACCGTGGAAGCGTCCCCGTTCATCTCTTTCTGTTGTTCCGCTGGGTCGACGACCAAGACGTGCGTTTGGGGTTTGGAGAGGGAATCGGTCCAGAGTCTTCGGTCCCCTCTGGGATTGGCGTGGAAGGATCTCGGGGTGAGGTCGGAAGTACGATTTTCTCAGCATCTTCCAAGTGGCTGATTCGGCGTAGGGTGCCATTATATGTGAACTGGAGAGCTGTCGGAAACAGCCATCTGTAACGGATCTGTTGTTCCTGGAGGAACAATGTCAGAGGCCGAAGTGCTCTTCTTTTCTGGAGAGTGAGTAATCCTGGTAGATTTGAAGTGGAGCGCTCTGAAAAGTGATCTCATCTCCTTGGCGACTGATCGCTGATATTGCCTCTTTCGTCGTAAAGAAGTGGACCCTGGTAATCACATCTGGAGGGGGGTCTGAATCTGTCCCACGGCGCGGGCGGAGTCTGTGGGTCCGGTCCAGCAGGAGCTGGGATTTGTCCAGATCCGGGATTAAAGCCTCAAAGAAACTTCCCACGTAGTCCGCTAGCTTGTTGTCGGGGATGGAGGCCCGGATGCCCCAAATGCGGAGGTTATTGCGACGTGCCCTATTTTCAAGGTCTTCATGTTTGAACTCCAGGATCTCGTATTTGTGATGTAGGGAATCAATAGATTTTTGCATTTCCCCCAGTGTGGTAGCGTGATCCTGGGAATGGACCTCGATCTCTCCGAACCTCTGTTCGAGTTCTGTGACCCTCTGATCCGTTTGGTCAACTTTAGCGGTGAGTTCCGAGAGGCAGGCGCGGAACTCCGATTTGATGTCCGCCATGAAGGCTATCAGGTCTCCTTTGGTGGCGAGAGCACCCCTATCCTCTTGTGGCTTCTGTGGGGTCAGTTTAGGAGGATCCTGTTTCTTGGGTTTCTCTGGAGCCGTGAACATGGCACATATCTGTGCCCTTGCTCACTTTCGTCTGCCTCGACATGCTGCTCGTGTCAGGCGGTCTTAATTAAGAGAGTAGCAGCGAGGCCTAGGACGGCGGGAGGCTGCAGTTGGGGAGATTCGCCCCCTTGGCCCCCGCTCTGGACCAGATCTGGGTGAGTGGGCAGGGGCACCCCAGGAAACGTTGGTATGGGGAGAGGGTCTCCGTCGGGGATGATGCAAGATGGCCACGGGGGTCCCGACTCGTTCTGCGTAGCGGGGGGGCGGGGGGTGGAAGCCAGCTCTCTTGGTCCCTCAGGGTGTATGTAAGCCATAGCCGCCGAGGCAGCAACCCGGTGTGTTCCGGGTCGCCTTGGTACGAATCGGATGAATCTGTTTTAAGTACCGCTCCCCTTCTCCAGCTCTTTGGTGTTCCAGGATCCCGCTACCGCCGAGTGCGGCGTGAGCTGCTTGGTTCCGGCTTGGCGGCCATCTTGGTTTCTTCGGTCGAAGACGGGGGAGAAGTTCAGCTGCTAAATTCTGGTAGAACGCCTCCTCGGTCGAAGGCTATGTTTAGCCAGGTTGTGCCATGTCGGTTCCGGTCGCTTTAGATGGCATTGGCGACGCGGAACCCTGCTTAGAACTGCCGGAATTCGACGGCGGCAGCGGGCATCCCACGGGCGGCCTCAGAGGAGCGACCACATCAATGGCTCTCCAAGCCACGCCCCCCATACTCCTTCATTTTTTAAATCACTCCTTTGTCACAGGAAATTCTTCCCCTTTATCACAGTCTTTCATCACAGTTCCTCTCCTTCATTACAGCTCTTCTCCATCAGTCATCTTTTACAATACTTCATCACAGTTCTTGTCCTTCATCACACTCCATCACAGTCCCTCTTCTCCACATCATCTCAATGCTTTGCCACTCTCCTCATTCATTGCATTCTTTCATCATAGTCTGTCGCCTTTGCCATAGTCCTTCTTCCCCTTCATCACAGTCCTCCTTCATCATTGTTCTACTCCCTCACCACAATCCTTTCTTTTATCACATTGCTTCTCCTTCATCACAGTAAATCTCCTTGTTTACAGTCCTTCGTCATGGGTCCTTTTCCTTCGTTTCTTCTCTTCTCCTTTGTCCTTCCTTCTCCTTTGTAAATCCCTTGTCACAGTCGTTCTCCTATAGCACAATCCTTCTCCTTTAATCCTTCAATCAATCAATGAACTTTATTTCGACTGGTGCCATCACCACATACAAAAGCAACTAAAATACATGGAAACTGCAATTATTTACACATATTGATAAAAAGGATGTGCTTTATGAATAAAATTGAGAACTCATATTTCTAATATTATGGCCAAAAATGCAAAATAATCCATGAAACATTATGGAGTAATTTCTTTTTGTGATGCATACGTTTTAAATCAAGTCACGGGTAAGTTAGTTCTTTAAAAACTGCGAGCCAGTGCTTTCAATAAAAAATGCAGTAACAACATTAAACGCACAAATAGAATTATTGATTTTAAACACTTTAACATCACTCCTGTGCTTAATACCCAATAGGGCTAATTAAAAGTTGGCTGGTGCCGTAATATCGTGCCTGCATTAACATATACCAGCACGTTAACGCACCAGCCAACTACAAGTTTGCCGGTAAGGTGGCAAATGACCTCCGTCTAAGAGCTGGAAGTCATTCGCAACCTTACCGGAAAGACTCACCAGCATTACAGGCGTCGGTATTACCCGCGCCTCTAATACTGTCAGAATCCTCCATGGAGTCCAATAGGACTGAAATGGGCATATGAACAGGCTACCGCCACTCGTAATCCGGTGGATTTACACCAGACCGAGTGGCAGTAACGGTAATACAGATTGCCAGTATTCTGCCAGATGTACCGCAAGAATACTGAAAAACTTGCAATGAGTCCCAATGATTTTAATATCAGTTTAATCCACTTAGTTCTCAAATTGTCATATAATGGACAGGAAAACAATCAATGGCATTTTTCTTCATCCCAGCTTTTGGAATGCTGGTAGTTTGATCATTGCTCAGTGCCACAACGACTTGTGAACTTGGTGAGCGGCAATTTTCCGAATTGCAGTTTAACAAAGAATGTTTCCGATAGTTCTCACATGGATAGTCTTTATACCTCTCGGGCAATGTTCCCCCTAATAATTTTTACCTACGTGCGGAAATAGTTGACTTTCATGTGCACATAACATTCCATGTGTGCAACTAATTAACGAAGTCGGTCACTTTGTGTGCCAACACATTCAGTGAGCAACAATCTCTGAAGAGAGTTTGGAAGAGAATTTCCCCTTTCCAAACCACACCAATTCTTTACAAACCTCTATAAAAGATGCATCTTGCAACACTTTTCCCAAGATATAGGCTAAAAGAAAAATAATTGATATGTTCTGTTATGCTAATAGAATGTGTTGAGCGCACTGTCACCCAGGGTTATCATGGTGCTAGGATGAGTAAAGGTAGAGCAGAGGAAACTAATTAGAACATGAGGGTTTTCAAAAGGCGTCTGAATTCCAGAAGGTTAGCAGTGCATCTCGGAGACAGAGGCAGCGTATTCCACAATTTCGCCGCTGCCACTGAGAAAGCACAATCTCCGATCCTAACATGATGGGAAGAATGAACTGTAAGCAGACAAGCCGAGCCGGAGCGAAGAGCACAAGTGGGCTGGTAATGGAGAAATCCTGAAGATAACTGGCACCGAGACCATAAAAGGCCCGATGCACCAGGCAAAGAGACTTGAATTCAATTTGCTTAGCCACCGGCAGCCAGTGAAGGGAGCGAAGAACTGGCATTTTATGATTCCCATAAGGGATATTCATGGCTACCCTAGCCGTCAGGTTCTGCAATAGCTGAAGCCGATAGATTAGAGGATTGGTATGATTTGACCGTGGCATAATTGTTCGCAGCGGAATTGACCATAGTCAATTTTGCCATGAACCCAATTGTGCTGCGTCCAAAATCAACTAATCCATGCCACTCCACTCCCACCCCCCAATACATCCCCACCATTTCGTATAGCTTAAATTCATTCAACTAGGCCATACGGTTAAATATTTTTGGTCAAATTGGCCAATTCCGGATTAGGCTCTTAGGCTGGGCAAGATAGAGCGCATTACAATAATCAATGCGACTTAATACCAGTGTGACGACCACCGGTGACCAAACCTTCTGGGGGGAGCAGAGGGAGGACCTTCCTAAGAATTCTCAGATGGTAGTGTCCAGCTTTGAAGACAGCCGCCACCTGGGTACTCATAGAAAGTATGGCAGAGAAAACAACACCCAGGTTCCTGGCTGTCGCCACCAGTGCTAGAAAGGCAGTGCTGGGGGCCAGAAGGCCGGGGTCCACAGTGAAGGAAAGGGGGAGGCATCCACCACAAGAACCTCTGTATTGTCAACATTAAGCTCTAGCCAATTCTGATTCATTTCCGACGGCCGCCAGGCAGAGGCTAAGACGTGACAACACCTCAGCCTGGTCGAGATCAAAGCGCACCAGGATCTGGGTGTCGTCAACATAGGCATAGCATTGAAAGCCGAGGGGCCGGATGAGAATCGGAAGAGGCTGCATATAAATGTTGAACAACATTGGCGACAAGGTGGGGCCCTGGGGAACACCACAGACAATGTGAAACGAGGCAGAGAGGAAGGGGGGCAAGAGAGAGCGTCTGACTACGCTACGCCAGGAAGTCAATCAGGCAAGAACTGAACCCACCAGGCCAATCTTAACCATGCAAGATATTAGAGTAGGGTGGTCGACAGTGTCGAAGGCCACAGAGAGATCCAATAAAATCAGTGCTCCCATCCTGCCACTGTCAACCAGCCTGGTCAGATCATCCTGAACCGAGACCAGCACACTCTCAGTCCCCCGCCGAGGACGGAAGATGGACTGGAAAGGGTTGAGAACACTGGTAGTCTCCAAAAAGGAGGACAGAAGTGGAGAGATCAGAGCCTCCACCAATTTCATAAAGAAAGGGAGGAGTGAAATGGGGTGAAAGGTAGCCGGAAGAGCAGGATAGAGGGAGGGCTTTTTCAATAAGGGAATGACATCTGCATGTTTCAATTCAGCAGGTGTGTGGCCCGTCTGGCAAGACACATTGACAGCTAACGTAATCCAGGAGATAAGGGCAGTGGAAATATCTTTAACAATGTATAAAGGAATAAGATCAGAGGGACCTGCATATTTTAACTGGGCAATGGCCTTAGCGACCACATCAGTGGTAAACACTGGGACGGAAGACCACACCCATCTGGGTTCCATAGTAGCAGACTCCTGTGCAGGGCACAAGGAGGCGATGGAGCTGATCTTTAAACAAATTAGTTTCAATTTTTGTGATAAAAAAGAGCGAGAGTGAATCACAGAGCTCTTGAGATGTGATTACAAAGAGATCATCAACCAGTTCAAGACTTTGAAATCTGCCACATTTCCTTGCAAAAGTAGTCATATGCAAAGAAAGATATGTGCATGCACAAACAACATTGTAAGCTCAGAATAAGCAAAAGGCTTAGTTGTGGGTAATCATTTTTCGACACTGCTCAGAGACAACACAGTTTTGTGCCATTGGAAAAACACTCATGTGTATTATAAAAAATAAGTATTGCTTATCATAACTGATGGGGCTGGCAGAAATTTCAGACATGAAACATTATTTGCCAGGTGGAATAATGACAAAAGAGTGTGCCAAAAATCACGCTGAGAAGAGTTCTTTGAGGAAGTAATTCAAGGGCTAGGAGAACATGCCTCTCATAAATTCAGGATTATATTTTCATCAGAATAGCCTCACAGCAAGGTATGATCATGAGGATTCCAGTGGCACTGCTTTTCAACATTACATTGTCCTCTGAACCGAGCAATGACTACACTTACTAAAAAAATAGCCTTACAGCTAGGTATCCATATCACAAATGTTTACACCCTATAAAAAAGAAAACGTGCCCAACAAAATACATAAGGAGTACAAATAAACTCAACAAAAAGTAGGAAACAACTACCACATAGGAACCTAACCCCTGATTCTACCCACAACATTCAATTGATATTTGTGAATCAGTGACCAGCAGAGCAGTGCCATAGGAAGGAGCTCTAATAATATTACAGCCCGGTCTCAAGAGCAAATGTACATTTATCTTTGTACAACATCTTTTAAAAAGTATAAAGTATCCTTATTGGTAAAGCTAATTACCCTTTTACTCCCTGAAAAATCATATGATTCCAAGTAGGGAGTACAATTTTATCAAAGCCCTGCTTGCAGCCCTGAAATAGGAAGTGAGATGACTAGGGACAGAATCAATATTCTGTCTAAGCTGCGCGCATGTGTGCTTTCCCAGCTTGCCTTCTGGTACAGCTCAGAAGAGTTTTAGCAGCGCACACAGACAATTCCCTCCTTCGGAAGAATCAGTAAGGCACAAGCCACCACAGTTATCCGACATTTGCTGTTTCTTAATAAAGCTAAATTATACAAAAAAGTCTCGATATTCTGGTCTATCTTATTTACATTACTATTCAACCATGATCGTGAACACCTAAAGACCCTAAAACAGAATATAACCTCAAGAGGTTAAAAATGAATATGAAAATCTGGCTCCATGAACAAAAGATCTAATTAAGACATGTCTGCACATATTAACCAAATATACTTCCATTCCGACCCATGACTCCTGTGCTTGACTTTACCAGACTTATACCGTATGACCAACTTCCACCACATGGCCACATTTAGCTATTACCTGCCACCTTGAATCTGCCTACCGTCTTCTGTGGAACTTGTACCTATGCTCTACTTGTTTTGTGTTTACTGTGATATGAATAATGTTCAAGCACAAGAGTTTCTGTTACTCATGGTGCCTTAGCAAAAGCATCAACCATGCTCTAACCCAACTGTCAGCTCAAATATTGGATATTGACTTTAAGAAGGCTACTTAGTTGTGTAACCTCATCCATTGTTTCCTATTCTTATACATATGTCAGAGGGGCGCTTCAAAGTCGTACCCTTGCAAGTTAATGCATTATAAATCTCAAATAAATGTTAATTTGCCCTCTAAGGATTTTGAGTATGCTAACGCCGTGCTCAGCTTCTCCTACTTTAGCATTGCTAACATCAGCTTATAAGTGGAGAGCAACATTGCAGTAACATTTACTTAGCCTTCAAGGGATTATGTGTATGAAATATGTCTGGTATATATTATATTATATATAGTATTAGGGCAACAGATATTCAGACAACTTCAATGCTTTTCACATGCTCTGCATCCTTTCCAGGTTTTCAGAGTGCCTTTCGTCAAAGACCTTAAATGCTATGGAAAGTCTTTGCTGTATGAAAATGATTCCAATGAGCACTTGTATAATCCTACCGAACAATATTAGGGTGGAGGATGTTGAAAAACGATCTTGTTTTCACTACAAAATAATTGCGTGTATGCAGATTCATGGCATTGTCTGAAACTAGCGATAATAACATGTTGAGGATTTAAATATTTTTTGCTTGCAAAGTATTGTGGGTGTGCAAATATCTATGCGAGCGTTTTACTACTACAAACCCTCACTTTTAGCAGAGCATTGTGAACTAGCATTGGATTCTACCACAGGAACCAGAGGTAGGGTGTTGCAGGGAAGGGCACAGCACAACACTCCTTGGAATGAAGAGCAAATCAGCAACTTTCAAAAACCATGTCAGGCTTTCGGCAGTATAATGGAGGGAATGTGCTGTTTGATTGCTTTAGAGGACAGAAAACTAGTAAGAGTCTAGGAAACCGTACCTTCTGAGTTCTTTCTATGCTTAGCTGCTGAGGGCTTTCCAATATAATCACGTGTCCTGTGTTTAGTGCTTCTGTCATCCCCATGCATCTTCTTTAACTGATAACAGTGATTTGCAGAAGAGGGGCCCCAAGTTACAAAAGAACAAAAGAAGGCACTCACACAAACTCTTGTGTTTTTCTGATATGTACTTAAAAGACAAACATATGTGATTTGCTTGTGGTGGGGAAGGGAGAGCAAAACAGCTACAGGGTGTATGACGTCCAGGCCCTTAAAGTGCTTTTGTGCCAAATAGTTTGACACTAAATGTTGCTCAGAGCAATTTTCCAGTTGATCTTTTAGAAACCAATCCTTAAAAAAGGAAGTTAGACTAGCTTTAAAATGATTCCCAAAATTTCAAAGGTGCTCCCGAAAGGAAGAAATGCACATTGTAAAAAACATTTTCTTCAGAAATGTAAGCCATAATAATGACTTTCCACCTTGTGTTTCTAATATATCCCTGAGCACCACACAATCATTGAGTAGTTTGTGTTTATTCCACAGTTTTACCTAGTACAATAGCAGTTGTATCATGATATTTTATTTAACCCCTTGGGTGCCCAATTCCAAATGCATTGGAGTTGAGGGGCGTTATTAGGGAGTTCCATAAAGCATTTCCATATCTTATTTTCTATGCCTTGAAGGCTAGTAGAGTTGCAGTAGCTCCATATGCCTGTATATTGTACATGTCCAAGGCATGGGATAGAGTTTTGCCTCTGAATTGTGCAGAAAAATGAATAAATGCCCCTCCGTTTTTTGCTAGGGCAATATCGCTTTTCTCTACCTGAAGGGATCATTTTAATCTGTTCTGATTAAGCTGCCTTTGCAAACCAGATGGACTCTTGGAAAAAAAGGACAATGCCATCCACTAGGTCCCATTTTATTTCAACTAGTGATAGTGCATCAATTTCTGACTAGTTAATAGTCACTGCCAAATCAGTAATGTACAAGAGAAACAGCAGGGGATACAACCCTGCCTGGCGCCATTGCTGATAGATATCGGGTCAGTACATTTGCCTCTTATTCTCCATTGAATCAGGGCATGATGTCTTGGTATAGGGAATAGATATCTCTCACTTGGCTATAGGAAGTCTGCACAGAAAGAAGACAGTGCCATAGAAGTGAACGCAGGACGGTATCAAAAGCTGTTTGGAGGTTGAGGGAAGCTAAATGCATTTTTTGACTTTTTAATATCCAACATTTTTACAGTGTCAGAAATAATCCAAATGATTGACAGATGGTTGACACATTTTTTGTGAATACTGCCTGGGCTTCAGTTATTACATTCTGCTCTGCTGCTTTTTTCTTTCAGTCTATACAGAATGATGTTGGTGTATATTTTGCACAAACTCTCCCAATGTGATATGGGGCAGTAGTTGGTGGGTAACTAATGATCACCCTTCTTATAAATTGGAACAATTATATCTTCTCTCCAACTGTTTGGTATACTGAAAGTACTATTTATTTTGTTGAAGAATTGTTTTAAAAAAAGGTAACCATATGACTAATTCATTCTTGATTAAGTCTAGTGGGAGATTATCGAGTCCAAGAACCATGTTACTATGTTGGGACCACAAGGCTTTCCGGACCTCTACACTTGTAAACTACTAAGGTATATTGACCATAGGGGACAGCTCCTCATATAAAATATTGCATCAGATACCAATTTTCCTGGATCCTATTCCATTGGCCTATCCAATAAATATAGTGTTCAAGCCAAGCACGCCCAAATATATTGTTGGCCAAGGTCTCCCTATCCATGGTGTTACCACGTCTGACAAGAGACCAGCAATCTCTGGAATTTTTCTTCCTGGCTATGTTATTAAGAGTCTCCCACAGTGCAAAGGATTGCTCTGCCTTTTTCTGGGAAATCAAGTCTTTGTATTTTCTTTATTATTTCCAATGCAGAATTAGGATCCCTCCATTTCTGAGTTTTTAATTCTTCAAAAGATCCTTTTTGGCTCTCCTGGAATCTCTGTCATATCCCTTTCATTTCTTTTTATCAGTATTTTGTTTTACAGAAGATAAGGTTTGCCACACATGGTTGATCCACGTTTACCAGCTCAACATAAAATGCAGCCCTTCCTCACTGAACTTTATTATGGTCCTTCTCTTAGGTCATAGTCCTTCTTCATACTCTTCCTTCATCGCAGACTTTCTCCTTCATTGTAATTGTAATTGTTTATTTGTAAAGCGCTTATACACAAGTGAAGTGCTTCAAAGCGCTTCAAGGCAGGAATGGTACAAGGGAATACAGTCTTCATTCTTAGGCTTTGAAGATTACGAATGATCTTAACAAAAAACTACCATACTGGGCCAGAGGCATTTTTACTAGTGCAAGTGCATGACAGGAAGGAATGAGGGAAGGGGGGAGAGGCGGAGATGCCTATGTACTATGCCTAACAACCAGTCAGATAGTGCAAGTCCATTACAAGGAGTGGGGAGAGAAGAGGAGGGGGGAAAGTGAAAAATGACATATAGAACAATAAACTACCGCCTGGCACCATTTCAGATTGATTGGTGATTGGTTGTCACTAATACGCCTATGTTCGAGTAGTTCAGGTACAGCCCAGCAAGGGAGAAGAGTCAGAGGGAGGACAGGAAAGACAAACTTGCTAGGCCTAGTGCATTCACGTGCAAGTGCATAGACAGGAAGTGCGAGGGGGGTGCGCCCAGTCCAGTACAGGCCTGAGTTAAGTGCAGGGTGGTTGCCCCTCTCGAGGCATGTATTCTGAGTGCATTGGTGCCAAGCAAAGAGCAGAGGCCCAGAGTCCAGTGCAGGACGGGCGGGGGGAGCCTTGGACCTGTGAGACTCTGGAGGTGTACTGAGTCAATGAACTGAGCAGGTAGGGAAGAGGAAGAAGGAGGGGGCAGGAGAGAGTGAAGGAGGTTAGCAGGGGAGAGGGAGAGAGAACGAGGAAGAGAAGAGGAAGGCCTTGAGGAGTTTCCAGAACTTAAGGAGGTCCGGTTCAAGATGGAGAGAGGCAGGGAGGTTGTTCCAGAGGGAGGCACTTGCAGAGGATAGGAATCTACCGCCAAATCTCTGTTTGGAAAAACGGCTCACCCGCAGAGAATTGGAGGAGGCAGAGGGGAGGGCTCTAGAAGGAGAGTATTTAGGAAGAGTGCATTGTATATTGTGCAGACTCAGGCCCCAGAAAGCCTTGTTGATTATGCAGAGGGACTCATCTCATTCTGTCCCCTTCATCGGAGTCCTTTGCCTTTGTCACAGTCCTCCTTCATCACAGTCCTCATTTGTCACAGTCAGCCTCTGTCACAATCCTCTTTTGCCAAAATCCTCTTTTGTCACAGTCCATTTTCTTCTTCAGAGTCCTTCACCTTCACTACAAGCCCTCGTCCGAATTCTTGTCCTTCCTTACAGTCCTCCTTGTTAGTCACAGTCCTTGTTGGTCATTGTCCTTCTCCTTCTCTTGTATTACAGTCCTCCTCTTTCATCACTGTCCTCCACTTTAATCACAGTCTTTCCTTCTCCTTCTTCAGAGTCCTCCTTTGTTATAGTCTTTTTCCTTCATCACAGCCCTTCTTCATCACAGTCTTTCTCCTTTATCACAGTCTTTTTCTGATCAATGTCCTTCTCCTCCTGCTCTGTCCTTCACCTTTGCCATGGCCCTTCTCTTTTGTTACAGTCATTCTGCTTCTTCACACTCCTTCTCCTTTGTTAGTTATTCTCCTTCGTAACAGTCCTTCTCATTCATCATAGTCCTTCATCTCTGTTCGTTGTCGCATTGTTTCAGCCTCAATATGAGTTGGGCAGTGCAGTGAAAATCTGTGGCAATAAGGTGGTATTACAGTATAGCCCCACATTACCACACTGCCCAGCTACGAGTTTGAGGTTAAGGTATAGAAAACACCTCCAGCAAGAAGCTGGAGATAATTCCTCCACCTTATTGTCCAATTTCAGCCAAATCAGCGATATTACAGCCAGCAAATTACTGCCATTAATTATGGACTCCAATTAATGGGGACTAACATCATCTACCAACACTTGTAATACCACCGGAGCAAGTGGTGGTAGCAGTAATTCTGTTTGGTGATATCTCAGCAGATTTACCCCCAAGAAACCACCAAACTTGTAATGAGGCTTTTTATTCTTTGTCACAGTCTTTCATTATAGTCCTCCTCATTGGTCACAGTCCTTCATCAGAGTGAGTTGTCCTGGTCCTTGCTCTTCAACTTGTTGAGTAGACATGGACTGCGATTCCATTCCTACCCAGACGATAACCAGATTTATATCAAGATAGATAACTTTGAGGATGCACTTGAAAAGATGAATCAACGCATGAGAGAAATCAAGAGGTGAATTGCAAGTAATCCACTGCAGTTGAATGCATCAAAAACAAACTAATATTGTTTGGACCTGAAGGTAAATTGATTCAGAAGAGACAATTAACCCATGTCCGGATATTAGGGAAAGAATTCCTCTACTCAAAGAAAGTAAAAGATCTTGGGTGTCTGGGGCAGGAGGAAAACTTGGGCGTGGAAGCACAAGTGGGTGCCAAGGTGAAAGCAGTATACTATTCACTGTGTGTGTTGCGAAATGTGCTCCCATTTGTCCCAAAGGAAGATTAGGCAATAGTGGTAGGAGTCTTAACGAACTCACACTTAGACTACTGTAATAGTCTGCTGGCAGGGCTGCCAGGTAACCAAATCAATAATTACAGAGGGCCCAGAATGCAGCAGTTAGACTCATTGGTCACCTAAGGAAGTGGGACCATGTCTCTGCCTTACCTAGATTGCTGTTTTAAGGTGTCATGTCTGATGTTCAGATGAATTAATGGTCTGCACCTGAGTATCTTGCAGCCAAAGTGTGCGCCTATCATCCTACAAGAGACCTATGATCAGGAGACAAATTGCTGATGTGCATACCTTGGACTAAACAGGTATATAAGGGAGACAGAAGGTTTGCTGTGTTTGGCCCCAAAATTTGAAACCAGCTTCCCTTGGATATACAAGCCTGCCCATCCATGGAACTCTTCAGGAAGAGGCTAAAAACCTTTCTATTTAAATAAGTCGCCTAGTACACATCCCACTTGTAATATGTACACACTATGTCTGGTATATAGTGTTCATCTGCGCCCGAATGCAATTCAGTCTGCTTGGTGCACATAAGAAATTCTAAAATCAGAATAAAGTCATATTCGGAGCATCATTCTCTCATGCACAGCTACTTAATGAGTGTGGTCAGCACTACCACAGCTGGGTATCTCTGGAATTGTTACATCCTGGCTTGAGGTTTCTTGCTTTGTGTTTGCCCCATCCTTCAGTTTTACATTCAGATCTGCTTGCTGTGTTCTGCTTTTTGCAGCACATCCATTACCATTCTTTTTCGCTGCCGTGCTTACTTGTTTAGACTTCCTGGCCGTGGACTTTTATTGGACTGTTATTATATTATCTTCCAGGATTTGGTATCTGATTGGTTTGAACCTCCACCTGCTTCTGCTTTGGATCTTTTTCACTGGGTCGGTTCTTAAACTGATCTCTGAGGTGTTTGGGCTTGGACTTGGCAGTTGCTGCTACCATGCAAATTATGTTTTGGGGGCCAGGCCCTCCTGATGTGGGTACATAGACACATGAGAAAAGGGGAGGGACAGCAGCAGAGCCTCTCATGGGCTCTGCGGATGACACAGAGTCCTGAAATGAAGGGAAGGGTCAGAGGCAGAGCCTATTTTTGGCTCAACTAGCCCTGCGAGCAAGCCTGGTCAATCAATACCCTCTGGAAAGGAGCCACTAGAAAGGAAAGGAGTTCTGCCTTAAGTATAGTGTTCTTCTTTACTCAGGGCTGAACAAACACAAGTCTTTCAGACTGCAGTTTTTAGGTATAGTGAACATCTGAGGAATTTACGCAAGGAAGAGGTGTCATATCCTGAGCTCTGGTAGGCCAGTGCTGTAACAAGATATATGCATGAGTTAATTACATACTGAGCGACCACATACTCAAATGATGTGCAAATGCATTTATAGCTTTCGCTCGATAGGGCTAGGAGAGATGTCTGCTTTCATGCTGCGCAGTCTGCTTTTATCAGGGTTTGCAGATACAGGAGCCATTTGCTTACCCACCAACATTTGCAAGAACCTTCCACTGCAGCTAGCATACTAGCTGAAAGGGTTGTCCTATGTGTTGTGATGAACTATTGCAAGCCACAAATGTTTGCAATAAATAGATCAGAACTACAGTAGCTGTGTGTAATATGGGCAGAGTTACAGAGACCTCTCGCCCATGTACGTGGATGCTGGCGAGCTGGAGCCGGGACCCACAGAAGTGGGACAGCAGATGTCAATGAAACAGGCAGATATTAACAGACAGCTGTAGGGTT
This sequence comes from Ambystoma mexicanum, assembly GCF_040938575.1. Taxonomy (NCBI): domain Eukaryota; kingdom Metazoa; phylum Chordata; class Amphibia; order Caudata; family Ambystomatidae; genus Ambystoma; species Ambystoma mexicanum. Next base: position 694,902,197 of record NC_090931.1, read on the forward strand.
TAAGAAAAGACCGCAGACCAACTGAACTGAAGGTCCCACTGGGGAAATGACCTGCCAGCATTCAGAAACCTGCACGCTAAAATTGGCCTATTTAGGCAGACTATGTGGGTGTCTTTCTGCAGTTGAAATCTAGAGAAACCTAAAAACATAAATGTAATACAAGTGCAGATTGGGAAAGCACATCACATTGCTGGCTGAGACATAAATGCAGCATTTTTCTCAAAAACTGTCACCCATCAAAAGGTGGTGCACTGTGACAATTCAGACCCATGTTACAGCAGAAAAACCAACAGCAGATAATTAAGTGTATTTTATTAATAACTGAAAGTGAACCCTGATCAGTAAAACACACTGTATGTCACAGAATAAAGACTGATGTTAGAAAATGCAATCTGTACGTTCCCTTCAGCCAATCACAATCTGTGTGGAATTTGCAAATGGCTTTCTCCAGTGCCAGCCTGGTTTTTGCATCCTAGCTGTTTACAGGGTGTTGAAAACACACTTTCCCCAAACTTGCTGTCTCTGAAGACGTGGCTCTATGCAGGACAAATGGCCCTAGCCAGCGCATGACTGGAATGTGGGGGACGGGCTACAATCAAGGGAAGCTGAAACTCTGAAATAAATACAAGAAAATTGAAGCTTTTCAGATCGAAATGATGGTCCACTACAGATAAAGGACAGGTTGCCAGATGGCTGCAGGGCCTTGTGACATCACAGGGCCGGCCAAGCTCATTATCTTTTTTTCCGCATAATCCCAGTCATTCTTTTCCAGGCCCTCTAGTCACTATTTCCTGCACTCCCTATCTGCTCAGACAAAACACTACCAATCCCAAAATTCCCCCGGTTCACTTCATACTAGTAATTCCAGTCATTCCCGTTTGCCTCACAAACCCTTCTACTCATTTAAAAATCCCTCCAAACCCACCCTTCCGGGATCACCAAAGAACTCTAACACAACGGTTGTAATCCCATATAGCACTGTTTCCCCATTCTATCCCATAGAACAATCTGACAATCTACCCTCCCTTTCTGACATGTGCACTTTCACGCATTATGAAAGACAACAGACTAACCCCAAAAGTTTACCTGGCATGTTCCAACCCCAGTGTCCAGCAAAGTCAGGCAATTAACCTGAATCACACACACGTGACGGCCCCTTTCTTTCCCCACAGGGATAAAAGGTGGAGCAAGAGAGCACAGTATGAGCAAGGCAGACCGCACAACGAGACAGCTATCCAGGCCAGGCAGTTCAAGAGGAGGAGAAAGGCTGCAAATATCGAGAGGCTGACAAGGAGACGGACAACCTTGCCCTTTTCAATGCAGACACGCAAATCCTCCACAGAGGGAATCGTAGGAAGGAGGGGACAATAGCCCAAGTATGCTGCAACAGATGTCAACAGTACACACAGCATGTCGACGCTGATAAGCGAGAGCGAGGGAAACTCCTGCTACCGTGGTACCGACCTTGACTCCATTTAACAGGAAAGCCAAGTGGTTCATCACAGCCAGTGAGTCGAGGGGAGAGCCGATAAGAGCTGGGCCGTGGTGAATGAAAGTTGCAAAGGGGCAAGTTGAGCCAAATTCAAAGAACTGTAGTTTAGGGTAGCTCAGCTGCAGAGAGAACCGGCACCACATGGGTGCTAACTCGAGAGACTCTAGTCGATCCCTGCCTGAGTGAAACTACAGATAACAGAAGGGTGTAGGAGAGCCGCCAAGTTAGGTCAAAGTGGTCATACAGGAGGACAATTAAAATCCCTGTACAGTCAAAAGCCTTTGACCTAAGAACTCTAGAGAAAGTAAGGGAAGTGTATCCCGCCTCGTGAGAAAGCAAGTGAAGTGAATCCAACAATTAATTAAAGCAAAGTGATTGGGAAGTTGGCAAGAGTGAACCCGGAAGAGGAATGCTAACAAAGAAGGGGCAAAGTCTAAAGTCCCAAGAAAAAGTGTTTTGACAAAGGTGAGCCCGGTAGAGGGATGTCCACTGGAACTGTTTGAAAAGACATTTATTTATTTATTTTTTAAAACATTTGTTTTATTTATTTGCATTTATAAAGCGCACAAATGGGCCAGGGGCATTGTGGCGCTGCTACAGAAGGCTTTACTTACAATCAGACATGACATAGTTACAGCAAATGACACATGTACAGTATGGTGTATAGTTGTAGCAAGAGGCATAAATTGTGCTGTTACTTAGGTTACAGTTTGAACAGCGTATCTATGCATGTATCTTAGATCTAACAGAACATTTTCGTTTTCAACATTTTACGGAAGGTGATGTAGGATTTTTCGTTTCTTAGTGAGGTTGGCAGCACATTCCAGTTTTTGGGGGCCAGGTGCTGAAAGCTGGACCCTCCAGCTTTGGTTCTTTTGAAAGTGGGTACGTCTATCTCATTGGAGAGATGTGACCTGGTGGGTCTTCTTGAAGAGTGTAGGGTGATTCTTTCTGACAGGTATGGTGGGGCATCCATGGAGAGGCACCTGTGTGTATGGCCAGTGTTTTGAAAAGAATACATTCTTTTACCGGTAGCCAGTGGGCGTCTTTCCTGGCTTGAGAGATGTGTTCCCTCTTGGGAATGCTAAGTGCTGCTCTAAGGGCATGATTTTGTGTGACTTGACGTTTATTGAGGTTTTCTGCCGAGGTGCATACATTGAGACACAAAGGGGAGTGAATGCCCCAAAAGTGAAAGGAAAGCCATAGTGAACCTGGCGGAGGAAGGCTGATATTCGAGAGGGATTTGCGCCCAGAAGAAGGGAATCCAGAGGCGAAGAACAATCACCTCAAGTGCAATCTGAAAGGAACTTTTATTTGTTGTTTTCTAAACCTATCAGGCCCTCAGAACTAGGAGAAGCAACCACCGAAGGCCCTGATATCGGTAAGGACTGTTTTGTGGGTTGGTGCCCGGAAAAGGGGGATAGAGGGGGTGAACCACCATCACCCTATTCGAGAGCCATAGTGAGGAGGGAGGCTGAGATTCGAGAAGGGTCTGCACCCAGAAGAGGGGGACCCAGGATGAGACCATCACCCAAAACAAACTTTCATTTGTTGAAGGAACTTTTGTTTTGTTATTTGAATACATCAGGCCCTCGAAGGCAATGAGACTTGGGCATCGACGGCCCTGATAGCTGCAAGTGGAACTGTCGTCTCGTGCTGGGGAAGCTCGAAAGTGTACTGTGCTCCAAGGTCCTACCTTACCCCATGCTCAAAAGGTGGGGAAGGGAGACCCACGGTACCACATTCGGACATATTATTTGTGAAAACTTCTTCCTTTTCTTGAAAAGTATTCCACACCCTTTTTGTATTAGTTGTAAGGTTTGGCAATAGGTTTCTTAGTATAGGCCCTTTTTATTTGGCACAACGCCACTAGGACTGCTTTATTTTCATTTGATGGTCGACGCTTGCTCCCATCTTAGATTTAGGTTTAGATTAGGCATTGTTCTAACCTGCATACAGTTTAATAAACATCCTTGAACTGTGATCACTTGTTTGTCTTTACTGTTGCCACCATACCCCTAGTTTTGCACATGGCTATAATATGTACCAGATATCCTCCCTCTTCTGCTGTCACCTCTTGTAGCAAGAATTGCTTTGGCGTTTCTGTGAGGTGTGGGATGAGTGAGCAAAGATAGCATGTGCCAGTGGTGCTCCCTCCTCCCACCTTCTTCACTTCCCCATACCATACATTTTCTGAGGCCAGGTCCACTCCCTCCCCTCAATTTTGTAGAATTCTTGTGGACTAATTATACTCCACTTAGTGAGTGTCTCCCTATCACCACCAGGTGATGGGCCCAAGTTATCCATATGTGCTAAATGCTAGAAAAGAAGACAGAAATGAAAGATGCAGAACAATACAATGCTTTTTACTTTTTCCCCACTCTTTTCTTTAATCCCATCCCCTCTTCTTTTCCCTTGTCCGTCCTTTATTTCTGTTGCAGGCCTTCTGTAACACCTTATTATAGTACAAAATGTTAATGTAATTTGGGTAATACTCCCCATCAAGTTATTCCTCCTCTTTCTGATGTGCTTCTGGTATCGCAACAAGCATCTGAGGGGTGTATCCATGCACATCGTTCTTTTATTTTCACTGATGTGGCTGTTGAGAAGACCATTTCAAAAGGTCCACAAAACCGATGCTCCTGCCACCTTCTTACTGTATTTCGAATAAGTATTTTATCCCTGGATAAAGAGGCTGTGTTAGCGGAAATGCTTTGCGGGCTTGTGCACACTGTTCGATGTTGGTTCACTCGCTTGTAGATCGCTGGACCTGGCAGGAATGTAGCGAAGCACATTGGTCATCTCAATTAAATAGTCTTTCATTTAATTGCCAAGGATTTCTGAGCTAGGGTTAGCATCTGAAAGTGAATGTGAAGGAGGGACTGGTGCATGCATTCTCCTTCCTGTTACAATTTCATGCAGAGTTGGGTGGTGCTCCACAGAATGTGCATTTTGAAGGGCGAAAAGTGCAAGAGGGAGGCAAAAAAATAACATTTTGGCATTTTGGCACATAGTTGTTAGCTTAACCAAGCACTCTTTTAGTAATCCATTAATTCTCTACACAATCCCATTCGCCTGCAGCCGGTAACCCGTGCAAAGTTTGTGGTATCTCCTCAATGAGATTGTTGGCCAAGTGTTGGCAATTATCTGACCTTATCTCCTCACATATACCCCATGTTAGGAATACTTCCATCACTAGTAACTTTGCTGCTGATTTTGCATCATTCTTTGCACTGGGCCCCGTCTCAAGCTAATGTGAAAACGGACAGACCACTACGATTAGGTACCTGTAAGAGGCACAGCTTTCTTGCATGTCAACATAATCGATATGCAAGGATCGGAAGGGCCCTCCCGGCCGTGGTATTGTTCCTTGCAAGTTTTTAAAGTATGACCAGACAGAAACTGTTTGCAAACCATATAATTTCCCATGAACTCAGTCACTCGCTCATGCAGGTTTGGAACATACCATCACTCACTCAACTCTACAGCTATGCTTTCTTTGGATGCATTGGTAGGAAATTGCAGCTGTTCTAAAGCTACATTTAACAATTTTGTGGCCATTACAGGGAAGGAAACCTTAGCAGTGATAAAAGTGGGAAGGACTACCATGATACTAATGTAAAGTGCAGGGACACCCTTGCACTACTGAGAGTGGACAGACGAACCCTATCTTGAATTGGAGAACCTGTCAAAGAAGGAAGCGCATCCTAGGCTGTGCAGGCACTAATGTCAGGGGAACTGGGGCCCCTTGTTCTTGGTAAAATGGGATGGTGGATCCTTATTCTGACTACACTGGAAATCAGTTGAGTGCCCTAACTGAAGCGTTAACTACTCAGGCTGTCAGTGTATGGTTAAAAGATAGGCTGGAGCTTGTGCTGGCCCTACTGTAAATAGAAAGGGAGTGACTTGGCTCATATATGTGATACCAATGTGTACCCACTCCTTAATGGAAGGGGATGTGGTTACTTGGAACTATGTCCTGGCAGTGCCCTGGCACTCATGGAAGGGAAGGTGGGGGACCTTGCCACTGACAGAAGTGTGAGGTGAGAAATCAGGCAATTATGGAAATGCATCAGGAATGATGTTGCTATGGATTGGTAGCACCCGTACTCTGCTGATGGATCAGCCCAGTGCTAATGTAAGTTCAAATATTGATAAAGTTCAAACTTGTTACATGTTTCATTAAAAAAAATAACATGAATAATTTTCAACATCTTATTGATTGAAAAATAGTGATCATGAGATTGCATACAAACAATGTTTTGTTGCTCCACATCTTGCTCGAATACATAGCATATACTAGCAAAGCACTTGAAAAAGTTGTATTTATGTTCATTAAACTCCATTCACATAATATTCCTTAACATATTACATTGTGGTCTAAGGAGTTAAACCCTCACAATAAATGTATATGATCACATGCCTACTAGGTATTTTAGAGTTTTAGTATTCAGATGTGCACACCCAGGTAAAAGTGTTCATTCATACCGAGAGGATTTAAGGAGTCCAAACAGAGGATCCAGATAAGAGTTCCCTCTTTGATAACTTTCTGTCAATATCCCTGCATCTTGGGAGTGAATGAACCACCTGCAGTATCACATATCTCATCTGTGAAATGTTGTGATTTCATTCTTGGAAGCGTCTATACACTGGTGATTTCTCATTATGTGATGTGTATGAATGCTCTGTCGAGCGTTCTTTAGCCCTCCTTGTGCTGTGCCCTATTTAATACTTCCCACATGGGCAACGGATGCGATAAACATTCCACGTGTCACATGTGGCGTAATGATGAAGTGCAATATTTTTGTTGTTGTTGCCAGTGTGTGGATGTCCAACTGAGTCCCCCTTTAATTACGTTGTGGCAATGTTGGCAAATCAGATATGGAAATGTGCCAGCCTTGGGTTTAATTAAGAACCTCTGTTTTTCACGCTTGGTCTCTGAAGTTCCTACCACGATTATACGCAATCATGGGAGGTTTAGGGAAAAGCCTATGCGGTAATGAGTCTAGTTGGATGAATTTCCAGTTCTTCTTGATGATACGTGCTATCTGGTAACTCCGACTAGAAAAAGTCATGGTGTGAATAAATGGGAATTCCTCTTTTCTAGGTTTTGGTACCAGTAGATGTTGTCTGGACTGGACCTCAGTCGCTGTATGGCTTGATTGAGAATTTCATCTGGATAACCTCTATGAGAAACGTTCTGTCATGACCTCGTATCCCCTACTCAAAGAATCAGTGTCAGATACAATTCTTTTCAGCCTAAGAAACTGGCTGTACGGCAGACTATTCTTTAGATGTTGTGGATGAAATCTTGTGTAATGTAAGGTGTTGTTGACATCAGTAGGTTTTCTGTATACTGTTGAACTAAGTGTAATGTCAATTGGTGTCACTTTCACATCCAAAAAATGCAGGTTTGGCTCACCTATTTCCAATGTGAATTTTATCAGAAGGTGGATGTTGTTTAATGATTCCACAAATGCCAGTAGTTCAGGTTTAGCAAAAAGATTGTCAATATACCTTCTCCAATAGATTCTTAGGGGACCAAACTTGATTACCAACGATATGTGTGGTTGTAAAATGATTCATGAAAATATTGGCGTAAACTGGCACCTTTGCTGAACCCATTGACGTGCCTTCTATTTGAAGGTAGAATTTACCATTGAATCTAAAAACGTTATTATAGAGAATCATTTTAGTAAGTTCAATCGTAAAGATTTTGTGGGCCTGTACATGTTCATGCTGTATGCTGGGATGATCTTGCTGTGGAATGGTAGCATCCTGAGTCTGATGATGGACTAGCCTGGTGCTAATACAAGTTTGAGTGGAGTATCATGTAGTATTCGGGTAAATTGGCACCAATGGAGAGGATGGTACATTGACAAGTGGAAATGAGTGCTGCGATATTAAGGGAAGGAGGATGCACAGATGAAAACAAGAAGGGGGTACACTCGCAATGATCCAATCGAATGTTGGTCCATGGCACTGATGGAGCCAAGTATGAATATTTTCTCTGGGACTTATTTTAAGAGTGCTCAATATACCTGCCCCTAAGGAGGTTGGAAGGCATTATGGTGCTGCTGGTAAGAGAGAGAGAGGCTGTCTCTTGGTCTTGTTAGAAGTAAAAGGACACACCGTGGTTTGCACGGGTAGGAAGGGAGAGTCTACAATTGGTGAAGGAGAGAAGAAGCTCTGCTAGCAATTAGGAAATTTGAAAGAATACCCTAGCATTACAGAAGTAGAAAGGGCGTGCCCGACTCTGATAAAAGGGGAAGTGAATGTACTAGCACTGCTAGAAGTAGGAAGGGAGTACTCTAGCTCTGCTCTGGTGTTCCCAAGCACTAGGGTATGTATGAGGAGAAAGCGTTCGACTAATCAAAGCCTAGGGATAACCTCGGCACAGAAAGAGATCACCTGGCACAAGTGGAAAGTTGAGAAATGCTCTTGACTGGGGATCATTCTATCAAGGAACTTGGTTGAGAAGGCGATTATACAATAATTGCCAACATGTGAAGGTGAGAGGCCCCGCAGACCTGCCAGTGAACTACCACCAGAGTCAATAAAGGTACATCCCAGAAGGGAATAAGACCAAGACCAAGTGAGAGTGATGTCAAAGGCTTTATCTAAAATTAGGGCAAACAGAATCTACTCTGCTCACGCCGAGAGCGCTCTGCAGAAACCATGTTGCAAATTACTTTTATACAGAAAAATCGTCATCGAGTTGTGGGAAGGCCTAGGGGGCACATGAACAGTTGGGATTGGTCACTAAGAGGAGGCACCTATAGGTGCTATATGGTCGGCGATGGCTGATTGGTCCAAGGGTGGGTGGTGAGTTCACATCATGATGTGGTGTGCTGGGTCAGAAGTTCATCCGGGCTCATCTGTCCAACCTCCGACGACTGGACACATTTCATCCTGGCCCTGTCACATCACACATTCCCATCCAGTCACACATTCAATAATTTCGTTTGGCAATAAGTTGCACATAGAAAAACAAGGCATGACTCTCCAATATTGGACACCAATTGCGTGCCTCTTACCAAGGATATCGTTTTCATGTAAAAACACATAAACCTATTTGGATACCAGGTTGGGGGCATTTCTTCATTATTGAAAGGGGGAGGCAGGGGTATATGGTTACTGCGAATGGATTTCAGGAAACACATTTCATCTGTGGACATATCTTTTCTTCGAGGGCCTTTCTGATCATGTGTCTAAACAACATAACTCTGCACTTGGACAGGGTGTTCTGGAATGGGCTTAAGGCCCTCCTACTAAGGTCTCGGTTTCGCATCACTAAGAAATGACGGGGGTCATTATTTACATTTACATATAACCGGTTACTGCTTCATGTGCACTTAGCTGCTTCTGTACTTTAAAGGAATACCCTATGTCATTGTTCAACTTCATATGCTTTTGGGTAATCTCATAACACAGGGACGAGGGGGATGGTAGGAAAGGGATGGCTGGCGCACAATCAATACAACATGAATAACTAAGTTCGATCAACAATTCACATGACTCTGTGTAATGATATGTCTAGACGTACATTCTGCATTGTTAACAGGGAGGTAGCTTTGTGTGAGTTTGCATAGGTCTCTGGCTTGTTTACTCATTACGGGACTGCACGTTAATCGTGTTGGCATTTAAATGTTATAAGTCAAAACACACTCTGATTTCAATAGAACAGGCTATCATAAAAACTTCTAATAGCTACGTTTATGTATTTACACTGTTATGCTCAGTGGCTCATTGAAGGTGTCAACGGGTTTGCATGTATTCCAAACACAAGGAGAGGGCCTTCGTTTGCACACTCAAGTTTGAAAGGGAAGATACATTTGTCACTTTAAAAGTCTCTTGTGTTGTTGACTCTGCTCTGGGGTACACAGGGATTAGGTGTCTGCGGCCCAGGTCTAAAGGGTGCGGTGCAGGTTTTACGGAGACAGATAGCCCTGGCCTTCGCCTCTTCCCCTTGAGCTGCCTTTGAGTCAATAGAGGGAGTTTAGACGGCAAGTGATACAGTGCAGATTTTGTTGCTTTTCTGCTGCCAGCCTTCTCATGGGAACCAGGCAGTTATGCGGACGGCAAGGAGGAGGTAGCGGGGGAAGCGCTACACTGACTGTGTACTTCCAAAGATGGTTGCAGGTTGGGGTGAGATCTGAACACCCTCTCGCCTATTTGCAAGATGGAGTCTGTGCGGTACAAAATGGAGTCTTGACTTAACCTTATAATGTAATGTATAAGGATGTGGCAGTGATCATAGCTGTATTTGTATGAAAGGGGCGATGGTTCCCTGAGGTGTTCCCACATGAGTGACCCAAGTCGGGGGCCCTGGACTTGAAGCCGGCATAGCAACACCCGGGAAGCATGGGAATAAGGGGGGAGCTTGAATGTCCACTCCTCCCACTCATTTCCCCCCTTTCGTTACTTAAGTAACGAATACTGCAACTGTCCCAACCTCTTGCGTTCTTCTTCCTCTGCCACTGCTTCGTCCCACGCCGGTGTTCCTTTTATTGGCATCCATGCTCTACATACTGCACGGAGGCTATGTCCCCGTCTAGCATACTCATCTGGGATGCACCTTAGATACATACACCCTCCATCCCCTTCTAAATCTACCCATACCTCCTCATACCAGCATACCTTGCGGGGTTCTTTTATGGTTGTGTGGTATAGGCTATGAACTATGTGCCCTGTGTTGTATACTGCTGTCATTCTGTATTTGGGACCCGGGACATCCCCCGTCTGCACTTCCACCTCATGTTTTATTTGTGCCACACCATTTGCACGTCCCATTGTCACCATCATTAGCACGCCACTTGGTACTGCATTTGCACAGCATCGAAGTCCTAATTGGCACACACAAAATATTAGTAGTAGAAAAACAATGAGAGGCATGATTACTTTTATAGTCATTCCAAGCCATGTAGGCACCCACGAGAATAGGTTGTCGAACTAGGCGCTGGGCTCAGTTCCTCCTTCGCTCTTCATCCGCTCACCGAGGTCGTGTACTGCAGTAATTACGTGTGACAGGGAACCATTCTCTGCATCGGAAGAGGGTACAAATGTGCAACATGCACTCCTGATCTTTCGGCAAACACCTCCATCGATTGCAGTCAATAAGTCCAGCACATATCGATTCTGCATTGTCATCAATCGCAAGGCCCGCAGTTCCACCTTGATGACGTTAAATCCTTCAGTGTTGTTGGCCAGCTGAATGAGCTCCCATCTGGTAATCTGCAACCACTTGGCGTTTGCTCATGCCTGGATGCTGGGAACGAGTGATGCAAAGAATGTCTCCACTGAGCTGAATAGTCTGTACTTGTCTGGAATCCCGGCTAACAGTTTGGATGACTCAGGACGTCTGCAGGCCCTCTCTCGAACGGTGTTGGGGAAGGTGCTCCTGCATTTATGGGCGTTTCACGTTTCCCGTTGATGTGGCTCTCTGGGATCACCATCCGTGCGGAGTGCAGTGTCGCCATGGAGCACGTTCCTTTCCAGTACTGTGGAAGATGCAGGTAGGCCATGCTGCCGCAAACCCAGTATGTGTCCATCAGAGTGGCGGTGCCTTTCTTCATGTCGGGGATTATGAGCAACTTGCTGAAATTTTCGTTTCTCCCCATGTCCTTTTTCCCTTCTCCATTGAAGCACAGTTCATACGAGATGTTCTTCTGTAGCTTTAACGGCTTTTTGATGGTGCTAACCCATGTTAGTTTACTTATATATTTAGTCCATGTGGGGGTGCATGTTCTCTGTACCCATGCAAGTTTATCCTCTGAGAGGCCCCGGAGTGCTTCTGCTTTGCGCAGGACCTCCTCCTTCTGCCACTTGTTGTCAGCATGCAACGTGCCTTTAATTACCAGGAAAGGTTCCTTTTCGCAGACTACTCTTTGCGGCCGGGAGTAGCATGTTCGTTCACTTTGTAGCAGTTCACAAGACACTGTGTGTGCTTGAAAAGTATTTTTGATTCAACACAACATAAGATGTACAAGACACTGATCCTCTGCAGCAGGCATTTCTTGTGGCAACAACACTTTGGGAGTACCTGAGGCGTGGGGAATAAGGGAGCAGACGTAGCAGATCTCATTAGTGGCCTGCTGTGCCGTATGGCTCATGTCGGCATACCATCTGTTTGCTTGATGGGGGTGTTGGGGATTATCAACAGTATCTAAGTCAAAGCTGTATTCTTCCCCCTCCCCGTCTGCCTCCGTTTCTCTTCTTTTCCTCTTCCCTCTTTGCTTACTCTTCACAACAATATGGAAGTTGTCCTTATCTCTAAGCATCGTTCCCCCTTCATCATACCCCTCTTTAATAGTTGAGCCAGAGTGTCCTCTTATTTCTTCTATTGCCATAGTGGTGGGATATGGATGGTTTAACACCCACGTTAGTTCTGAGGGTGTCTTGTCATTCATTGTGTATACATTGAAATGTGCATTTTTCATTGTCGGGGTGATGTTGTGTTGTGCATCTCAGTGGCATTGTTTGTAATGTTCAAGTTGTTTTCTGGGGTCCAATAACCCCATATTAGCCTTGCCCCATCCTCTCTCTATTGTCTTTATGCCGGCACCTCCTTTACCAACAGCAATAGAAATATACCCTATGGCCCAGTACAGAAACAGGCCAAATAACACGCTAAAGAACACCACAGCACAAAAAAATAACATGCACTCATACGAATAGCTGGGATATGGCTCTCTCCTCCTTCTATCCCTTTCTACACTATTGCTAACTGTGTTCGGAGGCTTATCCATGCCTGATGAGTTTCCTGTAAATCATGCATGGCAGTATATACATTACATTGTTTAACCATCAATGCGCTATTTTAAACTCTCATCGTTATTGTTTTGTCATTTTAACTTTTCTTATCGTTTATGCTTATAATTTGTATTATTTATATTTCTGGCCACGTCCGTCGATCACTACTCCCACATCGTACGTTTGGGGAGGAGAGAGGGAGGGAGAGGCATGTGTCATGCTTATATCATTTCGCTGTTGGAGAGAAAAAAACGGTACTCACACATTGTTATTGTACATCAATCATTAAATCATGAACTGCAGTCCTTTTCATTAGCTTGCTCATGTTTTGTGATTACACATATTGCTGCCATATTTACACTTTTATTTACATCTCTTACCCCAACTAGGGTTTGTCAAGCATTCAATGGGATACCAATGTCTCACCCGGTCCCCTTATTGCGTTTGAGTGTCACCTTCCTCCACACCTTCTTGGGCATTTCGATCATCTACATTCCCGCAGGCCTTGCACACATCTGTCGAATGCACCCAGTAGCGCAACCCCTCTACCTTGACAGCTGTGGGTATGGAGAATATTACCTTAGATGGGCCATTGAACCTGGGTCCGTTCCATCTCCTTACAAAACTCTTGACATAAACCATGTCACCTGTCATCAGCTGGCAATCTGCGTTTTCTTTTATAGGTGCTGCTATGTGTCACGACCCTCGCCCAAAACCCCCTCTGGCAAACCCATTGGCCAGGTGGAGTCAGGACTTGGGCCTCTAGATCCTGGCATCCTCTTCAAAAGCCCTCATGGGGCCAGTGGTGGCGCCTATGGCGCCAGGCTCATACACCACGAACAACCATGTGCTTGGGAACTACTTTATTGTATTGTCAGCCAACATGGAGGCATCCACATAGCTTGGTTCCTAAGAACCAAGCTATGCGGTCTAGTGTTTTGGGTGTGGCAGGCCTGGAACTACTTTCCCTGGTACTACTTTACTTGGGCTATATAAACCACACCCTGACTGCAGAACATGCTTCGTGTTACTTTGCAGCTCGCAACTTGACGCTCACCTGCAAGGAGACAAAAGGAACATCATTAGCAGCAGCATCTTACCTGCAGTCTTCATCTTTAAACACTCGCAGCTACTGAGAACAGCTTCCTCGAATCTGCACGCCTCCCGGACAGAACGACCTGAAAGAGGAAGATAGAGGCAACATTAAAGAAAGCTATAGAGGCATTTACAAATTACGAACTGCTCAAAAGGCTTAACTGGCTGGTCACCTCTCAGCTGGCACCACTCCGGACATTCCACTCGCGCTGAAGAATACTGCGACCTACAAGGAAGGAAAACACAGGTTAGCAAAGGCAAGACTTTGCAACGCTGCGCATAGCGCTTACTTACTGCATCATAGCGCTCTTAATGCGCCATCATTTACCAGCAGGGCTCAACCAAGCCAGTTCGCCGTGCTGAAGCTCTGCATACCTAAGGGAGAAAAAAAGAGACATTTTAAACAAAGAAAGGCATGCAGGATAGCAACAAAACTAAAGAACAGCAATAAGACCTACCTGAACAATATCAAACAGGCCGGCGTCATTGAAGTAACTGGACCAAACACTCGCCCATGAAAGGCAAAGCGCCCCTGCAAAGAAGGCAGGACGGAGAGCACGCCTAATTCTACCACAAGGCAGAACCTTCCCCTCAGACCACATCAGGGCAAAGCTGAGAAGCATACCAGCGAATAACTCAGCTGGGTGGCGTCCCTGTGGATACCAGGTGAGTGTAACACTGTGTTCATCGGCGTGTCATGCGTGAAGGGGGGTGCTATTTGTTTTACTATCGCACGTGCCGCTTTTGTCAAGTTTATGAGATACTCATGGAACTCCTTGCCTAGGACTGTGGCGCTTTGATGGGCGTCTGACTGCCTGCGCAGGGGTGAGTGAGCTGTGTGCATTCTCTGACCTGTCAACATTTTGTGTGGTGACAGGTGGTGGTCCTTACTGGGTTGATTCCTTATTTCAAAAAAACGCTAGGGGTAAACAATACACCCAGTTCTTCTTGAGAGTGTGGCACAGTTTGGACAATCTACTCTTGAGCAATCTGTTAATTTTTTCTACAATGCCATTCAATTGCGGATGATAAATCGTGCTTAGCTTGTGTGTTATGCCTAATATAACTGTAATGTGCTTGAACATGTCATTCACAAAATGTGTCCCCTAGTCGGAACGGATGATGTCATAAATACCCCAGTGAGGGAATACCTCCCTCACTAGGAATCTAGCCGCACATCGTGTGTCTGGGTGGGCACATGGTCCTGCTTCCACCCAGCGGGAGAATGGGCACACAACAACGATCAAGTATCTGGCTCCATTACACCGTTCTCCCATGTCGGCGTAGTCTATGTGTAGTTCTATAAAGGGCCCTTCTGGTTTTGGTAGTGTTCCTCTGAGTGTACGTAGTGTCATGCCAGAAATATAGGTCTGACACGTGATGCATTCTACTATCAGCTTTGTGACATGTTCCTGTAATCCGGGGGCAAACCAGTTTTCCTGAATCTCTGCAATGATGTGCTGTTTGGCGTTGTGGGCTGGGAAGTGCAACTGCTTAAATGCTACCTCTAGCAATTTGGTTGGCATTACCACTTTGCCGGTGATGTTTTGTCTCCAGAGTAGGTCAGTTGGGGACTGACTACACCCTCTCTTCACCCATAATTCCTTTTCCTCACCTGGTGCATCGTGCTGGAGCTCAATGATTTGGGAAACTGGTAGCGCATTGAAGCTCTCCGGCTGTTCCTCTTCTATTGCCTTCTGTATTATGTACTCACCTGTTGGGCTCTTAGGTAGGTAGGAGGCCTCTTTGACAGCAGAATCCGCTGCCGCATTCCCTAATGATATGACGTCATCACCTCGAGTGTGGGCCTGACATTTCACAACTGCGACAAGTGTGGGCTCTTTTAGGGCATCGATCAGATCGCTTAATAATGCTGCATGTTGTACTGGTGACCCATCAGTTTTCCTGAATCCCCTTCTACCCCACCAGGCCAGCTCCCCTTCTACCCCACCAGGCCAGCCCCCTGTGCACCGTGGTTGTCATGTATGCTGAGTCTGTGTACACTGTTACCATGCATCCCTTTGCTGCGTGTAGTACTTCTATCAACGCTACTAATTCTGCCGCTTGAGCTGAAAAAGTGGGGGTAACCTCTTTTGCACAATCACCTTGAACTCTCCATCCTCCACCTGCACTACTGCTGCTCCTACGTGCTTTTCTCCTATCTCGCAGTCTATGGAGGCAGACCCATCAACAAAGTAAACTTCTCCTTCTGTTTATGCAGTTTCGTGTGCCTGTTGAGTGTCTTCACCGCTCCCCGTATACGTGGTGCAATCATGTTGTTGCATATATTCTACGGTGCATGCCTCTGTGATGAAAGTGGCTGGATTTACGCTTTTACACCGCACTATGTGGCTGTTGGGGCTGGAAATGATCAGTTCATAGGCTGTGGCCCTTTGTGTCGTCAGTGTGCTTTTTGACCTTTCGAGTATGGCAAACAGGGAATGTTCTACGTACAGAGTGACAGAGCATCCCATCACGATAGTGGAACTTTTTTCTATTGCGAACGCAGCGGCTGCGAGAACCTGTTTGCGCGCAAAGTGTCCTTGCATCACTGCGTCGAGCATTCCACTATAAAATGCCAGGGGTTTGTGGCCCAGTGACGTCTTTTGTGTCAGCACAGCAGTCATGAGTGAGCCATTGCAGTGTGAAAAAAGATAAAATTCCTGTTCGTAATTTGGGGTCGCAAGAACCAGTGCAGTGGATATCAGTTCTTTAAGTGTATTGAAAGCTATGCGCATTCCTTGTGTCCATTGCAGTTTAGTGTTCTCCCTTTGTGCCTATTTAAGGGCCTGTAACAGGGGCTTTGTGTATGATGCATAGTCTAATATCCATGCCCATGCAGTAATTACTTATGGCGAGAAACTTCTGCATCTCCTTCACTGTGCTGGGCTCTTTAACTGCTTTTATTGCTGCTGCTCTGTCTGGTATGATTCTTTTACCATCTCTTGAGATCAATTGGCACAAATACAATACTTCTGTTAGGCAATACTGCAACTTCTGTCTGTCTACCTTGCACCCTTTTTGGGCCGAGTGTGTCAGGAGGCTGATTGAGTCTTTTCTGCACTCGCTCTCATTCTTTCCGCAGACCAACAAATTGTCTACGTACTGAATGATTGCGCTTGCTGTGCATATGTTCCTGAGGTCTTCGTGCAATATTCTGTTGAATATGCTGGGGCTCTCACAATATCCTTGGGGCAACTGACAATGTTCATACCTTTTCCCCCCCAGGGTGAATGCTGTCAAATACCACGACCCTCGATTGAGTGGTATCGAAAAGAATGCATTCTTCAAGTCTACCACTGTGAAGTGAGTGGCTTCTGTTGGAATGCTGCATGATATTGAGGCAGGATTTGGAACTAGAGGAAACTCCTTCTGTACCACATCATTGATGGGGCGTAAATCTTGGACCATCCTCCATGCTCCTCCCTTTGCTTTCTTAATCGGGTAAATACAGGTGTTACAAGGTGAGCTAGAAGGTACTATTATGCCCTGCACTATTAGTGCATTAATTGTATCTTTTATTCCTTCCTCTGCTTCCCTGGATATAGGGTATTGTTTTACTCTGGGTAAAATGGCTCCAGTTTTGAGCTTAATCTTTACTGGTGTTACTTCGTGTAGCAGCCCTATGTCATGTGGGCCTGTTGTCCACAGCTGTTGAGGCACTAGAGACATATCTTCCTCAAAATACGCTGGTGGGGCTCTGATCATGGCTACAAGGGGTAACTGTACTTCTCGCCTGTGGATCATTATTTCGCAAGGGATTGCAATTTTCATTACTATTTCCCCTGTGTCTTCTGTGTCACTAAAAAGTTCTTCATCAGATAAGTCTTGCAGGGCAATATTGGCGTCAATGCACAGTACGGTTCTCCATTGACACCCCTGCATGTCCATTGCTATCACTGCTATCCTGTACGCTGATACTTGTACGGCGTGTATGTCCAGGGGCACGATGGACCCTGGTACTATTTCTGGATCTGCCACGGGGCGAAATATGAATTCAGAGGGCACTCTCCATTTGCTGTTTTTTAGTTCTGGCACCACTCGTGTTAGTATTCTTAGCCCCTGTATAAACATGTCAGGATTCACAGGTATGCCTCGTGTTTGCGGGAAGCCTGCTTGAGTGTGTATTAATAACATTGCCCGTATCGTGCATATGCCAGGGGTGGAGCATACTATCCCTCTCTCTGTAAATGAGATGGACATATTGAGTTTACTAAGAAGGTCCCTTCCCAGCAAGTTAATGGGCGATTCTTCGTAATACATGAGAGGGGCCCGTGCAGTCTTTCCTCCCCCTGTTATGTCTAGTTATTCTGTGTATGGAACCTCGACCACCGCCCCAGGGAACCCCTGCGTCTCCAAGGTCTGATTCGAAAGCGGAAACCTGCCTTCCTTAAGGCATGATTTTTCCGCTCTCGAATCCACCATGAAAATAAATTGCTTGTTTCCTATCTCTGCCCCTACGAGTGGTTCCTCTGCTGCATCGCGGGTTACTGATAGTACTGGACACGCAAACGCTCTCTGTGGGCTATCCTATGCTGAGTGCCACGGGAGTTCATCTACGTCAAAAACATTACCCGTTACTATGACTATTCTTCTGCATGGTGCTGCTGGGGCCCTATTGGCGGTAATGGCATAAGTTTGCGCATGTGGGCGGCGGGGGTGTGTAGGTGAGTTCTGCGGGGGCATGGGGTGTTCACCAGTGTGCCTGTGGTCGGGCTGACCATCTTTCCTCCCACTACCCATCGGCAGCCCATACAGGCTTCCTGGGTGAGGATGTCCGCTGACGTACGGGTTACTTGGCCTACTTCGACACTCTCGCATAAAATGGCCCCACCTCCCGCACTGCCAATATTATCCTTGCATTCCCCCTCGCGGCCCTCCATACCCTGCACCGCCTCCTCTGGACCCTCTAAATCCCCCTCTGTTTCCTGCCCACCCCTCGACTGCCACTATTGCCCCTCGTATCCATTCTCTCCCACCCATGGTTCCTGACCATTAACTGTCCAGTTGGTCACCAACTGCATTGGGACTCCCATCTGCCCGTCTTCTTCCTCCCGCTTCCTTCATGCCGCGCTGGTGACTACTGCTGTATTGACCTTCAGTAACTTACTCTGTACTAATTTAGCTTTTTCTGCCAGCCGCCGCTGCGTTATCTCTTTCTCATTGATCCTTTTGCAGTGGTGCACTGTAATGCTTTGAATTTCAGGCCACCCCTTGGCTTCTTTCCCAGCTATTTTACCAAGGGCCTTCTGCACTTCCTTTGGGAGCCCTCTTTTAATAATGAAGTAAAACAGGTACGTGGATTGATCCCAGGCTGTACCCGTTTCCGCTCTCCACATGTCCTGCACCCGAAGGATGAAGGACATCGCATCTTCCTCATCATTCATGGTACATTGCATCACTGACTGTAAATCAGGGGTGTCTGGGAATGTTTCCCTCAGCGCATCCCACACGCGCGCTCGTACTGTGTTAAATGAAGCCCCATCATGGCGGTCACAAGCTAGCATTATTCCTGGGAACCCCGCCTTCACCCAGACCCTGTTAGCCTGATCTCCCACCGCAGACACATGCAGGCTCTTAACATCCCCCACCGCCAAGGGCACCCCTGCCATGTGTTTTTTGAATGCCTATATCCACTTGCTGGCACCACCAGAGAGTGGGGGTAACTGCTTCAGCAGGTTGGCCTTGTCCATTTGGGCCCATGGTATGTAATTTGGCCTCCTCGCCTCTCGGTGTATCAGAGGCAGCTGTAAAATCCCCCTCTTCGTACTCACCTTCTTCCCTTTCTTTCCGACCACCTCTATACGCCCTGTCCTGTTTCTCAGCCTCCCTGTCCATTCCTCTATCGGCGACAACCCTTCTGTGACCAATGCACCCCCGGTAGTGATCCCCAACCTTCTGTCCTCTTCCTGTTCTTCTATGTCACTCCAGTCCTCCTCCTCTCTCTCTGATAGTGCCCCTCCTTCTTCGGCTTCCCGCCCGCTTTCTACAGTGTTTATCTCTATTATTCGCGTTGCGGTATCATTAATTCGGAACAAGATCTCTCCCTTTTTCCATCCATCTTCCCCTGTCCCCGAACTCGGTGGGGGAGTGTCATCTTGGTTCGTCCATGGGGTGGATGTCCCTCCCCCCTCCCCCAGCGCCCTTATACGGGACAGTTCTGTGCGGGCCATTGTGAGGCTTGATTCCAGATCTTGGGCTAGTTTTCCGATATCGACCGTTGAGCTGTCCAAAGGTTGTGTTATGCTTTGGCTCTCGTATGGGGGAGGCGCAGTAGCGGATGGCTTGTGTACAGGCGGGGCTGTGGGCTGTGCTACATACACGGGGTTACTGTACCCTTAAGCAGGTTCTGGTTTTGACACCAAGGGAAACACGTGTTACCTCTATGTTCCTTTCATCTTGAGTGGGCGGCTCTGCATTGCCAGCTGTTGTCAGGGGAGATGCACTTTGCTCGCTATCTTTACCTAGGGGCACCTCCTCAAATTGGCGCCACAGATCCAATATCTCTCTCCTATTATGGAACTGCTTTCCCTTGTACTTAATGAACAAACAAGTGGCGACCATTTCCAATACTTCCTTATCAAAAGATCCCCCTTCTGGCCATACTTGGGGCAATCCCTCGCCCCTTCAATTCTGTAATCCACTGCTCGTGGTACTTTCTAATCTTGTCAGCATAACCTGGTAGTGTTTTACAAATATGAGCAAGGGGCGTTTCCGCGCCCATTGTACCTCGCTCGTATGATACCTTACCTGGTTGGCCTACCGTGTATTTATCCGTTGCTTGTATAGTCAATTTACTCTTATTTATTTATTTATTTATTCACATTTGTTTGGCGCACAGGCAGCCCATTGGGCATCGTGGCGCTTGTTACAGATATGAAAAAGACTTGTTGTACATACAGTGAAGTCCTTACTTAGTTGCAGGAGAAGAGTAGTAACTACAGGAGAGGAGGCGAGAGAGGAGAGGAGGAGGAGAGAGTAAACTAGATGAGAGACGAGGAGTTAGTTAAACAAGGTGGTTTCAGCTTTTTTTGGAAGGCAGTGAGAGAGGTTTCTGCCCTGAGTGTGCTTGGTAGTGCGTTCCATAGCTTAGGGGCAATGTAAGGGAAACTTATTCCACCTGCTCTAGTTCGTTTGATGCGTGGGACCCTACGTTGGTTGGTGTGGCATTGACTAGTTGGTCTGGTGGAGTGAGATCTTTCTAGCGTATCGGACAGGTATGAGGGTGCAGACAGGTTGATACATTTGTGTGCGGTGGTAAGTATTTTGAACATAATGCGCTCTTTGACAGGTAGCCAGTGTGCTGCCTTTCTAGCTTGCGCGATGTGGTCCCTTTTTGGTATATTGAGGGCTGCTCTTAGTGCATTATTCTGAGTAGCTTAGAGTTTATTGAGATTGGAGTTGGAGGTGCCAGCTAGTAGCGCATTACAATAATCTAGTTTGGCTCCAATGGTGGCCCTGGCAATAGAAAGGCAATTATCTTTGGTTAAGAATGGTTTAATGGCATTAATGAGCTTGGTGCTCAGGGCGGAGGCAGAAACAATGGAGTTGACTTGTTTGTCCATAGAGAGTGAGGCGTCAATGTGGACTCTAAGAGTTTTAACAGAAGGTAGAACTGGGATGACACAGTTGTCTATGCAGAAGTTGGTGTACAGTGGGTCGAGGTTAGTGAGAGTGGATTTTTGAACAAGGATGAGAACTTCGGTCTTATCTCCGTTGAGACATAGGCCGTTCGTGGCCATCCATGCTTGGATGGTGGCGTATATATTCTGGAGGGTGGCAGCGTCCTGATGGTAGAGTACTGTGAGCGGGAGGAGTACTTGGGTATCGTCAGCGTAGTTGGTGTATGTGATCCCAAGTGCGTCCAGCTTATCAAATAGAGGTTTGGTAAAAAGATTATAGAGGGTAGGAGCCGTACATGAGCCCTGAGGGACTCCCTACCTGATGGTGGTAGGCTCTGCGTTCGCTATATTGGAAAACACTTTCATCACTCTTCCTTCGAGGAAGGAGGTGATCCAGTTTGTGGCTTCTTTGGAGAAATGTGCGGCCTTAGTGAGATGGTTCGTGAGGATGGCATGATCGACTAAATCAAATGCCGCCGACAAGTCTAGGAGGAGCAGAAGGGCCGGCTTGCCTTTATCTAAAATTAGGGTAATTTGGTTCTTCAGATCTAGTAAAGCGGTTTCAGTGCCATGACCTTTGCGGAATCCGGACTGCCTTTTACCTAAAACAGAGTTGTTTTCCAGGTAGGACTGTATCTGCATGTGTGCAGCTTTATCTAAGATTTTTAGAAGAAATGCAACCGTTGTAATGGGCCGGTAGTTGTTAGGTTGGGCGGGGTCCAGGGTTGGCTTCTTTAAGAGCGGGCGCACCCACGCCTCTTTAAGGCTGTCAGGGACTTTGCCCGTCTTGAATGAGGCGTTAATGAATGCTGTGATGACCGGTGTGAGGGGTGCCGCACACTCTTTAATGATGTTGGGGGGCATATATCGCCTTTGCATTGACATGGTTTGAGCTGTTTGAGGATGTGGAGAGTATCTGATTCGGTGATTGGAGAAAAATTGAATTTGGGGGTGTGCTTGTCTTTAGTGGTATTGGTGGAGAGGGGATGTTGGGGGTGCAGAGCCTTGAAGTGTTCTGCTATTTTATTTTGAAGAAGGTCTATTTTATTTAACATCGCTGTTTGGATGCTATTGCACCAGGCTTCGTCCTTAACAATCTCATCTGTACAGATTGGGGGGACGGTGAGCTCTTTAAAGATGGTGAAAAGCTCTTTAGAGTGGGAGTTGGCTTCCAGGATACGTTTGTTGTAGGTTTCTGACTTCGCCTTAAATATGGCACTTTTGTATTTTTTAGAAATACAAAGAAAGTCTGCTTTGGTGGCATCACAGGGATTGGTCTGCCATGGTTTGAGGGCTTGGCGCTTGCATTGGCGTAGATTTAATAAGTCCTCCGTGAACCATGAGTTGGAGTGAAACGATTTTTTTTCTTTTTTGTTTTCAAGAGGAGCTGCGGTGTTGATGGCATGGGTGAGGGTGTCTTTGAAGATCTCTGCTAGAATATTAGGGTCAGAGGAGAAAGGAGGTGCTAGGCAGGGGTTGTTGAGAAAGGGACGTATATTGTCTGCTGTAAATTTTTTGGCACTTCTGGCTAGCTTGGCCGGTGCGGGTATAATTGGTTTGGAGTATAAGGATATGGGGATGCAGAATTGAAGGCAGTTGTGATCAGACCATGGGAGGGCTGTGTTGGAGTTGAGGGTGGAGCCACAGTTATGATCTACCACCCAATCTAAGATGCAGCCTTTATTATGGGTCGGGGCAGTAATTATCTGTGTGAATCCTAGATCTGTGATGTTTCTGGCGAGAGTGGTCGCTGCTTTGTCAAGTTTATCATTGAATCCAAGGTTTAGGTCTCCTAGAAGCAGCGTTTTTGAAGTTTGTTTGATGTTTTTTCCAAGGAGATGGTTGACTGTGCCTGTGAAGTTATTGACAGGGCCTGGGGGTCTATATATGACATGAATGTTTACTGTATCTTTGGGGGAGAGGGGGAGTTTGGCTGAGAGGATGTCAGTGGTGTTTTCTCCGGTGGTGGGGGTCTGTCTTAAGGCTAGGGTGTCTTTAAAAATTAGTGCGACCCCACCTCCTATTTTAGCTAATCTGTCCTGTCTTAAGATCGAGTAACCTGGCGGTACAGCTTGGCTGATAGTAGGGCCAGAGGCAGAATGCAACCATGTTTCTGTTATGGCTAACATATCTAGGTCTTGGCTGGTAATAATATCATTGACTTCTAAGGCGTGGGCGTTGAGTGAGCGAACATTTAATAGAGCACATTTAAGGTGTTGGAGCTTTTTTAATTGTGGTGGCTTGAGGTCACAATGTTACAATTCTCAACTGTTCAATTACCTTTTAGTATTTTCACACTGCACTAAGTACCAAGCAATTCCCCTTTTGAGTCAACAAATCTGCATTGCACATTGTACACCAAAAATAATCATTTGACATACGGGATAGACATTTAACGTTTACATAAACAACGAAAAACATAGACACAAACATGACACTTCCCACCGTTCCCAATGTCTCGTTCTTCTCACCCACTCCCTCGTTGCGTTACCAAGTTTTAACCCGTTCCCCTCCTTTGTACCAATCCACCCACTTTGGAGGGCAAGGAATAGAATGAGATAAGAAAAAAGTCAGAAAAAAGCTTTTCTTCCTAATACTCTGGGTTTCTCTGCTGACCCCTTAATATCTCTTATTTTTTCCTTTTCACTTCAACTTCTTACACCTCTATATCCTGTACTAGTCGAGATAGCACTATGCGGCACCGGCTTCTACTCCCTACGGAGATAGGATCCCTGTTAACTTCTTATCCCTTTTACTTCATTTCTGTCCTAATGGCCATATGCGATAGGAAAAGAGTAGTAGGAAAGATAGAAAAAGACCCAAGACTCCAGAACCTCTTATCACTCCCCCTCTAATTCACGTTTACACTCTTGCAGTGCTACACAAATTATTTTCTTTGCACCCTCAACCCTTCCTAATCTGACTCCCACCCACGCCTTTAGTATCACTCGCACTTAATACTCAAGTGTCCGTCTTGATCCGAAACTCTCTGGACCCGATCGGCAGGGCGCTGCTCCTCGCTCAAAGACCACGCCCGGCTCCGGCGAGTGGTACGTATGGGTTTTGTTAAGAGGGATCCTGTACCCGCTGCTGCGTATGTCTAAGTGTACCGGTTGCCTTTGGCGGGTAGCCCTTGAGGGTGCATGCTCAGTGTCAAAGCAGGGGGGCGTCTCATGCCAGAAGGACGGGAAAGAATGCAATCACATCGGGGTCGCCAATGAAGGTGAGAGGCCCCGCAGACCTGCCAGTGAACTACCACCAGAGTCAATAAAGGTACATCCCAGGAGGGAATAAGACCAAGACCAAGTGAGAGTGATGTCAAAGGGTTTATCTAAAATTAGGGCAAACAGAATCTACTCTGCTCACGCCGAGAGCGCTCTGCAGAAACCATGTTGCAAATTACTTTTATACAGAAAAATCATCATCGAGTTGTGGGAAGGTCTGGGGGCACATGAACAGTTGGGATTGGTCACTAAGAGGAGGCACCTATAGGTGCTATATGGTCGGCGATGGCTGATTGGTCCATGGGTGGGTGGTGAGTTGACATCATGATGTGGTGTGCTGGGGCAGAAGTTCACCCGGGCTCATCTGTCCAACCTCTGACGACTGGACACATTTCATCCTGGCCCTGTCACATAACCCATTCCCATCCGGTCACACATTCAATCATTTCGTTTGGCAATAAGTTGCACATAGAAAAACAAGGCATGACTCCAATATTGGACACCAATTGCGTGCCTCTTACCAAGGATATCGTTTTCATGTAAAAACACATAAACATATTTGGATACTGGGTTGGGGGCATTTCTTCATTATTGACAGAGGGAGGCAGGGGTATATGGTTACTGCGAATGGATTTCATGAAACACATTTCATCTGTGGACATATCTTTTCTTCGAGGGCCTTTCTGATCATGTGTCTAAACAACATAACTCTGCACTTGGACAGGGTGTTCTGGAATGGGCTTACGGCCCTCCTATTGAGGTCTTCGGTTTTGCATCACTAAGAAATGGCAGGGGTCATTTTCATTTACATATAACAGGTTACTGCTTCATGTGCACTTAGCTCCTTCTGTACTTGAAAGGAATACCCTATGACATTGTTCAACTTCATATGCTTTTGGGCAATCTCATAACACAGGGACGAGGGGGATGGTAAGAAAGGGATGGCTGGCGCACAATCAATACAACATGAACAACTAGGTTCGATCAACAATTCACATGACTCTGTGTAATGATATGTCTAGACGTACATTCCGCATTGTTAACAGGGAGGTAGCTTTGTGTGAGTTTGCATAGGTCTCTGGCTTGTTTACTCATTACGGGACTGCACGTTAATCGTGCTGGCATTTAAATGTTATAAGTCAACACACACTCTGATTTCAATAGAACAGGCTTTCATAAAAACTTCTAATAGCTACGTATATGTATTTACACTGTTATGCTCGGTGGCTCATTGAAGGTGTCAACGGGTTTACATGAATTCCAAATACAAGGAAAGGGCCTTCGTTTACGCACTCAAGTTTGAAAGGGAAGATACATTTGTCACTTTAAAAGTCTCTCGTGTTGTTGACTCTGCTCTGGGGTACACAGAGATTAGGTGTCTGTGGGCCAGGTCTAAAGGGTGCGGTGCAGGTTTTACGGAGACAGATAGCCCTGGCCTTCGCCTCTTCCCCGTGAGCTGCCTTTGAGTCAATAGAGGGAGTTTAGACGGCAAGTGATACAGTGCAGATTTTGTTGCTTTTCTGCTGCCAGCCTTCTCATGGGAACCAAGCAGTTATGGGGACGGCAAGGAGGAGGTGGCGGGGGAAGTGCTACACTGACTGTGTGCTTCCAAAGATGGTTGGGGTGAGATCTGAACACCCTCTCGCCTGTTTGCAAGATGGAGTATGTGCGGTACAGAATGGAGTCTTGACTTAACCTTATAATGTAATGTATAAGGATGTGGCAGTGATCATAGGTGTATTTGTACGAAAGGGGCGATGGTTCCCTGAGGTATTCCCACATGAGTGCCCCAAGTCCGGGGCCCTGGACTTTAAGCAGGCGTGACTGGGCCCACCCGGGAAGCATGGGAATAAAGGGGGTTGGGGGGCTTGATTGTCCCCTCCTCCCACTCACATGGATAAGGGAAGTGTGACTGGCCATTACCAGGTTCTTTACATAAGTGTTCCTAAGCCTGCAGGCAATTACGCCATTATAAAAAAAGAATAGATTCTCACCTTGATGAAAAACCACCATTCAAAAGTAATCATCCTGAGTACATTTACTGCTCTAACCTACAGCAAAGCAAGCACCTCGCATACGACTAGCAGCAGCCTTTGTGGCAACGAAAACCTCAATGCAAAACATGCAATTATTCCAAAAGTAAGCAGAGCTCCAAACCCACAACACCGGAAAGAACGTACATTAAACACAAACTCCCCAACAACGTGACAGAAAGAAAAGAAAACCTGATGAGATACCTGCGGCAACTGTGCCCTCATTAGCAGATGACGAAAGTAACTCCACGAGCAGGTTCATGAAAGAAAACATTGCACCCCAAAGCCATCAAATTCCACAAATACTGATATATTTAGCACTTGATCAAAAGTTTGCATCAATGCCTTCAATTAGTTGTTGGAAAATGAACTTTGTTCTGTTCATTTAGGTACAGGAAATTACTACACAGCGAGAGTTTAAACTGATTCTCAGTGAATGTTAATTCATCAAGATTCAGAAACAAAACATTGGTGTTTTGGATGTACATTTGCATGATAAGCAAAGGTTAGTCCTATTCTGCTATTGCAAGCAGCTTGGTTGACACATGTATGTTAGCTGGATTTGTTTTACACTTTTTGGACATCTATAGCAAAACAGGATTCACCTTTGGAGGTATTGGCATATATGATGTATTATTCATGATCACATTTAAAAACCCACAGGATTTTGTTTCACCTTGATGAATAAACATTCACTAATTATCAGTTGAAAATCTCACTGGGTAATTGCTTCCTATACTTAATGAATAGAACAATTATCATTTTCCAACAGTAATCGTTGTCATTGGTGCGACTATTTGATCAAGTGCTAAATATATTTTTATTTCCTCGAGGGCAAGGCTATCCTCGTCTTGATTAGGTACAGAGCCAGACCCTGTAACCTAAAATGATTCATCAATTTCCTAGTGCAAGTAAAATACTTGGAGCTGCCCTGCCAGTCGGTTTTCTTCATTGGGACAATACATCCGCAGGCATAGGAACTCTAAGCAACATGGATACCACAAAGGCAGAGCTGTGTAAATTGAAGCAGGCAATATGCAAATACAACCTGGTGGCACATAGAGTATCTGGTAAAGCTGCTAGAATCCATGACCCCAGGCCTAGGTTTGAGAACATTTCCGAATAGACCCACCATTGAGGACAATATTAATTTGCACTGCCTTATTAAATCCAAGCCATTGATCTCAGTCTATCCGGCTGGCCACAGACAAGCTTGAATACCATTTAGTATGTTTGTGGCCTTTTCACATTCCTCAGTACATGCTGTCCGTAGCCATTCATCATTTGTTCTATGCCATTGCTAAGGTTCTCCCTGGTTATTAAGGTGCTTGGCAGCACAAGGATCTCTGTTAGGAAGCCACTGAGACATCCTTCTGCATATTCCAACTGCCGGGGCTAACCACACCAGGGTCTGTGGTGCTATATTGCATATTTCGACGGTACTTTGGTTCCTGGCAAGATGCTGCAATATTTCAGGTGAGTTGTGAGTCCAGAGATGTGCCGTCCATAACCCAAAAATAGTTTATTGGATAAAGACATATGCCCTTACTGCAAAAGGCTTATGGCAGTCCGCTAGCAAATATAGTTGTATTTATTTTACTACAATATCTTGTAAGATGTTATGGTGTACAACTCAATCCGTTTGAAGTCTCTGGAGCTTACATCCTGGAGTAAAAAATACAACTGTTAACAACAAATACATTCAATCAAACATTGTCAATCTAAATACTGAAAACTTTATCTTGCTGTTTGCGTAGGTCTTCAAAAAGAAAGACTGTGGACTTCCACAGCTCAATAGCATGTTTCTCTTATTAGAAGGCTTGAAAAGCAGTCATCCCTTCAAGACGCTCTCTCAGGATTTAAACTTCCCCCGAATGCTAGGGTGCCTTAAAGTAACGATCTCTTGTCCTCCTTGATGGCATGAATACCTTATTGAGTCTTATGTGTCGCAAAGTCTCTGAAACCGATCTTGCTACATGTAAATTGCGGATGAACGATGCTGCCTTGGATCTCATTATCGCGATTAGAGCAATTAAGAACGGTGTATGCACGTGTGTAGGTGTCTATAGGAATTGTTAAGACTTCAGGTTATGTCTTTCAGCTGTTTGTAACATATCCAGTAAATTCCGACTTCTTCTATAATTCAACATTGGCGGTTTGGAATAAAAAGTTCTTTCAGCTGTTTATTCAAATGTAAAGTATCCTAATGAGAACAAAAACAACAAAGGCACTGCTCCACAACCTGCCGATTGAAACAGCTATTCTTTTTATTTGTTTATTCGTAGAGACCTTTTTTCTCCAAAAAGAGCAGTGTGGTTCAATAGTGCACCAACACAAAAAATTGACTAGTGCTTGTGCAAAGCATCCTACACCCGCTAGTCAAATGAATGCTGTGCAAAAGTGCAGACATTATCTCCCTCTTATACTTTATAGAGGAGAAATTTATTGTAAAAGTCCAATCTTGTCGTAGAGGACTCACCATCCGCCATCCCATGGAAAACCACAAACCCATCCAGTCTACAACTGGAAAAAGTTTACAATAAGTGTATCGGGCACCGGCCCTTCATCTGCTGCCAGCCCGATGTGACCTATCTTCTGTACCGTTTGGTTCTGTATCTTTATGACCATTTACAATGTTCTTTATAGCTTTATTATGATCGGAGTAGGCTGTGTATAGACCAACTGTGGATCAACTTTTGTGTGTGCTTTCTGACACAGGTAGCCAACTCATCCCATGCCCCATTCAGAAAGTCGTTTCAGCATGCTCTTGCCCTAATATATGGTTTAATTTTCCCACTCTGTTCGTGGGAAAACCTATACAGATGTGCAACCCCTCAACACGTGCCTTACCCCAACAAGCCACAGTCGCGTCCCACTTTAGGTATTGTTGAAGACACTCTACCACCACTCCACTACTAGGGAGCAGATAGCATACATCAAAGCAGAGAATGCACATGACCATGCGACTCCCGTCAAGGTGGCAATTGATGTCCACAGTGTGTCATGTTCCTGCACCGTGGTTTCTGAAGGAGCCACGGCAGCCACAAAAGCAATGGAAACGGTGCTAGTGTTCTTAATATTGCACCACATGGCACATGGCCTTGATTGTCTCACTGGTCTTTTGGCTGGTCATGACAGACATGGGACTGTACCAGCAATTCTGTCATTCACCATTAACATGTCGGGCCTGGGCTGCACATGCCCCCCCCCTGACACATTTTTGGAGGGGAGTTCTGATGTGCTAATATGCAGGTCACATAACTCAACCTTCGACTGCACAGGAGGGGCCAAAATAGGAGGATGCATACGGAGCAACATAGCACAGGACAGCTGCACTGCCACTGTGCCAATGCTGTCTGTGTTCATTAATATCATGGATGAATGGAACTTCCCATGAATAACTCGCCAGGACAGCTGCAATCATGGCATGGACATGCACAGAACCCCTAGGGACTGTATGTTGGGGGTTCTACAATTACTTTATCACATGAGCAAAGCTGGCATGACTCTGTAATTATAAATGTGGATTGCAGGGGGTTTGCTTAGTTGTATGTGAAAGAAACCCTACTATTGCCTGACACGAGTGAAATGGGGAATGTCAAAAGATGTCCACATAGCATGTGGGGAGGCCATGTCAACAGTGCATGGGCAAGTATATGGGCCTACCGCTGCCCATATCCTCAAGAGACTATATTAGCCATCCTAACTAACTGCCACCTTGTCTAGCACTAGCCAAATGCTCCCATTACAAGCTACATAATGGCTCAGCACAACGCACTGCATCCCAATGGTACTGTCTAACGGCTCTGCATTATAATGTTCCAACTGGCTAAGTATTAACTGTTTAACTACCACGTATAACAATGTTTCTAACTTGCCAACGTTGCCTCGTAGTACAATGCTTCACAGTGGCTCTACTTAAAGCTGTGGGACGTAATTGCTTCTAATTGTAACTGCAACTGTACCGCCGGAATTGCCTCACCCTACGCTAGCACTGGCCACACGCCCTGACTGACTGCATTACTTCATGCATGCTCAGTACTAGGCCTCCGCATAGTTATGTGCTTACTCAGTTCAGATTAACATATTGTGCATATTGTGCTCAGCACTAGGCCTCTGCATAGGTATGTGTTTACTCATTTTAGATTAACATGTTGTGCTCAGCACTAGGCCTCTGCATAGGTATGTGTTTACTCATTTTAGATTAACATATTGTGCATATTGTGCTCAGCACTAGGCCTCTGCATAGGTATGTGTTTACTCATTTTAGATTAACATATTGTGCATATTGTGCTCAGCACTAGGCCTCTGCATAGGTATGTGTTTACTCATTTTAGATTAACATATTGTGCTAGCCACTGGGTCTCTGCATAGGTATGTGCTTACTCAGTTCAGATTAACATATTGTGCCTATTGTGCTCAGCACTAGGCCTCTGCATAGGTGTGTGTTTACTCATTTTAGATTAACATGTTGTGCTCAGCACTAGGCCTCTGCATATGGATGTGTTTACTCGGCTCAGATTAACATATTGTGCATATTGTGCTCCGCACTCGCCCTCTGCATAGGTTTATGCTTACTCACCTCAAATTAGCATATTGTGGAGGTTAGCCCACTATAAGGAACTGCATACATCCTCGCTTAGCCCAGTAGCATCAGTTTACAATATGCCACTCGCACTGCCTTGCTCCCACGATATACCACCTACTCCTTTCCTACCGCCACTCCTTACAATAACACATTGTCCTGCATTTAAGATTGCCACTCCAGGCCCCAACCATATGGCCTTCATGTCTAGTTCACCGCAGACTGGACCAGTCCTCACACGCCACCTGCCCCTTTATTAGAGAAATCAAAGGCTAGGCACACGATCTGCCCGCAGCACAGCTATGCTATAGAAAAAAACAGACCATCAACTCCCCACCAGTCCACATCGGCATTGACACCTATGCCTAAAACCCCAAGTATCCTAGCCAACAAGAACAACATCTACACCAATACCAAAAAGGCGAATGACCCTATCACCCAAATCCAATGCACACTCATTAATGCACAATCCCTACCAGCACATGCCACAGAGTACCCAAAACCTTATCACAGACTTGAATCCAGATATTTTAGCCATTACAGAAACATGGTTACACGCAGCCTCCGGCCCAGCCATCTGCCAAACCTTACCGCCAGGCTACATAATCCTCCGCCAAGACAGAACCTCCAGTAAAGGAGGAGGTATTGCCCTAATTCTCAAAGAAACCATCAATGCCAGGGAATTAAAAACTGCTAAAACAGATAACATTGACAACCCATCTGTACAAATATCCCTCTCGCCTAATGACACCATAACTGTACACATTGTATACTGTCCTCCTGGCCCACCTCTCGACTTCCAATCCAACATCACACACATCTTAAGTGACAACCTAAGAACCAACACAAGAGCCATCCTCTTAAGAGACCTTAATCTCGGTTTCAATGACCCCAAAGGAAAGAAAGGGAAAGCCCTTGCCAAAGCCCTCTTAGACCTAGGCTTTACCCAACTAGTTGATATCCCGACCAACAGCAAAGGTTGCATAATAGATTGTATAGCAGATCACAATTGTGATGCAGACATCAGCTCCAGCACTCCACGCCCTTGGACTGACCACCACCTCCTGCACTTCACCATACCGCCTAAAGGAATAGGTAACCCCAGCCCAGCTGTGCCAGCTACCATGGCAAGGTCAAAAAAACGACTCACTACGGACAGAATCCTCCCCCTCATTGAAACCTCAGTGCTAGCCCACCCGACCTCAGACAACCTCACAGAATTAGTTGAGATATACAATACTACACTCAAAGAGATAGTAGACGCTGAGGCCCCCCGGGAAAACAAACAGGCGAAGCATACACTCCATGCCAACTCATGGTTCACTCGAAAGATTTCAGACATACAAACTGCTAAACAGGCAGCCCTGACCGTATGGCAAACCAGCCCATCTGCCCCCACGAGAGATGCTTACATGGCAGTGGCTAAACAATACAAAAAAGCCATCTCTAACGCCAAAGCGGCCACATACAATACCAGAATCGAGAATGCAAACTCCCAATCCAAAGAACTATTTGCCATTTACAATGAACTAACCACCCCCCACCTCCACACAACCTACCGAAAAAAACGAAACATGGTGTAATAATATCCAACATACCATGTTAGACAAAGTCCAAACACTCCAGAACAAAATCAAGATAGAATTCGACAACCTGCCAAAAACCACACTGTCAACACCTAAGCTTTCAACTACACTGCCAGCCTCAGAAGGCCCACAGGGCATAAGCACCCCCCTACCATTTGCCATCAGGGAAGTAACCACACCCAAAGTCTTACTTATCATGAAGCACATTAAACCATCACTCTTTAAAGGCGGCATATGCCCAGCCAGAATAGTCAAAGAATGTGCGACAGCTCTTGCCCCATTTGTCACTACCTTTATCATTGCCTCATTTGCAGCAAGCACCGTCCCTACCACACTCAAGGAAGTTTGGGTCCGGCCACTGCAAAAAAAATACACCCGTGACCCAGACGCCCCCAACAACTACCGTCCAATCACAATTGTACTGAAAATTCTGGACACGGCTGCCTATTTGCAGATAAAGTCCTACCTCGAAGCAAATAACATCCTTGGGAAAAGACAATCCGGCTCCCGTCCTCGGCACGGCACAGAATCAGCACTGCTGTATCTAAAGAGCCAGCTTCTTGAAACCATGGACAAAGGTAAATCCTCACTCCTCCTGCTCCTAGATCTCTCGGCTGCCTTTGACTTGGTAGACCATAAGATCTTGTATAAACACCTCTCTGACACCGCAAACTTCTCCCAGGCATCAACTACCTGGATCGCTTCCTTTTTGGAGGGCCGAGCCATGAGGGTCTGTTCAGATCAAGCATCTGCCACTCCCTCCCCTATACAGTGTGGAGTCCCACAAGGATCTTGCACCTTTCCCACGCTTTATAATCTTTTCACTTTGCCCCTGTTCAGCAAACTAGAAGAGTTCGGCATAGCCTTTACCAACTATGCCGACAACGCACATATTCTTCTCCCGCGAACAGGAGACTATGAACAAGAACTCAACACTCTATAGAAGACATATGCCCGCATCCAGACCTGGATGGCGGCTAACGGACTATGTCTAAATGGGGAAAAAACAGAAATCTTACTGGTTCGGCCCTATAGAGTCTCTAAAAAAAAAACCTAAACATTAAATACAACTCCTTTAGTATCGAGAACACTGTCATCACAGTATCCACGGCAGTAAAAATCGTCGCAGTATATCTTGATGCCACACTATCAATTGAAAGACAAGTTAGTGCCATTACATCTTCTGCTGCTCTCACGACAAAAATCATAAACTGTGTTAAACCCCATCTATCTCCTAAAAACCGCCTCAACATTGATAGGGCTACAGGTGGCGCAAAACTGGACTATTGTAACATCCTACTCCTAGGTACATCTGCAAACAACATAAAGAAACTACAAATTGTGCATAACCACGTCCTTAGAGCTGCCTTAAGCATCCCCAAGAGGGAGCACATCTCTCAGGCAAGAAAAGACACCCATTGGCTCCCGATCAAAGAATGCATAGTATTTAAGGCCCTCACGGTCACACATAGATGCCTCTCTCTGACTGCCTCATCCTACCCAGCTGAAAGAATACACCAAGTGCCCACTTACAGACCAAAACGAGACAAATACTCGCACCTACTCACAGTCCCGGCCTTCAACAGAGCCAAAGCAGGGGGCGCCAGCTTTGAAGTGCTAGCCCCAAAAGCCTGGAACGTTCTCCCACCTAGCATAAGAAATGAGGACTCCCTCATAGCTTTCAGAAAGGCACTAAAAACCAAGCTATTCGATTACGATTGTATCTGTTATTGTCTAAGGCTGTTCGATCTGTAACCACTGAACAACCCCACAACACTGTCTCCAGTATTTGTATCTTTCCGAAAAGTGTGCTTATGCAATATAAATGTATCCAATGTGAATGTACACAAGTGAATATACTGTAACAGCGCCACGATGCCTCCGGGCTGCTGGGCGCTTTATAAATCCAAATAAATAAAATAAATAAGTATGATAGTGTTGTGGACGCCATAAGGAAGATGGGTTGAAGGTAGGCCATGAAGTGCATGGTTCTTCCTAGTAAATAGCAGGGGCACTATATTTACATACTGAGGGGTGTGAACAGAGTTAGTGAGACATAGTATTTGTGTATAGGGGTTTGTGGTATTTGGACAATTCGTTTTGTATAATGGTTGCTGGGAATATGTAAGCTTCTTTTGAAATCCTGCATTTGTATGTGTGTTGTACTTTAGGGATGTTGTATACCTATATAGTGATGTTGGATTTTATTCGTGTTTTGTGAATTCTTTATTCAACCCATGTCTCAAAGATATACAAAACAATCACGCACTTTGAAAAAGTGCTGATAGAAGTACACATAATGTTCTTTAATTCAATATGTTATTATTCAGTGCTATAATTAGGCTTTTAGGATTTTGGTTTAGCTGATAAACCCTGGTACAACTCTACTTAAATCAAATGTTTGCTCTTCAATAGAAAATGGAAGAACACCATTTTCATGTCTACTGGCTGAATGTGTAAGTGTTTTGTATTTCCTGCAGTATTTTCTTGCCGTTAGCATGCCCTCATGGTTGTTGTGTGCCCGCTACATCTTTTTTTAAAGTTTATCAGGCTCACAGATCAGATTATCTGTGGGAAAGGCTGCCTCTGACATTTTTCTTTAGCCTGTCATTGCTTCTGGCCCTGTACTTTCAGATCAGCAAAAAATTACGTGCACTATTTCTAGCCAACCACCACCAGCATTGCACAAAGTCTCCCCCAGCATCTCATCTCCTGCACACAACATGCTTTGTGCAGATTTTTTAAAACATTTTAAGG
Source organism: Ambystoma mexicanum (assembly GCF_040938575.1). NCBI lineage: Eukaryota > Metazoa > Chordata > Amphibia > Caudata > Ambystomatidae > Ambystoma > Ambystoma mexicanum. The sequence goes on from NC_090931.1 coordinate 694,937,343, forward strand.
CAAGATTAAAGATCAAAAAATCAAGATTCTTCGTTAGCCTGACACCTTCCAAAACTTGATGCTTGTTAATGGAAGATCCCCCTGTATCTCTGTCCTCCCTATCCATGTGGCAAGGCCAGTTGGCCTTGTCAAGAAATGGTGTGGGGCCCCCCTCAGCTAAAGGTGGGAGGACTACAGAGAAGCCAAGAGCCAGTCCTCACTTAGGTAGCAGTAGAGAGGACTCCAATCTCTGTCCACCCCCACCTTGTGTTAGCATGTTTTTTTTGCAGACGCTTATCTCCAGCCTTGCCTCATGGTTCAGATACTGGCAAGTGTTTCTTTTCACTTTCAGAGAGCTTCACACCGGTGCAGAAAGACAACAGAGAAGGCTGAGCAAGAGAATCAACATAGCGCTCCACTTGCTGAATGCAAAGGAAGAACCGCAAAGAACAGCTACAGCCCCACAGAGACACAATTGCAGTAGCACACCACTGAAAGAGTGAGCCAGACACCAGCTGCAGCTGCACACAGAGCATAGAGCCCCACATCGAGGTACCAGCAGCATCCACCAACACGCTTGCACTATCAACCAGAGGTCACCTAGACCACTAGTGACAAAGAAAGGAAAACCAACCATCCTTCCCCAAATTTACCGGCACACCCCGGGGAACTGGTCCTGAAACAAACACTTAGATATTGACTTCCCATACCGTCATCTTTGGTATAGAGCAAGCCCGTGCATAGGAATTGTGTGATGCTTAGCCCCCTTCATATGATTTTTCCTTGCACATACATGCTCCGGGTGGGGAAGACTGGGCCAGATTGGCCAGAGAAAGTTATACAATCTCCACAGGGGTGGAGGGATTTAATCAGGGGTAAGGAAGCGGGAAGTGTGGGTTTTTTGAGTGAGGCCAGAGATGGAGGATGGCCAATGGACCAGTCTGAGGAAATAGGAAGCGGTGACTCATGGACAAAATGTGCAGCTGAGATTTTGGCCTAGGAGTGCAAGTGGTTGTGATGTTGTGAGCGTGCTTGTTTGCGTGGTGACTAATTAGTTAAGGTAAAGTAAGGAGTGAGTGTGATGCAAGTGGTTACGAATGGAGTGAGGGTGTGCGAGTAGCGGGAGGATGAGAGTAGTAGTGCAAGAAAGAGGGTTATAGGGGGAGGAGGTGAGTAGCAGTGGAGAGTGAGAAGAGTAGTTTTGCGGGGAGGAGGATTCAAGAGGAGGGGTAACGAAGTGGAGATGGAAACGTGACATCAATGGGTGGAGGCAAGAAGTAGGAGATGTGAAACATCAGAGGGGCTGAAGAGGGGTGGGAAGAGTAGCCAGAGGATTGTAGTAGTTAGAGGAGGAGAGAAGTGAGTTTGCATGATTGAAATAAACTGAATCCAACAGAGTAAGCAAGAGACACTATCCAAATACCCCATAAGAACACTGACCTTTGGCTAGAGCAGGGAAGGCTATGGGGTCTTCCCCGCCACGGGAGAGTTTAGCTAGCCTGCACTTAGGGAACTATCATGAGCAGAAGACAGAGTTTAGACAGTATGGGTCAACATTTGGCAGCACTGACTAAGGGTTACACACTTTTACGTACATATATATTATGACCTGTGAGAAACCAAAGGATGTCTCACTAGCAAGTCCCTGAGAACTTGTCATCCAGGTGGCCAGGACATGGCCATCACTTTTGGATCCAGTTCCTGGGGTGGATCAGTGCGGGAGGATCACCTGGGTGAGGGGTTTTTGGTGAGTGGGGGTGAGGCAACCGATGGTGGGACTCAGTATCCCCCCCCCCCTTTCCTGTATCCATGCCCCATTTTACCAGGTAGGATATCTTGAGACTTCAATGCCCCCTCCCTACACAAACACTTTCAGACAGACAATGCGCTCGGCGTAAAGGCAGGCTCGCACCCGAGCATGACATGTCCCGCTAATTGGGTCAGGCAAAGTGAGACACTTGACTTTAATCATTTACATGTGATACCCATTAGCAGTCTCCACATGGATAAAAGGTGGAACATAGAGACACACTCTGAGCAAGGTGGAACACGAGAAGGAGTAGATCTTCCTGGGCGAAGGTGAACCTACTGGAGACGAACGACCGATCGAGGGACGAGAGCAAAGGGTAGAGGTACCCAGGAGATCCCAGCAGGAGGTTGTTGCCTCAGAAGAGCAATGAAGGATACGCGTAGAAGGCCAAATCCACAACAAGAACATTGCATTGTGTTTCAAGGCCACCAGCATCCCTCCCGGGTGAACAACAGAGTTGGGGAGGCAAGGCCAAGCCTGTGGTATTAACCTAGACTTGTGAATTAAAGCTGAAAAGACAAGAAAGGAATGCACACAGCCGGTGAGTTAGCAAACGGCATGAAAGGCTGGTGTGTGTTAAGGAAAGATTGAAGTTGCAACAGTATATCTCACAATTGAAGGCTGCGTGCGTGCTGATGAGACGTGAAAGAAAGCTAACAAGTGATGAACTGTGAAACCAGTGATACAGAGTAGTGGAGTGGTCCGGCGAAAGGAAGAAGCCCACTCGAAAGTCTCAGTGAAATGTGAAATGTTTTGATATAAAGCGGCAAAGTGAATGAACTCTAAAATGCGTGATGGTCAAGATTAACCCCCAAAAGGGGGAGTGAAAAGGTGAATGTTTGAAGAGAAAGATTTCTTTTAACTTTTGTGCTTATGGTGCTGAACTACCAAGGCCAAGAGACACTGGGGCAAATAAAATAAGAGTGTGAGCTGAAGAGAAAGTCGAAGTTGTCCTGCAGAGGTCTATAGTAAAAGTCTCGCACATTTGGAATTCTTTGACATCAGTAAATGGTCCGAGCCCCACTGAGGGAGACCAGAAAAGTGATAAGTTAGGGGAAGGAAACCCCTAATGAATGTTAATTAAGCTTGGGGAAGGTACCCCCTGCAAGTGCTGTGATTGAGAGGTCCGAGCCCGGCGAGAGGAGGCCTATGTGAACTTTTTGTTGAACTGTGAAAGAACCTTTGGAATGCTGGAATAAGTGACTTTAACGTGGAAGGCCAGGCGGGCCTCAATCCATGTTTTGAACTGCCTTTGTTTTGGGAACCTGAGCCATAGTATGTTATCCTATCTTTGGGGGCCGCCTTACTCCGCGCTGTCCAACGTGGGAAGGAGAGCTGACTCAGCCATCTTGATCCTTTATGTTCTAACACTGATTTTCCTTTGCATACATATTCCCTTTTGCACACGTTTTGTGTACGAGATAGAGCAGGCATTAGGTTTTTTTAGTATTGCCCATTTTTGATTTAACAAAGACTTACTAGGACTGTGTTTTCTTTATTATTTTGATGGTAGAGACTACTCCCAACATAGCTATAGGGCAATGCAGGAGTTTTTCCAAACGCTGAAAATTGAATAAAGGTTAAGGTTTTGAATTTGTATCTCTTGCATCAGTGTCATACTTGTGATACCATGCCTTCCTTACAGATCACACTTGCATCGAGACTGTAAATGAAACTCGAGCACAGAGATATTTTATTAGGGAAGTCATTGAACTTAGTTCACCAGTAAGTCAAACTGCAAACCAAACGTATACATTAACAAACAATGTCAGTTAATCAATGAAATAAAGTGACAATGTTTTACAATAGCAATGTTTTTAGCACTGTTTTGGGCCAAATTCACGAAAATCTTTCACTGCTTGTGTTTACCGTGTGCTGGCACAAATAGAGAAAAACAGCTGCGCTCGCAGAGTACGGGGGAGGTGGCGTGTCACAGGAGTGGCACGCTAGAATGCCCTTTAATCCAGGCTACCGAAGTGGCACCTTCTCCTATACCTGATCTTCTCTACCGGAAGCCACGTACAGATGAAAGCGCAGTTCCTGTTCCGCAAATAGAAACGTTCATGCTGCGCAGGCACTTTTCCATTTTTTCTTTTCATTTTCCCTTCTGGAACAGAAGTAGAAATTAATATTCAGCGCGTTTAGTGACAACCTTTTTAAGGAAACCAGTATCTCCTTCTCTTTGTAAGTCCCTAGTTGTGAGGGAAGAACTAGGGGGCGACACCTTGCCCCTCAAATTCTGCCCTGCACTTTAGTGAAATGGGCCTGTTGATCCTAGCCCAGTAACAATGACAGAGATTTGGTTGAAAACTCTTACAAAATCTAAAAATAAACACATACACATATAAATGAATGGAATTATGACAATTTCACTATAGGATAACCATAGAATACTGCTCGATAAAAGGGTCTATATTTGCTGAAGTGTTTTTCTTAGTATTAACAATGTTTATTTTATTGCTTTTGGGTGGTAATGTGCTTGAACATTCTGTATTTGACTCGCATCGTAAAAGCAATTTTCATGAGCGTGCATGTACCAATATTCTGTGTTCTTCCAGTTGTGACAAGCCTGCAATGCTCTTTCTCTCACAGGGCTTCAGCCCCTTCCTGCTACAGCCTGATCCCACTGTTGGCCAATGGGGAAATCTTTGGAATGGCCCAAGACATTAGCATCCATCTGCTGGACAGCAGCGAGCAGGAAGACATCTTGAGGGGTGTTGTCATGGAGGCTGAGGACCTGGCATGCCCGCTCCTGCGCGGCATCACCATGGAGACGTTCTCGGATGATACCTTTCTTCTTGCTGATGTCATCATCGTGCTTGACGATTTCCCTGAGCAAGAAAACCTATCCAGTGAAGACCGTGTCCGGCAAGCGGCCGAGAAATGCAAGGACTATGGCTCCCTGATTGGATGCAATGCCAATGAAGGAGTGAAAGTCTTGGTGGCGGGGAGCACCTTTGTGAATCTTAAAGCACTTGTAATCCTAAGCCAGCTGCCCTGTGAGCTGCATAGAAATGTAGTAGCCCTGGCATTGCAGTTGGAATATGAAGCAAAAGCTCAGCTGGCGAAGAAGTTAAATGTGAATGCTGCAGGTGAGCATCCGAGGGATGGGCATCTTGAATGTTGCCATGCAGTAGTAAAAGATTGCTCCAAAAGGACATTGATGTGCCAATGGATCCATTTGCAAATCCCTCGCAGTGTCAGGTGGCTGAAGGTTAATTTTAACAGAGTATATATTGGAATGAATCTGTGTGATAGTTGAGATGGAGTAGTGACCTAGAGCGCACCAGGGTGTGTTCAGCGTCTGGTGGGATCAGCAACGTTGGGACGGGTATGAAGATGATGAGACGTGGTAGTCGATGCCCTATCAATTTGCTGCATTTATATAGCCCTGCTACCAGCCTGTGGGATCATAGGAATATATACCATGAAAAGATAGCTGTACAAGAGGCTGACTATGCTTTTCGTGTAGTACACACCGAGTTGTACCAGCTTGGACTTAGAGCCAGTGAAAGGTAGTAGATTGAGGGGCTGTAGGTTCAAATGTTTCCTGGAAGCACAAACCACCTAACCCAACCTTTCCATGAGCCTCAGCACACCTGCTATGGTGTGAGAATGTGAGGAGTGCTGACATCACATCATTCAGTATCAAGGTGGAAAATGGATGTGCCTGGAGACTCAGGTTCTCTTCTGTCTATACAAATGCTCCAGCCAGAAGCCCTTGGTCAATTTCCTGTGATTCTGGCCATATTATTGTCATTTTCGAGAGAAATGGCTCAAGCTTCTGCTTGTAGAGCATGGGTGAGGCTTGTACAGCAGGAACTCCTTTCGGTTTTCACCACCGTTGTGTTGTGGTTACTGCTTTCCATCTCCTACTGCTTGCTTGGTGACGTCACGAAAGTTCGGAGTGTACAATGTGTTGTGGGGGGGGGGGCTGTCTGCCGAGTGTCCCATGAGTGACTCAGAGGGTGCGCAGGTGGATGTTTTCTTTATCTAAATCTGCTGCCTGTGTTGCCTCTAGGGGCTACGCTATTCCTGATGCTGTAACTAAGTAAAGAAGCTTTCCCTTTTCCATGCTTTGCTCCTGGTCATCCTGTGTAGGGCACAGACACACAGCATAACATGGGCGATGTGTACTACATGGATAGGACCTACTGGAACAGCTGCAGGGCGCACCGCAATGGGATTCTTCCCCGATTCTCGACTCTAGGTATCCAGGACATAGGAAAACGAAAAGGAGGTATCCAGGACATAGGAAAACGAGTGGGAGGTCGGGAACATAAGCAAGGGAACTTACTGCAAACTGACAGGCATGAAGACAGTTAATCACAGAAATATTTTTACACAAGGTCTAGTTAGACATCACTTTAATTATTGCTGCTGGGTAATCAACAATGCAACACGTTAGGATGTCTGCATTATGTAGCAAAGAGAAGGGTGACTTCATTCTAGTACAAAATATACATAAACATTAAAGAGAAACATAACTTCCTGCTCCTGCTCTCTTGAGTGCATAAGAGATCAGTAATTGACAAGCTCCCCTCCTTGTTTCACCGATTGCTCCCAGATTCAATACTTCATCATCCTTCACCTGCACTACCATCGCCCTAGGAGGCGGTACACATGTACTCAAATGGGGTAGTTTCAGAACTCCGCAAAAGGAGACATGAGCAGGGCAGCCTCATTTTCTGCACTGGCTTGAAATGGCGCGCTAAGCGCCTCATTTTCATCAATGGGGAGAATCCCCTGGGATGTTCCCAACTGCTTGTCCATCAGATGCATCCCAGAGGTTGCTTCTCTGAATTCACTCCCTGCAGATTCTGAACCAGGCTTCACCACAGCCATGCACAGGCAGTGATCCTGAGGGAAGGAGGCTTATTTGGGCTTGATCAACTCACACGTCATGTGATTCTTGTCTTCCCTTTGACATGCGCAATGCCGGCGCAGCGGAAAGAAAGCAACATGCTTTTAGTTCGTTTTGCTGTATGCTCCCGGACACGGCTGCAGCAACGTGCATGCCTGATCCACCAGTTACAACCATTTGGGAGGCTCAACCCCATCTCTAAAATGGTTTTCCTGTAGCACTGCGCCAATTAGAAGATGGCGCTGTACATCCACCGGTCTACTGCACGGTCATGATGGTTCTGCTCTTGGCATCATGATTGTCCAGTGTGCAGATCAGCTGCCGCGTTGCTGTGGGAACCCCACAAGCAGACGTGCCACAGAGGGAATACTTGCCAGATTGTGGTGAAAATAACTGCAGTCTTTTCCAAGGGTTTTCCTTGAATCCGTCAACCTGATAATGAGGTACTAAAGAGGAAACCAGCCAGCTGCAGACAGCAAAAATAAAACAGAATAGGTAATTATGACATGTTCTTTCTAGAGAGGGGCACCTGCTACCTTTTTTGTATTTTGCACGGAACTTGTAGTTTTTCCCCCTAAGTTACCTGGGGGAACCCAGAAGCCGACCTCTTGCTCGCTGTGCTCAGAGAGGCACAGCTCCACCTCTCTGATGAGGCCCAACAAGGCTGAAACACGTGTCTGGGGTTGCTGTTGGTACTCTTGTTCAAAGGAGGTTTGCCTGGCACTTCGGTGCTGGACTGCCCTTGAGGGCAGAACAAAGACTGATATGCAAATGAATATTCCTCCTTTGTGAAAAGTACAGTGAGCAGAAAGCAATGGTTGCGGACTCTCAAAGTGGGGAAAACACACAGAACAGGTTATCATGCCATGTTCTTTCTAGAGAGGGGCGCCTGCTCCCTTTTTTGTAGCAAAAATTCAAATGAATGTTTGTGAAAAGGTAGCTTTCCAATGCAGAATCCGTGAATGAAAACAAGACTGTAAGAAAATGAACACAGCAGATGGATTCCAACATTTATTACACTTGTTTTTTTTTAACTGCGACCAAGATGTGTGGTTCCTTAAATGTAACTGTCTTTGGCACTCAAATTAGAGATTTGTCATTTATGTTTTTTATTTATTTAACATGCATGTTAGTTTGCACGAAAAACGTTTTCCACGACATAAAATCAACCATACATAAATAACTCTCTATTTCCAATAAAAGAGATTTAAAATTACACATAATAAATTCATCCTAAAAAAGGAATCCATCTTCAATTTAACAAAATGTGTGACAATTAAAAATACAAATTTAAATACAATCTATCAAAGAGTTGCAGACCATCAGTCCAGGGCATGGCTTAAGAGTACAGTGCTAGTGCTTAGTTAACAGATGTCTTGTTTTCCTTAAGGAGGAACATCTTTTCTTTCTATCTCTTGAATACCACCAAGTTAATGTAATTTAAAAATCTTAAAAGGGCCAGCGACAGACTTAACTCATGTCCCTAAACAATCCGCTGCCAAAAAGCTTGCATATTTAGCCAGGCAGTATAGTGCATGGATTGCTTGAAATATTTTATTCTCAAATCATGCAGACCCTGAGACCCAGTAATGATGTGCCTTAGACTTTCTGGCGCGCCTGTTACTTATTACCTGCCAATCTCACGTTGGTTGTCGCGGCCACTCTGTGGGACTGTCGCTTACTAAAATAAGTCAAGTCACCATTCTGGAGAATATCACTAGTTATGTTTGTGTTTCTTTTTATCTTCTTTATGGTAGTTGTGAAGGATGTCATTGTGTGGGGGAACATCAGTGGTGTCAACTTCCTTGACCTGCATCTAGCAAAGATCTACCAGTATGACGGCGCAATTTGGGGACCCCCTAGCTATTCACACCCCCTGTTGGAAGTGATTTATGACAGGTACAGTATGTCATTTTGTGTTTGTAATAACCAGATTATAGTTCATTTGCCAATATTACCACCTTTTTTGCTCTGGGTCCTGTGTGCACCATTACAAATATAAAATTTGAATATGTTTACATGCAAAAAACCTTCTGGTACACGGGTGTTTTAGTGTCCTTCTGATTTTTTGAAAATAAGACTTATTTATGACATTCTCAGTACTACCATGGTACCTCAGAGTCCGTGCCTTAGCCCGGGACACAGGAGTCTTCATCTTCACAGGTGGTGGTGGTCACCTAATTGATCTGCGTGCCCTGTGCTTTTCCATCCAGCACGGAGATCAAGTCTACTCCTGCACCTTCCTGAAGCTTCCCCATTTGCAGGCTTTGACCGCATCGTCAGGCCTCCCACTTACTAGTTTGACCTGAACCAAGCAGACAGTCAAAGGGAGGCTTGAAAAGGGTAATGCCTCCTAGCCTTTTAACTGATCTTGCCTTCCACTCCACTTGTGATGCCGCTGCACACCCTTACTGCTTCAAAGCACCACTAAGCTCATGTTTCCTCTTAGGTTTCCTTCCCTCTTCCCCCCCCTTGCAAAACGTACCCAACCAGCCTCCAAACCTCCTTTCTCCCTCACTCTGTTGTTCGATACTGGCCAATTTAGTCATTGTTTTTGGTCACCACTGGCCTATTTAATCTGTTTTCCTGACACTACTGGCCGATTTAACCATTTTCTTGTCTCTACCAGCATATGTGATTGGACTCATAGGTAAATAAAATCGACATGTGCTTCTTCTGGGCCACCCCCTGCACCCTCTCCCTACCAAACTCTTCCTCCCCTTGCTTCACCATGCTCTTTCCTATTCTACTTCTCTTTACGCACGCTCCTCTCTCTCCCTTTCTCATGGGGCCTTCGCATACTGCCATGCTCAGTCCAACCACTCTCCTATCTGGCCCTCTTTTCTCATCCCCATCCTCCTCTCTCCCTATGAATGGCACCATGGCTGCTGCTGTTTTTCACTGATTAACGAGATTTGTCCGAAGCTGAAATGACTGAGGGAGAAAATTTTTTTTTGAAAATAACTTTTGTTTTTTCCTCCCCCCGGCCATTTCAGTTAACCCGCTCCCACCTACCCCTAACTTACCCCTCAGAAGCACACTTCGCTGTGTGCTGCCATCGTAGTCGGGGCGCATATCCTGAGTTCCATCTTGGCTGACGCCATTACTTAGTAAAAGTTTAAACTCAGTAGTTCTTTCTGTCCTTTCGACAACCATACACGGCAAGATCTCCGGCAATGGCTTTCGAGGACAAGACCATCCGTCGACGACGACGACTACTGTCTCAACAAACTTTTGTCTGTGCCTCGGCCCTGCACAGTAGGGAGAGTGGGGGGATGTTCATATTCCATCTCTCTTAGAGAATGTATATTCCCCTACACTCCCATATATTTCGCCAGGCTGCCTTCCTTTTACACTATGGAAAACACTCCTTTTTAAATTCTGTCCTTCCTGTAACAGGAAGTTTCCCTGGACGGATTCACACAGAGTGTGTAACCTTTGCCTTCCTAGGGACAGCGCCGAGAAACAGTGCAAGTCTTGCAAACTGTTTTGGCCGAAAACTCTAAAGGACCGCAAGAACAAACGCTGGGCCCACCACACCATGCAGACCGAGGCTGTCATGGACGTTGAGGGAGCCTCCAGCGATGGCATCTTCGGCATCCTAAGTGACGCAGAGGGCTATCGGGATCCGATGGATTCCTGCGTGCGGGCCCCTGAGTCCAACAGGCAGGCCAGTGGTTTTGCTACAGAGACGACACCCAGCGGCTCAAGCACACCCAGTTCACAGTACACCAAACACATAACCACGGCCAAAAGTCGACTGATAGGCCACACGTGGTGTAGAAGGGAAGGTCTGAACATTCCCTGTCTTTTGGGCCATCGCGGTCATGATCACCACATGACAGGCCCCCGAAACAGACACCAAGTCCGTTTGCGACACTGCATCCAAATCTGGGAAGTCCTCGGGTACCGGCGACCGGGCGTCGAAAGACGCAGGAAAAAGCTCTAAATGGAACGACTTAATTAAAAAACCCGAAATCTTCAACGCCCCAAGCCTCAAAGTCACAAGCGACTAAGAGTAGGGATTATTCTACCCCTGGGGCTATGCATCATAAACGGACCCCTGCCCCAAGACCCCCACCATATCCATAGTGGGGACAATGGTTCCTGATCGCCTTCTACCTGGCAATAACCTCAGCCTGCTCACACATGGTGGTGACTCTCCCGTCTCGCTATGCGATCGTCCTTTAGGACGCTCTGGATACGCTATTGGATCTGGCATCCTATATTTAGGCTGCTCTAGATCTTACTTCGTTGTCCTTGACATCCCTCGGGACCGCATGCACTTCCTCCCTTTTCCCCACGGAAGGTTTCTCTCTCTAAATCTCACATATCTAGCCCCCAACCAGTGTGGCTCTAATCCCCTTCACCCTTTTCTAAAGACAGCTTGTCTAAGGATAAGGCTCTATGCTCGAGACGAATGGGTCTCTTTCTTCGCTACATGATTGGAAGACCAGGGACTCTTCTCCCTTCCCTCGGCTTCCTGGTTTGCGACTTTCCCTTAAGTCTTGATAGGCCTTATCGATCCTATCCCTGATACTCCCTATGTCAACATTTTCTTCAAGGGTTACCCTAGATGGCCCTGATGTTGCTCCCTGTGGGAGGAACTCCTCTATATTTTCCCATGATATTACTGGACCATCAATTCTTTCTGAATACGATCAATATCGCGCTCCCGCTGTCTCCCTTTTCGCTTCACTTCTTCGTCTAAATCTCTTTGCTTTCTCGCTTCCCATCTCTTTCCTCTTCATGTCTTTTCTCTTCTCTTTTTTTGTTTGCTCTACGCTCCTCTTCCCTTCGTCTCTGTATTATTTTATCTCTCAATTTTTGTGCTTCCTCTTCTCTCTTCCTTACTTCAGTTCTTCGATTGCTCTCTGCCTGTTATACTTCCCTTGCTCCTCAGCCCTTTCCTCTTTCTTTTGTTGTTCTTCCTGATACATCTGTTCTCGTCTCTGCCTACTCTTTCTCTTATGCTCATCCTCTTTCAGTCGCTTTTCTCGTTCTTTGTCTTTTCTGTCCTGCTCGTCTTGATCTTCCCTTTGCCTAACTTCCTCAATACTTTTGCCATCAAGCTTGAGCAATATCTGTCCTCCCATCCATTTGTTCTGTATCTTCCCTTTGCCTAACTTCCTCGATACTTTTGCCATCAAGCTTGAGCAATATCTGTTCTTCCATCCATGTGTTCTGTTCGAGCGTTACCTCGTCAGCTTTCTCCTCTCCTTTCCATCTCTTAATCTCTCGTTCTATGCCTGTGGTTACATTCGATCTTTCACTTTTCTCCTCCTTATTCTGTAAAATCTTAAAGATCTCTGTCTTTCTTCTAGTCTATTCTGGACTATCGTCACTGCTATAAGCAGGTGGTTCATATATCGGATTACTATACCCTGTCGCCGGTTTTAGTTCCTTTATCGAGTACAATCCTACATCTTCTGTACTGCCATCATTCACTTCGGGCGAGGTAAGGGGAGCAGAAGGCTCAACACCTTCCTCCCTACACTGAGTAAGCATCCACTCGTCAGGCGGCGGGTTCTCCCTCCTCATGATACATTTTCCCGAGCTCTAAAATGGCTAACCTTTTCTCCAATGTCTTCCCTGTGTACGCAGCGTGCAAGTATGTGGCCATATGTTGCAATACCGCTTTTGTCAGCGATCCCCCTTGTGGCCATGGCATGAACATTTTGTCTGCTGTGCCCTTTACCCATTCCGCACTGTACTGTTTGAGCTTAGGCATATGTTTTTGCAGAGTGTTACACAAATGCACCGGTGGAGTAATATCCCCCATTGACCGTTTGTTGCACAGATACGTTTCAGAAAAACAACAAATATAAGCATGCTCCAACCTTCGCCACTCAAAGCCTCTATTTCTCAATGATCTGAACCTACTTTTCGGTCGGCGCCGACAATGACCTAAAATAGGTAATAACTTTTTATCTCTACTTCAACTTTACACAGCTTATTCCTGTCGTTCTTTGGCACCTCTTTTCATTGACATAATACACTACACACAGGCAGACAGACTAGTCGACTTTTCACATATATACCATGGTACTCCTTTTCACCTAGCCCCTAAAATACTACAATTGGAGTTAGTGTCATTCCCTATCATAAACCTGTTATGTGCCGCCTAGATATACCCCGATTGTGGTTTGAAATTACTCCTTCTACACCTGCCTTGAGGTAGGAAACCGGGCTCTATTAAAGCTCCTGTTTTACTATAATGCTCCTCGTTATATTTTAAACAACCCCCTGTTACTTTTCTATGTTACCACAATCCCATTCCCTTATTTTTGCCAGTCCCCTCAGTTTACTCACCATTCGCTCTTCAGCTCAAGCCCTTCGGTATCATCTCCCTTCCTCCAATCAACCACCGTCGTCTTCCGTCTGCTCAGCGCCTGTGGAAACTAGGAGGGGTTTCGTCAAAGAGGGACCTGTCCCACCTATATCGATCTTCTTGCAAGTATTCTACATCGGCCACTCTCCACAGGAAACCTTGCGATCTTCTGGCTAGATGGCGGAGGGTGTCCGATCATCCGAAACAGTGTAGACCTACTGGTCGATGGGTCTTTTCAAACTTTCCTCCCTGTGCTACCACGTGAACCCGTAGGCCCTTTAAGCAAGGTAACACTATATGGGATGGATGGGGATGCAGAAGTTACTCTTAAACCAATAATAAGAATCACTCAGGAAGTTGGCAAAACTTAGATGTCTTATTTGCAATTGTCTAAAACAGGGAGTTCAATGGATCATCAACTGACGTCTCACAGTATTTTTCAACGTGTTACATGAAACAAACACACATTTATAGTAAAAAGATGTCATTGTTGATGTCACACTACGTGGCAAAGTAAGAAAACATAAGTTGGATTATGGTTGGTCTACGGGTAACATCTAGGTATACTTTCTATGGGGGATAGGATTATGATTGGGTCTCTATAGAAGGTGGACAACTATGCCCACCCCTAGTGCAAGTCATCTTCAGTGTCATAAACTATACAGCGTTTCATTGGCTTTCAAACTATAGGGCTCTTTGCTACATGGCCCTCTATAATTGGTTGGCACGCTTGTACCCTTCTGGAATATTCCACTCGCTAGCAGCACGCAAGCTGGTACCCCACGTGTTTGTGGGTGGACTTTGACCATGCCTCCTCACCCAATTAGCCCATCATCCATCATCACTCCTGCTGTCTCGGCCTTGCAAAGTTTCCCTGTGCTTGAGAATAGAAGGGAGTGTTAGCACGGTCTTATCTTCAATCTCAATGTAGCTTGCCCAAAGTTTATTTCCATCTACCCCATGTGACAGGAGACCATGTTTTAGCTCCTTCTTTGCCTTTAATACTATTAAATGAATACAACTTGGCATTCATAGTGTTTTTCCATTCCACCTCAACAGGAGCTCGCCTCAGTTCTCACGTTCATTGTATCTTCTCGAATAGATAACCAGTTTCCTGGCTGCCCCAACCCTTGACACTGGGCCAGACAACCTTCTTAAATCTTCCTTCATCATCAGCTGTCTTTCTCTACCGCGCCACACTTTCAGCCTTTTTGCAACTGAGGTCCTAGTTTGCTAAAATGCGACGTGGAACATCCAGATTTTGTATACGTATATATAATGGCGGCAGCACCTGCAGTCTATTCACTACGTATAGCCAGCCTTCATGGCTACTTAGTCTACTTGCGTTTCAGCATCTGTACAATTATAAAATGGTTTGCATTTTCTGCAGTGCTTCTTCGCACTTGTAATCTTCATTTCACGCATGAAATGTTACTCAATTCTTTACTTCATCATCAGATTCTATAAGGTTTATATACTTTCTTCCTTGGCATCTCTTCTTGGTGCGTCACCTCTGCTTCATGTGACGTCACCAGTATCTTGCCTTCACTGCTTCACAGTTCTTCAGGAACCTCCTTTAAGAGACTGTCAGTTCCCCGCCGGTACATCATATAGGTCTTTCTCAGTAGATACCTTGTTTTGAGAATTCTTCGTGGTATAGGTACCATTATTGGTGTCGTGCATGTCGCAACTTCCGGTTTCCAACATATAGGCAAAATAGGGGCGGGACTTCCGGCATAGGCATTTGGCTCCTCTTCATAACCGTATACAAAGCATTGCGCTAGCTCGGGATTATGGCTTATGCATTTATGTGGTCCTGCATGCACCGTTGCGCATGCGCCAAATGCAAGAATGGTTAGCGAACAGTGGTCTCAGGCAAGCGGTCAGTTGGACGATCTAGTGGTTGTTTCTCTAACCCTAGTTCAAGCACTATGCTGGTGGACGAAGGAAAATCAGTTGAAGGGAAAGCCTTTTCACAACCCAACAGTGCAACCGATTGTCAGAACAGACGCATCTCTCCCCGGGTGGGGATCCCATTACCTTCACCACACAGCACATGGCCTGTGGACCAGTACCACAGCCCAAAATCGCATAAACCTCTTACGGCTACTAGCAGTGCTCACAGCCCTACCAGGTTTCCAAGTGCAGCTGTCAGGTCAGACAGTCCAAATCCTCCTGGACAGCACCACTGCCATATTTTACATAAACAAGCAGGGGGGTGCACACTCTCCAACTCTGTCCAGGCTAGCACAAAAAATCTCGAAGTCGGCACTCAAGCGGAACATGTTCCTAACATTGCAACATGTTCCACGGGAACTTAATTCTCTGGCGGACTCATTAAGCAGAGATCCTCTACCCGAAGAGCATGAGTGGCAGCTCAGCAGAAACATCTTCGACGATATTTTCTCCCTTAGACTTGTTCACCACAAGCCAAAACACACATTGCCCATACTTCGCATCCAGGTTTCCGCAACCCGGATCCAGGGGGAACGCCCTATGGATGGACTGGTCAGGGAAATTTGCCTATGCTTATCCATCAACACCGCTACTGAGCAGGATAGTGAAGAAGATGCACAAGGAACACGTGACATTAATCCTAGTTGCTCCTATGTGGGCGCGACAATCTTGGTTTCCGCATCTGCGCAAACTGGCGATGTGCTGTCCAATCAAACTCCCATGCCCCTTCAACATGCGCAACCAGCACGGGGGTCAACATTACACCCACATCCTCAATCCATGAACCTGGCAGCTTGGCTCCTGAAGTCAGAGTTTGGCCATTTAAAACTACCTCAAAGGTGTATGTAAATCCTCAAGGAGGCACACAAACCAAACACCAGACACTTATTTTAACAAATGGAAAAGATTTGTAGTCTGGTGCCAGTCATAAAATGTAAACCTGATTGAATGTACTCCATCACACATTCTCCATGACATGCTCCACTTACTAAACTCTGATCTAGTATTCAACTCCATCAAGGTTCACCTAGCGCCTTTATTCGCATACACCACTTCTCAAAGCAAGGTGTCCTGGTGGAATGTCCCTGTCGTTAAGGCATTCATGAAAGGAGTAAAAAGGCTTTACCCCAATTTCAACCCCCACACCAGGGTGGGATGTAAATGTGGTGCTTGCAGAGCTTATAGGTCCCCCTTTGAGCCTCTGCACAAATCCAGCCTTAAACACCTAACATTTTCTAGTGTCCATCACCTTCATAAGAAGAGTCAGTGAATTACAAGCTTTGTCAGTGCAAGACCCATTCTTCGTTGTCCACAAAGACAAGTTGGTACTAAGAACACACTCTAGGTTCTCACCTAAGCTCATATCCAAGTTCCATGTCAACCAGTCCATTGAACTACCCACTTTCTTTCAAAACCCTTCCAAGCTCAGCTGAGAAAAACCTCCATACACTAGATGTAAGGAGAGCGGTGCATTACTATGTAAACAAAACAAGACTGATACGAAAAACAGACCAATTGTTTGTCTCCATAGCTTCTGGCAGGGAAGGGGATCACGTTTAAAAAAATGCCACCTCCAGATGGATATGGATAGTGAAATGCATACAGCTCTGCTTCTCTCTATTCAACCAAACTCTGCCTTTCACACCAGGAGCTCACTCTACTAAGGGTACAGAAGCTACTGTGGCCTTCATTGCAAATATCCCGCTGGACGCCATTTGCAAAGCAGCTACATGGAGCTCTATTTACTCAGCACTACTGCATTGACACATACTCTAAAGTAGGTTTGCAGGTGAGACAAGCGGTGCTAAAACATCTATTTGCTGGTGTACCTTCTCACAACCCACCACCTTCTCCAGGCACTGCTTGCTAATCTATGGATAGCATGTGTTCTAAGCAGCAGATCCACAAGCCTTAGATGGGATACATTACTCACTGTAATCATATTTCTGATGCTTGTATCTGCTTACTTTCACATGCACCCACCCTTCCTCCCATGTGGAGTAGGTGAATAGCTGTTTTCTGACTTTATTTATGCTTATTATCTGCTTCATTACATCTGTGCTCATGCTACACCTCATGTTACCTCATGTCAGAAACAAAACAATCTGAGGGACCTCGACGCGTGGAGGACCATGGTGTAGACAATGTAAAAGCTATAAAAGATAAGCAGTCTGAAATGCTTACCCCTGCCATATGTGGATATATGTGTGTGTGTGTTTGAAATGTTCAGCATACTTCCCAGCATGCTACAAACCTGATATTTGGCATGTTTTTTTTTTCAAGCAGTCTGCAATGCTTAACCCTGCCATATGGCTCTTTGTGCCGTAGTTCTTCTGTAGTTCTACGTAAACTTCAGCAGTTCATTGTTCCCAAACTTTCCACCCTATCCGCATTCCAGCTGACATTAGCAACACTCACTTTTGAAGTCATGCTGGTGACACAAAACAGTGCTTTTTGTAGTAATGTGTGTGACAGGAAATGGTGCATGTTTCTTCAATAGTGTCCGTAATGACGTTGTCCGTCACATCGTGTCAAATCTCTCATGATAATAACAGAAACTTCATTTCCTATGGAAATTGATGATGTATGCCATCTCAAGAGTACGAAGCTTACACACTTCATCCCTACATGTACAGCACTTATGTTGAGGTTGCTGCTGTCTCGGCTGTAGATCGGTACACCAATAATGTTGCTGCGCAATCTCAACGCTCCAACTCAAAATACCTGGAATCGATTGCTTTTCTCATGGTCAGCCTTTATGTGGCTTGCTCCAGAGTTAGAAACAAAGACAATCAGCCTCATTACGAGTCCGGCGGTAACCGTGCCTGAAATTCTGGCAGGTTACCGCCGGACTCGTATTACCATTCCACCCCCGTGATTCCCGGAATTACCGGGGCATTACGACCCCGGTGACCCAGGAATTCCGGAGGCGTAATTCGGTAAATCCCCATTCCCATTGAGTCCGTAGTCCCATAGGACTCAATGGGAATGGGGAAAATGGAAACACCGGTTCCGTCTATGGGTGGTGTTAAACCCGCCAGGTGTTAAACCCGCCAGGTCATGACACCTCCCGCCTGCAGAACTCGAGATCACCCGGTATGGAAACAACGGTGGCAGCGGATTTACTGCCACCGTTATTTCCATACCGGGTGACTCGTAATGAGGCCCAATGTGTTCACACTAGCTCCCACAGGAAAGGCTAGTAATATTGTCTACAAAGATCATAGTATCCCAATTATGGCAGTAGGCAAAGGGGGCCGGCCGGTACAAATGAAACTCCCCATAACTCTCCATACAATACAATTCTCAAACACGGTAGTAGTTAGAAGGGCCCGTCGGGACAAAACTCACCATAAGGAACGACACGTGGTCACCTCCACACATTGTTATATGAGTAAAGCAAACAACGATGCAGCATCATCGGTATTCATTCATTCAATAAACTTCAAACTAGGACTGCAGTGGGAATTACCATGCGAAGCACGGGTACACCTGCTAGTATATATACAAGTTCAATAAGTAAAAATACCTAGTGCATGTATAAAAACAGTAAGTTGTTTGTGGGTTGGCGAAGCGTTGTACCTTATTCAATTCCACACCATTTTCACCAATCTGCACCAAATTTTGCATAGTTACTCGTTAGGACCCTCCGGACATTACTAGCTACATGACATTTGGACAACCCAGCCCTTTCCCCGGATTTCAGCACCTTCACACATGAGACGGTTGCCTGAAATCAGTAAAACATCAATGTGGTCGTAGAAGGACCGGTTCCGACATGAGGAACAAAACTCAAGGTCCAGGTTCTTGGATGCACGGTTACCAAGATATTTGCATCGCAATGAACTACACTACGCAAGGTGAGGCAACGGGTGGGGAGAGAGCACAGAGGTTCCCAGTATGCAGCAGCTCACCAATGCCCGCCTTCCCACAACGCCTGCTCCGGGGTATGTCAGCCAGCCACACTCGCCCATTCGCATTGCAGTTTGTTTCAGGGTGCAAAGCACATCAAGTGATAAGCGAATAGGAACAGGGAGCTACAGGATCAGTGTGATCATATCTGTTTACAGAAATCGTTCGCAGAACGGGTACTTCTGCTATTAAAAAATAAATGTTAAATCACTTTTGCAAGCTAAAATTCTGGTCTTGGTGTAAAACTCACTGGACCTCAAAGGGGTATAGAAAAATACCTAGAAGCAGGTAAGCACTGCTAAAATCAATTTAGGAAGAGTTTCAGGAGAGTAAAATGCTCAATAGGCAAACGGCTCCAGGGACACAAGAGGAGGCCCTAAAGAAGGGCACCAGAGCCAGGTTTGAAACCAGGCTAGAAACCAGGTTTCAAACCTAGCAGCTCCAAGATGAAATACAGCACAGCAGGAGTCAGCCCCAAAGCAAGTTGATGGAAAAAAACAGCTTGAAGGCACCTGAAGAGATCTTCAAACAGAGGGACCCCTGAGGCTAAGTTTTGAGACTAACCCAACAAACTAGGGCCCAGAGTACGACTCATGGTCGTAGATCCCAAAAGGATGGTTGCAGGAAGGCAGAGCAACCTGGTGAGTACAACTCTTCTAGATGCTTTATCGGAATATGAACAGCCAGGGACTTGAAATCTGCAACGACGACGACCCAGACAGCAGACAAGAAGAAGAATTGCCCTTCCTGGAGTGGGTACTTCAAGCTAGAAGAGGATGCAATAGCAAAGATGCCTCCAGGAAAGTGAAAGTACCAGGCAAAGCAGGTTCCAGTGGCACAACAAACAGAGGCAACCACCATCAGGAAACGGTCCCATGAAGAGAACAATGGTGGAGCCGACCCATCTCAACCCAAACAAGCAGGAGAGGTGGGGTGTTGGAGTCCCAACGACCTTTCAGTTGACGGCAGCTTCCAACACAGATAAAACAGGAAGCAGCTGTAAAATGGGCAGGAAAATGATCCCAGCATGGAAGTCCCAGTCACAACAAGTACCAGGTAAAGGATGAGGACAGTTCAGTAGGGACAACCATTCAGCCAATAGTCAGAAATGGAGCTTCAGGGACAGAGACATCAGTCCAACAAGTATGGCCAAACTGGGTCTTAAAAACCACCAGCAGTTTCTTGTCACCTAAATCCCCTAGCAGGCAAGTAAAGCTATTTTCCACAAACATCCCGAGATAATACAATGCAGGCACATGGTCTCTTCCAGATAAAGCTACACACAGAGACTGGCAGAATCTTGCCTGCCAATCACACACCAGTGCTCCTAACAAAGGAATTGGTGGCCAGCCAATCAGGTTGACCCTAAAACCTGCCAATCATGCAGGTTTCCTCCTACAGGATGTGATCTGGCCAGCCCAGAATAGGTCTAGACCAGTTCAAAACACTATGGAGAGTGTAGGGCCAGGTTCAAGGGAATTGGTGCTCGGGCCCTTATGCATCCTCGGGCCCCTGACCTCCCACACCCAATCTTGGCCATCACCCACAGATGCCTTTCCGCCAAGGCTCCGCCCTATCTTTCTGAAAGAATCACCCTTAACACATCCACTAGACCCACAAGGTGACACATGACCAACCAGACCTACGTACCTACAATCAAAAGAAGCAAAGCCGGGTGGTTTAGCTTTCAACACCTAGCACCCAAAAACTGGAACGCACTCCCCACCGCGCTTAGGAACGAAAACTCATACCATGTCTTTCGTAGACTACTCAAAACCACGCTGTTTAACTAACTCCACTCTACCTTACCTATCCTACTGTATTTTCACAACTGTATGTAAATAAGCACAACTGTATGTAAATATGCAAATATGTTCTGCATTGTATCTATATATATATATACCATGTATGCCTGTAACAAGTAAGATTGCTTTCAGCGCCACGATGCCCCTGGGCAGATGTGCGCTATACAAATCCAAATAAATAAATAAATAAATAATCTGCCCAGCACATGTCTACCCTCAGCACTTGGCCTGGCACACCCTCCGCCTCAGAGGTTCGCACTTACTCTTAACATGGTCCCTGGTCATGGATCACGCATCCACCTAAGCACTTCATCTGTGGCTCACCCATGAGCCTGGACTCCCCAGCACTTACGCCCTCTGCCCTTTTTCCTTGCTTCACTTGCATGTTCTGAATACTCACAAGGCATAGTAGGTTCATCCTTCCTCCATTTCCCTCCACTGCTCTTATTAATTGTTATGTAATGTATTTCACTCCCTTGCTCCCTCCCCTCACCATGTGGGCGCTTTGAAACTGTATTTTACTTGCTGTAAAAGCACCTAACAAGCAAACAATAAATAAATCAAAATAAACCAACATGTGCTAATATTTTTCCTAAACAAAGAAAGGCCCCAAAAACAAAATGACAGAGAGCAGAGCCTAAAAACACAGCAATATCCCAATGACCACCATGAAGGTACATTGTACTACTAATGCAGTAAGTAAACTTTCACCAGCGCTACACTGAGACAATGTACTCTAAAAGGGTTTGAGTGGAAGAGGGACTTTGGTAGAAGACCAGAGATGCAAAAACTCACAGCAAGAAAAGCACAAAGTTAAGGGATCCCTAAAAAGGACTAGAGATCACCCAAATATGTAATTCTGTCTTAATTACCAAAATGAAATTCAAACTTGACTTCAATGTCTGCAACCAGGACCAATCCAAGTCCTGCTTCGAAGCTCTCTCTTCTCCACTTGCCCAATCTTATGAACTCACCTTCATCGATTTCAATAACACATTGACTACCTCCTTTCGACTTTCCTCAGCCATTCAACTGTTGACAATAATGCTCCTCCACCTACTCCACTTGTGAAAAAGATCCCTCTCCTAATCTTCTTACTGCCTATAAAGAATCTCCTCTTCCCTTCACTGCTGGTCTCCTCTTAGTATACTGAGCTGATTTCATCCCTCTACTCAGATCTCTACAACAATCCATGCCCCCTCCAGGCCATGCTCTCTCTTCCCTAATAACCACCTTTCTTTCTGCTGATGACTTTGCTACTTAAATCCCCTCCTAAACCGCTAAAATATGTGGCACCTGTCCACCCTCTTACATCTCCACACCCTCCCTCCTTCCCTGCATCTCATAACACCCCCACCCTTAGCTGACCATCACACATCTCTTCCCCCCACCAAACCTGTTCCGACCAGTTCCGTTCAGCCAACCCAGCCCAACATGTACTCCGATTGAACCCTATGCTCGCAAACAAATAGCTTGACTTGTACCGATCAGCTCTTTTTATCCACTACCCTCTTTAATACTTCACTCACAACAGACATCTTTTTTGCCTGCTACAAAATAGCCTGAGCTATTCCCAGAACGAAGCAACACACAGCTAGCCCTAACAGTCCCTCTTTCTACAGACCTCTCTCTCGTCTGCCTTGCCACTCTAAAATCCTTGAGAGTTATCTTTGATATTACTGACAGCTTCCTTGAGGCTCACTCACTCTGTAATCCCCTCCAATCAGCATTCCATAATTACTGCTCCACTGCAAATAGTTACAAAGCGTCCACTCACTAGTTTTCTATTGCGCCAAAAACTTTAAGATGGTGAATAATGTTTAACCTTTTCTCATAATGATTAAACGACAGACAGTTGGTTGTGGTAAAAGCTCATGTGTATTTGTCTTGAATATTACATCCATTTATTTAATTGTATCTATACATCAATGTCCAATCTCAATCAGGGATATTGATTATTTGTTTGGATTTATATAAGATCTTGCCGTGGAAAAACAACCGCAGACTCTTCCAGTGGATTGTTGTACGGCCTTTAATGGCAATCGGCAAAGACAGCATACACAGGACAGACAGCAACCCAGTGGCAAACAAGATTCGACGCAGCAATCCCGCTCCCTACCAGAAATAAAGCTTTATATGGAAGCGCACACATGCATTTCAATGGAGAGGGAGGTTTCAGACATAGCATGATATCGTCAAGCAACAATGTGTCAGTTGAATGGATAATGGCTCAGCATACAAGACTTAGGCCGTGGCTGCGTTCTCATGCTCAGGAATACAAATGATGATACATTTCTAGTTCATTGGGCAAGCTACTCCTACTTTTCACACATAGCTCCGGGCACATGCGCCCCTGCTTACTATATGACAACCTCCGTCTGCTAAATCTGCCTTGCTTAAGGACTCTGCATTATAGAACACGCTTCTATATGCCCAAAGGGAAACATGTCAGTGGGGAGTACTTGTGGAAGCAAGCTCTTTTAGTTACTAGGCAGTAAAGCCTTCGAGGGTACGACATGTGCATTAGAACATAGGGCTCACAGAACAAAGGCAATATGGCACTTGTTAGACATGGCAGTTAGTATTGGCTGAACATTATTATAATGATGCACAGTGTTCAAGGAGGTGCTTAAAAAACATTTCAAAACCCAGTTTCCCCCCACTATTTACTCCCAGGATACCTTCACTCCAGTCTCATCCATTGTATCTTTGGGGGAACAAACATCACATTCTGGCAAGGTATAACACTTTACTTCTTATGTAGAATGACAGTTGAATACCTGAGTGGTCTGGTGAGCCTCTGAGCAATGGGCACATGCATGGTAATGGAAACATTCACAACTCATCACTAGACAGGACAGTTTCAGGTTTAGAACCAGGAACATGAGTAGGATTCAGCCAATGGATGCCTCGGCGATACCAGAATACTCAATATCCAGGAACTGAAGGTCTATGTGCCTATGTGGACTCAGGGCTGGTGTGAAGATGACTTACTGTACTACGGATGTGGGTGACCAGGTCTGAGATGTTGCTTGCTTAACTGGGTATGAAAGTGCAGCTCTCACTCTTCACGATTGCGTACACCTCTCCTTGTGAGGGCAAGAGGGTGTCCAGGGCTGTACGATTCTGGAGGACCATAGTTCGGATGGCAATTTGCTCATGGGACAGTAGTGTCAGGAAGGATGCAGTAGCATTTGTAATATCCTTAATCAGTCATGACAATCGGGTCTGGCAGTCCCGGTTCAACTTGACCCAATGGCTGGTATAAGTTAACCCATGGCAGCAATAAACCCTTTCCAAGCCGTGCTTCTTTTAGGGCGGGCTGTGTTGCGAAAGTGAGGGTATGCCGAATGGCGAGTAAGACATATCCCATTTAACAACTCCCTCCCAAGTAATGGGAAGCCAGGGATAAGTTTGTCCACGCAGATGAAATATGTCCCAGATTAAGTGGCATACCCAGATTGGGTAAAGAAGAAATCGGGATCAAAACCAAATGTGACGTTATTGATGATTACACTTGTGTTGGTTGAAAGGTAATGTTTACACTTGCTGTCTCCCATGAATAGTGCACCCCTGTTGACGTAGCACGCAAGGCCAGTAGCATCAGCCAAAAGGTGAAGTGCTACTGGCCGGCCTCTCGAGTACATTGTATGGGGTAGGGAAACGTGGAGGAACAGTAAACCTCATTTGAGAATGTGAATTACAACAGGGTGTGGGGCCTCTGGATCGGGTGACCAGTTTGAAATGCAGGCAGACATCCCCCAAGTTGAAGAGAATAGGGGCTAAGGGAAACATGGAGGACACGCCATGGGGTAAATGTGCACATACCCAACAATCACTGATATTAAAAATGCAGGCATACAGCCAGGTTAGGTGTAGGTAGGCCTTCTCACTGTAAATCCAAGGGTGAGTAGACAATCCATTGTTTCCATGGCATGTGGCTTTAAAAGCAGCAGTCACAGTGAGACAATAATTAATTAATGAACTGATAACAATGACAAAAGTAGTGAAATAACCAGACATGGCATGTAGCAGGGGCCTGCGCCCAAATGTCAAAGCCTCCAGGACTTTGGCCCATACGGTGATATAAAATTTTGTGACAGGGGAATAGAGGTCAGTTTATGTGGGTAGGCTGGGTGCATGATGTAGTCCACCAAAATTCATTTGGTTCAGGGCACGACAAGCAAAAGTTCTGCAACAGGACAAAATGTCAATGTTCAAAAAGTTCCAACTGGACTAGGTGCTGAACAAAGGTTCTACAGTTTAAGTGTTCGTGACTCTGGCAGTGCACTTTCTACTAAAACTCCAAGCAAGGCATCTGTGTGGTTTGGCTGTGGCAGAATTGTTTGTGGCGGAATTTACCGTAGTCGATTTCACTGTGAATGCAATTTTACTGCGGCCAAACTCTGCAAATCTCTGTCAAGAGGTGATAACAACAGTGCCCAAACCCAGCTGGCACTGGCATATCAGTGGTAGAAGCTTCCAATTTGTGCCAGTGTACTACCGCATCAGGAGGATTCCTCGTCAGTGAGTGGTCAGATCCAGAGGTGAGTATGTGTGGCGGCTGGCACTCCGTCCTGAGTTACTGACCCTACGGTGGCCCTCCATGGGACTACAGGGCATACCTTCTCGGGCCTGAGATGAGAGATCTAGTGGGGTCAGGTGCTGAAGGTGGTATACATGGAGCGGAAACTGAATTATGGTTGTTTCCTCTGGTGCTTCGATCGCTTGCTGCAGGAGCTTCAGCGGCAACTCCTTCAGAGACCGCCAAGGGTGAACAAGTTGCAGAGTTTAGGGGCCTGGTTCAGTACCTGGGTGTTCTGGTGCACTTGAAGCAGTGGTCTCTGTATCTGATGTTGCTTGTGGAGGGCCTGCAGTACTGGGTTGGGGTGGCACTGGCAAGTTGGAGGTGGGGCCACTGGTGGAGGCGTTGGTGGCTGTGGCATGGCTGTGACGTGGCCATGGAAGATAGAGTGAAGTGGATGTGGTGTCTTTGGCGGGCACAGGAACATTGCGGCAGTGGGCACAGCGTTATGTGCTGTCAGCAGTACTTGATGCAGTCCAAACCAGCTGGGTTGGAGTGCAATTTCTGCTGGTGAACTTTCATGAGGACCCAATTTCCAGGTCTCAGAGGATGGCAGGGCTCATTCGCTGGTTCTGGTAGGGCAGCTTTGGCCTGGGCATGAAGAGAGCGGGCAGGTTTGACGAAGGTGCGACAATACTCAAGAACCGTTTCATCCTCTAGGTGCACATTCACGAGGTGTGAAGCTGCAGGGAGAGCAGTTCCTATTCGCATCAGGCGTCTTGTAAGGATCTCATCCGTGGACAGACATGCTTGCACTGGGGGTTGGTGTGCATGGCAAAAAGTGCTAGGGGCAGTGTCTGTGGCCATTTGAGACCTGTTTCCTGACACACTTTGGACAACCTAAGCTTGAGGTCTCCGTTTTGGCATTATACAAAACCGCTCGACTGGGGCTAGTATGCACAATGAAACTGCTGTGAGATTCAGAGCACCTTGCACACTTCTTTAACAATTTGACCGGTAAAGTGGGTACCCAGTCAGTGTTTATAACAAGTGGAAGCCAAAATCAAGGTATGAATTCAGCAAGCAATTTCTTTGCAACCTTGGATGCCACCATCCGCCCTTCACTGGAGGGCTTCCACCCACCAAGAGAACAAATCAACCAATACTAGACAATAGTGAAAAGTCACACACATGGGGAGCTGCATGAAATCTGTCTGCAGGTTTAAGAAGGGGCCCTCTGGTACTGGACTTGCAGGTAGCTTTGCTCTCACCGCTCGCCCGACATAATGAGTTAGACATGCGACACATCTTTCACAATGATCCTGCGCTATGGATGCAAAATTAGGGGCAACGCAGTCTCAGTTAACTTTAGCAATCATGGCATTTTAACCTGCATGAGCAATGCAGTGGGTCTCTCGTGCCAGGTAGGGAAGAAGTACCTTGGGTGCCATCAGGCGGCCATCTGGGGAATGCCAGAGGGAATCCACCCTTAATTTACAAGATCGCTGACTCCAGTTCACCTTTTTCGCTTCAGGAGCTTGATCTTAACCAGGCTAGTAATAGAGACAATCGGTGACTGGTGGTCTGCAACACAAAGAAGAGTTTCATTAGGAGCCAGGGTCGCATTCACGGCCACCGAATGAGCTGCATTGTCTGCTAGGGTATTTCTGTGGGCAGTAAAGGACTCAGAAGTGTCGGGTTTGCTGCACTTAACAATGGCCAGGGCAGATGGGAGCAGTGGCGCATGCAATAGGGCTGACACATATTTTACTTTCAATATAGGGGTACCGGTAGATGTCAAGTAACCACTACTTCCATAGGACACCGAAATCGTGCACAACACCATGAGCGTACCTGGAGTCGGTGTAAACTGTGGCTAATCTACCCCGGTCCAGGTACATGCTCGTGTGAGTGCGACTAGTTCTGCCACATGGGCAGACTTGGTAGTGGGTAATCAATAAGCCTCGAGAATGGAGAGAGGTGTACATACAGAGTAACCAGATACAAATTCTTCTCCCCCGTGGCTTTGCAGATATGAACCATCCACAACGAGTATCAGGTCAGGATTCATCTAACAAATCTGCACAGGGTGACAGAAGCGTTTTGACAACCACTAAGCAATCATGCTGTTCCCCATCCCGCATGGTTTGTAACAGAGAGACAGGGTTCAAGAAAGGACAGCGGTTTAGTGTTACATTAGCAGCAGAGTTGAGCAGTTTCTCATATTTGGTAAGACGGAAATTGGACATGTGTTGTCTTTCCTTTAAGCAGCATGACCAGTACTGAGTGGGGTACAGAAACTGTGACAGGGTGACCCTTTATCAATGAATCAGTCTTCAACAGCCTGCAGGCAAGCTGGGAGTCCTGTCACTTCTGGGTCTAGGGCTACACTGTGGTATGATGCAGGCCGATGCTTATCACCATACAACTGTGTTAACACCCCTTTGGCAAGTCCATCAGGCTCATCGCAGTACAACACAAATGGCTTCTCGCAGTCAGGCAGACCCAAAGCTGGGGCTGTTGCAAGCACTTGCTTTAGGGCAGCAAAGGTGTATTCAGTGTCCTGGGACCATGGTATGGTTCTCGGGTCGCTCATGTGTCAGGGTCTGAAGCAGCTTAACCATAGTGGCATACCCTGGGACCCACTCTCTGCAGTAACTGAGCATCCCGAGAAACCCTCTCATTTGCTTTCTGTTGTGGAGCTTGGGATCTTTCTGGATTGACACAATACGATCCTGGGACAGGTGTCTTTCCCCAGCCGAAATCTCGTGGCCCGGATATTGTACACCGGGTAAGCACAGCTGTAGATTTTCTTTAGGTGAGTCCTGCTCGCAGACTTCCAAGGAGGGGGAGACTAGTAGCCGATCATCTACATACTGCACCAGCGTAGACCCTCCCGGAAATATAACTGAGTCAATAAGCTTCTTCAGGATTTTAGAAAACGAGGTGGGGTTCTCTACATACACCATAGGAAGACATGTGAACATGTACTAAGTGTATTTTGTAAGTAAAAGGAAACAGATATTGACTGTCAGGGTAGATCGGAATGGAGAAAAAAGCTGAGCACAAATCCACAACAGTGAAATAGGTGGTTGACACTGGGGTTGAAGACAGGATGGTGTCTGGATTAGGGATCCCGAGAAAAGGCAGACAGGACAGCAGAATGAACTGCTCTCAGGTCTCGTATGAAGCGGTAGACTGTTTTACCTGTCTTCTTGGTGGGCAAAATGTTGGTATTACAGGGGCTTTGTGTGGGCACAATAATGCCCTGTTCATGCAGGGACTCTATCACGGGTCGAATACTTTGTTCTGCTTGCCTAGATATTGAATACTGAGGCACACATGACAGAGGTTTGGCTGGTTTCAGGGGGATTTTGACTGGATCAGCATTGAACATATAACCAGCTTTGCTTGCACGAGTAGACCACACTTTGGCTGGAACTCAGTCCAACACTCCCTGCTGCAGCAAGGGGGCACCGGCTCAGTCACCAGGAATTGAATGGGGAATCCCCTGTAGCACAACCAAAACCTCATGTTTTCTGTGGGCAGGGATGTCAAGGATTATGCCATCGCTGGAGAACAGTAAATGGAACAACTCAGTTTAATCAACACATCTAGCCCAAACAAATGAACAGGCAGCAGGGACTCAACAGGAAATTATGGCTGTCTGAAATAGGACCCATCATGACCATAAACAGGGGAGACACAGGGTAAGGTATTGGCATACCTCCAATACCAGCAGCATCGACAATTTCATCAGAGTGCACACTATCTGGAAATTCAGAAGCTTTTAG
Organism: Ambystoma mexicanum; assembly: GCF_040938575.1. Classification (NCBI taxonomy): domain Eukaryota; kingdom Metazoa; phylum Chordata; class Amphibia; order Caudata; family Ambystomatidae; genus Ambystoma; species Ambystoma mexicanum. Next base: position 694,966,319 of record NC_090931.1, read on the forward strand.
AGCTGAGCGTGATGCTCCTGTGTCAACCAAACAAGTATCCATTGACCAGCAATAATACAATCAAAATAGGGAGCAGCAGGATCAAGAGGTTTGAGTGGTGAAACACGTTCTGGCGGCCCCAGGCAAACTGAATGAGCATTCCGTGGAGTTAGCAATGGAGACAAAGGAATAACCAACCCAATCAGTGTGGTTGGCTGCCCACTTCGTCCATCATACTGAGGCGGATTCGAACATTCAGCTTTTACAGTGTCCAAACTTCTTACAGTAGTTACACTTGTCACTGTAAGTATTTGCATGACATTTCCTATGGCTATGGTCCTATTCATGTGTCTGAAAAGCACCCCATTCCCTTCTCTGTCCCCGTCCAGCCCGCTGGCAAGGGGCAGAACCCTTCCTGTCCCTGGGGAGGCTGTAACTGCTGACTGTGTAGTGCCTGGAGCTTAGCTTCCGTACTCTCTTTTTTCTCTTTCTAGTTTGTCATGTAAATACTGCGCAGTGAGCAGAACCTCAGTCAAATTCTTTCCCTCCCACCCTATGTAGTGGGATCTCATCCCTTCCACTGTAACCCTATGACAAATTGTGATGCCACAGCCTGGGGTACTACGACAGCTGCATTAATGATTCCAGAATTCTGTTCGAAATAACGTTTCAGATGCTCAAGATGGTTCACAGGATTTTCACCCTTCGCCTGTTCGCAGGCATTCATTTTTTCCCAATCAGTCTTTTGAATACAGATTTTGATAATTGTTTGTACTAGTCTATCAGTAAAAGATTTCAACCCAGCAGTAGGAGGTTCTTCTTCTGGCCAGTTGCAACTCTGTTTTAGCAATGTGAAAGTGTCATTGGGAAGATCTTCTCTTGTGTATCTTTCAGGGCTCGGGTCTTCGATTCGTACTGTCTATTGGTGGCTTCAGAGTACCAGTCTAGATAGCAATCCCTTTGCTATTTGTCCAACTTTCTTATCTAATGCCTTTCGCAGGTTTGTCATTTTGTCTAACTCAAATGTACTTTCATGTGGGAAGAGTCTAGGTGACTCATTCTGCATATATTCATGCCATTTATCCAGAAACTTGCATGCTTCGGGTGAGTAGTGTGTATACATAAAGTGAGCTGACTTCCTTTAGGAGGAAGCAGCACTTCTCTAGACTGACCTGAACCCATTTTCGCAGGGGTGAGACAAGGGATGTCTTGTTGCAGAACCAGGTCTGTACCTAAGTCTTTCTGCACCAGGGAACTGCGGTGTACAAAAGCTGGCTGGATTGGTTCGGCTCATAGCTGACCGCTTTGTAGCAGCAATCCAGAGGTTCCAATGGTGACACACAACCTCTGCTCCTCCCCCCCCTTACAGAAATATCAGTGACACCTGCTGGTGTTGATCAAATGTATATCCAGATAACTGATTCACAGTCTATGCCCCCCATTACGCTACCGACAATACAGAGCAGTATCCAGTTTACCGGCGACACAGTGTGGGAGGAGACGAAGACAAGACCCTTACCAGGAGGGCACAAAGCCTATTACAGCTGCCATAAAAGGATAGAGGAGAGTGTGAATACAAAGTTGAGGTTGCAACTGAGTTGCACATTCAGGGTTTCAAGTATCGGGTAAAGGGTTAGACGGGGCAAGCGCAGGGTTCTCATCCAAAATGTTTCCTTTGCACTCATACAAGGCACACTCATTCCATTTTCTGATCTATTAAGTCAGTATGGAGTATGGATGCGCTGCTTCACAGTCATAACGCCGGTGGCCAACCGCTTTCAACTTGGTTAGTTTTTATCAGATTCAAACTTTTTTTCATAGTCAGGGTAACCTCCCTCCTCTGTCCTGGGACAGACAACCAGACAATTTCCAGATTTCAGAATTCGTATTCTTTACCAGAGAAAAACATTACCCCAACCCGTTCCAGACAATAACACACAAAACATGACAAATAGCAATGCAATTATCTGCGCTCACCAACAGATGACTTTCGGTCAGCACTTCGGTGTCTGCGCTATCTACTCACCCAAAATCACAGTTGCACCTGCCAGCTTTCCCCACCACCAAAATCGTCTTACCTGGTCCCACAGGGATCACTGCGAGTCGCGTCCGGTGACCCCCGATTTTGGCCGCAGGGCAGCGGGAATCTGACATTGCAAGCACCTGTCTTGTTGTGAAAAAACAATCAGTCTTTTTGATCACAAAAGAATGTACAATAGATAAGAAATCAGATTTGACGGGAAGCAGGAGCTTCTTACAATGGGGTGAGTTTGAGGGACATTCTGACCAGGGTATGGAGGGGTGTAATGTCTCTCCTGCTTCACGTACTCTGCACGCTCACCTAGAGATCACCTCTAGCATTACAATGCAGCTATCCCTCACTATAATATTCAGTCTAGCTGTACACATAATGCCTCCCCTGAATCACATACTACGCACAGCACCTCTGCCACTAGAATGAAGCTATCCCCCAGAATAAAATGTGGTCTAGCTGCACACAATATCTCAATCACATACTCTTAAGACTACCTCTCCGCACCCACCCACTTTCCTGGTCAACATGGGTGACTAGCAGAGACTTGGACCCCACTACCTACCTTGTACTGGCTAGGATGCACATATCTCCACTTGCTTCACATACCTGCACAGCACCCCTGCCCTTAGAATGCAGCTATCCCTGTATTCCCCTGTTTCATGACAGAGATATACAGAAGGTCTAGGGCTCAGGGGTGCAGGAAGTGTAAGAGGACTTGTTCCCAGAGCGGCAGTTTGTATCGCTACAGGATTTCAAAAACAAGTTGGGCAGTAACCCCATGCAGATTTTGCAATACTACTGCATAAGAGCTGCGGTCAGGGGGTCTGTATTTCAGATTTCCGGCAGGAACCTGAAACACACACATGCATAGAAGCAATTCTAGTGGGATGGGAACCTAGGTGTATGGTCTCCAAGCTGTGTGGACTCATTCAATCTAACCAAGTCCTTAAAAATGGGGTACGCTCTCGATGGGAGCGTGGGGTAGGGTTTGAGATGACTGATGCACAGTGGGGAAAATGCTGTCTGTTGATGAAAGAAGTATCTATGAATGTTCGTTTCAGGCTGATCCGGTTCAAGATACAGAACCTATTACACTACACACCAGCCAAGATCGCTCAATTCATCCATGATACCAGTGATACATGCCTAAATTGTGGGTTGACACTTACCAACTTTATGCATATGTTCTGGGAATGCCTACCATTTGCGCAATTCTGGCAGCAAATAGCAGATACTGTGCATGACATCATTTGTATCTCTCCTACTATTTCTCCTATTAAGTTCCTCCTAATCTCCTTCCAGGGTCAGCTTTTTCGGAAAATGTTTCTCTCTGTAACGGGCGCTGTGCGTCGTTGACTCGATGTCCCAAGACAGTGTAAGGTCCCAGCTCACCATTCATGGGTATACCTACATATTATCCCCACCAAAAATATTGCTGTACATATGGTCGTTTGTCTCGCCATAGGCAATATTTTTTGGGGGGATAATTTGTGGGAGCGGGGGTTGCGGATGTTGCCCCCCGCACATTTAAAAATTATGCAGGGGTTGCGGGGGTGTCACCCGCAGGGTCCATGGCTCAATATCACCGCAAAAATATGGCGATATTTTTGTATCGCAATATATTTGCAGGGATATTAACACATGGAACCTATTCATGCAGAGGCAGACAATGTATCCTCCAGACCCCTTAGTCCGACCCTCCCAACAATCTTTTTTTTTTTTTTTAAATTACAATTGCTGAGCTGACCTGCCCGGGGGGAAAGGGGAAATGGATAAAACAACAAACTATCAGGTTCCTGCTGATTGCCCTTTGCCGTCAGGACTCCTGCTCTGCTAGGATACCTGCAATTGTTTGTTTGTTTGTTTGTTTTGTTTATTTATTTGGTGCTCCAACCCCGAGGTTTCAGGGCGCAAGTGTACATGTTAGATACATTGGTTACATTAGGAATACAGTGTTAGTGGGATACAATGCAGTTGCCAAGGCCTGCAGCTAAGCAGGTTGCGAAAGGAACACGCAGAGTGTTACAGGTTACATTAAAGCATATCACAGTTTGAGCATTTGCATCAATGTTGTCAAGGATCATGAGTACCATAACAGTTGATGAAATAAATACAGTGGGTGGCCAGATGCTTGGCTAGGATCTTAGCAAGTTAAAGTTGGACAAGCTCAGAGTTACAGATTTGAGCAGTTCATAGTATCAGCAGGATCTACTTCTACAATGTATATTAATCTTGTGAGACTAGCCAGATTATCTGTTTCTTTCGAAAGGGCAGGTAGACTGATTCCGATCTGATGTCAGAGGGCAATGCGTTCCTCATTTTGGCTATTACAGGGAAGCTTTTTCCTCCCAATTTTTCAAGTTTGTATCTTGGGATGGTGATTTGGTTCGCTTGGGCGGATCTGGTGGGTCTGTCTGAGAGGTTTTTTGTGAATTTGCAGTTGAGGTATTTAGGGGCAGAGTTGGCTAAGAACTTGTGTGTCAAGGATAACGTTTTGTAGAGGATTCTGTCTTTTATGGGAAGCCAGTGGACGCTTTGTCGCGTGGCAGAGATGTGGTTGACTTTAGGCACGTTCAGGGCTGCTCTAAGTGCGTTATTTTGAAGTACTTGAAGTTTATTCAAGTTGCACAGACTGGTTCCATTGTAGAGGGCATTGCAGTAATCCAGCTTGGAGAAGATAAGTGCTTTATCAAGGGTGATGCAGCTGTCAGTAGACAGGAACGAATACATGTCATGGTTAACATACTCTATGCACCTTCATCTTCCATTGTACTACCGATACCTCCTCCCTGTTTTACCTGATATACTTTTGCCTAAATCTTGGATGCTCTCTTTTGAATAACTAGTGATTTGTAGGAAGTCTCTTTTCTCTTCCTTAGGAAGTACCTCTGACGTTTTGTTCTTTTAAATGGTTATTAGTATTATCCAATAGTTCTTCCACTTAACTGAAGGTAAAAAGTTATTGCTTCTGCTGCCAAACTAATCTCAATATTTCATAGCTGTCTTTCTGTTGAGATCACAATGTTCATCAGTGGCGTGGATAATTCTTGTGTCAACAACTTTAAAGAACCTATAACTTTAAAATGACTCAGAACTGATTTCTTTCTTCTTCTTGTTGTCTCTCTAACAGTTAATGTGCTACGCTGGTATTTCCCCAGCTTGCCGGTAGTCTCAGTTACAATGTGTGTGCTATGCATTTTATGTCATTAGCCTACTCCTACCTGCTTAATCACTGCCTCACTGGAAGTGCCACCGTGAACCATGCTTCAAATCTTCTGTGCAGCGGAGTGTCTCTTCAGCGCGTCTTCTCCTGTGGCGGTCACGACCAAGAACGCGACCCACAACTGAAGTTAGATGCCGGTCTACATTGAACTTGTGCACTTATTATCTTGCTGCATGTAACTGCAAGGAACACCACTTCCAGGAAAATGCACGCTCACACAGATGGGTTCCCTTTTCCAATCTGCTCGCAACGAACACTTCAGCTTGCACACACCCGAAATTCGTAACAATCCTTCACCAACTCACATGCACAGTTCAGTTTCATGTGCGCTGCCCCAAAACATGAAATTACTACCGTTATACAACTTTGAACTGGTTTCTGCTTCAAGTTATTCCTAAATGAAAGTCCAACACTTCAATGTCTCATGAAGTTTTTTCCTTTGCTTTTCACTACTTTACTCGGGATCTCTGGTTGCTCTGATCTTCTTGTGCCAGATTCCAAACTACTTCACTGTCACTACTTAGCCATTCAGGGCTGACTCACATCCCCATCATCTTGAATAGCGACTACTCCAGCATGCTACAAGGCAAATGTTAAGGAAAATAATATATGACCAACTCCCACACCATCAACAATAGGCCAATGCTCCTGCTTCCCTCCTACGCCTCATGCCTTCTTTGTGTCCCCAGACCCTATTCTTAGAGATAATACTCAGTGGGAACCTGACAGACAGCCTCCGTCCACCCACGAGCATGACGTCATTGGCTGTACATACAGCATGCACCATGCCTGTTTTTCCACTGCACAGTTCACATTATGGATACTGTTGCTGTTTTGATGGTTACTTCTAAAAAAAATGATGGCTCCAAAAACTGGTTTTAAGAAATGCATGAACTGTGGTGCTAAGATGTCCATTACGGACCCACACTCGTTTGTCTCTGGTATCTCGGGCTCAAGCACAAGACAGAGGACTGTGGTTCCTGTCAGTCCATGACAGGAAAGGCGCTTAAAGAGAGGAAGGTGAAACTTGCTACAGGAAGGCCCCAAATATAAATCCCCATCAACGACTCCTTCCAAGAGGAGATCTTCCAATTAAAGGAGTTCCAAGGGGGGTTCACTATGTAAGAAGGCCAAGAAAAGGCCTCACAGATACAGCTTGACGTCTTCTGACTCCTCTCCCGAGTGCAAGCTATCTTGTCCAGGTAAGTGAGCCGCTAAGGCCGATAGGGAGACTTTTCGTCTCCAAATGGTAAAATCTTTGAGAAGGTGACTACTCCAGCCCCTTTTAAACAACCGAAAAAGGCCCATGACCCCATTGCGCCTTGTAAGGTGGAGAAGGCACCCACCAAGGTTTTAGCTTGCACGCCCTCAAGCCCAGGCTCTAAACCTTTGACCCTTCGATTGGATTGGAAACCTTGAGTTGAGGAGAGGCCTAGAGCTCATTCCGCTGTGGTTCCATTGGGTCATGTGTAGAGTTCTTCGACGTTGAAGCCGCTGATGTGTTGGACGGAACCTGCAAAGATTTTGAAACACTTACAGAAGAAATACTTTTTTTAAGTCAATCGCTTCCATTTTAGAGGAGAATGAGACCGCTGACCAGGACACTGCTCCTTTTAGGCTTGAGTATGTAACCCCAAATGCTCCAGAGGCTCTAAGTTCAGAGGAGTTTAGAATGGAACACTTGTCTGACTCTTTAAAAAATGCAAGTGGCCTTGATACCTCCCCTGAGGTGGATTTTGCGACATCCAATCCCTCTGATCATGCAGGTCACTCATGAATAGAGTCACAGAGTATCCGTGATGGGCAAGGTCTGCTACGGTTAACCAGCAGGATTACCTCACTGATATTTTGGACAAGGGTCTTCAGAAGGATCCCGTTTTACCATTCCACTCTGCTTTACAGAAGAGGGTAATGGCGAATTGCAAAACACTGGATACAAAACCTGCAATGAGCAAGAATCTCACTAGAAAATACAAGCCATCTTGCCTACAAGGCTTCTCCCTCAATTTCCAGAAGTCCCACATGATACCTTCTCAAAAGCTTCAATTAACTGGAGCATTCCTGGATGCTTCCTCTGGGAAAGCCTCGCCACCCGAGGGCAGGGCCCAACACATTCGGCAGATGATCAACAAGTTTCAGAATGCCCAACATCTTCCAACCTTTGATTTCTTTTGATGTTGCTTTGCCTCATGTCATCCTGCATTTTCCTGGTGTCAGAGGCTTATCTGAGAATGAGGTCTCTCCAATGGGCACTCAGGTCTCAGTGGTCTCAGTTGTCCGGCAGAATGACGGACCTACTTCAGGTCCCGAGCAAGGTCGCACAGAATCTCCTGTGGTGGGCCTGCGAGGAGAACGTACTGAAAAGGGAACCGTTCTGGCAAACATGGAAGGAGATAACAGTATTTACGGCTGCTTCCCTAATGGGATGGGGAGCCCACACCAATGATCAGAGGTCGCTGGTCTCCATCAGAGTCCAAATTACACATCAACCTTTTGGAGCTGAGGGCAATCTGACTAGCGCTGATGGCCTTTCTGCCCGCTGTACGAGTGAAGAATGTCCTGATAATGACAGACAACACAGTGACCCTGTACTATCTCAACCAGAGAGGATGTGTAGTGTCATTACCACTGTGCAAAGAAGAAATGCAGCTCTGGTTTTGGATACTGCAAGAAGGAATCTCTCATGGCCGTTCACCTTGCTGGATAGGAGAACATGGCGGTGAACGCTCAGAGCAGGCACAGCACAGTCTCCCATGAGTGGGAACTAGCTCAGAAAGTCCTTCAAGAGATCTTCGCCCTTTGGGGAAACCTCAATTGGATCTGTTTGCATCCAGTGTCAACAGGAAGTGCGACCTGTTCTGCTCCAGGGAATTTACTCCGAGAGGAGCTCTGGGAGATGCGTTCATAGTGGACTGGGAGTTTCTGATCCTGTACATGTTTCCTCCAGTCCTCATCATTCCTCACATCAGGAGGTTGGGGAAGATCGGGAAAACCATAATCCTGATTGCTCCGGATTGGGCCATGAGGACGTGGTACCCGGACCTTCTGGACATGTCCTTCTGCCCTCCAATTAGTCTTCCCCAAAGATAGTAACTAATATCACAAGAGGGAGGTCGCATTCTTCACCCAGAGTTCAGGACTCTCAACCTTCATGCCTGGTTTCTGAGAAGTTGCGATATAAAGATTGGGACCTCCCGGAAGATGTAATGGAAGTGTTGCTTTCGGCTTAAAAGACTAGCAACAAAGTCTCTCTATCGCTACCATGTGAATAGGTTTTGAAGCTGGTGCAGAGCTAAGAATGTGGATCCTTTTGTTTGTGACACACCGATGGTGTTGTCCTTTTTACTTCATTTGGCCAACCAGGGGCTACAGGTTGCCACTGTAAAAGGCTACCTGGCACTATCCATTTGTAAGCACTCTCCAGAGAAGGGATCCTATTTCAAGATCCCTATTGTAGTCCAATTTTTAAAAGGATTTACTAATGGGTTCCCTCCAGTCCCTTTCATTATACCAGTTTGGGACTTGAACCTTGTACTCAAATACCTCATGTGGGCTCCCTTTTAGCTGCTACATTCATGGCCTCTAAGGATGTTAACTCTCAAAACAGTTTTCCTAACGGTCATCCCATCGGCGCGTAGAGTCAGTGAATTACAGGCTCTTTCGTGCAAGCCACCTTTTACCACCTTTTACAAGGAGAAGGATGTTTTGGGAGTCCGTCCCATTTTTCTTCGTAAGGTAGTTTCAGAATTTCATCTGGCTCAATAAATGGTCCTTCCTACTTTTGATCCTCCACTTCATCCTTCTAAGGAGGAGGAAAGACTGCATCGTCTTGACCCTAAAAGGGCCCTGAGTTTTTACATCTCTAGAATGGCAAACATTAGACATCGCTTACTTTGCAACACACCTCTGCTATTAGAATGCAGCTATTCCCCACAGTAAAATTCGGTCTAGCTTTACACGTCTCTCCTGCTTCAAAGACTTTACACAGCACTTCTGCCATTAGAATGCAGCTATCCCACAAGATAAAATTCGGTATAACTGCACATATAATATCTCTCACTCATACTCTCCGTATTACCACTCTGCACCCACCCACTTGCCGACTCAACATGGGTGCCTTTCAGGGCCTTGACCACCCCTACCTACCTTCGTACTGGCTAAAATGCATGCACGCTTTCTATAACTCTGATGAATGTCCCATTCCTGGACTTCAGTCCGCCAATGGCGTTCAACCTACTGCGCTTTGAGACCATACCAACGGTGAAAGGAGCTATACAAATGCCCAATACATTACATTACAGTAAATAGGACAGTCACAGGGGACAATACATACGTGGACATACATAGATTAAGGACAACCAACATTGGACATTTTTAAGTGCAGGTAGGCAGTACGGCCAGCTGTGCTCAGGATGTGACCATGATGGGTGAAGTGCTAAAGTGGAGACAGTAGAAGTGAAGTACAGAGGCAGGTTAGAGGCAAGGTAAAACTGTTAGCTAGCAGGCAGATGAGAAGTAGGTTGAAAGGGTAACTCAGAGGTGAGGAGGTAGGCTTTTAGTTTGGTTTTGAGCAAATCAATGTGGACTGTTTCTCAGATATCTGGGGGAAGAGAATTCAAGTAAGTGGAGCAAAAAGAGGGAAAGTGTGGAAGCGAGAGGAAGCACAGGGAGGGCGAGGAGCCACAAGGGCCGTCGTGCAGGCAGAGTGGAGATTACCAGAAGGCTTGTAGAAATTGATAGAGGTGGATTGATATAGTGGTGCCTTACCAAGGATAGATTTGTGAACCAGGAGAAGAAATTTAAATATGGCCCTGTTTTGTATCATCAGCCAACTTGCCTGGTGATGGTACGAGGAAGTAGGTGTGAAGTGAGGTAGTTAAATGTCACAGATTAGACAAACTTTATAAAGGATACAGCCGTGTAAAGGATACAGTCAGTATACACTTTCGGGGAGCCCTTCCGTTCTGGGGTATCTTGAACGTGCAGCGAACCAGATTCCTCCGGGACACCTTACGCGTGATGCTAAACAAGACTCCCCCCCCCCCCCCCCAAGAGCGTAGCCTGTAGGATTTCAATAATAACTAACAGGCCAGGGGCTTGGGCGAAAAGGCAGGAGCAGCGACAACAGAGCTAAGGGAACAAACAAAACAACAATGGTTCAAGAGAGCAACTAATTGTACCCAGAATGCAGCGACCAGCCACCCACAATACCCTCTCTTACCTGCTTAGCTAGAGAGAAATCCCACAACCTATTGTGAGTCCAAAGCACTCTACGACAACCAGGTGGTGCGGGAAGAAGGTTCCAGTTGGTAGGAGTTATCGTAGAGTTTCACCTAACCCGAACGGCACGAGGGCGCAGCTAATGTCCAAAGGCAATCCCTTTTCCATTCAGCAAAGTGTCCTTGAAGTGAAGGTGAGTTCAGCAAAGCGTCCTTGAAGTGAAGGTGAGTTCAGCAAAGCGTCCTTGAAGTGAAGGTGAGCGATCCAAATAGTGACCAGGAGAATCAGGAGAGCGTTCATATAGCCACGTTAATGCGTGGAAAAAGAAGGGGAATTAGGAAGTCCATGAGGATAGTGTTCAGAGGGGACAAATGGAGCTTTATCTGGAAATTCAGTGGTGAGAAGCAAATCCAAAAATGTCACAACAAACAGGAGTAGGAGAGAGCAATCCGTTATACAAAGCCAGGAGTTCGATTGCCAAAGGGAAAACAGAAGGGGGTTTTGGCTTCAGAAATAGTAAGGGCTGAGACGTATAGAATAATCCTTTAAGCACGAGCCGGGTCTAGGAGGTTCAGGAAACAGGATAACTTGAATCGGGCGCTTAAACTAACTGCTTAGTTTTAGGAGCACCTATTGCATGGGCAAGCGTAGTTAAATACGATTAACTTTCCCGGGACGTGAGACGCGTTGCCGGCGTGTCACGTGATCGTAAAAAGTGGGAATGCTGGGCAATGTAGTGCGGCGTGTCCCGCGGCTTGGATTTAGTCACCAAGGCAACTTCCACATGGAAACGGACGGCCCTAGTCGTCCGTGTGCAGGAATGCGGGGCATGACATTAAAAGAGAGTCCTGGTAGCAAAGTTAATGATCTTGTCGAGAGGACAGAAAGCATAGTTTGGGAGAACAAAGAGGATGCTGGCACGGTAGCCCAGGTTAGAGAAGACAAGAATTGTTAAGAGATGCTTGGCGGTGCTGAAAGGAAGGAGGTGCCTGATTTTCCTAACATTTAGGATGTTGAGGCGAGCTAGTATTCCAGTTTTGGAGATGAATGTAGAGAAGGTGTGAGAAGGGTCATAGATGACAACAAGGTTTAAGCTGGAAAAGAATAGGGGAGAGTGTCCAGGAGACAGAGAATTGGTGAGGTGCGAGGTAGGATTCAATCCAGGCAAGGGCTTGATCCGAATCCCAAGAAGAAAGAGATCATTAAGGAGATCAGAGTGATGGTCTGTGTCAAAGGCAGCAGACCGGTCAAGGAGAATGAGGATAGAGGATAGGTTGGCGTGCTTGGCAGAGGTGATGAAGTTGACAAGTTCTGTCTGCCAAAGCCGCCTTAGTTAGGGACAAGGCATTCTAAAACACGCTACTATATGCCAAAATGGGAACAAGTCAGTGGCAAGAACTTGGTGAAGCGAGCTCTGCTAGGTACTAGGCGGTAAAGCCTTTGAGAATATGTGCATTAGAACATAGGGCGCACACAACAATGGCAAAAAGGCACTTGTTAAACATGGCACTTAGCGTTTATTATAACGATGCACAGTGTTCAAGGGGCTCATTAAAAAACTTTTCAAAATCCAGTTTTCCCCCACAATTGTTTAATCATGAATTATTGGTCAATTATATTGGCCTGTTGGGATTACACAATGTATTGTTTAGCAGCCTCTTATTGGGATTTACTTCCCACAGATTCGCTGAGTGTGAGCCTTCCTCTATGTCAAAATTAGAGACTACAAGAATTCTAAGATTTCTAGTTATTCTTTGTTGTTCCACTTATTGATGTAATGTGGCCTTTTCCCAAAACGTGTTACTTTCTTTTTTACTAAGTATATCCAAACTCAAAAAGTGCTTTTGTAAAGTTGTTGATAGGTAAATTACGAAATGCATTATATGTACTGCCATTGGCTGAGAACAAGGATTTTATTTGGATATTTCTTTCATCCCTGTATGATGCCATTTTAGCAGTGCAAGATATAAAGGGCTGCCAAACCTGAGTATTGTCTGCACAACGACTCAAAAGGAAATGAAACAGTGAAGGAGTTCATGCAAAAAACACACCAAAAACAGCAGACCTACTCTAACATCTCCAATTTTCTAACCACTGCTTACCACTCGCACCTCTCCTCCATCTTCATTCTACGTGATCTCTTCATGGCCTTCAACACTGTGAACCATCCCTCCCACCTACAAACCACTTCCCTCGCTTTAAAGACGCCATACTTGATTGGGCGGTCTCCTCTCTCTCTCTGACTCCTCATTCTTCTTCTCTTGAAACTTGTAAACACCTCCTTCCCAAACTTTTTCCAGTGGGCGTTCCTCAAGTGTCAGTCCTCCACCAACTCCTTGTCACCTTGTATACCTCCTCCTCATCTCATCTTTTGTTTTACTCTACCTCCTCTTCATTGAGGATACCTAGAACTTTTTCTCCTTCCTCTCCTTTCCCTCCTTCACCTCCACTTTCTTGCAATGCATCACCAACTGTTCAACACTGGAAGGCTCTATGCTGACTGATGTTAAACTCTTCTTTCTATCGAGAATGAACATGGCTCAAATAGCCTGTTATGTGGAATGTATTTCATTCAGGGCGGTCTACAACCACGTCTTACCTAACTGCACCCTTCAACAAGGTAATCTTTCTCTCTAACTCCAATGCTAAACCCACTCTCCCACCACCTTCCCTCCTGACCTCCTCACTCCATTACTCAGATCTCACAACCTTGGAGTTCTCTTTGATAGCGAACAACGACTCTACCAAGGTATCAATGCCTAGATCCACCTCACTTCTACATAACGACAACACATTGGATGGCTTGTCATGCAAAATTGTTCTACATTTAAGCTGCTGTTGCTCATATTAAAATCTATGCATGGTCTCACTCCCCATTTCCTTTCTGACTAACTCTCTTTTTACATTACCTCTGGCTCTCTGCAATCCTCCTCTCTCCACAAAATGTTGTATGTAAACACACTGGCGAGAAAGCATTTTAGTTTTTTACCTCTCCTTCTCTATACTTTCCCTCTTTGACTGAATTGTACTCACTGGCCATTAAAGGCAGCTACTCAGTGGAAATGTTATAGTCCTGGCTCAAACTCCACTTGGTAGCCAGTGAAGTGGCATCTCCTTACCTCTCTTTACTGAACCCTATCTAACCCCAAGCCTATCATGCCTGATGTCTTACATGCATGTAAATATGCTAATTTAAGTCTTGTCCATGAATGTGGAGTATGGCACTAGGCCCTTAGTAATCAATGTCTGTTCTATAGTCACTGTCCCCAGTCTCTGTCTCTATGTAGTACCCTTCCATCACCTGGTGTGCCCTCATCCAGATAAATGTCATATTGTAAAAGACACCCTGTTCCCTTCCCATCTTTCCATCATGTAGGGTGTAACATCCTTGATTTCTTAATTCAGGGAAGTTGGCAAGTCCCACTAAGATCAGATTCAACTATGATGCAGATGGGGGAAAAGTATACCTGTTTCTGATCCCTTCTTCTTGTACCACTTCAAAGCTTGTTAATTCCAAGTCATAATGCACTTCATAATATTTACTGGCCTAAAAAGATTACCAAATCACCAGTTGTTTATGTATATTTCGGAGTAAGTATTTATCAGTTATTCAAAAGTCGTGATAGCAACAGTGATGTTTAGTGGGTCAGCACATGGTTTGCAATGCAGTGCTTCTTCAGGACTCCTTAATGTATTAAGTGTTGACTCTACAATGTGTATCAACAATTAAATTACAAGGTGAATGTTATGTGTTTGGTTGGTGATTCCACCCCTGCCTCCATGAATGCTAATCATTCTACTCTTTTTGTAGCCATACAGCAAGTCATTTATTTAACATTCCAACATACAATATTGCTGTTTGCAACCTTGGCTTCAACACAGACTGGTCTTTTATCTGTCTCCCCAACTCACCGGTTGTGTTGATTTCACTGATGCTGCTTTGTTCTCTGAGCCAAAGTCAGTACCACAGCGGCTCATGCTGCTCCCCGCCTTGATTATTGACACAGGAGGGTCCCGGGTATCTCCGACACACAATGCAGGACTCTTCAGCCTAGTTTCCTGGTCTTATGCTTTCTATCGTCGAGGTTTCTGGAAAGTAATGGTTCCTTGTCGAAGAGGTCGAGGGAACGTCACACCTGGCAATCCCCTTCTGTTTTGACATCTTCTTGCATTCAGCTGCCGTCTCGGAACTGCTGTTTCTTTGTGTGGTTTGCCTCGCTCAGAGTGTGCTCACGTGCTCTGCCTTTTATCCATGTGGGGAAGTTTAATGGAAGTCAGGTGTGTGTGATGGTCAGTAATTGCTTGACCTCCCCTGATCATTGTATTGGGACACATCAGGTATACGGCTCGGGTGTTAGTATGTTTTCTTTCATAGCGGGCTGTCCATGTGAAAGTGTTTGTGTTGTAAAAAGGGAGGAGGGGCAGAGTTCCTAAATATCCTACCAGGTAGGATGACGTCCCACCATCCAGAGTCCCACTCCCCAAAGACCCCTCACTCAGGTGATCCTCCCGCACTGGTCCACCCCCAGGAACTGGATCTAAAAGCGATGGCCGTGTCCTGGCCACCTGGATGACAGATCCCGGGGACTAGTGGGTGAGACACCTTCTGGTTTCTCACAGTGCGCTGTCCGCCGGAGATGCTGACTTTCTCCGTGAGGTAGCTGGATGAGTTGAGCGTGACTGTTAGAACTCTGGCTACATACTCTGCTATTTTACAAATCATCAGCACTTTGGTGCTAAATAGGATGCTTATGGATAGATAATATCTTTGTGTATGAAGAAAATGATGTCAATTAGAATTCGTACCTCAGCTGCTAGGCTAATAGTAAATAGAGGAATGTGTCTCACTTGACGCACCCCCACGTGCAAGTCTTGCTTGCGTTCGAGAGGGTCTTGTTAGCTGAGCTGCTAGAATGCATCAGCATGCCATTGGAACTCCTCCATCATAAGACATTTGTCTGGTCAAGCTACCAAATGCATTTCTGTACTGATCTGGTATCATCGAAAACATGCCCAGAAATATGTGCAGTTTTAGAGTGTTCATGTGATTTTTCATGCATGAGGGATTCTATTACACTGTATTATAGAAAAGGGGAGGGGAGAAAAAAATATCATTGACTTTTATGGTGATTCTGCTACTTTTAGCTCTTGCGCTCAATCTTTTACAACCCCTTCCCGGGCATCCCTTCTAAGCATATCCTGTGCGACAACCTCCATGGTGGAAATAACTATCAGAATCAGGAGTTGAGTTGGATGTTGGTAATACATGACTGGCGATGGGCCTGGCATGAGGAGGGATGCTAACACTTGCCAGCCCAATTCCAAACATCTTAAGGTGACAACATCCTCTTTTGGAGAATCTTTTTCTCATCCAGATCGCGGTGCAGGCATGCCCAAATAGTTGTGGAGTAGGGAGAGCAAGGTAGCAAGAGTACCAGTGTCACCACAAAGGCACTGTTTTTAATAACATCACTCTTATTATGTTGGCAGTAAGTGGATGAAGAACGATTTTTTCCTTGAGTGGAAGTCTCGGCAGCTTCACCGCGCAGGAATGTCAGCTGCCCATGCGATTGCCACCGTCATGCGCTTTTGGTACCAGGGGTCACCACCTGGAGAGATTGTTTCCTTGGGAGTGATCAGTGAAGGTAATGTAGGTCACATTTTTTCAATTATTGTAAACCTTTCAATGCCACTTCTGTTGGAACAAATGTGGATTTGCTTATGTCTTTTCCTTCTGCAAATCATTCTGGAGTTTACACTCTGTGCTCTGCTAAGATGTAGGTTTTTGAAAGCCCCTTAGAATGGGTCAAAGATGAGCTCTTCTAAGTTGTGCATTTAGTATATACATATTCCTTCAGCATATGATCCAGCACCAAAATAGCATGTGATTCAGGGCGATAATGCATTGAAATGGCAATTTAGACAATGACCAACTTCTCAACATCACTTCCACCCCCTGTACCGAAAACTTCACAGTAGTCTCCCAGATTGGGCCGAGTTATTGAGGACTGACCAAGCATGTAATGATCTGAGGGGGAACCAGAGGTGCAAGACAGTGCATACATGGATTATTACCATCCAAGGGTGATATCATGTCTCCCTAAAAGTGGGTAATGGATACCCCTGCAGCCACTGTGAGGCATACGAGCCCCCACTCCCTGTGTATTTCCCTGGTTATCAGACATCAGCTGCCTGTGCCTGATATTTGCAGCCTCTCCCTCCTTTTATGGTACAACATTATAGCTCCTTTGCCGGACAATACCCTTCTTGAAAGGTGAAACCATGTTACCTGTCTGGTTGATCAGAGGTGTCCCTGTCAGGAACATTATTTATTTCAACAACATATTCCTAAAATGCATTTCATGGGGAAAACAACCCGCCAGGCAGTTAAAAGCAGTACATTGTCAGTCAACCCAAAAGCAGCTCAAAACGCTTGAAAAAATAGTCTGTAAGGACTGTGAAACTTGTACAAGTAAGTGTGCAGAGACTCTTCACATGAAGTGGATACGAGACCATGAAGAGAATGGGGTGGTCCATTCTTTCTCCAGTGTTCAGTCATTATATTAAAGCGAGAATCAGGTGAACGCGAGGAACTCCCAATACATCGTTCCAGTAAAAACTATACAAAAATGTTTTGTAAAAAAGTGTTGTGTGAAATGTTCTGTGGCCCACTTTGATGGCAAATATAGTTCCATGCCTTATGTGTCTTGTAAAACTACTCACACGGTAGAACTATTGTTCTATGTAAGAAACATTTCATCCTATTTGTATTGCCCTGTGTGGGTTTTATTTTAGGAGTTTTCAACATTAATAACCAAAAATATACAACCACACCTCCAGCATAAAATATTAATTTTATTCTCGAAAATTGTTGGTATCATTTGTTTGCTTGGTTTCAGTGCTTTTCAACATGCTGTGGTAGCACTGTCATTAGGAGTACCCTCAGTGTGGGGAGGAGGAGGCAGGCAGGGACTAGAATGTTTGCTCTACCAAACTCTATGGAAACATATGACAGACTGTAGGCACATGGTCTCGAATATTGCTTTCTTGGCATCCATCATTGAGTACAGTTTTCTCATTTTGGCCATCATTATTGCCTGGCTTTATTCAAATATAAAGGAAAAACATGCACATCTGTCTGTTCTCCTCTGAACAATCTGATTGCCTTTGAGCTAGGCCTCATTTCTTACTTGGATCATTTGTTCTAACTTTTTTTATTGCTAGTTGTTGAGAAGGACTTTCAACAAATGTTGTGGTTATGGTGACTTTTTTTTTAATCATAGAACCGTATTTGTCTTCCTCCTCTGAAAGATATAAACCACCAAAATAAAAAATAAATGTTCAAAATTGATATAAGACGATTTGGAAGAAGATACTACTAGAGAGTAGTTCATACGCTTTCAGCAAAACACAGAATATGGTCTCAAAAATATGAGAACCTATCAAGGACATGGCTGAGAGACTGCATTGGCTGCACCCCTCAGATTGTACATGTGTGTTCTAGTAAGTGATAAGCTACGGGAAAACAAATTGAGTTTCATAAATGATTAGCTGACACTATTCAGTTAGTCAAGAAAGTTCTTAATTTGTGTTGACTACAACTATACATCTCGTGTTCTTACATTTAGAATTAGCCCAAGAAAAAAAAAAAACATGTATATCTTTTTTTTTTTTCCTTCATTTTTTCCTTCAGGCGAGTTTGGTATCCCTGAGGACATTGTCTTTTCCATGCCAGTGAAGTTCCAGGATGGAGGATGGGAGATCCTTTCAGAACTAGTCATTCCAGACGAGCTGAAAGAAACGCTTTTGGAGGCAACTAGTGAACTGATCAAGGTAATCCCGTTTTCTAGCCAATGATGCCTTTTATCATTATGTACAAACATGCAATAGCGCATTAATTTCTTTGCTGACAGCCGAAGAGCCAATCCGATTCTTGAGAATGCAGTTCACCAATCCTGGTGTAGACCCCTGGCTTCTCTTTCAGAACACAGCTCATTCAAAGCGCTCAGGATGAGCAGTAGAAAAACTACTAAAAGGAGAATGATAGCCTAGGCACAAGGGGAGGTATTGATAGCAAAGGACAATTCCTGTACAAATGGCATTATTGCCCTTGGGGCCAGTTACTATTATTTTCCATTACCTTTCTTATGCTCCCTCGCCTATGGCTTCGGCCCATACATTGAGGAACTTACAGTAAGTATTTAAATCTGGTAAGAGGTTTGAAAATTCAGGGCACAGGCGTAGACAGCGTAGGGCCTGAACGGGCAAGGTCCACCCAAAATCTGTCAATGCCCACTCAGCAGTGCTGTCTGGGCATTTACAGATGTCAATGTCACTGCGGTGGGCCCAACTACATTACCTTCAGGCCCCACTTGCTTAGACAATCCGGTCTATGCCTCTGCTTCAGGGAAACATGATTCAGTGGCTTGAGGCTAAACTCTTTAGGCAAGATGATGATGTGTGCCCTTCAGTCACACAAAGCAGAATTAAGCACAAAAACACCTAACCACAGTTACAGTTTATGATAAAATGGTACAATGGCTTTAGGTTACAAATTACTTGAAACTATCCAAGGTCGTCTAAAAAGGATGCTTAGTTTGATCCAATTTCAAAATAGTGTCGCATTGCAAAGATATAACCATTTCAAGTCAACTGTGCTGAAAGCAAACATGTTCATACTGAAATAAACATTTCCTGTCGAAAAGAGGGACAGCCGATTCTGTCCCTCTTTTCCATATAAATTGTTTGTAGAATTTAAAGGTGAGATGGGGATGCTCTCCCTAATAAAGAACTACATACCATAAGGAATCAAGTTCCCTACCCATGGAACTTGGAATATTGTAAAGGATGCAGAACCTCTGTGTTAAAAATATGAAAATGGATGAAGGGGAGGCTGTTTCATTTGAGGATAATTTCCAGAGATAGCAGGGCCACCCAGGAAATGGTTTCTTCCAGTTAGAAAGGGCTTGCAGTTATCTCTTAAAGTCAGAAAATAGGTAGAAAATGCCACTGTCCTCCCTTAATCCTACAGCATCCCTCTCCATTCAACTATTATTATTATTACTATTGAATGTTATGCGGAAAACACCCAGCTCGCCTTCAGGCTCCTCTCTGCCGACTCTTCGCCTTCTCTCATCCCAGACTGTCTATCTGAAATCCACGAGTGGTGCACCACCAATGACCTGTGCCTGAATGACAGTAAGATAAAGATCCTCCTCATCGGCACACCTGCACCCCTTTTTTCTACCACTCTCTGGCCAGCCTCCTTTGGCCCTCTCCCTGCTCCCACCTGTGAAACCAAGAACCTTGCGGTGATCTCCGACTCCACACTCTCCTTCTCTCCTCACATTTCCGACATCTCTAAGAAGTCAAATTGCCAACTGCACCTCCTCAGAGGTATTCTTCCTTTCCTCTCCTTCCCCCAGAAGCTCACTGTCTCTAGGGCTTTGGTTCTCTCCAGGCTTGACTACTGCAACAGCCTCTTTTTAAATCTACCTGCCTTGACTCTCCATCCTCTGCAACTCATGCAGAACAGGAATGCAAGACTTGTCCTTGGCCTCAACACAAGGGATGATATCTCTCCAGCACTGAAAACTTTCCATTGGCTTGCAGCAACGGCAAGGATCAAATTCAAGACCCTTTGCATCGTCCACAAGGCCTAAATATCTTCAGATTTCTCTCCAGAAATATCTTCCTTCTCGCGCTCTTCGCTCCTCCACCTCCAACTCCCTGAGGGTCAGTCGCTTCTCTGAGCAATGTGTTGGTGGAGGATCGCTCTCTTCGGCCGGCGCCTCCCTCTAGAACAGCCTCCCTGCCTCTCTAAAGCTTGAGCAGCACGATCTCCGCTTCTGGAAGCAGCTCAAGACTTTTCTCTGTTCTTCTGCCTTCCACTTCCCTGCTGATCTCCTGTCTGATACCGCACTGGTTACCTGGCCACCCTCTGAACCAGGGACCCAGGATTCTGTCCTCCCAGTTGCACACCTGCACTGCCTCTGGCAACCCTGCACTTGGGGCTGTATCTGCAACCCTACAGTTCCCCTACTTGCACCTATCCAACACCTGTTGTCCACACTTAACCCCTGCACTGCCACCCGCTGGCTGCACTTCTTTCTATGTCTTGATCCTATGTCACACACTTTTCCTCCTCCCCTTCCCCTTGCACTTTGGGCCCTTCCCTCTCCCCTGCACTTGCGCATTCTCAATGTCACTTGGCCTAGTAAGATCGCTGTCTTGTCCCTGTATTGTTCCTCTCCTTTGCCTTGTCGCGCCTTGAAACACTTAGACGCTCTATAAATAAAATATGATATATCATATAACTACATGACTCTACTGATGGAGATCTTTGGTCTGATTCTTTGCTAGAGAGGAGTTAGCCAAATGAAATACAGATGAAAATGTCCTTCCAAGGGCCAGTGCTCAAAACTGTCCTATGCCGACACCTCTGGCTAGACACAATAGGCCTTGACCTATTTGCGTTAGCATAAAAAGTGTCCCTTTGAATGGATTGTGTCCTCCCACGTATTCCTCAGCTTTGGAAACATTTTTCATAGTATCGGGCACCGTACAGCGTCTAATCGTGGCCCTTGATGGCCTCCGTACTGTCTTGGCCATGACGCTGATGCTGGTGAAAGCAGCTCGTGCGGCGACCGTTGCCTCAGTTCTGTTTTTTTCCCGCATGCTCAGCAACCTTTGAACGGTTCTTCTTCTTTTTCTCCTCCCCTTCTCAGCGAATACTTTCTGTGTATTGTCTATGAAGTCGAAATATGTCTACACCGATTCAAGCGGTGCTCCGATTGTGGGGCTAAAATGTCCATTATGGACCTGCATCGAATCTGTTTATGGTGTCTACCACAGAGTCGATGACTGTGGCTCCTGTCAGTCCATGACAGTGAAGGCCTTGAAGGAGAGGAAGGGGAAACTCGTGGAGGGTAGGCCCCCTTCTAAATCCCCATCTGTTACCCCTTCAAAAAGGAGGTCTTTGGACGACTCCAGGGATTTTACCCCAGAAAAAAGCACTCAAAACACTTAAAGTGCTCGAGATCTAAATCTCGACACTTGTCCTCCTCTGCCCATAAAAAAGCAAAGAATCAATGCCATAGATCCCTGTCTTCATCGGTCTCCTTTCCTGACAGGTGAGTTAGTTTCCCTGAGTAAGTTGGCACCACCCACTGACTGGGAAACATTCTGTCTAAAATTGCTGGAGGTTTTTCTGAAGGTTGCTCCGACTGCCCCTCCAAAAGAACATAAGAAAGCTACACAGGCCTCCGCATCTGATAAGACCGGCAGGGTGCATATTTTAAGGAAGGCATGGTATCAAACAGTGAAGACAGACACAAGTGATCACAGTTCAAGGCTGTTTATTGAACTTCAAACGGGTTGGTTGAACACCTAACTAAACCTAAATCTAATAATGGGAGCAAGCTACGATCATCAAATAATAACGCAGTACTAGTGGAGTCTGTCAAAATAAAAGGGCCTATATTAATAAACCTATTGCCAATCTTTCCTTCTAAATACAAAATGGTGTGGGACAACAATGTTTGCAAAAGGAAAGTGTTCAAGAAATGATATGTCGGGATAGTTGAGCAGTTGGCTTCCCTTCCCCATGTTTTCAGCACGGGTAAAGGCGGCACGTGCGAGCTTCGTACACACTCAGGCTTTTTAGCCACGAGGTAACAGTTCAAATCACGGGCAGCGGGACTTCCGCCAAAGTCTCTCACAATGACAGTCTCTTATTGCAAATGGCCTAATGTAACAAAGAACACACAAAAGTTCATTTTCTTTATCAGGGTTTTCACATTCACAAGTTCACTTCTGGTCTCCCTCCTTCAGGCTCGGACCAAGGGTCACCCTTGTTCGGGCTCAGGCCACTTTTCCACACTATTCACAACTGGTCTGCCTCCTCAGAAGTGAAGGCTTTCGAATGTGTGATGGTTTTTTCTTAAACCGTTGCAGGACCACTTCAATACACTCCACACAATTGCATTTCTTATCAATCTTCTACTTTTGTTTCTCTTGTCAGGATACCTTACAGAGACCTTTGATCGAGCACATTCACAGTGCCGTACCACTCTGTCAACGGTAGCATATCTTTCCTTCTGAAGTTTAAACATTCATCAGCAGTTTAGCTTTACTCGCATCTTTCATCACATGCGTTTAACAATGTTTGTTCCTGTGCTCGTTATACAATGTTGCCGCTTGCAACCTTGACTTCAACACAGACAGGTCTTGCATCAGTCTACCCAACTCATCGGCTGTGTTGATTTCTGTCGCTTCTTTGTTCTTGGATCCACGGACGATACCACAGCGTTTGCTGCTCCTCTTCACCTTGGTCAGTTATGCGGGACGGCTCTTGGTATCTCTGACACACAATGCAGGATTCTTCAGTCTGGTTTCCTGGCCATACTCTTTCTGCCTTGAAGGTTTCTTGAAAGTAACATCGTCTTGCCGAAAGGATCAAAGGTGCTTCCCTTCTTACGAACCCTTCGTGCTTTGCCGTCTTTCACTCCCTCGCTCAGCTGCCGAAGCAAAACTGCTGTACCTTCGTGTGCTTTGCCTTGCTCGGAGTGTGCTCTCGTGCTTTGCCTTTTATCCGTGTGGGGAAGTGTAATGGAAGTCAGGTGTGAGTGATTGTCGATAATTGCCTGACCTTGCCTGATCATAGTACTGGGACATGTCTGGTACACTGCTCGGGTGTGAGTCTGTTTTCTCCCAGAGTGGGCTGTCCATGTGAAAGTGCTGGAGAATGGAAAGGGGAGGGGGCAAGCTTCCCACGTATCCTACCTGGTAGGATGGGATAAAGGTGTTGCAGGGGGAGGGATACCGTGTCTCGCCATCTGGTGTCCCACTCCCCGAAGACCACTCACCCCGGTGATCCTCCTGCACTGGTCCACCCCAAGGGTATGGATGGATCCAAAGGCGATGGCCGTGCTCTGGCAACCTGAGAGAGAGATCCGCGGGGACTAGCGGGTCAGACACCTTCTGGTTTCTCATACTAGTGAGACTACTTCTTGTGCATCAAAGAGCCCAGGATGTAAGTCTACTCGACATGTGTCAAAGACAAAACCTTCCTCCTCGACTCCTGTGAAGGAGCATTACCTGGGCCTTCAAAGCCTCTGTTGTAAGCCGTCGGCACCATCAACGCTGTGAACACCTTCAACTCCATTGGCACCTTCGAGAAGTTTGAAGCCGCTGGTTGACGCTTTGGAGTCTTTCAAGCTCTACCAAAAAAGTGGAATGACTTGCCCCTGACCTAAAAGCATGGCTCAGCTTTGGGAAATTCCAACATGAACTCAAAACTGTCCTTTTTAAGTGATCCCTTCTGCTTGCCCTTTAAACTGCCTTTTTGTGTTTTCAGTTTGTATGTTTTTTCCTGCGCTATCATGCCCACAGGCCTTGTCTATGCGCATTAAAAATAAATTAGTAATAATAATAATTGCACCGGGTTTCATCCTGGGTCTAATGGATCAGAGGGTGTGCAATGCCACAAACAGTGTAGGGCCAAGCGAGGGTCTCAGATCTGGAGACAGCACAGAAGTATCATGGTACCAAAAAGGGCGCTTCGGTGGATGAAGGTACTGAAAGCTGCTTTCCACAGATCCCAGTTAGACGTCAATGTAGCAAAAGAAGGTCCTTTTGTATGGCATCTAGCACAGACTTATTCATGCCAGAGTTGCCTGTTAATGGGACAGCTCCACAATAGAAGTGGGAGAAAGAACCCTCCAGGGCCAGCAAACAAGTCCCTAATGTCTGCCGTTCATTAATTTAGGACTAGCCCAAATATAAGGTCCATTTTAGTGACTTAATACTTGAGGATATGCCACTCAAAGGAGGCTCTGAGAGTTCAACACAACATCTTCGTTGTCTAGTATTCATTTTTTGGTGGATTCAAAGGTTAACAGAGGGTGTGGCACCTCCCTTAGTGACAGTCACTAACTTACATGTGCGGCAGGAGCATATCTACCTTGTAGTGGGGCTATGTCTGAGGGCCATGCCTTTCCAGTTTCAGAGCATAGATTTGAGACGGGTGAACCCAGAGGAAATTCCTCATTCAAGGAACGCTTTCCATTATAGATCTGCCCATTCCAGCTGCACTACTTTTAGAGAGTAGTGTTCTTACTGATGAAGTGCCAACAAAATAGGATAAGACAGGTCATCAGCTACAGACTGATGTATTGAGAGAAGTCAAATAACTGTGGGAAAACCAGCACATGATCCATCCAGTTAATAAGAAACTCAAACCACAATATCACTAAATGCCAGAAAACAATTTGTGTATCAACTCTAAACCACAAGCACAATCAACAGTAGTCTCTGCTTCCCTTATGCAAGGGAAACCACTGGCATCCACACCACTGGCCTCAGGCCAGCCATTTTTAATTCATTGAAGTAGAGGAGGAAAATCTAGTGTCTGTGGTGGAAAAGGCTTACTCAAACAGCGTACTGAACCTGTAACAAGTTAAGGCGGATGTGATCCTAGCCACCTGCAACAAGTTTTGGAAATAAATGGAGGCTTTTGCTTGTGATCTAAGTGGAGACTGCATGGAAAAATGTATTGCTGATCTAAGACTAAGTAGCACTATAGCCCTTGTAGCCCACCAGTTAGCCGTAGCACATGTGGATGCAATCGCAATAGGAATGTGCTTAGGCCTAAACATGAGGCAGATGTCTTGATTCATGAGTACAAAACATCTTCCAGAGATAAAAGGAAAGATGAGTCCCTGTCCCCCTGATGGACTTTGATTTTTTCAACCATCAACTGATGAAGAATTGAATAAAGAGAAAATTCAGACCCTGTCAACCAAACATTTTTCAGTTATATATCCAAGCCAACTCAGAAATCTGCTCCTACTTTTCCGCAAACAGGGCAATGTCCAAGCAGCCAGGGTTTCAGAGAGTTGCAAGCTCAAGCTCAGATCAGAGGCAGATATGGACAGACTTCTGCTACACCCCAAAAAAGAGTCAAGGATCCACAAAGAGATTTTTTGGCTTGACTTTGACAGAGGGTGAGAAGTCAAAACTTTGAGGATATGTAGTTCCAGCAACATTTAACACAAGTGGGAGCAGATTATCTCTGCATGTAATATATTTGAGGCAAATAAACCCTTGTACAATATTTGTAGTATACAAAGGATACAGGCTCCAGTTACCCCCCTCCCTTCCCCAATACTCATACCTTCGCCTTCAATTTTGATCCATCCTTCGGGAGGGCCAAATAACTTCTGAAACTAGATGCAATAGAGGAGATGCCAATTGAGTCGGGTAGATCAGGGCTGCTTCTCTCTTCTCTTTGCCCTACCGAAAAAGGACAAGATAGGTTGCAGAACAATCACGGCTGTTTAGGACTTCAAGAAATTGTAACCCGAATGAGAGACTCTCATTCCAGCTCAAATGTTATGGCTCGAATGGTGGGGTATTGGATTAGTGCTTTGGATACCCAAGATGCCTGTACACACATCCCAATCTGGCAACCACACAGAAAGTATATCAATGGACTCACATTATCAAAACAAAGTTCTTCCCTTTGGATCAATTCAGCCCCAAGTGTTTCTGCAAAGGTAAGTAGATGGTATAATTATGTATCCAAGGATACATCTTTACTCCCATTTGGATAATTGTCTTTTTCAAGCCTCAGTGGCTTCACAGCTTGAGGACTCAGTCAATTGGATACTCCAACTGGTATATGCGCCGAACCTCACTGTCAACCTGGAGAAATCCAAGTTTGATTCCTACCGAAATGTTCATGTACTTGTCATGGTCATGACGTCAGGGGCACAGGCATACAGGGGTTGCATGCACAGGAGACCTGGGTGGGCACTGTCCTGGCGCCCCCTTGGCGCCAAGCTCATGAACATAAGTAAACAAGAATATCCATTTAACACCAAAAAGCTTTTATTATGGACATAGCACTTCAGATGCATTAACCTTGAACATTCCATCCATTAAGCAGCCCCAAGTGTATTCTTGGGTGTGGCTGCTAATGGATTGCCTTCGCACATGCTCACTCTCTAGGAGTGGCAGGGTGTGGCTGGTAAGCCGGCCCTAATGGGCGTGCCCACGATCTCAGCTATATAAGCTGCCCCGATCCTCAAGACAGACCATTTGCGTTATTCTGCACTTGCAAGCAGCGTAACGCTCACTGTCGCCTGAGGTCAGACTTACCTTTGAAGATCCTGCTTCCTGGACATCCTGCTTCCTGCCAGCATACTTACCAACTGGGGGAAGACGTTGTTACCTGTACATCTCTTCGGCGAACCAAGTATTAATCTTTACACTTTCGGGAACGCCGGAATCTTCATCTTAGCATCGCAGCATGACACGATTCATCGTCAACAGCAGCACCTGCAAGGAAAAACAGAAGACAAGGTTAGACATTGAAAAAACAGTCAGTTTAAGGTTGTGCTTCGCCATACTTCACGCTTTTCCTTAAACCATCACTTACCTGCTGTCGAACATTGTGGTAGCATCCATCTTCCATCCGGCTGCGTCTCGCGTCTCACAGCTGCATTGAGGCCGCATTTCCATCTAAGGGAAGAAAACAGAAGTGAGACATTATTGCAGGCATAAATAGGAGCAACATATAAAGACATTAAACAGAACGAATAGCATCACAAGAGCACAACAAAGACTTACCAATCATAAAGAGAAGCATAGTCGCGGCTGGACAGGACTAATCCTTATCAGGGATCAGTGAAGGAACTAGATCCCATTCGACGCACCTCTGCCAGAAGTAGCAGGACTGAGAGCTTATCTTCCATAATTCACAGGTGAGCTTTATGGGCCGGCGTATGCTCACAGAAACCGTACTTTGGGGGTAAAGGGTTTGCGCGGTACAACAATCACAGATTGGCGCACTCACACACTGTTTTCTCCACGCAGGAGCAGTATCACCACGTACCACCGCTCACAGCTTTTCTACTGAGGGAGAGGCCTGAAGGGGGTGATTCAAGTTCAGGGAGGGCTGCAACCATGCCCCAACACCTCTGCAGAGACCAGGTGAGCGTAACAGTACTTTGGTCTAGTCTGGAATTGTAATCTGGGCAAGGTCTTGCATTCCAAAGAAAGACTATAAGAACTGAAAGTATTTACAGATAATGTATACAAAACACCATGTCAGCGCCGAACTTTCAAGGACTGTTTGGTCTGTTTGCCTTGTGTGTTCTGGTAGTTCCTCTACACCATAAGAAAGATTCAATTTCAAAATCGAGACATTGATCCCATGACATTCAAGCTCAGTCAGACTTGATTCTGGTTGCTTCAGTGGTGCAGATAGAGCTTCTGTGGCAGATATCCGGACAGACCCTCACCATTGAAATCTACTTTTCACCTCCACTTCCAATTAGGATCGTGTCCATGAACTTCTTAATGTTGGGCTGGGGAAAAGTGATGGGTTTGTGGGAGGTACATGATCTTTGGACGCCTGAGGAATCTCACCTTCTCATCAACTACCTGGAATTAAAGGCACCTTTCTGGTAGTAAAGGCTTTCTTGCTGTCCCTTCTAGGATAGCAAGGCCTAATTCACTAAAAATCACCGCAGCCGTGTTTTACATGAACAAACAGGGAGGAACAAAGTCTGAAACTCTGACTTCTGGCTATTTAGATTTGGAACTTTTGCTTCGATCACTCAGACTCACTGTTAGTTCCTCATTTAACAGGGGATAAAAATATATGAGTAGACTCACTGAACAGACAATTGTATGCTTCACACAAATGGGAGCTTTACCAGGAGGTTTTCCATACAGTTTTCAACACATGCATCTTAGACGCGTTTGCAAATGAGTGGAACAAGAAGTGTCCTCTATATGCATCATTTTCTTAGCAGCTCGGTCCCTGAGGTGTTAGTGCATGGTAATTTGGGTCTCTCAGAGTAGAATGTGGACTTCACTAAAGTTGCCAGAAAGAAATTTTAACAGATCACAATATACAAGGAAATGGACACATTTCTTTTACTGGTCATTGGAAAAAAATATTAATTTGATCGAGGCTTTGACCAATAATGTCCTGTCTTTCATCACATCCTTGGCAGGATTAGGTGCGTCTGTAGATACATGCAGAACACATTTATCTAATTTCTTTTTTTATAATATGAGGGGAGACCCCGCCCCTCCCGCAGGTCCCCCTCAACCCTCCCTACCCTAACTTATACCCTTGCCCCACACCCCACCTATTATGCATTACACATATACCACTTCCCCTACCATTTTCGGTGAAATATAGTCAGTGAAATCTCATCAGGTGAAATGGTATTCAGTGAAATCTACGGTAACAGTAAAATCTTATCTGGAGAGAACAAAGTAATTGCAAAAAGCATTTTGCAACCTTTGGAGGAGGTGTCCCGGAATGGCGGCTTCAAAATCAATCAGTAGCCTATTGGCTGTTGACTACTATTCTGGAAGCTTACAAGTTACAAAATATTAATTTCCTCTGGAGGGCATCCACACATATCTCCTGAGAGCCAAGCCACCATCTGTTGCTTTTCAGTGACATATTCTGCTAGAGGATATATACGTAATGCTGACACCTGGTCTACTGCACATGCTTTTTGCCATCATTTTACTCTTGATTCTGGCTCAGGAGCAGATTCTAGTTTTGGTCAAGCAGTCTTGCTTAAACATTTTGGGACAGGTTATTAGTTACAACCATGTTTCTCTCTTTAGGGAGTCTTAGTGATCACCTATAAGTATGGAGGAAAGGGGACAGGTCTTATGAATATGAAAACAGTAGTGACTACTTTACTCTTCGTTCATAGTCCTCTTTCCTCCACGGGCACTCCCACATTCCCACTTAAAAAGTTATGAAGCCGACTGGATGAAGGGACTGATGGTTGGGCGGGGTGCATGAGTGAAGGAGGACTCTAGCCTTACGTTGCTTGCACATGTGCACCTACTCGAAGGAAGTTCTATAAAAAATTCTTCACTGTTGCATGGCAACAGGCTCTGATCCCGTCTCCGTTCCAAGGGACATCCCACTATTATGGAGAAAAGGGGACTAAAACTACAGTTGACCCCAAGGTGAGTAACTTTTGCTATTTGGCCAAGTTCAGAACGGTAGTTAGGCCAAGGAGAGAATCCTTGTAGGTGGTGAGAAGAGTAGGGGAGTAGCTTTTGTGCCAATGGATATATTGTATGTTCATGTTTGTGCTCATCTGTCAGATGGCTCGAGAGATCCATGGATGGTGACGGGGTAAGAGGGCCTGAAGGAGTAAACAGAATAGTGACAACCAAAGGGAAAAGTAAGTATGTCCCTGAATATGTCAAAAGCGAGTTCACCAGAATGGACACGTGGACAAGAGATGCCTTGAAGGTAGGACTTGACTTGGTCCAGTTAGAGGAACCATGGAGTCGGGTTTGAATTTTCTTATGGAATTGGAGAAGGGAGTGGGATGGAGATGGTGAAGTATGTGACTGGGGAGAGGGGCTGGAAGGGAGACTGGAGGAGTTGAGAGTGAAGGAGAGGTAGATGTGACCAAATGAGTTCCTTTTTGGTATGAATTGGAAAGTTGTGCAGGTTGACCAGGAAGTGATCACGGAGAGTGGAGTCTAGATGTAGCTCATTAGACTTTGTCATGTGTTGTGCAGTCTCTGGCGCCATTACCAGAAGTTAAAGCCGGCCACTGAGTGTTATTACTTAAGTAATTTTACTGTATCATTGCTCTCTGTAACTTTATAGTTGCTGTTAAGATCTAGATGTCAGAATCCTGCATTCATGGCGGTATGCGTTATACAATATCAGTTAGCAAACAAATGACTTGCATTTGAAAATGTCTGCCAGAGAGCCCCTTGGACCTTCATTGCCCACTTGGCAGTGTTACAGAAGCATGGGGATAACCTGCCCTTTCTGCGTGATTTACAACCGAATGTTTTCCCTTGCTTCTTTTGAAAAGCTCAAATAAGTGGTCGGGGGAAAGGACATAAGAATGGTCTGTTCTGCCTTTTGAAAGAGTCACACCTCACAAACCTCTTTTGTATTTAAAAGTCATTTCATGAACTAAGTTGGAATATCACTCAAATTAACATCTAAGTAGTCCACTTTTAAAATTCCTAATGCTGGCATTGGACCCAAAAACAACTTAGAAACCCAGAGATCTGTTAATGTTTGTAACCTCGTCACCATTACATGTGTTTTAATGTTAATGTTAATGTTAAAGGATAGTTGTACCACGCACTATCACCACCGAAGTGGTCCCCTGGTGCTCTGGCGGCTCTGAAAAGAAAGAGGGAAGGGGAGGGCGAGTTAGTGGGGATAAGCTGGAAAAGTGCAAGAGAGCAGTGATGTGCTGTTGGCAGCCTCAGCCCGGTGGGTCAGTTGGCTGGGCTTGGGGTGTTTTACAGTCCGTAGTCGTCGTGTGCTGTTGTGCGAGTCTATGTGTGGTTTGTTTTATTGTTGCAGTGTAGTGAAGTTTGTGCGGATTGTTGTGTTGTAGGCTTGTGGTTGTGTTTGGTTAGAGTATGAGAGGTGTATGCAGAGGGGTGAAATTGTGCAGAGGGGTGAAATTGTTAGTGCTTTGGTTAATTGGCATTGCTGTCCTTGTAATTATTTCTAGATGTGATGCTTGCTATCATTCACTATTCCATCTCAGTATGGCATTTGCTAATCTTCAATATCCTATCTATATCTGAGGCAGGCTAGTGATCACGATTCAATCTAAGTGAGGCCTTTGGTAACATTCACAGTTTCATTTGTGTGGCACATGCTTAACTTCATATTTCTATCTAGATGCGACGCAGGCTAAAGCTAAGAATTCTGTCTAAGTGTGGCAAATGCTAAAATTCATAATCCTATCTAGATGTGCACATATTGCTTGCTGTATAGGTGCATGGTTACAGGCATCTTTGCATCTGGTATTCAACCCAATTAGGTTTACAGAATTCAAACCAGTGGGTTGCAGCTTCCACACACACACACCGCTATCCCACACCACTGCCCTGAAAGAGGCACAATAATTACTGAGCTGCTTGTTAGGTGCAGGCCATTACATGGTTATCCCAGCCTGGCTTTCTGTGTCTTTCATATCTTGGAATTGATACAAAATGTACCATTGAGTTGTTTAATATGAATTGTAATCATTCAAGTAGCGAAAGGAAATCTCATGTTTGATGAGGGTTCCTTATCTTCCTATTCTTTTTTAGAGTATTTATTGATCTTGGTCCTACCTTCAGGAAGTAACTGAGTGTTTGACAGTGATTGGGCGGGGGAGTACAAAGTGAGGAAACTAGATACACGAGCATAGTGGGGGAGGAGAAGGGCGGGCAATTTGGCAGCAATAGATCTACCAGCAACTAGGGCAGAAGGCAGGGGGATCAGATTGCCCAGTTTCAGATTAGGTGCGGAGTGGAGTGTGTGGAACTAGGTTTTAGAGAGGAGCCATTCTTTGATGAAGAGGTTCTTGAGCTCCTTCCTGTCAATTTAGACGTGAAGGAGTGAGTCTCTTGTTGATAGGGAGAAGGTTCCTCAGTCTGGGGGTGCTGACATAGAAGGCCTGTTTACTGGTTCTTTCTTTCCTGCACCGGCGAAGTTAAAGTCTGTGCATGTCTTTACTTTCTAGTGAAGGGAATTTGCCCTTTAGCTCCTAAAATGTTTGTGCTGCTAGCTAAGTGCTACCGATGTAAGACGTTAATATAGAGCATGAAAGGGCCATCAGTATTAGGACCAGAAGGGATGAAAAC
Source organism: Ambystoma mexicanum (assembly GCF_040938575.1). NCBI lineage: Eukaryota > Metazoa > Chordata > Amphibia > Caudata > Ambystomatidae > Ambystoma > Ambystoma mexicanum. The sequence goes on from NC_090931.1 coordinate 694,998,442, forward strand.
ATATAGCTAATGCCTCTGTCTCCAAGTTTGCCACACGTGAACCTGTTAGAACATGATTTCATTATGTTTAGCTCTCATTTAGTGCTGCTGAACAATACTACCCTGTGAGTGGATACTTGGGATGAGCCTACTAATGCCATATTCCTGAAGTATATTCTGCTGCAGACATGTACTCGCTTTTGACTCCTCGATAATCTTTGAAACCATCAGGCCATAAATATTTAAAAAAATATGTAAATATGAATGTATCCCACCCTGAATCTAAAATATCTGAGAATAAATGTTAGTAATCACTTGATAATTCCTTTACGGTTGACATCTAAGTTACTTCAATCATCCAATTCAATTACTCATAGAAGTCTTGGAATAATTGAGCTGATTGGAAAGGGAAGACATGTTTTACTCACATGTGTTCTTTAATTCACATTGGTAGGGTGCATTTATACAAAAAAGGGGGTTTAAACTTGACAGTGATGTCTGTTTAACATTCAATAATAAACAAATCGTAATATAAGAAAACATTGAACAACTTAACTAACGAGAATTCAAATTTCAGAATGTACGTTATGGGTAAGTTTAAAAGAGGAAAACTTAAATGCAGTTCCCTTATTGTACACCCTATTGTGGGTGTCATAGAAGAATCCCTGTATCTTTCCCTGGCAATTGCTCTGTTTGGTAAAGAGGCAGGAATATATAAGGGTTCAAAAATGTCCTAGGGCTTCAATGTAGCCTGGTATCTGGGTCTTTATGGTTAAAGAATTCTTTGCCTGCGTGGGGCTTGGTCTCCAACCAAGCTCTTCACGTTTTGGCGGTCATAGACGTTTTGTTGGTCCGCCTTCATCAGGGCGTCTTATTCGAAGACCCTGTATGGATATGCAAAAAAACGAAATTATAGTTCCCCCATCTCTGTGGTAGTCAGAATGTATCCGAACTTAAGCAGTATGAATATAGCCTCAAATGCATCGGTTGCAAAATTACCTGCCGATACAGTGAACCCAAGTCTTGTGTCGTGTCCGGTCTGGAGTGCTAGGCCTTCCCTCCACCTCACGTGTGCTTGCTGCTGTTTATCATTATTTCAACAGTTGAGGTACACCTTTGCCTGGGGCCCTTTCCTAGTGATGTTGGCTCTGGTCCCTACAGGTATAGAACACAATGCCGGAAAAACTATTATTGGGGGGGACAGTAGGTGCGGAGAATTTCTTATGCAAAGTGGGGCACCATCTTGAAATGCATAGGGCCCTGATGGATTACCTGGGTGAGGCTCCAGGATCCTCATATCACGGAGTGGACCAGAACGAACTGATGGGGCATGCCAGGAGGTGAAGAAATCGTCTCCAGCCTTAATTGTTCCTATGGCGTACGGCTGCAAATGGTAAAAGAAACAAGGAAAAACCAATATGTAGGTATTATTTGCTGTAACATCTAATAGTGAAGTCACAGGGAATCAACACTGATCGTAGACAAATTTTACCTGCACACACGTGAACCTGTCAGAACATGATTTCATTATGTTTAGCTCGCATTTAGTGCTGCTTAACAATACTACCATGTGAGTGGATTCTTGGGATGAGCCTTCTAATGCCATATTCCTGAAGTATATTCTGCTGCAGACATGTATTCGCTTTTGACTCCTCACTAATCTTTGAAACCATCAGGCCATTAATATTTCAGAACCTACTACTGATATTCCTAAGAGGAAATGCCATTCTCCATCAATTTTGTTTGAATATTATTGTTTCACTCCTTGAGCCTGTTATGGGATCTTTTTCCCATTTGCTCCGCCTCCACCCTCTCGTCCTGCTCCTTGCAGGTCCATGCTATTTTATATAGGCTTTGCTTAGCCCCTTTGAGTTAAGTCATTTCTTCTTGGCCGGGTGCAGAAATATAAGATAAGAAAGTTCTCAAAGGCTTTCTGCCCTTCATTTCTGCTCTTGTAAATACAAAATGGGCGTCATGTGCAGATATTACCTTAAGTTTAGTAAAGACAATTGTGCTGAGGTAGTAGCAGATGAGGAGTCAGAACGCCATACTGCATTTGCATGTTAACCTTTCATGGAAATTCGTGGAGCAGATGAAAAATGAGAGGCACTGCCAGTGGGGCACTCAAAGAACAGACTCTTGAAAGGCAAAAACAACACTCCCCTCCCCCAGCAGTTTTTATGGTGAAATCTGTCACTTCGGTGGAGGGGCTACTGCAGAATGTAGACCAGTGCACAGGAGATACGGTCTTTCTTGGGGACCGGCGTGTGCCCTATAATGGCCGACTTAGGATAAAATGTGCGTTATGGTCACAAGAAAGGATGCCATCGGTTTTAGTTCCCAGCTAAGCTTGGTAGGGCAGTGGATTAAGGGGAACTGTCAGCAGATCAAGAGGTTCAGCAGAAGAGTAGTAGACATAAAAGGGTGTAGTAGAGTGCTCTTCACCCATTGTAATCCTGTCAGGTGGGCTTGCCCTGGCCATGCCAAAGTCACAGATGTGCTTGTAAATCCTACATAATAGTTAGATCCATCTCAAATGGTAGCCAAGACGTGCATCTGGGTCCATGCGATTTTTAGGGCAAGGTGCATTGCTCCAGCACGTCTGTGGTTGAGAAATGAAGTACTGGAATAAGTAATAAAGGAACAAGGCAAAGCTAACTCATGGGGTTAAGTATCTGTAGAAAGAAATAACATTTTGAAGATAACTTACGAAAGTGACTAATAAGTGGTGCTAAGTGACCCCAGAAAATAAGGAATCAAAATGATTGCCAAAAAAATAAAAAGCCACTACATCTACTGAAGTATGCCACTGCTTGGAAAGGCTTCCAGCCTCATCGTCCGGGAGTGGAGGCAAAATCACTCGATGTGACCGCCAAAGGGCAGGTCCAAGCCTAAGTGTTACCAGGTGGTGGCAATGCATTCACGCTTGTCTCATGTCTATGGTTGGACAAGGAAACAAGAGCACAATCAAAAAATAGAAGTGGCAGATCCTTAACAATGTCTTATTATGAGTTTGGCTGTAAATCGGTGGTAAATCTGCTGATTCATTACCAAACACATTTATTGTTACCGCCAGGTGGGGTAAGGTGGTGTACATCCACATTTCTGGCTTTAAGGGCATCTTTGTAGCTTTCACGCCCTGGCTGGGGGGCAGACATGGTGTTTAATGGCCCGCCAGCCTGAGCTTGAGCTGCGGGATGTTAAACGCCATGCCTGAGACAGGAGATGTGCTCAGCGTGAGCACATCCCCCATCGGAATGACAACACAATGTCAAAAAGCAAGTTCCGAAATGGCTGCCATCATCTGAAAAGGGGCATAGTCCCTTTTCTAGTTTTATGGCGGTGGCCATTTTTATTGATTTTTTTTTTCACCACAGGCGGTGAATGCACAATCGTGCCCGGCAAAGGCAGATTGTGATTGGTCAATCTGCCTTTGCAGGGTGCAAATGGCAGGTTTGGCATGGGCAGCAATTCTGTGTGGTAAATCTGCCAGTTATTGGAGGTAAAGTGCTGGAGGCTAATCCTCAATTTTACCTCCAAACTCCAAATTTGCTGCTACACTAAAAGTAGCAGTAAATTTGTTACAACCAAAAAGTGGTGGTAAGAGAATTACCACCACTTCTTTACCACATCACCAAACTCGTAATGAGGCCCAAAGTATTCTTCTGATATTGTAGTTAATAGGCTGTACTCTGCACCAATGCCTCTGGGGCAAGGTTCACATTAATGAAGTATTTTTTCATAAAAACTAAACGAAATCATAGGGAAAGGAATGCCCTATACAAAGTAAAAAGAAATAAAATGTCCAAGGTAACATAATTAATTAAAATAGGGATAAAAATAAACAAAGTATGTGTAAATAATGAGAGAAAAATACAGGGCTAGGCGCTCCCTGAATATAAAAAAAGCTAATTAAAAGCAACTTTATGTCCAAATTAGTCAGGCCACAGAGCAGAGGCACCGCATCTGCTGGGCCCTGCTAGAGGGGTCTTCTTTTACACCCGTCTCAATACAGTATTTTCTACACTACTGGGGTGGGTACTACAGAAGCTTTGTGGCTGCCACAGTGGTAAAAAAAATGTCATGTTCCCACCACAAAGCTGTCCTTGGCGCCAGCTTGCAGAAAGAACAACAGAATAGTGATGGCTGGTAGGTTTTGAAGGAATCACATCTTCTGCCGTTCCTGCGGGCAGATCGTCGTTTTTCATCCTGACATGACAGAAGATGAAAGACTGTGTTCAAATCAGGCCTGGTCCCATCCCAACAGGCGGAATCCAGCCCGAACTGCTAGGTTGCACCCCTTATTTTTTATTTTTTTTATTTCGTTGGTTGAAATTAATCAACCTTTCAAATATAAAACAATCATGAATAAAAATGTAAATAACAGCAGTTTGATAGATACAAAGCAAAATAACAAAACAAACTTCAAAGCAGATGCAACCATGACATAAGCAAATTGGCAAACAGCTAATAATGAAGAGAGTCTAATGCCAAACAATTCAAAAAATTAACAGTCGCTATTTGAATTGCGGTGCATGAAGAATTTAAAATTGCTGCCCAACACTCTCGCTGACCTAAGTGACCTAAATAATTACAATATTTTGAGAAGTGTATCTCTTGTTCACCACGGAGAGGAACACATTCCGTAATCAAATGAATAAGAGTTTCATGAGTGTCAGGTGCCATACAGAATCGACAAATGTTGCTTGCTATGGGAAGAAGTTTGCGTCTAACTTGTATGTCTCCTGTGGGGCATAAGTTAAATCTCAGACGTAGAATATCTAAACGGTATCTCGGAGTAGGCGATAGCAGCAAATAAGGAGCCACTATACGAAGTTTTTTATGAGGGAATCTTAAATCATCCCCATCTTTGTACTGAAGGCAAAGATCTCTTGTCAGAAGCCAATCAGATTGATAGATTTTAAGTTTGGCTCTGTCGGGATTTGTTAACAAAGTTTCAATTGAGAGTCCTGCAATTATCAAAATTTGGTAGGCTTTGGTTAACCATGTGTGCAAGAAGACATGTGTTACAGAGAACATATAGTCAGCTAGTAGTTTCAAAATAGAGGTATGAGTGGTAGAAAGCAGGCATTTCCTAAAGAGTGCACAAACACGCCAGTTATGAAGAGCTTGTAATTAAACAAGGCCCATCTCAAACCTAATCCATGGACAAGGAGTACACGTGTAACACATTTTTCCAAAATTTGGCCTCCCAAAGTGTGAAGAACGATGATAAATCGACATGAAGGGTTTCCAAACCATATAGTAGAGACGGGGTAACTTTCAAGTTCCAAAATTGTAATGCTGGAGTGATGGAAAATTTGCCGTATTTAAACATTATAAGGGAGGCCTGCGAGATGGCAGTCTTCAATTTATTACCTATGTGAGCGATGTGACTAGAAGCGTGAGACTTGCCCTCGAAGATCATCCCAAGATAAGTATATTGAGAAACCACAGAAAGAGGGATGTGGTTGATGTGCCAAAGATGGGTAACGGGCCTGTGTTTTCGTGGACAAAAGGATACAATTTGAGTTTTGTTGGTGTTAACTCGTAATTTATTATGATCAATGTAATTATTGCACCCCTTAAGCACGAGACGACCAGCAAACGCACACATGTTTCAGCCTCGCAATTGTTTAACAGCACGCACAGAACGGCGTACCGGCATACGTACAGTGTGTTCAGACGCAGTGTCATCACATGCCAGATTGTTATCAATCCTGCGGCCAGCAAAGCAGGTGAACATCTTTGGATTGCACCGGCCACAGAAGCTTGTCTAACATCACCTGCTAACCCTTACTTTCCTCCTTCCTCTATGCTTTATTCCACTCTTCCCTCTTTGCACGCAGAGGTGTTGCTAGGAGGGGGCTAAGGGGGCTATAGCCCCTGGTCTTTTGGTTGTAGCCCCGGATAGAATCTCAGGAGCTACAACTAAAAGGCTAGCTAGCCCCCACTCCTGACAGTTCCGACATCAGCGTAGCCCTGGGTCTTTTCCAGACCTAGCAACACCCCTGTTTGCACCAATCCTAGTAGCAGTTCAGGCCAAGAACTGCTTTGTGTTTCCATTGTTTAGCCTGAAAAGTTGTTGTTCATGTTCACACTTTTATGATTCATTGGAAGCCTTTCCTTCTCGCATCCACTTAGATTCTATCTCCCCCCTTTTATTTTCTCTTTAGAGCACGTTTGGTAGGTCTTTTGGACTCTTATGCATTCTCTCAATCGAATTATTTAATTAAATGGAATATTAATATTTGAACAAGTGTTGATAAAATGACAAACATGTTTCAAAAGTAATGGAGCTTTATATATTAAGCTTTTAGTGCTTTAAGTTTTTTGTATACACCCTGCTCTTCACTAGACTGTTTTAATGCCTCGTCGCTTTATAGCTGTTTAGAGGACTTGCTTGAAAAGACACCATCCTGTTCATTAGAGTCCTTTAAGTGTTGTTTTACACCCTGCTCGTCACTAGAGTGTATATATATATATTAGAGGGGTATATTGATATTATCATCTCGGCATGTTATACCAGGAAGCTAATCAGCTTTTTTTTCATTTGAGAAACAACATGTTTGCCGTTTCTCGCCTTGAAAACTCCTACAATCTAGGATGGCCACCATGGAAGAGGGAGAAGGGAACTACACGTAGTCCCTTCTCCCTTTCCATGGCTGTCATTGCTGCACGGGGTTTATTGCTATTCGCATCCCATCATGTTATACTGGGATGGTAATCGTTTACTTTTTCAAGTTGTGAAACAGCGTGTTTGCCGTTTCTCAGCTTGAAAAATGCTACAATCTAAGATGGCCACCATGGAAGAGGGAGAAGGGAATTACATGTAGTCTATTCTCCCTTTCCATAGTGGCACTTGCCGCGGCAGGAATGCGCCTGTAACACTGAGTGTTCTGGTCGGTGGCGAGGGACAAGGGAGCACCAAGTAAGTGGGGATGGGGGTGGATTAGAGATGTGGAAATGGGGCTGGGGGAAAAAGGACGTGGGGGAGCATAGGGGCACACTTAACTAAGTCTTGTAGGCGAAGATAGCAGCCTCCCGGTCAGAGGAGCAATATGGTAAAGCCCCCGTTCTGAGTCTCCCGATTGACTAGGAGGTCACCCCACTCTCCTGCTGCTAATAGATATTATTTCCCTGCATGCAAGTTATTTTTTTATTATTCCTACTGCAATCCTGTCATCTCAAAAACGTTTTTAAATCTCTTAGAGCACCTGGGGGCACCACATATGTATCACAGAACGCGATTCACAAAGATCTGTCAGTGCAGAAGCGCAAGACCTCTTTACCAGCACCTCTACTCCACAGTTGTCACCTTTCAAGTCTTCTTTTCACAAATGGAGCTTGCAAAATCAAGGAGGGGCTGGTTATAGGAGCAGGTGACTGGCAGCCAAACCCTGCATACACATTCAAGTGTTGAGTACCTTTCTGAGAACTGACAATTCTTGCACCACTGATCCCACATGGGTGGGGCACAGGGTCTGCCCCCTACCCTCGTTGGGTGGTCAGTAATCACATTTGCAGATGTCTCTCACTGCCAATGCAGTTTTTGTATCTTCACAGTCATCTGGAAGGTGAAACTGTAAACACAACCATTAAAACTCTTGTGTGAAGCTAGAGCATTTCTAGATTGGTCTGGTATGGTCTAAAAGGACCCCTGTTGGAATTGCACTTTCACCTGCTCCTGGCCTCCAAAGTAGATCAAAACGCATCCCATTGTAAACTACTGTGATGCCCTTTGTACTGTGACAGACGGACCCACTCCTACTCGTATTCTGTGTTTGAACTAATTTACAAAAGGGAATTTGTACGCTGAAACGTTTTTTGTTGTTTTTTGTCTGACCGCATAATGCAGGTGCTCTGTCCTCTTGATTGTGCGCAGGGCAAACGTAGATGAGGAAAAAAAAGTCACTTGGGCCCATGGCGTTGCACAGACTAGAAGTGACAACACCAAAACACATATATCACTCTGCCATGCTGGTTTTCCAAGTTTGTTTCCTGGTGCCAGAAAAGTGGCATTCAGAACCATTTATGGTTTTTCACAAAATATGCCATTATTAATTTGCTTTTTCTGTTTCGGTGCTCTTGTAAGCAAGCAGCCCCGGGGGTTTAAATACTGTACTAAATGTGATTCCCTTGTATCTGAAGCAGACATCCATGATCGCAGTTTTCAGTGTTTATGAACCCATCAGGACAGAAGCCATTGTGATCATTATTGTGGTATGTCATCCACTGTCAGCCATTATAGAGAGACAAAGAAGTGGCCGGTTCAATAGACGTGGTCATCGATCCCGTCACCATGCATGGCTACCTCACAGTTGGAGGCAATTTACGTCATTTCTTTGAGGGACAAGACTCCTACCAGAGATCATCATTGCATCTAACTTCAAAAGCAGAAAACTTGCACAGTGGAAGGAGTCAAGATATTCCAAATGTCACCTGGAGAAGAAATGCAAACATAAAGATTGTGTTCTCTCTTTTTTTCTGGAAGATTGTTAGCAGACCGTAGTTTGTCCATGGATTTTTCTATTTTTTTGGCATCTTGGATACTACCCATGATGCACCGATGTTGCAGATCAGATCCCTGCAGTTTTCTATCTGGGCTTGGTAGTCTCAACTCTTGAATAGAGTGACAGATACAGATCTGTGTATTTGCTGCAAACCTGGTTGCTACAATGATTTTCTTTTCTTCCCCAAATGTTTATTCTTCTTTTAGACTTCTTCCCCTTGTGTTTATGGGGGGCATCCTGTCTAACTCCTTTTGACTGACAGTTCCCACTATCTCCAATTAACCCTCCCCTTTAGAGCATCTGATTTTAGGCACACTTTCAATATAAATGGATTATGAAATTTATTTTCATAGTCTGGCAGATATTGTTTCTTTGTATACCCTTTTTATGGTGAAATTGTGTATTCACAGCACGAGCATTGACTGCTTTACAGCAGTCAGCCCTGTATTATCCCTGGTGGGCAATGACGTACATTATACTGGGGGAATAGTCTTTCAGGATGGCAGATCTCTGTGTGCAGTTAGCCATCAATGGGCAACTTTCCAAGTGGGGCAATTACATGGTACATCTATTAGTACCCAGCGATGGCGTGGATTGGACCTCACAGCTAATGAGGAGGCTCAGAACGGGGGCACCACCACATGAGACAGCCCCCGCTCCAAGCCTCCTTGGAGCTGGAGCCCACCGGCTACCACTGCTGGATAACAGGTAAGTGTGCGCTTCCCCCAACTCCCTTTTCACATCTCCCCCCCACCCCAACCCATTTACCTGGCGCTGCTTTGACCCTCGCCGGCACCGGTATCACTATTGTTCCTGGCACATCACCGACCTGGCAATGGCCACTATGGAAAGTGAGAAGGGACTATGTGTAATTGCCTTCTCCCCAATCCATGGTGGCCATCTTGTTTTGTAGTTTATTTTCTAGTTTATTACAAACTTTTAAAAAGAGGAACAATATCCTTTTTCACATTTTACCTTACATAGTTCATTCACTTTCATTCATCAATTAGAACTACAATTCATCCTTCAGCATAGATCTTTAAGTTAAAAAAGAGAAATATGAACTTTGCTCAGTCCTGCTCATTGCTCAAAAATTAATCTCTGTGACATCATTTAGCAGCATATAATTTACATGTTCTAGATAGAACAATGCATGCGTCAATTTTTTGTTAGTTCCATCAGAGAGCGTCGACCACTAGTCTTCCCCACACATGGATGGTTTTGCTTGGATATAAGCACCCAAGTATCTTGTTCTCAGAGCTTTAAGTGCCGGACAGTATAGAGTTAGATGTTTTAACGTTTCATCCGCACTATTGCATAGTCTGCACTTCATATCTACCAGCAGATTTTGTTTCCACAGACTTTGCACTTCTTTAGTTTCAAACAAATTGAGCCGAAATGTCATGAATGTGGCTCTTAGTTTTCGACTTGGAGACTTCTCTAAGTAGCTTGGGAGCTTATTCAAGGCCTTTGTTTCTGATGCCACATGTTTCATCAATCCATGGCTTAATCTCTGACCTACCGTATTTTACCCAGTCGTGTAACCACAGTTCCTTTTTAACTGTGTTTGGGTTATCCTGAAGTGTGATGTTCTCACTATTGATCTTCACCAGGAGGTTTTCACACCGATCCACCCATTGCTGTAAGATCATTTCTCTCGGGTTACATCTTGGATTGTGGAGAATTTCAAATTGTGGTAGCCCATCTTTGGCAATAATTTTTCTGTAAAGCGAAAGCATGTTCTATGCGACTCTCGCATGTATGGAAGTGAGCCCCAGCTCATACCGAAGGCACGCCTTGGGGAACTCCCTTTCGGAGCCGCAACACTCTTCGGCAGAATGTATTTTCGAAAAGTGTCCACAATGAGTGTGAGCTGCCCAATGCACATTCTGCTCCGTAAATCAGGGCTGGTACAGCTTTCTGCTTGTAGAAATCGACTGCTGGCTTTACAGAGAATTGCCATATTTCATATTTGTTGCCAAACCTTGGCTTGAAAGTTGTTTACATTTTGGTTTTGCCTTTTGCACCCAAGGGGCGTCATTAATGCTACTGTTGACCCACATGCCAAGATATTGTGTTTGGTCCACGCATCTTAGGGGTTCTTTCCCCAAGTACCACTGAGGATTCTTTTTAGATGTTCTTTTTTTTCCTCTTAAGTTTTGCAGTATTACGATTTCTGATTTTATAGGATTTATCACAAGGTCGTTTGCGTCGACGTATTTTACAGCACAGACAGTTTTCGTTGCAGGCCAATGGGAGTAATCTCCAACAGAACCAGACTATAGGCATCCACCCAAGATGCTTCCCATTGATCTTCAGAGGGAACGCGGCCACTTCACCACTTCACCCATGGTTACGCCGATGTCCAGTATGAACAGATTAAACAAAATTGCAGCCAGCGGACAGCCCTGTTTAACGCCGCTATAGGTCTTGATAGGGGCGGATAGCGTACCAGCTTTATCGAGGCGAATTTGTATGTTTCTGAATGCATCTTTTTAAGTGCTCCGATCAAACTTGCTGGACACTTCCATTTTGTTAATTTTGACCACAGCAATGCCCTGTTCACGCTATCAACGGTGTGGGCCAAGTCAATGAATTCTAAATAGATTTTCTTATCTTGCCGAATTGCCTCCATCTTCAGCAGATTGATTATAAGCAAATTCAGACCACAGCCCATGCCTTTAACAAACCCAGATTGCCTTGGGTCGAAGGTACAAGAGGATTTAACCCAAGGTGTCAGATGATGTTGAAGTTCTGTAGCAAAAATGTTGCCAACAACATCGAGGAGCGCAATCGGGCGGTATTTTTTTGGCTCTGATCTTTGACCTTTTTTTAAAAATAGGAACCACGATTGCACTCCTCCAGGACTCTGGAATACAGCAATCATTCAAAATCCAACTGAAAAGTACACTGAAAAAACAGGCCCACTGCTCAAGGTTTTGGTTAGGCATATAGTTAATGAGTCCGTCAGGACCTGGGGGTCGAGAAGAACTGACTTTACTAATGTTCGTGAAGATGTGTTCTCTATTCGAATTTGCCATCTCGTCATAATCTGAGTTTCTGGATCTTCTGTCGCGCCATGCTTGGCAAAAAGCGTGTTATAGTGCTGTATCCACTGGGATTCTGAGACCATGTTGCACATTATAGCTTGTTGAGTCATAGATGTATCATTTAAAAGCTTCCAAAAATCTCTTGAATTTTTGTGCAACAAGGTACTCATCATGGCCTGTTGGTTCAGTGTATATCTGTGAGATGTTAACCAATTTTTGTACCTCTGTTTGACCTTTTTTTTTATCTCTTTTTGCTTATACATAGAGCCACTTTTCATGATATATCTTATTGATTTCCAGAGTTCCCTTTTTTTGATTAGAACTTCAAGGTCATAAACATGTTGTTTTAAAAAAAAAGAAATGTGATGTGCTTGAGGTACTCTCTTTGTATTGGTCTAACAGGCAGCAATACTCAATTTTCTCTCATTGTTGATCCTACTCATGTCGTTTTGCAATGAACTTGTGATATGGTCCACTTTTTTTGAGTCTAACTGTAATCTATTCCTACAGGGCTCTGTGGTTATTGCATGCAGCCAATTATGTATGCAACTATTTGTAGATCCCTGAAGAGTGATTCTTACAAGTGTCACTCTGGTCCATATGAATTACATGAAGTGAGGCAGTTCTCTGCACAATTCGATCTGACACAAAGAAATAATCCAGAATGGAGGCTTGTTGATACCTTTCCCAAGTGGCTCGTGGCGGGATATCACCACTCGTGTTTCCATTTAGCAGTGATAAATTCCTTGCCTCCTTTCTTCTAGTTATCTTATTGCCACCTAGGTGTTACTTTTGGCACTTCTTGTTTTGAGCTTTCCACGTGCGTTGCTGTGTATGCAATCTATATTTAAGTCACCACATATTATGATGTTAGAACAGGGTTCCATTGATTTGATGTTATCGATAATCTCAGACATTTGATCAATGAACCGGAAGGTACCAACGGCAAGGTGCTGCCAATACACATTTAAGATATGGATTTTTTTTTTCCAACACTTTCTTATTGAGCTGGTAATTTGATCGTGGTCATTTGTATATAGGGAGAGACGTTTTTTATACTAAGGACCCGGCTTTCACTCACTCTCTTGACCAACGTCAGCAAACCATCCATTGGGCAACCTTTTGTTGTTTTTATTGGCAGATTTATATTGATCTCATAACCTTCCACCATCGGCACCTCCACCAACCAGGTTTCTTGGAGGCACAACATGTCAATCGTCATCAAATCACAGGAAATGTTATTGAACATGTGTGAATGCCCCCTTGTATTCCAGGAGTAGTATGTGGTTTCTTTGAGCGTTATTTGGCGTTAACTATAGTTACATCCACCAAGCGCACCAGTAATCCAGCTCCAATTCTCTTTTTTTTCCTCTACAGACCGTAACTCAATTTTTTTTTATTGTTTACTTCACTTTCTTTGTTGGTACAAGCATAAGTGATCCTTACCTGCTCGTCCATTGGTAAGGTAGGTTTTTTGTAATTTGAGAAACAGTGAATGTCGTTTTTTCAACTAAAAAACCCACTATTACTACCCCTGCACAAAATGCAGCGGTACTAATGGCTATATTATCCTTGCAGGGGGGGCATTGCGAGGGCAGGTAATGCCCCGGACTATGGTTCATTAGCCCGGCAATACCCCCTTCCTCTGGTAATATTGCTTAAAAATTAATAAGCAATAATAAGTCATACAGAAGGTGTTTGCTTTTTAATCAATTCAATAGTAGGCATGAACTCCATATTATTACATTGGATAATAGAATTCGATAAAATCTCTCAATTACTTCTGATGAACCGGGTAAGTCCCTGGCTGGGGGACTGAGACAATAGTGCACAAAGGCTCCTTGAAACTCAAGGAGAGACCCGGGCATTCTTGTAGGAAAACATCCTTTTAAAACGTCAATTACTTTTCAATAATATTCTCACTAATATAATGTTGAGTATAAGTTGTTTCTTTAATTTGTGTCATAGGAGAACATGATATTGTGTTCAAAAACATTAATTCAAAGTTCCCGGAACATTGAACAAAAGATGTCTGTATACATTTTTAGCACTTTCCAGATATATTGACGAAACACATTTTGCTCCCTACAGCTTCAATTTTAAAAAGATTGACAGAATCCATGATTTAAGACTAGATTAGTAGACAGCTGTCTATTAGGTCTTCAAAAAACTTCTCTTGACTTCACTACGCGTTTCGGAAAAAGACTCCTTCCTCAGGTGATCATGTGCTGTTTTCCTGTACCAACAAGAAGAGTAGTGTATCTATGTTTCTGTATTTAAACAAATCAATCTCTACCAAGGCATACAAAAGTGGTCACTAACCTTAGTTTACTGATGTAGCTCTCTACCGGCAAAAATGTCTTGTGTGGTCTATAAAAATTCAATAACAAATGCCTGCAGTTTCCTTCTAAATCATATCCAACTTAGTGTGAATAGAAAGACCATAAACTACATGGCTTACCAGATAAATCGTGTGGGTCAGTTAATCAATATAAACTCCAAGACCAAAAACTGTCCCTTCTCAGGCCCTAGAAAGTCTGTAAGAAAAAACCAAGAACATTCCTTGAGTCATCAAATTAATTGTGTTAAGTAACCAAATCGAACGGGACTCCTGATGTGATTCTATATATTCTGTGTTCTTTTCTCGAACCACAGGGCACGAACAGCTTGGAAAACCAGACTCCTTGCCCCCCAAACCCCGTGCTCATGATATACTCTTCCTGTTAATCATGTGATTTAGGACCATGCACGTCGCATAGTGTCATGTAGTGAATTAAATGGATTAAACTCACTATGATATTAAAGTGTTTCATATATTTCTTCTCATATAGATGTTGCAAAAACCTCTGTTTAACCATAGCCCGGGGTATTACCTGCCCTGGTAATGCCCCCTCCCCTGCAAGGGTAATATTGCTATTAGTACCCCGGCATGTTGTACCCAGGTATTAATACTGGTTTTTTTTTTTGAGAAACAACATATTTACAGTTTCTCAAAAAATGCGTTTGTTAAATATATCTGTGAAGTGCTAAACAACATTTATGCAGACATCTTTTGTTCAATGTTCAGGGAATTTTGAATGAATGTTTTTGAACACAATATAATGATCTCGTATGACACAAATTAAAGCTACAATTTATACTCAACATCATATTGTTTAGTGAGAAAATTATTGAAAAGTAATTCAAGTAGTAAAATGTTTTCCTACAAGGGTGCCCGGGTCTCTCCTTGAGTTTCAAGGAGCCTTTCTGTGCTTTTTAATCCAGCCATAAGGGTTTTCTCAGAGGGGAAAACAATTGTTGGCAAATTACAGCTCTGGCAAGATTACCCCTCAACTGGGCAATACCACAAGTGGTATGGCAATTACAAATTACCTTCATGTATCAATACCACCAGTGATAAAATAATACAGCCAGTGAAACACATTTTCTTGCATTTCTAAAAGCTACAGGTCTCTAGGTCTCTAGGCCTTCTGGCTTGCAGGACTTACCCGCAGTAATACACTGAGGTAACTCAGAATCCGAAGACAGACAACTCATTGTGGTTCTGACTAAGTAATTGCTTTATTGTATTTTGAAGGCCCTATACTAATCCCTATAACTTGGATCGCTGTGCTAAGAAAAGGAAAAGGGTGCGCATCAGGATTTGATTAACACAAAGTCTGTGTGCCGTCTGGAAGAAAACGTAATCTAGCCAGATCCTAATTCTACCGCTTATGAAGAAAAAAGAACCTAATTAAATACAAAAGTCACTTGTGGCCTTTTTCCCAAGTAGTATATCTCTGGCTGGTTTCTGATCTACTCTCAAAGTTCTCAGGAGTAGAGAAGGCGTCTTGCCCTGAATAGACCAAGTTTGTCACTAGCCAATGTCTCTGGGCCTCTTGCTTCAATCCATGGTTCCAATCAAATAGTTCAACAAGTTCTTTTGGGCTTCCTGCCTGTTTGTTAAAGAAATAGTCCATGTCTCTAGGCCTCCTGGCCTGATATTTACTGTCACTGTTCTATGAGAAAAAGTCCTTACAAAAGTTCTTGAGGAGCCGGTCTTGTCCAGCCTTTTTGCTCCTGCCCCTCCCTGGGGTTCGGGATGTACAGCCCCTCCCGGACTTGGCATCTGGGCCCTCGGGATTCTCGTCCCAACCTGGGCTCTCTGGTTTTGCACCCCCTCGTGTGGGGTATTGTTTTTCTCAGCTCTGCTTGGTCTATTTTGTCTCTCTGTCTCTTCCAGCTTCTCACCTGGGCTTGGTTCATCTGGGGCCTTGCCCCAAATCAGATTCTCTGTTACTTGAGCCCCCTTGAGCTGGTCGGATTCTCACCCATGATTGTTGTATGTGGGGCCTTGTCCGAGTTCAGGTTCTCTGGTACTTCAACCCTGCTTCAGCTATTCGGATTCTTGCCTCTGCCTGGGTTATATGGGACCTCACCCAGTTCAGTCTGCATGTTCCTTTCATCATGTTAGGCTCGTTAGCCTTCTCACCCTGGGTTGGGGGTATTCATGCTCTTACCCCGGCGTGGGAAATTTCTGGTCTCACCCCTGCCTAGGGTATGTGTGGGCCTCCCCACCTTCCTTCCAGTCCCCTGATCAACCGCGTACCTGTAGACCTGCAGTTGCGTTCCTTGTGTAAGGCTGCAGCACAGCTTCGGTTCATCTGCTTTCATCCATGTCGCTGCGTGGTCTTCAGTGCTTCCCGTCGGTTCTTCGCAGGACTTCTTGCGATGGCTCAGTCCAGCATCGGTTGACCACAGTGCGTATGGTTGAATCTTGTCTCTCGTTGGTTAGGCCGAGATACTCCAGCTGCAGGCCTGCTCACGGGAAGCAGTGATCTGCATGTTCTATCACTGCTCTGCACTCCACACCATATGCATGGGACTGCCGCTTGATGCCGCCACGAAGGGGGCCCAGCCCTCCTCGACATCACGGCTCCACAGAAGGTTGTGCCTTTCTCCTGCTCGCTCTCTTGCTCCGGCCCTTGCTCCCACTCTTGCTCTCTCTTCGGGTGTTCTCACAGGTCCTTTATGTCTCCTACCTGACACAGATCATTCCATTGTCTCACACAGTGAGGGCAACATTATCGGGTCAGAAATCGCACCAGGTCTCACTCCTTAACCATTTCTATATTTGTCTGATTCAATCCTCATATAGCTATTAAAAACGTTGGCTATCTGGGGCAAGGTAAGATAAGACATATATGCATTTCTCAATTTGCTTTTAAAGGCTATTAATGAGGGCTATGTGGTGTGATGCTATTGCGTAGGCTGGATTTTTTTACTTTGCCGTATTATTCACATGGTTGAAAATGATAATGTGTGTCATTTACTTGGAATCTAATCTGAAATGTTGATGAGACGCTTGTGACATTGAAGTCATGCTTTGTTCACAGGAAAAGGATATTGCTGAACCGTT
The DNA here is from genome assembly GCF_040938575.1 of Ambystoma mexicanum. Lineage (NCBI taxonomy): Eukaryota > Metazoa > Chordata > Amphibia > Caudata > Ambystomatidae > Ambystoma > Ambystoma mexicanum. The sequence goes on from NC_090931.1 coordinate 695,015,382, forward strand.
TCTACAAGAAAGTGACTCTTCAACTGACCAAACAAGTGACTTTCAGATTCAACAAGAAAATTGGCTTGTGGGTAAACGGGAGAGTGACTTGGCAGCTGCACAAGATAGTGGCTTGCCAACTCAGTCTAGCAGCTTTTTAGCAGACTGTGAAGATAGTTCTGTTCCAACCTCCCAGGAAAGTCTTCAAGCAACTCTTAAAGGACACGCCTTTAAACGAGAGAGTGGCTTGGCAGCTCCACGAGATAGTGGCTTGCCAACTCAGTCTAGCAGTTATTTAGCAGACTGCGAAGATAGTTCTGTTCCAACCTCCCAGGAAAATCTTCAAGCAACTCTTAAAGGACACGCCTTTCCAACTGAACAAGACATTATTCAAATACTTCCATATAAAGGCTCTCTAATACTTTCATACGAAGATGCTGTACCAACTCAAAATGAAAGCACCATACTAATGCAACAAGAAGGCACACTGCCAACTCAAAAAGAAAGTGTTCTACAAATGCAACAAGGTGCCTTACCTACTCAAAGAGAAAGTGTCCTGCCATTGCAACAAGAAGGTGCCATACCTACTCAAAGAGAAAGTGTCCTGCCAATGCAACAAGAAGGTGCCATACCTACTCAAAGTGAAAGTGTCCTGCCAAGGCAACAAGAAGGTGCCATACCTACTCAAAAAGAAAGCGCCCTACTAATTCAACAAGAAGACACCCTACCTACTCAAAAAGCAAGTGTGCCACCTACTCCAAAAGAAAGTGCTGCACCAACTAAACAAGCAAGCTCCATACAAACTGAACAAGCAGGCGCTCTGTCAAGTCAACAAGAGAGTTCCACACGAACGAATGAAGAAAATGACGCAGCAAGATAACAAGAAAGTTACTGAGTGACAGAAAAAGGTAACAATGATAGAAAATCGAGATAAAAAATGCACTACAATTAATAAGTCAGAGATTGAGGTCTCATTTATTGGGTCGAGTAATGGGCTGGATGTATGGAAACACATGAAGAAAAGCTCTGCATGTTTGTAACAATTTGGTCTTTAATGAGTCATGTGCCCGCAGATGCAGTGGGAACTATGTCCACTGCGTTTCCCCACTTCGACAGTTTGCAACAGATTTTGATGTGGATGGAGAGGCTGGGATCGCTATGGATACCACCTGCTTTTTTGCACCTGAAAGAAGCAGGTGGTATCCATAGGGATCCTTTGTATTGGAGGTCGCCCTATCTCTGCCGTAGATGCATAGCGGCAATGCAGGAAATCGGTCTTGCTGTGTCCTGAGGCCCAGAGGCTAGCCCGGGAAACACCCCCACAGCGGGACTCGGCCGGGAGACTGAATGGAGCCTCAACCAAAGCCTCACATACTGATAGTAGCTGTTTGATATATGTCTTGCAATTTCCTGACATTAGTTTGCTACAGTGAGGATTGTGACTAATGAAAAGAGCAGAGTCAAACTTCCATTACTCGCTCAAAAGGCTTTCCTGCTGAATCACTCTGAGACATGTGCCAAATTTAAAATTGTGGGGTTTCTTATGTTCCCACAATGCTCTTTGCTTTCCTGCAAATTCACCTGTCCCGACTTCTATGAAGAGATACTGTGTTGCTTGAGGTGGCTTGGGTCCCCCCCTCGTAATCCTCCAGCACGGCTCCTTTTTCCTCCAACCCCGCCCCGGGGGAGGATAGGGCCCCCTCAATTAATCTTTTCCATTTCAAGCACTGCATAGCTGCACAGTGGCAAGCCGTGGGCATTTGCCGTCGGGGGAGGAACATGGCACACAAACCTGGGATCCACCTGGATTCCTGTGCAATTTAGCTACATGGATCAAATCATGAAAATGCAGTGGAACAGACCCGCCAGATTAACCATAAGGAAGAAAATGAGGTGTGCATTTGGGAAAACTATTTGTCAATATGTCTAATCTGTTTTTAAATTTGAAATAAATCAGAGTACTGCCCTGAACTCCCACAAAATGTAAATGATTAGTATCGGAATCTATTGAAATGCGAGGGAAGACAAAAACATGTCAATAGCCAGAAAGCGCCCAGAATTCGTCATCAGCTAGAATCTTTTTTTTCTGTGCAGCTGACTTCGTTTAACTTTTTAAAGTTAGCTATGACACGGTTTGCGTAAAATAAATAATTCTTTCCGCTTTTCTATTTATGCATTTCTAAAGTTGTATTTCACTTTACAAACCGAGCATATGTCCGTGTGTCGGTGACTAATGAGATACCATGTCGTGACAGGGGCCACAGCTAAATGTGGCACGTGGCCCCTAGGATTCCTGACAACCAGAAACCTTTGGCTCAGCATTCTAGGTCAGATCCTGTTATGGGGAGCAACTCTCTTTGAATTCCCTTCGAATGGGCTTCAGAGACACAGTAAGTTAGTGATCAGCATTATAACCCCCCCCCCCCCCCCACCAAAGCTTCACCCCGCCTAAGATTTATTTCCTTTTCTGGTTAAAAGGGCAAAGTGGAAAAAAAAAACCGATCAATTAAGAACATGCCTTAACATAGTACAGTGACATGGCTCTGACTTTTCCCCTCCCTTGATCTTCTATGTGAACTAGGGCCTTTAACTTAAGCCATCATTGTTGTTTCACACCTATGAGGTCATTTGACCACTAATATGCAGTACCAAGAGGTATAAAACTTGGCATGCCAACCCAAACACAGCTAGGAACACGGTATTGTCACCCTTCAATAGATTCAATTTCCATCCGTGATCAAGTGCCGATCTCATTATGCGGTATAGATTGTGCCCATTTAAAGCTTGTTGACTACACAAGATTGTAGTGTGTGATGTGGTGGTATATTACTGCCAATCTTGAAAGCAAGAAGCAGCATATTTTAAATATCCATTTAAGGATACAAAAGTTAAACGTGCACATTGTGAATTAAACTACAACAAAATAAACTTACTATTATGATGAGAAACCAAACTTTATGATGAAAATGTCACACTACGCTTTGTGGCATCTAATAATTTTAAACCCTGGATGTGGCGGGGAAGATCACTTCCCAATCATCATGCTGGTAATTATCCAGTCAAACGATCATGCATTTCTCAAACCTTGAATTCTTTTATATATGTAAAAAGTGCCTGTTTTTCTGTACATCTAGTAACAGATAATAAATGCATTGTACATTAATAGTAACAGCTGTTTTGTGCCTTGCAGATTCTTGCAAAGTATCCAGTGCCTACGGTCATGCATGGAATTTACACGAGTCGAACATCTGAAATTACCAGAACAATGGTCCCTGGCATGAAGATTCTGGTCCATGAAAGACTTTTACATCCCACTCTCTGACGCTTAACACAAGACTATTTGTTTTATACATGCTATATAAAAAGAGATACACATGAATGTCTATTGATTAGATGTTATTTGCACCATTTTGTCTAAGATGTATTAGAGTTAATACATTCCCATGATCATATTGTGTTGATACCTTGGAGAGCAAATATGTGTTTATGAAATTATTAAAAGATGCTTGCTAAGGTGGAATTCCAACTTCTTATAATCAATGCATTTTAATTGTTAAAGCAGTAATTTCTTTAAAATGCCTACTTCACTTCTCGGGGGAAAAAAGCTTAAGGAAGATTACAGACCTCACACTAAGACATGCCTTTTGCTGTCGCGTGTCCCTTTAGGATCACCCCAGCCAACCAGAGCTCTGAGAACAAAGGGGACCCTCCCCAGCCCCCCATCCCCAGTTTAGCTTAGAGTAAGGTCTAGTGCTCTGCAATGCGATGGGGAAGATATCAGCCGCTGATTTAGAACCTAGAGGACGCATCCTCTCGTCTTGGTACACTGCCATTTTTGCTCTTGCAACAATTAGAATTATTTACTTGGGCTTAGAAGTGCATCCTACCCCCACCTCATTCGTCACAGTTCTGTTAACAACCTAAATACCTGTTTGACTTATGACCTCTCGAGCTCTGAAGCCTGTCCACGATGCTGCCCCTGATGCACATAATAGCCGGAGATGGAGAGACAGAAAGACGCCGGGCAGAGAGGCATAATGCATCACAGTACACAGTGCTGTTCATTAGCATCTCACTGAACCAAAGCCTCAGAGTCACGAAAGACTAACGTTGTAAAAAAGAAATATTTATTTACACATAAGTATTCCTCGTTGCACTCTCACTATCTCAACACAATGTTCCAACGTATTTGTTTGTTCTCAAATGACGGTCCAATTCCACATAAAATTCAAACACATTTGTTGAGAAACAAGTCTCTTCCTCTATAATCAAATCAGTAGTCATCAAAGTTCTAATCATGGGCTTCAAAATATGTGTCCAATACACAAAGCCCCACATGGGGTTTAACACAGATTTCTTGCTTCTGACAAAGACACAACACCCTGTCCAACCTGGTTCCTTCTGCTAAGGATAAGCAAAGTCAAATTATACAGCTCAATTCAAAACCACACTATGGTTACCAAACTAAAACAGACATTTAAATCAATAAAGCATTTCAATGTATATGATCTTCATATATAATGCAAATCACTCTATCAATCAAAAAGACCAGAATAGGAGCAGATTATGCCGGCAAGCAGAACCCATAGCAAAAATCACCCTGTCTCAGCAAGCCAGCCAGCCCGTGTAGGGGGGCTGCCATGGTATTTATAGGCTATATGGTGAAAAGTCTCTTACCATCAAAACAGCTGTCATCCGGTGGGCAGAACCACAGCTTCTATTCTAATGATTCTAACCTGTACAAAATGGAAGGTCCTTCCCCCATATATGTGATGTAGATACATATTTTGAAGGGTACCTCCCTTTTAGCAAGTCACCCGTAGCAAGTTACTTCTGAAGCTTCCTTGCCATTCTATCAATGTAGGACCTAAGTCAAGTGGGCCTCATTACAAGTTTGGTGATATCCTGCCGGTATATCCATCGGGATACCACCAAATGTTAATACCGTTACCAGCACTTGGTCTGCCGGAATTACCGGCAGATTACAAGTGCAGGTAAGGGAAGTTAATCCCCATTCCAAGTCCTATAGGGCTGCATGGAGGATTTGCTGGTATTACCGGCACCAGTAATACCGGCAGGTTTTGCTAGTGGGGTGACAGAATTACCTCCAGCTCTTGAGGTACTCAAGCCAACACTCACAGCCGCAAAGAGAGTTTTAGAGTAGTAAGTCCCCACAACTCTCTCATCCCAATTCTGGGACAGAGCTGGCTGTTGACTCATGGCCTGCCAGGCCCCCTGCCCAAGGTCAGGAAGGGTCTCTTTCCATACTTGACAGGGTCATGGCCCTAACTCAATCACACTTTGAAATCGTAAGAGCTCTCTAATTTGGGAGAGAGCCTCGAAAAGGAAAATTAAACAACCCACAGATGCCCTCACATAAAAGCCAGTCTAAAAATCTATTCTGATCCTCAAGCCCCAGAACCATTTGAGACTGTCAATTTAACTGCCAGATAACTGAGGTAATACAGGCAACCTTGGTTGAGAACCTAGCTTTCACTGGGAGTCAGTGGAGCTGATTTTGCACTGATAAGATGCAATCAAATTTCCTGGCCCCAACAAACAACCTGGTGGCAGTATAGAGGATTGCCTTCAAGGGAGCAAGATTGGACACAGGAAGACCAGTAAAGATAGACACCTCAGTGACGTGAGAAACCACCAAAGCTTCAGGAAAGAACAAAAATCAGAATAGGATACAAAGAAAGTACTATTCCTCACTGCCCACAAGTGAAAGTTAGCAAACTTCACCAGAGAGGTTGTGTTGAACGAAAGTACAAAATGAATCCAAGGTGATCCATAATCTAAGTACCTCCAGGATGTTTATGTTACCAGGAAAGAACAGAAACCGGAGGGTTAGGACAGGTAAATATAAGAAACTACTTTTTGTCGTCTTTCACTTCAAGAAGTGTGAAGCCATCCAATTTTCAATCACCTAAAGACAGGTGGATATCCACCATGATGTAATCCATAGAAACAGATGGGTGTCGTCCACATACTGGTACAAAGTCGCTCAGATCACACCAGATCTCACATCGGCTCCATATAGTGTGATATGCCTGGGGATCGGGATGTGCTCCATGCACACCCCAAACAGTATAGGTAGCCTTCCAGGCTAGCTGTGTTGACCAATTGATAATGAATGACCTAAAACGAGGATTAGCAACCCAGCATATGCCCATCCACGGCCATCTGTTGGAAAAGAGTGTGAAATAAACACCAGTCTTGATCATATCAAATTCTGCAGAGATGCAGCAAAAAACGGCCTCATCCAGCATGTTGTAGGCATCCTTGAAAACTTGGAGGCTAGTGGTAAAAAGAGAAATGATAACTGGATAGTGGCCTCCATTCCTGATTCAGGCTGAAAGCCAGATTGACATGGGTTTAGGCCAACAAGGGTCTGCAACCTTGGGGTCTCCAAATGTTTTGGACTAGAACTTCCATCAGGCCCATCCATCATAGTTAATGATCAGGGTTCATGGGAGCCATAATCCAAAACGTCTGGAGAGACACAGGTTGTAGACACAATGGCTAGGAGATGATTCCCCAATAATTATTCTACAGAATGTTTGTCTTTCAAAGATATGTGTGGATTGAATACTTCCCTATTGTCAGGTTTGGAATCTTCAAAATAAATAAATGCCCTCTTGCGGCAAGAAAGGTTCATGATGATAACGCCCGCACTCATCCAACCATCCTTTCAGCCGAGAGACTGGCTTGATGCTGTGGACCTTCAAGGTGCATTTTTGCACATTCCTGTTTGGCCACCTGACTGCCCTTACCTCTGGCTCACCATACATGAGGACCACTATCAACACAAGGTCTTGCCCTTAGTCCTTAGTTTTTCCCCAAGGTTTTTCACTAAGCTTATGGCAGTAGTGGTGGCCTTCCTGTGCCTAAAAGAGATTCACATACAGCCCTACCTGATGGAATGGTTGCTTGGGGCAAAGTCCCCAATGCTAGCCCCATGCTACCTCCAGTTACTACTTGACCCAATGTGCCCTCTGGCCTTATCGGTGACCATTAAAAAATCGTCCCTTATTCCAACTTAAGAGTTGTTGGTTTTCTATGGGATTTCCTGTTATCCGGTCTTTCAGATGGAAACTCGAGGGGGTGATTACCTAGAGACAGTGTCCCTTTTCTTGTCTCACTCTCAAATGACTTCCTGGCAGTTCCTACATTTGTTGGGGTTGATGGCAGTCTTTGTACTGCCAGTAACTATGGCCAGGTTATGAATGCAGCACACACAAAAGCTCATGGGATCGAGTTGGGACCAAGTCTCTGACGACCCTATAAGGGATATTCCTCAGCCCAGTAATGCTCTGAGAGTACTGTCAGGCATCAGAAATGCGAGACCGACAAGTAGAGTTTTCTCACAAGAAGCCATTTTACAAAATGATAAAAGGTGAGATGTACGCTTATCTTTCCCTAGCCTAACAAGGATTTCCCTACCTAACAAACTAAGGCTCAAGGAAAACGATATAATGTCCAAATGTATCTGTCCCTCAGACTAATATACATACATCAAAACATTCAGGAAATGTCTCGCAATATGAGCTGTAGACAATAACCCATACATTCAGAAACCCAATAAACAAGGGTCCTTGTGATCCGGGTTGGATCCCCTTCCCCTGGATCAATACAGGATGTTTCAAACCCAAAGTTCAATTTTGTTAGCCAAGTAAAATGCACAGTTCCAAAATGTCCTTTATCTTGGCTAAGCTTACTAATTCAGTTGCAACCAAAAGTTTATCTTGAAAACAATTATCGCAGCTTCCATAATCTTTGTTTGGTAAACCAAAAAGGGTTCTCTCTTCAAATGTCAAACCGATTGTCAATGTAAATATTCTCCAATTTGAAATAAATTCCTTGTTATTATTTCAAATTTCTTCTTCATGCGCACCGTTGTTTTGTCAGGATGTTTTACATAGCAGTTCATCAAAAACACATTGGTGGAATTGCCACTTCTTTTCCACCACAACCTTCTACCACTTCATAGTACTTTAAATCATCTTCTTCCTGGCCCATTCGCCTGCCAGGACTAACCTCTAATTGTCCTTTTTTAAAATTTTATTTTAATTTACTTGTGTTTAATCGCGTTGCAATTTTTACAAGGACGATACTACTTGTATGTTTAACTGTCACATAAAGCTCAGTCCTATATAGAACCTGTCCTTCTTCCAGGTAACAGCGGTCAAATCAGTTCACTCCGTTTGCCTGTGCATTGATTTTTTGAAATGCACTTTCTAAAAAAAATTCCGTAGCAATGTTCCATTTCTTTTTTTTGCCCGACTTCAGCCTATTCCACCATATTGATTCTTCTTCTTCTTCAGCCCCTACAAAGTCTGTGCACAAGCTGTTCAGGTAAGTTGCTCTTACATCTCTTAGATCGGGGCATTGTAACAGGAGCTGCCTTAGGGTTTCAATTTTATTTGGCTGAGCGCATAGTCTGCATTCTTTGTTGTTTGTCTGCAGCCTGATTGCCTGAATTTCACGGGTAGGGAGCAAATTTAAGCGTGCTCTCATATACGTTTTCCTTAACTGTTTGTTCGGGAATTTGATACAATAGGCCAACGGCATTTTCAATCTGTTGAAATTTGGAGGGAGGTGCTTTGTAAGTTTATTGGCCTGGGCTTTATCGATGGTATCAATCCAATCTTGGCCTTCCATTTTGTACTTTACTCTCACAGGGTTGGTTTTTAAGTCATCTTCTATACATGCAATCTCAGACAGCTTTGCCTTTAGTTTGTCTACCCAGATGTTGAGAATGGTCAAATGCCGGTTCGCTATTTCTGTCGCAATGATCTTATAAATTGGAGGGGTATCCGGTAAAAGAGTGTTCCTAAACAATTGGCTTGAGTTTTGCACTACTGTTGCTTCCAGGGATAACAGACCTAGGTCTCGCCTGATGGTCACCATCGAGACCGAATTTGGCAGGCCCAACACTGATTTCCATAAGTACCCTTCTAGTTTCTGCCAGATTGTGGCCGGCATATTCAACATTGCACCCATTCCGTACGACAGGGTTGGCACAACTTTTCCTTTGTAAAACTGTATCACTGGCACTAATGAGAATTTGCCATATTTTCTGTCAATTATCATCATTTGTGCCGCAAGATTCTTTGCTTTTTCCCATAATGTTTTTTGCATTTTTTATTCTTTCACGGAGTGATCAATAAAAACTCCCAAATATTTGAAATACGGGACTACTTCGATGTTCACCTTGTCCAAAGATCAATTTCGATTCAACTTGTTTTTTGAGCACGGCTTTCCAAGGATCATTATCTTTGATTTTAGTTTGTTTATTTTCAGATTATTTAGTTCCATGTGGTGAACCAAATTGGTGAGTTGGCGCTGCAGGCCAATTTGGGTCTGATAGTCCCCCAAAAAAGTGATAAATAGCGCTGGCGCTAAAGGACATCCCTGCTTCCCTTTACGTTCAGAAGGAATTTCTCTTGATAGCAAGCCTTGGTGGTTTAAGCGGACTCTTAGTTTGGTATTCGTGTGGAGAGCCATTACTGGATCAAGCACTTCTCTCGGGCATTTCCATCTTTAGTCCACAAGATTTTTCTGTCCACTCTGTCAAAGGCTTGTGAGAGGTCTACGAATGCCAAAAAGACTGTTGGGGAACCTTGCTTTACCTTAGATTTTATTAGGTTTAGCATTAAGATGTTGACAGATGTGCTTCCGTTTTTAAAAAAAACCATTTGAAATGGGTCGTTGGCCGGTGACATTTTGGCCCAAGTCCGGAAATGACCTAGAAGGAGGGTTGCAAAATGTTTTCCTATTATGTCAAGTAGCTCAATCAGACGATATTTGTCCGGTTCTTACCTATTTCCTCGTTTGAATATGGGTACCATCACTGAGTGAGTCCATGAAGTTGGAATAGATCTTGTTCGCCTACATTGATCAAAGAGGATACTGATGAAGTTCGTCCATTCTTCCATGTTCTGTTTGAGGTCGATGTTACTTAGGGCGTCGGGACCCGGAGCTCTTGAATTTTTGAGTTTTTTAATGACGATCTTTGTCATCTTTTAAGGCTAAATTGATCCATGGGGTCACTGAATCAGTTTGAGATGGAGGTTTGTGATCTGGCGGGGCCATATAGAGATTTTCAAAGAACTTGACCCATGCCTCTTCAGTAACTGAATTCGTGAGTTGATTATCCAAAACCTTCTCTGGTTTTTTGATGAGGGCCCAGAAATCACTTGTTTTTTTTGTGCTAAGAGTCCAGAGCATTGCCTCCGCATCATTTTGATACATCGTGTGTCTATGCCATCGGAGCCATGATTTATAATTTCTAACTTCCATTAGCCATATTCTCCACGCCATAGCTGTGTTTACTGTCGTCACTTGTCTTTTCAGTTGTCTCACCACTCTTTTTTTTTTTCAGCCAGTGTTCTATCATAGACGTGGCAGTTTTTAGTTCTGGGTGGTTTACCCCCCTTCGACATCACCCTGTACTGTATTAAGAAGGGGAAATAATCTGGACATTCCTTCTTTTTTTCCTGGTCTTCATTTTTCCGTGTACCCCTTCTGTATTTATCAATGATACTTTTGATGTTAGATGCTGTCAGGCATAGCCGGGTTTGTTGATTGTTTACCTCTACCGATTGGTTGTATCTTTTAACCAAAGGGCGGGCCGATGTCCATGCTATTGCAAGAAGGTTATGGTCACTCTCTATAGTTCTAGAAACTGAATAATCTTCTATGTATGTTAGTAGGCTGTGAGATATAAAGAAGTAATCAAGAGTTGCAATGGAGTTGCCTCTTTCCCATGTGGGCGTAATAACCTCCCATGCTTTCACCGAGGCCACATTGTGTAGGTTTCTAGATTTCATTAGAACCATCCATGCTAATCCTCATTCTTCCACTGACCTTTGTATGGTCTTCGCAGTAGCTTTGTCAGCCCTAATGTGGCAATTTGCATTCAAATATCCACATATAATTATATGTGTCGTAGGTTGTTCCACGGAGATGTCATCGATCACCTCTGCTAGTTGTTTGCAGAAATTTACTGTAGAGGTTTTCTGGGGGTTCCAGTATACATTTATAATAGCTAGCTGTGATGTTGCACCTCCTCTGCGACCACGATCTTGTTGGGTCCATGTCGTTAGTACTGCAAGGATGCCATACGCCTCTGTTATTTTTTTTAATTATCTTAATCCCAGAACCAGCCGTATTGCCACTCGGAGACCTGATGACGGATGGCCAAACAAACCTTTTGTCGCCGGGTAAAATTTTATCTCAAAACCATCCAGAGACGGTTTTTCCATTAACAAGGTTTCCTGGAGGCATAGTATATCAAAGGCCCCCAGGTCCTGATTATCTGGGTTAGTTAAGTGGCGATGGCCTCTCGTGTTCCACGAGGCCATCGTCAAACATGTTATCGGATGGATTTATTGTAAACAATTCAAAGGTGGTCGTTCCACGGTCACCTCACTGTTAGACTCCCAGTGGCCTTGCACTCATAGTGTAGCCGAGGAAATGTTCAAGATAATACTATTCTTGGGTGATATGAAACATACACACCAAGGAAAGTATTAACCAGAAAATGGAGATCAGAAGATGCCATGGATCGTCCCTGGATGATCGCAGAGTACCGCAAAGGAATCGATGACCAGGTGGCTCGAGAAGATATCTGGAGGAAAGGATACAGTTACCACCACTATAACAATATCATTGTCCTATAGCACCATACGCAAAGACAGACTAACAGACTAACCTGTGCCAGTGGAATAAGCAACTATGTGTTTTCAATCAAGTCGTGGAAATGACAATTTATCCATCTAGAAAGGCAAAAACAAAGTAGGTTTGAAAATAGGATAGCTTATAAGGCAGAATCCACAGATAACAGAATAAGTGACTTACCAGTGGATCAACAGGTGACACCAAGTAACTCTGGTACCCAAGGGAAATCCTGCCCCGACGAGCACGAACGTCTAATGCGAAGGTGGCCAGTCTCTAGTCCCCAACAGCCACGGGACCCGACGGCACGAGGACGCCTACGTCTAGGGTGGCCAGACTCTAGTCCCCAACAGCCACCGGTCACGACGGCACGAGGACGCCTAAAACAGGTAAGTGCCCCTGGGACCAGGGGAGGGATGAAGTCCATATGAAGCGTAGGATGACGTGGAAGGATCCTTTATCCAGAAGAGCACTGATCCAGAGGTAGTAAGTTCTTGATCCAGACGTGCCGTAGTGTCACCAATGAACAGAATCTCACAGGGTGGTAAGGAGTGTAGTGAGAGAAACCAGATAAGATAATGGCCAGAATCATGGAAAAGTTGAGTAGCAGAAGGGGGGGGGCGGGAAAGAATCCAAGACATCACAACAGACAAGGTACTGGCAAGGGCTAATCCGGGAAACAAAAAAAGGTCAGCAACCAACGAGCAAAACTGGAGCCATGGATGTAGAAATCAGCAAGTCCAAAAACACATAGCCAAGAGTCCGACAACAACCAAGAAGAACCAGACCAGGGGTAGAGCAGCGCAATCCTTAGGACAAAAGCAAGAGTCAAAATCACTGGCATAAACAAAACAAGCAAAGCGTACCATACAACTCAATCAGGAGCGCCGCGGCACTGTTTCCGCAAGCTTTAAGAAGGCTGGGTCACGTGATCCTGCGTGTCGTCGCACGTGACCGGAACGCTGAAAATGGCGTCCCAGTTGCCATGGCAGCCTGCAACGTTCCACGGAACGGGTCCTGGAGGACGTGAAGAACCACTTGGCCAGAAATGGCGGTAAGAACCGGAGGGGTGATTTCGCCAGAGATGCCTTTGAGGAGCTGTTGAGAAAACAGCGCGGAAGGTAAGCAGAAGCGGCAAAGTGTTTCTTAACACTCACATGGTGATTGCTATTTGTCACGGTTGGGGTTTAGCGCCGCTTTCAGCCATTTCCATTGGTCTTTAGGGGTTCTTATTTCGCTGCTATTAGAAGATTTTGCTCCTCCCAACGAGACTTTTTTACGTTCTTTCTCCGCTCTTTTTCTTCCCCATGTGTGGTCCGAATGAATGCGTTCTTGGGCTCTTGAGACATCATTCCGGTCATAGATTTGATCAGACCTCTGTGCTGTTGGCCCCTTTTTTTTCAGTGCTGTTATTGTCTCTACTCCTTTTGTTCTCCCTTCTTGCAGCTTGTTGGCCTTACGGTCCTTGATGGTAATCATAATCTTGAAAGTGCTGTCTTGTACCTTGTCTTTTTCGATTATAAAGATCTTGGGTTTTTGATATATAGTGGCGTTTTTGTTCGCCGCTATCCCTGTTGGTCAGATCTCAAGAATCTTCTTTTGGTGTTTGCATTTCTGTCAAGGTAAAACCTGCATGCTTCAGATCTTTATAAGCCTCTACCGAGACTCCTTTAAGAGCCTTTACTTTAATGTGCAGGTAGGCTTTTGCCTTTTGGTCTCGATGGTAAGGCTCAATCAAAACAAAATCGTCCGTTCTCAGATACTGTAAAGTCTCTATTTTACTTAGTGTTTTTAGAACCGTTTTCCTGTTTAAGATCATGTAGTTGCTTCTGCAGGATACTTGTTTTAATTTAAACAGTCGAGTTTCCTTTAAGGAATTGTCTAGTTTAGATGGTCGATCCCGTCTTTGGATATTTATTATTCTTTCCTCTGATTGTGGCCGAGATCGTCTTTTCGGTGGAGTCGACCCACATCTAGGCACTGTCCCTGACGGAGGGACATCTGATTCTTGAGTCCTGCCGTTCTTTGCATTTTCTTGGTGATTCCCTGTAGTTTATGTTGCACTGTTTTTTCCACAGGCATCTTGCCCTTTACCTCCATAGGCAGTGCCAGATCCTTCTGAGTTCCTTCAGTGCTTGCTCCTGAAGCCGTTGTCCGGCTACTTTGAATTTTCACTTTATCCAGTAGAGTATCTGGTTCAAGGTGCTCTGATAGATCCATTAATATACTCGATGTAAGGAATTATTCCGCCGTTCTTGGCAATTTCACTGCGGGCTGAGGCCCTTGTTGGACTATTGATGCTTTCAATTTAGGCGTTGTTGGTATTGACATCAGTTCAATTATGTCCTCCCCCCTGCTGGGCCCTGAGCACAGCTTGTTTTTATGAACTTCACTGGCGGATCCTGTCAACCGTAGTCCTACACTCTGCTTTTTATTAAGCAGTGGCGCAGGTTTCTTTTAATGAGGACTGGAGGACTTTATTGCTACTGGATCAGCCTCACGAAATTCTGTCGTATTGTGTTTGTTGAAGATTGCATCCAGTCCTCCTTTCACTTTGTCAGCACATGTCTGGGTTGCTTTTTCAAAACCCCTTTTTTGGGTCTTACAGAGTTGAAGTCCTTGAAGTTTGACCATTTGGCTTCCCATGCAGCTTCATGCTCGGCATTTTTTGCCTCTACGGCTGTTATGTATCCCTCAATGAAATTAAATTTCGATTGAATCTTACACAGAATCATCGCATTGTCTTTTGTTGATTCATTCATAGTTTCATAAAGTTTGCCAAATGGAGTCAGCGCAATTGTGATTGCTGACATAATTGTCGTCATATCTGTTTTTTTGTTTGGAGAAGCTTTATGTGTTTCAGTAACAAGTTCACTGTGTCTTCTGTGTTTAACAGGCGTTTGTTGTGAATAAAAACACTCAGGCACATGATAGTAAGCCGTTGGTGTTTCAGGTGTCTCACTCCCCAAAAGCGGTGTCAATGGTTTTGGACGTTCAGGCTGGATTCTGCTGCCACTTATATTTGGAGCTGCCACATCTATGCTCAACTTTGATGGCTTATCACCTCTTTCTGGGCGTTGAAGATGAATTTTAGCACAAGGTTGTGCACTCATTTGGGCCATTGAGCCGGGTTCCTGGTCACGCTGCCGATCAATTGCCTCATTTAAAAAGCTGGCAAATTTGTTGTCGGGCCCTAAACTGGGCTCTGTCCATTCTTGAGTTGCCTGTTGTTCAGATTGTTGATGGGTTGGGTTGTTTGGGTCACTAGAATCTTGTTTTTCACGTCCTTCAGTGGTCTCTATATGTACTGATGTTACCAATTGGTCCGGCCTCTGTGGTTGCAGGGTTACACTTAATTTTAATTGAGTAGATGCTAGATCGACATTTTTGCCTTGTTTTACCGGACTAGATACAGTTTCCTTTGGCCCGGCATTTGGCATGTTAGCCAACGGAGACCCAGTGTCTGCAGACTCATGTGATTGGTCTTTTGTTGGATCAGTTTTCCTGGCTTTGTTTGCTGGTAAAATCCCATCCACCACCTCCAAAATTTCTGCATCTGAGAGTTCCACATCTGAATCTAATTTTCGCTTACACTGTTGCTTCTTAGTTGAAAAGAGCGTTTGAGATCAAAGGATTGGGCAAGGTATGTGTCGAATACGTCAGCCTTCTTATTTGCTGTCAGTTTGATTTTCTTCATGTCTTTAGTACATAGATTCTTTTCCTTTTTTTGGGCCATAAGGAGTTCTCTAGATATTAATCTTTCTGTACCTTTTACTCCCTTGCCCTTTCCATTTTGTTTTTTGTTGTATGTTCTTTTTTTTCCCATTTAATGGGGAAGCCCTTTTGTAGTTATAGGGACTTCCACAACAGTTCCTGATATGTCCACCTGATCAGGGTTACTGCTTAGCTCATCGGAGGCGGGGGAGAATTCAGCATCCCTACTAGGACTTCCTTGTCTGGGCGAGCTAGAGACGGCTCTCACCCGATCGCTTGTTATTAGGATTGGGCTAATTAGATCAGTACTTATGACTCGCCCAGCCACTGTATTTTTTTCGGCGTGTATTTCCGCCGTTGCCACAATCTGCACCTTCTCAGACACTCCTGGTCTAGTTTCCCGGCAGGCAAGGTGGACAGAATCTTTTGCAATGTCTTTTACCGAGGGCACTTTACATAGCACAAGGTCAGTTTGCTGCTCACATGGTTGAATACTGGCCCCGAGCTCAGGAGGAGATATGGGTACTGTCCGTTTGATAAGCACTCCAAGAGTCAGATCTGTGATGGCGTTCCCCGAATTGATAAGTGGCTGCTTGACCCCGCTTCCCAGCTGACTGTTCAAAGCAGGAATGCAGATGCCACCTGCACTGACAGACGGGGCCGTAGAAAGGGCCAGCCGAACCCGCCCTTCAGCGGGCTAGGCTCGCAAACCTCTCGCCGAAGCGGAACTCCGGCCTGTGTTAACACATACCCCAATGTCAGCAGTCACGTTAGAAAAAGACGATGAGGACGTAGCAGCAGGGGCCACCGGATCAGGCCCAGTGACAGGAGAAACGTGCACGGTTTGCGCATTGAATTCATCGTCCGGTCTACTTAAACCATTAGTCAAGACACGAAAGTGTGTGTCACAGGTGGCGGGCAAAGTCTCTGTAGAGGCACCAGCATTCTTACCTCTCCTGGGCGGAGACCTTCTTTCCCACTGAGGGACGGTCTTCGGAGGCATCTTGTCGGCTCAGACTCGCTCTGATCAGGAGAGCCGGCAAGGGCAATCCCCTGCATCTGCCTGCTTCTGCCTGCAGAGGACTGCAGGACTGCTAAACTCTGCAAACTCTGCGTACTCAGCGTTCCGCTCTGCGGAAACAGCTGATGTTTTGTAGGACCTTCCACAAACAAAGGAACTCGAAGGCAGACTGTAGAGCCGGGACTGCAGGACTGCTAAACTCTGCAAACTCTGCGTACTCCGCGTTCCTTTTCCTGGTGTACTCACCTGCCAGGATAAAGAAAAACTCATACCACTACTATTTGTACTCTGTGGTGAGGTTTGTTCCAGTATTTCCATATTTAATCCTCAATTGGGAAAGAGAAACCAACAACTGCTTCTTGATTCAATCTCTTGACTTTAAGCACAGTTGGGTCACAACTTCCTTTACAGGTATAAAATACAAAAGGACAATACTTCTCATATGTATCAGTTTGTCTTAGGCAATGCAGGTTATACCCCTCTCCTCCTTGATCCTTTTGACAAGGATGGCCATTGTCTTGCTGTTTCTGATATCCCTTCTGCTCTTTTATTGTGTCCTTTAGGCTTTTGTTAATACTGGTTATAGTGTTCTCTTATTTGCCATCTCCCTCTTGCAAGATTACATTTTCTTTGCTTTGTTATTGCATCGTCTTGGCTTTGGCAATATCCTCCTGTTCGCTTTCACCCTCATCGAAGAGTACATTTGTTTTGTTTAGTTATTGTCCTTTCTTGGCTTTGGCAATGTGTGTTACAATAATCTCCTGCTCACTTTAATTTAATAGTTTGGTATTCAAAATGTGCACTTGTACCCAGCGGTATACTTTGGAGCGCCCTAGGGTTACCTCTCATAGGACAACTTACTGGTTCGTTTTGGCGGCTCCTGTGGACTCACTGCTCTGCTTCCCTACACGTCAGGCCCTCACTGATGTTTGACCACTCGGGCTCACCTTTCTCTGCTCACGCTGGCTGTCACTGGAGCGCCCACTGCGTCACACGTGCCACACGCGATTCAGTGACCCACAGATGCAGGACACGGAGTGCCTCTCTCTCCTCTTTTATAGCCGGCCTCCACACTGCTTCCTGCTGTGCATCCTCTGCATCTGCATGGGGTTCTGACTTTCGCTGCTTGCTCTGTACAGCTGATATTGTGTCGTTCTTTGCTTCTGCCTTCTGCTGCTGCTCACGCTGCTCAAACCACTCACTGCTCCCACAGCTCCAGCTGCTTCTCTTTAACCTTCACCTGAAGGGCCCTTAAATGTTTAAAGGTCCAGCTCAGGTGTGGGTGGTTACAAAAACTAGACCGCTCACAGGGGTTTAGTAACTCTGCATCCCTCTTCCTCGGCTGAGTACTAAGAGCATTATGGAACTTGATGTCCATAATGTTCTTAGTTGTTTCAATATCATTTAATCTACTTTAAGAGGTTCACAGGATATAATTTTAAGGGGAGTTTTTAAAGGAGCTGATGTCTTACCACAAGGTTTTTCCAAACATAAGAAAAAATTATAACTACTAAAAGTAATTGCATTTTCTCCCTGTTCCCTATATATATATATATACATATATATATATTATCTCCCTGTTTAACAAAAGGAATCTTATACTTTGTATATTGGGTAAGTCTGGGAAAGAAACCCTTACTTTGACAACATGCCTTCAGATATGTAGGCATTAGGGAAACCCTTACCCTCAGAAGAGGAGGAATACCGCTTATCTCCTGACAGAGTCCTTTCCTTCCCTTGATGGCCTTCTCCTCCATGTGATCCACATAGATAGCACCACCCCCAGGGTTAGGATCAGGTAGCGGCTACCTTCCCCTGGCCTTATGGGAGGAGACTTTAGGCTGGGATTCTGTGAGGATTCCACAGGAATCATCACAGTACCTTCTGCAAGATGCATATTTGCACATTCCTATTTGGCCAGCCCCCCCCCCGCCCTGCCGTTCTCTGGTTCTGCATAGGCGAGGACCACTATCAATACAAGGTCCTGCCCTCCATCCTCAGTCTGTGGTGGCCAGACCAACGGAACCTCGAGGTGTGCATGTTCTTTTAATATCTTCAACATCGACTCACCATCACAACTGATTCCTCCCTCACGGGTTGGAGAAGGACTCTCTAGAGCACATACATTTCCAAGTGTCACCAATACCGTTTGGGGAAATGGAAAGCATCATTGGGGATGCTCTGTTAGTCTTATGGAATAACTCATTTGCCAACTTGTTTGCTCCCCTTCCTCTCATTCTGAAAGTCCTACAGAAGTTCAGGCACTCCAAGTGTTGGGAAATCCTCCTGATCGCCCCCTATTGTCTGCAGAGGCACTGGTTCTCTGATCTGCTGCTTATGACAAGTAGTCCAACTCTCCTTCTCCCCCTCTTTCCGGACCTCCTTGTCAGGCATTGGGGAATATGCCCTCATTCACTTACCATGACTATCTGGCACCTGTAAAACGAATCTTTGCCATCTGGGTTTGTTGGATGACAATCTCAAAGTAATTAGCGCTGCCAGGAAACCTTCTACGTGAGCACAGCATAGCTGTAGGCCTCAATAGATGATATTCCTTCCTTCTTAGCAAGTTTGGTACATTCAGGTACGCAAGTGTCATTGTGCAGGACATATGGGGCAGCCCTGTATGCCTATCAATCAAACAAAGTTGATTGAAGCTTCCACTGTGTTGACATTCCAAAGGTCTTAAGATTTTATCTCAAGAGGAATGAGCCTCTTGGATCATCCGTGACCACCTTCTTTGTTCGGACTTCCAATCACGCTAACCACCAAAGTAAAACAATCTTGGGTGATTCTAGACCCACAGATGTCCTTCGTTAAACAAGTCTATGCTAGTGTTATGCATGTTTTCTTAAGCATCCGTCATTTGCAAAATGTTCTTCCCTACCTTCCACTTAACAATCATGCTCCGGTGGTTGGAGCATTGGTCACTTCCAGTCTCGACTACAGCAAAGCTCTCTATGCCTGCCTTCCGAAATACCTGGTTCACCGGCTGCAGGTGACTCAGAATGCAGCGGGTTGATTAGTCTGCAAACTTCCAAGAGACTCACCTAATTCTCCTGCTAGTTGTAGTCTCCTCTGGCTCCCGATTCATTCTTGGATTACCTTCAAGATCCTATTCCTGGTGTTCAAAAGTGCGCACATGTTGGCTCCACTTTATCTTGTTGAATGCATTGAACTCTACCAGCTCGCATGCCGTCTCCGATTTTCTAATAACTTCCTACTTAATGACCCCACCAGCCATTATTGGACCATAGGCAACAGGCCCTTCTCTGTGATAGTACCCAAGCTCTGGAATAGCCTCCCTTTTTCCAGCATTCTCAAAACTCGCTCATAGCTTTCTGCAAACACCTAAAAACCCCTTTTTTACTTTGTCTTTGACTATTAGAACTATCTCAGTAACACACAGGTTTGTTTATCACCTGCAACATTTGCCTATGTGACTTACTTTGCATAATTGTTTTTTACACAAGATGGTATCTTATTTTCTGTGTATTTTTAAGAATATTTCTGTGCGGTCTTCAAACCGGAAGTGTTGAGGTTTTATTGACTGACATTTTCTATTTGCAATGCAACTGTGCTTTTTTATGGCGTGAAAATAATTTTTCGGACATTTTTAGATGCTGATATTTACTGTCATTTGAAAGGCTTTCGGAGCCCATAGTTTTAGCAGTAGAATAAGCCAGTGGCCTTGCACTGTACCACCAGTCGGGAACTTTCTGACTTCAATCGAAGGTTCTATGTGATTTCATCAAGGAGATTTGATCGAATCCAAATCCATCTAATAATGTTTTTTTCTTTTAAGTCATTTGACCGCAAATATATGCAGGGGGAGACCCTCTCAGCAACCCCCTCTTGTGCAGTATAAAAGCAAGGAGTAAAGCAAGGGTGAATCTTCTTTACGCTTTAGTTTTACGCTCCGCTTTGAGAGAAATAAAACACTGCCTGCATTATCCTTTGCAGTTGGCGATTCATAATGATTCCAAAGGAATCTGCCGGCTCATTCACAGGTGCTAATTTGAGGTGTATTGCATTGGAATTCATCCGTGTTCTCTGGCGATAGAGGAGGAAAGCAAAGGGGAGATGCTGTCACTGCTTTGCTGCCTTCCTAAGCATAAGGAGAGCTGAAAGATCAGCTGCAGTGGAAAAACGAAAGCGTAACAGCAATTTTATGCTTTCATTTTCCGTCCTGATAACTTTAAAATGGCCTCCAATCTCTGAATGCAGCAATGGCATGAAAAGAAGTTGAACAATTAAAGCATAACAACAGATTGCAGCTCTGGTCAGTGTTGGATGGTTTGCCGCTTCCTGTAGACACTCCGCTAACCTCTGCATATATGTCCCATAGGTGCATTCCCACCCATGAAATGGGAAGCAGGGAAGGACAACATTAAGTTAAGTTCCGTGTGATTTCAAAGTGGTACTGACACTTCAAATCTCTACTTTTATGAGAAAATAAACTGATGTTTAAATTATGGCAGAGGAGAAAACCATTCTAATGCAGGCCCTCCGCATTCAACGGTCACTAGTGGTGTTGCCATACCATCCGGAAAGAATGAAGCATCCTTAAGAAAAGCAGTGGGATACTTTGCAATCGCAAATATGTTCATGTGTTATGAATCACAAGTCAAAAGTGTGGGAACTTTCGAATGTCTGCCTCGCCCACCTAAACCTTTGCGGTGAAGAGATCTTTGTGGTATTGAACACAGCTGTGAGGCACCTCCTGTGTATTTCTTGGCTTCACTCAAAATCTGTCAATTTGTTCTAAGAGCCAATCTTCCCACACCTGCTTAACCGAGCAAGTGTCTTCATTTTGTATAGATTTCTCTGAGGGGCACATTTGGGTTGGTAAATTGTTCATGTTTTCCTAAGTGCATCCGTTTCTCCAGGGTCCACACGGGTTCAGTCATTTGTTTTAAACAGATTTTTTTCCTTTCTAGCTTTGATTCCACCCTTCAGCACTGTTGCGCTGGCCTCTGTCCCCGCTTGCCTATAAAGAACTTCTCTATTGAAAAGATTAGGATTTTTTTCAAAGATCAGATCCAAGTAGGAAGCATTCGTTCTCCACATTCTGTGTTTTCTTGTCCCATTTCTGAAAAACTAAGAGATAGTGAACCACCATGTCCATGGCCTACATCCATGTCTTGGTCGCTCAGACATTTGCACTTTGGGAGTAAAACAAAGGTTGAGTGGGGAAAACGATCCATATGCTGGTGTGGACTCTCCTCCTACAATTAAAGATCATAGGGAAACATCAATCACCCCGATGTGTAGCTCGATCAGTAAGCTCTGCATCAAAAGTTTACTATGTGGAGATTCAAAACCAGACACCTTGTTTTCTTGAGATCAAGATCATTAACATTCTGTAACCATATTCTGAGACAAAAAGTGATGTGGACAAGTTTGGTAGACATATGAGGGATGTTGCTTGTGTCCATAGTTTCTTTGTTTTTCGTTTCTTGTAAAGAAGACAACTAAATTGTTTCATGAACCTCATGTTGGTGAATTCATGGAGCTAGCCCTTTCAGGGAAAATAGTATTCCCTATGGCTGTTGAAGGCTTCTTGGATTTTAGAGACAAAATAGTCTTGCTCCACGGTCAGCATTGCCGTAGGCTATGAAGATCACCAAGAGCATGGTTTTTTGAATGTCTCTTATATTCTTGGCCCTGCTATTTTCCAGGTGGTCACTTATTTTCAGCAGTTGTGTTTCACTTTATTGAGGGTCTCAAAGAACCACAGTTTGGATGGCGTTTGGATATTTTCTGTCTAATGGGGGTGTGTAGGCTTTAACTGATTTGAAGACAAGATCTGAGATGGTCTTAAGGAGGGTTTCTGGTGTCGCAAAGGTTATTAGTAATCTTTGTGTAACTTTCTTTAAAATATGTGATGGCTGATAGATAAAGCTTGATAAAACTGTGAGAGAAGCTGGGTTTAGTCCATGGAGGAAGATACAGAAGCAGCTGGTGGGGCCGTAGAGATTATAGATGTAGATCACATTGTTGCACAGTGTGTGTGCAGGTTCGCTTGCATTTCGTATTGTGAATCAATGGGGCTCTGGCCTCATTAGGAACACTGAAACAATCACCCAAGAAGTCTGGGTGTCTGCGAGGAACGGTTTGGGTGCCAAGTGGTCAGTGTCTGGAACGTGGAATCATCAATAAGGTTATAGCACCCCTTCTCTCACCGACAGGTGTGGGTTCACTTTAAGAGTGATCAGAACGTCCATGGAGAGTTTGAGCCGACTTGTGTAGCAGACCTTAAATGCATCTGTGGATCGCTATGAGACTCACGTGGCAGGATGTCACCCTGAGTCTTGGAAGAACTTGGTGAATCAATGGCATAAGAGGGGAAGTGTAGAGGAATCTCCCACCCATTAGATGGAGAATAGATCCCCCATTGATACCCATTTTCCAGTTTCCTGCTTTCATCTTAAAACTCATATTCTCACCGGCTAACCTGTGCTTTTCAATTTTGTCTTACATGATTTGTACCATTTTTATCTTTGTACAGAACTTTGGGTTATAGCGCTATATAAATAAAAATCAAATCAAACCTGGATGCAATCAGGTGGCACCTGTAGTTAGATACTGGTTCCTGAAGATTTGGTCCATTTAAATATTGTGAAGTTCCCACTTGTGGGCCACTGACCATTCCCTGCGGAGCCTGCCTGCCTGCCAGAACTCTGTCACCTGGTGGGTGTTAACATACGGTTCTTGATGGCCTAGGCCGAGAGCACTTCTGCTCCAGTAGATAGGTGGCACAGTCAAGGGCCCCTCTTATCGTCCATGTGGTGCCTGTACCTAGTTTTGTCCATCTTTATGATGACACTGGAGAACCTGAGGGAGGGGAGGAATAATCACTAGAGTATAGGTAATTTGTTTGAAAACCTTAAGTTTGAAACACTCATTTAAAAAATGAAATCTCAAATATTAACGTTTAGTAATACAACCTTTTTGAGATTTAGTATTTTTAGACCTTCACACTCAAAAATGTAAGTTTGAAATGTGTCATTTTTTGATGCTTTTCATTTGGTAATGTTATGTTTGTGGGGTTTAATCCAAGGCCCCTACCAACAGAACTGATGGGCACACTGTGAAAATGACCTGCCATCATTCAAAAACCTTCACGCTGAAAATGGGCCTATTTAGGCCGACTATGTGCGTGTCTTCTGCAGTTACAATCCGGAGAAAGCTAAAACAAAAATGTAATCTGAGTGCAGGTTGGAAAAGCACATCACATTGCTGGCTGAGACAAGAGTGCAGCATTTTTCACTGAAACTGTCACCCATCAAAAGGTGATGCACTGTGACAATTCAGGCCCACTTCTCAGCATAAAAACAAACGGCAGATAATTAAAAGTATATTTTATTAATGGCTGGAAGAAACAGCCCTGTGCTTTCAGCTGTCATTTAAAAAAGAAAAACAATTCTTTTTGAAAAGTAAGAAGAAATCCATTGATGCAAAAGCAAAACCAAACCAAACCAAAATGAATCCTGATCAGTAAAACACACAGTATGTCAAAGAATAAAGGCTGATGTTAGAAAATGCAATATGTGAGTTCCTTTCAGAGAAGGACAATCAGTGGGTCTCTGAGCAGAATTCGGAAAATGGCTTCACCCACCATCTAATATGAATTATTTAGAATGTGAAAATGCCAAGGGGGAACAGAGGAAACTTAAACAGAAAGTCAAGGCAATTATGAATATTGTGGCAGCCTCCTCTGTTCATGTTAAACTCTGCTCTCCGGCAGCAGTAAGCAAAAGCTCCCAGTAAGGGGCTTTTGCTTGATTAGTGTCACAAGTCCAAAGCTTAACATGAACAGAGGAGGCTGCTTCATTTCACAAAATAGATGCCGCCTAGTGCTAAAAAATCCAGACTTTGAGGCTCATTTCTCACAAATTTTACATAGGAACTTTTTAAACAAATATTTGTTACATATATTTTTATTATGGCCCATCCTTTCAAACCACAACATTTTTGAGTGAACTACCCTTTCAATGGCAAATCCAGAGTATCTCCAAATCACTTCTCATAGGGCAGGCCACTGTAACGCTCACCTGATTTCCACGGAGGCGCTGGGCTGGACTGAGCTGTCGCCGTGTCTTCTAGTGTGACTCGTAGATCTCGGCCTTCTCCTAGGGCTGGTCCCCTTCTCACGATGTACCGGACGTGTAGAGTGAGGTGTCTGCAGACGGAAGAACAAGGATTTAGGAACTGGATTGACTGAACTTCTCCTTCCTCAGTCCTCTTATTCGAACCAAGGGCGTGGCTTGCTCACCTTAGATATATTAAAGCCGGGCTCTCCATCCTGCGTCTTTGCAGGGGCGCAAGTACCAGTTACTTCACTGGTTCACTGACAATCCTCTTGATTGCAGAGGTTGATGCTGGAAGATACCGCCGTTTACCGCACGAGCGGTTTCTTGATAGTCATTGGAGCACCCTTAATTTAGTACCTTGCTCAGTCTCAGGGTGTCAAGATTGAAATTGTAGAGGAATGATGCGGCGAGCAGGTGAGTAGGAAAGATGACCGGTTGCTGTCACCCTTTCCAATGTCTCTCTTTGTCCTGCAGGTTTAGGTGCAATGGACGCTGATGAATAAGTGCCCAGGATCGTGCAAGCGCGTATGTACGAAGAGGATGAAGCGCGGTGCACGTAAGTAAAATGACTGCCGGTTGTCTCAAAAGCACGCCTTAATGTCTCTTTTGTCCTTGCAGATCGTGGATGCAGAGAGCGTTGCTAGATGGATGCCGGCGAACGTGCGAGCGCGTAAGTAGAAAGTTTATGGTTGGTTTAGAATGCGCCTTAAAATGTCTCCCTTTGTTTTGCAGATGCCGGCATGCAGCGCTTCTTGAAGTTCAGAACGTGCGGAGCGCAGGTAAGCAATTCAAGAATGCAATGCTTAATCAAGTCCTTTTCTTTGCAGATGTCGATGGGGAGCCGAAGAAAGCGGCGGAAGGCTTTGGAAGATGCCGCCGTATTTGGTAAGTAAGAGCGCCGCTCTCGAATTGAGTTCTGCTAACCTGTTGTTTTGTCTTGGCAGGTGCAGCTGAGGATCGGATCTCTAGCAGGTAAGGAATTCGTTTTCAAAGGAACTGGAGCTGAAGAATCTCAGGAAGACTGGAGCTGACACGGTGAGCGTCCTGCTGCAGATGCAGAATAACGCGAAGCACGTTTCATCAATCGGGTGTGGTTTAAATAGCCTTCTGTAGTGCTTAGGCGTCTTCTTCCACAGCCTCGCCCAGGTAAGAAAAGAGTTCCTGTGTTCTGATTCCAGGGAGTGGCTCCTGCCCCACCCAGACAGGAAAAGTAGTTCCAGGCAGAGAAGGATCAGAAGACCATCGAGCTGGTAAGTAAGCAGCATGGTCTGCTGCAGGTAGGTCCACCCAAGCACTCTTAAGCATTATGAGCCCGGCGCTTCCAGCGCCGGGACCGGTCATCTTTATGAGCCTGGTGCCACTGGCGCCAGGACAAGGTCCAAAAGGTCCCGATATGGACTGGCTGGTACCCAGGATCAAGGTTATGGGCCTGCTTCCAAGGATGTGAGGCAAGTCCTGACCCCTTGGAAGCAGGGATCATGACAGTACCCCCCCTCAAGGCCCCTCCCAAGCTTGACTTCTCCGGGGGTCTTGGTTTGTTAGGAAATGTTCGATGAAATTTCTTGACTAAACGAGGTGCGTGGACATGTTCTGCAGGTTCCCAAGACCTTTACTGGGGGCCATAACCTTTCCAGTCAATCAGGTAGTATAGCCTTGATTTGGAGATTTTGGAATCTAAGATGTTTTTGATTTCAAACTCGAGTTCTCCATCAACTAGGATAGGTTCTGGAGATTTAGTCAATCGGGTCTCTGGCTGCACAGGTTTTAGTAGCGAGACATCGAAGACTGGGTGCATTTTCATATGAGGGGGCAAGTCCAACTTGACTGCCACTGGGTTTATTATGGTAGTGATTGAGTAGGGTCCCAGGTATCTTGGGTTGAAGGTGCGCGGTCCTTTTAGGGGTAAATGTTTGGTGGATAACCAGACTTGATCTCCTACTTGATATTGAGGGGCCTCCTTCCGATGTTCGTCTGCTCCTTTCTTGTATTGTTCCTTAGCCCTTTGCAGATGAGAAGTGGCTTCTTTAAAGGCTTGGGTGATTGCAGAATGCAGGTGGTCTACTGCTGGTGTCCCTAGATCCTGAGGTGGATCCAGATTAGAGGTTCGAGGATGGCTACCATATAAAAGAAAAAACTGGGTTTTTC
Source organism: Ambystoma mexicanum (assembly GCF_040938575.1). Lineage (NCBI taxonomy): Eukaryota > Metazoa > Chordata > Amphibia > Caudata > Ambystomatidae > Ambystoma > Ambystoma mexicanum. Next base: position 695,042,019 of record NC_090931.1, read on the forward strand.
CGGTTCCAGAGTGGACTGAATTATTGTAAGCGTACTCGGCTATCGAAAGGATGTCCTTCCAAGTTCTTTCTGTTTGTTGCAGCATGCAGCGTAAGTACTGTTCCAAAGTTTGATTGGTCCTCTCGGTCTGTCCGTCGGTTTGGGGGTGGTGACTGGTTGAAAGCCTTACATCAATTTGAGCCAACCGACAGCAACTCTGCCAAAAGTGGGAGACAAATTGACTTCCTCTATCCGAGATTAAAACTGAAGGAAAGCCGTGTAACCGAACGATGTTTTCGAGAAACTCCCAGGCCAGGATTGCTGCTGACGGTAGACCTTTCAGTGGGATGAAGTGCGCCATCTTGGAGAATAGGTCCACGATTACTAAGATCGTATTATATCCGGAACATGAAGGTAAGTCGGTGATGAAATCCATGGAGAGAGTATGCCAGGGACGAGGTGGGATGTCAAGTGGGCGTAAGAGGCCTGCTGGTTTCTCCTTTTGACTTTTATTTTGAGCGCACACTCCACAGGACATTACAAAGTCTCTGATATCCTTTCTCCAAGACGGCCACCAGAAGTGACGCTTGATCTTTTCCGAGGTCTTGGCCATACCGGGGTGTCCCTCCATTAGGGAGTCGTGATAACAAGAGATGACTTGATTCTGTAAACTAGCACAGGGTAGATATAACCGTTCTTGGAAGTACAATAGGTCGTTCTTCACCCTGAAGTCTTTTCCCTGAAGATGCCAATTCTGTATGTCTGCTGGAGTTATAAGTTGTTTAACTTTGGCTTCAACTTCTTCGATGGATTGTGTGCCGATTAGACCTAGGATTCTTTGTTCGGGAATGATAGGTACGGGTTCAGGATTGACCATGTGCTCTTCCACTCCCATCCGGGAAAGGGCATCAGCTTTACCGTTCTTGTTGCCTGGTCGGTAGGTAATGACGAAGTCAAACTCGGCAAAAAATAGTGCCCAGCGGAGTTGTCTGGAGGATTGAGCTTTAGCTGTCTTTAGGTATTGTAAGTTGCGATGGTCTGTAATCACTGTGACTGTGTGTCTGGCACCCAGAAGATAGTGTCGCCAGGCCTTGAAGGCGGACTTAATAGCCAGAAGTTCCGTATCGGTAATGGTGTAATTGATTTCAGGAGCCGAGAATTTGCGGGACCAAAATGCCACGGGGTGTAACTGGTTTGTTTCTGGATCTCTTTGCGATAGGACTGCACCCATCGCAAGACTGGAGGCGTCGGTTTCTACGATGTAAGGAAGCTCTGGGCGGGGATGTCTCAAAACAGGAGCGGAGATAAACTTGGCTTTTAACTCTTGGAAGACTTGCTCCGCCTCGGTAGACCACACAAAGTGTTTGTTTTTCCTTAGAAGGGCAGTAATGGTCTGGACTATTCGGGAGAATTCTGGAATGAATCTACGGTAGAAATTGGCGAAACCCAACATGCTTTGGACTCCTTTCACCGACGTTGGTGATGGCCACTTAATGATAGCGTCTACCTTTCTTGAATCCATGTGGACTCCATTTGGTGACAGAATGAATCCCAGAAATTCGACCTCGGTGACATGGAAAACGCATTTCTCAAGCTTGGCAAAGAGTTTATGTTGGCGAAGCCTTTCAAGAACTGCCCTGACGTGTTTCCGGTGATCGGCCTCAGAGGACGAATATATAAGGATATCGTCGATGTAGATAACTGTACACAAGTCAATTAGTTCTCTGAGGACGTAATTCGTGAAGTACTGGAAGGCGGCCGGGGCGTTACATAGTCCAAAGGGCATTACTTGATACTCAAATAATCCATACTTGGTGAGGAAGGCCGTCTTCCATTCGTCGCCCTCTTTTATTCGGACCAAGTGGTAAGCTCCTCTGAGATCCAACTTCGTATAAATGCGAGCATTCTTGACTTGGTCTAGAAGTTCAGGGATCAATGGCAGAGGATATCTGTTCTTGACTGTAATCTGATTCAGGGCGCGATAATCGATACATGTTCTGAGATCCCCTTCCTTTTTCGGAACGAAGAACAGAGCTGAAGAGGCTGGAGACTTAGAAGGACGAATAAATCCATTGGCCAGGTATTGGTCCAAATACTGCCTAAGGTGGAGATTTTCTGGTTCGGTGAGAGCATAGATCCTACTACATGGAGGAGTGGACCCAGGTACCAGGTCTATCTGACAGTCGTATGACCTGTGCGGGGGTAGGGAGTTGGCTTGTTCTTTCTGGAAGACATCTTGGAACTCTAGATATTCAGGAGGCAGTTGGGGACCCTCGGATGTAATTGCTGCCAGCTTAATGTCGGACTTCAGATAACAAGTGGAGGCACATTCCGGAAACTGAATCGTCTTTGCTCGCCAATCAATTTGAGGATTGTGTTTTTCTAACCAAGGGATCCCCAGGATAATTTGAAACTGAGGGGCCTTGATCACATCAAACACGATCTCCTCACGATGTCCATTTTGGCTTACTAACGTCACTCCCTCGGTGGTATGGGTAACTGGTCCGGAAGCTATTTCCGTACCATCCACTGTGGTAATAACGTCTTTAACCATTTTAGGACAGAGAGGTAGATTCATCCTGGATGCCATCTCGCGATCCACATAATTGCTGATTGCTCCACTGTCAATGTATGCCTTGATGGCATGCAAACGATCTGGCTTCTCGGGGCTTATTAGGACCATGGGCACGATGAAATGCGAGGTCGAAGAACTGGTTTTAACGCTCGGCAAGCGGACCTCTACACTTGTCGGGCGAGGTCGTTTCCCGATTCTGGCTTTTCGATGCTTTTGTCGGAAGCTCCCACGGTCTTCTTAGCAGGTTTCACCGGGCATTCACGAAGAAAATGTCCTGAATTCCCACAATAGAGGCACAATTGCAGCTGTCTTCTTCTTTCTCGTTCCTTTTGTGTGAATGGCCCTTTCACGACTCCTATTTGCATGGGTTCTACGGTTGTAGTGATAAACAGTACCCGCACCTCCCTGGGATCCAGCCCTTTGTGCAAAGTAAATCACTCCTAATTACCTTCCCACACAAATAAGGTTTAAGAAGCACGATGAACTCAGTCTGGAAAAAAGCCAATCACACAGAATATGATGCTTGCATTTATTATCTACAATGATTAATGAAAACTAAGCAGCAATTTATAATAATGTGGAAATAGAGAGTGCAAGCTATATAATGCCAATTATCAATCACAGATGAATATGCAATTATTTGGTCTTACGCTCCTAATGAAATGTAGATGAAGGTACGATCTGATCACACCCAGGACCCTCGCCGCTACAGGTGCCCGGCTATGGGTGCGCGTCTTTCCAACAGTCCAGGATGAGTCCCCCCTCCCAGGTCCAAGTATAGTTCTCTTATTAGGAGCTGCACGTCAATCATCATGACGTGTCAGCTCTTCGAGAAGCTTCTAGGCTCTCCCCTCCTGGCAGTAAACATGTTTTTTGCTTGGAAAGTTACAAGACTGGAAACAGCCAGCCTTGGCTCCCAGGCTTCGGGCACTGTGTTTTGCATTCTTGCCTTATCAGTGCACCTGACTCGCAGAGCTAAGACGAGCAAAGCTATGCCTGACTCCCAAGGGCTGCACAGAGCCTCTTGTGCTAGGATGTTTTATGTCTTCAGAAAAGGCCTTTGCAATTAACCCCTTGCAAGCATGCAGGCTCACCCAGTTCGAGAGTCCTGGTTGATGTCAGCATTTTCCTCCACGCTTCGAATAGGCTCTAGTACACACAAGATAGCTCAGTGGGTTAGTGCAAATGCAGGTTACTGCAAGCGCCTAGCAGCTTATCACGACATTCCACCCCTTTCGAAGTGAGGCCTGAAAATGCTGACTCAGTTCCATGATCTGGAAGCATGCACAGTGTGCTGTAGGCCAATTAAGCGTTTCTCTAGCGCAGTCATTCTAGTATAAAGGAAAGACATTCTGCGCAAGAGCCCAATGAAGACGATAAGTATGAATATTAGGGAAATCAGCAACCACAGCAATGGGTGCAGTATTATATTAAGCAGTTTAGTGGAGGAGGGAGACCATCCAGTGAATATATCCCACCAGTGGTGAGTAGTAACAGATTGCAGATGGTCAGCAGTTTTGATTAATTGGTTTCTGTCTATTATTAGCTTGTACTCTGCAGAAATAGCTGAGTTAGCTAGCGTCTGGAAATCTTTCCAAGCAGTTTGAGAAAACTGTCTAATAGCTTGAAGCCGGGCAGTAATCACTCCATAGGATAGAGTCCAGTTAAGCAAATGCGTGAGCTCAGCATGCAGAGTAGTGTGAGACCACTGGGTTAAAGAATATAGGGTATGAGTAACAATGTCTAGGATAGTCACAACTTGATCTACGCAAAATACTTGAGGATTCCCTAATAACCTATAATTGTTAATAAGCAAGGAATGATTAGTAACTACGCAAGCTGTATGCTGATCTATTTGAAAGATGTCAGTCCCATTTATGTGGTATTGCATCCAGGTGCTCTCCCCTGCTACGGGATGTATGCATGGGTCCGGAACCCTCCCAGTTAGGGGACACACCCACCCCTGATCCCAGGGCATGCAGGTGTGACTGTGGATGGTGTAGTTTTGGCTGTCTAACCATTCCCCTCGTATTTGCGGAACCCACCAGGAACCATTGATTTTCATAGGCAATACTATAAAAGGGCACCATATTTCTAGAGCATAAGCGGTCCTACTAACTTGCATTAACGCATGGCAGGTGTTATTCATGCAATCAAAAGCAAGCGGCTTAATCCATATGTTTGCTGGTAACTGTAGCTCTGTGTGCCAGTGGGTTGTAGATAGTCGCCCCCATTTGGAGCGGAAAGCCAACACCTGCTGATTTAGCAAAGTTTGCCATAAAATACATTGTGTGTCTTTAGCAGTTTTGTTGATCTGCCCTATGGCAGAGAAAATGTCTTCATAGCTGAAATTCTGCCACTTCCAATGGTTGCCAATACTTGTAGCAGTGTTGCGCAGGGTAGGACTTATCAATGGGCCCCACTGAGCCAGAAGTTTTATAGCGCCGCTGGCATCAGAACCCATAGTGGCTAACTTGTTGCGCACAGTTTCTATGTCAAAAGCATTTAAAGCCCCCGTTCCCACTCCCGCTGCACCCGCAATCAATGAATCTAAACCCCTAGCTACGCGCAATTTGGTGATGGGCCATAGAAATTGACTCCATTTATAGCAGCTTGGTAGTACTAAGGAGACATTGCCCTGTGACAAGTCTATGTCTAAGTGTACCTCTGAAATAATGGAAGCGTGCATCACATGTCTGCAATTTAAATGTTGTCTTACTACTGGAAAATCTAGCATGCTGACCGTCTCCACTTTGTGTGATTTGAAAAACACCATCCTCCAAGTGGGATGCCTACCATGTACAATATTGGTTTTTGATACAAACACCATACTACCATCTGGTAGAGGCTGTTTCAACGTACAATTGTATAATCTGCATTTGGTTAAGTTATAGTCCAAAAAATCTTGGCGAGTACACTCATTGCAGTTCTTGGGGCAAAAGAAACATGAAACATCAAACAGATTATTTGATCCATTCACTGAAACTTTCGGACCTAAGATCTCGTAGGCGCCAGTCATATGAGTTAGTGATAAAAGGTGTCCGACAATGTGCCAATCTAGAACTCTTGCAGTTCCATGTGGATACTCATTTGTAACGCTTTTCTCACAGGTTACGGTGCGGTTGTAGTTATCACGCAGGACTGGAGCATCAGGTGTAGTGCATGCGATTCTCAGAGTCCATGTAGTGTCTTGCAATAACCCACTCTTTACAGAGAAAGCGTTGGTTTGGCAGGCCAGGAGCACCCACAGCAAGGCAAGTCCCATCCCCTTCATACTGCTCTACGTTTGTGGTGTGAGCCTAGTAGCGGGAATATAAACAGGCACATCAGAATTATGCAAAAGTACAACATAAGTACTTCCAACACCTTGACTTAGCACTTCCCCAGCCTCAGGCTTTTTGTTAGGATGGTGCACCCACACCTTTTTTCCTGTGCTACCGAAGCCTCCTTCCCCCCTCAATGTAGTGTCTGGAGATTGCTTGCTTTCTACTACTAGGGGGACAACTGCTTGTTCACAAATCAATTGTGCAATTCGGTCATATTTGGTTAATGGTACTGCAGATGCACCAGCATTATGTAAAAGTACCGAAACAGTCCCTCTATAATCAGGATCAATCACACCTCCTAATATGCCAATGCCTTGTTTTGCCAGGCTGGATCGTGCAGCAATGCGTCCATAAGTGCCAGCCGGCAATTTGATGCCAATACCCAGCGAGATGGATTTGGTTTGCCCCGCCGGTATAACATCATCTTCACAGGTAGATAGATCAAGTCCAATGCTGCCTGCAGTCGCTTGCACAGGCAGCTTAGCTTCTTTGTCGGTTTTCCACACAAGAGTCTTTGTAGATTCCACTTTCGCACTTGTCAGTCTCACAAAGGGTGTCTGGCGATTTCCCAGTGGACGATTGTTCAGTTCAAACAGTGCATGTGCCAGATGTTTGGACTACACCTTGAGAGTGTGAGTCTTAGTCAGCTTCTTTATTTGTTGCTTGAGCAGCCCATTGCTACGTTCCACCAGAGCAGAGGATTCTGGGTATCGGCTGATGTGCAGTGTCCACTTTATGCCTTGCTCTAGTGCCCAGTCTTGCACATTGTGTCCAGCAAAATGGCTGCCTTGGTCTGATTGGATTTCATCCGGGATGCCATAGTGTCTGATGAGGTATTCCATGCCTTGCAAGGTAGCCCGTTGATCTGCATGGGCGGCTAGATAAGCTAATAACAGTCCAGAGTATGTGTCTACCATGGTCAACACATAATGCTTTCCATTTTCGGGCGGTAAAGGGCCAATGTAGTCAACTTGCCATACGCTAGCAGCTCTTTCACCTCTTCTCAAAGGGCCTTGAGGCTTCCTCTCCAGAGGGTAGTGCTTCACTTCACTGCACACGGAACATTGGGAGGCAGCTTGTCTGGCTTGATCCATGGTAATGGGCAATTGTCTCTTTTTTGCCCATTGATAAGTTCCTGTTTGCCCTAGATGCCCTGAGGTTTGGTGTGCCCAATCCGCCATCCCTTGCAGCACCTCAGCTTCTTGCAGTGTTGTCACTGGGCGAATCTTTGCCATTTGGTCCACTTCATTGTTGAACAGGGCAGCCAGTGAGGTGTCAGGGGGCATGTGTGCATCGACATGCCCAATGCAGATTTTGCACCTCTCACCTTTGCACCACATCTCTTCCCAGATGTCTGGCCCTCCCCAGATCGGCGTGTTCTTGATCTGCCAACCATCTCTTCTCCATGCCGGTGCCCAATGTGTCAGGCCTTGATATGTGGCCCAACTGTCTGTGTATATGTATGCAGTCTCTGTTTCCTTCACCTGTTCAATCACGGAGGCCACTGCTTGCAGTTCAGCATACTGACTTGATCCTCCCACACCTTCTCTCATTAGCAGTGTTTCTCGATGGGGCTGGAATGCGACAGCTTGCCAGTGTCTTTGCCCTTTATCATACTGTGCCGTGCCGTCCGTGAACCATGCAGACTTTTGTTCTTCTTCTGTCAATGTATCATAGGCGGGTGCGACTTTGAAGGGAGATTCTGGCAATGCCACAGGGGTGTTTGGTTCAGGCATCGCTTCCAGATCTACTGCCTCCAGCATTTGTTCTTGCAGTCTGGAAACCCCTGTGCGGCCAGCTTTCGCACGTTGCTGTAAATACCATTTCCATTTGGCATGAGTGGCGTCTTGTGCTCTGCCACTTTTCCCATTTGCAGCAGTGTCACGCACCCAGCCCATGATTGGAATTTCTGTGCAAATTGTCACTGGTTGCTCGCCTGTGATTCTTTCAGTTTCAACTAGAGCCCAGTACACTGCAGCAACTTGTTTCTCAAGCGGAGTGTATCTTGTCATAGGATCTGTGAGTTTCCTTGACCAGAACCCCTGTGGCACTCTTTTATGTCCTTGCTTTTGCCACAAGCTCCACACAGCCACGTCATTGTAGACAAGAATTTCCAATTCAAAAGGATCAGTTTTTGTCAGGGGCCCCAGCGTGATGTAATTTTGCAATGCGTCTTTAGCCTGTTGGAAGGAAGTCTGTTGCTCTAGGCCCCATGTAAAGTCATGTTTCTTTCTGGTGACTTTGTAAATGGGTTTCAGTATCAGGCCTAAATGAGGTATGTGATTTCTCCAAAACCCCATTAACCCAATGAATCTTTGTGCCTCTTTTTTATCTGCTGGTGGAGCCATCTGCTGAACCATATCAATTACCGGGTCGGGAATTTTCTTAACTGACCCAGACCAGATTGCACCTAGAAATTTCACCTCTTGAGCAGGCCCCTGTACCTTTTTGGGATTTATGGCCCACCCCCGATTTTGCATGTGTGTGATCAACTTTTCAGCAGCATTTTCTACATGTTCTTTCTCAACACTGGTCAGCATGATGTCATCAATGTAATGAGCAATAAATACATCATCCAACTGCACCATCTTTAAGTCTCTGGCAATCAATCCATGACACAGAGTGGGACTATGCACATACCCCTGGGGCAATTTAGTAAAGGTAAACTGTCTGTCTCCCCAAGTGATAGCAAATTGGTCTTGTGATTCAGTGTCAATATCAATGGAGAAAAATGCATTGGCCAGGTCAAGGACCACATGCCATTCACCCACTTCTCTCGTAAGGTTTTCAATCAGGGTGATGATGTCTGGCACCGCCGCAGCTAAGGGCGGCACCTTCTTGTTCAAAATGCGGTAATCAATTGTCAGACGCCATGCCCCATCCGGGCGGCGGACAGGCCAGATCGGCGAGTTGAATGGACTGATTGCCGGCCTCATTATGCCAGCTTTCACCAATGACTCAATAGTTTCACCAATCTCTTTATGTCCTCCTGGCAACCGGTACTGTTTCACACACACTGGGTCAGCAGGAGGAGGTAAATGCAAGGGGGACCATTTGGCATGCCCAACCACAACGGGGTTAATAACTCTCACATGGATTTTTCGATTGCCAAAAACAAATTCGCCTAAATGTAGTCACACTTTTGCCCAACAACACATCCATGCCAAGGATGTACTCCTGTATATCTGCAATCAAAACATTTTCTGTGAAAGGCAATCCCTCGCCAATTGACATTTTTACATTAAAGGCTTTTGCAACAGTTTCTGCTCCCCCATAACCATTGACCAAAACTCTGGGACCAGACAATTTACTGGGATTGCCATTCAGAATGGTTACCTCAGCTCCTGTGTCTAATAGAGCCAAAACATGTTTTACTTTCTCATCCAAGTACAAGGTAAGTAGCACAAAAGGGCATCTGTCTCTGGGACTAGTTCTCTTTACTAACCGTACCTCAAAGACAGAGCCAGCCCTTCAATCAAAAATGGGGTCTGGGACCTCCCACTTGTTCTTTGCCAAATCAGGGTAACCTTTTGCTCGCACTTTGGGCTTTAACACCTCCTCTTCAGAGGGTGCAGAGGGCTTAGTTTTTTCCCGTCCCTGTCTTTTAATTGTTTTCCATTTCTCCAGCAGCTCAGATGTGGGTTTACCATCTATCTCTTCCCTTGGAATTCCTGCTTTTAGCAGGTCCACCCACATTTGTTTGCGTGTGATCTCAACAGTATCAGCTTTCTCTTTAGACTTTACATTTTTACCACGCTTTTTTCCTGAATCATTGTTTGCAGCCACTAGACGCGCTGCTTTGCGTACATCCAGCCCTTCTAGTTGCCCTAACAGAAGTGCCACTTCACCAATGGCTTTGCCGTGCGCTGGACCCAGCAATGAAAGCAATGCGCCCTTCATGTGACTCGGTGCATTTCTTAACAAACGTGCGCGCATGCCAGCTGTAAACAACTCCATGTCAGGCCCTGCAAAATTTGCACTGTACAGTGCACACTGCAAACCCATCTCTCTAAGCTGGTGTGTTGCTTCAGTTAGTGATTGCCAACAGCCCCAACTCTCTTCCATATCCATTGGACTCCCATACAGATTCATTAGGGCAGTCTGAAGCCAATTAAACAAGGAATGAGAACCTTGCTGTCCGAGCGCACCGCGCACTATCTGTCCCAACATCACATTAGTAGTGAGTGAACCCATCTTTAACAGTTCCTCTGGGGTTAAGAAGATACTATCGGCACCCGTGTCCCAGATGCGAAGGAACCAAGTCAAAAGTGCTTCACCTAGCTTCTGTCTAAATAACTTAGCAATCTCTAAAAGCTCTGTCTGTGTATAATCACGGACAATCCTTGTATTTTGAATATTTGCACCGCCAGCTTGGCCTTTTGATTTGTTCGTGATTAACGGCCGTGCTGGATAAACACATTTCTTTGGAGCACATTCCAGCTCCTCTTCATCAGACCAATTTAATTCAGCAAGTCTAATTTCAACAGACTCATTCCAGTCATGTGCTTGCTCAGTTTCACTATCACTGACTTCACCCGACCATAAATTTGGGTCCCAGTTATCTTTCCTAATTAGCGCGCGAATCCTTATCTTTGACGGATTGCCCCGCCGCTGTCTGCGCTTGTGCGTGGCTACACGCACAGCTAAAGAGGCACACCTGTCCTCCATCTGATCAGCCCGTTTAACGGACGATTCAAGGGTCTCTCTCATAATAATTTGTTGCTCTTGGAGCAGGGATGTGATGTTAGGAGCCTCGGCCCTGATAGCGCACAGCTGGTCGTCCAGGCACTGTCCTTGATACGCGCGTCTTTCCAACAGTCCAGGATGAGTCCCCCCTCCCAGGTCCAAGTATAGTTCTCTTATTAGGAGCTGCACGTCAATCATCATGACGTGTCAGATCTTCGAGAAGCTTCTAGGCTCTCCCCTCCTGGCAGTATGTTTTTTGCTTGGAAAGTTACAAGACTGGAAACAGCCAGCCTTGGCTCCCAGGCTTCGGGCACTGTGTTTTGCATTCTTGCCTTATCAGTGCACCTGACTCGCAGAGCTAAGACGAGCAAAGCTATGCCTGACTCCCAAGGGCTGCACAGAGCCTCTTGTGCTAGGATGTTTTATGTCTTCAGAAAAGGCCTTTGCAATTAACCCCTTGCAAGCATGCAGGCTCACCCAGTTCGAGAGTCCTGGTTGATGTCAGCATTTTCCTCCACGCTTCGAATAGGCTCTAGTACACACAAGATAGCTCAGTGGGTTAGTGCAAATGCAGGTTACTGCAAGCGCCTAGCAGCTTATCACGACAACGGTATCGACTCCTTTGGCGGAACTCTGTGGTCTTGAAAAAACCCGAGCTTCGAATCTGGAGCGATCAGCCTTCCTATTCTGTAACCTGTGATCCAGTTGAACCACCAGGTCAATATATTCAGAACAATCTTGCGGAGGATTTACTACTTGGGTCAGGACATCTTTGAGTTCTCCTCGCAACCCCCTATAAAACAGCGCAATCCTTTTATCCTCGGGCCATCTGGCTTCAACTACCAGTCTGTTAAATGATGCAATATATGCCAGAAGATCCTGATTACCTTGTCGTAAAGAGAGGAGTTTGTTATCTAAGGCCTGTCCCTGAGAGTGTCTGGCAAATAGTCTTTCCATACTGGACTGGAAGGCCTGAAAATTACGAAGAATCGGGTCATCCTGGGTTACCAGGGGAATTGACCAGTCTGCAGCACTGCCACTTAGATATGAAAGTACGAAGGCCACTTTGGCCTGATCAGTGGGGAATGCAGCTGGCCTACACAGGAAGTGCAGACGACATTGATTGATGAACACTGCAAACCTTTTGGGATCGCCTGAGAAGCGTTCGGGTGGAGCCAAAGGCACATTTCCAGGTAGATTAATCTGTACAGGATTAGTGGAGGTCGCTGGGATATTATCCCCCCCTGGGGTCGGCAGCGGTGTTTGCCCCGCCTGCGTTTGTAACAACTGTCTAGCAAGATCATCTGTGCGCTCTTTGGACACAATTAGCTCCCTCCTTAGGGCGTTCTTTTCCTGGCGCGCTGCTAGTACTTCTGCTCTTAATTCCCCTAGCAACTGGGCTAGTTGGTCAGTATCTGCGGTTTCCATTGCGCCTGGGTGGAGGATTTGTGGTGGGCTTCGCGTTCTGTAACGCTCACCTGATTTCCACGGAGGCGCTGGGCTGGACTGAGCTGTCGCCGTGTCTTCTAGTGTGACTCGTAGATCTCGGCCTTCTCCTAGGGCTGGTCCCCTTCTCACGATGTACCGGACGTGTAGAGTGAGGTGTCTGCAGACGGAAGAACAAGGATTTAGGAACTGGATTGACTGAACTTCTCCTTCCTCAGTCCTCTTATTCGAACCAAGGGCATGGCTTGCTCACCTTAGATATATTAAGGCCGGGCTCTCCATCCTGCGTCTTTGCAGGGGCGCAAGTACCAGTTACTTCACTGGTTCACTGACAATCCTCTTGATTGCAGAGGTTGATGCTGGAAGATACCGCCGTTTACCGCACGAGCGGTTTCTTGATAGTCATTGGAGCACCCTTAATTTAGTCCCTTGCTCAGTCTCAGGGTGTCAAGATTGAAATTGTAGAGGAATGATGCGGCGAGCAGGTGAGTAGGAAAGATGACCGGTTGCTGTCACCCTTTCTAATGTCTCTCTTTGTCCTGCAGGTTTAGGTGCAATGGACGCTGATGAATAAGTGCCCAGGATCGTGCAAGCGCGTATGTACGAAGAGGATGAAGCGCAGTGCACGTAAGTAAAATGACTGCTGTTTGTCTCAAAAGCACGCCTTAATGTCTCTTTTGTCCTTGCAGATCGTGGATGCAGAGAGCGTTGCTAGATGGATGCCGGCGAACGTGCGAGCGCGTAAGTAGAAAGTTTATGGTTGGTTTAGAATGCGCCTTAAAATGTCTCCCTTTGTTTTGCAGATGCCGGCATGCAGCGCTTCTTGAAGTTCAGAACGTGCGGAGCGCAGGTAAGCAATTCAAGAATGCAATGCTTAATCAAGTCCTTTTCTTTGCAGATGTCGATGGGGAGCCGAAGAAAGCGGCGGAAGGCTTTGGAAGATGCCGCCGTATTTGGTAAGTAAGAGCGCTGCTCTCGAATTGAGTTCTGCTAACCTGTTGTTTTGTCTTGGCAGGTGCAGCTGAGGATCGGATCTCTAGCAGGTAAGGAATTCGTTTTCACAGGAACTTTAGCTGAAGAATCTCAGGAAGATTGGAGCTGACACGGTGAGCGTCCTGCTGCAGATGCAGAATAACGCGAAGCACGTTTCATCAATCGGGTGTGGTTTAAATAGCCTTCTGTAGTGCTTAGGCGTCTTCTTCCACAGCCTCGCCCAGGTAAGAAAAGAGTTCCTGTGTTCTGATTCCAGGGAGTGGCTCCTGCCCCACCCAGACAGGAAAAGTAGTTCCAGGCAGAGAAGGATCAGAAGACCATCGAGCTGGTAAGTAAGCAGCATGGTCTGCTGCAGGTAGGTCCACCCAAGCACTCTTAAGCATTATGAGCCCGGCGCTTCCAGCGCCGGGACCGGTCATCTTTATGAGCCTGGTGCCACTGGCGCCAGGACAAGGTCCAAAAGGTCCCGATAGGGACTGGCTGGTACCCAGGATCAAGGTTATGGGCCTGCTTCCAAGGATGTGAGGCAAGTCCTGACCCCTTGGAAGCAGGGATCATGACAGCCACAGTGACAACAAGACTGTGGTTGGCTGCTCCAAAACCTAATTACTGTACAAAAAAATACTTTCCTCCACTGCAGAATCTCAGGCAGATTGCCTCCACTTCCACATTGCAAGGGTTTGAAGGGCCACGGAGAGGACATCTTGTCTCTTCTCACTTTTCTGGGGAAATGTGCCATACGCTGCCGAGCCGATTGGCGGTTGCTTCCGCGTTGGCAGCTTTGGCGTAGGCGGTAGTCCCAGCACGTTGTATCGTCATACGTGCGTTGTCGGTCTAGTTGTCATCCAAGATGGCGGTTGCTGGGAGATACTTCACCACTCCTCTCCCAGCGATCGCCGCGTTGCGACCCCTTAGCTACCAGCTTTGCTGCTCTTGGGTGAATAACGCTAGTTTTTCTGCTTTCACAGCTCCTAAGCTGCTCTGTCACGCCCTTTCGGATCGCTTCCTTGCGAGCCGCCTCTCTTTCTCTTTTCTTCCCGCTCGCTACCTGCATTGTAATCCTGCGGCTACTCTGCTCGCCCAGGTTTCCCGGAATGAGTCACTCTTTCCGCTCCTCATCTCTGCATTTGGGTTTCTTGCCGCCGCTCCTCGCAGTTTCTGTTCTCCTCCTCCTCTGAGCCACGTTCTCCTTATACAAGATCTCCTATCTCCAACCCATGGAAAACCTCCTACCAACAATATCGGAAGACTCCTGGAATTCGTGTTTCCCTGCGTGCAAAGGGTTTTTTTCTGCCTGTGGGGCTTTTTCCCTTGCCGCCTGTCTACGGGAGAGGAGCCCCAGGACTGCTTGTTTCAAGCATTCACTGTGGCTTCCTCTCGTGGTAGGCAAACGTCTTCTAAAGAGAGGAGAGATTATTGCACACGTCGCCACCTCAACCCTGAGGAGTTGGAAGACTACGGGACAGGTGAGGAGAGTGGGGAGGAAAAAGGGGTAAGAGTCAAGGCTGAACAGGACAAAATGTCTCTGTAACATGGCAGTTCACTCCTACCCTTACAACTGGTGCAGTATTTAGAAATGTGAACCTCACTAGGTATAATGGTCCCACATACATTTTCTAAGAATCTCAATTGTGTACATCCATTCAAGAGTGTTCAAGACTTTTCAGCATCAGCTGATGCTATTGCTAAGAAGGTTCTTTGGGAAAACTAGTTTCAAGACATTGTAAATCCTCCAGGTTATGTCTGGCCACTTTTGATGACGTAAAGCTGCATCAGTCTCTATGCATGACTTAACCTCGGTTTTCTGATACTTTAATCCAGTGTATTTTTAATATTCTGTACCCTGCTGAGGCAAAAATCCTTGTTGTCATCTTTGACTCCTCTTTCTCCATCTCTCCTTTCATCGCAGAACTTACTAAGTAGGCTCACTTTCAGCTACCCCCCCTCAGAGGCATTATCCCTTTCCTCATGTTCCCCCTGAAACTCATTGTCTCCAGAGCTCTGGTCCTCTCTAGGCTGGACTACTGTGACAGCTTTATCCTCCATCTGTCTAAATCCTCCCTTCGCCCACTTCAACTAATCCAGAATAGGACTGCTAGACTTATCCTTGGCCTCAAGCCCAGGGGCTGCATCTCTCCAGCACTACAATCTCTCCACTGGCTCCCGGTTGCTGTGAGGATCAAGTTCAAGACCCTCTGCATCATCCACAAGGCTATCTGGGGCCTGGGACCCAGCTACATACAACTCTCTCTTCCTAAATACCCCCTGCTAGAGCCCTTAGGACTTCTAGCTCCAGTTCTCTGCAGATCAGGTGCTTCTCTAAGCAGACAGTGCGGGGTAGATCTCTCTCTTCTGCAGGTGCCTCCCTCTGCAATGGCCTCCCTACCCCTCTCAGGCTTGTGCTGGATCTCCATAAGTTCCAGATGCTTCTCGAAACCCTCCTTTGGTCTTCTTCCTTCCCTCTCCCCCTCCCCTGCTAATGCCCCCCTCTGCTGCATTTTGACTGGCTGCCTAGTTCCTACTGAGTCCTACAGGCCACCAGGCCAACCCAGCCCAGTTTACCCCAGAACTCCATTCTCCCCTGGCCCTCCCACCCCCAAACCTGCACTTGCCCTACCGTTCTCCCTCCCCCTGTACTAGCCTGTCAGGGCATACACTCCCTACTGAGCCCGATCCTGCCCTGTCCTCGCACTTAGCATGTGGACCCACATTCCCTGCACTCCCTGCTTTCCCCTGGCACCTGTCCACCTGGCCTTCCCTTAGCACTCGCCTAGCCCAGAGGCCCGCTTCTCTCCCTCTATCCCCCCCAGCACTTGTGTGCTCGCCACTCTTCCCTTCCATTTTATCATTAAAGCATTCCGCTCTGACTTGCAGTTCCTCCCCTCCACCACTCCCCTGCACTTCTTGTTACTGCACTTGCACAACACCGAACGGCACAAGGCATCGTAGGACCATTTAGTGTTATTCTTCATCCCTGCCCCCCCACCACCCTCTTTTGCCTTGTGGAGCCTTGAAACACCTTTTGCTGTGTAGGTACATTATAAATACCCAATAAATTAATAAAGTACCACAAATTCTGTGTGAATGTCCCTCCCAGTGCTTTTCCCAATCATCTATAAATTATAGTGCCTCCACCTGACCATTCAGTGACGCTCTGTGAGATAGACTGCACGCTAGTATCTGCCCATTATAATGACTAAACATGTACATAATGCTACATGTGCTTAAACTGCAAAAACATGCGAAAATAAGATATAGCTCAATATAATCTTTACTTTGTAACTAGAATACAACATGGTTAATTGCGTATACGTTTTGTCATTCATTCAATGAGTGTTATTCAGATAAATAATCCATTATGCATAAAATAACATTATACACCTTTTTTTAAAAAAAATCATACAATAAAATAATCAATAAAAGTATTAGTTCATTAGCTTAAAAACAAAACACATACACCACTGAATACAATAGTTGCAATATGCAAAACATTAGGAGGACACAATACACCAGGGGTCTGCAACCTCTGGCTCCCCAGATGTTTTGCACTACAATTCCCATGATCCCTCAGCATTGAGTTTGCCAGATATGTCTAATGGGGGTTGTAGTCCAAAACAACTGGAAAGCCAAAAGTTGCAGAACCTTGCAATACACCAAAGAAAAGTATAAGAGTTTGTTACCACTTATTACTTACTATATGATATCAATAAGTCATGTTATATTGCAGGCCTTGTAAAATCTACTCGCCCACTAGAATTGGCTAGTACTTTTAAGGTGGGTCGAGCACCATTATTATGTTACTGAAGCTTGCTAGCAAGTGTACTAGGATGTATCAGTAAATATCTCTTGTCTGTAAATATGTTTAACATGATATATGTCAAGCCTATGCCTTCCAGTGTTACCTGTGGTAACTCTTTTAATGCGTATTACCTGCTCTCCAGCGCCCAGATACCCACAGGTTTGGCGCGCTCTACAAATGTTAAATAAATAAATGTGTGTTTACAATCAATGTTTTGCTCCAACCGCATTTGATGTAATGATCACAGATGTCCACTTGATGGCGGTAAATGCACACAGCATTTCAATGTCCTTTTTTTTAAATGCAGATTTTTCAAAACTCATGACCATGAATTGTTTCCAGTGATTCCTCTGAATGACAACTAATTTGAAACCTACAAATACATATTTTTAGATGTAATTGAACATGTACAAAGCCCGGTCTACCAATAAGATTTTTTGGCTGTGAATATGGTATGCCCTAGTTAACTGGTGCATAACATAATTCTCACGGCCATGTGTAGTCCAACATATAGCTTTTTGCAGCCTGTGCCAGGGCTGTGACTTTCAAAATCATAGGCAGCCTGCTTCAAGTGCTTGAGAACCAGAAGAAACAAAGCTTTGGCGGCTCTTCATTTCAAAATTCAACAACTTGTTTGTTCAAGTATATTTCTGGCCCTCTTTTGTCTCTGCACATGTATTACATGTCTGTATGTCTTCCCATACATGTAGCGCACATTCTGAGCCAATAGACAACCAGCAATATGGGAGCCATACTCGCATAACTGGGCTTGCGTTGCCAGACACTGCAGTTGTTGCCAGAAGATTGCGCCATCGCCCTGAAGACCCTGCAGTCATCTCGACCCACCGGCCCGAAGACTATCACTCGAGCCTTTTCCTGCCTGCACCCTTGGCCTACCCAGATACTCATGCTAACCGCAGACTTCTGCAGAGCTATACTTCGCCACCCAAGGTAAGAGGGCGTCAGTGTCAGCTGTGTGGGAGTCAGACAGAGAGGGTGGGGCTAAGTACAGGGCCATGCTGGTATGTATTTACAACCATCCTGAGCAGTGGGAGTGGGGAAAATCATCTTTATTAGATATAGCGCTTGGAAACAGTTAGCCCATGATGAAGCAATGTCTGCATGTTACACGACACATGTAGAAGTCCATGGTACAAGCAGGAGAAAGGCCTCTGTCCGCGTTTCTCACAGGGTGATCGTCATCCACTTTGTGTTTTTGAAGGTCTGAGTAAATGTTTTCGGGTGTGAAGCTTTTAAAATGAAGAATGTGTTTGAAAACAGCCCAAGCTGAGCCATGCTGTGAATACCTGGACATTTGACGAGAATGCTCGCCATGGGGTGAGAACCTAGACATGTGATGTCCCTAGCGGGTGCTCTTATGAGCACCAGGGTACTTGGTGACAATATATAGCGATGTTCGGAGGGCCTGGGAATGTAATGGCAACTGTTGTGTGCACTTGGACATTTGACGCAGACGCTGGTGGTGACGCAAGTACTTTCAGTGTAATTGTCTAAAATGTCTTAATAAACCTCTGTGTGTAAGACAACATATTCTATTTAGCTTTTCGTTTGGGGTGGGCTGTGGGGGTTGGCCCTGCTCCGAGCCTCCCCATTGGCTGGGAGGCCTAATCCATGCCCCTGCCAGGTTACTGATACCTGATAAAGTCTTTTTCGTCACATCTCTTGAACCTTTATCAGTTCCCTCTGTCCCGTCTGTGTCTATGAGCTGTCATCCTTAAATCTGAACTGAAATGTGCTATTAATTCGAAGAACTTTGTGTAACTTATCAATTGTATAGCAGAGCAGAGCCACCACAGGTACTCTCCATCTGAGCACAAGGTGCCTTTTTCAATGCTTAGATCGTTGGCTGATGCTCATTTACAGTATCCAAGTTTCATGAATTTTGAGTATTAGGTGGTGCTTTAAGCTCTGCCTATAAGTCAAAACTATTGGCATGGGATGTGAGCATAGGCGAGCAATTGGATGGAAGGAGGGACACACAGCTTGTGTTTTTTTTTTTTACCTCCATTTTTTACCTCCATTTGACCACTCATGACTATGCTAGTCCCATGACATTTCCACCCACCTCCAAAGCTTTCTGGCCCAAAATATCCCCCACCCTGTTCCCAGGATTTCTTTGAGCTAGCTCTGTAATTTCAAGGGGATGCTAATGTTAGTGTCTTTTGAAAGTTAATGGATTCATTTCAACAACAAAAAAAACACTGTTGGTATAATACAAATCTCTTAAGCAAGTGTGCCTTCAGACACTTGATTTATAAGCAGTATGTGTGTCATTGCTTCTGTTCCTTGCACTGAATTCCTGTTAAAAACCTGCATTGGCAAGTGCTTGGGAAATGCATATCCCATGACTGCAGGGGGCATAGCTCTGGGGCAATGAGCGCAAACCAGGTTCGAATCCCGATCACACGCTTAGAAACCAAACTCTGGTATTAAGTGTGTTATAAAAGAACAATTATAATTATAATAATTACACAATGCGAAAACAGTTTGCTTTGCCTATACTTATTTTTAGTTGTTGTTGTTAATGCCCATGTCGCTTCCTGTAGAATGCATATTGTATGTATCTCAACTTGAACTATGCTCCCACTAAACCGCGCTTGTTTATGCTAGAAGAAAGCTCCCCGCCGCCCCCCCCCCCCCTAACTGCTCTGCTCTGACGCAACGGCTCTTCGGGGTTCCTATAGTAAGTAACCAGATATTGGCGGTGTGTCTTTCCTTCGCTGACATGTCTCTCCTGCCTGCCAAAAATGAAGACGTCTCTTTGAAAGCGGAGACTGGGCGCTCGCCTCCCATGAATAGTCAGGGCTATTTATTATTAATTTGCACTGCGTTTCTCCTGACTGGGCTGCTGCTTTGCGAGTCAAATGCAGACTCCGTTCAGTTGCTCCCCGGCCTGCTCACAGCCCTGAGTCAGTGGGCGCTGGAGTCGCAGGAGTCATTGGGTGGCACTCCAAGTTCTACTGCAACGCTTGCATGATGTGAAGCAGTCCCTGGGCAGGAGCGAGCGTCACTGCATGCGCATTGCTGGTAGGTAAGGTCTTTGCAAATAACACTGACTACAAGCTGGGGACCATGGTGGACAGCCCAGTCACCCAATTATAAATCCATACTTGCCGACCCTACAGATTGAGGCAGTAGGCTATTGCTTTTGAAGCAGCCCTACTGCCTACAGATTTCAGTGACAGATCCTACTGCTTTTTACAGTGGCAAGTAATTTATAGGACAGAGAATGCAACACATTAATTAGTCTGCCTATACAGAGGGCTGGTAGGTGATTACTTTGATTGCACTCAGACCAATCCAGTGACCTGACAGCTGCGTGACTCTGTCCTGCACTCTTGCCGGGGCAACCCTTTAGGTGAACCAGAAGTGAAAGCAAGTGGCAGAGTGTAACACCATCACAGAGCATCTGCCCACAATTTGGTGTTAGCATTCAGAATTATACATTTTTAACATTTCGACATCTTTCCATGTTGTGCTGTTTGTATGTTTTGTATTTTCCTGTGATGTCATTGTTATGGGAATGATTATTTTTCAAACTTGAAAAATCCTACATCTTTTTGGTCACAGAATGTTGGCAAGTATGTACATCCCTTCTTTTAGACCCCCTTATGGCATGCTCTTCTTCGGATTGGAATTTATGGGGTTCATTTTACAAGCCCAGAAGTGCTAAAGTAAGGCATGAAAGGAAGCCGTACGCCACTTACGCCTCACTTTTACACTTCTCGGCAGGGGAGTTGCTAGGTCTGGAAAAAACCCGGGGCTAAGCTAATGTCGGAACTGTTGGGACTGGGGGCTAGCTAGTCTTTTGGCTGTAGCTCCTGAGATTCTATCCGGGGCTACAACCAAAAGTTCAGGGGCTATAGCCCCCTTAGCCCCCCCCTAGCAACGCCCCTGCTTCTCGGCATTTTACAGTCGTTTGAATTCAGAGCATGAAACAAGGCTCCATTTACTGTGCATTATGCCTGCATAAGAATTTCTGTGCCAATTCAACCGTTAAAGTATTTAAGGGAGAAACAAATCCACTGTGCATTTGAATCTCTAATTTAAATGTTTTACATTTTCTTAATTGACACATTGATGTTAAATTAACCTATGTATTTAGACCTATGCGTATCGTATCGTTGTTATGCCGGCCCTATTGCACAATCTAACCCTGAGGACCTGATGTGGAGATAAATGGAATACTACCTCTTGTTGTAAACAATACAATCTAGGTGGACACACTAGGAAATTCCATCAACGGTTAAATGAATGCATAGCTCATTTCATAGTGATGTGGAGTAATTTCTCTGTGTATACTTAAGGAAAGATGTTTTGGGATTTATTTATTTATTTATTTGGACCTTTACATAGCGTGCATGCGCCAGAGGTATCTAGGCGCTTACTCTTAAGAATTCGGTTACAGGCATAGAATTCAACTTGTACAGGGAGAGGTTACAGAGGCAAGGTGCAATGCAGAAGGGGAGGTTACCATCTTGTCTTGCCTTCTTATCATACAGTATCATAGATTATCTTACATTATTTATAGAGTTTGCACAGTTTATACAGGTTACACAGATAGCCGGACACTTTCAGTTGTTTCGAGATTTACAGCAGTTCCTTGTTTCTGCGTAAGGGCTCCTAGAGTTGGTGAGGGTACTGAGCTGGGGGGTCCTAGGTTCAATGCCGATTAGATCCTATCTTGTTTGAACAGCAGAGTTGTGAGAATTTTTTCGGAAGGACCATAATGATGTGTCCGTTCTCAATACATACTTGTATTGTTTATTTTAAACCTTAAAACCTTTCATAGATAAAATACAAATCGCTCCACCGGGACCCTCAGCACTAATACAACATGCCTTCGTTTCAGCTATGACAACTTTATCACATTGTTTTCTCCGATAAATGCCATCATTTCAAAATGACACACTTCGCTTTTTACAGCAGACAGCATTGCACATTCCGCCTGGTCACAAGATGTACAATATGTTGCCATGACAATGATGGCTTGTCTTAGAAGTAGGGAGTCAATCATCGGTTTAAAAACAAATGTAAATGTCCTCTATAGTCCTAGTTACACCCCATATCGACGATATATGAATATATCAGGGCACAAGTCAAGGGGCCACGCGGGTGGGTGGCACCCACCCCCCTCACTTATTTCAGAGTGCGGACACCGTCCCTCACTTTGTGTTTGTAAGTAAAACAAATTTCTCCTCACTTAAACTGTGCCGTGGTCTGGAATCGAGCTTTGTCACAATACAACGCAAAATGCTTACCACAAAGCTGTAAACTGTCTTATATTAAGATTCTGCTATACAGGATATGTTTGTTACAGACACTTGGTCATAAAGGGCCCGATTCATGGAATAATCGAGACACCATGCAGAGCGGCAGGAAAGGGGGTGGTGCTCTAAATGGGGAAGAAGATACGAAAAACAGTGCGTTACGAGGGATGGCATGCAGGCAATCCTTTGCATGCCCACATTCGCACCAAACGACAGGTATTCATGGAAACACCCGTGCAGCGTCTCGGCATAGGAATGGTCACGCAAATCCCTCGATCACTATG
Organism: Ambystoma mexicanum; assembly: GCF_040938575.1. Taxonomy (NCBI): domain Eukaryota; kingdom Metazoa; phylum Chordata; class Amphibia; order Caudata; family Ambystomatidae; genus Ambystoma; species Ambystoma mexicanum. The sequence continues at coordinate 695,064,398 of NC_090931.1, forward strand.
CCATCCGAAGGCAGGCGTAAGTACACTTGCGCATAGGATTGGCAGCCTGGAGGTGTGTTTGCATGTCAGATTTACGTGTGTGTGTACGCAACCGGTGTTCCGATCTAACTTAGGGGTACGCGTAAGCAGTGTAGCGGAGTGCAGGAGCGGTTTACGGAGGAACTCATGCAGAGCAGATTTTGCGAGTTTAGACGAGTTCCGATTTTTCATACGCATTTTGTCGGGGGGCCGGCAACAGTTCCGAGGGACCCTAGGCAAGTTCCCTGAGATGCAGGCCTGCTTACAGGGGACCCCACGCATTGTTTGAAGGGTGTGTGTATTTGCACCCGAGGGAGCGTGCAAAGGTAGCTGGTCTGGCTGTTTATGCTTTGCATGTGGACGTGTTGGGGGTGTTCCGTCCGCGACTTGCGTATACAGTTACTTTGCACAGATAATTTCATGAAAATGCGGGGTGTGTATTTTTTATTCTACATGCAGGCTCGCACAGAGTCGTTCTCAGAGCACAGCCCTTGCAGGATTACTGTGCACTTTTCCATGTATCGGGCCCATAAACTGTGCTCCTTTCATGCTTAGCCAGGAACTTTATAGCAAAATTTGTTGTCTTTCCAAATACATATTTCTCGTGTGCCCTTTCTTCAGTTGCGACATACAAACTTTAAGAAACGTGCATATTTCATTTTTGAATGCGTTCATTCGAGTGACGTCACTTCCGATTCCGTACAGCACAGTGCCCCCACTTTTTTTGAATACTTGTGCCCTGATTTATATGAAAAAAGGACCTTCTACAAACGTACCTCTTATTAGATAAGTAGCCGCAATGCTTTGCCAGTTCTCGATTCTATACAATAGGTTTCCAGTTTACAAAGGTCCTGGGACACTAGAAGCAGGCCGCTACTTGAGTCGGCATCCTGCTACCTAGTCGGCCAAAAGCTTTCGAGCAAGGGCCGCGTTGCACTGAATAACATAACAGGTGTATTTGCTGTGCACAGATCCACCTTCAAAGGGGCCTCTTGGTGCAATAGATTGATGACAGATGTTTGTTACTCAAATCAATGGTACTTATTTGGCTAGGCTTATAGGAATTCAAGCCTTTGATCATGAGGTGAAACACAGATCCCTGGTGTGGTCCATTGCTTCAATAACCACAGTTCCATCTCTATGAATCTGAGATGCCAAGCAGACAAATATAACTGCATTTTAGCCTCCTGTGAGGCGGTGGAGGCACGTTTTCTTGACTCATCTTATGCCATGATCATCTAATCTCCCCTGCTCCCCACACAGGCTCACTGCATGCTGATTATTCTAGGTTTCACTAACTGTTATAATGTCACAGGCTCTGGCACAGGGCCGGGGCCCGGAGTCAAACCCAGGAGGCCACACACAACACAAGGACACATTGCTGGGTGTTAACTGCTGCACAGGTCGGCCATGCGTGCCTTTTATTAACTTGGTGACCCATGTCCCACGTGTCCCCACACACATGACTTTGGTACGAGCCCAGGAGGGGCTTAAGTCGCAACACCCCATGCCAAGGGTAAATGTTGAAACAAGAAGATATAACACTCGATGTAAGGTTGAGTACATGCATGGCAAATATTTACATTACTCATAACTACATACACCTTACTATCGGACATGTGGTTACACTTTTATTAATCCTTGCATTTGCGGCAAGCCGGTAAAGCCACACCCGGCGACACCCGGGGGCCACGTCGGCTGCAGTTTATAAAATGGTGGCAGGGGTAGTCCGTTGTTTGCTACATTTCGGCTTCTCCAGTCGGGGCGTTAGTAGGGAGCAGACTTGGCTGCACCACATCTGGGCTCCCTGTGGAAAGGGCTGCCAGGGCGTGCTCTATTCAGTCTCCCCAGGCAGGAGTGTCTTTAGCTGATGTCAGACCATGCGGTCTTCTTAGGAGTTTGCGGGGCAGTAGGTTAGCAGAGTGTTAATCGCCCCCATATAGGTCAAGCCGCATGAGCACCCTCCCTGTGGAGGGCCGCGGCTGGGTCAGTGCCGGCATGATGGTCAGCAAGCTCGAACGGTGGCTGGTCTTGGTGGTAGTGGACCAGCCTAAGGAAGTTTGAGCGAGACTCCCCCAGGCAGGAGTTAGTTGGTCAATCCCCGGGCGGTTACCAGTTGTGGTGGGTGGCAGACCACCCCAGGCAGGAGCTATGGGTGTGATTAGATGGCGGCAAAGGCCATGCCACCTTTACTCTCCCCAGGCAGGAGTTATCATTACCTGGATGCTTCTCTCTCTCCAGGCAGATGTTATTTAATAGATAATGCGGCAGTGGCCGTGCTCACGCTCTCCCCCAGTGGGATTTTGAATGGCTGCGTGTCCGTGCCGTCCTCTTCTTCTTCTCCCCCAGGGCGGGAGACTTTTCAATGAAGCACACCTCGATCGTGCTGTCCGTCCTCCTCTTCCTGCGGTGGCGGGAGATCCTCACTCTCAATGAAGGCAGCAGCGGATGCCCGCGGCCTCCTTTCTACTGTGGGTATGCCGGTCGGAAGCTCAGAGGGCAGTGGGTTTCCTTCACCTGCAGTGTTCTGCTTTCCCATGCGGGAGGCCAATTAATTCTAAAAAAAAAGGCAGCAGCGTAGACGTCCGTGCACCCTTCTGCTGGCCGCACCCTGCAGCCGGCAAGATCCCCCAGCAGGGAGCAACAAGATACCTTGCTCAAACTCCGGCACCAGCTGGCGCGGCAGGAGCAAGCAGTGACCCGGCTATCAGGATCAGCAGGGGGCCGCATCCAATCCTCTTTGCCAGTAGTTATAGTGTCACGGGCTCCGGCAGAGGGCCGGGGCCCAGGGTCAAACCCAGGAGCCCACACACAACACAAGGACACATTGCTGGGTATTAACTGGAGCAGGGGCGGCCGAGCATGCCTTTTATGAACCTGGTGACACGTTTCCCACGTGTCCCCACACACATGACTTTGGCACGAGCCCAGGAGGGGATTAAGACACAACACTAACTTGGTTGGTACTTTTAGTTGCTTCTTTATGATAGGTAATGAAGGCCACAAGTAATATTTACTGTATTAACCACATCATGGATTCAAAGGACACTCATAGAAAATCAGGGCCTTTGACTGTGTTTCCTACTGAGTTGTTCCACGATGCAGCATGAATTCGCCCAGACCAGATCCTTCTGTGCCATGTCATGGCATAAAACACCAAAGGCCCGTTGTTGCCAACAGGGAAACCTTCTTGCACTCCCAACAGGCCTACACCCTGTCAAAGAATTAAATATTTAGGGTATACAAAACTTTCAAAGCAATCCAAGCTTATGTTGCCAAATGGCCGTTAAACAGGTAGTCAATAAGACATTTTCAGTGAAGACTTCAAAAAGCTGAAATGAACACATATTTAATTTGACCAGGGTGTAAGTTGTACCCCACATAATATTTTTCTTGAAAGGGTGAAGTACAAATGAGTTCAGTAAACAAATATTTTTCAAAAAATAAGTATTTTCTAAAAAAAACAACAGTAATGTGTCAACATTCAACACAAATGCGAATCCACATCATCATCATAGATGTTTGCATTAGTAAAACGTGTTGCCTTGACATACCATCTCAATGTTTTCTTGTTACATTTGCTGGTCGGACACACATTGAACACACTGGGAACATTTAACCTCAAATGCCCTGAAGATGGACAAACAGTTCGAAACACTTTGGCTATAGTTGTTTGGTACGAACAACAATTTGAGTTTATTTGGACATTATGTCTTCGGTTCCAATGGACACTTGCTATATAATTTTGGAAAACATTGAGATTGTATGTCAAGGCAACCAGTTTTACTAATGCACAGCCCATGTACCTGCAAGGCTTTGTCACTAGGTCACAAGTCAGATGTTGACCGTTATTGCCAAATGTCTGCAATGTCATGCCAAGTACCATCCACCATTGACCACGCACCATGGTGAAAATGCTATAATGTATTAGTGATTGCTTATGATATGCCATTTAACCTGTGCTGTATGAGTGGTCCCTTAAGAGTTCCATGTGAAAACTGCTAGAACACTTATCCTTCAGTATTTTCCTGCTTATCAGCTGATAATTCCTCTGTATGCTGTTGATTTTCTATCCAATTGAAGAAGCCTGGTTTATCCATCAGTCTGGTGACTCATCTCAATATTGCTGCAAGCTGAAGCTGAGGCTGAGGTGACCCATAGGAAGGGGCCCGCCTCGACTACCACACAGCATAACCTCATCCTGTATCTTGCACTTTCTGGACAAGCTATCTAGCCCTCAGTTGGTTGCCAAGGACCCTGTTTCCCTGGTAGATATTTACAACCTAATCTGGTAATTGGCTATTAATACTGTAGTGCTCTTACACAGCGCAAAGCCAAACCACCTTTGCATATTAATGCCTGGTTCTCTGATGACCTCAAAGCCCTCCGTTTAAAGGAACGTGAGGCTGTAGCTAAATGGAGGCACAACACCTCCGATTCCTATAAAGCCTGCTTCACCACCATACCAAGGGAATGCAAACAAGCGATTCTCTAGGCAAAAAGCACCATCTACAATACAAGAAATACCAATGCAAAAATCAAGCTCCTGCGAGCTCTTTGCGATCATGCGTGAGCTAGAATCCCCCACACCACCACCAACCAAATGAAAAAAAAGACAGCACCTGGTGCTCTGACATTGAAAATGCCCTGCTAGATCCAAACAAAAAATATTTCTCTGATTCACAACATGCCAGACTCCTCCACCGTTGTGCCACTGGCTTCCCCCCAAAACCTACCTTTCTTTTACTTCAAATCAGTCTCCGAAATAGAGGTCACACAGATCATGAAAGGCTTCAAACCCCTCCCCCCCCGATGCTAAGGTGATGCCTGCCCAGCAGCTGTCATTGATTAATGCGCTGAAGCCCTTGCACCATTCATCACTACCCTCATTAATGCCTCATTCACCATCCGCATAGTTCCAACCAAACGAAGATTGACTGGGTCCACAACCTTGCTGAAAAAACCCACCTTAGACCCATCCATTGTTACCAACTACCGCCCCATCACCACTGTCCCGTTCCTCCTTAAAATCATTGACCGCGCTGCCTACTTACAGAAACAGGTTTACCTTGAATCTAACAACCTCCTTGGCTGCGACAATCAGGCTTTCCCCCTGGCCATGGCACAGAATCTGCATTTTTAGATTGAAGAAACCAATTGGATAAATTCAAAGACTCCGGCAACACAGCCCTTCTCCTTTTGCTCAACTTATCAGTGGCCTTTGCCGTCGCTCGAGGACCACCAAATTCTGTGTCAGTATCTTTCAGCAGCATCCCATTTCTCAGACAAACTATTGCCTGGATCTCCTCCTTTCTGTCCGAAAGATCTATGAGAGTCTTCTCTGCCACCGCTTCTGCCCCGCCCATGACCTGCAGCATCCCCCAAGGATGTTGTGTCACCCCTACACTTTACAACATTTTTACCAAGCCATTATTCGACTGCTTGGACCACTTACGCATATCCTACACAAACTATGCATATGGCACACTGATCCTCCTCCATCTCTCTAGAAGCTACGCTACTGACTGTAACACCCTGCACTCAGTCTATCAAACCATACAGGCCTGAATGGCTTCCCACCTCCTCTGCCTCAATGATGATAAGACTGAAATTCTTTTGGTTGGTTCACAAACCTCGCTCAGCAAACTTGACCTATCCTATAAATCCTTCACTATCGATGGCATCTACATCTGTAGGAGATTTTGGGCCTCATTACACGGATGGCGGTAAGGATTTACTGGTAAAATACCGGTACCGGTAAATCCTTACCGCCTTACTACGAGGTCCCTTTGCGGGTTGGGGGATTTAACGCCTGCTTTTTGCAGGCGTTAAAAACCAACCCGCAAAGGGACCCAGGGAGCTAATTACGGTACCGCAATTTGCGGTACCGTAATTAGCGCTTTCCCCATTCCCATTGAGCCCTATGGGGCAAAAATGGGAATGGGGAAGGGCAATGGTGGAAGGGGGAATTACCGCCCCGCCAACCTTGGAATGGGGCGGTAATTCCCCTTTCCGCCAAGGAGGTGCCGGTATTTTACCGGCATGAACCATGGCGCTAGTAGCGCCATGGTTCTCCGCCATCCGTGTAATGAGGCCCTTTGTCTTATTGGGGTGCATTTGGGATTTGGTGGTATTTTCTTACCATAAAAATATTGCCGGTAATTTGGCAGTATATTAGTCTTACATTTAGAGTGGCCCTGGTATCATACTGTTTTAGTGACCCTACCTTGTTAGCTTGTATTGGTGTTAATTTTAGTGGTATCTTGCTTTGTGGTATTTTCAGAGTTATCTTATTCCTGTGGTATGGTGGTGAGCATGGTTCTTTTTTTTAATACTATAACCCCATTATAAAAACAACATTTTCCTTTCCATTAGAATATTTTCTCTTTGCTTGTAGAGAGCCACAAACTTAGCACATCTCATAGAACCCAATGAGTTTATTCATAGCGCCACCTACAGTTTGTGGCTGGTGTTACTGGCTTATGTACATCCAGTAACCTATGTGTCGAATTAGACGCCCCCTTCCCATCAGCATGCAAGGAAGGACTCACTCATCACAAAGCACACAACCCTCTACTTTGTAGCTGTTTATTACTAACTTTCTCTTGTTTGCTATTTTAGTTACAGTGGTAAATTGGTAAATACACTACTGCACTGATATGAACCTCCCCTTTGTACTTCACTTGTGTAAATAATTCACAGATGCAGGAATGACACAAAAGTTTCAATTGTTTTTATATATGCTTTTTGTATTGCATGCCATTTACAATTCACCAAATTTTACCATGTTATTTACAGCATCATCTGCAAAATAAAAGAACAGAACCAGCAGATATTTTGCAAACATGAATTCATGTTCCCACACTTTGAATATAGAGAGAAATAAACATGCAATGATTTGTAACTTCTCTGCACTGCAAAAATCCTAACAACACACGCACGACATACAAATTATTCCTCACTTGGCACAAATCTCTTACCAATGCCAGTAATCTGATTCCCGCACGACTTTGCTGTCTTTTGCAGCCCCAGTGTCAGTGTGAAACTCCTCCGTAAACTTGTTTGGGGGAGCACCAACTGATAAGATTCAGTCAGCGCTCGACCCCCTTGAAACACTGTCCGTCTGTCTCCTCAGCCCAGCATGAACTAACTGCTCTCTTCATTTCTTTTTCTTAGGAAAACATTTACCCATCCCTTTATTGACGTGGCTTGTCTGCCTACATTTTCTACCAATCAGGGTTAAAAGAATGTGCTCTGTGCCAGCCTTCGTTTTCAAAACAATGAAAGCTTCAGGTCCAGAGTAACTGTTTCACTTTGCTTCCTGCATCTTGCATATTTTCTGTTCTCCACAGGCTGAATAAAATGCTAGTGTGCATTTAAACATGAATTTTAAATAGTGCAACCAAAACATGGATTTCACCTCATTTTGCATAGAAGACTACATTCTCATGTTAAAAGTTAGCACTTAGTACTTGAGTTAGATTAGTAATGTTAGTCAGTTATGTATTCTAATGTAGTCTCAATAAATGAAGCATCCAAAATACATGATGCACCTCATTAGTTTCACCTGGCAGCACACTAAGTTTTTTTTTATGTGTGCTCTGAATGCCTGCAGCTTCAAACTGGGCCTGGCTGCGTTATAAATCCTGTACTTTGCACGCAGGCAATAATGCTATATATTATATTCTGGCAAAAATTGCTATATTATATGCTGGCAAAACATGCTATATTATATGTCCTTACACATCCCAGCATCCAGTCATGTCAAGAGCCTGGGCGTGTACCTAAATGCCACACTGTCCCTATCAAGGCACGTCAACACTATTGCATCTTTTGCTGCATTCACAACTAAGCTAATCAATGACTGCAGACCATTCTTGTCCACCGACAGCTGCCTCACCATTACCCGGTCACTCATCGGCTCCAGACTGGACTACTGTAATGCCTTATTTGCAGGCACTTCCGCTGGGTACATGAACAAACTGCAAGTCCTTCAGAACAATGCCCTCACGGCTGCACTGAACATTCCAAGATGTGAGCATATCTCAGCTGCACTGGCTAACGATTTGTGAGCGCATTATCTTCAGAAAACTAGCCATCACCCACAAATGCCTCGAATACTGGCCCCAAATACCTCTTGCAAAAGTTCAAAAAAGCACAATTGGCACAATCCACCCATGCCTCCAACACTCACCGACTCATCACCCCCAGATTCAGGCTCAAGAGATCAGGGGGGGGGGGTTACACTTCCTGATCATTGCCTCCAAAAACTGGAACGCCTTACTCCAGGTAGCAAGAGCAGAACAATCACATTCGGCATTCAGAAAACACCTCAAGACCTTGCTTTTCTCCCAGGTTTTGACTCTTGCTTGTGCCACGTTATGTTGTGTATGTATTACAAATATGCGGCCTACTGTTTGATGTTGTAACCAGCGCCTTGATGCCTCTGGGTTTAGACCACTATATAAATGCAAAAATAAATAAATAAACATTAAATAAATTAATGAGCTGAAGTGTTTCTTCTTTGTGCCCTTTTTCAGGATGTCTCCTCTGAGTGATAAGACCTCTTAGTAAAGGGACTCTGGTGTCTTAACTGCTGCATGTCTGTTTTGTCTCAGTGGCATCCAGTGCAACCAACACACCAGTACATACAATGGACCCATACAATGAAGGTAAGTCGTATGTTGAAATATTTCATCCTGCAAAAAGCATTTAAGATCCTTCTATGGACGTTTCCCCTACAGGCGCAGGTCTGTTTTTCTGTTGTACAGGTTGTATTGAGCACTGCTGCAACACCAGGGCAGCACAACACTCGAGAGATATGTAGTTACAGTGTCATTAACTATGCAGGTGCTCCTGTAGTGTGCATTTTGGCGAGGGGGGGCACACATTTTACTTGTAGTAGGGAAGCTCTTCACTAATGGAACTGTGAGTGAGGTAAGCTTAGTGAAGCCTTTGTGTAACATATGACATACCCGCCATATTAGCATTTTTGTTTTTGCAGAAAAGCGCAACAAAGTTCAGAATTCAGTGTACAGAACCGCCATGAAACTGCGTGCAACTCAGACACTCTGCCAGTGTGAGTATTAAGTATGGTATTACTCAAAGCCGATATGCCACATTCCCTTTGAAAGCATGTATCTATTTATGAGCAATATTATTATTGCAACTAGCTGTCTTAATAATGCATATATGTTGGCGTAAATAGAAAGAGTAGGCCTGCTTCCACAATTTCCATTAAGCAAAAAATTCTCTCAGATTTAAGAGATTCAAAGGTGAAAACTTCAATAAACTGCTTGATCTTCTACACACTAATCTTTATTTATGGTCCACAATATAGCATTTACCCTTGCTGTCTGCACTTAACCCCCCTTGTACTTCCACTTGTCGACCGCATTACTTGTTTGTCTTCTATTATGTCTCGCACTTCTCCTCCTCCCGTTCCCCTGCTGCTTTTTCCCTCTTCTCTCTCCCATGCACTTGCGCGATCTCAATGTCACTTGGCCTAGTAAGATTGTTGTCTTGTCCTCCCTTGTTCCCCCACCTTCCCTTTTCACGCCTTGAAACCCTTGTGTATAGGCGGGCTATAAAGAAAATATCATATGATATCATATCTGCTCCATATGTATCTGTATAGGCCAGTATGATGGTCATACATTTCCCTCTACATTTCGCAACATTCCCAAACATTGAGGAAGTGTAGATAGAAATGCTTTGCTAGGATTTAGGGGGACATTATGTTATGTTATCTTGCATTTGTACAGCGCCTCCTGCCATAGTTTATGGCTTTGATGCGCTTTGCCTGTCAGAGAGGCAAAGGAGGAGTATGATAGAACATTCAGTAGTGCTAGGGAGGAGCAAAGATGGGTAGATAGTTGGGATGTGGGTGAGGGATAGCTAAGGTGCTCCGAATGGCATGAGAATGAACAGGTAGAGGAGCTATGTGCTTATGTTTGGAAATCACTCACTGCATGGTGAGCCTGGGCATGTGGAAACCATGCCCAAGAACACACATCAGCATTGCCCTTACGCTTACTTCCCTAGGCCCCCAATAGCATTTGGGAATAGTTGTATATCAGAAATTCGAATTCGCCAAGTTTGCAAAAGCTCCCTGAGAAGCAAGAAAAATAAATCTGAGATGTTTTGTTTCCTCATTTATGTCATGGCTACCAAAACCCTGGACTTGTGCTTATGACATGGCTCTGGGCCTTCCACAGTGTCATGGTGCACCAAGGCATGTAGAAAACCATACCCTAGAAACCACAGCATACACAGCCCCTCTACTTACGCGCCTAATTCCCGAATGGCCAGGTTCCTTTTTCTTCTTCTTCTTGGGATGTCTCCTAGAGAACAGGAGCCGGCGGTTTCCATCTGTATGGATAATGTTTGCCCACTTCCCACAACTATCGGCACTGACTAACCTCCCAAGAAAACCAAACTGCACTCTCACTATACCCACCCCACAGTGAAACCAGGGCACATCACACAGACCCCTTACTCAAGATCAAATTCAAGTAATCGCTCTAAAAACCGACAATGTCTAGAAACTTCTCAGCCGCCTTAACGATGATCATCTTTATTTCAGTTTTACTCTGTGTTTGAAATGAACAATTAATAACGTCAATCATAAACAGCAAAACGCCTCCTTTGACATCACCAAAGCATCCCCCACCACCTTTTTATGCACAGCCTTCTCCTTACGAACAACAGAAGCAGGTAAGAGGCCGCTCTGGACCTAACAATCCTGCCAAACACATTCCCCACCATCAACTTGTATCTGCACAACTGCCTGTATACTTCAAATTGTTGTAATTGTATTTGTAATTGGTTATTTATTACACCATTAAAACTCAGAGGTTCTAAGCATGGACCTGGCGATCGGAGCTGTGTTGCTCTGTGTTGTCTTGCTTCCAAGGCGAGTACTTTGCTCCTGAGCTATCCTCTCTAAGACACTCTCACAGAGTGCACATGGGTCTCACGCATATACACAGGACACATCCTATACATAACACAGTGATCCCCACTACAGTCCCTACAAACAGCTTTGTGCCACTTAAGCACTCCTTAATATCATGTCCACTTCCACATTTCACACAACATTGCATGCCACTTCAGGCACTGGCTACATGACCAAACCTCTGACTCTGAAAACATCTCAATGGGGGAGAGAGGCACATAGTTTGCCACCCAAAACTGTTCATAACCAGTCCTCAGAACCTGTGGCACCTCCCCAGACTGAAACATCATCAAAACAGTAGTCGAGTCCACTGTGTCATTACTTTGACCCAACCATCGTACTACTGCCAGATTATCATGATTAAATTCCACCACTTAAAGCCCCAAATTGGTACTGGTCGGTAATCCAAAAATCACCCCATTACCTTTGCCCACATGAGCTAGGTTAACAGTACACACCACAGGAATCCCCACCACAATGCCCACGCGCAGCACCATCTCCTTTTGCTCAGGAGTCTTGCAACAAACCAAAAGCTTACACCCACTCACCTTACAGATTAACAAGGTGAACAAACCCTCATCTGAACAGACTCGGCCATCTCAATCGGGCATACCTTTTTAAAATCCTGACCTTCCACAGCACTCACCACTATGACCACAGAATTTCTCTGCTTAGGGGTACCAACATCACCCTCAAGCAGCACTCAAGACCCACCACCATCCACAGCGTCCTCAAACCAACCTTATGCACCCCTGCAGGACTAAGAGGCACTACTTCCTCATGCTCTAACACCTATATATGGAAGAAAATACGGGCGCATTTTACTGAGGGTGGGATTTTGACCACAGTCTTCTTGGGAGCAGCATGCCAGTCCAGCCTTCCTGGAGGCTCTTGAGTCCTGCTAGGGCCTTTAAGGTAATTGTTAATTTAGTGTGTGAGGCAGGAATCCTCTTAGGCTGAGTCTGGGTGCTTATGGGAGTTAATTTGCATAATACAACCTTTGACTCACCTCATAACCCTGGACTGCAGTTCCCGGGCACTGTTAATGGAGGGCATCATGCAAATGCTAGATCAAAACAGGGGTGTATGGTTTAGTTAACAGATTAGATTAACAGGTCTGCGCCTGCCTTATTTTTGTGCATGTTTAGGCAGTTGCAATCTGGTGTCTTGCGGCTGCTGCAGAAGTGCTTGAAAATGAGACATTTAAAGCAAAATATTATAATGCAACCTCAACATAATATAGCAGGACCCAAGCATGACCTAACCAGCTAGTACAAAAGGAAACAGACATCATATTCTCCCCCTCCCCAAAAGTAGTGAATGGGTACATACATTAGAACTCAGGTAGATTCCAGTTAACATGCATATAACTATGGGAAAAGAACACTTTGATACCGACAGAGCAAGGCATTACAAACATGTTTCTACAGCTCAAAACATGACATGGCATAGAATATTAAACACGGTTTAGCATGCCAAACCTGATTCAGTAAGCACTTCAAAAAAGCAGAGCTGCACATAGAAAATAAAGCTTAGTACAGGTGCATGGCAAGACAACACACATACACACTCTGCTGCAGACTCACCTTCTGCTGCTCTTGGGGTGACTGATTTCAAGATGAAATGGCTGCTCTTTTGTAGGCCAAGGCCTTGGGTCTTCAAAGGCAAGGGACTCCTCCCCTCAAACCTTCCTTCACTCTGCCCAGGGGCAAAATGTGGTTTCCTTTGTTTAAGCTATTCCTCTTTTGATTAAGAGTTGTTTTCTCTCTTGGCCAGAGGGAGGAACATTTGGATGCTTTTTGGTGGGAGCAGGATGGCTCATCCTTTGAAACAACTGGTGGCTTCAATAAATAGAGTTTCTATTTATTATTTATTTATTTTACGTGACCAACCCATGACTTGTGCTTCTGGGCAGCGTGCTTAAGACCCCAAAGCATGTTATTGGCTCTGTGCTGGTCAGACTATTGAGTCTTCCACAGTGTCATGGTGAGCACGCTGAAGCCCTACCAAGAAAATACGGATGGCAAAGACCTTCTGCTTACTTCCTGAAGCCCCCCAACAATAATTCAGGGGGTTGGATATGAGGCATCCAAATGTGCCGATTTTTCCAACAGCTCCCTTAAAAGTGAACTAAAAACCACTTTGATTTATTTGGGCGGTTTCCTCAGTAATGTCATGGTTACCAAAAGTTATATTTTTTAACCAAAGACCTTGTGCTTCTGGGCACAGTCCTTAAGAACCCAAAGCATATCATTGGCTCTGCGTTGGTCAGACTATTGAGTCTTCTACAGTGTCATGGGGAGCACGCTGAAGCCCTACCAAGAAAACACGGATGCCAAAGCCCTTCTGTTTACTTCCTGAGGCCCCCCCAACAATGTTTGGGAGGGGTGTATGCCAGAAGTCCGAGTCTGCCAATTTTTGCAAAAGTGAGTTATAACAACTTTGATTTATTTGGGCGGTTTCTTCAGTAATGTCATGGATACTGAATGCTTTTTTTGTTTCCTTGTTGCACGTATAAGAATATATAGTAATACTGTTCCTTTTCTAATATTGATTGTGTGCAGCGCGCCACACAGTGAGAGCACTGTACTGATCGGTGTTTGTTTCCAGAGCTACAGGGAAATGACGCTAAGCAGTGGAATGACCATCCTGCAAGCCATATCAGAAATGGGGCACCATTTATTTTTTTAGTTTTTATAACGCGCCTAATACCGTACCTGAGTTCAGTTTCTAAGCGCAGATCCGGGATTCAAACCTCTGTTGCTCTGCGTGCTCTTGCTTCTTAGACCACCGTGTTGCCCCTGTGCTATTCTTCGTTGCACCATGTGCAGCATTCACAGCAAGTCCTGTTAAGACTGGGCTTGATTTTGGTATTAGTGGTGGCTACTCCAGCAATGCCACATACGCAAGTAGTCTGGGTGCCCTCGCTCATTGGGGGTATGAGGCAGAACTCATGTGCCTGGAGGAAATTACTTTCACCTATCTCATGCATGCATCAGAGCTCACACTGCCCCTACCAGTAAGTGCTCTACGACAGAAAAGGGGCAAGCGTCAAGAAGTCATGGCGGGTAGTATAGTTTCTTTTGGAGAATATGTTTGTATTAACATCTTCTGATACAAATATAAGAAAAAACAATGAGCAAAACATAGTAGTACATTTTTCTCTTAATCAAGCATACTCACCCCTACCTCACTCTTACTTCACCCCTACCTCCACCCTGAAATTCAACATGCACACTTGTTACAGTAAAATATAGAATTTAGAGAATAACCAACATTAGCTTCTTATCAATCTATCCCATGTTCAGTGGCATGAATACTAGTACCAGGTCACAAGCAATGAGTCATGGTACTCAGAACCTTGACCAATATCCAGAGAGCTTGCCGTCAAGCCCAATATCTTCCACTCTAATGTCCTCACGTGCCGCAGTTAATGACAGTAAGTCCAACCGCTCTATGATCATGCCTTATCTGCGCTGTTTCCAAGGTGGCAGCTTTATTTATCTAGAAACTGCCCGTATCATTCCATTGGCTTTGCCAAGGGAGCCCTTTCACCAGATCAGGGTTTCCATTGATGTCTTTGAGTAGCGCGCTGCGCGCGCAAGTGTTTGATAGTTACAAGATGCGGTGCAGAGTGCACGGCTGGGCTAGGATTCAACAGTGCAGCTGAAGCAATGCAGGTCACAGAGTGCTTTGCAGTCCTATTGCATGCATTGGTATTGCAAGTCTCTGTTATGAAAAGTTGAGTTCAGTTTGCATGAAGGCACCAATCAGCCTTCTCTCTCACTTGCGCTTACACCTCCTGCCGCTGCATGGCACCACATATCACTGTGGCTTCTTATTTCCTTATGTTCTCACTACTTGGCTAGTAAAAAAAAAATACTATCTCTTTATGGTGATGCATCATATTTGGTTTAAAAGGATATGATTACATTTTTAAAGTTTTTTAAAGAGTGTGTCTTGTTTGTTAGAATAATCGGTGGTTAATTCACCTTTTCCCAGTCCCACAATTCTGTTCAAACCCTTACGGTATAGATGGAAAGCAGCACATTCTTAAATTCCTAGGGGGAGGTTTGTGATCAAATATGATGCAAATTATGCATTTTAAGGAATATTTATTCAGTAACACTGGTCAAAACTACTAGCCACACGGTGAAGTAACTCATCAAACGGGCCAACATGGGTCAAAAAAGTGGCCCACTTGGACCCCAAAAACTGGGCTACAACAGCATTTCGTGTTTTTGGTTCGGGCATTGCCCTATTGCCCTATAAGACAGTCCGGGCCTGATTCTGACCCATCCAGTGCTCCCCTAGTCCCAAGACAAGTTGCTGCATTATGTCGATGCCACTGGTTGAATTTGTTAATACCTCCTTTTTGTCGATCATCTAGCACCATTTTATTTTACTTTTAATAAAACTAGAAATTGTATTAATTTAAAAAGAATATCTAAGATTCAAGGGGTTACTGACAAAAGCTTGTTTATCTTCTCTGTATGGGCCCGATTCCTGGTATTTTTAGCACAGTGGAAAGTCTCTTGGTACCGAGCTAAACATTCCAGGAATCAGGCTTTATATCTGGAAACCATGAAAAAGCTCGGAATAGATTTACTCGGTTACATGTCTTTATAACAACACATTTTATGAAGAATGCACGTATACCGACACTTTTATAACGAAAAACATAACCATTTCTTTTTTTGGGGGGTGCTCCCCGAGACCCCAATTTCTCAAACCTAAAAACCCAACCCAGCCATTTCCCCACTATATTTAACCCTCTACCACACCCCCCACATACATTTTCATTATGTCTTTTGTTACAAAAGTTGTGTTATATGTGTATGTCTACATAACATTTTCGGTATAAAGACTGCATAGCGATTTACTGTATGTATTCACCTGCCATACAGACAGCCAGCAGTGACTGACGTGGGGGCATTCCTTCTGTTTCCCCAGTGCATTTGGTGGGTGTCCCCCTGATCCAGCTCGTCCTGCAGAGCCACAGGCTGCATATGCTGAGGCAGGGCTGCCTGGACACCCCGCTTCTCACAGACCTGCTGACGGAGCTGTTTCACTGTGCCAGATGGGAGAAGCCGGGACAGCTGGATGCCAGAGCACCGCAGCTCACGCTCAGCCTCCTGTCGGCCATGTATGACAAGTAAGAAGGAATGCATTCTTTGCTTTGGGTAGGGCCAGAGGTAGAAATATCCCACATGTATCATTCTGTAAGGATGTCTGTGCATTTGGGACTGGCCCAGCCCCTCCTCTTTTAGAATTCTGGGAGGTGTTCCACATATGGGCCTGGGAACATTATCTCCTGAAACGTGAAGCTGGGCTGTCCGCCGACCCCAGTGGAGTGAGAGATTTTGCAAACCTTTTATACCCATTTCCAAATCCTGAGGATGTCCAAATGTGTACAAGCACTTTGTTACTGTGAGTGTTGTGTAAAATTAAATGGATGCCAAGCCCAGGGTACATTATGATTCAAGCAGACAGCCCCTTTCTCACAGTCATATTTCACAAATATGAAGATCTGTGTTCATTCTTATGTTCCCAAATTGGTGCTATTCGTCCCCTTTCCATTTATCATAAGGGTATTTCCAAAGCGCACAATAGAGGTGTGTGACTTTTCATTTTGGAATAATAATGTTATACTAGAAAATAATATGCATGGTTATTTTAGGTTTTGATAATGTGCTTTGTCCAGTGAAGCAAGTGCAGTATATTATGACTGCAATATATACTGGAATAGATAATCAGAAATGCATATTCTGAAATTTTAAAAATATCTAGTTTTCAATGTTGGTGCTATCTTTCAAAATGTCCTTTTTACTTTGAAAAGGGTCACAGATTAAAACCAATTATCTGTTGCTTCTTTAAGCACTAAGGCAATGGCCCTCATTACAAGTTTGCCGGTCCGGAATTAACGGTACCGGTAGAACAGTACCCGCACCGTTTTCCGGACCGGCAAAATACAAGTTCTTTGGGTGGGTGCCGTTTCACCTGCAGGCGGGTGGAACGGCACTTGCCCGCAGAGATG
The DNA here is from genome assembly GCF_040938575.1 of Ambystoma mexicanum. Lineage (NCBI taxonomy): Eukaryota > Metazoa > Chordata > Amphibia > Caudata > Ambystomatidae > Ambystoma > Ambystoma mexicanum. The sequence goes on from NC_090931.1 coordinate 695,081,410, forward strand.
TTCGGAAACTCCAGCACCATTATGACATGGTGTCGGTGTTTCGGCGGTCCCCATTCCCCTGGAGACATATGGGACTCCACGGGAATGGGGATTTACAGACCAGCAGGGCTGTAATGCCCAAGTAATTGCTGTGAGTCTGGTGCCGGTAATTTACTATGGGTCCAGCGGCAGCCTGCCAGTTTTACTGGCATGGCTACCGCTGGACTCGTCATGAGCCTCAATGTTCAATTTTGCATGCCGGCCGCTGCTTGGTTTGTAGCGCTGCTGAAACTATACATTTGTTACAGCATAAACAAAGGCTTATAATAAACAAAAAATAAAAATAAACACAATTGTAGACCCTGCCGCCTGGTCTTCTGTTCACTTACAAGGTCTGTGAGATCCTCACCAACCATGAAGTGTGAGTGATATTCAATCAACACTACAGCTAAGTCAATGCCTAGTCTGGGATGCTCAGGAAAACCCTTATTGATGTATTATTATGTCCAGTTCAGTACTCTGGATGACAACCCTTGTATAGCACCCCCCTCTTAGAATCCCCCTGACCCCACTGAGCCAAGAAGTAGGTTTGTTTTGCAAATTAAAAGGTTTATTTGAAAAATTAAACAATATATATGTGTCACACTTTTATAACAAATTAATATCTGATAGTACACTTAGACATATGATGTGGATCCACAGTGGGTAATGTTACAGTGGTACACTTGATTACTTAGGAGTAGTATAGAGGATGAGGTAGCTGAAATGCTTTATGGTTTCAAGGAAATGCAAGGTGGAATAAATGCAGTACAGAAAATAAACTGATATGGTTTCACAAGAGATAATATGTTCACTTTTCCCCTGGTGGCAATTCACCCCCCCTATATGCAATGCAAGGAGATGGAAGTAACACACGCAGTCTTCAGGCATACAATCAAATACAATACGGAACTCAGTTCCCCCCCCAGAAAGCTTAGAGGAAACAGGTAGAAGTTTGAAACACAGGCCCAAAATGCTTTTAAATGTGATGGCAATGGGTGGGAAAATGTGCTAACTGATTTTAATTCCCTCTAGAGATTCAGGGTGAGTGAGAGATGCTTGTTGGTATTAGTTCAGGCTCACTTTAGCAATGCTCTATGAGTTATTACCAGGTTGCAAACGGATTTTAACAAAGGAAAAAATGGAGCTGCTATTTTGACAAGTGGAGAAATTGAGCCAAATCGCAAATCGCGGTAAATTTCGCGAATGCGTAAATCGCGATTGCGGAAAAAGTATAGGGAAAGTATAGTTCGTTGGAAAGCCTAGAATCACAGCTTTAAAATGAAAGTTAAACCACGTTCCTAGCCCAAACGGATCAAGAGATACGGACGATTTAATAAAGGTAGATTTTCGGATTTAAAGTAAAACTCAAAATGACAGGTGACAGTTGCAGCTTTAGAATGACAGATGACAGCTCGCAGCTTTAGAATGACAGATGACAGGATTACTAGGGGGCAATTCTATTTAGGTTAAAATAGTTTGGATTAGATTATTTTAACTAAGAGATTGGTTCTGCACAGTTCTGCTAGGTACTCACAATATAAATTTGAAATAGGCCTCGTCACGGATCTGGTCAACACGTCCAGCGGCGGTTCTCTCTGCTCGGCGGGTCAATCAGGCACCGGTTCTGCTCACAGCAGTCTGTGTCTGGTCTGCGGTTCAGGCAAAAGTTATTGGCACAGAATTCAAACAGCTTGCCCGGCTGTGGAATAGTTTGCAGATGATTTTAAGGATGCTGAGGCCTGCTGAGAAGAGTTCTCAGTTTGTGGGTTTAGGCCCTTGCTTTAAGTTCTGAAGTAAAGTTCTGGTCTTTGGAGATTGATGGATGTGAAGTCTGGAGTCTCCCGGCAGAGTGTCCCGCAGAAAATGGAATTGAATGTCTCTACCTGTCCCAGCAGTCTCTTTTTATGTCTTTTGGAAGTGGGTGTGTCCGTGGCATAACTGAGCCTGCCCCTCTCTACTTGTCATTGGCCCAATTTTCCCCTCTCCCATGATTGGGGAAGGAAATGTGAGTCAGAGTGATGAGGTCTGTTTATGGGTCAGAGGATCCTCCCCTGGTCAATTTGCCCACAAATCTATATTTGATTCAAATACATATTTCCCAGATACACAATTTGTTGAAATTACATGTACACATTATATATTCCTTATGGTCCATGTTTGTCCGCCTCTGATCTTCCTGGGGGCTTGCATTAAAAAATGACAACATTTTGCGCTTTTTGACTGGTTTACCAATATCGGACAATTGCCAAAAATTACACACATGTGCGCAAGGAGTATGGACATTAATTGATGAAGTGTCCGATTTTGAACATGCAGACATTTGGAGTAAGACCCTATTTTCTGCTAGCAACCCCCCAGCATACACAATAGGGTCCTAACACCTCTTAAAACGTGCACAGAAAAATCACAAGAATAATGATATTACTTACATAATTCTGACAAGTCCACACTATGAGTTATCTATCTTTTTAAAATTATGCTCTGGCCCAGATGGGTGTGGTTTAGGTTCCAAAGCACATGGGGGAAGCTTCTGTCTGCCCCCGCCTCCAGCTCGGGTGGCTCCCAGAGGCACTTCTCCTCCCACTTCTCCCAAGAGGAAGCCACTTTACGGCCCCCCCAATATAACATTTGCCTGAGTCCAGGACAAGGCTTTGTTCAACCTCCTGCGGTGCCCCTCCCCTAATCTAATCAGAGAGGTGTCAACTCCTTTTGGTGGGGAAGCAGGATGCAGCTAGGCCTGGGAAGAATGGCTGAGCAGGTTTCTCCTGTCGGGGGTAGTTGTCAGGCAGAATTCAGCTAAATGTCACTTTAGTTCCCAGTTTAAATAAAACTTACACTTTTTACATATACATTAAATAATTACTTCCTTCAAGTCATTCCAGAATATAGTTTTACATTGTATCCACCTCTTAGCAAGTCTTTCCTTGGCCTGGTTTGGGTTCCTCTGTTCAGTTTTACACAAAAGTCTGGTGGTTTTAAAATGCCAGCTTTCTGATACTGGTGAGTACCGGTATTGCAACCATTTTTGGGATTAAGAAAATGAATTGCCCACAGTTCTGAGTTGCGTTTTGGCAATCAGCATTGCCATTCCCAATGGTTTCAGGCTACTGTGTGTGTAGCCCAATGGTGGTTTTAGGCAGTGCCCTCCTGTCCTCACAACATAGGCAAAAATGGGTGGTAGCCTATTCTTCATGTTTTCCCTGTGCACTCTCTGGGGAGTTCTGGCCATCATGATGTTTTCCATGCCAGTACTGCACATTTTTATGGTAGGGCTTGGATGCATGGGTAAAAACATCCCACAGAAGAGCCCACCCAGACCCTCCTAACCACTTCCCCATATGGACGATGAACCATCCGTTTGATGGTGACATTCCTACAGGACACACGTGATGACAATGCATGTCTCCATATGCCAGGTCAGTCCACACCTTGGGGGATGCCACTGTCACTGCTGCTCTCATTCTTCTTCTAACCATAACTAGGATGGCACCTTCTCTTCAAGATATCTGTGTTTTTTCTGTGGTTGTGCTGCTGTGAGACAGAGAGAGAGAGAGATAGAGAGATAGAGAGAGAGAGAGGGAGAGGGAGAGGGATAGGGGGAGAGAGATAGAGAGAGAGCAAGATAGACAGGGAGAGAGACAGAGAAAGTGAAAGCTCTATATCAGAGTATAGTAAAGCTGATACAGCAACTAACATGAAAAGTGGTTTTAGTGTAACCTCACTGATGGTGGGCCTGTGGCAGAGGCAGGATTTGGGACCAGAGGGCCTGAAGGCTCATCATGGGATGTTGCCCAATTCTATTTCATGACTTTGTGGGCAGTAGGGGGGCATATTGGGATCTGACAGGAGCCCCAGAGAGAGGCTATTACCGCCCCCCCCCACCACCTATGTCACTGCATTGAGCAAGAGATTGGGGCTTGGAAAAAGATGCTGTACTTGATAGTGACATGTGTTCATATTGTTTTTTTATATGCCAAATTGGCCTTATGCCTGATGGATGTCTCCACTTTTGTGGCCCCAACTTGTCTCTGATTGATGGAGGGCATAGCCTTTAGAGACAGTGGGGTCATTACGAGTTTGGAGGTAGCAATAGCACCATGGCTGCCTCCAAAGTCATGTCCGGGTTCTCTGAATGGGGGCTTACCGGGTCATTCTAACCTTGGAGGACCTGGTAAGTCCCCATTCAAAAAACCCTTCCCCATTCCCATTCGATCCCCCATAGGGCTCAATGGGAATGGGGTGGGAGCTAATAACGGGCCTGTAAATTACGGGCCCGTTATTAGCTCCCTGGTCCCTTAGCGGCTCCCGCTAAGGACGGTTGGTTTTACAAGCCGGCCTTGGAACCCGCTAAGTGACCTCGGAATGCGGCGGTAAGGGGTTAACGGCACCAACATCCTTACCGGTGCTGTTAACCCCTTACCGCCGCACTCTTAATGAGGCCCACTGTTTATCATTTTAACACTACAGGGCTCTTTAACATTCAATGGGGGCCAGCGCCCCAAAACCTGTATGCTTTCGCCCTGGACACAGACGAACTGAGAAGAAGAGGAGAGAGTGACGTAGGCATTCTTTTAAGCACATAGGCGTTCAGGCACCCATAGTTCGATGTTACATCGCTGTACGTTGGGCTGAGCACCTACCTGCCTGGGCTTCCAGTAAGAGAATGGGCATAAGGGTTTGAGCCTTATTCTTATTTAACCAAAGTTTTGCCAATGAAGGAATGATCGACAATTTTTTCATTAAATAAGAAATCTGCTGTACGGAGCTGGGGGCACGGAAGACCGATAGGCTTACATTGTGACTTGTGCTAACTAGCTGGACCCGAGAGTGCTGGCCAAACAATAGTATAGTTTGCTGGAAACCATAGCCGTTGTTAGGGGGGGGGCGAGGGGGCTATAGCCGCAGGTCTTTTGGTTGTAGCCCCGGATAGAGGCTCAAGGGCTAGAAGCAAATGTTCTATGTCATTTCATCGCCCTATATTTCAATATTTCAACACCTGCCTCTTAAATGTGTACATTATAACGAAAATGTTAATAGAATTTTTTTCCCCCAAACCCCTCTTTTCTCCACCTATTTTTACCTATTCACTACCCACCCAAACCCTTATCTGCCCTTCCCCCACAGCCCACCCTGAAAAAATCGATGGGCATTTTCATTAAAATGTGCATGTTTAAATGCCAGGCTTTGAAATATACGGCGATGAAAGGACATTGTACCAAAGCAAAAGGCTAGCTAGCCCCGGGTCCTGACATTCCCGACAGTAATGTGGCCCCAGATTTTTTCCAGACCTAGCAACTCCCCTGCTGGAAACAATACTAGCCTTAAAACATGCCGTATCAGGCTGAAAACATTATCATAGTAGGACCTGCTGGCTTGACAACACTGAACTTGTTTGCCATGGAAACCTGCTACTTTCTCTAGCAGTGGCTGGGATAAGTAGTCCTGCCAGGCATGCCATCCACTGTGAATTCCATAATACATCAACCTGGTGCTGACGATCAGCGCCAAAAAAACCAAAAACAAATGATCAGTAACAGACAAGAATCAAATCACAAGCATGTGTATATCAAGTGGTAAAGTGAGACCAACATCAACATTCAGAAAGTGGAAAAACATGCCAGTTCCCACGACTTTCTGAAAGGAACAGAATATGGTGCTCCTTAGAAAGGTGTCTTTTAGCATCAGAACAACACTTTTCTTTCTCACCTGTAATTTCAGAACCTGCCCCTAATAGACAGATAGGCACTGGCCAGAGCTCTCATGTATCCCCATGCCATGGGTGAGAAAGTCGTCCAGTCCTGTATTTACTTAAATTCTGGGACTTGTCCTGAATTTAATTGTAGAAGACAAAACTACAACACCCAGAATTCCATGATAACAACAGGACTGGATGACTTTCCCGCGAGTGGCAATGGGAAACCTGAGTGCTCTGGCTGCTTCTTTTTTAGTTTAGATTTACCATCCCCATATTTGCATAGGAAATATTTTAAGGAAGATTAATTTGCATAATCAAATTGAAAAAGTGCTTTGTCAAGATTATTCACAATTCATGATGTAATGTGTTCCATTTGCTGAAAGTGCCCTTAAAACATATATCAAATGGGCATCACAGGCAGACACTTTTGTGAACTCCATCAGTTACTAACTGAACCTGACCATCACCAATTGTAGACTGCAGTACCAGTATTGGTTGAGCTGCATGTTTGTAAACATACTACCTCTGTAAGAAGGGACTAGAGGCTACAAACTGGTATGCCCCTCCTCCCCGCCGGGAAGTACTGAATTGATCAGAAGAACCTGAGAAATGCAGGAAGGAGATGTTATTGGTTCACCAGAAAGTCTTTGGGCCTCATTACGAGGTAGGAGGTAGCCATGGTGCTACTAGCACCATGGCTACCCCCTTACCGCATTCCGGGTTCTTGGAATGGGTACTTACCGGGTCATTCCAACCTTGGAGGACCCGGTAAGTCCCGATTCTGAGAACCATTCCCCATTCCCATTTGAGCCCCCATAGGGATCAATGGGAAAGGGGAAGTAGCTAATAACGGTACCGCAATTTGCGGTACCGTTATTAGCTCAGAAGTCTCTTAACGGGTTCCGTCCTTAACACCTGGTCAGACCAGGCGTTAAGGAAGGGACCCGCTAAGGGACCTCAGATTATGGAGGTAAGGGATTAGGCACAGGCACCCTTACCAGTGCCGGTAATCCCTTACCTCCAACCTCGTAATGAGGCCCTTTGTGCCAAGCACACATATGCATCGGTAGTGACCAACCACTGCTGGAAGTGGCTGGTGGTGTTCTTCATGCAAGAAATCCCCAAGGCATCCACTCTCAGAATGTTCCAAGGGTACCCCAAGTTCACTCTTTATTGTTATTATTATTATTAGGGTATTTATTTTAGCATGGAACTAGCTTTGGGAAGCAACCAAGCGCTTTACAAGTCATTGGCGGAAGGCGAAGGCGAAGGTGAGGAAAGCAGAGATGCAAGTAATCGAGCCACTAACAGTAGGGGGCAGGGAAGGTGGTCAATTTGGCAGCAAGGGATCTATAAGCAGCCACGGGAGGAAACGTGGGGGGGGGCAGATCAGCCAGTCTCACGTAAGAAAGGGAGTGAGTGGATGGTGTTGCTGAGGAAAACACCATTCAATTGACCTCAAATGCAACGGCCTTCTATCTCAAATGTTATGAGATTGTTCACCACACACCGTCCTTCTACCACCCATGGGGAAATGGACAGGTGGAGAGGGTGCACTGGCAATAGTTTAGTCATTATTTCTGAATAAATCTGACTACAGCAGTTCAGTACTCAGTATATGCTCACATAGTGATGGCCCATACCCAAACAAGCATACACCCTTACAAACATAGAACAATGTCACTCCTCTAATTTCAGGTGTCACTACTGTTTCACTCAGCACCATGAATAAAAGATGGTATATGGCATATGTTTCTGCCCCCGCCTCCCTGTGACATCCATTCCTCCCTACATGCAGGCGGGTGGAGTGGGATTGGGTTCCATCAGAGGGTTTCACCCCCAAGCCTACTGTATGCCGCTTCCGCACCCCAAACTCCACGTTCTTGCCATATCCTGGCAATCACGCCCCCAACCCCGACTGCACCACCTAAGGCATAAAGGCCCTCTGTAATACACTCCACTTTGGCTGCCGGCCCTTCCACTCACGCGACTTCATGCTGCAGGCCTGTTCGGTATGTGGTCTTCTCGAGGTGGTGTTTCCTTCGTGGTGTCTTTATGAGGCAGCCCAGGGAACCGCTTTCTTAAGTCAATATACCAGGAGCCCACCAACTTCAAGTGCTTGTAGTTGCAGGTCTTCCAGTGATGCGAGCCATACGAGATTTACTCCTTAGGGAGTCTAAGGAGCCAGACAAAGACTACTGCAAGATTCTTTACTATCCTAAATCCTTTTAAGGTTTTAAGGATGATGTCCCCTCTGCCCTAAAGGTTGATACTCAGCTTTTTACCTTTTCAAGCCAGATGTTCGGTGCCTCTGGAGATGCAACTCGATGAGACTCTTTGAAGAGGAGCTTTGTCTCGATTATCTTGACCCTAAGGACTGCCACTATGCGGCTTACACCACTAAAGTGCCTCGAGAAGATTTCATTGCCTTTCGTCAGCTGCTGAAGTGGGAAGTGACTGCATGGATAGATTACTACCAACCAGCTTTGAATCTGAAGAATGTAAATACATTTGTTACCAACCTAATTGGCCATGTGAGTCATCATCCGGTCCACAGCACCAATATAGTAAACAAAAATAGTCTCCTAAATGAGATATGAATTACTGTGTACTCTGGGGTTGCTCTATTACGAACAATAACATGCATTATATTATTACCCCAAACCATGGCAGATGGGAAAACTCACCAAACCATGATGCTTCAGTCACGTTATGGAATGGAAAGGAGATCCTGGATGCTGTCTCACCACATTCCCTCCCATTTCAGACCAGGAAGACAATTTTAATATCTCACTGGTGGGTTTTAGCAGAGGGTGGGGATGGGAGTGAAGAACAATAAGGGAAAAGAAGGGAAACCGCAGGGGGACACATTAAAATGATGATATGCTAGGTTAGCCCATGCCCCCAGAAATCCCTTTTTACCAAATATAATAGAATACTTTGAAGGATGGTGTCTTACCCCACATGAAGGTAAAAGCAGCGCGCCTCTAGAAAGAGAGAAGATAAAAATGAAGGAGATGCTTAAAAGCAGTTGAGTGAAAAAAGCATAGTTTCAAAAAGGTGCAGTATTGGGAAAAGAACATTAAAACACAGGTGCATCTGTAGAATGAGAAGATCAGAATCCAACAGAAGGAACCAAAACAACACATGAACTTGAGCCAGAGAGGACGCACATGTGGAGGGCCTGCTGCATGGGAGAGTTGCTAAGCAAAGAGCTTTGTCATGCCAGTGCTGTACAGAAAATCAACACGTGACTCAAAAGCACCAACCTGCTCCCCCTACCCCATTAGAAGCAGAGTCCACCTTGTATAGGTTCCCTTCTCTGGATGGGGCCTGTTAACGCTTTCTATGACTCCTTATGTGCTAAAAGGGTCAAAGCCCGAAACTGTTTGACAATGAACATGGTGACAGGTTCTAGTCACCGTCCCGTTGTTCATCTCCCACCTTAATAAACCTGCAGAGGATGTCTGTGGCCTATCTAACCTGATGTCCTCCTCCCAGCTTCCATGTTTTCTATTTTTCCAAGGTTTTGCAGTCATTGGGCCTCATTACATGTAGTGCGGTAAGGGTTTACCTGTACCGGTAAGGGCACCGATACCGGTAAACCCTTACTGCCTTACTACGAGGTCCCTTTGCGGGTTGGTACTTTAACGCCTGCTGTTTTGCAGGCATTAAAAACCAACCCGCAAAGGGACCAGGGTGCTAATTACGGTACCGCAATTTGCGGCACCGTAATTAGCGCCTTCCCCATTCCCATAGAGCCCTATGGGGCAAAAATGGGAATGGGGAAGGGCAATGGGGGAATGGGGAATTACCGCCCCGCCAACCTTGGAATAGGGCGGTAATTCCCCTTTCCTCCAAGGCGGTGTCAGTATTTTACCGGCATGGACCAAGGTGCTAATAGCACCTTGCTCCTCCGCCTACCGTGTAATGAGGCCCATTCTCTCTAATAAAGTAACAATTTTATCCTGTTGTGTGTTAATGAAATCATGACAATTTTACCCACAAATGAGCTTCCTCTGTGTAAACTTTCAGACCAAAACATAATCCAGTTGCAAAAACGGGCAAAAGACTATGCCAGGCTGCAGAGACACCATTTAAAAATTGTATTTTAGTTCCTAGTAGTTTAGTATTCGGCTCGGCCATCTTGGAATAATTAAAATGAATGATTAAAAACATGTGGTGTATCTCTCGCATTACTATGCTGGTAAAATGTTTAATATGCTCAATTGTTTTGAATACTTTATTATCTTTAAACATAATGGCCACTTATATTACAATGAATTCCAATTCTCCAAATTCTCCTCTCACCTTTCCCTTCATACAGCTTAACATGTTTGACAATGTCAACCCAAATGAGTACCTCTACATGATAAACAAATGTCATCTTCAGGCAGACGTCTGTACACATCCCCAGTACTTGACTGTGCACACAATGTTGTTTTCATGGTTAATTTCTAGCTGCATGCACCCGATACATCTTACTCTCCCATGTGTTTAAACCCATCCACCAGCTGTCCATGTCTTCCCGATGTGGCTCCAATTCTGGCCTGCATCACCACATAAGGTGTGCTCAAAATAAAGTTTTAGTTGAGTTCACGCTAGAACTTACGTTATAAACTCATAACTTAGGCAAATTATTTAGAATCCTCATATAGGTTCCCGTATTTCCATGTGTCTCAGCACTATCCATTGCAGGTGTTTATCCAGACATTCTTGATGTCTGTATCTATCCATCTTTCTTTAATTTGGGAAGACACTAATTCTCATTTTCTAATGAATATAACTAGGCGTTATTCAAGCCATATGCTTTCTAAGTCTTTTTCAACTCTATTTTCATCATTTACTATGGTTTGGTCTCTATACTATATTTTTGTTCAGACTGGGAGTGGCTTCCTTTCAGGTTTTTGCTTGCTCAATGTAAGTCGGCATTATATATATTTCTGAGGCATGTCTAATGTATTTGCAAAACACCTAATGAACTAACCATTATATTTTCTTTATACATAAAATCACATTGTATGTTTCTATGGAATGTCAAAACCTATCACCACATATAAAACTGATGGATTGTCCATTACTTTGTAGAACTTTTAATTTGCACCTGATGAAGGGAGTGTTTTCTCAAAACGCGTTGTGCTGAAATGAACAAATATAAAAAATACTTTTTTAACAAATTGTATTGTGTTTGAATTATATAATTGGAACTACGTTCTGAAATAAGTGTATGACATTCGATTGAAAAATTGCAACATCATTATCTAAATTTTGGCTGACCTATTTAGCGATAAGTTGTGCAGAGGACGGAAGTATCCAAAACCTTTGGATACTTTTCGTTTCCAAAACCTTTGGATACTTTTTGTTTCCAAACTGAAAGAATAAGCAGTGGCGAAAGCTTTTGGAATATCTGAAAGTATAACATGTGAATGGTGGCAAAACAAGTCTTGAGAGTATCAAGAGGAAAAATCAATACCACTGTGAAGTTGAAACAAAGGCAGTATTACTGTGACGAAGAAAAGCAAGTAAGGTGTGTCGGTTGCATGACCTGTAATGGATGGACCATTTGGTCCAACAACTGTGCCTAGACCAAATGCACCCCCTAAAGGAAAAGCTACGTAACTCACCCATAAGCTTGTGTTTGACTTTCAAGGAAAAACCTGGGTGATCTGATGTTATTTAACTGAACTTTTGTGATATTGGTGAAATTGATGAAATGCAAACCTGCCAGAACAGCTGAGAAGTATCCTAGTGAATTGTATTGATTTTTAGAACATTAAGAGTCTTGAAAGCATTGGGAAGGGAACATCTCTTTTCAACAAAGTGAACCATTCTGAATCTTGGGGAGAAACCCCCTTTTTGAACCATGAGCTGGAAGGAGCTCTGAACTTTTATTTGAACACTTCTCATTTTTATGCTGACATCCCTACAAATTATATTCAAGTAGTTGTGAGGGCAAGTATATGATTTGGACACAGTAGGATATTTGCTTTGGACTTCTTGACAAAGACTCTCATTACTTTTTAGCTAGGGAAATCCCACCTTAGCACAGGGCAGGTTAGGCATGTTAGGCATGTTCCCAACCTTATTTAATTTGAATAAAGGTTTGTGACCCAAATTTTACTCAGTTGAACTTGTCTGTGTCTGATTCCTCATGCCTTCACAAATGGTGTCGGGGGGGGGGGGGGGGGTGCAGCTCAACCAATACAAATTGGGGAAACCCTAAAATGTGAAAGATTAAATCCCAAAGTATCATACCCCTCAGTAGCCACAGGAGGCTCAATTGTTTGACATCTGCAGAGGTAGGGAAGAAGGTTTTCCTCCAGGTGAAAAAAGATTAATACCCACTGATCTGGTTTTGATTCCACCCGCACAGACATACATCAGGTTGGCTCCCAAGTTGGGGTTAGCATGGAAATTTGGAATTGATGTGTTAATCAGGGTTATAGATCCAGACATAAGGGGAGATATAAAGGTGTTACTGCAAAATCACAGAAAAGATCCCTTTCAGATCTATCACAGTGCACAGGGGGTACGCAAAAGAGCAATGTTCCCTAGGGTAAAGGACAAGGCTGAAGTAACAGAACACGGTACCTGAAGCTTTGGAGAAGCTGACGAAACATCTAACACACCACAAAAACCCGAGCCCTGAAGGGTCATGGAGGAAGAACCAGAAACTCTCTCCGACCTAGCCTTTGGCCAAAGAAATGACCCACTGTTGGCTGAAGCCTTCCTACACATCACTCCAGAATGAGGAGACTGTGAGAAAGGAGCACCCTTTTTCTTTTTGAATCATGGGTTGATGTACAGAGGGGACACTACTCCAGAAGGCCTGTCAAGAACCCAGTTATCCCCAAGAGCCAAGAGCAGGTTGTCCTGGAATAGGTCCACTGCCATCGGACGGGTCGGTCACTTAGGGCAGACTAAAACCAGGCACTAATCCTTAAAAAATTCTATTGGCCCGGGATTCACACAGATATTAAGACCTCTGTACAATCTTGTGAGATCTGCCAAAAGACCAGTACCCACATGCCACCTCTAGCACCCTTACAACTATTCCCAATAATTAAAGTTCAATTTTCCACGATTGCCATGGATATTGTAGGTCTCCTGGAAATATCAATGTTAGGGAATAAGTACATTCTGGTTATAGTTGACTATGCCACTCAATATCCACAAGCCTTTCCCCTTAGAGCGAATACCCCACAGCAGATCTTGCAACACCTGCTCCCTTTCTTTTCAAGCATGGGGTTCCCCAAGTAAATCTTAACGGATCAGGGCTCTACATCAAACTCATGGGGGAAGTGAAACAATTACTACGAATTATCACCCTTAGAACTTCAGTTTACCACCCACAAACTGACGGCCTTGTAGAAAGTTTTAACAAAATTCTGAAGACTATCTTACAGACATTAGTGGAACACGTCAGAAGGAATTGGGATCAAATGGTATCTTGGGCTTTATTTGCTGTTAGGAAGACACCCCAGGCTTCTAAAGGATTCTCCACATTTGAATTACTTTGTGGATGGGAACACCTAGACATCCTGGACATGTTAAGATAAACCTGTGCGGAAAGGGAGGAAGCCTCAATCCCACTTTCCCAAACCACACTCCATCTTAAAGAACATATGGCTGTAGTAAGATCTTTAGTCCAAACGTATAATGGCTAAGGCACAAGAACAGCAGAAAACCTCATACAATTTAGAGGTCACCTTACGATCTTTCACGGTAGGACAAAAAGTGCCAGTATTGTTTCCAACTTCTGAGAATAAACTAATATCTAAATGGCACAGGCCATATGAGGTGCTAGAACAGACAGGACCCTGTAACTACAACATTTCTCAACCTGACCACTGATTGCAAAACTAGGTATACCACACAGATCTCCTAAAAGAGTGGACAGAAAACACTGCAGAGTCAACCACCACCATGTTGTCATGCTTTTTACCTGACGACTCTGGTATAAAGGTACTTATACCTCCTGAGATTAGTAATAATTAGAAAAAAGATCTATATGATCTACTCCTCCAGTTTACTGATGTGTTCAAAGAGGAGGAAGGAAGAGTGAGAGGATTCTACCACCCTTTCTGCACCCCTGAGGGCAAAGTGGTACACCTAAAACCTTATACACTACCCCAGGCAAGGAAAGCACCATCATCCGGAAAGTCAAGCAGATGCTTGAAGCTAATGTTATTGAACCATCTACCAGTCCCTGGTCTTTCCCCATCGTATAAGTAGCCAAACCTGACAGGAGCTGGTGATTTTGCATTGACTTCAGAAAAGGCAATGCAACATCACCTTTGATGCCTACCCGATGCCCCTTATTGATGATCTCATTGATCGGCTTGGTAATGCTATCTATCTTTCTACCATAGACCTTACAAAAGGCTATTGGCAGGTTCCATTATATGGTCCTGATAAAGAAAAAAACTGCCTTTGCCACACACTTAGGCCTGTTCCACTTTAAAGTCCTCCCTGTGGGCTACATGGGGCCCCCTCAACATTCCAATGGTTAATGGACAAAATCTTGCAACTTTATTCTGATTTCTGTGGGGCCTACATAGATGACATTGTCATCCATAGTAAGACCTGGGAGGATCAGGTCTATTGCCTCTATACCATCATGAGAGTCGTAAGAGCAGTGGGGTTAACAGCTAACCCTAAGAAAAGCAAATTGGCCGAGTCTGTGGTAAAGTACTTAGGTTTTTTGTGGGGAATGGCACAGTAAAGCCACAACAAGAAAAAGTCTAAGCAGCCCTAGACACCCTACACCTTAAACAAAAAAAGGTCTTAGGGCTTTCCTAGGACTAATAGGCTATAATGTAGATTCATTCCCAATTTTTCGTGTAAAATGGCTAGACTGACAAATTGAAAAATGCAGAACCCCAGAAGATTAGGTGGAATGAAGAAGATCAGAAGTGCTACATAACTTTTATCAGAACCCCATCTTAAAAGTGGCTGATTTCTCAAAAGATGTCATCCTTCAGACAGACGTCTCACTTGCAGGATTATGAGCTGTCCTTTCTTAAAACAATGACGGAATATGGTCTTTGCCTCAACGGAGAGAAGACAGAGATTCTCGTCCTTGGTCAAAAAACCACACTAACCAAATTAGACTGTCTTTACACCAATTTTAACATTGACAACTCTATCATCTCCGTCCTCGCTATCTATGGATAAGCAAGTCAACGCCATAGCCTCGGCGTCCGCTTTAAGCACAAAACGTATCAATGCCACTAAACCGTTCCTAACTAAGCCTAACTGCCTCTCAATAGCCAGGCCTCCATAGGTGCTAAGTTAGATTACTGCAAAGCTCTTTTAGCAGGCGCCTCCATAAAAAATTTAAATAGACTCCAAATCACCCAAAACAATTCGCTAAGAGCAGCACTTAGCATCCCAAGAAGAGAACACATCTCTCAAGCCATACAGTCAGTCCACTGGCTCCCAGTCAAAGACCGCATTACTTTTAAAATCCTCGCTACAGCACACAAATGCATCAAGTCTTTGGCACCTTCGTACCTATCAGAAACACTTACCAGAACCACCTCAGCAAGACCCATTAGAACAAACTACACCAATCAACTTACTATCCCACAAATCAACAGGGCCAAAGCAGGAGGGCTAGGCTTCCCCTACTTAGCACCGAAACTCTGGAACTCGCTCCCTACCGCTCTCCAAGCTGAAACCTCACTCTCTGGCTTTCGAAGAAATCTGAAAACATCACTCTTTAACTAACTCCCACCCCATACCTGCCACATCACACCCTCCACTTCTCCCCTCTCTCTAATTTTTATGTATTATCAAAAAGTCAAAATGTATATATGCTGTCACTGTAACTAAGCTGAGCTCACCTTCTGTAACATGCGCCACGATGCCCAAGGGCTGCTGTGCGCTCTACAAATGTGAATAAATAAATTAATAAATGTCGTTATTTGGAAGGGTGAACACCAAACTCTTCTTTAAGTCACTTGCCCTTCACAGTAGTATGTTAGCATATTTAAAGGTGTGATAGCGGTCCTACCACCTCAAGCACTCCATCCCTACCAAAAATAATTCACTAGTGGCACACACGTTATTCTCAGTCAGTGTCTTCATGTTGCTCATTTCCGCTCTCTCTCAGGGCCCGATTCTGAAATAGGTGTTAATCACAGAAAAAGTCGTTTTGAGGCTTAGCTACACTTTCGGTAATTAACACCTATTCTCATGTTGTTGGATTTTTCCGTAAGCATCAATTTTGGATCCTGTGTGCCGGTTGCTAGAACTAGCTGGAAACCGGCAATTTCAAAAAACCACAATTTAGCATGGTTATATTGGTGTCACTCCTCCACATTAGCGACACTGTAAAATCATCGTACTAATACGGCACCTCCTTGGTGGCGGTCCGCTTTCTGCAGTTTTACTATTGTGGAGGAGTGACACCAGAAGGGCACAGTACTATTCAAAATGTAGTGCTGTGGATGCCAAATGGCACTGAACTAACGCGGAACAAAGTAGAGATAGGTGCTGCTTTATGAGCGCCTAACCTGTGCCTGGTGACGTAAAGCATTTCATTGTTATCACCTGCATTTATTTATAGGCAATTGAAATGCGGATGTGGGTTTGGTACTTGCATGCCAGGGTAGTGAACGGAAGGGTAGGGAGGACAGGCATTCTCAGAGCAGTGTGGTGGTTTCCAGACTTGAAGGAGAGAGCTAACTGATGCCAGCAGTTGTTCTCGGCAGCAAATTGTTAAATTAAGGTTGTTATGCTATTTAACGAAAATGCTGCGGAGACTTGCAATCGTCCCCTTTTCTCCAAAAAGAGGGGGATTGCAGACTGCTTTGCATTGCGCTGACATCCAGGCCCACTTCAAAACAAGCGTGGTGCCCGGGTGTCAGGAAAAGCTGCAGTGAAAAATGCTGTTTAGCATGCTCACTGCGCCTCGATGAGCATCGGGCCCTCAGTGTCAAACGAGTTTTTTTTAGCTCTCTCTGTCCAAGTCTTAAAACCTTTCCCTGAGGGATGGAAATGAAACCGAGAAGCATCCCTTTTCTAAGTTTTGCTATTTTCTCATAGAAATAGAGCGCCACATTCTCACATGGGTCTAGAGACGGCACAAAGGCTACTGAGTACACAATGTTCTTGAACTATAGATTGCAATTCCTTAGAGGGGCTTGATGTCCCAAACATTCTGCATGATATGCAGGCCATTGACATCTCAGTGATAGCCTGCTAATATGTCCCGAGTGGCCTAAGACGCTCAGGGCCCGATTGTGACGTTGGCGCAGTGAGCTTGCTAAAGAGCACGAATCACTGCGCCAAATCTGGGTACCCAAGCTCCACCACTATTCTCAAGTGGTCCTGGGCGTCCTCGTAGTGCACGACAGTGCACCGCCTTCATTGTGCTTGTTTCTGGCGACAAAGGGCGCAATGGAAATTCTCAGCAGCACTTTCCTTAAATAACAACATAATCGCTATTTTACGGAAGTGCTGCAGAGAGAACACCTTAACTAATGACATATTCGTTATTCACATGCTTTAAAACAACGTGCCAGCTGTATGCCAATGTTCACAACTACCCACATATTACATTACAAATTAGCCCACCACCCATCCCACCCCCAACCATTAACTTTTGCCCACCCACCATCTGCACTGTGACCGGCTTCCTGCGGCACTCCTCCACAATACCGGCACCAAAATGGTACCGTATATGTGCACCACTTTAACGCACATTAAAAAGTGGAGTAGTGCCACAAGCATACCCATCTTAAATGGCAGGTAAAAAATGTGACAGTTGCTAGGATGCTTTCCAACCCATCCTAGCAACGGCCACATATATTCCAAAAGTGACACATTCATACCGACCTCGGAAGAATACGCCACCTTCACAATAGGTCTTAAGTACCGAAAAGGTTGTCAACGCTTTTTCGGACCGTTTCAGTACTTAACACCCACATGAGAATTGGGCCCCCAGCGTTATCACTCACGTGTTAGGGGCACCCTAACCTCGTTCCAAAGTTCAACAAGGTTTCCTCGTGGTTGTCAGTTCAGATGGAAAGCATTTATTCAGGTGTTCCATAGGTCTTAGACAGAGGATAGTAATCAATAGCAGAAAATAGTTTCTGTTGCTATGCATATGGCATAAAAGGGCCAAATGTTTCTGGTAGCCACCTTTCCCCAAAGCCTAAATCCGATTGCATGCTGAACAGCAGCAGAGGTAGCAATCGTGTAATGCAGTGCAATAGCACAATGAAATTGCTGTCCATCCCACCAAGTTTCACAAGGGTGCACACCAACCCATGGTTGTCAAATACAGAAACTTAATCTTAAACTTGTCCAATTTCATGTGTATGTTTACAGCCTTTTTTAGGATATACAATGCATATTTTGTAGTTTAAAAAACAAAAGCTAAAGGTTTGAACGACTTTCTCTGCACCAAAGTACCCTAATTAGAGTCTCAGTATCAGGAGACTAGCGTGTATTACATTTGGGTACACCACTCAAACTGCATGGTGTATTATTTGAACAAAACTGAAATACCAAAGTACTATTTTATAATCTGTCTTTTTCAGAAGTGTTTCTTTTAGGTTACAAGAAATACTTATAAATAAGATGGGATAAAATGGACATTAGATATACAAGGGCAGACTAACGACCCTCATGAAGACTTCTTGAGGAAATTCCAGCCCACAAGGGGAGGAGATGAGAGGAGGTGGGATTATCGTAGACAGAGATTGCCCAAGGAAGCAGCTGACTCGGGTACCCAATAGGAGAAGGAAGAACTTCTAGGCATGAAAGGAAGCGCTATAGAGAGCCAGCAAAGTCAGTCTGCAATGGGAGGTGTTTGGGTGAGGTCTGAGGGGTTGGAGGAGGACCAAGAGACCAGAGAGAAGGATATATCTGGTGCAGGAGGATGTTGCAGATACATTTGGCGACCATGAAGGTAAAGTGTTGGGACTGAGAGGAGAGGGACCCCATATGGTGGTTTGTGTGTGAGTGAAAGAGTGAGTAAAGGTAATTTTGGAAGGGGAGTTGAGAGTAGGAGAAAGAGAGACAGACAGAGAGAGACCAAAAGAGAGCAATAGATAGAGAGAGCGAGAGACAGAGTGAGAGAGAGCGGGAGGGAGGAAGTGAGTTAGAGGGAAGAGGGTACAGGAGATAGAGGCATGGGTAGGGTGAGAGGGGAGTGAGATCTGGAGAGGAGAGTTTGAGAGTGGTAACAGGAGAAGGGAGAGAGAAAGAGAGAGAGAGAGAGAGAGACAGAGAGAGAGAGAGAGAGGAGAGAGAGAGAAATAAGACCAGGAGATGGAGTGTAGAGAGGAGAAAGTTCAGGAGGGTGCTGGTGAGTAGAGACAGGAGGAGGAAGAGAGACTAGGAGACGGAGTGTGGAGAGGAGAGAGACAGACAGACAGTGGAGTGTGGTGTGGAAAGGAGAAAGGCATAGGGAGTGGAGAGTGAGGAAAACGTTGTAAAATTGACATCCAGAGGAAAAGTGCACCAGGGCAATCAGACTACATTGCTAGGTTACCTAGGCAGTCCCTCAGGGAGTGTAAGAGATAAGTCCACAGCCTTTAGGCCCTCGATAGGATAGAGACAGGCTAGACAGTAGGGATACTCTGGCATAGTGAATCAGCAATGCAATAAATCCTGGTGGTGTAGGGAGTCTGTGCTAGGGAGGTGGGTGCCCCCTTCAAGGATGAGGGAAAGGATACAGGGTCCAGCCCTCAACTTGAAGCCCCAATGTTGTAATGTAGTCTTGTCATGTCATGTCACTGGCCTGGAGTGCTTGCTATCAGAAAGTTGATGCATGAATGCAGCTCAGCAGAATGTGGATCTGTGAGTGAATGTTTTGAGAGTGTCAGTTGGGGGCCTGAGCTGGAATAGATGGATGGCCGGTGGGCTTCCTCCTCTGTATGTAGGTCCATTACCCCTCTTTGTCCCTGTCCTGTACCTCATGTCTTGTATATAACTGAAGAGTAACTGGATTGATGTACATACTGTACATCTGTAAACTAAAGCTACCTGGAACTACCACTGACTCCACAGCTGATCTGTGTGTTGAGTGCTAGCTTTATTAACCACCAACAAGACTTTATAACACCCAATTGATTATTTTTGGATTTTTTTTATTAAAAGTCTAAAACCTATCTACATCATGTGCCTTAATGACAACTTTGTCACACAAAGAAATGCAATACATCGAAATGGTCATGCCCGCTTCTTAAACAAACATGAACGTTGGCTTTTGAGCTTGTATTGTTGCTGGGAATCTTGCTTCCAGAGGAACTCCATTTTTCTCCACTCTTCTGTTTCAGGAAGGGGACGGGCTTGCTGTTGCTGAGATCTGCTGGAGCAGCGTTGATTACTCTGGCAGGCGATGGCCTCACAACAAAGTACAGAGGCAAGTGTCTGGGGACCATGTGGGAAGCATGTGGGATTGCACAGCACAGTGATCTCCATTCAGGTTTATGACACAGCACAACTCTTTTACCTGAACATATTATCGTACATTGTAACACAAGGATGAGGGTAGCGAGGGTGACCTTTGCACCAGCTACACATACAAATGTGCACATGACTGAACACACATATCTAACAGAACAGATGTTTTGCCTCTTTCAATGTAAATACTCTTTGTGTCAAATGGTTTGGCCTAGTGTGACACGTATACTATACATTACCCCATTTCCTTAATATTCCAGTGTCTGAACAGTTCCTATATGGAATGTGAATTTCCATGTATTGGATGGAAAATATGATGTTCTTCTTTAAATGTCCTGCATATGTTGTATTACATAGAAAGTGTGATGGCAACATTATTTGACCTGTCCTGACCTGAATACTAGGTAAGTAAAACCCCATACAGCTTCATTACACCACCCTCAACCACCCAAAACCGGCCAATGCCCCGCACAGAACGTTCGAGAACTTCCCACTAGAAAAAGCTGTATTCAACCTGACCTCCCTGGCAGATGCCTAATGCAATGGTAAATGATCTGTTCTGCAAACTCAACATGACCATAAACACGCTGTCAACATTTATGCACAACTAAAACCATGCCTCGTCCTACTTCAGCCATCGGCACAGTAGTACTCAGAGGAATTTAAGAACAGCAGTTGCTCACGCCTTAAGCTAGAAAAGGATTGGTGGAAATCACAGCAACAAGTAGACCCTGACTTCCCTGAAAACCCATTACTCTGCATGTATGAAAGGCCTCTCGGCAATCAAAATCAGTTTCTACTCTTCTACCACTGCAAAGGCATACAGCAATCTCTTAAAGCTGTCACAGCACTGCGCCAACTCTCTACAAGGACCAACCACCCCTCAATCCATCAACAAGCGACTTGTTCACGGGTGAAATAGACAGTATCAGAAAATACATTCAGAGCTCCAACCACACCTCACAACCCTCATCCATCCTGGACTCACAAGTGAATCTTTTTCAGAAGCATCACCCTCAAAACGCCACCAACAGCCTCTCCACTCTCAAAGCAACCTCCTACGAAGAAAGTATCCTCCTCCCCTCTAGTATGTCACCCATCACAGGTGCAGCACTCTCCTTCACATAATGATTGTGTGCCTCCTGCCACCTGCTTTGAGTGCCAGTCACACTGTCTCCCACTACCAAAGGAGCCCACCCTCAACTCTGTCCATAGACATGACAGACTACTGCATCATCAAACATCCCTTTTCACTGGCAAAACCATAGAAGAGAAAACCACAGCCCTCCAGCTGCATGAAAGGATTCCAGAAAACAACCTCTTTCAAGATGACCAATCTGGCTGCTGAGCCAGATGCAGCAGTGAGACATCCAATATCCAAGTCATTGATGATGCTCTTCATACCTTTAACAAAAGAGATGCTCGCCTTCTGGTTCCGCTTAGCCCCTCGACCATCTTTATCCTGGCCTCATGCCTCGACGAAGCTGTCTGCCAATTGGTCACTTCTTACCTGGCAAACAGACACTAGTCCATCCAGATGGGAATCAAAAGATACCCCTAACAGCCCACAACTTGTGGTGTCCCACAGGGATCCATACTCTCCAGTCATCTTCAATCTCCACATGGAGCCATTGGGGATCTCCTGGTAAAACTCAACAACAATATGTAGATGAGATACAGACCTATACGAGGGTCAACTGTGCTGATGACATCGACTGCCTGAAAGCCAGCCTTTCCATTGTAGAGCAGTTGACAAATCCCCACATTTCGCTGCCATATAATGCAGACAAGTGGACTTTAGCCTCCATCACCTTTAGGCATTCGTCCAGTTTTATCCCCACAAATCTGTAACACAATCGTAACAGACCCCTGAAGCACATTTGGATCCGCTTTACAACCATTTTGATATGATGCGATCAGCTACTATTCAGATAGAACAGAACACCTAAATAATTGTTTGTGTCTTCAACTTTGATGTTAACTTTGTTTAAAGACCATTTGGGCCTCATTATAACTTTGGTGGTATCTTGGCAGTAAATCTGTTGAGATAACACCAAACTGTATTACCGTTAATGTCACTTGGTCCATTGGTTTTACCGCCAGATTTCATTTGGCGGTAGTGGTGTTAGTCCCCATTAATTGGAGTCCATAGGATTCCATGAGGGATTTGTGGCGGAATTACCATGGTGGTAATTCCATGGCGGTAATTCCACTGAATTTTGGCAGAAAGCTGGCGGTTTTACCGGTTTTATAGAATTCAGATGGCATCCCGTCTCTGCCCGGGGTCTTAGCAGATTGTAGTGATATTATAACACTCCGTAGTTCACCTTCAGTTATAGGGGCCTCCAGTGCTACAGCTTGCTCTATTGTAATCTTGAGCAAGTTAATGGGCCTCATTACGACCCAGGTGGAAAACCATGGTGATAATAGCACCATGGTCCATGGCGGTAACTTACCGACTCCGCCATGGAGAAAGGGGGAATTACCACCCCATTACAAGGTTGGCGGGGCGGTAATTCTCCCTTCCTCCATGGCCCTTCCCCATTCCCATTTTTGCCCCATAGGGCATAATGGGAATGGGGAAGACGGTAATTACGGTACCGCCAATTGCAGTAACGTAATTAGCACCAAGGTCCCTTTGCGGGTCCATTCCTTAACGGCTGGTAAAACCAGCCGTTAAGGTTGGAACCCGCAAAGGGACCTCGTAATCAGGCGCTAAGGGATTACCGGTATGGGTACCCTTACCGGTGCCGGTAATCCCTTAGCGCCAGGGTCGTAATGAGGCCCAATATGTTGCAAAGTATATTGAATCTCAACAATGTCCATCTCCCCACTCGCACTATAAAGCCTCAGGTAATAATTACTAAAAACATCATTAATGGGCGACTGGGATTTCCAAGCGATCCCACATTCATCCCGTATTTCATTAATCATATTTCTGGGCTTCTCATTTTCACACATCCGCGCTAGAATCCAACCTGCCCTGTCCCCTTCTCCATGTAATCTAGAAGTGCACACACCATAATCAAACTTTCAGAGGCGTTCGCATGCCTCCACACACTTAATACACAGTGGTAATAAGACCTCCTTGTTTGGTCCCTCTTCAGCATCTGTCCCTTTGATTTCCTGTATATCACCTTCCATTAACTCTAGCTCAGAGGTCAAAGCCTTCCTAATGCCACCCACTCTAGCCATCGCCTCTCACCACCACCTTAAGCGCCTCCCAAACGGTACTCCAAATAGCCACACTGCCCACATTGTCCTCCAGATAACTCTGTATTGTATCCGCCAAGTGACCCTGAAAAGCTTCATCCGTAAGCACATGTGCAGGCATACGCCAGGTCGGGACAGATGCATTTGAGCCCAGCAAAGCCCAGGTAAAAATCAACAGAGAATTATCCCAAATGGTCCTCCCTGCATATGTTGCGCTCACAAATTCAGCCAGAAATTCCTTCCCAGAGAATATATAATCAATCCTAGCGTGAACTTTATGTGGTGAGGAGTAGAAAGAGTAACAGCGGATGTCCCCATTGACAGCCCGCCGAATGTCAACCAAAGCAAGATCTTGCAACATAGTTCTCAAGGTCTTAGCCGCAGGAGAGGTCTGCATGAACCTAACATCTGACCTATCTAACCTGGGGTTCAATGTACAATTAAAATCTCTCCCCCATATCCAGAAAAGGTCCCTGAGATGGGTCAGTCTGGCGTACAGTGAATGAAAGTAGGCAGAAGCATCATGATTAGGGGCATATGAGTTCACGATACAGACCTCTTTATGTTCCACAATGCCCCATACAATTACCAGTCTGCCCTGTCATCAGTTTCCATTTTAATCAGTTTGAACTGAAGAGGGAGACAGGATCCTGGGACCACGCCCACCCCCTCCTATCAAGTTCATGACAAGACGGAAGGCCAGAAAACACTGCAACCAACCATTCTATTTCGGACGAATTCCAAATGCACCCATGATCCACAAATACACTGAGAGGTATCCTTTCAACTAGCCCTAGAGACCAAGTGCAGTACACATCTATCCATGCTTGAGTGAAGAGCCACAAGCCATGGTCAGAGACACCTATATGGACAGCCTGGACTAGGCACCAAGAAGCCACATTGCTGACGTCATTAGAGACACCATATCCTAGCAGCGTTAGACATGAAGCACACGTGCAATCTGCACTGCGCGGCACATATACACACTCGAATATATGAAGAGCATGAGCGTACAGTTCTATAGTTAGAGGACAGATACATATACATACTCTCATTGCTTTTTATTATTTTTGCCATTAGCCAAATGCAGAAACGCAGAAACCACAAGGCACAAGAGATCGTGAGCAAAGCTTACAGATGCTTAAATGTGAATAATTCTATGGAACTGCAGGAGAACCTATAGGACCTGACAGAGCCAAGTGTGACTAACCTATGGAGAACATAGTATAACATTGACAGTGTAGAAACTGCATTATGAGGTTTAGGAAAATTACAGCAGGCCTCAAATCATTGAGCAGGAGACAAGCTGAGCCAATTTAGGCTGGAAATAGAGCAAGACACGTGAGACGAGCCCCACAGCCAAGGACGAGAAATATGGAGACATCCCAATCCTCAGACAACAAGGGGACCAACTGCAGAGAAATTGAATAAATCCTCATAATTCGTAGCAACAGAGCTCAATTTTTCAGTCTCTAAACATGTGATGCAGCTGAAGCAGACAATGGTGAAAAAGGGAAGCCGATCGCAGGCAGCCAGATACGGAGTGCAACAAATGTGCAACAAAGTGTTGCAACAAGCAGAACATGGTCTCATAGGCTAAGTTGTAACACAGAAGTAACAATACAGACACATGATCATTCACATCACCTTGAAAAGGTGCACAGTGAGCTGAGAACCATTTCGGGTCCCAGGCCTGGGGACGTCAGCTCTAGCCAATCACAGTTTAGCACCCTAGATGTGGCTAGCAATGGCGAGAACCAATAGAAAGCCCATTACTCTGCAACAATGTAGTAAGTTAGATTTTGGGGAAGGGACAGGCCAGCCTCCTGACTTGTAAGAGCCAGTACAATTACAGGTATATGCACCCATATAGGTTATTATACTCCTGACGGCCAATTCCACACAGCGATAGGTTTCTGGAGAGCAGCCCAAGTCATGACGGTGTAGTGACGTGTTTTCTAGACAAAACTGGCCAGCGTGCCATTCACTGTGTGACATGCTGGAGTTTTTCTGAGTTCTTGTATCGATCCCTGTTGGTTTTGGCTGTAATAATCTGCAGTTTGAACTTGCAGTTGACTGAGTCCTCCATATATCCTGGGGGAGGGAGTTGGGCCCTCGTAGTCTGTGAACTTCCAGCATCGCTCTGGCATACCTGGGAGTTACCCCCAACAGAATGGTACCGATCCTGCCACCCACACCATAACACCTCTAGCATACTGTGAACACTGTGATCCATATCCCACCCCCCCATTAGTAACGCACTTGTTAACTCACGTCTCAGCACTGCTCAAAACCAACACAAATGAAATCATATATAAACAAACCAAAACAAACATTATCAACAAATGGCTCAATGGCATAATGCCATTCAAGCCGTCCCACCCCCCACGAGCAGTGCTACTCCAGGGGTCCGTGGGCGAGAGGGAAACTGTCATGGTAGATCCCTCCACTGGCTCATCCACCTCGGGGTCACAGACTGCCTAACTTCTATCCAACAAGCTGAGTTCCAAGCAGGAGATCCCATAGTTGGCCTCTGAGATAACAAAAAGCCTGCTTGATGTAGTACCGTATGCTCATGCTGTCCATAAGTGCATCAATCAATGCCGTGTCACATATCAGTCTGGAGAATGTTCTCAAGTGGCTATCCCTCAGCCCCACGTTCTGCCGCTCTCTTCTCTAGTCTAGGAGCCATGCCCCATTCGTCCATCCACTGGTTTGCCTCCCTGGGGTGTTAAAAAAACAGTGCTTTGCCGTTATAAAGCACCTAAGCTTTGCCAGATACAGTAGCATATATCTGAGCCCAACTTTGCAGAGCTTCTCTTTAGTTGGTACAAACATGTTTCTCTTTTTCTGTAACATCAGGTTGTAGTCTGGGTATATAGCCAGCTGTGACAGTCCACAGCTGATTGTGCCCCCCTCTCTAGAGAACTTGAGTATCGTTTCTCGATCTTTGAAATTAAGAATACATGCAATAATTGGGCCTGGAGGCACACCAGAAGGCGGGCGATGGGCTAGTGATCTATGTGCGCTCTCAACGGTTAAGCCTTGGGGGAGGCATCTTGCTCCAATTTCTTGCAAAAGGAGGTTTTCAATATATACCATAGGATCAGAGCCTTCCTCCCCTTCTCCAAGTCCCATTATATGTATATTGTTATGACAGTATCTGCCTTCATCGTCCTTGGCACATTGTTCCAGAACCCTGTTTCTGCACATAGGTCCTTCAACATAGTTTTCAGTGCATCCATTTCGTTTCTCACAGTCAGGATTTGTTTCTCAGTGTTCGTGACTTTGGAGGATAATGACTGGACATACTGTTGCAAAAGATTGACGTCAATCTTGACCTCGTCTATTTTATACTCGATAGAGGTGGGCAGGGCCGCAATCGTGGCTACCACCTTTACCTCCTGTTCTTGTGGGTGCATGATATTGGGTTGTAGTATTTCCTCTGGCAACCTAGGGGAATTTTCTGAGTGTCTTTGGGTCCGAACAAGTCCATGATGGTTGTTTTCTGGGTCCCCTTCATATTAGCGTTGGGGATATTATAGACATATTAATTGCTACAGAGCATAGGTCAAGGTGTTGCAATAGTGTACAATCAGGCTTAGTTTGCTACATGGCAGGGTAATAAGTCATAGAGGATTTCCTTAGGCCCGCAGCAAAGTTGTGGCACACAAATAGCAATGCAGGATCACGTAAATGATGTGAAGAAGAGGTGCTTCAGCTTAGTATCCTCCAATATCCAGACGGGCAGTGAGGCATATGGGGTTCCAGTGCGTCTCACCACATCTCCTCAAATATTATATGGTGCACTAGTAATCAGACAATGATGGGCCCACTCACATCTCCTATTTAGTCGTGATGGGCAAATGTGTCCACAGCAATGCCGGGTCCCCACGCCTCCCCTATCCAGCAGGCCACACTAGTTGCTGTGGATGGTCCCAGCAGTCCAATCACATGGCCAGGGGTTATATATACATCTCGGGGAGTAAGGGCAACAGCAGGGTAGCAAGAGGCTCAGTGAAAATAATCTGCAATACTTAAAGATGAACCTGGCGGAGGGCCGGAGCCCTACGACAAAGTGTGATATCCCACCTGCGCTGATTAGGTCATATACCGGAATCACTCTCCTAGCAATCCGTCCAGCCAGGTCTTATAAGGAGGCCATTCCATCACATCCCCAGCATCTCACAGCCCCAGGTCCACTGCGCAGGAGAGCCCCAGGTATCCAAGCAAGTTTAGCCAATCTCTATGTCACCATTCAGTGATGGGTCCGATCATCTGGACCCCCCATTTGTCTTCCAAACAGTATCCCTCCAGTAATGATGCGCAGTGCCAGCCTTCTTTCCATGGGGGCGGGGGCAATATCAGTGTGCACCACCAGGTCTGTCAGCCGAGTCCTGTGTGATGTGGGAGGCTCACCAGAATCAGGTACTCCTCCATCGACCCTTCGACCCTTCGTTGTTCCAGATGCATGCGTCTTCGGCTATCACGCTGAGGCTGCCCCTACCGCTACTTGGGGCAGGCAGTGCAGGCAAGCGCAGGCAGACTCCCGCCATGTGAAACCAGATTGTATGGAGAAGCCTGGTTTGTTATCATTGGAGAAGCATTACTAATTGTTAGAGAATCATTACCCATTTAGGGATCCAGTTATCCATCATTCATTCTGATTAGTAGTATGATTAGTTATCCATTATCCACACATTATGTATGCATTTGCATTTGATATAGAATGAGCCCTGTTATATTGAAGTGCCTTGCATTTGCCATGTAGAGACACATGTTATATTTGTAGAGAAATGTAGACACATGTAGAAGACTTGTTAAAACATAGGGATTATGTATGCATTAGAGACATGTATGAGTGTGCACTTAGAGTATGCATTGAGTCTGCATTATAGATAGCATGAAGCTTATGCATTTGAAGCCATCCTGAATGAGACACACAGAAGCACTGCGGACTGCGAAAGTTGTTTTGAGTTACAGTGTACGAGTTATGCGTAAACAGTTTGTTTGGCAGACAGAGATAACGTGACTCTTGTCCGAGTGCAGAAGGAGGCTTTATCCCTGGGTTGTGCTTCGCAGACAGAGATGGTGGGGGCAGGCAGCAGAGAGCAGGGAGCTCTGCAGACAGAGAGACATGCAAGGATAGAGGGATTTCAATGGAGGAATATGGAGAGAGATGGATGGTATGGTAACAGAAGCACTGATAGCAGGTACAAGATAGGCTGAAATGTCACGATGACAAGAACACGCAGTGATTGAGATAGTACACGAAGTGCATCACAGACTTTTAGGCACTGCTCGGATTTAGAAATGCTGACAGATAGACAGAGAGGCATTTTAGCTTAGAGAGACACGTAACCATGGATATGTATACACGTCATTGAACAGTATAACCAGAGGTGAGGCTTTGGGAGTTGCTGGTTCTAGATGGAGATCTGGATGGAGCTGCTCTCTGAGATTGGAGTTTTTAGATGACTTGGAGAGAGGCATTGGAGGTGTTTGGTGCAGCAGAATCCGATGCCTTTGGGAGTTCGGAAGCTTGGGGAAGCATTCTGATGAGAGCAGAGTTCGAGTGACCAGACTGGCAGAGTTAGCTGGAGAGGAGAGACATGGCAAGAAGGGGAATGCTGCCTAATTGATTGCATGGGGAATTAGGACAGACACTCACACAGAGCTTTGGGTTTGATAGATGGGGAAATCAGACAGGGATTGTTTAGAGAGAGAGAGTGTGGTGAGGTTTGGAGAGGAATGCTGAATGCTTATGCTTGCACTAGGCTGCATTAGCATTATAGATCCAGCCAATCCAATTAGATTGCTTGCATTAGAAGCCTGTAAGGCTTACAGTTATTGCATTGCATTGTAGATTTGCACCAAGAGCATAACAGGTGCAAATTGAGATTTGCATTATAGTAGTGTTTGCATCATGCATTGCTGTGTATGAATAAATGTATTCCATTGTATTATAATTGAAGCTGACTTGTGTGTTTTTATTTGTCTATTCTTAGGGTAATGGCATTAGGTTATGTTTGTGTTTCCATAGCATAGTAATATGGGAGTAACACAGTGCACACTTGCCCTGAGATACGAGAGTAGGGGGGGGCATAGTGATCCACACCCCTCGAGGTAGATTTGGTAGGAACTAACAAATGGTTGCCCAAGCGGCGCTAGGCCAAAGGTAGATTTGTTGCAGTTCCACAGCCATGTATCACCGCATCCTGCGGGCACCTGAACAGCCGTAGCAAGGTAGCAGCAGGATCATGGACACCCTCAGTGTGGCCAGGGGTCCTCTCGCTTGCACAACCAGTCTCCAGGGTGGTGGAATAGCAACCGCTCACTTGCATTCCATCATGTAGCTCACAGCGGCCACCATGCTGGATGTCACAGAGGCGACAAAGGATCACAGATATCTATAGATCCACAGCTCAAAATCGGCAGGAATCACGCAGGGTGTGTGCAGCACCTTTCCGACACCGCCTGTGCAGGAATCCACCATGGAGCATCGATAAAGCATATCAATAAGAGGATCAGTCTCAGGAGCTCAACTCAGAGGCCCCTCACGGCACCACGGCAAGCCGCCTCCCCTCCTCGCACAGAGGCTGATGTTTCTGCATGTAAAAGTTGAATTAGCTGGAATAACCCCTCTGGTACCCCCAGCCTATTCAATGTCATCCATACACCGTCCACCATACCTGAGGCTGGATGATCTGATCCCTACTGTTTCCTCCCCTGGTTACTTGTTGATCCATTGCTCACAATCTCCCTCCCTGCACTGTTGTTAGAGCCCCACTCTGTTTTTTCTCTGCTCCGTAACCTTGTTTTTCCCCCTCTGATTGTAAAGCACTCTGTGGCTTCCTAATGCTAGGTCTACTCTCAATGACTACCATAATAATAAATCATTTTCAAAAATACCACGCTGAAATTCTAATTTCTGGAGAGATATCCTGGAATTGCCAATAACTTTTCCGGTTTTATATTCCTTAGCACAGTGTACCGAAAACCTCCAAGGACACAATTGTATATTAAGGTTAGCGCCTACTTCTAATAAGTACATTGCTGCCACATGTTGTCTAGAGGCTTGTTCTCAATCCACAATGGATCTTCCTTTTCCTTCTGCATTTGGCACCCTAATGCATTTTGTTTGTGCATTTGGCATCTTAGAGTTATATAAGCAGCGAAATTTGAAAAATGTGATTTTTCAACACACACACTCATGTAGTTCTTTCTGTGATCATTTTTTTTTTCTTCAAATTTGGCACATCAATGTGGTACCAGGCACTTGCGTGTGATAAACCTATATGTAAAGAAATATATATATGTTGACTTACGATTTTTCTGGAAATATATATCTAAGTAGCATGACCAGTAGCACATTCTCTTTGTTATCTACATTCTTATAACATTAAGATGATTTTATTAATGATTATGTCTGCAAACATTATGTTTAAAAGTTAACGGATTGCAGCTTCTTCATTTCTAAAAACCCTCTTATCAAAGTGTGCATTTAGCCTCTTCATTTCTAAGAACCAGAGTATCCCAGCACAGAGTTGAATGAAAGTACTTAGCTTGTCCAATTGTTTCCTTTTATACAGAAAAGTTAAAGACTATTAGTAACATATTGTTAATTGTATTGAGATGGTTTGAAGAAAGTTGCACTTTTTAGAAGTTGTAATGTTGAAAATATATAAATAGGAGGAACAGGTATGCTTATAGAAAAGCCAAAACAGATTGCCTTGCTAATGCTTTGCTTAACATTATGAACTTTTGCTTGTTGTTTTGATAATGTTTGCAATCGCCTTTCTCGCTGGTTTCAGCTCTCTTTCAGCTGTTTGCTGACAGTCATTCCATAGGTTCCAGCCCCGCTGCTCAGCTCACTCGAAACAGTCTCAAGAATTTACTTACAGATCTTCAGCAGGTAACAACTCCACTTCTACATTAAATCTTCCAAAGGAGAAAGCTTTCTAATCTATACATTTTGAAATCCTAGTCCAAGCTTCACAAATGATTGAATGGTGAAGGTTTGACCAAATGCACGGGGGACTAATGGTGAATTATGATTTTGGATTTCATATTTATGGACCACTTTTTGCATGTGACCAGTTTCAGGGCAACATTTCCGAAATTGCCCACATCAGTTTGTAACAATTTTTCAAAAAAAATGTTTTACTTACATATCTCATTTCATGGACATGAACATATTCACAGCACAATTATCTGTATTACTCTCTAATCAGAGTTCTAGCAAAAGTTAAATTGAATGCAAACTAATTTATTTCATAGGCTCCTTTTTACCCTGTGCTGACATGTGGAGACAATGTAGTACAATATCTGATCCCATGGGGCACATAACATTGAAGAGATTCACACTAAAAGGGAAGCAAAGGGGACACAGAGAGGTGATGATGTAAGAACGCATGTGGGAATGAATCCTGCAACCTGTCTCCTGTTAGATTATGCAGTTAGGACCTTGAAACACACAAACAGGTGGGTGCAATTTCATTATTATTGGCATCAGGACTTGTAATATCCCATTCTTTTGTCTTTCTAACTAACGTTTAAAGAGATTAGTTCTCCAAGCAAGTTTCTTGTGGCTCAGGAAGCAGACAGCACTGGTTAATTCAATATCCTTCATCACTCTGGTGGAATGCACACCTTTTTTTCTGTTTGGTCGGGTGTTTGAGTATATAACGTTTATTTTATTTAAATCCAAGTTATAAAACAAACAATCATTAGTTAATAATTGAAAATTGATCAATACTCTAAAATGTTACATCTAGTTGTGTATATCTGTGATTAGTTATATATATACAGGGTAATTCATAGAATTTCGCAGAAAAGTGTCGCAAGCGGCTGGCGCAGAGTGTCCGCGTGCGATTGTCTGCGCCAGGCACGTGCGCTAAAACCGATTTCCGCGCACAGCATATTCATGGATTTTAGGCTCCCAAACCAGCCGTGGCGCAGAGTATCGCAGCGACCCTGCAGCAGCGCCAGTAACGCCCCCAAGAACGCCCTCGCGCAAGGAAAAGCCATCAAAATCGCTAAATCATCGCAAAGGGCTGCGCTAACCCTGGACCAGTTTACAGGGCTGCCAAACAAGGAACGCAAAGCGGGTAACGTGCATATCAGGGGTACGCGTGAAGTTATACACGCGATTAGCCAGGGTACGTGTATTTCAGGGGTGCGCGGGAAGTTCCACACGCGATTTAAGCAGGGTACGTGTATTTCAGGGGTGCGCGGGAAGTTCCACACGCGAATAGCCTGGGCGCGTGTATTTCAGGGGTGCGCGGGAAGTTTTACACGCGATTTCAGCAGGGTACGTGTATTTCAGGGGTGCGCGGGAAGTTCCACACGCGATTAGGCTGGGTGGGTCCTCACAGGTGTTCCCTGTACACCCTCGACGGCCCCTGCAGGCAGCCCACAAAACAGGGGACTACCCTGCACACCTGCTCATGTCCCCCTGCACCCCCACCCCCCAGCAGTGCAGGGGCAGCCTCCACCAGGCCCCCACCCATGTCTCCCACCACCCCACCCCCCAGCAGTGCAGGGGCACCCTCCACCAGGCCCCCACTCATGTCTCCCACCACCCCCACCCCCCAGCAGTGCAGGGGCACCCTCCACCAGGCCCCCACTCATGTCTCCCACCACCCCCACCCCCCAGCAGTGCAGGGGCACCCTCCACCAGGCCCCCACTCATGTCTCCCACCACCCCCACCCCCCAGCAGTGCAGGGGCACCCTCCACCAGGCCCCCACTCATGTCTCCCACCACCCCCACCCCCCAGCATCCAGGGGCACTCTCCACCAGGCCCCCACTCATGTCTCCCACCACCCCCACCCCCCAGCAGTGCAGGGGCACCCTCCACCAGGCCCCCACCCATGTCTCCCACCACCCCCACCCCCCAGCCACCAGGGGCAGCCTCCACCAGGCCCCCACTCATGTCTCCCACCACCACCACCCCCCACCATCCAGGGGCACCCTCCACCAGGCCCCCACTCATGTCTCCCACCACCCCCACCCCCCACCATCCAGGGGCACCCTCCACCAGGCCCCCACTCATGTCTCCCACCACCCCCACCCCCCACCATCCAGGGGCACCCTCCACCAGGCCCCAACTCATGTCTCCCAGCGTGCTACGTGTATTTCAGGGGTGCGCGGGAAGTTCCACACGCGAATAGCCTGGGCGCGTGTATTTCAGGGGTGCGCGGGAAGTTTTACACGCGATTTCAGCAGGGTACGTGTATTTCAGGGGTGCGCGGGAAGTTCCACACGCGAATAGCCTGGGCGCATGTATTTCAGGGGTGCGCTGGAAGTTTTACACGCGATTAGGCTGGGTGGGTCCTCACAGGTGTTCCCTGTACACCCTCGACGGCCCCTGCAGGCAGCCCACAAAACAGGGGACTACCCTGCACACCTGCTCATGTCCCCCTACCCCCCAGCAGTGCAGGGGCAGCCTCCACCAGGCCCCCACTCATGTCTCCCACCACCCCCACCCCCCAGCAGTGCAGGGGCACCCTCCACCAGGCCCCCACTCATGTCTCCCACCACCCCCACCCCCCAGCAGTGCAGGGGCACCCTCCACCAGGCCCCCACTCATGTCTCCCACCACCCCCACCCCCCAGCACTGTGGGGCACCTGCCAGCAGGCCCCCACCCATGTCCAACTCATGTCCCCCACCACCCCCACCCCCCAGCACTGTGGGGCACCTGCCAGCAGGCCCCCACCCATGTCCAACTCATGTCCCCCACCACCCAGCACTGTGGGGCACCTGCCAGCAGGCCCCCACCCATGTCCAACTCATGTCACCCACCACCCCCACCCCCCAGCACTGTGGGGCACCTGCCAGCAGGCCCCCGCCCATGTCCAACTCATGTCCCCCACCACCCCTCCCCCCAGCACTGTGGGGCACCTGCCAGCAGGCCCCCGCCCATGTCCAACTCATGTCCCCCACCACCCCCACCCCCCAGCACTGTGGGGCACCTGCCAGCAGGCCCCCGCCCATGTCCAACTCATGTCCCCCACCACCCCCACACCCCAGCACTGTGGGGCACCTGCCAGCAGGCCCCCGCCCATGTCCAACTCATGTCCCCCACCACCCCCACCCCCCAGCACTGTGGGGCACCTGCCAGCAGGCCCTCGCCCATGTCCAACTCATGTCCCCCACCACCCCCACCCCCCAGCACTGTGGGGCACCTGCCAGCAGGCCCCCGCCCATGTCCAACTCATGTCCCCCACCACCCCCACCCCCCAGCACTGTGGGGCACCTGCCAGCAGGCCCCCGCCCATGTCCAACTCATGTCCCACACCACCCCCACCCCCCAGCACTGTGGTGCACCTGCCAGCAGGCCCCCGCCCATGTCCAACTCATGTCCCCACCACCCCCACCCCCCAGCACTGTGGGGCACCTGCCAGCAGGCCCCCACCCATGTCCAACTCATGTCCCCCACCACCCCCACCCCCCAGCACTGTGGGGCACCTGCCAGCAGGCCCCCGCCCATGTCCAACTCATGTCCCCCACCACCCCCACCCCCCAGCACTGTGGGGCACCTGCCAGCAGGCCCCCACCCATGTCCAACTCATGTCCCCCACCATCCCCACCCCCCAGCACTGTGGGGCACCTGCCAGCAGGCCCCCGCCCATGTCCAACTCATGTCCCCCACCACCCCCACCCCCCACCATCCAGGGGCACCCTCCACCAGGCCCCCACTCATGTCTCCCACCACCCCCACCCCCCACCATCCAGGGGCACCCTCCACCAGGCCCCCACTCATGTCTCCCACCACCCCCACCCCCCACCATCCAGGGGCACCCTCCACCAGACCCCACTCATGTCTCCCAGCGTGCTACGTGTATTTCAGGGGTGCGCGGGAAGTTCCACACGCGAATAGCCTGGGCGCGTGTATTTCAGGGGTGCGCGGGAAGTTCCACACGCGAATAGCCTGGGCGCGTGTATTTCAGGGGTGCGCGGGAAGTTTTACACGCGATTTCAGCAGGGTACGTGTATTTCAGGGGTGCGCGGGAAGTTCCACACGCGAATAGCCTGGGCGCGTGTATTTCAGGGGTGCGCAGGAAGTTTTACACGCAATTAGGCTGGGTGGGTCCTCACAGGTGTTCCCTGTACACCCTCGACGGCCCCTGCAGGCAGCCCACAAAACAGGGGACTACCCTGCACACCTGCTCATGTCCCCCTGCACCCCCACCCCCCAGCAGTGCAGGGGCAGCCTCCACCAGGCCCCCACCCATGTCTCCCACCACCCCCACCCCCCAGCAGTGCAGGGGCAGCCTCCACCAGGCCCCCACTCATGTCTCCCACCACCCCCACCCCCCAGCAGTGCAGGGGCACCCTCCACCAGGCCCCCACTCATGTCCCCTATCACCCCCACCCCCCCGCCACCAGGGGCACCCTCAACCAGGCCCCCACTCATGTCTCCCACCACCCCCACCCCCCAGTAGTGCAGGGGCAGCCTCCACCAGGCCCCCACTCATGTCTCCCACCACCCCCACCCCCCAGCAGTGCAGGGGCAGCCTCCACCAGGCCCCCACTCATGTCTCCCACCACCCCCACCCCCC
The DNA here is from genome assembly GCF_040938575.1 of Ambystoma mexicanum. Classification (NCBI taxonomy): domain Eukaryota; kingdom Metazoa; phylum Chordata; class Amphibia; order Caudata; family Ambystomatidae; genus Ambystoma; species Ambystoma mexicanum. The sequence goes on from NC_090931.1 coordinate 695,117,326, forward strand.
AGAAGTGCAGGGGCACCCTCCACCAGGCCCCCACTCATGTCCCCTATCACCCCCACCCCCCCGCCACCAGGGGCACCCTCCACCAGGCCCCAATCCATGTCTCCCACCACCCCCACCCCCCAGCAGTGCAGGGGCAGCCTCCACCAGGCCCCCACTCATGTCCCCTATCACCCCCACCCCCCCGCCACCAGGGGCACCCTCCACCAGGCCCCCACTCATGTCTCCCACCACCCCCACCCCCCAGCAGTGCAGGGGCAGCCTCCACCAGGCCCCCACTCATGTCTCCCACCACCCCCACCCCCCAGCAGTGCAGGGGCACCCTCCACCAGGCCCCCACCCATGTCTCCCACCACCCCCACCCCCCAGCAGTGCAGGGGCAGCCTCCACCAGGCCCCCACTCATGTCTCCCACCACCCCCACACCCCAGCAGTGCAGGGGCAGCCTCCACCAGGCCCCCACTCATGTCTCCCACCACCCCCACCCCCCTGCCACCATGGGCAGCCCCCACCAGGCCCCCACTCATGTCTCCCACCACCCCCACCCCCCAGCAGTGCAGGGTCACCCTCCACCAGGCCCCCACTCATGTCTCCCACCACCCCCACCCCCTTGCCACCATGTGCAGCCCCCACCAGGTCCTCACAATCCCCAATCATGTGCGTAATGGTCAGCCTCCACAGGCAAAAAGCCCTACCAAGTAACCCATTCACCCACATGGAAATGAAAACACATGTTACACCCCCAATGTTCATGAAGCAAATGAACCCATGTCCGTCACACACATATTTTCCAATTGAATGGGAAAACACACAACATGACATGCATGAAACCAATGAGATGAAACCACACAGTGAACAATGGAAAAAAAAATGTATTGGACAAAAATACGAATGCTAAAGAAAGAAAACTAACTACAATGTAAATGTGAAAAAATAAGCTGCATGTCCGCATAAAAACACAAAAGTAGAAAATCAAATCCAAAACAATTTTGTCCAAAGTGAAATGTAAAAACTCTCCATGCAACAAAGAACTATGTACAAAAATAACAAGGGTCCATCATCACAACTGAACTAAGGAAACCTCCTAAAAAACCTACCTAAATATCAACTATATACAAAAAGTGGAGCAGTGTCCGTCGACTCCAAATCATAAGAAAAAACAAAGGAAACCTAAAACTAAAGAACTATATACAAAGGCGGCGGGCAAGTCCAGCGGCTCACTCCGTGGTGTTCCGGGCCAGGGCATCATCGAACTCCTGTTCGATGTCCCGGAGGCGGTCCAGTTCCATGGCCCGAGGGTCCGCAGGGACGACGCCGTGTCCTCCTCCAACCCCCTGCGGATTGCCTCGAGGCACTCGGCCCGCCTCAGGGCCCTCCGCATGGAGTTCTCCGCCCTGACCATTGTGAGCCGCGCCTCTTCCGCCGGCCGCCGCTCCGCACCTATGGCGTGGCCCAACCGCTGCCACACGGAAGACACTCTCTGTCCTGGGTCCTCCTGCCCTCCGGCCGATGCCTGCCCCTCCGATGTCGAAGGCCCCAAGCCTTCATGGCTCCCACCATGTTGCTGCTGCTGCTCTGCCTCTGCCCGTGCACTGCCTCCTGCTGCCTGCACATCCTCCGCCGGCTGGGGTGCAGTTGTTGATGTGGCCACCCCTGCTGGACGTCCGACTCCCGACTGTGGCAGGGATGCCTCCTCCACCAGCCTGGCCGCACTGTCAGAGGCAGCTCCACAGGGCACCCAGGTGACTGATGGGTGGGAAGATGGCACAGAGGACGACTGGCGCGTAGGGGGTCCAGTTGAGGAGGGGGTCGGAACAAGCCCCATCAGACGGAGGAATCCGGTCTGGGTGACCTGTCCCAGCAGGCTGACGTGGTCAACGAGCCATTCGAGATGACGTGCAGTCTCTCCATGAAAAGACTGCAGGTCACCTTGCATGGCCCGTTGACGCAACGCCACACCAGCCAGGACAGGCTCAACCCGGACCTGGATAGCCACGTCCGCAGGCAGAGGAAGGCCAGTTGACGTCAGCTCATCCCCTGCCTGGAAACGGGTCTGGACGTAGGCATCCCTGCTGGTGCAAGATGATGCAGGGACAGGATCGGGGACAGGATTGCACACAGGCACCTCCGCGGCGGCGTGTGCTGCCTCCTGTCCCTGGTCCTGGACTGCACCACTAGCACCAGTGGGATCCCCACCTCCAGACCCCGTCTCTGGTGCTTGCACGGCCTCCTCCTCCACCAGACCCCCCACCAACCTGGATGACTCCGTGCCATCTTCCCCTGTTGGGCCCTGTGGGGTCCCAGCTGCCCCTTCTGCTGCCGAGGAGTCCAACTCCAACCTCCGCCTCTTGGACCTCCCCCCGGCAGCTGCGGCCTGGGACGCGGCACCGGACTCCTCACTCCCCGACGAGATGACAACACGGGAGGGGAGCCGGGCCTTGCGTCTCCGGCTGGCGGTCGGATCCCCGCCGCTGTGCTCCACAGCACCTTCTCCGCCCTCTTCATCAGTTGACGCTGCAGACAGGGAGAAACAAAACACAGGCATCAGGGCACTGTACAATGGACACATACACACATGACAGTTGCACATGAGTGGCATTGGCAAACCTCAGACATGTCATCACAATCCCCAACACACATGTCATTGCAACTCGCACACATGAGCCATACCACAGCCATATCGCAACTGCCACCACCATCCATACACATACAACAGCATGAGCAGCCAAAGGTGACCCAGACATCACATGCAACACAGGAAGTGCACCACACATGTACACACACCACCACACTTGCATGCATGTGTACACCTCTGCCAAGTGTGGCACTGTTCAGACGGGCATCCATGTCACACCTGCCAATCAGGCTTACACATACCGCAGTCACATGCATCCATGTTGCATCACTGTTGCACCCTTGTCAAATACACACACATGCACATGTACACAGTGCTCATACATGCAGCCCAAAACAACATACATGCGTGACATCACGGACATGTCTACTTACATACACATACATACAAACATGTGTGCACGCACAACTGCATTTGCCATGCAAGCCGACACACACAAGCACCATCCATGTCTCACACATTACAGCCCTCGCATGTGTCAGCCCCACGGCCATGTACACCCCCACCCATACTCGACCCCATACAAACAGATGTGCAGCCTGCACAATACCGATCACCACAAGCACTGCTCACAATCAGGATGCATGTACACTCACCGCTCGACTCCAGACGGGTCTGCTTCTCCAGGACCTGGACGTGGAGCGCGGGGGATATGCGTTCCAGGACCCCCATCTGTTCTTCCGACAAGTGGCCCCGGCGCCCCTTGGCATCCGCTGCCATCAAGAGGCGCCGGGCCTTGTTCAGGGTCCTGGACCTGAAGTCCTCCCAGCGCTTCCTGACATGTTGTAAGTCCCGGACTGCCACCCCCTCCGCGTTGATGGCAGTCACGATGTCAGTCCAGATCCGAGTCCGTCCTTCCTTGTCGGCGCGGGAACTTCCGAAGAGGGCATCATACTGCCCCAGGACTTGCTCCACCAGGACACCAACTTCGGTGGCACTGAAGCTGGTGCCCCTCTGCCTCTCTGGCCGGGGGTTGTCAGTGGTCCCAGATGGTGTTTGCCCCGACATGACAACCCCAGAGGCAGGAGTGGGTGGGCAACTGGGTCCTGGGGCTGGGCTGTGGAGCGATGGAATCCCAGTCGGGAGTCTTCGGTTCCAGCAGGGGTGGTCACAGCAACAGCACCCCTGGCTGATGTGCAGGCAGCAAATGGCAGTGCACGTGGGCAGCAGGCAGTCAGGCAGCAGCAGATCGTAGGTGGGAGCGTGCTCGGGGCTCTGGGGGGCAGTAGTTCGGCCTTCTGGGCAGGAGCGTGGTCTTCCGTGTGCTTACGCGTGGCCAGCTTGGTACGGAGTGATTTGGCACGTGAAAATCCTGCACGTCAGCGTGAAAATCGAGGAAAGGCCCTTAGCGCGTAAGCGCATCAGCACGCATACGCGATTCTATTGGACCAAAGGCCCTCAGCGCGTAAGCGCGTCTGTGACGTGACCCGCACGGGTGTTTCCCACACAGCATGTGATGACAGAGCACACGTGGAAAGACTGCACGTCAGAGTCTCATCGCGTGTGATTGGTGGAAATGGCCCTACACGCAGAAGTGACAAAGCGTGTAATTGGTGGAAATGTCCCTACACGCAGAAGTGACAAAGCGTGTAATTGGTGGAAATGGCCCTAGCGCGTACACGCCGCGTAAGTGATGCTGGACGTGTGGCCCTGTATAAAAGGTATGTGTAGAACACGTTTTCCTTGTACGTGCTTTTCGTGGAGAGCGAGTGGGTGAATTCTGTACTTCTTGTCGTTTCACACGCGATTTACTTCACGGCGTTTCAAGTTCGTATTCCCTGTTACCTCTGACAGCTTTTTCTCTTTTTTCGCTTTTACTGGTTTACCTGGGCCTGTTCCCTCAAACAGTGTTCCCTTCTACTGTTGTCCTGTCTCCTCAGACAGCGTACAAATCTTCTTTTGGCGGGGGTGTTGCCAACCAAACGTGCTCCTTTTACACGCTCGTTTACCAGGCAGACGGTGAGTCACGCACGTATCTAACATCTGTGCTTGCCCCGTGTGTAGCCTACCCCTTCAGAGGTCATTCTAGGCTGCGTGTGACACGCATACGTTCATTCTTGTGTTACTGGGTGCCACAGCGTAGTGCAGGTTTTACTTTCTGCACACGTGGTCTAGGAGGGGTTGCGTGCACGTCATCTCCCTTTTTTGGGGCTCCTGTGCGTAGCGTGACCCGTCATCTTTCCCCAGGGGTTACAATCAGCCTTGCAAGAGCACTAGGGTACAATTACCATCTGGTACCCAACCCCTTTGACCCCCTATTGCCCAGGACAATAGTTTCCAGCCACTCCCATACGCACATTTACATCAGTGCCATGGCTGGGAGGCGAGGATTCCGTAAGGGTGGCAAAGGTGGAAGAGCCACAAGTGGTGGCCGTGGTGGATCCGGTAGGGGACGTGGTCGTTACTTGCAGGGTGAGCCTGTCCCCCCATGTGTGGAGGACCAGTCAAGGGCACCCTTAATCCCCCCCCCCTCCCGTTGAGGCTGATGTGGCTGACACCATCCATGCTCAGCCCTTGTTGGACCAGCCCATTGTGGCACCAGATCTGGCTGACTCCATGGCTGACTTCCAGGTCAGCAGGCCTATGACACGTGCGCTGGTGCACGTTGATGTCACCATGCCACGTGCATCTGGGCCAGCAAGGTCATCTGCTGCACCAAGGAGGCAGGGCGGAGAGGCTGCAGGGGCAGCTGCGGCTCCATCCACCCCAGCCCTCACACACCCAGCCAGGACAGTGTCGGTCCTAGTCCATGCTGCTGACATTCCCCCTGACACCATCACACTAGAGCCAATGCCTGCACCTACTCCCATGCTGAGTGTGCAATCCCACACTCCTGATACAGAGTCCACCAGGGCTCCTGCCCCTAGTGTCCAGAGCGGCGCAGGACACTCAGGATCACCACCACCTTCCAAGCGGAAGAGGAAGAGTGCTCGTCCGGCACTGGCTGATGCCCCAGACATGGCTACACAGTCCGGCCCCAGGACCCAGTTGCCCACCCACACCTGCCTCTGGGGTTGCCATGTCGGGCACTTCCACATCTGGCACCAGTGGCAACCCCAGGCCAGAGGGGCAGAGGGGCACCAGCTTCACTGACAACGAAGTTGGTGTCCTGGTGGAGCATGTCCTGGGGCAGTATGATGCCCTCTTTGGATCGTCCCGCGCCAGCAAGGAAGGACGGGAGAGGATCTGGGCCGACTGTGTGGTTGCCATCAACGCGGAGGGGGTGGCAACCCGCAACGTCCTGAAGATCAAGAAGCGCTGGGAGGACTTGAGGTCCAGGACCCTTGTGAAGGGCCGGCGCCTCGTGGAGGGGGGCCGGGGCCGCATGAGTTCCATCCAGATGAGGGTCCTGGAACGCGTACGCCCAGCGCTCCACGCCCAGATCCTTGAGAGGGAGGCCCGTCTGGAGTTGAGCGGTAAGTGTCCAAGCATTACTGTGTGAGACAGGGCATGTTGCGGTGTGCTGGTTCTATGATACTTGCCTGTATGTGTGCCATAGGCCATGTATGCATGTATGTGTGCAGGGACATCATGGTAATGCATGTGCGACCAGTGATGTGTGACCCACATGGTTGTTGCATGTGTTCAAATGCCGCATGGGGAGCCCTATGCAGATTTTGAACATGAGAGCATGCCAGTCTCTGTACCTGGACATGGGTGGGGGTGAGGGATGGGTGCTGATGCCAGGTACATATATGGTAGCCATGTCTGTGTGCCTGACCTGCGTGTCTGTGACTTGTGCATGCCATGGATGCATGACACATGTGTGTGACAATGCACAGATTCAGTGAAGCAGCCAAATTACCCTTGTATCCGCTGTGTTTGGTGTGTTTGGGGCCAGATGGATGTGACTGAGGTGAAGTGTGTGCATGTGATAGGCATGAGCCATGATGCATGTGAGTTACATATCATTGAATGTTTCAAGAGTCCATTGGACATGCATGGAAATGTCCATGGCATGCACCATGCCTGTTACTGTGTGTGTTTTGCCTGGACTGACCCATGTGTTGTGGAGGGACATGATGGAAGTGTACTTTGACAGTGGTGCTCATCTGCTATTGCTTCCTGTCTAGGGGACCATTGTACAGTGCCCTGATGCTTGTGTTCTTTGTCTCCCTCTACGCAGCGGCTAGTGAAGAAGAGGGCGGAGACGGTGCTGTGGAGCAAGGCGGCGGGGATGCCCCCACGGCTGCAGCGGAAGGGGTGGGTGAGCCCCCACAGGGGCCTGCTACGGTGGGAGACGGTGAGGAGCCATCCAGGTTGGTGGTTTGCACAGAGGAGGAGGAGGCCGCCACTGGGGCACACATGGGGCCTGGTGGGGGCATCCCTGCTGGTGCAAGTGGTGCAGTCCAGGGCCAGGGGCAGGAGGCAGCACAGGTCACCGTGGAGGGGCCTGTGCATGTCGCTGTCCCTGACCCTGTGAGTGCACCACCATGCACCAGCAGGGATGCCCCGTCCCAGGCCCGTCCGCAGGTAGAGGGGATGTCCATGTCACCTGACTCCACCCCACCTGCGGACGTGGGAACCCCTGGCCATGTGGAGAAGGTCCTGATTGGGGTCGCGATGCGCACGGCTGTGATTCGTGATGCCGTGCGTGCTTCCCGGGAGGAGGACGCACGTCATCACGAAGTGCACCGTGCCGACGTGGCCCAATTGGGATCGGCCATGTTCGGGGGTTTCCTGCATGTGTTGTCCAATCTGGCGGCCCTCTCCTCCTCTGTGCAGGCTATACACCAGTCGTTCTCCTTGCCGTCTTCCGGCCCAGATGCCACCAGGGCCCCCTGTGGACCTGCCCCGACCAATGCAGCCAGCTCGGTGGGGATCCCATCCCTGCCACAGTTGGGAGTCGGAGGTCCAGCAGGGGTGGACAACACAGCAACTGGACCTCAGCAGATGGAAGATGTGACAGCATCATCGGGCAGGGCACGTGCACGACGGCGTCGGTGGTTTCCATCAGCCTGGATGCCGTCGTGCTGGCAGAGGCAGTGGCGTCGGAGGCAGCAGCAGGCTAGACGTGGGAGGCATCATGGCTCGGGGCCTTCAAGATCAGAGGGGCAGGCATCGGCCGGAGGGCAGGGCAACCCTGGGATGGTGGTGTCTTCCGTGTGGGAGCAGTTGGTCCAGCGGATAGGTGCGGAGCGGCAGCGGGCGGAAGAGGAGCGGCTCACCATGGTCAGGGCGGAGTTCTCCATGCGTCGGGCGTTGAGGCGGGCTGAGTGCCTCGAGGAAGCTCGCAGGGAGTTTGAGCTGGACATGGGGTTATCCCTGCGAGACCTCGGGGCCAGGACAGAGTCCCGCCTCCAGGACATCGACATGGAGTTCGATGATGCCCTGGCCAGCAACATCACCGAGTGAGCCGCAGGACTTGCCCGCTGCCTTTGTATATAGTTATTTAGTTAGTTAGTGTTAGGTTTCCTTTATTAATTTTTTTATTTTTGGACCGCTCGCACAATGGCCACTTCTTTGTATATATTATTTTCATTAGGTAGTAGTAGGTTTCATTTATGGTGTTGGGCTCATGGACCCTGGAATTTTCGTGTATATAGTTTGCTTATTGAAGAAACATTTTTTTTATTAATTATTGTGTTCACCATGAGGAAATGGTTTTTCATTATTTTTCTTCCACATGATTTTGCTTTGGACAAAATTTGTTTTTGGATTACTTTGTTTTGTTTTTTTTTACATTTGTTCTCGGACATGGACCATTTATTTTGTTATCCCCATTGTTGTATGTTTGATTTTTTTACTTATTTTTCATCTTTAATACATGTTTTTTTAACTTTCACTTGTGGTATTTTCTCATTGGTTTCATACATGTCATGATATGGGTTTTGACATTCACTTGCACCCATTGTGTATGTGTGTGTGACGGACATGTGTTCATTTACAGACTTGCCATTGGGGTTGTATCATGTAATTGCATTCACTATGTGGGTGGATGCAATCCTTGCCTGGGTGTTTGTGCTGGGTATGCTGGCCATTACTGCCATGGTTGAGTATCGTCAGGACCTGGGGGCAGGGGGACATGTGTGGGTGCCTGGTGGAGGGTGCCCCTGCACTGCTGTGGTGTGGGGGGTGGTGGGAGACATGAGTGGGGGCCTGGTGGAGGGTGACCCTGGTGGCTGGGGGGTGGGGGTGGTGGGAGACATGTGTGGGTGCCTGGTGGAGGGTGCCCCTGCACTGCTAGGGTGTGGGGGGTGGTGGGAGACATGAGTGGGGGCCTGGTGGAGGGTGACCCTGGTGGCTGGGTTGTGGGGGGTGGTGGGAGACATGAGTGGGGGCCTGGTGGAGGGTGACCCTGGTGGCTGGGGTGTGGGGGGTGGTGGGAGACATGAGTGGGGGCCTGGTGGAGGGTGACCCTGGTGGCTGGGGTGTGGGGGGTGGTTGGAGACATGAGTGGGGGCCTGGTGGAGGGTGACCCTGGTGGCTGGTGGGTGGGGGTGGTGGGAGACATGGGTGGGGGCCTGGTGGAGGGTGACCCTGGTGGCTGGGGGGTGGGGGTGGTGGGAGACATGAGTGGGGGCCTGGTGGAGGGTGACCCTGGTGGCTGGGGGGTGGGGGTGGTGGGAGACATGAGTGGGGGCCTGGTGGAGGGTGACCCTGGTGGCTGGGGGGTGGGGCAGGTGGGAGACATGAGTGGGGGCCTGGTGGAGGGTGACCCTGGTGGCTGGGGTGTGGGGGGTGGTGGGAGACATGAGTGGGGGCCTGGTGGAGGGTGACCCTGGTGGCTGGGGTGTGGGGGGTGGTTGGAGACATGAGTGGGGGCCTGGTGGAGGGTGACCCTGGTGGCTGGGGGGTGGGGGTGGTGGGTGACATGAGTGGGGGCCTGGTGGAGGCTGCCCCTGCACTGCTGGGGTGTGGGGGTGGTGGGTGACATGAGTGGGGGCCTGGTGGAGGGTGACCCTGGTGGCTGGGGGTGGTGGGTGACATGAGTGGGGGCCTGGTGGAGGGTGCCCCTGCACTGCTGGGGGGTGGGGGTGGTGGGTGACATGGGTGGGGGCCTGGTGGAGGGTGACCCTGGTGGCTGGGGGGTGGGGGTGGTAGGAGACATGAGTTGGACATGGGTGGGGGCCTGCTGGCAGGTGCCCCACAGTGCTGGGGGGTGGGGGTGCAAGGGGACATGAATTGGTGTTCATTAGTTCAAGGAGACATGTGCCTTTGCTGGGGGGCATGCCCATGTTGGGTGGGCTGCCTGCGGGACATGACCAGGGATGCAGGGTAGTCCCCTGTGGTGTGGGCTGCCTGCAGGGGCCGTGGAGGGTGTACAGGGTACACCTGGGAGGACCCACACTGTCAAATCACATGTGGGACTCCCCGGCACCCCTGAAATACACGTACCGTGCAGAAATCGCATGTAAAACTTCCCGCGCACCCCTGAAATACACGCGCACAGGCTATTCGCGTGTGGAACTTCCCGCGCACCCCTGAAATACACGCGCCCAGGCTATTCGCGTGTAAAACTTCCCGCGCACCCCTGAAATACACGGGCACAGGCTATTCGCGTGTGGAACTTCCCGCGCACCCCTGAAATACACGTAGCCCGCTCCCCCAGGCCCGATCGCGTGTGAAACTTCATGCGAACCCCTGAAATACACGTAGCACGCTCACCCAGGCCCGATCGCGTGAGAAACTTCACGCGAACCCCTGAAATACACGTAGCCCGCTCCCCCAGGCCCGATCGCGTGAATGACTTCACGCGCACCCCTGAAATACACGCGCCCAGGCTATTCGCGTGTGGAACTTCCCGCGCACCCCTCAAATACACGCGCCCAGGCTATTTGCGTGTGGTACTTCCCGCGCACCCCTCAAATACAGGTGCCCAGGCTATTCGCGTGTGGAACTTCCCGCGCACCCCTGAAATACACGCGCCCAGGCTATTTGCGTGTGGAACTTCCCGCGCACCCCTCAAATACAGGCGCCCAGGCTATTCGCGTGTGGAACTTCCCGCGCACCCCTGAAATACACGCGCCCAGGCTATTCGCATGTGGAACTTCTCACGCACCCCTGGAATACACGTAGCCCGCTCCCCCAGGCCCGATCGCGTGAGGAACTTCACGCGAACCCCTGTAATACACGTAGCCCGCTCCCCCAGGCCCGATCGCGTGTGAAACTTCACGCGAACCCCTGAAATACACGTAGCACGCTCCCCCAGGCCCGATCGCGTGAGAAACTTCACGCGAACCCCTGAAATACACGTAGCCCGCTCCCCCAGGCCCGATCGCGTGAGTGACTTCACGCGAACCCCTGTGATGCACGTACCCTGCTGAAATCGCGTGTGAGACTTCCCGCGCACCCCGGTATACACGCACACGTATTTTTTGTCAGCGGGTTTCCGTGTTTGTGGGTACCCCTTTGCACGTCATTTTTCCTGGAGGGCCACAGTATGGGACATTCATCCTGGCAGTATATAGGTGCTATTTGTTGGCGCACCTTTTGGCGCACATTTCTTACAGCCGCAGAGACGCTACCGCCTGCTTTCTTGTGGCGGTCGTGTTTGTGCCTGTGCGCTGGTTTGAGCGTGCGCTTTTTTCCCCTATTCTATTCCATGAATACGTGTTGTAGGCGAGCGTGTGGGCATTCCGCGCACTTGTGCCCTGTACTTCCCCCGTGACGCCCACGTTTTGGCAAGTTGTTCCCCATTCCGAGTGTTACGCCCGTGTTCCGCCTACTTTTGTTGCGTGCGCCGCGCTATGTGCGAATTTCGCTGTGGCCTGTGCGATTTTCGCTGTGACCTGGCGCACGCTGTTAGATGGCCTGTGCGCCAACGTGAGCCGCGCACTTTTTTATCGCACATCCGCTGGTTTTCTCGCGCACGGCCTTCCATGAATCGACGTGCGCTGCTTTTCGTGCGATTTTCGCACTTGCACTGCGATTTTCGCTATTCCACTGCGATTCGCACGTTTTTGCCCACTTGCGCCGCGCTAATTATTCCATGAATCGGCCTGATAGTATTTTTCAAAATGATCAATAGAAACAAGAAAGATAAAGCGTTGGTATAGGACCAGCACATTATAAAACAAGTTGATGAACAAAGTAAGCTCCAAATTTTATACAAGGATCAATAAAGTACTTCCTAAAACTAGGCATTACAAAGATAACAAATGAAGGGAGGAAGGTAAAATATATTTGGTGTTTATAAAAATAGAATAGATATCTAGACATATGACTTGATTTGTCTTGAAAAGGCATGGTTACAGTCAAGATATTTGGGATATATTTTACATTGATTAAGTGTTAATATAATTTAAATAATTTGTAAAGAGATACCATTTCTTCTCATGTTGAATAGAGAGAGAAGGTGTGTAGGCATTATATTTCTCCATTCTATGATATCACAAATGCTATTCCACCATCCTTTAATAGAAACCTTTGTAAAGTATTTCCAGTTAGAAGTTATTAAACATATTGCAATATGAATGAACAGATCAAATATAAGAAAAGATGACTTCATTTTCCCTGCATTGATAGCAAGAGACATCCCAATAGGATATTGGTTAGAGTTAAAGGAATTGATATTTTGAAAATAGGTTCAACAACAGTCCATATCTGGTACCAAAACATTTTCAATAGGGAGCATTCAAAGAACATGTATTTTAAAAGAACCAGTAGCCAATTTCAAATAACATATATTTTAAAAGAACCAGTAGCCAAATAGCAAGAGAACACAAATCATTGTTAGAAAACTTGGATATAAACTTGGACTTAAATATTTTCAAAGGGGTAATAAAGACTCCATGTGTAAAGTAATATAACGTGTGGGTTACATTTGCAGAAACTGATACAATTTTAATCTTGGTCCAAATTATAGACCACATTTCATCATCAAATTGTATTCCACAATCATCCTCCAAAAGCAATTCTGATTACCATTTAACATTAGCAATTATTCTTTCTTTTAGAATGTTATACAAAATTGGAGGCTTTAAAGTAATCAAGGGATTCCATGTGATGTAATCTAATAGTGTCCAAAACCAGTTTATTAATATAATTTCTACACGTGGAATCCAAGGAAGCATTCATTAGACTGAAATAATGATTAGAAGTAAAACCTGGTGTAGCAAATGTACTTTCAAATTCCTTTGAGGTGAAGATACCTTATCCTATATTAATTTGATTTGTGAATTTTACTCCTTCGCTGAGCCATGTTTTTCAAAGAATAGGTCTTTTGTTTATGATTATATTTTATTACACCATATGAAAGTATATAACGCTGTTGATGGCTTATCAAACTGATGACATAGTAAATCCCTCAAATAAGGGATAGTGAAATAAATAATTTTGGAGAATCCTGCTCTAGAACTACTAAACATATATATTGCGTCTTTGATATCAAAAGGTATAACTAAACATTTTTCTACTATCAATCAATTGGGTACATTCAATTCAAACAATCTCGCAATAAAGCTAAGAGCCTGCGCTAGACACCCAGAATGATAAGTCACAATTACATTTATAAAGACATTTCTCTTACGTCAACTAAGAAAGTAAATACAAAAAACAAACTTTCAGTTTCAATGCACTTGTCAAATTGAAGAGTTTTTTTTTTAAAATACACTCTTTTAGAAACGCATATGAGTGCATTTTGTTCTTGCAAACATATTATTCACATATATATGGAAAATAGCCACCAAAGGAAGGCTCCAGAGACTGATCACATACTTAGACCCAGACGAAAGCCCTCAAGTGACTCATCTACTCGTACGTACCGGACGAACCATATCCAGACCGGCAGACGCACTTAGATAGAATTGTGAACATTAGCCTGCGTCGCATCTAGATAGGACTTTGAATGTTAGCATGCCCGCACCTAGAAAGAAATATGAATGTTAGCATGTCCACGCTTGGATGGAACTGTGGATATTGGCCAGCGTCGCATCTAGACAGGACTGTGAATGTTAGCATACCCGCACTTGGGTGAAACCTGAATGTCAGCATGTCCACACTTGGATAGAGTTGTGAATGTTGGCCTGCGTCACGTCTGGATGATACTTTGAGTGTTAGCATGCCCGCACCTATGTGAAACCTGAAGACTAGCATATGCCACACTTAGAATTGTGAACATTAGCCTGCGTCGCATGTGGATGGGATTGATTCAAGGGTGGCATGCCCGCGCCTAGATGAAGCTTGAATGTCAGCATGTGCCACACTTAGACTTGTGAACACCAGCCTGCGTAGCACCTAGATAGAATTGTGAATGTTGGCGTGCCCACATTTAAACAGATTTCTAAACGCTGGCCTGCGCCGCATCTAGATGGGATTGTGAATGTTGGCATTCCCACACCTGGATGGAATTCTAAACATTGGCCTGTGCTGCATCTAGATAGGATTGTGAAGTGCCACACTTGGACACAATTGTGAATGTTAGCACACTAAAGGTCAGGTAACTTACTAACCAATATAGGCTCAAACTCTGCATACCTATCTCACTCAAAAAACTCACACAACCATCTCTCGCACAACCAGCCGCATGCACTTCACAACACTGCAACAACACATAAGCCGGAGCAACAGCACACGCGGACTGACACCGATCCAATACTCGCACCAAAGCTCAGCACCCGGTGTATACCGAGTTGAAGCTGCCAACAGAACACCACTCCTCTCACTATCCTACTCCCTCTTCACCTTACTAACCCATCCCACCTTATCGTTTACAGATCCGCCAGAGCGCCTGGGGACCAATTCCGTTGGTGATGGTGTGCGGTACAAATACCTTTAACATTTAACATATATCAGAATAAATATGTAATCTGTGTTTAGAGCAGTAGCCTGGCTATCATACCATGTTTCACACGGAAGGTAAAACTCTCGGTGCAGCAGATCCCCTATTGCAGGGAAGCGGTTGTTGGCTTTATGATAATGTGTGAATTAATATGTTTGCCAGAACAAAATATGCACTTATATGTTTATAAAAAATGTGTATTTTATTTTTTAAACTTCAATGTGAGTCGCACTTTGAAACTGAATGTTTGTTTTTTGTGATGGGTACATCAACGTGCTCATTTGGTACCAATGTTGAGCCTTCTTTAGAATAAAGGCCTTATGATAGTTCCTGTAGTTAGGGTATCCTACACAACCACGATCATATGGGTTTTTGAGTTTACTGTATGCAATTCTTTTCTTTTTCTTAAGACCCCACAGGAAGTCTATATGTATCATATTAATAGAATTAAAAAAGGAAGCTGGTAAAGGAATGTGAACCATTTGTAGGTAATATAATACTACTGGCCTAAACATAATTTGAAATGCCTCTAATCTTCCCCACCAAGATAAGAATAGCAGGGACTATGACGCAGCTGAGTCATGTAATTTCGATTGCAGATTTTGCAGATTTATCTTAATTATTTAAAAAAGTGAGGAAGCAATTAAAATTCCCAAACATTTAAGAGAAACTGGACACGATTTCAGACCGGAATTGTCAAAATCTTGTTTGATACAAAAAGGGTTAAGTGGAAGCATCTCAGATGTGTTCTTATTTAACTTATTGCTCGAGTAATATGATAACATATACATATTTTTTAATAAGCTTGGAAAAGTTGAATCTGAATTACTTAAAAAATCATAACATCATTAGCATATACAGCTAGTTTAGTTTCACTTTGGGTTATCCTTGTTTATATGTATTAACGCCAAAAAGGGTTCCAAGACCAAAACAAATCGAATTTACGACAGGTGGAGAGGCCTTGCCTGGTGCCCCTATGAAGCGAGAACATCGAGGGAAAATGGGCATTAATAAAAAGAGATGCTTTTGGGTCAGAGTATAAAAGTGTACCTAGTAGAATAAAGCCATCTCCAATACCATGCCATTTCAAAGCCTCAAATAGATAATCCCATTTTACTCAATCAAATGCTTTCTCCGTGTCAAGTACTATTGCCATGTATCTGTTGATTGATTTTTATTATTTATACAATTAAGCATATTCTAAAAGAGTCTTGCATTAGCACAAATATTTCTTCCGTTAACAAACCCTACCTGATCTGGTTTAATTACCTTAGGAGTAAAGAATATTATTCTGTTGGCTAAAATGTCTGCAAACATTTTGCAATCAGAATTACTTAATTAAATTGGTCTATCATTTTTGGGTAGCTCGTTATCTTTAACATGTTTAGGCAATAGAATCTGAAGAGCTTCACTACATGTACCAGAAGTCGCACCAATCTTAGAGAAATATATACATAAGTAATCTAATTTTGGTGTCAGGGTTGAAGAAAAGTGTGCAAAGAAGTATATAGAAGAACTGTCAGGCCCAGGTGCTTTACCTTTCCTAAGGCCTTTTTAAAGCTCTGGAGGTTTCATTTTCATGGATAGGTTAGTTTGGACTGCTTAGATTAATATCTGAGGGCTTTCTTTTCACAAGATAAAAGACATTCTTAGAATGAATATTTGACTGTGTGTGATCTGAAGAATACTATTTCTCGTAGAACTTAGTAAAAACATTCAAAATATCCTTTTCCGATGATAACAATGAACTCTGCTCATCTTTGATACTAGAGATTCTAGACCTTTTCTTTTTTGATTTGGAGATATGAAGCAAGCACCTTACTTGCTTTATTTGAAGTTTGATGTCTTATTCATAAAAGTGTAGTACAACACCACAAGCTTGCTCTGTTAGTTTTTTATTAATAGTAAAATGAAGAGAGGGGATCTCTTTAAGGAGATTATCTCCTTGCATGATATTCTTTTCTAAATCCCACAGTTTGTTATAAAGATTACCAAGTTCTTTTTTAACCTCCTTCATTTTTTAGCTATATCTGATGTAATATGTACAGGGAAATCAGCCTTAAACGCATCCCAATTGTTTACCCGAGAAATATCCTCATCTTTATTCAGTTGAAAGAAAATCTGGTGACATTCAAGATATGATTTTTCAAAATGTTTTCCCTCCAATAATTAATTATTGAATCTCCATCTATTGATACCTTTCCCACAGTTGAGTGCACGCCTTTTAAAGTAGAAAGCTCTGCACACCCACCAAATACCCTTCTTGGGTCTTTCCGGCCAGCTCCTCTTGGGTTTGTGTATTGAGAGGAATAGACAATTCTGTATAGAGGTGTTCCCATTGAGTTTGCTAACCCTGGATGAATGCACCCCGATCCGGCTCTCCATTCAAGTAAGAGCTCTGTTGATGGTCTTCGGGAGTATAGCTTAGGGGCAACACCTTTGTCTTGGAAACAAGACAACGCAGGGTAACACATATTGGATTCCCGGTCCCTGGTCTCCGGTATTAAGCATGCTATAAAAGATGAATTAATATTAGTTTCTGTACACATTTTCATCTAGTTTTTTATATATCCATGGGCCTCATTCCAAGTCTGGCGGTGCGGAAATAAGGGTGCCAGTAGCAACGTAACAGCACCCTTTACGGACCGCCAGACCATGAGATTGCCTGCAGGGGCCGGATCTCCCGACAGGTCTGACCTGCAAGTAATACCGGCCCCTGCAGGCTTGGTTTTCACGGAAGCACCGGCACTGTTAGCAACAGTGCTGGTGCTTCCATGTCTTATGGAACTCTACAGGAATGGGGACTTACAGTTTCCACCACCTGACATCCTGGCCCAGGACATCAGGCGGCGGAAAAAGTATTACAAAGTCGGCGGCAAACCCGGCGACCTCGTAATGAGGCGTGTTATATATGCATTCTGGCATGAGAAGCTCCAGCAGCCAAATGTTTATGTCTAACACATTTAACAATCTACATCCCTATGTGAACCCTCTATACAAGCACAATGAACAGATTATTTTGCATTGTTCAGAGCCCATACCTCCTTATTGGCAGGAACAATGTTCACCTTTTTTGTATCAGTTCACAGTTTTCACCTGGGATTGTTAGATATGAGGTATTGGAATGCCAAATGAGACTGCGTATTACATTTACCATTGTCTCAAGTTTTGGGAGCATGGGTGGGTACAATGCAATGATGGTGGCAAGTGCAGTGAATGTGAACCATTAATTTGGTACTGTATTCTGCCCGAGACATAGGGCCTCATTACGACCCTGGCGGAAAGGGGTTTGCGGCAGCGTTAGCTGCGCCAACCCCTTTCCGCCAATTACGAGTTCCCTTTCCGCCATGGCGGTTTTTACACCTGCTTTTAGCGGGTGTAAAAATCCATGGCGGTAAGGGAACTTGGTGTTAAGTACGCCACCGTAATTTACGGTGGCGTAATTAACGGCTTTCCCCACTCCCATTATGCCCTATGGGGCAAAAATGGGAATGGGGAAGGGTAAATGGGGATTGGGGATTTACCGCCCCGCCAAGGTCGGAATGGGGCGGTAAATCCCCTTACCGCCATGGCGTTAACGTAGTTAGCGCCATGGCGGTAAAGTCACGGCCCTGACGGTAACTTACCACCAGGGTCGTAATGAGGCCCATAGACATAAAGAACTAGTGGTCACATCCAAAAAGCACTGAACAAGGTTTGAAGACTTATGAATTGCAGACTACCTTTTTTCACTTTCAATGTACAGCTCTCCATTTTATTTAGCGCGATTTTTGCAGATAAAAATACATTTAAAATGCGTAAATGCACTAACCGGTCTGTCCACTCACTTTGGATGTCATTTTGTTCATAAGGCTCTGATCAATCTGCTTTGTTTGTCTTGCAGCTTCCCGCGGCAGTGGGGGAAAGCCTTCCTCCAGGGTGTGTGGACACTGCCGTCCGCAGCTGTTTCCACGGGGTAGGTTCCGCCGGGCATTGTGGTGTCCCCCTTGATCTTTGCTGCAAGGGCCTCAGCTCCTTCCTTCTGGGCTTGCAGATTTATACATACTTTCCTGGGGCAAACATGAAATCATACAAATGCCTGGGCAGCTCAACATGTATAGTCCGTGGGTATGTTATTTTACTGCTGCCATGTCCGTGGACTCGTGCTGCTCTGGGAGCTGTAAATGCTTAGAGCAGAAGACCGAACAGTGCAAGATTGCTTTGCTATTGTGTTGTCTCATGCAGATCGCAAGCAAACAGTCTTGGATTATGTGATTTCTTCGAAAATATTTTACCTAATGGAAATTTCACCAAATCCATTTCACCAAAAAACGAAATTCACTTTTTACTTTTTCTGTTTTGTTTTATAATGCGGGGGAGACCCCCACACCCCTCCCTCTGCACTCCCTACCCTAACTTATCCCCTTACCCCACACCCCAGCTATTATACATTATACATATACCACTTTACCTATAATTTTCGGTGAAATAAATTCAGTGAAAGCTCATTAGGTAAATTTGTATTTGTTGAAATCTAGGTATACAAACAGGCTCGAGGGGATGGGTCTGGGTATTTTGGGCAAGCTGTCTGTTCAGATGTGGTCTTTGTGTAGCCTGAGATGCAAACCCATGCTTTATGTCTAAGGACCTCATTACACGGACGGCGGTAAGGGTTAACGGTCACCGTGAATGGTACCGGTGACCGTTAACCCTTACCGCCTTACTACGAGGTCCCTTTGCGGGTTGGAGACTTTAACGCCTGCTTTTTGCAGGCGTTAAAAACCAACCCGCAAAGGGACCAGGGAGCTAATTACGGTACCGGAATTTGCAGTGCCGTAATTAGCACCTTCCCCATTTCCATTATGCCCTATGGGGCAAAAATGGGAATGGGGAAGGGCAATGGGGGAAGGGGGAATTACCGTCCCACCAACCTTGGAATAGGGCGGTAATTCCCCTTTCCTCCAAGGCGGTGCCGGTATTTTACCGGCATGGACCAAGGTGCTAATAGCACATTGGTCCACCGCCGTCTGTGTAATGAGGCCCTAAGTCTTCTGTATTGCGACTGAGTTCTGTGTTCGTGGGTGTTGTCTGAAAGCTAGCATCTTCGCCTCAAGTGCGTATATGTGTTGTGATCTGCTTGAGTATATGTGTGTTCGGTCTGTGCATTGTGGTCACTCTGGTCCCTGTGTTTGGTGCGGTGAGCTGTGCTGTAAGGAATGGTAGCAGAAAGATCAGGGCTAGTATGGAGCTGTTTAAATACCAACTAGCATAATGACTCCAGGTGTAGTCAAAGGACCATGTATTAAGAGGGGAGTGCAGCGATACCTAGAAGCACTTGTATACAGGCGCGTTACAAATGCCATATCATATCATACCGGGTGCAATCATAGAACAGTCTCCCAATGAGGAGTTGTCCCATTCCATCAACATTATTTTGAAATAATTAGTAGTTGAAAGGCTTTGCTATGCAACTCACAGCAAATGACATCATACGGCTTCTTCTTACAGCAAATGACGAGCTACTGCACCTTATTTTTACCAAACATTATCGAAAGTCAACACTGCGTCACGTTATTGTTCAATGATTCAATAACAATCCAATGTACAAATGAAAAGGTAAAAACAAAGTGTGAAGATGATACATTTTACATTGTAAGTATTGCCATCAGTAATAATGAAGAAGAAAGTACATCCCGCCTAGAAACACCTGTGCACAGGCACGTCATAAATGCCACACACATCACATCATAGCAATAAAGTAAACCAAAGAAGTTCTCGTGCCACTTCATTCTTAAATTGGAATTTGTGTGCAAAGGATTTAAATATGTTCCCCCAAAAAAAGTAAATACCCTTTGAAATGAGACATGATGAAATGGTGAAGCAAATTCCATACCCCACCACCCTAAAAGTAATTCCCAAGCACCTCTTCGTGACCACATACGCCTTTAGTGTCTATACAGAAGTTGAGGCGGTGCAGGTTGTCCAAAGTGTTCTTCTCATGTCATGTCAACAACCATAACTGGGCGTTTCCTCTGAAATGTCACTCTTTTTGCCTGCGCGCCCCTCAGTCACACAGCTCAATGCCCTTATGACCTTAAACTGTCAAATATCTGTGAAGGACGAGCAATTCACTTTTTTTAAAATGCCAAATGAACAATTGGGGCCTCATTACACGGTAGGTGGTAAGGGTTTACCGGTACCGGTATTTTACCGGTACCGGTAAACCCTTACCGCCTTACTACGAGGTCCCTTTGCGGGTTAGAGAATTTAACACCTGCTTTTTGCAGGCGTTAAAAACCAACCCGCAAAGGAACCAGGGAGCTAATTACGGTACCGCAATTTGTGGTGCCGTAATTAGCACCTTCCCCATTCCCATTATGTCCTATGGGGCACAAATGGGAATGGGGAAGGGCAATGGGGAAAGGGGGAATTACCGCCCCACCAACCTTGGAATAGGGCGGTAATTCCCCTTTCCACCAAGGCGGTGCGGGATATTACCGGCATGGACGGTCCACCGCCGTCCGTGTAATGAGGCCCTAAGACATTTGAAATGGTTATTTTTGATAAACTATTTTTAGAAAATGACGCCTTATTAAAACTACATTCTTTCTTTTTTACTGCCTTCAATTTTATTGAACGCTATTGTCTTTTTTTTGTTGAATTCGAGCTCATATTGCAAGATACAGCCAGACATATTACGTATTTTCATTTTTGATTTATATAGTGTGGAAAGTCAGCAAACACATAACACAAGCATCTTACTAGAATGTTCTATGTAGCACATAGCTGCCAAGTTTCCCAGTTCAATGCAGACTCTTGGAGCCAGTCCTGATTGTTTTTTTGCACTTCATGCTGGGTCTTGTCGGCCCACCCTTGCAATTGGATAAACTAAACTACAAATTCCAGCATGCAATTGGAAACAAAAACCAGGACTGGCTCGAGGTGTCACGCACGGAACTGGGAAACTTGGCAGGGATGGCAGAATGAGCATACCCAGTCAGCGAGCAACTTGCTAGCATACAGAAAAGAAAATGTTTCAAGTCTTGCACCCGTGATACGATTGTGCAATTCGCCTTATTACTCCAGGCTTACATTGTCTGAGAAGCAAACATATACTTCAGTGCAACGAAGGGAACATGATCCACAGTTAAAAATAACAAATTGACAATAACATGCTAAGAAATGATAGGAACGCACGCCCCATCCCCCCTCTTACATGGCATAGCACAAAGCATTGGAGAGGTTATTGAGAGGACAATGCGGGACATTTTTCATATTGAGGGCAGGTTTCTCCTTCTTCTACTTTTTCTTTTTCTTTTTCTTCTTCTTCTCTTTTTAGACTGTTTATGACCAGCCATGTGTTCTGTTTTTTTATTTTCCTTTGGGTGCCATTCTCATTACTCTCACCAATCACATGCTTCTCTGTGCTCTGTCTGAGGACAATTCAATGTATTTCATGTATCACCCTCTTCTTCAAGTAATGGCTCCCCTCAAACACCTCGGTCCACACACCCTCCACTCCCCACCCTGCCTGAGACTGGGTGATGTGAACCCGCCTGTTTCCTCCCTTGGTTCCTTGTAGTTTCCTTAGCAGACAAATTGCACACCTTCTCCCTGCCCTGATGTTAGCTCCTCACTCCCTTGTTTCTCTGCCTGCCTCACCATGTTCTTCCATCTTTGATTGTAAAGTGTCCCATTGATTCTCGAAGCTGGGACTGCGCTCAATAAATACTCAAATAATAATAATAAAAATAATATTAATAATAATTAACCTCTTATTTCTTTGACATGTATTTCTCAGTACTTTCATACCCCCATTTAACAACTTACACAATTTTCCCTGAACACACTCCTGATCTTGTCTGTGTAGTGCCAATAAGTCACAGGACAATACAGACCACAGTTCATGCAGTACAGTCATTACTGGAAAGGTGATCCACATTTAGGCACAAGTGGAAAACATATGAGGTATGAAAAACAAAACCCCATCAATTAGAAATAAATAATGTAAGGGTTAATTTGCAGCATGTAGAATAAATAGGGCATGCGTGCCAAGTTGACCTGCAGAATGTGACTGGGAGTGGGAGTGCAAGGCACAAAAAAAGTTTTGTTAAAATGGGATTGTAGAGTGTTGTGTTAGCATCTAGACGTTTTCTGGAAGTTATGCTTTAAGGGGTGATTTCAAACTGGTGTGAGGGGCTGTTGACTCTGTAGTGATTTGTTCTGGAAGATGCAGTAAAAGGACCGAAAGAGGGGCAGAGACAGGAAAGGAAGTTGGATGAGACAGAGGATGTGTGTAGAAGGAAGTTGTTGCCGAGGAGAGTGCATGGGTTGGATTGTCACAGGCGATGCTACATTTTATTTTATTTATTTTATTGGGAATTTGTAAGGATACATCAAGTAATTGTGTTTCAAAGCGCCCACAGGCCGAAGGGAACAAGGGAACAGCAAGACAATGGGCCTCATCACAAGTTTGCCGGTCTGGAAACAAGGGTGACAGTAAGCTCACCGACACCCTTGTTTCTGGACCGGCAAACTAGGATTCTGCCTGCCGGGGCAGCTGTGCCCAACAAGTCTGACCATGCCGAGCGTAGCTGCCATGGTAGGTAGACCGGTCACGGAAGCGCTGGCACCGTTAAAAACAGTGCCGGCGCTTCCGTGTCCCCACTCCCATAGTGTCCTCCTGGACTCTATGGGAATGGGGACTTACATTTTACCGGCACCTGACTTCCCGAGCCACTGGACTTGTAATCTCCCGGTGGCACAGGGAAGCCAGATGTCGCTAAAGGTTTACGAGTCTGGCGGCAACCCGCCGCTAGCACCGGGCCGGACTCGTAATGAGGCCCAATGCAATATGATAGCAGTGATGAGCAAAATACAAAAAGCGGTCCTACTAGGCCTTGTGGACATTCGAAGCGTGCAAGTATAGAGAGAGAGAAGGGATAGGGGAAGGGGGTAAGTGCTAGAGGTTCCACAGAGGGGGAAGTGCCAGAGAGCCATTTGAAAAGTCAACAGGTGAGTGCCAGATAGTGGCCACTTGGTGGTAGAGGGGTCACTAGCCAATACAATAAGTTGAGGCCTGTGAGACATCACAGGCCAGTGGTGCCTGAAGACAAGTGCAGAGGAAGGCCGGATGCTGCAGGTGATTGGACAGAAGGCCAGGACCCCGGAGGACACATAAGTGCCCAGACCACCAATCACAGCGACTGTGGGGTTTAGCACGGGAGGGAGAGAGGGAAGGAGGAGGTTAAGGGGAAAGTCTTGAGGTGCTTGCGTAACTTTAGGAGATAAGGCTCAAGATGGAGAGAAAGGGGGAGGCTGTTACAGAGGAAGGAGCCAGCCAAGGAAAGTGAACAGCCAGCCGCTCTCTGCTTAGAGATGCGCTTGAAAAGCAGAGAGTTTGAGCTGGAGGATCGGAGGGATCTGGAAGGAAAGTATTTGGTGAGAGCTAGTTGCAGATAGCGTGTTCCCTGGCCTCAGGCAGCCTTATTGATGATCCAGAGGGATTTCAATTTGATCCTTGCAGCAACCGGGAGCCAGCGGAGAGATTTTAGGGCTGGAGAGATACGGTCCCTGGTCTTGAGGCCAAGGAAAAGTCTTACAGCGCTATTCTGGATTAGCTGGAGGGGGCACAGAGAAGAAGGTAGATTAAGGAAGAGGATGTTACAATAGTCCAGGCTTTAGAGTAGCAGAGCTCTGAAGACATTAATCTTCTGGGGAAAAGTGAGGAAAGGGAGGACACCTCTGAGAAGGTAGATTTGGAAATGGGTCTTCTTGGCAAGGTCCAAGATGTGAGGAATGAAAGAGAAAGATGAGACAAAGATAACTCCCCGGTTTGTGGTTTCGGAGGAAGGAGAGGGGGGAGAGTCCATAGAGGGTGGCCAGAGTGAAGGGAGAAGGGAGGGAACAGTAGTCCCGATGGGAAGAATCTCAGTCTTGCTGGCATTGAGACAGAGATAATTGGAGGTGTACCACGACTGGATGGCAGCAAGACAATCAGGAATGACAGAGGAAGTCAGAAGAGATGCAGAGGGTAGTCTGAAGAAGAGTTGGGTGTCACCTGCATAACACTGGAAGTGCGGGGAGAAAGTGGAGAGGAGGTGAGCAAGAGGGGCTAGATATGTGTTAAAGAGCCAAGACGAAAGTGAGAACCCTGGGGAACGCCACAGGTGGCGATAGAGGTAGGCGTGGAGAAAACACCCAGGATAACCTGGGAGGGACGGTTAGTGAGGATGGAGGTCAGCCAGTCCAGTGCCCGCTCCGAGATACCAATGGTATCATTGAGCTGCTTTATGAGTATTGAGTGGTTGACCAAGTCAAAAGCAGACGAGAGATCTAGTAGAATGAGAACAGCAGGTGAGTTGGAGTCAAGAGATGCAAGCAATTCTTCACGAGTGTTCAGGAGAGCAGTTTCCATGCCTCTGGATGCTTGAAATCCAGATTGATGGTCATGCAGACAACCAACAAGCTCTGCATGCTGAGGGAAGACCAACTTCTCCAGAGGTTTTCTAAGTAAGCGGGTGTATAGAGATGGAACGGTAGTTTGCCAGACACAAGGGGTTGGCAGAAGGCTTTTTCAGAAGAGGGCGCACAGGGAGTGCTTGAGGGAAGAGGGGAAACACCCAGTGGCAAGAGAGTGATTACAGAAATCAGCAAGTGCAGGGGCAAGGGAGCCAATGTTGTCTTTAATAGTTCTTGAAGATCAGGGGGAGACCTGTTTGGAAGAGACCGTCATAGAGCAGACAACTCTAGTGACCTCATCTGTTGTGATAGGAGAGAAGAAGGAAAGAGTGGATGGGGAGGAGGAGGGGATGAGGGTGTCAGGCGGATGGGAGGAGGGGGGTGAGGGAGAGAGAGAACAAAGGATGTCCTGAGTTTTAGCAATGAAGTGGGTGGCCAGTGCAGTGCAGAGGGCCTCAGAGGGAACATGTGAGGTAGAGACTGCTAATGGATTGGCTAGTTTATTGCAGATTTTACATAGTTCAGCCATGTTTTGAGAAGCTCCAGAAACACGGGCCTGGATGTGAGCCCTCTTCTTGGAGGGAATGGAGAGACGATATCGCCTTTGGAGATGACGACAGGCTAGTTTATCAGAGGATGAGCTT
Organism: Ambystoma mexicanum; assembly: GCF_040938575.1. Taxonomy (NCBI): domain Eukaryota; kingdom Metazoa; phylum Chordata; class Amphibia; order Caudata; family Ambystomatidae; genus Ambystoma; species Ambystoma mexicanum. The sequence continues at coordinate 695,142,763 of NC_090931.1, forward strand.
GAGGTCGGTCACTTCCATTCAGCAACACTGCACTTGCGTTTTTCGGGCTGCTAGATCAGAATCATACCAAGTGTTATGCTTGGCGGCAGGTTTCAGATGGATCCCCATGACAAGAGCAAGAATATTGAGAGTGTTAGTGATAGCAAGATGAAGATTGCTGAGAGCAGAGTCAATAGTTCAGTCGGTAGTGGGAGGAGGGGGGATGAACGTGGAAGCAAATGTAGCAACGGGCACACGTTTCATTGGATGAATGTCTGCAAACAAGGCTGGGGGAGGTTCGGCCAAAGGGCCGAGTGGTTCCAAGTGGGAGGAGAGAGTGGTCAGACCAGGAGAGAGGGGTGGAAAGAGAGGGGTTGAGAACAAACAATCTGTATGGATGAAGGCATTGATAGTGTGTCCAACCGAGTGGGTAGTACCAGAGGGGAGAATAGAGAAGAGTTCAGGTGGATGTTTAAGTCACCCAGAAGGAGGAGTTTAGCGGTGCAGGTCAGGACAGAGAAGGAGAAATCGGCCCATTCAGAGAGGAAAGAGGAGATAGGGCCCGGGAGCCTGTAAATAGTTACAATGGTCAAAGAGGAAGTAGGAGAGATGCCAAGCTTGCAGACCAAGCTTTCAAAGGATTAGTAGGACTGGGTGGGTATGAGGGAAGAAGGGACCCACTAAGGGAAGATCAAGGCTACTGCACCGCCAGCCGGTTGGGATGAGGCTTTGAGATGATTGTGTAGCCATCAGGGAGAAGGTATTCAAAAGCAGTGACTGAGCTGGCATTGAACCACGCCTCGGTGAGAGCGAGGATGTCAAGATCAAAGTCTTAAAGGAGGAGGCAAATGTCAGAAGATAGTGGTGAAAGAGGTGCTGAGAGAGAGGAAGGAGGGATAGCAGGAGTGGGAAGGAAGTTGATGAAAGACGGCAGGCACCGGCCAAAGTGGAGGACATTGTGTTGAGGGCCCTGAGCCATGATAGTACCATTGTGATAGACATTAATGATGCACCTCGAGGATGAGAAGCCAGCCAAGAGAACATCCTATCTCTTGCCACCATTAATTGGTGAGGAAGAGAGAGGAAGAGGAGAGCGTGGAGATCAGATGCAGAGTCCATAGGTCTGGAGAGGGGAGAGAAAAGAGAATATGAGTGACAATCTATCAGGAAATGGCGCTGACATAGGTGTCTGCGATAATAAGCCAGGATTGCAAGAAAGGAAATCTTTTTTGAACCTTTTCCTTCCAGACCTAGTGAGAGAGGGAGGATAGGTGATATAATAGAAATTAGAGTAGATGGGAGGGATGGAGAGTGCAATAGAGGAAGGTAGGGAGTGTAGTAAATGGATAGGAGTAGATACTGCACAGGCACGAGACAACTCACCAGGCGGCCTGGCAGCCAGAAGTGATGGGTAATTTAAAAGCACACCAAGATTTGACTTTGCCACAGAGCACTGAAATAGCACATAATAGAGGATGTAGCAATTTAAAAAGCCCACCTAGATTTGCCTTAACCACAGAGCACTGAAATAGCACAAAATGGAGGATGCAACAATTTAAAAAGCACAGGGTGTACAGTAAGTAATAATGACAAGTGGGAGGAGGAGATAGTTAGCTGTGAGGCTACGAGACAAGGGAGGCAAGAGTCATTAGGCAACCAAGGTGGAGAGTTTTGTCCCAGGGCAGGTGATCCGGGGTGCATGCCGGTGCAGTGGTGGCACATTGTTCATGGTCTTGAATGTAGGGATGGAGTTAGATTGTACTGTGAGCAGCGATGGCTGAGGGGGTTGCAGGCACAGCGGATGGAGGGGCTTTCTCCAGCGCAAGACACGGCCAGACAGTGGCCTTCATGTGGGCCTTTGTGTGGGGCTTTGTGGGGGGCTGACTCATTCACTCCCATGATTGGCCGTTAGGGAATGGTACTGGCCAATCAGTGAGGTGGCTGGGAGGGGAGGACAGGCACTCCATTATATGTGCAGGTGGCAGCCATGATGGAATGTGCACACAAAGGACTGCAGCCCATACATCCCAACTGGGCTTCTAAGAGAAGTGCACGCTGATGGACAAAATTGGAAAAATAAGCCCTGCCTGGTGGAATGCAACTATTAACAGGCAGATGCTAGCAGAGATCCTGTACATCTCTCCAATTAGAAACAATGCACACATTCATCTCACAAAGCCCATCTGGGCTTACCTCAGGTACGGGATGTGAGCGCTGCTCTTGCAGCCTTATGGGAAAGCCAGTAGGCTGCTGGTGTAGTTCCAATGCTGTCGAGGATGAAATGGATGAGCAGCAGCTGAGACAGGGGCCTTCATGTGGGCCTTCGTGGGGGGCCGGCTCCATCACCTGCCGGATCCCGTGATTGGCCCTTAGGGAATGGTACTGGTGAATCAGTGCGGTGGCTGCAGGGGGAGGACAGGCACTCCGGGGTATGTGCAGGTGGCGGACACAATGGAATTTGCACACAAAGGACTGCAGTCCATACAGCCCAACTGGGCTTCTAGGAGAAGTGCATGCTGATGGACAACATTGGAAAAATAAGCACTGCCTGGTGGAATGCAACTATTAACAGGCAATTGCTATCCGAGATCGTGATCATCTCTCCAATTAGAAATAATGTGCAAATTCAGCTCACAATGCCCATCTGGGCTTACCTCAGGTATGGGATGCGAGCACTGCTCCTGCAGCCTCGTCGGAGTGCCAGGAGGCCGCTGGTGTAGTTCCAATGCTCTTGAGGATGAAATGGATGAGCAGCAGCTGAGACAGGGGCCTTTGTGTGGGCCTTTGTGGGCGATGCTGTGGATTAATAGCCTTGGTACAGGTTAGAGAAATGCGCAGATATTAGTCAGTTGATGAATGTTTATTACATCTAGTATAATCAATTGGAGAAGGGCTGTGGGGTTCTGGAATCCTGGCAAAAACGGGTTGCATTATTCAAGGTAATAGATTGAAAAGGCTTTGACAATGATTTTAGCAGAGTGAGCAGACAGGAAGGAAGGAGTGCTGGACCCTCTACTCACCTGTGTACTCCATCATTCCTTGGATCCGTCTACCCCTCACCTACTGTGTTGCCTCCAATTCTTCGAACAGCCAACCCTTCGTATGCCCCCACTGCTCTCTTTGTCCCACAAACTTTCAATGACCTTGCACCCCTAAACTGCTCCCATCTAATTTCCTTCTTCAAACTCTCCCTTGCCACTGATATCTTCCTTTATAATAGCCACTGCTCTACCCATCCTGAAGAAGTCGTAGACTGCCCCTAACTTCTTATCTCTCTTCTACTAGGGTATTGATGTAACCTACCTAATATTTGAACTGAGTGTTAAGGTTGGATTTGTAGTGAGATTAGTGAGTGTTTGTACCATACCTTTGTTTTTTGTAATGTTTTCCAATGATAATTGATGTTACTTTTGGTTAGTGTTTTTCTTATTTAATTTCAATCGTTTGTGTGTGGGTTTTGGCATTCAATGTATAAGTGTATGTTGTATAAATATATGGCATATGAGTGTAAAAGAGAGTGGGGTTTAAGAGCATGCAGCATAAAAGCGTATGGCATAGGATTCTATGGTATAAGAATGTATGACATAAGAGTGTGATGTAAGTGTGTAGAGCATAAATGTTTGTGGTAGAAGTGTATCTAGTGTAAAAGTGTGTGGCATAACATCACATCGTATAAAAGCATGTGTACTAAGAGCGTGTGGCATACTGTTGTGTTACATTAGAGTGTGTGGTGTAAGAGTGTGTGGCGTAAGCACCTGTGGCATAAGAGTGTGCCATAATTGTGTGTTCCATAGGTATACATGGTGTACATGTGTGTGGTGTAGGAGAATGTTGCATAAGAGTGTACGGCATAAAATTGTGTGTTATAAGTGTGTGTAGCATAAGTGTGTGTTGCATAAGGGCACGTGGAGTAATAGCACCTGGCATACACACACATGGCATACGAGTGCATGGCATACAAGTGAATGGCATGAGTGTGTTTGGTCTAAGAACATCTGGCATCAGAGCACATGATGTAAGGGTGCATGGTGTAAGAGTGCATGCCATACGACCATGTGCTGTTAGATCATGTGATGTTAGACCATGTGATGTTAGACCATGTCGTGTAACATGGGTGGTGTAAGAGCATGTGTCATAAGAATGTGTTTTGTGTGTGTGGTGTAAGAGTTTGTGGCCTAAGAGTGTGTGATGTGTGTGTGTGGTGTATGTGTGCGCAGCATAAGAGCGTGGATAAGAACATGTGGCATAAATGTGTATGGTGTTAGAGTGTGAGTGGTTTAAGGCATATGAGGGTTTGGTGTGTAAGTTCTGCATGTGATTATATATGGCATATAAATTGATCTGAAATTCACATCCTATACGGATGAAAGCTAATGTAAAAGTGTAAGGTTTGAATTTGATGTGAATTTTTATATATATTGGAAGTGTGTAGGAGTTTAACATTTTGTACTAATCACAATTTACATCTTGTGCACATCTCAAATACATATGCAAATTCACATCAAAGCCAGTCCTGATCTGTTTTCATACATATAGTAGTGTACATTTATGAAATGTACAACTCCTATACATATAAATATAAATTCTCATCAGACTGAGTAATGGCATGTACATGTGCGTACATGTACGTTTTGTACATGTCCATGTGAAGTTCATATACAAAATGTACATTCATTCTGTGCATGCATGAGCTATAGTCAAACCTTGAAACTTGAATATCTCAATATTGACTAGCTCGTGTTTCAACATTTCTTTCAGCACTTTAAGACACCAGATCATTTTACATGTAGGGGTAGAAGCCACCAAAATGTACCGTGGGAAAGTTTCAGAACTATTCAATGAATAGTTGAAAGATTTTTTGGAAAATGTTCTTTTCTGAAACCCCATAGACAACTCGTCTTGACCTTAACTATGCTATGTGCGAGTAAAGGGGATGTTTGCTAAATCCCTTTATACTAATTGATACATGGACAGTGGCCACATCCGGAAACCATGGCCAGTAAAATCCGGTTCACTTGTGAAACCTGGACAGTGGTCACAGCTGAAGGTCGTGGCCGGTGGGATCCGGTTATTTACTCATGAGATGAGAGGGCCTAGAGGCTGTGGACATTGAAAGAAGATATAGCGGAACAAACCCCTTGAAATGCAGTGATTAAAAATGAGTTGGGAGAGAGTTACAATGACACACCATACCTGAACAAACCCAGCAAATTTGGCGGGTGTGGGAACAGACAACAATCTTAAATCAGAGTCCCTCCCCTTTACTAAGCCAAGAGCACATACATGACATCACAGCAGGGATCAACAATGAGGTCAACTATGACATCATGGGTGACATCTACGAGGTTGGGGACGTCCCATGGCAGTATCCCCACATAAGAACACTCATTTTGGTTTTACTCATAATGCCAGTAATAATGCCACTTGACGACAGCATGTCCATTAGACCAGTGTACCTATGGGAGGGCACACAGTTTGGCTTTGCCTAAAATATGTCCATACTGCCTGCACTAATGTAGTCCAGCATGGCCATGTAAAAACATGCATCAGGTTGACTTTTACCATAATGCAAGAAAACATGACATGCTGCTGTGAAAAAGCATGTGTGTGCTAGTAGGCCAGTATCCCCACGTTAAAACTCACTTTGGTTTTCCCCATAATGTCATGCCAGCACATTTCACTGTGCCACACTCTCCCCCTTTATCCACTCCTCTAATCAAGCGGAACCCCCTGTGAATACATACACATTTATTTACCAACACCCCATGCCACCCATTTACACACGTCCATTCTGCTTGCATTCACCAACCTCTCCACCCCAGCCCACATGCACACACAGACACACACATAAATACATACACACAACCACTGTCTAAAGAAATTTATATTTTTGACTGATGCGCAGCGCTTAGCTTCGCCGTCAGGGCTTCCGGCTCAACGCAGGAATCAGGAACTTGAAGTGCACCCACATGTTGTTTTGGAAACCTCTTTGTATACTCTGACCACAATGAATAAATATTGAAAAATCTAATTAACAATTATGTAATATTTCCTTGACAACCATGCTTATTTATTTTGTGTGAATGGCAGTGTGCATCAATATTGGGTAGGCCTTGCCCAATCCTTTGATTTTCATCTGCAACATTTCTACTTTTGCCAGTGAGTTTCAATGTGTGCACCTGGAGATTATTTTAAAGTGCAAATTTGTTCACCGTTTTGGGATATTTACGTGAGAAAAAGTGTGTTGTCTACATATTCTCTTGGTTAGTCTGCAACTATGTTGCCAGACCCAAAGTATAGAGATTAGAAAGAGTTGGCTGGAGACTTCTACCTTTTTTTTAAAATCAATAAGAAACTTAGAAATGTATCATGTTTTTGCATTTGTGGTGTGTTTGAAATGTAGGCTTCTTTGCCTCTATCTAGGAAAGTCAAATATGGATGATTCTGCAGTCATTCCTTGCCACAGGCTCCCTCACACTTCTCCTCAAGCACTCCCTTGTGCACCCTCTCCTCTAAGTGCAAGTGAACCTGTTCACCTGCACTTATTCCTCCCTTCTCCTCCCTCCTGTCTTCCCCTTCCTCCCTGTCCTGCTTTCCTCCTTTTCCCCCCCTCCACTCATTTCTGTGACTGCACTTGCACGCTCCGAATTGTCTCATGACTTAGTAGGAACGTTACTGTGTGTCTTCCCGTTCATCCCATGTTGTTCCCTGTTCATCCAAACCTTCACTTCCATTCTTCCTCCTCTCCCCTCATTTCTGTTACTGCACTTGCACACGCCAAATTGTCTCACAGCTTAGTAGGAACCCTATTGTTTATCTTTGCCTGTTCCTCCCAACGTTCACTTCCCTTCCTTCCCCTCTCCCCTCATTTCGGTTACTGCACTTGCATGCTCTAAATTGTCTCACAGCCTAGTAGGAACGTTGTAGTTTGTCTTTCCCTGTTCATCCCAACCTTCACTTCCCCTCCTCCACTTACCCCCTCATTTCTGTTACTGCACTTGCACGCTCCGAATTGTCTCATGACTTAGTCGGAACGTTATTGTTGTCTTTCCCTGTTGATCCCAACCTTCACTTCCCCTCCTCCACCTCTCCCCTCATTTCTGTTACTGCACTTGCAAGCTACAAATAGTCTTGGAACAGTATTGTTTCTCTTCCCAGTTCATACCATCCTTCATCCCCCCACCCCCTGGATTCTTGTTACTGCATTTGCATGGTCCGAATGCCTCATGATCTAGTAGGAACGTTATTATTTTGTTTTTTCTGCCCTTCCCCCTCCCTTGTCTTGATGCGCATTGAAACACTTTGTGTATACGTGCATTATATAATACCAATTAAATAAATAAATAATGTTGTCTTTGGTTTCTCAGGTGTCGAGCCCAGGAATCGGTGAGGAGAAGTTCCTGTCTTGGCTCTGCTCAGAACCCTATATTCTCCTCTGGCTTTCCACCTGCCACAGACTGTCATTCACAGAGACGGTCACACACCACGTCAGATGCGGTGTATGCAAGGAGTTCCCCATCACTGGCATAAGGTGCATCCCATCTACAGTGCTAGAGCTTGTCTCACCCTAACCACAATACCTTAAGTATTTCTGATAGCTTATTGACAGTCCTCATATGGGGATTTCTTTTCAGTGTCTGATTTGACCTATTCATTCTGTAATACATTTTCTGTTCACTGTAGTGCTTACAGTTTGCAATGGCATAGCCTGTATAGAGTGTTTGCCTTTGTTTGATCACATGCAATATCCAGAGTTGAGATGCATATCTATAAGCTTAAGTTCCATGATGCTTCAGAAGGTAGCCCAGCATGTTAAGCCCATGTTGCAGAGATCTGTGTTCATATGCCAGATCACGATTTCAGTTCCTGGCACGACAGATTTCAACTATAGTTAAGCATGACATGCAAACATTCGGATTGTAACAACTACTGAACTTCAAAACAACATACTTGCTCCAGAAATCACTAGTTATAAAAATGAACATAGCACCATTATTGTGCAGGTCTAGAGCTCATTCCCTCCAAGCAACAGTTGGGCAAATTGAACAGCCACCCCAATGAAGAACACAATATGTTTGCAGTGAGACATGTGATTGGCAAGTCACATTCATGACAGGTTGGGTGAAAGAGTAAAGTCATTGCCTCTGGACTGTGATCCTGGACAGAATATGATTATTTTATCTTTAGTGCCATCATGTATCTGCTGAAAATGTTTGCCTTTTAGCCCATTGCTTGCTCTTTCTTTTCATGCAGACAATTTAAGCGCCGGTGCTGTGATGAATCATGGAATCACGTTGCTTGCCTGCTTGGGGGAACACTTCTTTGTGAGGCTAGGGAGGTGAGGCTGCTACCTGATATTCCACCTAGAGGTAGTAAAAAGTGAGAGGATCTGACAGGGAGGGATTTCGCTCATGGGGATCTGGACTCCCGTTCCATGTGCTCTTAAGATGTCCACAAACCCCAGCTAACCAACCTGTGAGTACTACTGTTATGCATTGTAGTACTCTCTCTCTTGTACTCAGAGACTGACCAAAACATGACCAGGAAAAGACAAGGGCATTTGCATACCTTTTCTCCAAGTACTGAGAAGAAAAAGATCAAAGGAGTGATGCTGACTACTCCCTCATCAAAGCTGGACAGTACTGAGAAGAGGATGCCCCACATAGATATGAAGATCACCCTATGGAAATCAGAGAAAGACTTTGACAGTCTGCTGGGGTGGGAGCAGCTTCACAATATAAAGAGAGAGAAAGGACTATGGAAGATGAGAAGCCAGTGTGAACTCTGGAAACCCTGTGGAGTTCAAACTTGGGAGTGGTGAAGGAAGCTGCATTGGTCAGTCCTTGATGGAGATTACACCGAATCCATGTTGGAGGGGCACTCGGGAGAAGGCAGCAGTGTCAAGGCAACCAGCAGTTGAAAGAAGGTTATTGGTGGCATGATCTCGTAGAAGTGGATCGTTCGGTTCGACAACTGCGCTGAATCCCAAAGACCAAGGACCCTGCAGGACCACCGCAGAGCGACAGGAGTGGAGAACAGCTTTGCAGGAATGACCAAGCAGAGCAGCTGACCCAAAGACCCCAGGAAGAACTAGTGGAATGGTTGCTCCTGTAAGAAGGTAACAGGGGCCACCGTAGACCCGGTAGGGCTTGAGGAGGATTGAGGATTGTATCAGGAGTCCTCTACCTTGTCACAGTAGCCACCCTAAATCTACTGACCCTGAAGAGTGCACTGGGAGTCATTTCCCTCATTACAGTGCCTGCCCTAAGTCTACTGACCCTGAAGAGTGCATCTTGAGTCATCTCCTTCGTCACAGTAGCCACCTTAACTCTACTCATCCTAAAGAGTGAATCGGAAGAAATCTCTCTCGTTACAGTAGCCACCCTACAGCTGCTGATCCTGAAGAGTGCATCAGGAGACGTCTTCCTCATCACAGAAGCCACCCTAAAGCTACTGCTCCTGAAGAGTGCATCAGGAGGCATCTCCCTCGTCACTGTAGCCACCCTAAACCTACTGATCCTGATGAGTGCATCGGGAGACATCTCTCTTGTTACAGTAGCCACCCTAAAGCTACTGATCCTGAAGAGTGCATCAGGCGACATCACCCTCATCACAACAACCACCCTAAAGCTACTGATCCTGAAGAGTGCATCAGGAGACATCGCCCTCATCACAGTAGCCACCCTAAAGCTACTGATCCTTAGGCCATCAAGAGCAGTGGCGTTGCACAATCTTTGGGGGCACGCCTGCGAGACATACTGAGGGGGCCCCCTCCCCACCTTGGGAAAAAATCATGGGTCACGCCACACTCTGGGCCAGCCTAGATTACCATGCTTGGGGAAAAAAAATGAAACTGCTGCTGCAGGTTTATGCCGCACACTGCACTATGAGAGAGCTATATATATTCCTATGAGTTTTAATGCATTATACAGCACTCTTTCTGAGAAAAATTGGGTAAAAAGTCAGAGCGATTGCAATTGTTTTGTAGGGTAACACCATTCCAAAAATCCAATAAATGCAAATAAACAACAGAACAGCAACATTAATACTTTAATTAATGTAATGCTTTGCTATAAAAAAAATGCCTTGCCACAATGAAAACATGTCCAACTGGCTGCACAATATAGACCAGTCTAGGCACATATTAACATATTACATATTTAAATAATTACAGTAAAGCATGCAAGGACACATTTACACATACCTAGACTGGTTATCCCAAAATGCTAGTCGAAACAATAACACTCATCATGGTTGTTTTTTCACAGATGCCCAGAAAAATATAGAGTGACATAGTAAGAAACAGATAGACTGGCAGCACCCAAAGGCCAGTCTAGCCAGGTAATTACACTTAGATGGACTGCTTTATCAGAAATGGCCAGTTTAAAAAATGTCATACCAAACTAAGAAAGGACTAGATTGGCTGCACCAAAATGCCTCTCTAGCTACTAATACCACATATCACACCTGCTTTGCTTGGACATCGAGGACCATTATGTATTATCACGCAAGCCCGGCCCCACCCCACCACCCCACACATGCCATCTCACTCCCACCTCCTGCCGCAACCCCCAAAATCAACTCCTCTGCCCAGAATTACCTCCACATCCCACTTCCTTGCCCCAGTGCTTAGGTATGAGGCATCCTGCTTTATAGGAAAGTACTGTGACAAGGAAGAATAGGGCTAGGAGTAATGAAGATTACCATTAAGTGAACATGCATTAAACACAAGCAGTGGCACAGTACCATTGATCTGACTGGGCTTCAGTCCCCACACCCCCCTGAAATTTTGGACTATGTTGACTCCACCTGGCTGACCTACAGAGCCGTTGCCGTATAGAACAGTACACAGATGTTAAACAGCACCTGCGTTGCGCCGTTAAAAAAGGACCGGCAATTCCTAACATAAAGCATTTCACTGTTAGTACTTGGATTCAAATGCATACATTTTTAGGCAATTGAAATTGTGATGTGGGTTTAGTACTTTCATGCCAGGGGAGTGATTGGAAGAGTAGAGAGGGTTAACTGCTTGTAACATTGAAGCTGCACTAGAATAGTCTCATTAGAATGTGTAAAGAAGTTAGATGCTGCAACACAAATAGGTTTGCCCCTCCCCCACTGCCCGTGAAGTTAGCGCCTCTCCCAACATTTGAGGTACTAGCACCCACAAAATGTAGGTTTGTAGCACCCCTGAACACAAGCACACACACCCAGCCACCCATACATTTAAGTGTGCACCCTTTCACTGTACAGGCAGCCACCCATACATCATGCACTCATTCATGCACATTACACTATACACATATATACACACACGTACATGCACGCACATACATTTAAAGAAAATACATTTTCTGACCTTTAATCCGTTGGTCCAGGGAGCGAGGCATTCAGCTTCCTGCAGCTACCAGGAACGCTTGTTCCCATCATCTGCAGAGGATCTGGAGGCCTCCATGTCAATGGGTGGAGGGGAGCCCTATTACTTCAAAAAGAAATGGTTTCTTTTTTAAGTTACCCTGACTTCATTAAGAAATTATTTGCCTTAAAGGACCAAACCGTAACGGAAATAATTTCATTAAGGCTCCCCCCACCCCACAACATGGAGGCCTCCAGCCTGGAGGCTTGCAGGTTATGGAGTGAGGGGGGGGGGCCCTTCGGACTGAAAAAATGAATTGTTTCTTTTTGTAGTCACTCTGCCTTCATTAAGAAATGATTTCCTTATGAAGTAAGTCAGAGTGACTTAAAGCGGCACGCAACCTCACACTGTTGCATTCACTTTAAAAAATGTAACATTTTTACTCTCCAGGCCACAAATATTCCACTGCCGACTCACGCCTCACATTGCTCGCAGCATAGCAAGAGACTAACAGGTTGTCGGGGGTAAATTCTCCCGGGGGTCTGCTGGGCCGCCCGCGGACCTCCGGGCAGGGAAGTCCCGACTCCTCCCGCGTATCCCAAAAATGAGTATGAGACACACAAGAAGCAAGGTGGTTCTGCTGTTTATTGAACAACGGCAGGGATGGGACTAGGATCGTACGCGTCCGTCCTGACTCTCGAAATTCATGGGGCTCGCAGGCCCCTTTTTGCTTCAGTATGACGCGCTACTTGCGTCACCTGGGAAAGTTAGCAAAAAACCTATCGCCACTCTGGATTGGTTCCTCGAGTGGTAGGGTTAGTATAGCATACGTATAGAGAACGTTGTTAGTGGTTAAGGGTCAGTCAGGTGGTATACTTGGGTTGTCCCTTCTATTAGATACATGAAAATTGTTACACGAAGACCCCTGATGATTGGCTAATGTTAATGGCGTCAGTGATGAGTGCCCCATGTTCTGATTGGTCCACTCGCGAGCCCCCCAGCCTGGGACCATCGTTGTTCCCAGCTCGCGGTGTACCTGTCATTTGCAACAATATGTAACTATGTGTTTATGCAGAGAATGCGTGGATTTGCTCATATGCTTGAGAGCAGACTATTCCCACCGATGTAGGTGTCCATTGGGTCATTTCATTGTTGGAGCCTGTGTCTCAGACGTGGGACCTAGGCGACTTCTCCCTCCTGGGGCTGGCACCCTGTCAGGTACAGCTTGGTCATGTGAGGAGAGACCGTGGTTGGGGCAGAATTCTGCACATTTAATGTTGTATTTTCCACTGTGTGTCTGGCTTAGTTTGCAGGTGTGGCCTTGGCCTTGGCTTGTGGCATGCGAGTTGCAACATTGCCCCCTTGGCTGTCAGCTCTCGCTGGGCTCATTCTGCAGGGTCAGCAATTGTACTCTTGTTAGTTCAATGTTCGTGGAGGCTCTTGCTTGCGGCCTACTTGGGCCTAGTGTATAGGTGGGGATGTTCAATGTACGGCACTTTAAGTTTCAGTATCATATTGCTTCATATCCAGTATCATGTCTTCGTTGAATTTCTCATCACAATGCATGGGTTAGGAGAAGCGTCAGCAAGCATTTTAGATGAGTGCTTTGTGGGTCTTGCGTTTCTGCATTTTGAAAACCCTATGTGAAAAATAATGAAGATGCGCGTCAGTGGGTGTGTCCGTCACCTACGTCATAGCACTGAATATGTTCTTCGTGTGGATTGGTGTGGGAGTGTCCAGTGTGCATGGTTGCACAGGTGTTCTGACCGTTGGCTAGGTCGTCATGGCATCTCTAACGATGTGTTTATTTATTGTTGAATGGTTCAGTCGAGTTCATCCATGCCGCAGGTGTCGGCTTGAGCAGGGCAGGCTGGTGGGCACATCTGTATGTTCCTGTACCAGGGTATTTGGTCGTCTGGTAAATAGGCAAATTCATCTCGTGGCGGGTGTCGGGGTCGCAATCCTCTAGGCCAGGGGCACGAGGGGATTGGGGGGAGTCTTTTGTCCCATTCTCCCACTTCAGTCCCCCCTCTGGTCGACTTGTCGACCACAAACATATCTTTTTCCTTATCTCCTCTTACTCTCCATATTTTAGTTACTCCTCCCAGGTGTCCATAGTGGTTGACATGGTCTTCAAATGACCAATACATATAGACACAACTTCCTCCAGGTGTGCAGTATACCCATTTCCCGATAATGCTCCTCGGGTTTCTTGGGTTTTCGAGCTTCACGGATGGCGGGTCCAGGTGGTTGGTGATGATTTGTTTGCATAGTTTTTCTCTTTCTTTTATTATTGTGTCTGTGTGCTGGCCATCATCAGTCGGCATCAAGGGGTGCATACCAACCATTTCGATCATTTCGTCTGTAGTACGTGCTTTCCGGGCTTTCCAAAACCTTATTATTATCAGTGCAGCTCCAGCCAGTATTATGCATCCAACTATAATCTTCAGTCCGTCCGACAGCCATGATGGCATCGATGACCATAACATTGAAAACCAGCTGTCATCCTTCTTCACTCCTTTACTTTCTTCCATCATTTTGGAGTGCATCTGGGCCAGTTGTGATACTGCTTCGGTGAGTGTACCATTGTCAGCATCGTTAGCAGGAATAAATGTGCAGCATGATTGTCCTATCTTTGCGCAAACTCCTCCTTCCATTGCTGTAAGGAGATCTAATACGTATCTGTTCTGTAGTGCTACCATCCTCACTGCTCGCAGTTCCTCTTTTATTGCGCTGAATCCATTTACTGTAGAATTAATTGTCATCATCAGCTCCCATCGGGTTATCTGGAGCCATTTTGCGTTTGCGTAAACTTGTAGTCCCGGATGTATTATTGACGGGAAAAACATTGCTGCTCTGCTGAATAGTCTGTGTTCTGGTGGGATTGAAGTGAGTGCTGTTTCCGACCTTCCCCATAGGTAATTTCCTGTCAGAGGGTCTCCTTTTCTCTTTTTTCTATTCAGGACATTATTGTTGTTGTTGTTTTCGTTCTCTGACCCCTTCTGAGGTTGTACAGATCTCTTCTTCCTCTTGTTTCCTTCATCCATTTTGGGGAAGTTCACCATGTTCACATGTTTCTGGGGCACAACTAGTAATGGTACATTAATATGTACCATTGTGCATATACCGTTCCACAGAGGGGGCAGTGTGTGGTATGCCTTGTTTCTGCAGGCCCAGTAGTGGTCCATTAATACTGCCTTTCCTGCTCCCCCCTCAGGTAACTCTATCACGCTGGCACAGTTGGTGTTGTATCCCACGTCCACTTCTCCTCTATTTTGGTAGCACATCTTAGGTGCAGACAGCGGCAGTGTGCTCATTGGGTCTTCATCCTTCTCCATCCACGTCAGCATGGGTACGTACTTGCCCCAAATCGTCCAACATCTGTTATTGTGTTCATCAATAGTGGTAATATTTTCTCTTGTTACCATGTTGCTGCCAATCACCCCTATGTCCCATTTGTTGTCCATGTACACCTTCCCTGTTATTGTTACCAGTGGTCTTTCCCAACACCCTTGTGTACCAGGTACTTCAGTGGCGTACCAGTCACATGGTAGGTATTGTAGTGTTACTTTCTTCATTTCTCCCTTTTCAGGACCACTTGTCATGTATCTGAATGCTTCGGCATGCAAACTGCTCTTGTGGTAACTCAAATAAGTCCTGAGGAAGTTGTTTTCGTATGGATATGTGTCTTGCGTTTTCCACACCATTCTCACCACCGTCCCTTGAAATCGCCCTCTCGTTTGGAATAGTGCCAGGTATATTATACATTGTGCTGTCTTTTCATCTACTTCCGTGGCAACGAATGTTCGAGAAGCGCTCATGGCATATGGGATCAATGAGCAGACGTAGCAGCTGTCTTCTGTTGTCTGCTTACCTATTTGGGTCATGTGTTGGTACCACATGTTGTTCGAGACGTGTGCTGAATCTGTTATGTAATTATCAATGCTTTTATTATCTGAGAATGTGCTACGTTTAACTCTATTTCCCTTATGTGGAGGTTTGCTAGTACCACCTGACGTAACACCTGTTGCAGCCGTGGGTGGGGGTACATTAGGTTTGGGTGCAGCCAAAATATTGATAGCGTAACTTTTCTGCCATACAGAGGCAGCTAAAAAACCAGTGATCATCAAAACCCCTATCATCTTTATTACAAAAGCTAGTCTCACCGGCATTTTGTTCTTACCTTGCTGCAGTCCGGCAGCTTATTCTTGCGACGTTAAAGTTGCCCGCCTGAAAATTCTCAATAAGATGGTTATTATTGTTAGTTGTTGTTGTCAAGCCCTCCCTATCAAGTAGTCGTTCAGTGCCCAGGCGAAGAGCTGTTCCCACGCCAATCTAAGCGATCTGTCTCTTAGGGCAGGTAAGTGCTCGTGAAGATGGGGCATTAATTGTTCTATGGCCAAGATAAATGCGGTGTAGTAAACACGTATCCTCCTTCTTTTTAGGTACTTTGGCCTTTTTATGTAATATACAAATTGGTGTGATAGGGCTTCAGGGTAATTATCGTCTGAGGGTAGCATCTACTCCTGGGCAATGTACGCTGTTAGTTATCTATTTTCTTAGCAATACAAAAATACACAGTACCTGCATGTGCGAGAAAGAAAAAGAGAACATACAAGTGTTTACATGTGTATATGTGCAAAAACAATGTCCTTCAATTGGGTGGTGGCCGTAGTGGGTAGGGGGTTTGTGGGCAGAAGGTTTGGGGCTCAACTGCCGGAAGTCTCTTTGCTCTTTGATCGTGTGACCATGGGGTGGGCGGTATGGGAATTACCAGTTTCTATTTCAGTACTTGTCTCTGGGTATTCTGGGGGGTTGCAGGGTATGGAGACACTGAGGTCGTCAGCTGTGGTAGACGTCTCTTTTTCCGTAGGTGACGCTGTCGTTGTTCTTCCAATTGCCCTGTCGTTGACGCTAGGGCGGGTCTGGAGTTTGCAGATCTTCACGTCGTGTAGGTGATTCCAAGCACGTTTATCCTGCAACTTTACTGCTCTCCTAGATACCTCCTCTACCAGGTGGGGGCCAGTGAAGCGTGGGCTGTTCCACTTTCTATTGAAATTGCAGAGTAGCACGTGGTCACCTTTAGAAATTTTGCACAGTTTTTCCTTTTCCAATTCTTTATCCGCGTATTCTTGTTGATCACTCTTAGACCCGCCCCGCGTGCGCTCGAGCTGTTGAGACACAAACACTACACTAGTAATCAAAGAAGACACATATTGGTACATTTCATCACCAAGAACAGTTGCAGTGTTTTCATGGTCTGTGAATGCTCTTGATGTTGGCGTTAGAGGAAGGCGCATTTGACGTCCGGTCACCACCTCGTGAGGAGTGATGTGGTGGTCGGAGCCTGGTCTATTCCTTAGCTCAAATAGAGCCAGTGGAAGGCAATACAACCAACTCCTCTTTGTCATTTGCTGTATCTTTGCAATTGCCTCCTTCAATAGGCCATTCAGGCGTTCGCATATACCATTGGCCTGCGGGTGATATGCACACGCAAATTTATGCTTGATGTTCAATAAGGATGTGATGTGCTGGAACATTTCATTAGCGAAATGCGGCCGTTATCCGACCGCAGTACCTCGCACACTCCCCACCTGGGGAAAACCTCCCTCACTAGAAATTTAGCTGCTCTAAATGCATCTGGATGTGAGCAGGGTCCTGCCTCAATCCACCTGGAGAATGGGCATACCACTACAATCATATACCTATTTCCTTGACATACGTTGATCATATCAACGTAATCAATATGGATGTGCAGGAAGGGTCCCTCTGGCCGGAGTATAGTACCTTTTTATCACTTTCAGCGTGTGACCGGCCGTAAACTTTTGACATGTGAGACAATTGCTGATAAAGTTTGTCACATGGGAATTTAACTTGGGACAGAACCAATCTTCCCTAATTTGTGCTGCAATAACTTCCTTGCTTGTGTGGGCTGGGTGGTGGAGCTGGCTCAGGGTGGTGTTCAATAGTGCCAATGGCATTACCATCTTTCCAGTGTTACCCTGGCGCCATAGTGCGTCAGTTGGCGACATTGTACATCCTCTTTTTACCCATATTTCTTTTTCTGCCATTGGTGCAGCCGCTTGTAACTCCATTATTTGTGTGGCTGGGAGATGAGTGTATCCTTCTCTCATCAACATCTCTTTAGCTATCCCCCTCCCTCTCCCTCTCTCTGACTCTGGGGGGTTCCATATCTCACCAAAATATGCGGCATACTTCGCATGTGCGTCTGCTGCTGCATTTCCTTTTGAGATATGATCTTCTCCGTTAGTGTGTGCAAGACTTTTGACCAAAGCTAGTTCTTGGGGATCATTTATTACTTCAATTAACTCAGCTAATAAGAGAGCATGTTGCACTGGGGTGCCGTCAACTCTCCTAAACCCTCTTCTCCTCCATTTTGTCAATCCTGAGTGGACAGTAGACGTGACATATGCGCTATCAGAATATATAGTAACTCTTTTGTCAAAGCTTTCCTTCAACGCCAAGATCAATGCAACCAATTCTGCTGCTTGAGCAGAGTAATGTTGTGGTAATTGTACACATTTCACTGCCACACACACCAATTCTTTTGTCATTTTTACAACTGCTGCCCCAGTTCTCCTTATCCCATCACTCTGGTCTATTGTCGATGACCCATCAATGAACAAGAGCTCTCCTCCATTTAGCGCATCCTCTTCAACTTTTCTAGTACATGAGTACATTTCGGTAGTCTGTGTACAATCATGTGCATAGTCGCCTTCCTCAATAACTTCCGCTATAAACCGTGCAGGATTAACTGTGCTGCATCTAACAATGGATAGTTCTGGTCTAGATAAGATGATCTCATAACCTGACGCCCTCTGCGTGGTTAGTGTGGACTTAGGCTTGTTCAATATTGCAAATAGGGCATGTTCCACAAATAGTGTGGTTGGGCACCCCATTGTAATTGATGATGCTTTCTCTACTGTGAAGGCAGCTGCGGCGAGACCTTGTTCGCAAGGGAAATGACCTAACATAACAGGATCCAAGTGACCGCTGTAAAATGCTACTTGTTTGTATCCCATGCTTGTTTTTTGAGCCAACACTGCTTTCATTACTGCTGAGTCGCAATGTGAAAATATGAAGAATTGTCGTTCATAATCTGGGGTGGCCAGCACCGGAGCAGTTGATATTGCGTCTTTCAGTTCATCAAAGGCCTCTTTCATTTCCCTTGTCCACCCCAATTTTTTCTCCCCTTTGTTAGCCTCTCGCAATGCTTCAAGTAGGGGTCCTATGTATGAGCTGTAATCAAATACCCATGCTCTACAGTAGTTGCACAATCCCAGGAACTGCTGCAGCTCCCTCACTGTTTGTGGCAATGGCGTTTTTGATATAGCCTGTGCTCTTTGTGGTGCAATCTTTCTTCCGTGTTGGGATATCAGCTGACCAATGTATAATACCTGTTCCTGACAGTACTGTAACTTTTCTTTGTCTATCTTGTAACCCTTTTCAGCCAATATTGTCAGCATCTTCAATGAGTCCTCCTTGCATCTTTTTTCGCTTGTGCTGCAAATTATTATGTCGTCAACATATTGCAACACTGTGCTTTCCAATTCAATGTTTCCCAAGTCCATCTGTATTGCTCTGTTGAAAATTGAGGGTGACTCGCAGTACCCTTGTGACAATCTTGTGTGCTTCCATTTTGTGTTTCTGTACATGAAGCTTGTCAAATCTTGTGAATCTGGATGCAGGGGTATTGAGAAAAAGGCATTTTTGAGGTCAATCACTGTAAATCGTCATGCCTCTGCTGGAATTCCACACAATATTGTGGCCGGGTTTGCTGCTATGGGGTATTCTGCTTCCACTATGTTGTTCAAGGGCCTGAGGTCCTGGATGAAACGCCAAGACCCCCCTTTAGCTTTGCGCACTGGATATACGGCTGTGTTACATGGTGATTCTGATGGTACCAATATGCCATTATTTATAAGGGCCGTTATTGTTTCATATATGCGCTCATCTGCCTCTTTTGATAGTGGGTATTGTTTCACTCTAGGGGGTATTGCACCTTTTTTCAATTTAATTCTTACTCTCCCTATACTTTTTATACATCCCACGTCATAGGGACTAGTGGTCCACAATGACGTTGGAACTTTTGCCATATCCTCTTCAAAAAAAGGGAACTGGGGTGGATGTGGGTGCTTCAAGTGCCATTGCAATTTTCTGTGCCACTTGTTTGTATGTCACTCTTAGCCATATATCTACACTCATCATAAATACCATTTCGCCTTCTTCCTTTTCTTCTGAAAAGAGCTCCTCGTCTGACACCTGGGTGAGCCTGCATCCCTCAGCTAGGGCTATCACTGCCCTCCATGCTCATCCTTCCCTGTCTTGGGCATGTACTGCGATGTAATCAGCAGTCGCTATAATGCTCTCCATGCTCACTGAAATCACCTTTCCTTCTGGTTCATTGGCTGGTGTTTCTGGTCTAAACAAGTAGGCTGTCGGCCTTCTCCAGATCTTTCCTTCTATTCCTGGCATCCATGCGAATGCCATGTCTGTTCCGTACTGGAACAGTTCGCCATCTACTAGCTCGGCCCTAATCACTGTCTGTCCAAGTATGCTTGCATAATTTGCCGTGCAGTCAGCATGTTGATTCCAGGAGTGGAACAAATTATGCCGTCCTCCGTGAAGGAGATTGTCATATTCAACCTGCTCATTATGTCTCTCCCAAGTATGTTTACTGGTGAGTCCCTTGAATATAAAAGCGGGACGGACATGTCATAATCCCCTATCGATAAGGGGATGTTATCAGTAAAGGGAACCAACCCCCTAGCCCCAGAGAATCCTTGGGTGTTCATGGCCTCACCTGACATCTTAAATTTACCTTCCCTTATGCAAGACCGGGTCGCGCCGGTGTCAACAAGGAATGATAATTTTTTGTCACCTATCGTTACCTCTATGCGTGGTTCCTCCGCACTATTAGGTGTTACCGACAGGATGGGACACACCAAGGTCGTCTGTGGGCTGTCCTATTGTGGGTATAATGATTGACCACTTCCGGTGTAAGGGTTGTGCCCCAGGACCGTCACCCTTCCCAGTTGTGTTTGCTGTAACTGTGTATTGGTAGAGGTTATTTTATGGTCTTGAATTTGAGCGGGTTGCTGTACTTGCTGCACTTGAGGTTGTTGTGTTATCGCTACCTGTTGTTGTGGTAGTGAATATGTCTGTGGCTGTTGTTGTGTTACTAGTTGTTGCTGCACATTTCCCGGCAGCAGTGCCTGCTGTTGTTGCTGGCCCTGCTGTTCCCTTGTAGGCCCTTGTTGTCCCTGTTCTCCCCATGCTGGTGTGCCGGGTCTCATTCTACATGTGCGTGACATGTGTCCCAATAATCCACAAATCCAACATACCGGTGGTTCCCTGGTCTGCCATGGGAAACTTCCTGAATTGTCCTGGTACACTGGTTGCCCGGTGGGGTAGAAACTTCTGAATCCTCCCCCTTGCTGTTGTGTGTTATAGCCGTAACCCCTCCCCCTCATTATTTCTCCCCTTCCCCTGTTATAATTATAATATCCAGCTCCTGATGTTGAGTATCCTCCTCCCATGTTAGTCGTGTATGGTGGGGGTGGTGGCAGCTGATGTGCTACAATCTGTGGTGATTGTATTTGGGAGGGATTTTGTACAGCCACTACTTGCGTGGGGTTTTGTGTCATTGTTGTAGGTGTAGTTATTAGTGCACCCTCCATCGTGTATTTAGTGAGTTTTTTTCTGCACCAATTTAGCCTCTTCCGCTTTTCTATCCTCTTCCTTTTGTTTCATCTTTTCTTGCCATGTCCTACAATGATGTACTATCGTCAGTTGTATTTCTGGCCATGCTTTTGCTTCCATCCCCACTACTTTCTTCAGTTGTTTCTGGACTGCTTCTGGGAGCCCTTGTATTAGTATATGATAGAGTATTGCTGGTGTTTTGTCCCATTGTTCTCTAGTTTCCATACGCCACTTCTCTTGAATTTCCTGGATATAATCAACAGGATCTTCGTTCTCACGCATCTTGCGTGATGTAATCGCTCCTATGTCTGATGTGTCTGGGTATTGTACCCTCAGCGCTTGCCATAATGCATGTCTGCAGTTTGCGAATGGTGCCCCATCGTGTGATGTGTTTGTTATTGTGACCCCGGGGAAGCCTGCTCTCTTCCAGATGTCATCTGCTGCATCCCCCAATATTGATATTAGGAGGCCCTTTACATCTCCTACTGCCAGTTTCTGTCCTGCGGTGTGTTTTTCCATTTCATATATACATTTCCCCGCACCCCCACTTAATGATGGGAGCCTGCACTTTATATTTTCCTTGTCTGCATGCTTCCAAGGGACGTATTGTGGTCTAACCCCTCCCCTCTCCAAAAGTGGCATTAGGTTGTGTCCTGTCTGACCCCCTGGGTTCCCCAGAGTCGAGTCCGTGTACCCCTCTTCTTCTTCCGTGTCGTCTACATCGTCTGTTGTGTCCATATTTCCCCTGCTCGTAACTGTTTCTCCTCCATCTCTTCCCCTTCTTTTATCATTTCCTTTATTTAATGTGGGCGTGTGTATTCGTTCTTCCTGCCTGCGTCCTGGGAGGTCTCTAAGCCTGCCTGCATAGGGTGTGAGTTCGTGATGGGCGGGAGTGGGTGTAGGAGGGCATGTTGCACGGGATGAGTGTGTGGTAGTGGAGCATGTTGGACGGGATGATGAGGGTGTAGCTGCACGTGTCTGCCTTCCCGCCATTCCTTGCTCTTCCCCCTCACTTCCCCCCAGTTCTTCCTTTCTTCTGCAGGCCCATGGTGATTGCCTGTTTGTCCGGGTGATGTACAATTTATCTAAGCTTTGCCTTTCCCCATTTCTTCCTTCCTTCTCCATTCCTTCTTCTTCCTCACTACAAAAGTCATCCAGGAGCGACAACCCCCAATCTGTCTTTTTCCCCCTAATCGTTACTGTTTTTAAGTCTATTAAATCCGTTCCTCCCGTTTCTTCTTTACCAATTGCTCCCCTTTGTGCTGATGTTGTTGCTACTTCTGTGTCTCTGCGTACATATCTCCTTACTTCTCTCTCCCCTTCTTTTTTCTCCGCTATCTCTCTACCAATTTCCTCTCTTTTCTTTATTAATTCCTCCATTACTTCACTACTCATCTTTTCCAATATCCTTTCCTCTTCTCTCTTCCTTTCCCATCTCTCTCTCTTTCCCGCTCTAATATGCTTTCTATCATCCTCCCTTCTTTGTATTTCTTGGTCGTTTCTGATAGTATTCTCCTCTTCCATATTTCCATTTCTTTTTCTTTCTCTACTTCCTCTCTTTTCTTGTCGCGCTGTGCTGCTCGGGATACCCTTTCTGCTACTGCCTTTACTCTTTCAGCTTCTCTCTTTCGCTCTTCAGTTCGTTCCCTCATTTTTTCCAACTCGTTCTTACTTTCTTTCCTTTCCCGTGCTCTCTCTCTTTCCTCTCTCTCAAGCTGCTTGATCAGGGCATTTTGCTCATTCCTTAATTCTGCTAATCGTTCCTCCAAAATCTCTTCTTTTTCTCGTGACAGCTCTACCTCCTTTCTTTGTCCCCCTTCCCCTTTCATCTCGCTCTTTCTCTCATTATCCTCGTCCATTTTCCTAACTACCTCCTTCTCTTCTCCTGTTAATGACCCTCGTAGTTTTAATAATACTTGCGCAGCTACCCACTCGTCATGTCCTATTGCTGCGATTTGTTCTTCGCTAGTCCTCCCCTCCCCTGCGGGCATCTTCGTATAAGTTGGCCCCGCCGTAATTGTCTGCTCCCCTCCCATGTGGCCACCTGCAGCTGTATATGGTGGTGGGCTGTATGCCGGGTTCAAGTACCCCTCAGCCGCCCTTAATTGTTCTCTCACTATTTCTCGTAGTTCCGTTAAAGGATATAACCCCCTTCCTCTTTTTTCACTACCTTCGATAGGGGCATGTCGTCGCTCTGTTCCTTTTTTATTTCTTTTTCGTTTGGGTTGCTACTCTTTTCTCCTCCCTCTTGTCCGTTCCCCGTGCACTGTGTGCCTTCACTCTCTTTTTCCCCATTCTCTTCTTCCTCCCTAATCTTCTTCTCTTCCTTTGTTTCCCCCACAGTGAACATTCCGTTTGGTCCTGGTCGGGACCCCTGGAACATTCTCCATAAGTTAAACACCTCCACGTGGTGTGTCAACTTCTTCCCCTTGTATGTGTTATGCAGATGGGTTAATAGTGAGTGTTGGGTATATGGGTCGAAACTGCCATTAGGCGTCCATGGTGTCGTCATTTTGTTGTCCGTCCCCTGTGTCCATTCTATGCTGTATTTGATCAGTTTCTCCCTATGGGGTGACAGTGTTTTACATATGTGCTGTAGCGGGGTAGTGAGGGTGTTCCCCCACCCCCCGAACCTGTCCCGTATGACATAGTAGCGCTGAGTTGTTATCCTCCCTCTATATGGTAGCGGTTATCTTGCTAATAATGTACGCTATACAATTTCAAATGTTTTACCTGGCCCCGTAATTTTGGGGACTTGCGATTGTCCGCTAAAAGAAAATAGTAAAATATAGCATTTGCATTTGTATATTCTTTTCTCTCTCTCTCTCTCTTTTTTTTTTTTTTTTCTTCCCCTAACACCGTTACGGCCACCTACGGCCGAGGCGCACCCAGCCCACTGCGGCTGCGTGCCCTGTGTGACGTTCTTATACAGCCGTCCCACTTTATTTCACCCCTCCTCCTCTTTCTTCACTTGTCGTGGCCGGCGTTCTCCGTGCGCGGCCACGTCCTTCTCTTCACCTTGCCCCGATCTAATTGTTACCGTTTATCTCCGTCTCCACTCCCTTACCATTATTCTCTTCCCCACCACTCTCCAAAAAATGCCTTGTGCTCGAGATATCCTATGAAAGCCCTACTGGTGACGTCACCAACCTCTTCCAAAACTACCGGTAAGTTCTTTGCAGGTTTTTAAAAGTTTGAAATAAGTTTGCAATCTACCCCCATTAACCCCACAGCTGTCCTCTTGTCACGCCTGGAACAAGGTAATCAACAATATAATCAGACTGCGCATGCTGCGTCGCCTCGCGTGTGATACGCCCCTCGACAGGAGGGCTTAACCAGCCAATTATCTTCCGTATTAGGCAACCAGCTAGCTACCTCCTACAGGGAAACGTCATCTATCTATCGAGTTTTCTGCTCGATCAATAGGGATCCTCATCTACTCATTGATCAATAATCACCAATTCGTAGGAAACCGCACACACACACACCCTTACAGGTGGTCGCGACCTAGGCCAATCAGTGTCTACGAGCGGCTGCACGTGATGTTTTCGTGCTCCGCCCCCTCCTTCTTCGTAACGTAGCGGACTGCTCTCACACTTGTCCAGCTACCATTCACTTCACCGTCAACACTAATTTATCAAACCTTCGCCGCGCACCTGTGTAAAACCTTCCACCTCCCATATTCTATTCCTCCCCCTCCCTCACAATTTCACATTGCTTGTTGGGCGTGGCATACTCACCAAGTTCTCTTGATGCGGGGCCGCTCGACTGCGTGCACCCCTCCAAGCGGCTCGCCACCTCCCCTCATCTGGACCACGTCTGGACACTCGCCAACCGCGGGCGGGATACTTCTCAACCAGCTCCCGAAGGCCAATATCCGGATTGCGCTGTCCGGTCTTCTCGCAGTTCTGCGATGGTCTTGTGTCCTCAAAAGGGGGCAGCGGCAGAGGGGGCCGCGCCGCCGGGCCTCCTCGCAACGAGAGCACTCGGAAAAATAAAATAAAAGCAGATCTTAAACAAATCTCAGCAGTGCCTCCAACTTGTCGGGGGTAAATTCTCCCTGGGGTCGGCTGGGCCGCCCGCGGACCTCCGGGCAGGGAGGTCCCGACTCCTCCCGCGTATCCCAAAAATGAGTATGAGACACACAAGAAGCAAGGTGGTTCTGCTGTTTATTGAACAACGGCAGGGATGGGTCTAGGATCGTACGCGTCCGTCCTGACTCTCGAAATTCGTGGGGCTCGCAGGCCCCTTTTTGCTTCAGTATGACGCGCTACTTGCGTCACCTGGGAAAGTTAGCAAAAAACTTATCGCCACTCTGGATTGGTTCCTCGAGTGGTAGGGTTAGTATAGCATACATATAGAGAACGTTGTTAGTGGTTAAGGGTCAGTCAGGTGGTATACTTGGGTTGTCCCTTCTATTAGATACATGAAAATTGTTACACGAAGACCCCTGATGATTGGCTAATGTTAATGGCGTCAGTGATGAGTGCCCCATGTTCTGATTGGTCCACTCGCGAGCCCCCCAGCCTGGGACCATCGTTGTTCCCAGCTCGCGGTGTACCTGTCATTTGCAACAATATGTAACTATGTGTTTATGCAGAGAATGCGTGGATTTGCTCATATGCTTGAGAGCAGACTATTCCCACCGCTGTAGGTGTCCATTGGGTCATTTCATGGTTGCAGCCTGTGTCTCAGACGTGGGACCTAGGCGACTTCTCCCTCCTGGGGCTGGCACCCTGTCAGGTTCGGCTTGGTCACGTGAGGAGAGACCGTGGTTGGGACAGAATTCTGCACATTTAATGTTGTATTTTCCACTGTGTGTCTGGCTTAGTTTGCAGGTGTGGCCTTGGCCTCGGCTTGTGGCATGCGAGTTGCAACATTGCCCCCTTGGCTGTCAGCTCTCGCTGGGCTCATTCTGCAGGGTCAGCAATTGTACTCTTGTTCGTTCAATGTTCGTGGAGGCTCTTGCTTGCGGCCTACTTGGGCCTATTGTATAGGTGGGGATGTTCGATGTACGGCACTTTAAGTTACAGTATCATATTGCTTCATATCCAGTATCATGTCTTCGTTGCATTTCTCATCACAATGCATGGGTTAGGAGAAGCGTCAGCAAGCATTCTAGATGAGTGCTTTGTGCGTCTTGCGTTTCTGCATTTTGAAAACCCTATGTGAAAAATAATGAAGATGTGCGTCATTGGGTGTGTCCGTCACCTACGTCATAGCACTGAATATGTTCTTCG
This sequence comes from Ambystoma mexicanum, assembly GCF_040938575.1. Classification (NCBI taxonomy): domain Eukaryota; kingdom Metazoa; phylum Chordata; class Amphibia; order Caudata; family Ambystomatidae; genus Ambystoma; species Ambystoma mexicanum. Next base: position 695,169,061 of record NC_090931.1, read on the forward strand.
TGTGGATTGGTGTGGGAGTGTCCAGTGTGCATGGTTGCACAGGTGTTCTGACCGTTGGCCAGGTGGTCATGGCATCTCTAACGATGTGTTTATTTATTGTTGAATGGTTCAGTCGAGTTCATCCATGCCGCAGGTGTCGGCTTAAGCAGGGCAGGCTGGTGGGCAGGCTGGTGGGCACATCCGTATGTTCCTGTACCAGGGTATTTGGTCGTCTGGTAAATAGGCAAATTCATCTCGTGGCGGGTGTCGGGGTCGCGATCCTCTAGGCCAGGGGCGCGAGGGGATTGGGGGGAGTCTTTTGTCCCATTCTTCCACTTCAAGGTGTGATATGGAAGACGTCAAATTAAACTAACAAAGTGACTAATTTGGCAAAGGTATATTCATTCGGAATGCTACAGAAGGAAGTTGCTTATTTCCTGGATGTGGGGTCTGCTTTTTCTTAATATTTTGCATATGAGGCCATTATGTAACCTTTTAAGTAGATGACATCCGACTCCACGTGCTTCTCTATAGATGCCAAAGCAAAGACAAACAATGCATAGAACAATAGATGAATGGAACAAAATGGGCCTTGATGTTTTAAACAATTGAAATCCTTGCTACAGGCACATCAAAGACACACACCAATTCTCTCAAAGCACCTGCTGATGTCACCATTCTAGATATGAACATCTGCAAGCAATCAGTATAGACATCAGCATTCACAAAGAACTGATGCTAGAACCACAGGCCCAGGGGGTGACTGTATTGGATTTCATGGCCCAATATCAAGGAAAATGATCCATCCACAAACGAAACAAAAACCAATACACAAATCTCATTCTTAGAGAATCTCTGCTTGTTGAACTCAATGTACAAGATCATGAATACAAGATTCGAAACTATAAACCCTTCTGTGCACTAGCTGCCCACTAAAAAGGGGCAACATGCCACCCCACTCTTGAAAAGACTAAGTAGCCCCTCTATAAATAAGGTTTTACTAGTTAAAGGCGTCAATAGAGTACAAGCAGCTGATGAAGCTCCAAAGCACCTTAAAAAGTTATCTGTAGGCCGAAACATTCCTTTGATCCATTAACTAAAACACACTGTTATAAACTGTGTTCAACCAAAACATTTTCCATAGGAGTCAACTAAACGTGGACCACTCAGATACACCTTAGACAGACATCACAGATCAGTGTCTGTAAAGAGAACCTTAGGATAATTGACTTTCAAGAAACTTTTCCTGTCCACTTGAGACAAGAGTCGCAAGCTGCCAAATACTTCCACCCTTCCGACTCGCCCAATGACACAATCACAAACTTGTACAGTGTTTTGGTGATGCAGCACAATGCATGAGATGAACATCTATTGCAATAAGGTCTGTCTTGGAATACCTTTAATCATTCTTGTTCTTTGTGCTAGGTATCAGTGCCTCAAATGTTTGAACCTTGACCTTTGCCAGGCCTGCTTCCTTACTGGTGGTGACAGCAAGCAGCATAAGAGGACTCACCCAGTTGTAGAGCACCTCGTACAGGTATAGTAGCATCCTCTTTGGTCTTCTTTTCTTCAGGCATCTTGCTTTTCCACCTAATCATGGTCATTCGCATCATGCTGCAGTGTAGTAACCCTACACCAGGTGTGGCTGTCAGCATGAGAAATACATGAGGTCATACCCTGTGCGGCTGACTCCTGGAAGGCTCCTCTAAAATGTTAGGACCAAAAAGGACACATTGGGCCTCATTACGACCCTGGCGGTAAGGGGTTTACACCAGCGTTAGCTGCGCCGACCCCTTACCGCCAATTACGAGGTCCCCTAGCGCCATGGTGCTTTTAACACCTGCTTTTAGCAGGTGTTAAAATCCATGGCGCTAAGGGACCATGGAGTTAATTATGCCACCGTAATTTACGGTGGCGTAATTAACGCCTTCCCCACTCCCATTATGCCCTATGGGGCAAAAATGGGAATGGGGAAGGGTAAATGGGGATTGGGGACTTACCGCCCCGCCTAGGTCGGAATGGGGCGGTAAGTCCGCCAACCACCATGGCGTAAACGTAGTTTACGCCATGGTGGTAAAGTCACGGCCCAGGCGGTAACTTACCGCCTGGGTCGTAATGAGGCCCATTATGTTAGTGCCTATACAACATATTTTGGACCTTGATTAGAGTTGGGTGGATATTTGTACCAAAATACCATTGGGGAAAGTTAACACCCACACTGGTGGTATTTCTTGAATTCCGCTCAATTCAGAGTTTTCCACTGGTAGGAGTGGTATTTTCTGCAGTATTTCAAAAATATCACCTCGGCCAGGTGTAACCTCTTAATGCATTTTTTAAAACTTTCCCCCTCATCCCCCCATCATTTCCACCTTCAACATGAGTGTGGAAATGGATAGTGTACAGTAGTGCTTTATACCATGACTGTACATTTCTTTAAAGAACAACAGGGTACATTCTTTCCCTGTAGGCATTGCACGGGTAAGGTGGTGAGAGAGGGTCCCCAGAGATGCCCAAATTCTCACCCCCTAAAAATGTCCAGGTCTGCAATCGTTGTACTATATCGAAGGGTAATGCTTGTGTTACAAAAGTCCACAAACATGTTTGGCCCTCTCTGGAATGTTTGCCTCCACCTCGTTGTTGGGGATAAAAATAGGCAGACATTCAGCAGAAAGTCCACCTGAAATGCCGAGAGCGGTCTTCCAATGGAATACCATTGTTGGTATTCGACTCAACCCTAAATTGAGCAGATGGTCAACACAGTGTTTAATACCTCCAGATTTACCATTACAACCCAACCGCAAATGAAGCCTTGTTAATGCTGGTATAGTAAAAACATACAAGTGTCAGTGAAAACGTACAACTATGCCCATACTATAGATAGGAAAACATAAATTTGAACACTGGACACACTGGGCATTAAAGCTGCTTCGTCAAAGTGTTTTATGAAGCTATTTTTGGTTCCCGGGATTTTGGAATCTGTGCCCCCGGGTAATGTATTGCTTCCCAGCATATTGTCCTCTTCTTTTGTTGACTTGATTTGCTCATTGTGATGAACACACCATTTTCCCCCTACTTAAAATATTGAGAACATTGCGCATCGTGATCTACTTAAATTAGCACCAATATTGTAACTGGACTTGCATTAGTTATCACCTTAAATGAGGCCTTTGAAAAATGCTGTGTATTGCGTCCTTAACGTGCCACTTGGCAAGGGCTTTTTGAGGGGCACTTGAAGGGTGTTACGTATCCCTTGGAAGCTGGCTGTAGGTTGGCCAGCACAGCATAATGGTGAGTAGTGTCAAGGATATCCTACCTTATTTTGGTGTTGGCTGGCACAACAGCTTGGAGAGGAATCTGACAGGTCTTGTATTACATTTTCACAGTGCTGGATGCAGTAGCCAGGGGCAGAAGGTTGGATCACTCATTACAGTGTGATGTGTTTGGTGTCTGACCTGAATTGCATTGGACATGGCAGAGGCCGGCTGCAAGTGAGTGTCGAAGACAGAGCCAACGATGAAGAAGTAATTACCATCTCAGTTGTATTTGGGACATGGGACAGTGAGGAGCTTGGAATCTGACAGTGAGGAGCTTGGAATCTCATGATCTGAAGGGAAAAGGGTGGTTATCTCTACGGATCCTACATTTGATAGAGTTGTCCTTACAGCTCTGATTCCTTTTGAAAACCAGAGCGTTATTTGACTCTCGAATGCTCTGCAAGTTACTTGAAAGCACCGAAGGCTCTTCCCGAAGGCAGTACTTTTTGTATTGCAAGGTGAGGATATCTCAACAACATATCAGACATCTTCTGCCATGACCCACTCACATTCAAGCACACCTGGCGTCCAAGACTTTGGGTAATAAAGATGATGCCGTTCATCCAGGGACTGATGAACTTATATATACATATGTATTCAAGGAAAACACTTTAGTTGCAGAGACGTTAAGGTGAGCACTTAATGCAACAAAACCCTGGAACTTCAGCTAAAGCCACCTTAACGTTGTGCCCCCTGTTGCGCATTCTAGGACCACAATGATAACATCACAGATCACATCACTGATGACATCACTAATTACATTACAACAGTAACTGGTATTAAGCATGGGCTTCAGCCATGGTCAGTGTGCATGGCCAAATATATTTTAACACATGAAGGGGTACTAGCGATGGACTTCAGTTATGGACAGTGGTCAATACCTTCACCCATGTGCACTGAATATTTTTAAACACTAACAAGCTACCTACCATAGATTTTGGCCTTTACCAGTGGATGCAGCTTTCAACAGTGTCCACTGTATATTATAGACATTGAACAGGCATTAGCCATGGACTTTAGCATAATACTGGCCAGTGGCCACAATCTTTGACTGTGTGCACTATATATCCTAACATATAAATGGGCCACTAACCACGGCCTTTGACCTTCAACAGTCTGTACATCTTTTGGCCATGTCCAGTGTACATTTTAAAATTAAAAAATGCAATAAGCAATGGCCTTGGCGTATGCCCACTGTGTATTACACAACAATAACCAGCCGTTAGCTATGGCCTTCGACTGTGCTCACTGTATATTATATACACTAACCAGCCACTAGCCATGGTCTTCAACACAATACTAGCCAGTGGCAACAGCCTTTGGCTGTGCTGACTGTTTATTCTAACATATTAATTAGCACTAGCTATGGCCTTTAGCCACGGCCACTGACTACAGCTTGCAAAGTTGGCCACTTTATATTTTAAAACAGTGACAGGCTACTAGGCATGGCTTTTAACCATGCACATTGGTATTTTTGAACACTAACCGACCACTATCTATGTCCTTTGGTGCTGGTCACTGACCCCAGCCTTTCTCATGGCCAAGTCTACGGCCTAAAATGTTATTAAGGTAATCAAAGTTTTCATGAGCTAACTTATAAATGTTGTTATGTATAATTCCATTATTGATGCACTATACAATGCAATCAGTGATGGCACAGGTGATGTGATTTGTAATGTCATCATTTTTCTCATACAACATGTAATTAGTGATGTCATCAGTGATGTGATCTGAGATGTTTTCATTGTGGTCATAGTCTTCGCAACAGGGGGTGTGAAGATAAGGTGGCTTTAGCTGAATTTCCAGGGTTTTGTCGTATTACGTTCTCACCTTAACGACACTGCAACTAAAGTTTTTGCTTGAATTTCAAGTTTCTTTTTTACAAGGTATTGTACACCTTAACTTCCCTGCAACTAAAGTTTTTTCCTTGAATTTCAATGGTTTTGTTATTCCATACACAAAGTTGCATATTTTTAAATATCATTATTTGTAGCTGCAGCTACAACATCAGCCAATGTATTGTAGGATTTTACGTTTGAAGCTAACACGAGCAATGACTGGAGTGCTTTTATTTGCAGCTAAACTACTGTCCCTGTTAACAGAAAAATAAATGTCAATAAAATGGATGCAGGGGAAGGGAAAATGAAGTCTGTTTACCCTTTCCATGGCAGCCATTGAAAATGAATGTAAAAAGGTAAAAAAACAAAATGGCCCCCATTTTTATTTTTTTTAAAGGGGGACTGCCACTTAATACAAGAAATAAGAATTACAGGTAATCAGGTATTCAGCGATTAACTTCTACCATTGCTGAAATGTAGCACCTCCCTTGACTACCCATTCAAAACATCATCTGGACAACAATGCTCATGTACCTATATGAAATATCTGAAAAATAATACACATATGTAACAATAAACTAGGTAGGCTAACATTCCACAGCCACACAATATAAAACCACAATTGAAAATACACTTCCTAAAATACATTCTATTGTACATCTAAAACTACACTACAATTCCTTCTTTTCATATTAATTTTGTTAAACAATTTTCTTCTATTTCTCTCCAAATTCTCACATGCTCAAAAGTCTGAAAACACACATCCAAAATAAAGAAGACTCTTCAATACCTACCAAGATGAGAGATGCTTTGAGCCTCACTTTAACATCGTTGGGTGCTGTGCAGAGTGGCTTGCTGGGGCAAGGTTATTTGTCAGGTATTTGTCAGGCACTGGTCGAGGCAGGAGCCAGAATCCCTGCTAGTTTCTCCGAGAGGTCTACCCTGCTGCCTCCCACATGCCCAAACTCTTCTTACCTAGTCAAATTAAAATCATCCCCCAATGGCCATAACTTTTCAGGTTTTGATACATCACCAGAGCGTAGGTATCAGAGCAATGCTGCAACCCTGCAGGTGGTTCATCATAATGAAAATATGAGCAGAAAAGGTAGGAGTGTTGAAGAGGAGAGGGGGGTAAGAGGGGCAGCTGCCGGGTGGTGAGGAGCAGTATGTTGGCAGTGACTGCTGCTGCACTTTACATATACATTCTGGTTTTTTATTGTATTTTGTTCTGAATGTTTTTACACTATTAGACCATGGAACCTACTGGCATTTGAATGTGTAACATATTAATGAATGATTGTAATGCTTATGCTTTTTATTACGCTTGTATTGTTTATTGTACTTGTGTCAAAAGACTGAAGTCGAATAAAGACATTATGATGATGAAGAGTATGCTGGAGGAGGGATACGAGGCTCACTGAGTCAGAAAATGTCAAAGCATTTTACCAGTCCAGGCACAGTATGACAGCTTTTGGATGTGGGCTGATAAAAAAAAACATCCAAGCCAAAGTAAAAAGCACTTCCTCACATGTCTCTCTCTCTCTCTGTAGCAACCAGCGATTCTGAAATCGAACCATGCTGCTATATTTTTACTTTCCTATCCCAAACCAGTTTTCCCAAACCTCACTTGGGGCCCGATTCATGGAATATTTGCCCGGTTCAAAGTGAATTTGCAATGCTGAAAAGTGACTTCGCACTTCAGACACAAACCCTGATTCATGGAACCGTGCAAAGTGTATTTTTGCAGTGCAAAGTCCCTGCATAGTCATTTTGTACTGCAAAAATAGTCTTTGCACGGTTCCATGGATCAGGGTTTGTGTCTGCAGTGCAAAGTCACTTTTCAGCAGTGCAAAGTCACTTTGAGCCCGGCAAATATTCCATGAACTGGGCCCATAATGTTCATACCAACTAAATGATCCATAAAAGCCTAGTATGTGTGTGGTTCGTATTGTGTCATAATGGTTTCACCCAGACTTATAGGAGAGCCAATACGACAACTCCCAGAATGCATTATTTCCAAACACAAGGCCCAGTGGTACAAACGTTATGTCCCTAATCACACAACCATCGCCTAGTTACTCTGCCCAGACTGGCCTACAGCGAAAGTGTAATATGTCCTTACAAGCCCATACGGGATAAGGCAGATACGGCTGAGGCGTGGTCCGTCACAGTATTAGGAGGAATTTAAGATTACCAGTAATCCCACCTCCCAGTTAGGGCGACTTTACTTTTCCCTTGCAGGACAGATGGCTTTGCTGAAATCTGAAGGGTGCAAACGCCCTGGTGCAAAAACGTTTGGAGGGAATAGTTGTTTTGCACTGGGGCAATGTTTGCCCTTGTGAGGATATCATCCAAAATTGTACCTGCACCAGTGAAAGTTTCTGCATCTAGCTCTGGTTGAAATATGTGGTAACACCCGAATCCATTGATGTTGCCAGTCTCACTGGTATCTCACAGCGCACGCTTCCTTTTATAAGCTTCAGAAAATAGCATTTTAGGTGATACATTGTTAGAAATATTCCTAAACTATTTTACAAATAAAGTCACCGCTGGGGGAAGTAAAGGTCTCTTGTGAAAAAGTTTTCAAAACGTTTGGAAATGTTCTCATCATTATCTCGTGTTCTTTGTTTATATTTCCAGCAGGTGGCAGCAAAGGATAATACAAAGTCATTTATCCGCACGTTTAGAAACAATCTACTCAGAGTACAAGGTCAAAGAAAGGAGGCTTTAACTAGGAAGGACCCCTCAGAACGCGGGAACGGGGTTAAGGCACCTCAAGTGTAGGTATTTGTTTTGGGGTGAGGGGGACTGTAGGCTGGTAATGCGCTGCAGTGGGGGGAGAGCTAGGGGAGTATAGAGTGTATTGCTATTATTTGAACTTGACTGCATTCATACCTGGAGATACTTTACACATGGACTCGGAACTCTGCTAGTTGGTGGCCATGGTGCGCTACAGAGCATGTGCTTGGAACTGCTGAATGACACCTCTTTTTAACGCTAACTCGGAGGAGTTACCAGTTCACTTTGTGGGGACTTCTCTTCATTGGCACTACCATGTTTTTTCGTTTTAACATTGCACCCACCCAGACCCAAAGGGCACGAAAGCGCGTTATAAAGAGCTTCTTATTGTAGCCAGAATATGTAGAGGGGCGTCTTCTAGAATTCGGAATACAGGAGACAGGATGAGATCGAAGGCTCTGGGGAAATAATAGCCGTATAAGACTTAACAGAGGCATGGACAGTTGTTTTTAGTTTTATATGTATTTACAATATAGGTATAGCTGTGTTAAAAGGCTTGCCAATAATCAAGCAATTCTTTTGATCAAGTGTCAAAGCCAGGATTCGAACCCGGGTGTTCGGGATCCAATTCCCGCCACTAGAACACATTTTCTCCCTGGGGTAGTTAATCTTTCCAACGATTTCCTCTTTCTCAGATATGCTGCTCATGTTTATGCCCTTTTGTGCCTCATTCTGAGTGAATCAGTAGAGGTTAAACGTGCGCTATGTGGAAATACCGCCTGTTTAAACGCTCCGCCTACTTATGGGTTTTGGAACCCAAACAGCTTGCTTTGAAAAGGGGAAAGGGGGTAATCGCTCTGTGAAGAGTGGTGGTGACTCTAGGAGGAATTACCACTTGTGGTAATCTCCCCTATCCCGAATGGAGTGTTTTCGGACTCCACGATAGAGAATAAAGCAAAACCTAAATCGTCTGGTAAATTACCATTACCACATGTGCAAAAAGGTCTTGAGCCCTTCTACCGAGAACGAACATGGACAAATAACCTGTTCTATGGGGAGGGGCTGACTTGGGAGGGTCTACAACCATGTTTTAGCTAACTGTGCCTTTCACAGAGGAGAAATATTAGTGTGGTTCCACACACCACAGAAGTCCAGCACCTTGGGCACCTTACCAGAGAGCAGGTTATTTGGCTGTGTTAATATTCGATAGAGAGTGTTGTGGACCCGAGGACGCAGCTCCTTTAAGAAGGAGAGGACCCTGCAGCGGGGGAGGGGATGAAGGGGGTAAAGGGAAGGGGAGGGGACAAGCAGAGGAGGGAAGTCAGTAAGTAGGAGAAGAATTACTTAACTAGACGTGTGTCCCTGCCTCTCGTGTTGTCCTTGTGTGTATGGAGGTCACCTGTAACAACTGGCGACGAGAGTCGAGCTCACGCCCGCTGTCTCGTTGAGGAGGAGATGCGACACAGATAGGAACTGCGTAGCCGGAAGAGGCGGCTGATGCTGACTGCAGGCGGTGAGGAGGATCGGGTTGCCACCGTGGAACGAAGAGAGGATGCGCGACCTGGAGAGGTGGTCGCCGCGCATGGTTCCGCCGATGAGGTGGAGGACCACTGGAGGACTCGAGGAAGATGGCTGGAGGCGGTGCCCACGCTAGTGAGGGGACCCAGAAGCAGAGAGAGTGGTCGCCCAACAAAGAGGGAGAGCTGGACCAGGAGTGGATGCCTGCCTATGCAGAGAGGCAGAAGAGGCGTTCGGGCGCGTGCCCGCCCGTGCATAGGAGGAGAGCGGTAGCTGCAGGCAACGCCCGTCAGTACCAGAGTAGAGCCTGACAGTGAAGCAGCGCCGCATGGAGGCAGTCGGACATGTGAGCTACAAAGCCAACTACGCCGGCAGCGCATGCTACTCGTAACACGGTCGCTGTTGAGATATCCACTAGAAAGTGAGAAACAGAATAAGAGACAGTTAAGTACACATCACGTGGAACTACTACACCACCACATCCACTAGAAAGCGAGGATAAAAAAAGAATAAATAATATGGACACACCGCAACGGGCACAACGGTCAAAAGACACCAGTGACCAGTGAACACAGCAGCACAAAGCAGCCTGCTTCCACACCCTGAGAACCATACAGAGAGGCCACTCACCAACCCTTGAGGCAGCAAAGACAACCGTAAAGGGAAGCCAATCACCCACCCATGAGACAGCACACACAACCCCTGAGGGATACCCAGCCAGATAATTGAGCCAAGGCCATAACCTACCACACCAGCTATAAAGGAAGTTAGCAAACCCCAGTGTGACGCAGACATAAATCAGCCATGTCTCATGGGGTCGCAGGAGCGGCGGTCGCACCACAGCAAAATGCAGCAGGAGTAGTTCCCACAAACCCAGTAACCTTTCTACGTCGCCCAAACCCTTTCACCTTAGAGCCACAAGAAGACCAAGGCCAAAGATGGCAGGAGTGGATGGAAGAATTCGAGGAGTTCATGAGAGCAGTAGGAAACCAGGACGCACCCAACAAACTGGACATTTTCATGAATCTGGTAGGCAAAGAAGTGAAAGGCATCATCAAATCCATCCCTGCCCAGGAAAAATCCACCTATCAACTCTTAACTGCAGCTATCAACTGAAGACCTCCCTAATAGGGACTACAAATGTTACACGTTCAACCAATGTGCCCAGGCACCGCATGAAATAATTGGACAATTCATCAAGCGCCTTCAAAGAAAGATCATGTACTGCGACTTTGTGAACTTTAATGATGCTGAAGCCATCAGACTAAGGGTGATAGAAGGGTGCATCTCATCCCAATTCAGGAAACATCTACTAAAGAAACCCCTTCCGCTGATGGAAGTCACAGACTTAGCGAGGATATATAAAAGAGTGGATGCACAAGCGGCCAACATTGAAAACCCCCACAAAAAAACCCAAAAAATGACACAATAGCTGCCGTCACCACCAAACAACAAGGGAAACCTTGATACTTGAGTACAATGACCCACCAAGACATGTGGAACACTGGTTGTAGACCCCCGCCGGAAAGACAATGTTACAGATGTGGAATTGAATTTCCACACAAGAGCCAATGCCCGGCCCTGGGTCAAATGTGCATGAGGTGTGGTCAAGAGAATCACTTCCAAATCATGTGCAGGGAAGAAGCCCCACTATTGGGGGCATGCAGACTGATGCCACAGGTGGCCACCATCAGGAGATATGACCCGATGAGATCACCCAACCCACGACCAGGCCAGGGGAAAGACGGTGCAAGGACCACTCACAACAGAAACTCTATGATCTACCAGACCCAGCCAGGCTTCATACGGGCTGTGGAAAACCTGCAAGTCTATCCACCCGGAGGACCGTTCGGAACATCAAACACCTTCTCCACACACAATCATACTAGGACGAAGACCAAAGACTTAGGAGGGAGCCCCCATGAAGGACCCATATGAGAAACCCCCAATGCCAGAAGAGTCAACCAACATTGAGCCATACTATGAGTACGACAGATACAATCGGGAGTACGTTCGACTCATATACGACACCTCCAATAAGAGCGTCGCTCCAAAAGTGACCGCACACATAGGAGGACTCCACACCTCATTCTTCATTGACACAGCGGCTAACGTGAACGTAATGAAGCAAAACCATGGCGAGCCTCTATCCCATACAACCATCTCAAGCTTGCATCTTCCAGTGGGGAGTGACACATCCCCTACAATCCAAAGGACCATTCTGGTGTGATCTTCTACACAGAGGGCTGCGCATAACGGTCATGATCCATGTCATCAACAGCCCCGTGAAAGGGAGATGCCTCCTTAGCAACAAGACAGTCACCGCTCTACAACTGATCAACATACAATATGACTAGTCCGAAACAATTCAGGGCCTCCCTCCACAAATCCAGGCACTACAGACCTATCTCGGAGGGAACTAGATATCACTGAACTAAAAACCATGTTCCCTGACCTGTTCAAGGGCACCGGCATTCTAAAGGACACTGTCATCCGACTCCACATCGAACCCACGGTACGTCCTGTACCACAGCACCCACGACGGATAGGGTTTCACTTGCAGGCCAAAGTGACTCAAGTGTTACAACTATTGCTTGAGAACGACACTATTGAAATAATTGATGAATCCACCCCTTGGGTATCCCTGTTGGTAGTAGTGCCCAAGTCTGACGGTCGCCTACGCCTGTGTGTGGATATGCGAATTCCCAACACCGCAATCCAGAGGGAAAGGCATCCAGGTCCTAACATCGAAGACATGCTGGTCAGACTTAACCAAGCCACCCGGTTCTCGAAGCTAGATATGAACCAAGCATTCCATCAAAAAGTCATTGACCCAGCCTCAAGGCCCATCACCACTTTCACTACACATGAAGGTCTATTCCATTATAAACAGCTTAACTTTGGTATATCCTCAGCAGCCGAGATAGTCCAGGAGACGATACGTCAGCTAATCGCACCAGTCACAAACGCTTTTAATTACAGTGATGGCATCCTGGTATTCAGCATCAGTCAAAGTCAACACGACGACAAACTACGACAGGTTTGCACCATCCTGCAAGACAGTGGCCTCACCCTCAACAAGCAAAAATTCACCGTCACCAGACGTAGCCTATCCTTCTTTGGACACGTATTCTCCAATCAGGGGATAGGGCGGACCCCGACAAGATCAACCCCATTGTCAATCTTGAGGCCCCAAAGGATGTGACGGAACTGCGTTCCTTGCTAGGAATTGCAGGCTACTGTGCTCACTACCTGCCGCATTAAGCAACACTGACCGGCCCACTCAGGCACCTCCTTAAGAAAGACCTCACATTCACCTGGGTCGGGGACTGTCAAGTGGCTTTTGTTTTGACGCAATCAAGAGTGTACCAGCAAATGATCGCCAACTGGCGTACTTCAACCCCGACTGGGACACTGATATTGTCACCAGTCCGGTTGGGTTGGGCCCCGTCCTAGCCCAAACAGACCCCAGGATCAATTCTGACCGACACATAGTAGCGTATGCTAGCAGAGCCCTTACCACCATTGAGCAAGCCTACTCACAGGCCGAGCGCGAAAGCCTTGCCATGGTCTGGGCATGTGAGATATTTTATCACTTTGTCATAGGCAGGATATTAGTCCTCATAACAGACCATCAATCGCTGCTTTCTCTCTTATGGAACCCCAAGATCAAGATGCCTCCACAAATAGAATGGTGGGGCATACGACTGCAGGAATACAATTACACCATTGTTCACAAACCTGGTGGCAAAGCCAATCCGATGGACTATTTGTCCCACCACCCGGACAGCACACCAGAAAATGGCATGCAACTTGAAGCCAAAGAGTATATCGCATATCTGTCTCTCAACGCCCTTCCCCCAGCCTTCATAAAGCACTTGTTTGTGGAGAGATGCAAGGATGACCCCCACCATACAAGCAGCCGTCCACCTCACAAACACCAACCGGTGGCAACACCTGTCCACAGAATGCTTTGAAAACAGGGAGGTGGACAAGAGAGACTTGCAGAGAATGGCAAGTATACAAAGCAAACTAGCCCCAATGTTCCAAGGAACACTGCTGAGAGGTAACCGACTGGTGGTCCCCAAGAGCCTCAGGAAAGCTCTCATCATCAAAGCGCTTGAAGGCCACAGGGGAGAGGCCAATACAAAGAAGATTATTATGTAAATAGTATGGTTTCCTTATATGGACACGATTGTGGAAGACACACTAAAACACTGCACCCTGTGCCAAGTGACTGTGCAAAACAGACCCCCATGTCCACTCCAGACAGTCCCGCTACCCGATGGACCCTGGCAAAGAGTGGCAATGGATTTGTATGGGCCACTAAAAGAAGGAGGCCACCTACTGGTAGCCATTGATGAATACTCTCGATTTCCTCTGGTCAAGCACGTATGGTCCACGGCATTCCATCTCGTAGTGGTGGTAGTAGATGAGCTGTACAGCGAACGCGGTGGTCCCAACGTTGTTAAAACAGACAATGACCCACTGTTTCAGGGCCAAGAGTTCAAGAAGTTTGTGGTACATCTAGGATTCCAACACCAAAAGATCACCTCCTTTGGCCACAAGCCAACGGCATGGTAGAGTGATTCATGGCCACGATGAAACAAACGCGCCAAAAAACAGCAATGGACCTAATGCCCATGCCACAATCCATCTCCGAGATGTTGAGGAGCAACAGGAATACACTGCACGAGACAACTGGACACACACCCTCCAAACTCATGATAAAGTACAAACCACATACCCGTCTTCCACAACTGCATGACTACTCCCCAAGCAGAAGACGACGAGATCAGGTAGCGAGAGACCACGAAAAGGAAAAAAGCCAAAGAATGGACAGATCGCAAGCGCAGAGTGAAAGAACCACAGCTTCCAGTGGGTGAGGTTGTACTTGTCCACCAGAAACAACAAAGGAAGACAGAGACAAGGTACAGACTGGAACTGCTCTTGGTCATTGAGGTCAGCGGGCCAATAGTCTCCGTAATCGGAGACGAGGGAGAAAAAACCCGGAATGCCTCGTTCTTTCAGAAACTGATCCAAGAGGATGCAGACAAGGAGATCGAAGCTGAAGAAGAACAAGTAGAGCACATGGCAGATGTACATGGAACCCCCGCCAAGAGCACCGAATGAAGAGGTCCACGACACACCTGGTCGACCCCAGTGTACCATCCGCAAGCCCCCCACACCTCATCGAACAGATGTAACCCACGTACACCAATGACAAGCAAGGGGGGGATGTAATGGACCTGAGGATGCAGCTCCAAAAGAAGGACAGGACCTTGCAGCGGGGGAGGCGTGAGGGAGGAAAAGGGAAGGGGAGGATACAAACAGAGGAGGGAAGTCAGTATGTAGTAGAAGAATAAAGTAACACAGCGTGTGTCCCTGCCTCTCGTGTGGTCCTTGTGTGTATGGAGGTCACCTGTAACAGAGAGACTCCCAGATCGTTTTTAACCTTTTTTTGCATTACCACATGTGGTATCAGTAATTTCCTTTGGCAATATTATCAGAGGTAATACCGACAAACACGTAATGCGGCCTAGAGTCATTGAAAGCATGCAATATCCAATACTCAGACTCAAATAAACTCATATCTGTTGCAGGACTACAGGGATGCAGAGACATGCTTATATTTAACAATGAAGGTACAGAGGGAGCAGCCCCTTTCAAATGTCTCACTCTGTTAGGGGTGTAGAAGGTGCCTCACGCCTCTCAACAGTGGCGTGAGGGGATATAGAGCCCTTCTATGGAGGCTTTATCACCAACGACTGACGAAAGAAGTCAAGTGCCATTGAATTGGAGGCATAGCTTCAGCAGGGCGCCATTTAGACTATGGTTGTACTGAAATTGTGATTTCACTTCTGCAAGAGCCAGAGTAAGCTCTTGGGGATTGCCGGCATTCTGAAGTGTTCACGTCCTATTGGGAACATATTTCACTCATTGCTTATTCCCACTGCTTGCAGACTTCGCAGCAGCTCCCGAGGGCTTGCTAGTCATGGCCCAGCACATTCCGGCAGGACGGGTGGAGACGTTTTGGAGCCGCCATCTTGCGACCCGAAGTCCAAGGCACAGCAAACTGAGCGCGAGAGCAAGTCACCGCCGGAGTCAGCCATTCCACGTCAGGTAAGGGAGGGGCCGCGTTACATACACGCCCGATGTGTTCATTGTGTTATGAGCATAGGAAACACTGGTACTTATTAGCATGTGTGGGTGGAGAGAGAGGTCCTGGGACTGGATGTATGTGGGACACAGTAAAAATCAGGCAATACCCTGCATGCAATTTCCGATTTTTGCAAACTAGCCCCAATGTCCAATCAAATATTTGAATGTCACTGGCACACTTTAACACATACCCACTTACTCATGATATGATATGATAGGTTATTTATAACATGTTTAATACCCAAAGGTTTCTAAGCGCAGACCCGGGGATCAAACCTGTATTGCTCGCTGTTGTCTTGCTTCCAAGGCGAGCTCGTTGCCGCTGGGATATCCTCCTTCATGTTTAAATTAACCCCTGATGCAACAATGTGAGGTTTTGTCATTTTCAATTCATTTGAATTTATGATAAAAAGCCCTGGACTGTCAGTCAGACGCGCCTTACAATAGAGGTGAGAGCAGTCATTGCGAGGTTGCTTGATATAACAGTGCTGATATCCAATGTTGGTCTGTTAATGGTGAGGCAGTGAGTTTATGGCCCTTTGGAACGTAGATATATATTGGATGGGATTACACCACAATAATTCTGAGTCCAAATAACCGAACACACTCAAGAAGACGCAAGTCATGTTTAATTAATGATTATCTAAAACAGGGAGGTTACAACAAACGTCAATAGACATATACTCAGTCTCTCAATGATCTCCACAAAAAATACAATTCTTATACTCATTATGTGTCAGAGTGACGTCTTACTATGTAGCAATAATGAAAAACCTATCAAGGTTCGGGATTGGTTAAGGGAAACCTCTCGATATACAATTGTATAGGATCTAGGTTCGTAATTGGCTGTCCTTTATCAGGTGGACAACTTATGCCTACCTCTTAAAACATGTCCTTTCAGAAACATTAGATACACAGTTTCGCATTGGTCTAACAAGCTATAAGGTCCTTCGTTATATGGACTAATACAATACAATTGGTTGGCACGCCTGTGCCATGTCTGGCACATACGGTTCATTTAGCAGCACATAAGCCCAGAGTCAGGTGCAGGGAGATAGGACATGAAGCTACCTCATGACCCAATTAGACCCAATTGGTGGTCAGTCAAATTGTCGAAAAAAAAGTCGAATGACAAAAATGTCGAAAAAAAAATGTTGAAAAAAAAAATGTCGAATTTATTATTTTTTTATTTATATGTTTTTTTTGGGTTCGGTAAGTAAAAAAAGGGGTAAAATAAAAAAAAAATAGAAAAAAAGGTGGGTTGGGGGGAACCCCCCCATTTCGAAAAAAAAACGTATTGAAAAAGAAATTCGACTTTTTTTTTTCGACCTTTTTTTTTCGACATTTTGACATTGGACATTTTTGTTTTCGACCAAATCACTATAAACCGACCCAATTAGATCAGAATCCCTCATCATGCATGCCTTCTGCCATGAAATTGTCTTTTTACTTGGCCTTGTAGAGTATTCTCGTCCTGGGGAATGTATGGGAGTGAGGGCACTCACTATCGTGTCTGGAACTCCAAGTTCAAGCTCTATTTTCATCTTAGGGTCACGTGACAGGAGACCACGATCTGGTCTAAATAAATTAAAACTTGGCATCTGTTGTGTTCTTTCTTGCACCTTAGCGTGAGAAGATTCATCCTCTGCACACTTGTTCTTCAGTGTAGATAGCTGACCTTGATTTCTAAGATCTTGACTTCAGGCCTGACAGCCTCGCCATGAAGCTCCATGAGTCTGCTATTCTGCTGCGAAACAGCTTTTCATTCCCCCTTCATGGTTTCTGGCTTATTTATTGCATGGTACCAATGTACAGTTTCTGTACAATGGCGGCTTCGCCTGCATACTATTTACTACTCATAGCTAACCTCTATGATGACTTGATCTACCTTGCGTATCAGCGTCTGTACATTTATTGAACTTCTGTTTTCTTCAGCACTTTGTTAACATGTAATCTTCTTTTCCACATCGACCAGTTTACTCTAAATTTTACTTTGTCGTCTGTCTTCTAGGATCCATTGGGCCTCATTACGACCCAGGCGGTAAGGGGTTAACGGCACTGTAAAAGGTGGCGGCGCCGTTAACCCTTTACCGCCTAATTATGAGGTCCCTTTGCAGGTCCTCTCCTTAACGGCTGGCTTTACCAGCCGTTAAGGAAGGAACCCGCAAAGGAACTTTCGAGGTATTTACGGTACCGCAATTTGCGGTACCGTAATTACTGCCTTCCCCATTCCCATTGAGCCCTATGGGGGAAAAAATGGGAATGGGGAAGGGCCAATGGTGAATGGGGAATTACCGCCCCGCCAACCTTGGAATGGGGCGGTAATTCCGCCATCCACCATGGTGCAATCGGTAAAATACCAGCGTCAACCATGGCGCTAGCAGCGCCATGGTTAACGCCTGGGTCGTAATGACCCCCATTGTCTTCACTGATTATCTCGGGACGTCGTGCACACTTTCTTATGATGTCATCAGTTCATGTGCTTAGCTCTTTCTCAAATTCCTTCAGGGAGTTCCTCCTGTAGGTTGTCATCACTTCAGGGGTACATTCGATAGGGTTGGCCTCAATGGGTATCTCCTTCCAAATACTTGCTGCAGTATTGGTACGATTGCTGGTGTCAGGCAAGGCACGGTCTCATTTCCCCAATACAGGGAGGTAGGGGGGCAGGATCTCCTTCAGCTATATACAGCTGCTCCTCTACATTGGAATAGAATGTCTAATGACAATAATACAGACAAACCTATAATCAAGATATACAATATATGCATAATAGGACTCAATGTAAACAGTTATTAGGATTATGTACAGAGTAGGGATTCAGGCGGTGTAATGATGCAGTCAAGGTTAGATACATTAAGCACATACCGGGACTAGCCTTTATTATTATTAGCAATATATAGGGTTCTATGATTTTTCCCCGCAGGTCGATTTTGCTAAGTCTGTTTTCGGTCCTGCAGGGAAACATCATTCTGTATCAGTGCCCCTTCCCTGTTATCTATCAATGTAGGGGACACCCCCGCAACTCCCTTTCTCTCGTCCTTCTCCCCCACACCATGCCATCTGTTCTGCAGGGGACACCCGCCACTCTTGGACTCAGCACCCACCCTCCCATTCCCAAGCCCTAGCAGGACAAGGCTGTGGTGTTGTACGAAACAGGTGCGCAGGAGACGCTGCCCGTCGATACGTAGCATATTGCGCTATGTACACATCCAAACCTTTAAGAACCAAGGATCGGAACCTCTGCAGCAAAGCCCTCGCAGGACAAGGCAGCAGTGCTGTACGACGCAAGGTTTGTCGACAAAGGGGACGGAACGTGGAGTGCGAGCATGCAGAGCAGCCGTCGGCCCACAGCGACAGCAAGGTAAGACAGGTGCGGACGGGGGCGCAGCCATTACTGCGTGCTACTAAACTGCCCTTCCTTGCGCTTACTTCCATTTTAATGCAGATCTTACCCTCCACTGTTTCTATGCATCTATTAGGCTGCTCCTCTCCCGGGTAGCCGTACTTTGTTTTTCTGTGCCTCTGCAACTGTTTCTCTACATTTCCCATGCATTTTCCACTTTTTTCCCCACTAGGTGAGTGGTTTTGGCCACCATCACTGTTTCTCTGCATTCCTCTGCATTTTCTGCACTTCTTCCAGCTAGGTGAATGTACTGGCCTCTGTCACTGTTCTTGCATTTCTCCTGCATTCACTGCTTTTCTCCTCTAGGCAAATGTTCCTGGGTGTGCTTGCACATGGCTTGCTGTGTCCGTTAGGCCTCTCCTTTTCTCTACATCCCATCATACTCTGGGATCACTACTGTCACCCTCCAGGCCTTTTTCCTCTCTAGGTTGAGCTGTAATCACATGTAACCAGCCTGGTCAGCTCCCACCACTGCTTCCACTAATGGCTTGTTGCTGCCCTTGTTTACTTGTCTCCATCTGCGCTCTGTTGTTGCCTGTTGTTCCCTATGTTTACCACCCCCCTTATCTCCCAAATCCTCTCCATGTGCACCTTGTGTGGCATAGTTCTGTGGAATGGTCCCTTCTCTTCTCCCTCTCTCGCCTGCCCTTTCTCCTTCTTCTTTCACACCCATTATGGTGCTCTCAATTTCCCCCATATTCTCTAACTGCTTTTCTATCTCCTGTCCTACTCTTCTCACTAAGGCTAGAAGGAAGAAGCTCAAGAAGGACTGACATCCTCTTTATTGTTCCTTCTCCCAACATATTGACCCTTCACGTGGTCGTACTTCTCTCTCCTTCCACTTCTTCTCCCATTAATGGTGGTCTCCTTCCAGTCATCCAGAATCATCATTAATGTCTATCTAAATGACATTGTCATGGTCCCGGGGCCTCAACCCAATCTGCTACTATTTGAGAGGCACCTGCCTCGTCTCAAAAACTTCCTTCTGTTTCCTGCTACGCCTTCTACTGCTTCTCTGGCTCCTCTGCCACCTCCTGCTTCTACTGCTTCGGCTCCTATGCTATTTACCACCTCTCTGGCTCCTCATCCACCTCCGTCCTCCACCTTTCTGGATCCCTTGCCATCCACTACATCTCTGGCTCCTCTACCGCCTCCACCTTCCACCTCTCTGGCTCCTCTGCCACTTCTGATGGGTACTCCTCTCCCTTGTACCCCTCCCCAGAAGTCTTTCAAAAGTGGCAACCTGCTCCACATGGTGACTCTCAACTCTTGTTCTGCTGTCAAACACTTCTCTGATATCTGCCACCTCCTTTAACTCCTGGACCTGGATGTTCTCGCTCTTACCGAGATGTGGTTCAAGGCTAGCTCTGTCATAGATTTTGACAGACTCCTCCCTCAGGGCTACAAGATCCTCTCTGAGCCCAGGCCCAACAGGCCAGGAGGCAGAGTGGCCTTGATCTCTCCTGAGTGGATCCCTGCTTCCGTCATCCTCACTCAGGCCTATTCCTCCTTTGAATGCCTCATCTGCAGGCTCTCTATCTCGCCTGGCATCTCTCTGACCTTGGCCACCATCTACAGGCCTCCTGGCCAGGTCACCCTCTTCCCCTCTGAATGGGCTGACCTCACTTCCTCTCTCCTTTCCTCTACCTCCCAGATTCTCCTCCTTGGGGATCTCAACATCCACCTGGATTCCCCAGACTCATCTGGGCTTTTCTGCAACCTATGCAACTCTCTTTCCCTTTCCATTCTACCCTCTGGTCTGACTCACTCTGCGGGACACACCTTGGATGTTCTCATCTCTTCAGACATCCCCCTCACTAATCCTCTCACTACTCCTCTCTCTTGGACTGACCACTGTCTTCTTGGCACTGCCACCTTCCTTTGTGGTCATTTGACCTATGAAGCAAGTGTCACTTTGCCTCCACTTTCTCTCCCTCACCTATTCCGGTGGCTGACTCCCATCCTGACACAGCCCTTTCCAACCTTAACCTGTCCATTACTAGCACTCTGGATATCATTGCCCCTATCAGGAGGATCCGACTGAAGCCTGCCATCAAGCGCAACTCTTGGTATGACTTCAATCTGGCTGCTCTGAAACGCAAGTGCAGAGTAGCTGAATGGAAGTGGGGAGCTTCGGGAGCACCCACTGACAAACTGGCTTGACGCCTGCTCCAAAGGCAATACAGACTCTCCATCTTCTCTAAGAAGAGGGTCCATATTCAAGCCTGAATCTCTGCGGCCTCTAACAACATGGCCAAACTTTTCAAATTCTGCAAGGAGCTGGCCAATCCTACTGCAATATCTACCTCATCTGCACCTACTCAGGTCCTCTGCATGGCTCTGCCTTCTCACTTCACCACTAAAACCCATGACATCCTGTCCACACTCTCCTCCTCTCTCTCCCTCTACCTCTCTCAGGCCGTCCTTGGCAGACCCCTCCCCCCTCTCCTTCTCTCCTCCCTCTCTCCCGTAACACCGGATGATGCTTCCAGACAAGTCCAGTCTATGAAAGTCTCATCCAAACAGGTGACCCCTGCTCTTCCAGAACTATGAAGGACAATATTGGTTCTCTCATTCCAGCCTTGGCCGATTTCTGTAATCATTCCTTCGCCCTTGGTCATTCCCCTCTCTTCTCAAGCACTCTCTTGTGCACCCCCTACTAAAAATGCCTTCTTCTGACCCCTCGATTCTGGCAAATTATCGCCCAATCTCTATCACTCCTTTCCTGGGCAAACTCCTGGAGAAGTTGGCTATCTCCCAGCTAAGCCTCCACACTGAATCTGTTGGTTATTTCCATGACCATCAGTCTGGCTTCAGAGCAGCCAAAGGCATGGAAACTACACTCCTGAGTACCTGTGAAGATCTGCTCTCTAATCTTGATTCTAGCTCTCAATCTGTCCTCATTCTCCTCAATCTTTCAACCACAACATCCGGATTTCTCGTCTCCGTGAGACCCTGGGCATCATGGATCAGGCTCTGGCATGGTTGACCTCCTTCCTTCTGAACTGACTTTCCCCTTGTTTAGCTTAGGTCCTTTCTCTCCACCACTTCTCTGTCCACATGTGGTGTTCCCCAGGGCTCTATCCTCTTACCGTGGCTGTTCAATGTCTATCTGGCCCCTTTAGTCCTCCTGATCTCTACTTTTCCTCTAACTTTCAGTGTTATGTGGATGACATGCAGCTCTCTTTCTGACTACCCTCAGCCTCCTCTTCGTCACTTATCCCTGACTGTCTATCCACTATTCAGGCATGATGCGCCTCTAACGATCTCTGCCTTACTGCCAGTAAGACTGAGATCCATCTCATTGGGACCCTTGCTCCCGCTTTTCCTCTCTCACTCTGGCCTCCCTTCCTGGGCCCTTGTCCTCCTGTGAGGCAAAATACCTTGGTGTGTAAGGACATTCTGAGGCGAACTGCTTGCTTTTGTGAAACGGCAATCCTTGTTCAACTTGTTTAATCAGCCGTAGCACTGCGAGCCCTGTAAGCTCTTGCTGCCGTGCGTCCGCTTCCTGGAGGAGGCGGGCTTGTGGCTGTCACGTGATCTATGGACATCTACTTGAAGACAAGCAAACCACCTTTGCGGCGTTAAGCCCGACTGTGTAAAGGGCACTGGCTGTTGTGCGGCTGTTTGGCGCTGGAGGAGCGTACATCCAAGGTACATTCTTTTCTAGAAAAATCTGCGGCGAGTGTGTTGATCGTGTTGCTAGGCGTGCACCGGTGCACTGAGAGAGTCCCCCAAGCCACCCCCAAACCCCAGGCCGTATGTTGGTCCAACGTTTGCCATTTGTGGGTGAAATCACGCTCTCAATGGGCCCTATGGTCACGACCAGCCCCAGCACCTCGGGACTTGGCATAAACGACAAGATTTCAAACCTCAACAACGGAAGATGACGGAGGTGTCCGCCCACTTACATGGCGGCAGCGTCACATTTTGGCCGCAGGGTGCAGAGAGATGTCTGAGCCCCGGGATGCTCCTCTGGTAAGTGCCCATACTGCCCGAAAAACGAACAGGTGTATCTACCACTTCCATAAATTCTGATACTTTTTTTGACTGCCATGCTATCCCCGCATGCTGTAATGGATGTGTTGGATAGAGGGGTGGTTGGGGCGAATGACCAAGAGTCACTGATTGGTAAAAAAGCCCCGGGGTGCTCAAGTGCGAATGAAGCTCCGAACGTATGGGACACAAAATTCTCTGAAACTAACTTGATTGATGGTCTTAAAC
The DNA here is from genome assembly GCF_040938575.1 of Ambystoma mexicanum. Classification (NCBI taxonomy): domain Eukaryota; kingdom Metazoa; phylum Chordata; class Amphibia; order Caudata; family Ambystomatidae; genus Ambystoma; species Ambystoma mexicanum. Next base: position 695,192,238 of record NC_090931.1, read on the forward strand.
TGACTGAAAATGAAAACCACCAAAAACCAGTCTAATCTGAAAGATCAAACAAAGACACCTTGTGTGACAAATGCTGCGGCACAAACAATGTGGGCGAAACTAGCACTGTCATTCCACCCACAGACCAGCCAAATACATCACAACCGCAAAAATGTAAACATAAAATGAAGCATCTAAGTGGAAGCGAACGAGATGGAACTTTACTGGACCGGAATTGCAGAGAACATGAGAATGGAGCTTCACCTACTGGAGACAAAGCAGCTCTGACACCCGAAGGGCCAAAGGAGGCCGCCCTCACCAGTCTACCTCAGATCGTGACTGTCGACATCACTTCGGAGTTGCCACTACCGGACACTATTACGAAGGTCTCATTGTTACCTCCGAGTCATACTGAAAGTCAGGAGAGGCACCCACGGAGCCGTGATTTACTTAACTCAGAAACAGTCAGTGGCCCCACATGTGTAGAAGACCAATCAGCTGGCAATGAGCCTCTTGCGACTGAAGAAGTGTTTGCAATTTTTAACCGCAACAAAGAGGCAGCAAAAGAGGGTGGCTCAAACAATATTAATGCGGGAAAGAAGTCCAAAACATGGAAAAAAGGAAGACCCAACAAAGATTGCATGTTCGATCATTTTTAAGAAACATCAAAGGGTTTAGCATAACAACAACCTGTAACAAAATACACCAAAAACAAACAAAGACCAGCATAAACAGCGGTGTAAAACCCACACCTGCCGAGGAAACAAAATGTACTGCTACAGAGGAGACTATAATACCTGAAGATGACAGCAGTATGGGGGAGCTGTTGGATCTCTCAACGTATGAGTATGACGAAGATGATGCATGCGACCAGTTTAAAACTGGGTCCGCAAACACAAAGATGATCCTCAAACCGGATGCTGTCAATTTAAATCTAAACATCGACTCTGGTGCACCCAAGAAAGATGAAAAGATATTGGCTAACGCTAAACAAAATGAGCCAATCATGGAGAAACCTGAAGTCCCTAAAAAAAAATGAACCACCTTCATGTGAACACAGACTTGTTAGCATTGAAAAACCAGATGAGACTAATCCAAAGCATCTAGCTGACTCGTCTGTCAGTTTTCTCACGTTGGAGGACAAAAGGAACCAAATAGCTATCGGCAGAAAACATATAACTGATGAACTTGAAGAGGCAATGCACAACCATGATCTGATGAAATATGAGCTGAAATTTCAGACCCTTGAGTCTAAAAGAGCCCTAACCGATATGGGGACGACCCAAGAAAGTATTACTATCAGACCAGAGAAGCGAAACAACGAGGCGTTAAAACAAGAAGGAAATTCTCACTATCCAAACAAATGGTCCTCTCCAACAAGAAAAATAAATTTCGACTCTTATAAACCTAGGATCAAGGCCGCCCGAAAAATGAAAAGGCTGATGCTTCCCCTGGCCAAAAAATTGGTCATCATCATTATGTTGACCCAAAAAAAAGAACTGGGAAATATTTATTACGGCTGGAGCACTTTGATAAAGAAAGAGACGGCCTGATATTAAACTGGAAGAATGTGATGATGCTTTTTCATTACATACCACAACTGAGAACTGTGATTTCCGAAGACATTAAAACTGTGAAATTTGAGAATGAATTCAAAAACGACTGTGTAATATTACACATAGCCGCGAAAATCATTCGCGACTCATTGATGAATAGCGGCACGATCCTGAATTCCTTAGGATTTGACATTAATGAAACCTGCGATATTAAGCGGCAAGACAAGTACAAGAAACGCTACTCATCATCTGATTCTGAATCATCAGCTCCTAATGACACCGCTAAGCAAGTGGAAGGAAACAAGGCTATTCGCAAAACAAGTGTACACGATGACCGGACCTGCAGTAAAGACCGGGCCCGCGAAACTGAACAGATTAAAATAATGGTTGCGAAAGCTGACTGTGCAGCTCAGAAGTGCAGTTGCTCCTCTGACCTGGGTCGCCCAAACCATCAATAGTCACAAAGAAAGCTAATGCCCAAAGCCCTGTGAATCGGGAAAGAGCTGCATTACCTCTTGGAATACTAGAGGTCATATGCATCTGTTCGGCGACATTCCATCTGATTTAGAATATGTAGACATCTTATGTCTACAAGAAACATAGCTTATGAACCCACCAATAGCGGATGGCTACGAGATTGCATATAATCAAGCTATCAAAGGAACTAAAGGACGTCCAATGTCTGGTCTGCTGACTCTTGTAAAAACAGGAAGTGGCCTACGTATTTTAGCATAAAAAAATATATCGCCATACGTACAAGTCGTCAAGATCAAACTCCCAACAGTGTTGCCCAAAGTGGAGAACCTGCTAATGCTGATTAATATCTATTGGCATCATGCTGCAAAACAACTTGATAATTTTATGGAGTTAATCTCAGAAATGATTTGCAACATCAAAGAAAATGAGAAGGAGGCTAAGATTCTGATTTGCGGTGACCTCAACATAAATTGCCTTGAACATGGGGAAAGTAGCAACATCCAAGCAACCACAATATGGATGAATGAAATGAAAGCGTGGAACCTAAAAATACTGGATGGTGACACCCCTGGTGATATTCCAGCACATTTTACCTGGCAAAGAAACAATCAACAATCCACTATTGATTACATGTTTGTAACTGAAAAAATTAAACAAGCGGTTTCATGCCTAAAAATTATTGAAACGAATGCAAGTGACCACTGCATATTAAAAATGTATCTGAACATATACTCATCAACAACGAAAGCAGTTACTTCATGTAATGATTTGGTTGTTACACCAGGTTGTAACCGGCTACGGCTGAATCAAAACAAGATAAATTTGCTGCTAACATCAATGAAAAAATGGACTATACAACTTTCTTAGAAACATACTGAGAAAAGCAAACTGCGAGGTCGAGGCCGGACTTCAAAAGTACATGCATGGGATATCGAGATCACGGTTAAGAAGAAAGAATTGAACAAAGCCTAACGAAATTTGAGAAAAAATACCTATGGCAACCATGATAGAGAGAAAAAATCACTAAAACAAAAATACAAAAACTGGTTGATCAGTTACAAACACGTAATGCTACAACGAGATGCGGAAGCAATGATGGAAACACTTGCAAAACGGAACACCAGTGCCTTTTGGGCCTACCTAAATAACGCATCGATACCACAAGGGGCCATGATAAAAAACATGGTTCCGGAGTCAGCTTAGGTGGAACATTATTCGGATACATTCTATAACAAAAATGCGAAGCTTAGCAATCCAACGAACCCAAGAAACGAGTGGTTGATAACAATCGACAAGGAAGACATACACCACAACATCGTAAAACTCAGCACGTCGAGAGCCCCTGGACCCGACGGGCTAACAAACCAACTTTTAAAACAACAACCAGAGTTATGGACGGCCTTCTGTCACTCCTTATTTCTTGCGATCCTGCAGGAGAAGAAGATCCCCACCACCTGGCGAAGTGCTATCATCGTACCAATCTTTAAAAAGGGCAAACGGACAGATCCAAAGAACTACCGCCCTATAGCCCTACTCGATGTGGTGGGGAAAATCTTCGCCACCCAGCTTCAAAGAAAATTGCTGAAATGGATACAAGAAACAGGACGATATGATCCTCGACAAGCAGGATTTGTTAAGGGTGTCGGTTGCAGTCTTAATCTCACTATCATACATTTTCTAAAAAGGGAAGCTATACGTCAAAACAAAAAGATCTACATTGCATTTGTAGATCTGTCAAGTGCATTTGACTCAGTTGATCGTGAGATGCTTTGGGCCAAATTGAAGAAATGGAATTGTCCGGAAAACTTATTAGAGCCCATTAAAGAACTTTATACTGATACCGAGATTAAGATTAGACTGGACGCCAGAGGAAATCTTAGTGAGTCAATTAAGACAAATCAGGGTGTGAAGCAGGGCTGCCCACTGGCGGCTACCCTGTTTGGCCTTTTCTTGTCTGACTTTGGGGAAACCATAGAAGCAGTGAATTCTCATCCTCCACAAATCAACGGCATGAATGTAAGTTGGCTGCTATATGCGGATGACATCGCATTACTAGATCTAACACCAATTGGTTTAGAAAGAAAGTTAAAGGCCCTGGAAGGATACATGTTAAAAAACAAATTGAGAATCAATCCAGCAAAATCAGAAGTAATAATCCTCCAAGACCTCACTCGAAGTAAAAACCAAGCCAAAAAGAACAAGTTTACATGGAGACTGAATGATGAAAACTTGAGCTGTGTAAAAAAGCTTAAATATCTTGGTATGTGGATTAACAGCAACATAAATGACGCTCCGTGGACTGAGAATGCCAAACAAAAATGCAAACAACTAGCAAGCCAGGGAATGCTCATAAATAAAAAGTATGGGAAGTTTTCCCTGTTGCCTGCTCTGGCCCACTACAACCAAAAATCAGTCTCAACAATAATCTACGGGGCAGAATGTGCCTTAGGAGTAACCTCGGATCTCTGGAGTCAACTTGAAAACCAGTATTGGAGACAAGTTTTGCAGCTTCAAAAAGGTATTCCCATCCCAGTGCGTGCCTACGCTACGAACTGAATCTAATATCTATGAACGCGCGGGTACTGTGGAACATGCTGTCTGTGTATAGGAAATATCAATGATTGTACACCTCAATTTGCCATACTACGAGACGCGATGAAAGGAAACCAGGAATCACTTCTGATAAAATGGGCAAATGAATGCAACAACCAACTTGCCGAGATAGGTACGGACCTTGAAACTCTAAAAGCTAACCCAAATCAGGTAAAAAACAAGCTATGGGTACGAGATTGGTGTGCACCAGTAGATAACAGAAACCATTATAAGTTGCTGGAGGATGCCGCAATTGAAGGGAAAAATCGGAAACAACAGATGCAATATTTGGTGAAAACAGCGAATGCCAGGCACCGAAGGATGCTTCTAAAATTCAGACTTAATTTGTTTGACACAAAAAGAAGCTTAGCCCTGAGATTCCAAAGATCAACTGAGACAGACAATTGTCGATTCTGCAACCAACATCCTGAGACCCTAAAACATCTTACGCTGTTTTGCCCCAGCCTAAAGGACGTGAGAACTTTGCATTTGGGTCAAGTAGTCAACAAATATGCCACCTTATCTGGAGAAGAGATGTGGCTTAAATTTGCCAATCCAAGAGAAAAGGATGTCTTTGGTTTGACAAATTTCTTGCAGGAACTTGAACGGAAGCTGGCAATCTGAGATCAAGTGAGGCTAACTCAAGGTATGGAAACTACCTGAAAGGCAGAGTAGTCGATAAGCAAGTGGAGAAATGAAATCGATGGACACCGTCCGGAGGAAAATTAAAAGCATGAGAACCATCCAAAAACTGTCAGGCTGATTGGAAACTGTGATGGCGTTTTGCATGCAGCTGATCGCTGAGATAATTGGTTTGATACCCTCTGTGTTTTTCCGCTGAGTGCTTCGTGTCACTGTTGCTATCCTCTTCTCTGCCTTTTTAAGATGATGTAAGATAAGATCTTTTTCAAAAGTTTGTATAAACTAAATGAAAAAAAAAAATACCTTGGGTCATCTTTGACTCCACTCTCTCCTTCTCGCCACACATCACAGACCTCCTCAGAGGTATTCTCCTTTTTCTCACCTTCCCCCCAGAAGCTCACTGTCTCCAGAGCCCTGGTTCTTTCTAGGCTGGACTACTGCAACAGTCTCTTTCTCAATCTGCCTAACTCTACTCTTCTCCCTCTTCAACCCATCCACAACAGGACCACAAGACTTATCCTTTGCCTTAAGCCCAGGGACTGCATCTCTCTGGCCCTGAAATCCCTCCACTGGCTCTCGGTGGCTGCAAGGATCAAATTTAAAACCCTCTGCATCGTCCACAAGACTTTCTGGGGCCGTGCCCCTCACCACCTTCAACTCTCTCTTCCTACGTACCTTCCTCCTAGAGCCCTCTGCTCATCTACTTCCAATTCTCTGCGGGTGAGTCGCTTCCCCAAGCAGAGAATGCGGGGCAGATCTCTCTCCTCTGCAGTTGCCTCCCTCTTGAATTGCCTTCCTGCCTCTCCCCGCCTTGAGCCGGATCTCCTTAAGTTCCAGAAGCTCCTCAAGACCTTCCATTACTCCTCTTCTTTCTCACTCCCTATCCCCCTGCTTACCCTCCCTTGCTGCTGCTCTGTCTACTGACTGGCTGTTCAGTGTCCTCTGAGTCGTACAGGATACCAGGCCCCCCTGACCAGTGCCCCTGCACTTGCCGCCTGGCCCACCTTGCACCTCTGGGCTGGGATGGCGCCCCTTTAGTCCCAGCCTTCCTTGCACTTAACTCCAGTCCCTGCTGCTCTGGGTGCACTTCTGCCTGTACCCTCTCCCCTGCATTTCTTGTTGCGCACTTGTACGATCTAAAGGACACTAGGCCTAGTAAGATTATTTGTCTTGTCCTCCCTTTGCTTCCTTCCCCTTGCCTGGTTGCGCCTTGAAACACTTTTACACGCAAGCATACACATACCCCTACCCCTCCCCAAACCTCCTTACCTCACAGCTCACGCACGCCGCCACCGCCAGCCCACTTCCTGGATGTTCTGTAACCGCATGCGTTGCTCCCCAACAGTCCGCTGTTTGGAGAAAGCAGCCTGTCGAAGAACTGTATGCTGCGAAAGCACACTAAACCATATTTACAGATGAGGGCATTAGGTAGGAGGGGTACCGAGGTGGGCCAGTACAGAGGACCCTCCAAGGCCTAGGAGATGTTGTATGAGCACAGACTGGGACTGAGGCGATGTTCTTGACGTTAGGCTGCATGAAGTTCCAGTGTTAGTGATCAAAGAGGGAGAAGGAACCAAAGCGAGAGGCAGAGAGATTAAGAAGGGCATTGGAGCAAAAGGTGCAACCTGGTGAATAACGTGGAAACACATTGTTGGTAGTGATACACAACTCACACTTTTGTTGCAGTATTCACATGTGCTAAAAATAAACAAATAGTAGAACATGGCTAAATTGTGGACCCTTGAGCCTAGTTTTTCTGGTGCATTACCAGGTCTGTCAGAACACCGGAACCACAGTAAAGCCGTTATGCATTCCACTCACCTTCCTAGTATGGATGACGGGTCCTTATTAAAATGTCAGCATTCCATCAGGACTGACGTGATGACAATATATGTCACCAAATACCAAGCAGCTTCCATCTCAGCTGGTGCATCCTTTGCTCCTTCTCTCATTCTACTTTTAGCCATAAATTAACATACCACCTACCCCCCGGCATTAACATAACTGTGTTTTATCACTGGTGGTGCTTCTGTCAGCAATGGCTGGGGTGTCTGTCAACTTGACTCTCACCAAGAGTGACAGAGAGCGAGAGAGAGAGTGAGAGAGATGGAAAAATAGTGCCAGTGAGAGAAAGAGTGAAAGAGAGCATATAGAAAGAGAGAGAGGGGCAGATCGAAAGAGACAGAGCAGAGCTCATTGGATGTTTCCCTCTGATTGATTGCAATTATAAGTAATCATTGAATTGACACCATGCATACATCCCAATGAATCCCCTACAGCTCACACCCTGGAAAACCATAGAAGATATTGCTGTGATCCATTCCTGTGTATTACAGAGGCACCATGATTTTCTTAAAGCAAATATGGGTCTTCTTTTAGCAAATGAACACTGGAGATTATGATGATAGATGCTTGAGTGCTGGTCTAGCTCAAAGAGGACAATTTGACCATTTCCTTTGTTTCCCTAGGTGATAGTGAGCATTAAGGAAGAATTGTTAAGAACACGGGAATCCATCAAGGCCCTTCACAGTGAGAGGAGGTTGGTCGTATTTGAATATATTTTTGAGTTGCTTTTGTTGGTGAAGGTTCATTGCCCATTGAAGGTGTTGAGCAGAGGGCCTTAGCAAATCAAGTCAGTGGTCAGCAACCTGAGGCCCGCCAGATGTGTTGGCCTGCAGCTCCCATCAGACCTATTCAGCATAGGCAATGATGACATACACAGTAGCTTTGCATAACATGTTGTACTTTATATACCCAGCACGAATCAACTCACTCCATCAAACTTAGCTCCATGGACCATGCAAATGAATGACCACACCTTAACATGCTTCATGCGCACACAAAGATCACCCTTGAGTGCAAAGCAAAAACCCAAAGATTTAGTTTCTGCATTCACTATGATGAAAACACAATACAGTTGCAAAATCTACACATAAATAGGTGTCACCCATGTTGAAACAGCTGACTGTCCAGTCATCACTGAGAAAAACAGAAGGTCAAGCAAAGTCAGACTGTTCACATATGCAGAATTACCAGCAGGATATCGGCAAAGTCGTAATGAGCCCCATGGACATGTCTAGTCTAAATTCTCCTTACTAAAAAGGCCCTTGACATCCAACTGGGTCTCATCCTGCTCAACATACACCAACCATGACTATTCATGATTAACAGAATGCTTGCCCTTTCATTAAACTATATTCGTATGATCAATGAACAATGACGTCAGAAATACTCACTCATTAACAGACAATGGGAGCCATTTTCCAATCCACTGAAGTGTTACTGAAGTTAATATTATCCCCATAAATAATGTCACCATACATATAGTCACCGGGAAACGGCATAGGCGACATTACTTATGGGGATAATATTTGAACTAAATGTGAGCGGGGGATGCGGGGTTGTCCCCCGCTCCCTTTAAAAAATATGTTGGTTTCAGGGGTGTCCCCCGCAGGTTCCATGGGATAATATTGCCGCGAAACAACAGCACTATTCTTGTATGGTGACATTTTTGCTGGGATATTATCACATGGAACATGTTAAACATGTTTAAAGAAACATACCTCACCTCATCAACTCAGCCGCTAAGAAGCAAATTGGGTTATGGCAGAATCTTATTTTGAATAATGCACGGAAACCTGGGCTTCGAGTCAGGCTTTATGTGTGGAGAATTGTATTGGTCATGAACGAGGGGGCGGGGGGCTGGTAATGGCTTACGCTCATGGCCTGTGAAGTGAATTGCAGTGCAGGCTCCCATGTGGATTTGGTCATCATGCATCTCTGGGAGAAAGAAACAGAGCTCACCCTCATCAAGTTGGGAAAGAGGCTTTTGGATAAATTCAGGGAAAGTTAGCCAGAGACCTAAGTGGTCAGGGCTTCACTGTTCCTTGGAAGACATGGAGGGCAATGTAGTGTCTAGCTGCTATTGACAGGTCATGCAAGGAGGTCATTATGGCAAGGGGATTTTGCCAACTGAATTTGAAAAACTTGAGTCTAGAAAGCAACTTTAGTTAGATATGAAATGGCTTATATCTCCTTTTTTGGGATCATGGATTAATTTGCATAATTTAATTGAACTCATAGTCTGTTTCTTTGCCATCCTCAGGAGCCATGACTGTGTTCAGAAAGAACATCATTGGTGGATTGTGCATTCTGGGTGTCTTCATGAGTTGTCAAAGTGCTTGATTGTGCTACTTAGGCTACCCTTACTGTGGTTAAAGTTCTTTCGGTAGTATTTTTCAAGGTTGGGTTAATTAGCGGGAGATGAAAGTGGGGATTTTTAGAGGATAAAGGAAAGGGTAACAATCAAAGGCGGTGATGAGTACACTCAGTGCTTTACATGTGCATGTACTTGCTGGTTCTGAGTTCCTGCTCTCGCGCGCTACTGTTTAGAGCTAGGCGGTAAATGGCAGGGGATCGCATGGAGTGTCGCCATCAATATAGTTGGTAGTAATAATTACCAATTCCACAACCACAAGACAACCTCACTAAAAAGCAGTAGTTTCCAGCACGGAAATACATAATGGCAAATCTCCACCGTTTGGAAGAAACAGTGGCTTTAAGATGTCAAGCCTTCGTCATTGCGTGTGGGCATCTTGAAGTGCAAAAAGCATATCACGCTCCATAACATAATAAGAGGGCTATGTGGAGTTGAAATATACAATTGGAGAGATGAAGGAGAGAGGAGGACAGAAGTGTCAGTGAGAGGGGAATTTGATGATATGCAGGTGAGAGAATGCACGGTACTGTTGTACAGCAGTTTCATAGGTACTGCACAAAAGTGCATTTTTTTTCCAGTGCAGCTCCTAGTACAGCAGCACCATTTTGCTCAACACTGGCTCCCACCGAATTTAAGAGACTCTGTGAGCAATTGCAAAGCAAGGCACACGCAGGAAACATATTACTTCGTATTAAGCCACTTTCTAGGTCATTATTGCATTATTGTCATTATTGCAGCTGATCAAAATTGATTCCTAAAACATAAATGTATTTCTAAGAAAAATTGTGAAAAACAGAATGTTAATGCTCCATTGGAATTGACTACTGTGGTACCGTAAACTCAAATCTTCTAAAACTGAGGAGATCCTATTTTGGACTCGTTATTTCCTCAAAAACCCTACCGCCTTTACTCCTCCATCAACCTTGCTGGGCCTCCAGGTTTCCTTCACCTGTAAAATTAAACAACCATTGGAAAAGCAACAGTTTTGGACTTTCTGTAGCTCCCATGGCCCCGGAGAATTCTGAACCCAGTTTTTGTGGGTATCACACGTTTAGCAGACCTCTCCAGGTCCAGCCATTCTTGGGTTTCGCAGACCCATCTGATTTCTAAAAACCTGCTTGCAAAGTCTGCAAAACCTCAAACTCACCAGAGTATGGAGGACACTACAGGGAGCACAAACATAATCTCACAATCTCCCTTAAATCCACCTAGTGTACCTGCCAGCCAAGCAGCAGTTCATCAGCTTGCCACATGCACAGGCAGCTCTCCCAGCCTCCCTATAAACAGACATAAAATGCAAGATGGCAACCAGAGGTGGTATAGGTTTAGTTTGGCCCCATCAGCCGCAAATGGACCCAAGTGAGAGTGGACGCAACATCCAATCCCAGACCTCCAGCATTTGCCAATCGCAGGTGCAGCCCCTGACCCAAAGTCCAACCCAGGGGGAGAACCTCCATATATATATACCCAGAAGCCCAGCCTATCAGTGGAGGTTGCAGTGGCAGAAGTCTTACGTTTGTTTGGAGAAGGCTGGAGAATGGAGACGGCTGTCGAGAACGGATACTTGATAGACAGAGGGACGTGGAGAGGTGGCAGCTGTAGAGAAGAGGATGTGATTACAACTAAGGGGAAGGATGAGGTCATTACAACTAGGGTGAAGGATGAGGTCATTACGATTGGCGTGAAGGATGAGGTCATTACAACTAGGGTGAAGGCTGAGGTCATTACGATTGGCGTGAAGGATGAGGTCATTATAACTAGGGTGAAGGATGAGGTCATTATGATTGGCGTGAAGGATGAGGTCATTATAACTAGGGTGAAGGAGGCAGTGATTATAATAAAAGTGAAGGAGCAGGTGACTACAGGTAAGGTGAAGGAGGAGGGGGGTTGCATCTAAGAAGAAGAAAGAGAAGGGTATAGTAGGAGGTGGTTCTGTTAACAAGGAGTTGATGGTTATACCGTTCGGAGACATTGGTGAAAGTAGAGAGGCAGAGGCGGTAGTAACAACGGGTAGCATGTTAGTGCCCCGGAGGCAGAGGTTACATCAAGAGATTGCCATTGTAACAGGGAGAAGGTGGCGAGATCAGGTGGCTGTGCTGTTAATAAGGAAATTGTGGTTATATCAGAAGGCCGAGCTGGTGAAAGTAGGGAGGCAGAGGTGGTGGTAACAATGAGGGGTCCTGTTAGCGGCCAGGTAGCAGACGTTGGTACACCAATAGATGTTAGTTGTAATAAGGGAAAAGGTGGAGTGACCAAGAGATAGTGGCAGTGAGAAGGCAGAGGTTAGCACATCTGAATGTGAAGGAGAAAGAGGCCTAGAAGACTTGGAATAGAGGTCTCAAGGAGGTTTTGGAAGTAAGAACTTGGTAAAGTCATCATGGAGGTATTGGGTAGGAGATTGCCCCGAGGGTTAGGAGGATTGTGTTCATTTAGGTTTGGTCAGAGGAGAAAAAAAGTGGAGGAGGAAAGAGGGAAAGAGTGAGAGAACATATGTAAAGTTCATCAGTCTGAAATATTTGGAGACAGGCAGGCAGGATGCAGAATAAGCATCAGGTGGAGGTTATAAGAAGGTTGTAGCCTCAGGTAGACACCATGAGGGGATGAAAGTAACACTATCAGGCAGAAAATGTCTGAGTTACGTAGAGGCCAATTTAAATGCAAGACATTGAGGAGGCAGAAGAAACTGGGGAAGGTAGGTGGAGAATCAAAACCAGAATCCGGTGGAAGAGCGGGAGAAGCACTCGGAGGAGGAGTGCAAGAGTTAGCAGGGGGATGTAGAAGCCGCTAAGAGGCGGAAGGAAGAACTAAGGAAGTCAGAGGAACTGCCAGAAGACTGTTAGGGAAGGGGTTATTTAGTTAGCGTAGGTGGATTCTAATGGGCCAGGTCGCGCCTACATCATCCACTGGGAAAGGCAGCGTGCGTACCTCCACGCGCCCATTCTCCTGTGCAAAGAGCCAGGGACTCAGATCCATGTGTGCCACTTACATTTGGGTACACCCAATTTTTCCAGCTATGACTATCTGAGCAGGGACCTATCTAAGGTTCTGTCTCCATGTGATCCAGCCTTACGGCACTTACAACTTGGGGGTAAAGTATTGGCAATCCCTATATGTTGAACCATTCCTCCCTCAATATGGTCAGTCTTTTAATTACCCATACCAGACTCTACCAATTGCAGTGAGCAGAAGATTGTCCTGATGATAGTGGCTTTACCCGCATACATGCCACAGAAACCGGTCGACAGTGGATGCTACTTACAAGAGGCACAAATCACGCCTACCTTGTAGTTTGAGCATTTCTTTTTACCAACCACCCATGACCCGTCATATCTACATCATTTCACGACGGGTTATGGGACTTGATGTCTTCTTCATTGTGTGTTATGTCGAACATTGTATGTCAATGTATCTGTGTTATTTTTAGACCTGAGTACACCATGGCCAGGAAGACAATCTAGTGGCTAAAAAACTGATAGATACCCCACTAGAAGCCTCTCCAATTGACCATAGGTGCACCTTTTTAAGTGATCATTGAGCACTTCTCTTCCTATTTCCACTTACACATAGTGGAAGAGAGTGGCATAGGTCCAACAAGGCTGAAAGTATTACCTACCTCGAAGTGGTTAGTTTATTTCTTTTTCTATCCACTGTTTGTAAGCGGCACAGCAGCGTTACCTAGAGGAGGCTTTGCACTTAGGCAGGGCTAGTCAGATATTCATTCTATCCTTTTCTGTCCTTCCATCACAGCCTTGTGTGTACATGTACCCTCTCTTTGGGTGCTAGTACATTGGTCCTGGTCCACGTAGGCCTCTGGAATTCCTGATGAGCTATAACCCATTTTTCCATACAGTGGTTTTTGCCCTATGTTTGTGTTAAAACTATTTTAGAGTAAGGGCCATACCCTGTTTACTCTCCCTCTCGCCCTCACGGTTCTTCTCCGCGCCTTCACAGGACCAGATGGTGAGAGGAGGAATGCAAGAGGGAGAGGAAGGACAGCACAGAGAGATGGAGGGGGAGAAAAGGTATGTTCCAGTGAAGAAAAGGCCTGACAGACGGCCCCTGCACCTCTCCCTGGCTGTTGCCGCAGAGACTCCTGCCACTGAATCAGCTCTGGCAAGGTCTTCACATTAAACAGATGTGGTGTTTGGGAGCCTGGAAATTATCCACTTTGCTATTGGGACCACCAACCTGATAATAATCTGAGACTTGCCAACAAGCATGCTCGTAGCCCTCTTGTACCAGAAGGACATGGAAAGAACATTTTTTTCTTTTTTGTTGAGACTAACCCAGGCTGGGACGGCCTAAGATCTTGAGGGAAGAGGAAGAACAAAGTGGGACTTCTTAGGATTTAAATGGATCCTTTGAGAAATGGGGGGAACCATTTTGACAGATTTTGTTTAGTTTGAGGATAGCCCAATTTCCATTAGTTGGTCCACTCTGCAACTGTTCCCCGAATTTAACTGATGAACCTGAATCTGGGGGTTTGGTATGTTTCTTGGTCCTAGGTCCCACCTGCTGCCCCTCTTATGTCGGATGATAACACATATGTACAAGTACTTCAACTAAAGCCACAGCACTCCTTTTTGACCAAGGGATGATGCCACTGGCTTCATGGGGCACACCACTGTCTTTCCTACTCCTCTTTCCATTGTGGGACTCCCCCCTGCTGATTTATGACATTGTTCTGAGGCCAAAGCTGTGGATCCTCCTCATTGCTGTTTGAAGGGTGGTCGGTTGGGGTCATGGGCAATTTAGTTTTGGCCTATGGCTGCATGCACTGTGTGAGAGGCGTCATGGGCTTGTGGGAGAGGCTGGGGTGGACCTGTGGTGGGCGGCTGGGGATGCTGGCCACTGCCTTGATAGCCTGGTGAATACCTAACATATACTCTTCGCATCAAAGATGGAAAAATATCCTGTATGGCCACCAGGCAAAGCACCTGAAGGGTAAGAACAGAGTGAAAAGGGTAGGTGAATGGAAATGGGTAGGTGAAAATCCTTGTTTAAACAAATCATGGAAATCTGTAATATTTAAGACATCATAAAGAGATTAACAGGCCCTACACACTGCAATGCATAGAATGCATCACCCTTTTATAATGCATCCATTTGACTATGGCTATCAGTGACACGCTGAGGTTCGTGTTTGGAAGATGTGACTTTGTATTAAGGCAAGAGACCAAAGCTAACTGTATTTGGATACCCTGCACACAAGGACATACACACATTCCTATAGTTGGTGATCTACTAATAAAACAATAGTAAGATTTACATGTTAGAAAATTCAGTGACCTCATTTACCAACAGACTCCTGAGGAAACAATTGCACAGGTGGACTGACAAGGTGCAGTTCCTGCACGAATCTCAGGGAGAAAGGACCATGAGGCTGGAGGCCAAGATGAAGGATCTGGCGGACAACAATGATTGGCTGCAGGCTGAGCTCCAGAGGCTGAGGCAGGCCATGCAGGTACAAGGCAATGTGGATGCTGGTCCTTGAAGTGCACTCTGAATTCTTTGTGGCTGGATGTGCATTGAGGCTTGTACTCTCTCACTCAACATACTCCTCTCAGAAATAACATGCATTTTGATCATGAGTATCCCTCCTTACACGCTCATTCTCTCACACATGCACTCACTGACACACTCATTAACGAATTTGCTTAGCATTTGGATCACACTTGCTCACTGACTTAATCGATATTTTATCAGACTTGTTCGCTCACTCATGTAATAAAACACCCTGGGTCAATAGTTAAATTATAGTTACTCAATTACCCTTGCTTGTTCATTTATTCACAGGCACCAATGCTAATTCACTCATTCTAAATCTGCCGACACTCACCCACTCTCATACACTCACTCACACATTCTGATTAAAAAAGACTCAATCTTTTTGCCCATTCATTGACATTCTGTTAAACTCACTCAAATCATTCATTCAAAAGACTTGTAATGACTCACTGCAGCTCACACATTCCTTTTCAATCACTCACAATGACTCATTCTTAATCATTCTCGCCTCATCATTCACCCTCCTACTGACTTCCTCTTACTCATGCTGATTTTTTTCACTCATCATGTGATTAACTTACACTCAGGATGCGTACACTCATTATGCTTCACCCACTCAATTGCAGTGCCTTTGTTGTGCTCGCCCATGCTCATGTTCTCCCATTCCCGTTGATTAATATTAAAATGAGTGTCCTCCTAGATCATGGTTAATTTTGCATATTTTAGGGTGAGCTGTGCATATTTGAAAATGGAGATTCCAAAGAGGCCCTGGAAGAAAAGTTTTAATTTTATGAACAAGAGGTTGCACCTGTATTAACACCTAAGCAAACTACTGGTTCTTTTTTAAATGCAAAACTAGTGGATTCCTAAGGTATTACATCTTATGTCCTGGGAAACACATTTGGAGGTGGGCAGGGGTCGCATCTGGGACCCCTGTGGCCTCCCTTGCTACCCCTTAAAAAAAAGATTTTCATTCATTCAAAAGACTTGTAATGACTCACTGCAGCTCACACATTCCTTTTCAATCACTCACAATGACTCATTCTTAATCATTCTCGCCTCATCATTCACCCTCCTACTGACTTCCTCTTACTCATGCTGATTTTTTTCACTCATCATGTGATTAACTTACACTCAGGATGCGTACACTCATTATGCTTCACCCACTCAATTGCAGTGCCTTTGTTGTGCTCGCCCATGCTCATGTTCTCCCATTCCCGTTGATTAATATTAAAATGAGTGTCCTCCTAGATCATGGTTAATTTTGCATATTTTAGGGTGAGCTGTGCATATTTGAAAATGGAGATTCCAAAGAGGCCCTGGAAGAAAAGTTTTAATTTTATGAACAAGAGGTTGCACCTGTATTAACACCTAAGCAAACTACTGGTTCTTTTTTAAATGCAAAACTAGTGGATTCCTAAGGTATTACATCTTATGTCCTGGGAAACACATTTGGAGGTGGGCAGGGGTCGCATCTGGGACCCCTGTGGCCTCCCTTGCTACCCCTTAAAAAAAAGATTTTTTTTTTTTAAATGGAAGCTCCTGGGCTGGGGCCAGCACCGTGTGGCTCATTGTTTCTGGAGTGGCTAGATTTCTTGGTCAGGCCTCTTAAAAAAACGGGGTTCCCCAAGTGTACCACCTTGAGCCGTGACCCTAAATACGAAAGAATAGGAATAACAAATAATGTCTTTCTGGAATTCTATACAATAACTGCTAAACTCATTAAAGGTTTCTTTCAGACACACTTCATGGGGTGAGTCACTGATTTAGTCTGCTCTTGAACACCTCAAATTCACAATACAGAACCAAACGTCCAAAAAGCATTTAGAGTAAAATAAGCACCCATTTCAGACTATGTATTTTGCTTTTTCGCAAGTTGCAGTTGGAGCATGTTTTTTTCTACTGTTGTCTCTGCTACAATCATCACAAGACTTTCCATCTCAGTGTACTCGGTCAGTTGACAACATTCTTGTGCCTAACAGCTTGTGTACAGTGTAGAAATGTTTGACCATAGCACACAAAGTGGCCCTTGCTTTCATTGTGCCACAATTAATGCTTTGTTGTAATGCGTCTATCTTTCCTATCTCCCTGGCATGCTGTTCAGGATGTTTGTTTGCATGTATGAGGTAACGAGTGCACAGAGTGTGGGATGTCCTGTGAGTGCGCTGCTTTCCCTGCACTACTCTAAATTCTTTAATAAACAGTTATGAACCCTCCCAATGGTATGTATTTTTACCAACCTCTGAAACCTGAAAAGTAGATCCAAGCAGCCTTGACATGTGGCCAACTTTGCACCAGACCAGCAGATGAATTGGCCTGCTGTTAAATCTCAGTTACCAGTTTAATGGTATCCACTACAGGGTGTAATTTGCTTTCTGACTTTGAGAACATTCAGACATGTATTTGCTAATTTTACTATAGCCGGTAAGATAGCTATGGTGTGGGTTGAGTAGTTACTGCTGCAATGTGTGTGTGATCTGCAGGTTGCAGGTTCAAATCCCAGCAAGGCCAACTCAGCCTTTCATCCGTCTCAAGTTGATATATGAGTATCAACACAGGCTGGGTGATATTGTATGTATATTTCTTCTATATAAAGCGCTTAAGCGCAAGTGCTATATAGTAACACATCATTATAATTTGACCTTGGACGTCTGCTTGCATTCACAGTAATATGGGCCTATACACACTGATATTAATGATACATATGGTGATCCATCTTGTACGTAATGTATATCACATTACAGTGATATTGTAACCATATTTTTCGTAGTGTACGTAGGAACAATGCTATGTGATGCCACTTTCTGTTTTATCAAGGGATGAAAGGTCATGTTCTATCACTTCCTGTGATGTCACTACAGGATGGGGTCAAATGAGATCACTTCCTGTGATGTCATCAGAGGTCAAGGGTCGTGTGATGTCACTTCTGTTAACCCTGGTATGTTGGTGAAATGAAGACCCTGATTCTGATGTCACTAGTTGACATCAGTTCCCAACATTGGATTCAGATCACCTCGTGTTTGATGTAAAAAGAATATGTAACCTATTTGAAAGGGGGCAATTCAATGGATACGCCATTTAGGATGAAAAAGTGCACTACTTAGATGTTCGTAAGAGTATTACATTTCAAAGCACTAGGGAACCAGTCTAGATGATGCTACCTAGCTCCAACTCTCACCTCTGGACGCCTTTCTGTGGAGCTCCGGAAACTTCCATGAACAATACAAATGTTCCTTCATATTGCTATTGCAATGCGTATCCATTTTGAGTATGTGCCTTTGGGGCGTCACACCAAACATTCTACTCCCACAAAACCCCAGATTCCTGTTGACGCAACTTCCTTTGTAAGCAACAAAGGGAATCCTCCTTTAAGTCAAAGTCTACTTTTTTGCAGCAAAGGAGGGGATGTTAGAGCCATCACCAGACACAGTGAACTTGTCTTTGTGAAACCAGCCCACGGATTAGGCCTCTGGAAGTGGAAAGAACTCTGCTGAACACTAGAAGAAAACCAAGTTTAAAGTGTTTTATAAACAGGGAGGTAACATTTACTTATGGGCATTGGTAAACATGTACCAAAAAAGTAGCGGAGCTGTGATTCTCGTGGGGAATTAGGTAGGTAGGCACTTAGTGGAACATATGTATGAAACGGTTGTGATCAGGGCAGGTTAGCAGTCTAGTGGGTGGAACAGACACAAAGATGTTACCTTGTATTATTTTTAAGTGTTTTTTCTCACTTAGTTGGAACATTTATATATATCGCTTTTATGAAATAAACCATCTCTGGCATTGCTCTGGGCAACGCTCCAAGCATCCCCAAACATGTTTTGGCCTCATTGATCCTCATCAGTGAGGAGTAGCTTGGGTCTCTAGGCCCAAACGTGTCTGGGGATGATTGTGGTCTCGTGCAGAAGGGATGTGACCAAGCAGTTCGGGCTGGACTGCCCCTTTTGGGGTGGGACCAAGCCTGATTTGCATATGGTCTTTTCCCTTTTATAATGGCTTGGGAGTTGAAGAATGGTGGTCTGGAGGGCTGCCCAGAGCAACGCCAGAGGTTAAGATTAATTATAAACCTTCCAGCCAAGACCTTTTTTTTAAAAGAATATATTTATTTTAAACCAGGGCAGAGTGCCAACAGTCAAGAAAACGACAAAGACAGCAAGATATATAAGACAAGACATGAATCCCCTAAGCTCCCCCCCTCCAACACCCCTCATAATCATCGGTCTGGGGGCGCTGCCCCCTAATGTGTTTCCTCTTTTCAGGAAGCATTCTGGTCTCTCAGGGCTCACCGGATATTGGTGGGTTTGTAAGTCAGTGCGGGGAATCTTTGGTAATACTCCAGCACGGGGGCCCAAATGTTCTGGAAGCAGTGAAGAATTCCAGTCCTTGCCGCTGTGACCTTCTCCACTATCAGTATGTCCCATATCTTTCCCCACCAATGAGCCATAACAGGGCATTCCGAGGCTATCCAGGAGCGGGCATTGAGTCAGCAACTTGGCTCTGTTTCCGGAGCGTGGGTAAACCCCGGGGACCGGGGCCCCCAAGAGGACAGTCTCAGGCTCCAAGGAGAGAGCTGTCTGGGTGATTTGTTTAATAGTAGCTAAACATTGTTTCCAGAACTGTTGGATCTTCGGGCATGCCCACCACATGTGGAAGAAGGAGCCCGGCTGGCCGCACCCTCTCCAGCAAGCGTGGTCGAGGGAGTGATTCATGTGGTGGAGCCTGAGGGGGGAATAGTACCGCTGCAGCAAGATTTTATATGTGCATTCTCTGTTAGTAACACCGGCGGATGATGTATGTGTTCGAGACCAGATGTCCACCAAGGTCTGATCCTCAATCGGCTGTCCCAGGTTGGCCTTCCATTGGGCCATGCAGTGGGTTTTTGAAGCTAGAAAGTCTCCCAGGAATCGCCTGTATAGAGTGGAAATCCTTCAGCGAACTGGGAGATCCTTAAGGGTAAGTTGAAGGGCAGTAAAAGGACGTGTAGCTGCTTGGAGAGTTTGGGAGTAGGAGCACCAATGGCGCAGCTGAATATATGTGAATCTGTCACTTTCTTGTTTCTTGTTTCATTGTTCAAAGGTGGAGGGTCGGTCCCCCTCATATAACTGGTCCAGCGTTTCGAGGCCTCCCGCTATCCAATTCTGGAAGTTTTGGGGTTTGCCCCAGGTGAGAAGGTCGGATCATGGAAGATCGGCGCTAGGGGGCTCAGTCCTCTCGGGATTCCCTTCTGTTTCAGCGCCCAGTCCCAGGAGGTCATAGTATGCTTCGTTGCCAGCAGGAGGCCTTGCCATCCTCCTCTAAGAGGAGGCGGGATATGTGGGAGAAACCGCAGGGGAAGGGGGAGCCGTGATTGTTCCAGTTCCACCCATCTAGGGCGGTCGGAGGTTATTTGCCAGGCACGGATGTGCGCCAGTTGCGCTGCCACCCTGTATGCTTGTAAGTCGGGGACCCCTAGACCGCCCAGTCTTGCGTTGCCTAGCATTGACTGTTGAGGAATCCTGGCCTTCTTACCCCTCCAAATGAACTTAAGCATTTTTCTCTGCAAATCACGGAAGGCGGGTGCCGGGATTGCCACTGGGAGGGACGAGCAGGCGTAAAGGAACCGTGGGAGCAAGTTCATTTTACAGGCTGTTATTCGTCCCAGCAACGAGATTTCTTGGGTTGCCCAGCGTTCCAGATCACCCTCTATTTCCTTCAAAAGCTGGGGGAAGTTGATTTGATTTGTGTCTTTTGGGTTCGCGGGAACCTGTACCCCTAAATAGGGAATGGTCTTCTTCTTCCATGCGAATAGGGCACATCGGGATTAGTGCTTCTCGTTCCCCTGGGGAGAGACCCACGTCCAGAGCCACCGATTTGCTGAAGTTGATGGAGAAGCCAGTGACCTCCCCGTAGTTGGCTATTTCGGCTAGGGTGTGCTGTAGTGAAGAGCGGGCCTCCGTAATCGTGAGAAGGACATCTGCGTATAGTGCAATTTTGTGCTGGGATGAGCCAACCGGGGGGCCCTTGATGGCGCTATTCAATCTGATCTTTTGGGCAAATGGCTCCATAGTTAGTGCGAACAAGAGTGGGGATAACGGACAGCCCTGTCTGGTTACCCAGGACTAGGGGATTGGAGCGGAAATTGAGCCATTGATCCTGAGGAGGGTCATTGGTGATTTGTAGTTAGCTAGGACCATTGCCCGAAACGCCGGGCCAAATCCGAGGACCTCCAGGGTCAGGCTCATAAAGGACCAGTCCACCTTATCGAACGCCTTGGTGGCATCCAAGGCCATCAAGACCAGCCCCTGGGACTTCGAGAGGCAAGTTCAACCAGGTTCAGGGCTCTGCGGATGTTTTCACTTGCAGCTCTGTTCAGGATAAAGCCTGCCTGGTCCGGATGTCAGGCGGGTTGCAAGAATCTTAGAGTACAGGTTGGCATCAATATTGAGCAGAGCTATTGGCATGTAGGAGGCCGGGTCCCTCGGGTCCTTGACTGGTTTGGGTAGAAGGATGGTGGTGGATTCCTGCATTGAGGGGGTCACCGCCCCTTTCTCCCGAAAGGAGTTAAAGAGCACCACCGGGGGGGGTCAGCTGAGGTTTAAAGATCTTATAGAACCTAGGAGAGAATCCATCAGGGCCCGGAGCCTAGGATTTGAGGGACTTAATGGCTTCTTCAATCTCCTCGCTTGTGATTGGAGCCTCCAGGCTCTCTCTGGTTGCGTTGTGTAGTCAGGGGAGGTCCGCTTCACGCAAGTATTCCTTTTGTTTACTCTGGTCCCGCGGGGACGCCGTCATGACCTGGGTCAAGTGGTCCACCGCCAACTGTTGTTTTTTATCCTCTGCGTATTGGATCACCCCTTGTGGATCTCGTAGGCCACTGATGGTGTTGTTGCGTCTTGCTTTGGCCAGTTTAGCTACAAGCAGCTTGTTCGCCTTTTTATTCTTCGCATAGTAGAACTGTTTAGCTTTGACCATGAGTTGTGCGGTGTGTTCGGTGTAGTGCGCCTCTAGCTTTTTCCTGGCGGTGCGGATCACTCGCTGAGTCTTGGGAGCCCAGCCTTTTTCTTTTGTGGGTTTCCTCTGCTGTTTTAAGTTCATCCTCCAAGGCCTGTCGGATTTGCCATCTGTTGCGATGGAATGCCGCCCCCTGTGTGAGCAGCTCTCCCCTGACTACCGCTTTCAAGGCATCCCATGTGTTTGCTGGGGAGGTGTCTTCGACTGGGTTTTCTCTAAGAAAGATTTTGATTGTTATCGCAGTCTTGTCTCTCAGCGGCATGTCATTAAGGATAGGGTCATATAACGTCCATCTGGGTGGAGAGTTAGGCTTAGGCACATGTGTACGGATTTCAATGATTACTGGGGAGTGTTAAGACAGGATCCGTGGACCAATAGATACCTCATTGGTGTAGGCAAGCAGCTGGGAGGATGTCAGGAGGAGGTCAATTCTTGAGACGATTTGGTGGACGTAGGAGTAGAAGGAATAGTCTTTTTCAGAGGGGTGAAGCACTCGCCATGAGTCCATTATTTCCAGGGATCTAAACATGCCTAGGAGGCTGAGCGCCTGAGTGAAGTCTCCAGGAGTAGGGGGTGAGATTTATCCGATGTGGGGTCCAGGACTCCATTGAAATCACCCCCAAATATGACTTGGCCTTCTATAAAGGGAGAGAGGTAGGAACCCAGTGCTTCGTAGAACACTGCTTGCCCTGTGTTGGGAGTGTACACTGAGGCAAAAGTGTATAGGTCTCCCAATAATAAGCATTTGACCGCCACAAATCGCCCTTCCGGATATGTTTTTGTTTCCAACACCTGGGGGTTTCGTCCTTTCCTGAAAATAATCGCTGTGTCTCCCTTCTTAGAGCCCCCTGAGGCAAAAAGCTGAAGAGGGTAAAACTTGGAGTGGAGGCGCCCAAAGTCTGCTGGTATTAGGTGGGTCTCCTGAATCAAAGCCACTGCTGCCTCCTCATTCTCGAGCTTTTGTAGGATCGATTTTCTCTTAGCAGGGGAGTTCAGTCCATTGACGTTAAGGGTGAGAAATTTCAGAGTTTGATGCTCTTGGGCCGGGACTCTCTCTGTTATCTCACCTGGGGGGGAGAGGTCAGGGGGGCAAGAATTAGCCGCCATCTTGAAGAAGAGCTGGGAATATGTCACTCTGCTCATGGGATTTTTACACGTGCCATAACTTTAACTGGTCGGGGTGCCGACATTGTAGGTGCGGCGGTTCCCCTGGCCAACAGAGCCAAGCGTATAAACGAAAGTTCTGTGGGATTCCAAGGACTCGTAGGTGGAATGTGCCTTGGAAATGGGCATGGGCCATGAGTGGGGCCCCGCAGCCTTAGTCAGATTTGTTTGTAGGCTAGGGCTAGGTTGGTAAGGTTCCTTTAAGATGGTTCCTGGGAGTTGGCGAGAGCCTCAAACAGCATTCCGCTGGTTGTGGTCCGGACCTCAGCTACTGTCGTCTGCTACTCCGTGATACTTTCGACCATTAGGCCCGTCTGGGTTTCGGGAGGGAGCCAGCTCCCGGGTCCTCGGCAATCTCTGAATTTGGTGACGTGGCCTCCTTGGGCGAGGAAGGATGCAGGATTTTGTTGGCGTGCTCAATGTGGGTGATTCTGCACAGAGTGCCCCTCATATGAGAATTGTAGAGCGGTTGGAAACGGCCATCGGTAGCGAATTCGCTGCGCCTGAAGAAAGAGAGTCAAGGGTCAGAGAGCTTTTCTCTTTTGAAGGGT
Organism: Ambystoma mexicanum; assembly: GCF_040938575.1. Classification (NCBI taxonomy): domain Eukaryota; kingdom Metazoa; phylum Chordata; class Amphibia; order Caudata; family Ambystomatidae; genus Ambystoma; species Ambystoma mexicanum. The sequence continues at coordinate 695,215,919 of NC_090931.1, forward strand.
GAGCGGGGATAGGTCCTGGTAAATATGGAGGGGTTAACCCTGGAAGGAGAGTTTGTCTTGTGACCGGCTGATTGCTGAAATTTCCTCCTTTGTGGTGATAAAAGTGCACTCTGGTTATGACATCTGGGGGGAGGTCCGAGCCCACACCACGGCGTGGGCGCAATCTGTGGGTGCAATCCAGAAGGAGCTGGGGTTTGTCCAGTTGCAGGAGCAGAGATTGAAAAAAGCCCCCCACATATTCTGCCAGATTCTTGTCTTGAATGAAGGATGGAATCCCTCGGATTCGGAGGTTGTTGCGTCAAGCCCTATTTTCTAGATCTACTTGTTTAAATTCGAGGATTTCACATTTATCTTGTAAAGATCTGATTGAGCGTTGGACTTCCCCTAGAGTGGTTGTGTGGTCTTGGGAGCGGTCGTCAATCTCCCCCACCCTTTGTTCCATCCCTGCCACTCTTGGGTCGATGTGCTCTAGCTTGGTGGAAAGCTCTGTCATGCAGGATCTAAATTCAGATTTAATGTCGGCCATAAAGGCCTGTATGTCCGCTTTAGTGGCAAGCGCTTCTCTGTTCTCCTGAATTTTCTGTGGGGTGAGCTTGGGGGGGTCGGGTGTTTTCCCCTTGTCAGATGATGTAAACATAGTGGCGATGTCTGGATTTTTACCTGCTTTTGATTGCTTTGCCATTTCAGGTGAGTAGAACTGGAAGCTCTCAGAGGTGTAGAGTGGTGGATGCTGTTGTCCGGGGCCGGAGAGAGCCGAAGTGCGCCTCCGTGGATTAAGGGCGCTATGAGCTATAGGGTTGTGAAGCTGGCCCCAGCTCCTCCTCGCAGGGGGCTGAGGAGGGGGTCAAGGGAGCGGGCAGGAGGAGTCTGATGCAGAGTCTCTCTCGCCACTGAGGCGTCTTCCAGGGAAAAGTGGTTAGGACTCCCACCCACCACCAGTCTCTCTGCAGTCAACCCTCCGGGTATGAGATTCGGGTAATGGGGGTTTCAACGGGCCACCTCTGGCTATTCCTCTCTGGATGGGAGGGGGACTAAGGGTGTTCCAGGCACAGTAGCATGGGTCTACCCACCGGGGGGTAGTCGTGGGCTGGAGCGCCCCAGGATGTAGCTGTAGCTCCAGTAGACTTTGGGCTCCCACTGGGGGCTGTAGATGTGGGTATGGTAGAGTTGTGCCTTCCTGAGCCCCAGGCCACTGGGAGGGGAGACGTGGACCTCCCCAAGGAGTCAAGTATGGCCTCGGGGGCCTGCAGGTCGCTTCGTGGTGGGGTCTGGGCTGTTGTGAAGTGGTGGGTGCTGCCGGGGATATTTCCTGCACTCCCCCACCGTCTGGGCAGTGAAGGCACTGGGTGCTGCCAGGTGCCCACCGCGGTAGAGCGTGGAGCCGCTGTTCGTTCCAGATGCTGGGTTGTTGTGACGCTGGGAGCGGCTGCGGGGCTACCAACCACAGAATGCACTCAGGAGCTGACCGCTTCTCCGATCCGGATCATTGGTCCCCCCCATTGTGTGCCCGCATCTGTGTCAGTGCCTCTTCAGGGCAGGAGCCCCGCGGGCTGGAGTATGCGGCGTCCCCTGCCGGCGGAGCCCGAGGCCCTGATGGCTTCAGATGAAGTCCTCACTAGGGGGGCTGGAGCCCCGAATGATAATCAGATGGAGGGCCGAGGGGCCGCACACTCACCCACCCCAGGGCGCCTCTCATCAGCAGGGGCCAGGGGCCTCTTGGGCTCAAGACGAGGTCTCCGCCGGAAAACCGGCGCTGCGGTTGTTGGGCAGCCGGAGCATGAAGGCGGTCGCGGGCTCACCCGCCTTGGGGGGGGCCTCCCGTTCGGCCGAGCCAGGACGCATATGGGCTCCAGCCCGGGAGCGCCCAGCCGACAGTGACATCTCACCAGAGTACCCCTATGCCCATTCTCTGCTGGATCTTCTCTGTGTGGCGTCGCGTTGGCGTTCCCTTGGCCCGGTTGCCATCTTGGGAGCTTTGGGTGCTGCAGCTGCCCAACTTCGCCCGCTCCAGTCTTGACACCCGTCTCGCGTTATGGGCTGAAATTTGTGCCCCAGGTAGCTTGGGCGTTTAGCCAGCAGGAGCCATTAATTTTTCATACTTATGGTAGCGGGAACCTTCCAATTTTTATGCAGGCTGTGGGCTTCCCACGGAGGCCATCACAGGAGCAGCCACATCGCCTGCGCTCCAGGCACGCCCTACCTCTTTTGTTTTGCTCAGTGTCATGTAGGAACAACTGCCATGTATCCACCTGATACTGGAAGAAAGTCCCTTGTTAAATGGCCTGAACCTTTATCAACTGTAATGTCTAAGGGCCTCATTACACGGTAGGCGTTAAGGGAATACCGTTACCGGTAACGGAATACCGGTAACTGTATTTTCCCAAGCCGATCACAACCCGGACCCACCGCTATTAGCGGACCCGTAAAGTACGCCGCCACCAATAGCGGCGTGGCCGCTTGCGCGCGACCCCCACACCGTAAATAGCGCCATGGCGCTAATAGCACGCAATCACAACCCATGCGTACACGGCAATACCGGCATCCCAAAGACCCAAAAAGCATGTACCGGCATGGCGCTAATAACAGCATCGAAAACCACACGTTAAGAGTCCTGAGCAGTGTTCCCATCTGCCCCAGGTGGACACAACCAGCACAGGTGGAGTCAATGGAGACAGCCAACACTAAAGAGCACACCACACCCCTTCCCACACCCCTTCCCACAGCAAGATGGTCCCAACACCAGCAGCATGACATGGGCCTGCGTACATGACTGCAGTGCAGCACCAACAACAACAGGCAGCACCGAAGAGACGTAGGAGTAGGAGGAGGAGGAGGAGGCCGAGACTTGCGCAGCAAGCACCACCGGAGCACCCAGAAACACCACAAGGGCAGCCAACAAACCCCCGGAATGAAGGCGAAGATGACCATGGTATGTGTAAGGCACAACTAAATGTGCATCTGATAGAATGTGCCCATGGCACCATGCAAACACCAGATGAGCATGATGTGGATGTGGATGAGTATTGTCGAAATGGCCAGCCCGGACATGCAAGAGGCGATGGCATGGCGGGACAGGATCCGCGTCAGCATCGGAATCAGGAATAGCATCAGGAACAAAGGTGGAATATCATGCATGGAGAGACGTGCATTGTTGCCCTTGTGGCCGTCTGGAGGCCCACAAAGGGCCCTCTCCCAAAGAAATTCACACATACACAATGATGGAGACCATGCCTGTTTTTCAACTGCAGAAGAGTGTATTTTCAACATAACGTGTACAGAAAGTGCATAACCCCAACTGTGCAAACACCCTCCCCCCCTCCCCCCACAACACCCCCGAACACACCCTCCCCCCCTCCCCCCACAACACCCCCGAACACACCCTCCCCCCCTCCCCCCACAACACTCCCACGTGAGTCCCAAGGCGTGAACATGTCCTTCCCCAAATGTGGCCGATATTCCTTGTTGGCCCTGTTTGTCCGCTCCTTATTCGGGTGTTTGAGATGTTGTGCGCCTGAGGTTGCGCATAGAGCGGCGTAGGGGGCTGGTCTGCCGTGAACTCCCAGAGGAGGCTGGGCCTGTTTCCTCCTGGGTAGGGAGTGGACATCTGCGCTCAATCGCATCCGCAATGCGGATCATGGCCTGCCTGAGTTGCCCCATCTCATTGCATATGCGATTGGTGCATGCCTCCATGGACTCCCTCGTCTGGCGTGCAAATGCACCAATGTCCTCCCTCGGGTGCCCTGTCTCAACCACATGTTGACCTACCAGACCAGCCATTTCGGTCTGCCTCTGGTAGATGGCTGATAGGTCAAGTTCCACGGTGTCTGCCGGTGGAATGGCTGATGCGCCTGGATGAATAGCACTGGCATCAGGCGTAGGTTCCAGGGGGCTCCATGACACATCATGTGTGTGGGTGGGCGATCCGCCTTGGCTGAACGGACCTGGTGAAAACATTGGGGATGAGAGTAAGTGGCGTGTGGGGATGGGGCTCTGACTCAGATCCTCATTCACCGGTGCTTCCTCCGCATCGGAAAGTGGCCCAGTGGCTGCTGCCTCACCCGTAGAGCTGGTGGCAGCAGAGTGCACTCCCTCCATGCTGCCTTCAATTGATGGGAGACACACTCCCGTGGTTACCACAACAGCGGCAGGCATTGCCTCTGGCTGCGTGGCACTGCTGCTCCTGCTGCCTTTGTCCCGGTCACTACTCTTGGGTCCCCTAGAGGTTGATGCGTGGTCCCCGGTGGCATCCCTCCTGGCTTTCTTCATGGGTGTGGGAGTGGGTGCTGACGTGCGTGGCTCCTCATTTTCCGTGTGTGATCCTGCAGGGGTGATAAGAAGGGTAAATCATCATCTATGTGTCTACCTGCATCATGGCAGATGTATACGTCATGCAGTTTGATGCCTTTTGGGGTCATCATTGTGGAGGCATGGAATGGGGATGTTGGCTGGCTCATGCATGATTGGCCCTGTGTTGGTGGGTATGTGATGATGCATGCATGTCTGTTTGTGGCTGGATCCACGGCATTCATATGGACACATGATTGTGGGACCCCTCACCCTTCACTGCGCATTTTTGGGTGCATACACTCACCTCCATCCGATGAAACGGCCACGCCATGCTCCATATCGCCGACCCCCTCTATCGACTCGACTCCTATTGTGGAGGCACATATCTCCTCCCACTCCTTCATCTTCAAGGGGGACTCTGCACCACCTCCTGTGGCCATTGCCATGTTTCGGTTCACAGATAGAATGTTGCGCACACGCACCCGGAGGTCGTCCCACCTTTTGCGGCATTCCCTGACACTCCGGGTGGTGGTGCCCACCGCACTGACTTTTAGCGCAACTTCGGCCCAGATGGCCTTCTTCTTCAGGAGGGCCTCCCGCCGCATATCGTTCACAAATACCACTCCTGCATTTGCAGCAAGTGTGGTGGTCAGCATCATTAGTTCCTCATTGGTGAACTTTTCTTTGCGCTGGCGATCAGCAGTTTTTTTAAGCGCCTTCGGCATCCTCGAGCTACCCGGTGTGGTTCCTGGTCAGTGTTGCCTGGATATATGTCCTGGATGCAGTGGATGGCAATGGATTGTGTTTTTGAAGATGGCCGCTGTGCTCTTTCCCGTTCCTGTGCGACAACGTAATTTCCGGTTCCGCTTTTTAACGGTGTGCGGTAATGGCGGTGTCCGCTATTTACGGGTAGCGGGAGGGCGGAGGCGCAATCGCCGGTTTTGCGGGAGCCGGTAAGGGGCTTTTTGGGGTATTTAGCGGCAGGGCGGAACGGTCATTTACGGCATGGCGCTATGCTCGTGTCCGCGTAATCGTGATGGGACGCTATTAGCGGCCTCTTGCGAGGGCGGACACGCTAATGGCGCCATGCCGTAAAATTCCGATTTTTACCGCCTACCGTGTAATGAGGCCCTAAGTATTTAACCCGAGATACCAACTTCACATGTTTTCCAAAAATTAGGTGGAGCTGGAGCGTGAGAAGAGTCTTCATCTCATAAACTCAGCTAGGATACATCCAGGCTCAGATGTCATCCATGCTCTATCAAACAGATTTTAGTTCAGCTGAAACTGCTACAGGGGAGTAACATGAATAAGCATGCTTTAACTTTAAAAGGAACCGTTCCAGAATTGTGAAAATGGTTGCAAAAAGAAGAGGAACTGTTAAAAATAAAAATAAAAAGTACTGAAACCTAGTTCCATGTAGTTCCCACTCACTTCGGCCTGTACGGGGAACTTAGCTTCCGTTTATCTATAGTGATAAGTGAGAACAGGTATACAGTCAAAATAATGAAAATAAAAATAAAAAAATGAAATTATAACGAAAATGTAATAATGAAAAAATACCGAATTTGTTTTTATAATATATATGTGGGGATGGGAAAGGGGATAAAAGGGTTGGGGAGAGGATTGGGGGTAGGGTTTACAACAAAAAGAAACAGGGGGTTTGGTAAGGTTAACCCCCCTAAAAAAATAAAATCACTATTTTTCACTATTTTTTAGTCGTTATAATTTCATTTGTTATTTTTTCATTAGTTATAAACACATGGAACCATGACCACATGGTCATTGGCACATTGATCTGAAAATGATAATCCCAGGTCCCCAAAGCCCAAAAAGCTATATTCCTAGGCCATGTCAACACTCCGTTTTGGAAAAACTATCATTGAGGGACAACGCTTATCCAGAAGAATCAACTACAGATTCCAGAGGAGGAGGACTATGGAGAAACCTAGTCAGGCGCTGAGACCAGGTAAGATGCTGATGAACATAATCCAAGTTGAAGTTATTCAGATCCGGGTAGCAAACCACACTGAGAAGGTCTTCATTTCCCGTAGTCACACTCTACTACACAAGTTTGACTGGAATAGGCACCTTTTGTAACATTGCACTGTTCTTCGTGACCTTCCAACATGGTCATTTATTTCCTCATTCATTTCATTTCACCTTGCCTACCAGCCTCGGCCCGGCCCTGCTCCTCCCCCATTGGTTTGCCTTCAGCTCTTAAGCCAATCAAGGCAACCGGGAGGCGGTAGCCAGCCCAGCTGTTCTAAGGCCCACAACCAGCCCCCTCACCCATTTCCCCTCTTCTGCCTAAAGAAGGACGATGACGCTGCTAAGGCTGCCCCTTGCATCACCGTCACCTGCACGATACTGGGCTAAATCGGGCAGTAATTTCAGAAAAGCACGATTGCCTGTCATCTTTTCAAGGGATCTGCATTCAAACTTGTTTTCCCACAAATGCGCACGTCAGCGAACGGTGCACTTGAGCATTGCAGGCTGTGAGGCTCTCCCTGATCACCTGTGTGCCTTTTTCGCTGCACCTTTTGTAGCATTGCACTGTTCTTCGTGTTCTTCCAACATGGCTGTTTATTTCCTCATTCATTTAATTTCACCTTGCCTGCCATCCTGGTCCCGGCCCTGCTCCTCCCCCATTGGTTTGCCTTCAGCTCTTAAGCCAATCAAGGCAACCGGGAGGCCGGAGCCGGCCCAGCTGTTCTAGGGCCCACAAGGAAGGCCCCTGTCTGCTCCCTGTCCGCTATCTGAATGTGTCTTGGCACATATTTCCATGAGTAAAGTCATATATTCTGATTCCCCCTGGTCCCCTAGAAATATCAATGTGTCTATGTGAGCGTAATCCACTTCTCTCTATCTTCAATGCACCTACCTGCCAGCCTGCATCCTGGCATTGTATCCACCATGCAACGAGGAGTATGGCTCCGAAAATATATTTACCTGATTGACTCTTGCAATCCTGGCATTGCAGCCACCCTGCAACATGGGGCATGGCTCCCCAAATGCATTTACCTGATTGACTCTTGCACCCTGGCGTTGTAGCCACCCTGCAACATGGGATACGGCTCCCCAAATGTACTCACCGGATTGACCCTGATGTAACCCTACTCCTTTGCACTTAAATGTAACTAATTCTTGTAACTACTGTCACTTACCATGTAACATAAGCACTGTAACCAATCTATTAAGCTTAAGTGCCTAGATATCTCTGGGTTTGCTGCGCTATATAAATAAATAAAATAGGTAAACACACTTAATGATTCAGTAGCTTGAAGACTGTGTGGAGGACCTGACGACCCTGCAGAAGTGCTTTCCCTTATCCAAAGAAGGCAGTAATGGCGAATTTTTGCTCCTTTTCCATTTAATGCCCAGAGTGGAAGAACTTAGCAAAGCCTTCACAAATGCAGCAACCATACACCGAGAGAGAACTCCTTGTTTTCCAAACATTGAGGAGAAACTTTGAAAGGTAAAAGTTCATGTCTCCCTCACAGCTGCAAGCCCAATTGAGGGAGAGTCGCCTGCAGCCACCCCTTTATTAAAATAAATGGCCGAAACACCAAATCCAAACCACATGTAGGAGAAACGATTTTACATTCTCCTCACTCCTCAAAAGGAATGCTCCCTTCCGACAATGACCTGTTGTGCAACAGAGACAGACAAACTGAACTCCAAGGGCAGGGACCCTTCCTCGTCAGTTGGTGATAGAGAGCACTATCTTAAGTTCATCCCTTGACGGACAACATTCCAGAAGGAGTTTCAAGATGAAGACTTCCTCCAAAGAGCTGCAATTAGAAATTCTCAGAGTGACTGAATTTGCTTAAACAGGTCATGTGACCCCTACAACCAATCAGGAATTAGCCCTTGAACCCAAGTTATATATAAGAGTAGCAAGCCAGCACAGCAGTAGAGGACAATTCAGGAAGGCAGAGCTGGCAAGCTGCAGGGTAGACATTTGGAGGTGGTGACAGAGGAGTGGGGCTTGGTGCCACATTTGGTACAAGCATGACTTGACATCTCTGAGAGGGTGCAAAGGTTTTTATTTACACAGTTTGGGGGGAGGTGGGGTGCAGCATTTAACCACCTGAATTTTACCATAGGACCCTTATAAGATCTAACACATATCTAGTCTTCTACACATGCTTGGTCTGGGAAATACGTCTTCTAGATCATCTTGAAGACTTAATTTGTCTAACAATCCAAGGATTAAGTCCCACAAAACTGTCCGGGCATGTGGCAAAGCTGACTGAAATGGTGGATTCGTATCCATTGAGCTATTGGCATAAGAGTCCTCATCGAAATGCTCCACCCAAGAAATGTAAAGATTCTTCAAAGTTGACTTTAAGGTGTCCACACATGTTGCATCTCCCATTGAAGCCATGCAGACCAATACACATTATACATCTTTGGCTGTCAACTGTTTAAGGACTTGGTATTCCCTGAAATTCATATGCCCAAAAAAACAGAGTTCGGTCAAGAATCACAGGCTTCACAATGCCTGTGGTTGCTCAACCATAGGTCTTTGCTGAGTAATGAATAATGAACCATAATGCAAAACAGAAGAGGTTTGCAGACTTGGGATGGTCATATCGGGAACACCACAAGAAAGTTGGACCCTTTCTTGACTACCTGTGACAGAATCCATGGAATCATAATCAAGGAATGCCTGAAGAAGAGGGTTTCTCCATTCTTGAAAAAAGGCATAAATCCAGTACCCTCTTGGATGTGGATTCCAGCTGTAAACACATCCTTACCAGATAGTTTAGGCGGTTCCCAGCGTACATAGTCACACTTGAAGATGAACATGACAAAGGACTCGATCCAGCATCAGACTGCTAAAATATCCCAGATTCCCCAGGCAACCAATCCAATGTCACATTGGAACTTCCTGGAATGTGATGCACCTGCACTGATTGCAGCCGCTCCAGGCAACATTGCAAAATGGTGGTTTGTGTATCATGCTGGAGGTATGAGGCAGTGGCACACTTTGGGTGGATGAATTTTGTGGAGGTGATGTGAACATGACAGCTGTGTGATAACCGGGAAGCAACCACAACCCCACTTAAGGCCATGTATCCCTTAAACAAATATTTGGTGCTTCAACTATGATACATGGTGCACAATGAGACTTAGATCTCAGGAAAAGTAGACTGCATATCAAAGGTACACTATATGTACTCATAGGCTACCTAAATAAAGCATTTCACGTGAGGTACTTGTCATCTTGATTGTACAGGGGCTTTAATTGCCATTAGGTAATGGACATCTGAGTCAGGGTCATCCACTTTCTACTTGAATTATGTTCTGTATGTATCTTGCTGCAGAGACAATCTATTGCTTCAGTATCACAGTGAAACCAACACCTTTCTTCTTTAGCACCTTGTGCTGTGTCTTAAACCAATGAAAATGCCTGGAACGCAGGCTGTCCGAGCAATTTCATTGGTGTAGTGAAGGAGGGCTGTAATAGATGTTATCACGCCGAACCCTCTTTATGCACCCTTGTCTTCACTTCAAGCTCATAACTCGTGTGTGGGCTGATGACAGCTGTTATATCCCTTGTCCCCTAGGGTGTAATGCCTCATTATAGCATTGGGATTTTGCTGTGGTCATTTTGAACGGTTTGTCTGTCGAGCACTTTAACCAGTCTTACAAATCTCAATGCTTCTCTCCCAATATTCAACCTCAAGGGTACATTTCTTCCTTAGCAACATTCAACCAGGACAATGCTCACTGCAATGTTTCAAGCGCTTTCACCATCTGTTTCTTTTGTTTCTAGTGTGCTTTTAATTTGTTTTTGTGATTTAGCCATATTATAATGCCATACTCTTATACTCTGAAAATTAGTGAAGGACAGTCAAAATATCAACATAAACACACTTTTAATGAGGCCACATGGTCTTGGAAAAGAGAGTTGAGACAGGCCAAAATTCTCAGTGCGTCAGTATAAATGTTTGAACTTACTAAACTATGAAATGAGTATACAAATTGGTCTACATCTCAAAGGTTTGTGCATCATCAACAGAATGGGGAAATGATGCTGAGTGTCGTGGGACAGGCCAACTCCCAAGATTATTGGTCTCTTATTAACACACTACAGACGTCCCAAGGTAGCCTACAGTGTAATGCAGTAACGGAGACATCATGGCATGCCTACTTGGTGAACCTTTATGGAAACCTGCAGCTTTAGACTTTGAGATCCCGTCTGACCTGTCATGATCATTGTATCTGAATGGGGAAATAATAGTCGATTTAATCTCCAAATCTTCGTCCACCAGGGCTGTGGGTCCAAACGGCCTGACTAATAAAACACTCAAGTCCAATATAGATCTATGGTCTAGAGTATCACTGACTCTGTTCTGTTCAAAGAGGTGGTAAGGGAAAAGCATCTGCCACAATCCTAGCCCTTAGCTATCCTGATCCCTATTTATAAGACGGGCGATGGGCAGATCTAGTAAATTACCATCCGATCACCCTTCTGGATGCTGATAGCAAACAATTTTGCCCGGTTGATATTGAGGGACCTGGAAGAATGGGATGAGAGTTGAGGGATTATGCCTAGATACCAGATAGGATTTCATAGGGGACTTTCCACCTCCCTGAATGGTCTAATTATGAATCCAGTGAGTCGTGCCTTCTTTTTAGAAGGAGGCCCTATCCTGTATGGTGCCTGGATTGATCTGTCGAAAGCCTTTGACACAATAAATAGCGAGCACCTCTGGTGCAAGTTGAAACTATGGGGACTGCCTATGTCATTGTTGGCAATTATCGTGGATCTCCATGAACGAGCTCAGTTGCAAGTAACACTAGACATGCAGGGTAACTTATCCAACCCGCTATCTACCCAGACAGGGGTGAGGCAGGGGTGCATAATTGTCCCCTGCCTCTTTATTCCTCCTTGTATTTAGCAGACTTGGCAGGTATATTAAATCATTCTGCTCTGGCTAGTCCGAGGATTGGTACAGAAAGAATCAACTGGATAGCCTATGCGGATGACATAGTCTTGCTAGACTATACCCCCATAGGTCTCCAGCATCTGTTAGTAGTATTAGGTGATTACGCAAGGTCAAAAGACCTACAGATAAATCTTGCCAAATCGAATATAGTGAAATTTAAAAGACCACTTAAGCGTGCGCCTGTGTTTGTTTGAACGCTTAATGATCAAATGATCCGTGTCATTAATGAAGTCACATATCTAGGCTTTAAATTGAAGTGTTACCCCGCAATGGACCACCTAGTCTTGGAGCTAGAGGGCAAACTAAGTAGTTATCCTGCCAAATGAAGAAGCGTCCCAGGTTTACTGCACATTTTCTTTGGTTCCCCTGGTGAAATTCTGTATGGGTAAGGTAATTCCTTTCTTGATGCATGATTGGATGCAAATCCTTTAGGCAGAGTAACAGACTGGACCAGACTGGAGGGGAAATTGTGGAAATATGTTATAAATCACCCTCAGAGCCTCCCTATAGCTTGCCTGAGGTATGAGTTGGGCCTTTAGTCAATGCTAGCATAGATAGACTGGAGCGTCATCTCGTTATACAGGCAGATACTCGTTCCACAAAGGCATCCATTGTGTGAGGATATTGCAGAGTTGCTAAATGAGGCTTCTAATTGTTTCTTAGCTGGGTTGAAGACGGATGCGTTAGGGATCCTGCGGGAGTGCGGACGCACTTGACCTTGTGATGAATCCCTTAACTGTCAAAGAATCTCTGAAAAGGATGGATTGGATCTGTACAATATCTGAGATGCGTAAATGAACCCAAGCAGGATCACTGTCATTATATTACAAACCGAGAGGTCATCTGCCCACATATTTAAGGCGATTCCCTAATTCTCATTGGCGAACAGAATTCTTGTGCCTGAATGTATTACCCACAAGAGAAATGCAGTCCAAACATTTATATGAGGATAAACTTTGCCCTCTTTGTTCAGACACTCAAACACATTAGATCAATTGTAGTGACTTGAGAGTCAGGCTTCTTTAGGGGGAGCGAATGATATCTGGGCATGATGTTTGCTTGACAACCGACATTTTGAAGGTGTTGAAAGAGCTGGGCCTTATTTTTTTATAATACAAAAGTCATTATCTGTATATGTTTCATTTTTATTATTTTTAATTTTACTTTTACTTGTAAATAGTTTGAGAAATGTATTTGATAGTTTTGTAATGTGGAAAGTCGAATGTTTGGCTAAAAAACAATACAAAAAATTAAACAATTAAAATAATGCCATTAGAGCCCTGGAGGAACAGTTTGTAACAGGTGTTATCATCCTTTATACTGTTTGCCTCAGGTTGTTACTCTGTTGTGAGCCAATGACACCTGTTACAGCCCTCTCGTCATGAGATATTGACTTATGTTACATCCTTAGAGTAATTCCTGAGTACTTATATGAAGAGATTTCATTGATGGAGACCACATACCTCCCAAGGATATTTCTCTGCCAAATTATCACCAAGCTACGCAACATATGTCCCACTCAATCGCTGTTTTAGAACTTACCTCAGAGATTGATTCTGTGTTCTTGTAGAATATCCCTAGGTTAATATTGTATTATATTTTATTTATTATAATATATATATTTATTATTTATTATAATATTATGGTATTTATAATACACCTATACACAATGGGCCTCATTCCGAGTAGGGCGGTAAGGGATACCGGGCACCGTAAAGGAGACCGGTGCCGGTAATCCCTTACCCCCCTACTACGAGGCCCCTTAGCGGGTCCCTCCTTTAACTCCTGGTCTGACCAGGCGTTATGGACGGGACCCGTTAAGGGACTTCAGAGCTAATAACGGTATCACAAATTGCGGTACTGTTATTAGCTACTTCCTCATTCCCATTGACCCTATGGGGGCTCAAATGGGAATGGGGAATGCCTTTTTCAATGGGGACAGTCCCCATTGAACGAGACCGGTGCCGGTACAGTTATTGGAGGCAGTCATGGCGCAAATAGCGCCATGACTACCTCCAATCTCGGAATGAGGCCCAACTTGTTTCAAGGCTCAGCAAGGCAAGAGTGGGGGAAAAGGGATGACAAACAAAAATGGTCCTACTATGCCTTGTGACATTCGGATCGTGCAAGTGCAGCAACAAGAAGTGCAAGGGAGAGGGGAGGGGGCAAGTGCAGGTCATGGCGGGAGGGCCCATAGGATAAGTGAGGGTCCCACGTGCTTAGTGCGAGGTAAGGGGCTGGAAGGACTCAAGGGGAGCAGGCCCAGCCAGGCAAGGCAATGGGGCACAGAAGGCAAGTGCAGGTTGAGGGGGGTAGCCTGGACGAGGAGGGCATGGTGCCCTGTTACAATCTGAAGGAATCAGGCAGCAGTCAAGCAGTAGACAGGGACATTAGCAGGCTAGGCGGAGGGGAAAGGAGGAAGAGAAAAGGAAAGTCTTGAGAAGCTTCCGGAACATAAGGCGATCCGGCTCAAGTCTGAGATGGGCAGGGAGGCCATTCCAGAGGGAGGCACCTGTGGAGGAGAGACATCTACTCCCCAGTCTCTACTTTAAAAAGCGTCTGATATGCAGAGTGTTTGATCTAGAAGACCGAAGGGTACTAGCAGGAAGGTATTAAGGGAGAGAGAGTTGGATGTAGCAGGGTCCATGGCCCCCAAAAGCTTTGTGGATGATGCAGAGGGTCTTGAACGTGATCTTTGCAGCAACCAGGAGCCAGTGGAGAGATTTTATAGCTGGAGAGATGCAGTTCCTGGGAGTGAGGCCAAGGATAAATCTTGCAGTCCTATTCTGGATTAGTTGAAGGGGGTGAAGGGAGGAGTTAGGCAGATTGAGGAGGAGGCTGTTACAGTAATCCAGCCTGGAGAGGACCAGAGCACTGGAGACATTGAATTTCTGGGGGAAGGTGAGGAAAGGGAGAATGCCTCTGAGGAGGTGAAGCTGAAAGTGGGCCTTCTTGGCAAGGTCCGTGATGTGGGGGAGAGAATGAGATTAAAAACACAATCCTTGAGTTTTTGTTGATTTTCACTCGATTGAAACACCAGAATGTCTTTTTCTTCTCTCAGGAAAGTTCATTTGATTTCTTTTGGTTTGATTTTATTTTGTATTCACATGACTTAAAATCTTTAGAAAGAATACAACGTGATTTGCATAGATAATGTAATATTCAAATGTTCCAAAATACATTCTTAGTCAATTCAGGTGCTCGCAAAGATAAGCAGACTCTTCCTCTAATGAAATGGTTCTACATGTATGCAAAATGTGTATCTCTGTATACAAGTCCTCGGTCAATTCATGTATCAAGACCGATGTGGCCAGGGCTGATTATATTTTTCCAGTTGTAAACAATCTATGTGCAGCCAAATATGATCATAAATCTAGATGTATCCATCTTATATCTGATTAGGAATGACTACCATCCTGCTACCTCATACCAAGTCTCCAAATTCTGGTAATCTCATGGTTAGCATTCAAAGACTTGATCGTGAAGATGCTGCTTGAGCAGGTGGACACCCTCGGTTAAGCCAATCTAGAGTATTGTACTTCCTGGAAATTAGCTGACAAGGATGGATTTTATAATTTCCTGCAAACAATAAATACTGTCTCTGAGATGTATTGGCCCTTATTTATCTGTCTCTCAACTGGGAATTTGGGAAAATTATCCTATAAAGCGTGACATGGCTTGTCTTTCGAAAGATTCACATTTTGGAGCAAAAGTCTGTAATAACATGGGATAGAACTTCTTCTTGATATCACCTTACAAAAAGATCACTATTGTTTCAGAGCAGAGGATTTGAACTCTACGAGAACAAACAGCTTCAAACATGTATAAGCCTAAACATATCTGTTATAAGGGGCACACATAAATGCACATGTCTAATATTGACATAGTTGCCCCCCCACACACCAACTTGCTTTACTCCAGATCATAAAGACTGCCTTGGAAAACAATGTGGGAGTTTGCAATCATCCTTGAAGTGTGCAGTGTTGTGCAGTTTGGAGATATCCATTCATTGCGAAATGATATTGCAGATTATTCAATCGATTTTCCAAATTTTTAATTTAAAAGTATTCCAGAAAGTCTGAGCCTGAAATGGTGCCTCTCTAAAGCTGCCAACACTTTATAGGATTTCAATATGCACTGGCATGAATGTGGTGATATCTTTTTCCAAAATGATTCTATTCAAGCTACAGGCCAAGAGATCTCCAACCATAAAGCCACCATTGGAGAATTTTCATGCAGAAATGTAAGTCAGCTTCCTCAGCTGCGTGTTCCCCCAAATAAATGCAATAATATTAGTAACTTATCTTCTACATTTGTCTGATATTTGGATAAGATGAGTTTGCTGAGAGTTTTTTTTCATCAACTTATTGTGCTAAGCGACCTAATTCCGTTGTCCCTTTTTAAGGGTGGTGTCGCAACTGTGAGGAAAGGAGGTCAAGATCACACCTCCAGAAAGTAGTCAGTGTTGTTGTCCTCAATAATAATCTGCGCCACAGTTAAAGCTTTCCTGTGTTAAACAATTTATTTGAGCATAAACATGGGTTGAAACTCTCAGTAGAGATGCCCTATGATGACACGTGTTTCGGCACTCCTAGTGCCTTTCTCAAATCAGGGATCATTTTTAACACAAATAATAAAGTTACATGGAATTGACGTACAATTAATGCATCATCACAGGTAGACAGAGAAAAAGGAGTGGTGAAGGGGAGGAGTGTTTAGGGTCAGGAACATGTATTGAGAGAAAAACAAAAAAAGGAGAAACAACATATGAAGGCAAACTTTAGATCACGGTTTGATAGTCTTTGGTCTCTTGTGGATTCTATGTCATATTAATTAAAAACATTATAGATATTAAATATCATATTCAAGACTTCTGATGCCATATATCTATATTCTTACGATTACTACAAATATGCAACCTTTGTTTTCTAATTCAGACATACTGTCCCTGTAGTTACATGTAACTAAATAGTTATCAACCTTATTGAGTTTCCATGAGCTACATAAATAAACCTCCTATATCTTCTTAAGTCAAATTCTACCTCTTATAATGCAGTTATACCCAGATTCAAACTTTTGCATTAAAAAAATAAAATAAATGGTTCCATATCTTACCACATATGTATATGGTTGCCATTCTCATGTGGTTTAATATAAATAGTATTACGGGTTAAATCCCACCTGAAATAAAGTGTGGCTTGTATTTATTTGATGTTTAAGGGAACAGTAGCATTGTATGCCGATCCCAAAAATATAAGTATGGCCGCCTTTTCAAAATGTTATCGATTGCTAGTGCTAAATTGCAATTTGAAAGTAATTCTTTATGCCATTTGACCATTAGTTCTGTTGCTTACGTGTTATTTGAATGGTCCTTTGGTTATGTAGAGTTGCACAGCAACTGCAAGCGTGCAGATTGCTGCTTTTACCAAGTAATATATTCCGGATATAGAATATGTTACGCAAGCTTCATTGGTTGGCTACGTTATACATGCATTTATAACAGATTGAAAGATCCTTTTGTTCGGCGGTGTTATTAGACAGCCGCGTGCGTTCAGTTACGGACCTAATGTAATGCAGCGGATGAAATCATCCGTGTGAGTTACGAAACTATATTAGGTGGCTGCTTACCTAGTTGCTGATCTGTCTCTGTATGGCGTTGGCTCTCCAGAGTACAGTTGGAGTGCCACGTTCGCAAGTGTTGTTATATGTTGCCATAGTTACATGGTCAAACCGTCTTCAGTTTCTAACCTGTGCGATCTCAGGCCGCCATATTTTGGGAAGGTATAAGCTCCCGTTATATGCTTAAGGGTTACGAGAGCCTCGTCATAAGATCTAATTTCTCTAATCAGACTATAAAAGTGAAACAAGATCGTGTGTCAATTTGTATTCCTACGTGAAAAATATTAAAGCCAGCCAAAACTTACGTTGTGAGGCCATCCTCTCTTACTTATTTGTCCTGCATTTGTCAGCGTCTCCCAGGATAGGTGAATACGGCGCTACATCATTTTAGTTGATAAGCTTTGCCACAGTTACACGCTATCCCTATTCCTATTTGTAAAAGCACGCCTCCCACTCTTAGGAGAAAAAGGCCGGTTCAGAGCTTAGCTCATGGATAATCCTAAGGAATATTGTTCATATAAACTTGAACCCGATGTTTAAATCTCGATATGTACCAAACTGCATGTCCCATGCTAGACAGGTTTCTCTGAAGAGGAGAGCAATTATGGACTTTAAAGTCCTCTGGTCAGTGTATTTTTTAAATGTACAAAGGTGACAGTGTTGCGTATGTGATGTCCAACTGTGATGTCCTCTTTCTTGCAGGACCCAGAAGTCTAGATCGGGTCACATCGGGTAAAATACTTAGCTTCTGATGACTTCTTGTAGTAACTGAAATGCATGTGGTGTGCTATTAGAGCGTCAGAATTGTGCATAATAACAAATGAAAGACAAACAGACTGCTGTATGCAAGTGCACAGGACATGCAGGCTTACTCGTGCATGTGGCCATTCTCTCACCTGTAGATGTACGGCTCTGCAGTAACCACCGGGTCCTACTCCCACCGCCGTTCCGCTCATAATCTCCCATGCTGCAGATGTGCCTTGGAACCCTCCTCTACCCATGCATGGCTGATGAGAAGGCAGCCATGACAAGTTGGGGCATGGAGAAGACACGTCCTGTTCCTAACAAGAAAAATTTCTTCCCAAGATGGGCACCAGGTGAACTTCTAGGGCAGATAATATCACTTCTAGTTTTGAGGGGCAGCATATACTATCGACACGTAAACCAAAGTTTGTGAGCCCCCTACCAAGAATGCACACAGCCAAATAACCTGTTCTATGGAAGGTGACCACTCAGAAGAGTCTACAACCAGGTTTTGGCTCACTGTACTTTTCACAGTGGAGAAATATCCATTAGCATATCAGTGTGGACCCACCCCCTCAGCACTCCAGCACCAACATGCAAGGCAATTATCCTCTTAACAGGAATACCAACAGCAACCCCAGACACATGTTTCAGCCTTTTTGGGCCTCATCTGTGAGGTGAAGTTGTGACTCTCCAAGCAAAGTGAGCAAGAGCCTGCCAGGACGCAGGCAGCCTGTGTCTTCTCTTATCCTCGGCCATGATGATGGAGCTTCTATTCTTCACAGCCCTGCCCAACATGGCGGGGTGGACTTTCAGCACTGCTTCCTCCCGCTCTTCACTTCCTGGGACACACTTGTCATATGCGGCCCAGGTGAAGAGAAGTCGTGGGCACCCTATCTCCTGGCAGCCTGGGTGAAGCGGAGGGCTCTGGCTGGAGACCCGGGAGAGTGTGTGGGCTGCCCCTTGTGCCACGCGGGTATAATGAAGACCGGCAGCAGAGCTGCAGGACTATGGATACGCCACAGGGTGTGGCAGTGATGACTGTGGCATCCCTATGACAACGGGGACGATGCTTGAAATGAGAAAGCTGCCAGGGTTGTGGCCCAGGGGGTGTGGGGCCACGCAAGATTATAAGACAGATGCCAGGGGCTGCACAGGTGACAACAGGCTGCCTCACGTGACATACAGGGCCACCTGGAAAAAAAAATGCGTAGTGGCATGCGCCACGCAGTGTCTTCAGATGTCCCCACGTGATGGACGGTGCCACCCCAGAAGAACAGCAGGCACGTGTGTGACCAGCCCCTACTTTCCATCTGTTGGCTGACTCCCCCAACCACCAGAGACCAAAGACAGCACCACCCACAGGTATTGAAAAAGGCTGGCTGGCTGCCGCAGCGACACCTACGTACTGTAATTTGTCTGTATTCGTTGTTTGTGGCATTACATTTGCAATAAACAATAATAACTTCATATAGAGTAAACAATGTCTCACATTAATCAGTTAGAACCAAATCTGCAGAACATCCTAAGCATCATACATTGTTCATTCTTACAAAATAGCCATATCCTGTGAAACATAATAGACAAACTGACAGAAACACACACGACAACACAAGCGGAAGAAGGAGAAAAAAAACAACAAACAAACGACCCCACCTACTCCCTTAGATGCCACAGCTATTATTACACTCCTAACGCCATATCAATCATAAAGAGACACAAACGGTCCCCATAGCGTCATGTAGTCCTCTTCTTTATGTTTATTTTTCAATGAAACCTTATCATATTGTGACAAAACTTGCCACTCCGTTAGCCACTCTTCAACATTAGGCTTTATCCTCGTTTCCCAAATCCTGAGAATTAGCTTAATTGCTACCATTATGGCCCTGTCTATCCAACAAGTATGTGGTATATTTAAATGCATATAAGTGTATATTTGATAGTTTTAGCTATGTATAGTAATCGTTTTTCATTGTAGTTCATGTGTGTAGTTAAGCAGGGGGATTAGAATTGGGTAGGGGATTAAGTAGGGGGATGTATATTGTGTTGTGTAGGTAAGGTGTGAAGAAGAAAAAAAGGTGCTGATGTGTACCCTGACATGAAATAGGTAAGGTAAACAGTGGCATTCCGCAGGCCGCCTAAGTGGGGGGATCACCCACCGGTACTAGACGATGGCCCCTTCTACAGTTGGTAGTGCCAAGGGGAGGGCACTGCTTTGCTCCACCAGGACTATCCTACGGGTCTCCCTGTGACCCCTGTAAGGGAGGGGTGGGCTGACGGGGCAGATCCCTCAGAAAGAACTCACACCAGGGGGAACAGAGAAGAGGGTTTTATGGGTAGGAGGAACTATTTAATAAGATACTGTTTTCAAGCGTTTTTATAATTAAAGAGGGGTCCCTGTTGGGCTCCCTAAAAAATCCATCTTGGTGTATGCGTCCCATCAGAAGAAGGTACGAGCTAAGGACCCAGGGCCAGATTCTCAAAACTTTATTTTTTGGGGTGCAAGTGTGGAGATGAGCTAGCATCATCTCAGTTCTGCCAACAAAAGGCGCACACCAATTCACAAGGGGCGTCTGAATGAGGGCATCTTAAATCTGCTAATTTAGAAGTCCTTTTCCTTCCCTTGTACAGTTGCGCAAATAAGCGGGGGGCTTCATTCCATTTAAAAGCACATCACAAATGGGATGTGCTTTTAAATAATCTGAAATTAGGGTAATTCCCCTGTGCCTTTTGAAACAGGCACAGGGGAAGGCACAAAGCATGACAGTCATTATTTCTTTTTAAGAGTGACATCCAAGGTTTAAACTGCAGATGTCACACTTTCATGTCCATCCACCAAACAGGCATGCAAATGCCTTTTTTTCCAGTCATTTCACTGATACGTGCCCTTTCACACACCATCCCCCTGATATGCCCTCCCAACAACCACGTGGCTGCTGGGAGCCTGTCTTACATTAGAGTTGGGCGCGTGCTGCAGACACCAATGCATGCAAGTGGGCTTGACAGAGCAACTTTGTGCCACTGTCCAGCCTCTGCAGACAGGCTCACACCTTTGAGAATGAGATGACATGAGCATTTCTGAAAGCAGCGAAAATGAAATGAGTGTATTCTCTGCCCTTCCTTTCATGTGTGCTTCTTTTTGAGAATCTGGCACCCAGGGCGTAGGCCAACTCCTGTTTTAACATCAATTTTATTTGCAGGTTGCAGTGAGCTCCTCGCTATCCAGCGCGTCTTGGGGTGAGAGTGGTTTGTTCCTGTGAGGACTACAGCTGCGTCTGGGGTGAGGGGGGTGCATAACCTTGCCCCGCACCGTGACCAGAAACAGGGGCTCCCCTGAGGTTCTTCCTCAAGTTATGTTAGCTTTGCCCAGCTCCATTGCAACATGGCTACTAGGTAGCACCACCCTTACCTTCTGGATCCAGTGAGATAACTTAAGAAGCAAAAGTCCCTGTTTTCATAGTTTGGCAAAGAAGGAAAGACAGAGAAAGATAGACAGACAAAGGCAGACAGTGATGGATAGAAAGCGGCAGGCAGAAATAAAGACTGAGAGGGGATGATAGATACGAGACAGCCAGACGGGCTGATGGAGAGGTGGGTGGAAGGGTAGTGGGACAGGAAGGAAGACACGCAGACACACAGGCATAAAATAGAGCGATAGGTACCCAAATACATGGTCAGATAGACTGACTCAGGCAGACAGAAGAATAGCTTAGTAGACAGAAACTCACACACACACACACACACAAACAAACAAACAACTAAATTATTGGACAATAAATGAACAGACAGATAAACGACATGGATAGTTGTTAAGTTACAAGCTATTTCTAGCTATGGAAGTCATTATTTTTATTGCTAAATTTGATACTCCAAGCATTAATTTGTGTCTTGAAAAACATTTCCAGGAAATTGGGTTTTTGGTTATTATCACCTCCGGTTTATGCTTGTGGTCTTAGAGCCGCTGGACCAGCAATAACACATTAAAAGGTGCTGAACTCAATGCATTGAAAACAGCAGGCAGCGCAATTAGACTAAATGCCCAACACAAATTAATCCAGCAATTGCTTTTTTTCTTGTGGCTAACGCACCTGGTATTTTCTTTCTCGAAGCGATGATGTTATTCTGTAAGCCTGACAAGAAAAGAGTGTCACTGCAATGGCTTCCTGACCCACCCCCATAAGAGCAGACTCGGTGCTCCGTGTCATCTTGCTTCCAATGGGAGCGCGTTGCCCCTGAGCTACCCTCCCAAGACTATGAAATCACGTCTTCCGAGGAGGCAGAGACTGCCTCATCTCTATCCACTTCCATCACCTTATCACCACATTGCCCACTGCTGACATTTCTATATCCACCCCTCATCACCCGTGACATTCACTTGCCAGTATTACTTCCCGCGGCGCTGCTAGAAGGTGCTTCCGGGTCACCATTATCCCATCAACAAGGAAAGATGCCATTGTGCACAGCTTGAAATCGTAAAGTAATCATAATAACTGCAATCATTTGTGTTATTTCGTAGCTCTTTTATTTGTGCTGAAAATGTAAAATGAACTATTGCACAATAATAAAAAAACATAGCTCTTCATGTCAGATTCCGTTGACCTCTAAGCACAGTAAAAGCAGGCGTTGGTATTACCCCATTTCATACCTTGGTTTGTTGAAAGCCGAGGTTGACAAAACAGTTGAATTCGAACTCGTGAAGTGCAGGCTGCACCCTCTCCTCCAACCTCAAGCACCCACTTCTAGGAGCACACATGCTGGGAAAGGATGGGCTATTGCAGTGCGTCTCGGGAGGAAGGATAGTTCAGGCGCACTGTGTTTGTCTTGCGAGCAAGACAACACAGCGCAGCACAGATGCGAATCCCGATCCTGCGCTTAGAAAGATATTTAGGGCGTTATAAATGAACAATGGTAATTATCCTCTCATTTCAATATTATGAACATTTACCTTCTGAATACGCACTGTGTTTTCTTGCAGAAAGCATGTGGCAAGCCATTAGTCAGCCTGGCAGAACCGAGGGTTCAAACCATGCTTTATTAAAATCATCCACTAATTTCCAGCGAACTCAGGACCGCAAAACCAGGCAAACCTCCACCGAGGGGGTTATGCCCAAGCATGACAACTTTTAGATCTTCTGGCAGTGCTTTGAATTGGAGCACAGCCTTATGGTGCAACCTTTTATCCAGTCGACATCAGAGGATGCGACATCACAGGAAATGAGCTACTGAGCTTTTCACAGAGCACAGATAGAGAGTGGTGAAGATTTAACATATCATCAAAAAGGCCTAAAACACCTTGTTACCATTAACCCTGCGGGAAGACGAAACCCTTCCTTCCACCCGAGGACTTCAAGACCCCAGTTCGGGCCTTGGTAATCTCCTACATCAAAGGGGGAACTCCTACCTCACTACTGTTCCTGTGGCACACCTGGTCCCATTTGGGTCTGACCGACATGCTGCAGCAGGACTCATCACAGGAAACAAGGAATTCAATCACATTACTTTCATTCCATGGGAGCTGCACTGCTTTCCTATCCCAGCCAGAATCCTCTTCAAGACTTCCTGCGTTACCTTCAGAGAAGGTACTGCTTGCCGATCTGTTTACCTAGCTGCAACCTCTGTAGCTCAGGTGGGTCATGCTGCTCCAGGAGCCAGACTATTGCTAGACGAAACTGGCCTGCCAGGAAGGGAAAACAAGGAAACCAGCCTTTTCTAGCTAGGCCCCTGCTTACTGGAATATCATCCTGGTGGCAATCAGGACCATGGCAATGCTCTTGTAGTTCAGGAAGGAAATAAAGGCCTTGCACCTTAGTCAATGGCTCCTTGTGTTTCTGATTCACATCCCACCCCCATGGCCGCAACATTCCATGCCACATATTGTAACCCGCCCGCCTCATCTGTTACCCTGAATTACATGTATAGCGCTCCTTTGCTTCCTAGCTGCGTTTATGCTATGTACACCTCCAAATACAAATATAAATGGTGTATAGGAGGTCTCACAAAGCATAAACTCATCAAATCACTGTTAATTATGAGCCAATAGCGCTTGCACAGTAGAGAGGCAGAGCCTGAGGCTAAACTCTCAAGGTGTTAAATGGGGGGAAGAACACAACAAAGATTTTGCGACTACAAAATGATCTCAAGGCAATCTGGCAGACAAAGGGCCTAATTCTGAGCTCCATGAAAAAATCATGTAACATTACAAAAGTGTTATTCCACGATCGAGCAACATTTTTCTATTTTGCTCCATTTTTTGTATCTATGCAAAGCATATGCACATAATGTGGATATGGATATATTTTCCAACTATGTGGTCTGAGGGGAATTGGATCCCAAGGGTCAAAGTCTTTGATTATCTCGGAATCCATTTCTCAGAGGGTTTCAAGCAGAGGCTCATAGTGTCAAACAACTATCGTTCATGAGACCATCTATTGGGGGTATACTTTTTATCAAGATGCATAAGCAGCAACCACTCAATAACATCAAAACCATTTACAGAGCTTGAACTTTGGGGGCTTTTAAATATGAGGCAGCAATATGGGCTCTGCAGACCAAGATGGGTTCCAAAGAGAAGAAAATGCATTTGTAAAGATAATGAAATAGGCAAAAAATTTATCAAGGACGAGCTGTTCTGGAACCCTGCTTCTTGTGGTTTAGGATTTGGGTTATGTTATGTTAAAAGTTCTTGTACCGCAAGCTGTTGCCACCTGCATCGTCTTTTGGCGCTCTGGTGGATCTGCGATGCAAGGACGGTGGCAGGGATTGTTAGTCAGACTGAGCGTGAGAAAAGCAAGAGAGCTGTGATGTGCCGTTGGCAGCTTCAGTACAGAGAAATTGGTCACTGAGCGTAGGTGCATTTTCGGTTGGTAGGTGTCATGTGGTGTTGAGGTGAGATTGTGTATGGTTGTTTCTTTGTTGGCAGTGGTGTGAAATGCGTGCGGTTTGTGATTCTGTAGAGGTATGGTTGTGTTTAGTTTGAGAAGGTGTATGCAGAGGGGTGAGTTTTTAGTACAGTTACTTAGTAGCAATACATTTCCTTCTCCGGACATTCAGACTAAATGCGACCCATATCCCTCCCCTGTCATTTTTTATTCTGGTGCAAAAGAAATTACCACACCCACAAATTCCTCCAGAAGTGATGTGTTCCTTGTCCACCGCACTCAATCCGTGTGTGGCACGGTTTCTGCCCCCAAACCCATTCCTTTAAGTGTGATGCATTTCACACCCTCTGCAGTCCATTTTAGTGTGGTACGTCTCCCTCCCTTGTTCGTCCATCCCAGCGAGGGATGCTTCCCACCTTCAGCGCTCTATCAAGGTTAGACACTTCTGGTCTCAAACCGCCCTTCCAAGTGAGATGCCTCTCCCATTCCCCGCTCTTCACCCCGGTACGACACACTCACCACTCTTACTCAATACATCTGGGTGTGTTTCAATTCCTGCGCCCTTCAGTCTTTTAGGTTTGATGCATTTCTCATCCCAATTAATCCTTCTCTATTGGGCCAGCATGATGCAGAAGTGATATAGTGTCTGTTTCAGGGCACAGTAAGGGGCAAAGGGCTTAGCTATACTATTAGACTGGATCCTAAAATCGGCTATCCTGCACATACACGCTAAGTGCGGGAGTGGCTGATTACACAAATGGTGTGTATGCTGGATAAGGCCGGCCTATGCAGGTAGGTTAAAAGCCAGTAGGAGTATGGTATGAGGTTATTCAAGTAGGGGGTTTTCTCCATGTAATTTGGTCGTTGTATCCCCTTTTTTCACGCTTGTTTCTCTTGCTGTGTTTTGTCTGGTTTGGCTTGTTGGATTGTGTTGATGGGGGTCTATACCTTTGCTCAGTCTCGGTTCATGTCGGGTGTGTTCTTTCAGTGCTTTGTTTTGCTGCCCTCCTTTTCTGTGTATTTGTTTGTTTTATGGTGCGTAGATGTTGTTCAGTCGTTTTTATCCCCTTCGGAGCTGAAGAGACAGATTTCTAGAGGTTTTCTGAATTTTAGATGGTCCTCCGTAGTTTGTATTTCTCTTGAGGGGGGGAGTTCCACAACTTTACATCGTTACATCGATGCAAGAGAAGGCTGATCCTCCAAGTTTTCTTCTCCTGTAGAGTTTAGGTTCTAGGTGAATGTTGTTGCTGGATCTAAGTGATCTTGTTGGTTTGTAGATGGCGATTTTCAT
The DNA here is from genome assembly GCF_040938575.1 of Ambystoma mexicanum. Classification (NCBI taxonomy): domain Eukaryota; kingdom Metazoa; phylum Chordata; class Amphibia; order Caudata; family Ambystomatidae; genus Ambystoma; species Ambystoma mexicanum. Next base: position 695,241,700 of record NC_090931.1, read on the forward strand.
TTGTGTGAATTCCGCTCCCTGGCTGTGGATTGCTCTGTGTGTTACGCACATTGTTTTGAAGTTGAATCTTTTATTAACTGGGAGCCAATGTAGCATCCTTAGCGCTGGTGTGATGTGGTCTCTTCGGGAGAGTTTGCAGAGAAGTATGGCAGCTGCGTGCTGTATTCGTTGACATTTCCTCAATAAGTACTCTGGCAGTCCAAGGTATACGCTGTTGGCATAGTCTATCTGGACATGATGAGGAAGACGATAGTAAGTGTTTTGTGCATGAAGGAGAGGAAGGGTAGAATCTTTTTGATTGTGTGAAGATGGAAGAAGCATTCAGTAATTATCATATTTACTTATGGTTCCAGTGTTAGCTCGTTGTCCATTAGGATTCCAAGGTTTTTGACTACTTTTCTGGTGGAGTTCCCAGTTCTGTGGGACATGGGATGTCCTGGTTGTTTCCTTGGTTGTTGGGTGTAATCATGATTTCCGTTTTGTCTGGGTTAATTTTAAGGTTATTAGTTTTCATCCATTGATAGACTTCTTTGAGACAGTTTGTTAGCGAGGTGTTCTACCCTTCATTGCCATTGATTTTTTAGATGATTTGGGTATCGGTTGCGTGATTGTAGTATTTAAGGCTGTGTCTTTTGATGAGAATGATTAGTGGCGCCATGAACAGTAGTGGGGATAACACAGAGCCTTGTGGTACTCCACAAGTGGTGTCCCACAGTCTGGATTTGAATGGTTTTAGCCATAGTGCTTCTGTTCATTCAGACAAAAAAGTTTTAATCCAAAGCACTGCTGTGTCGCCGATCCCCATTTCTTCCAGTCTCTTGACAAGGGTGTTATGGTTGACTGTGTCGAATGCTGCACAGAGGTTGAGTGGTATCAGTGCTGAGTTCGTGTTGGAGTCTGCATTCATCTTTAGGTCATCCCATATAGATTGCCGTCCCTGTTCCTCTCATAGCTCTGAAGCGTACTTGCGTCTGATCCAATAGTTGGTTATTTTCAACGTGTTCCAGTATTTGTTCTCAGATGTACATCTCTATTACTTTTGCCAAGTAAGGAATGTTTGAGATCGGTCTATAGCTTGAGAGGTCTTTCAAATCGCCCAATGTATCTCTGGAGAGCGATTTGATGTAGGCTGTTTTAAAGGCTTGTGGTACACTTCCCGTTGAAAATGACAGATTGAAGAGGTTTAGGTAGTAATCCGATGGTTAAGCCAAATGTTACACTTACTAAACATTTAATTACAAATCTGCTGACAAAACAGGATGTGTAAAATATAAAATGATTTTCTAACATTAAGAAATTGTTGGAGAATGTAAATGTGGATGATTATTTTAAAGAACCAGTTTCATTGAGCGGGAAAGTGAGCCGTGAACTTAAGAATAGATCAAAGATGTGGGCAACTGAGGCTAGAGAAATATTCTCTGCACTCAAACAACATTCTTACAATGGCATCACAGCTCAGGCAACCAGGACGGAGAAGACACCACAGTTGCATTAACTTGTTTACTGGGCTTCTAAGATAAAGCAAGCATGATAAGTGTTATTACATGCCTAAACTGGCATTTTGGTAGCGACAGCCTAGCTATTTCTTACTGTAGCATTAGATTTTCTTTCAACAAGCATCTATGATAAAGGAAGCATGTTAAGTGTTTTTAAATGCCTAGACTGACCTACATTTGAGCCAGTTTGGACATATTTTCTGTGTGGGATATTTTAACTCACTAGTCCATGCCCTGTAACATTCCTGTGCGCTGCTTGCATCAGGAACATCAGAATGGCCGCCAGAAAGCATGATGCGTGCTACAAATCACCCAGAAGTGCGCAGGAAAACCTGAAGAATAGGCTGCCAATCCACTTTTGCCTATGTCAGTGGTAACACAGGAGACCACTGCCAAAACCTATCATTTGGCTACCCACAAAGTCAAAGGGAACTACTGGAGAAAGTAATGCTGCATTGCAAAGAGAAACACAGAGCTGTTTGAAAATCCGTTTTTCTTGGCTGTCAAATTTGCAAAAAGTATGGTTCACAAACCACACAAAAGATCCAACCTCCTTGTTGGGTGTTAAACATGATTTTACTTCAAGAATCCACATAAATATAATGTCAGCAGAAGTACATTTATCAGAAGAAAATCCACATGTAAAGATGCTTGCTTGGAAAATATGTTGAAAATGGGTGCAATAACACTACTCGCCTGTGTCAGAAGCTGGCGATCTCTAAACCTGTCATGTTAAACTTGTGTCTCAAAATCTAAGTGTGGGGAAAGAAGAGACTTCCTATCAAAGGCAATATAGGTTGCCACTACTTAATTTTCATGTTGAAAAAGACTGGAATTGAAGATATTTTTGCTTATTTGTAAATTTGTAACTTTAAATTTCACAAAGAATAATGTCACAGTTACTGTAAGGTAACCTGATTCAGCTAAATCTCAAAGAGGTTTTCCCCCACTGAGAACACACCACTCTTTTCCTTCCCACCAAGAGGAGAGAATCTCTCATCTGGATGCTAATGAGAAGAGGAGGAGACTTGCTCTGCTGCTCTGGGAAAGAGACAATGGGTTTCTTGAAATGAAAGAAAATGCTAATTCCGGTGTGACAGAAACCAGCCCATGCAGGAACAAGCTCATGTTACTCTCTATCTCAGCCAAGCCTTGGAGGCGGGCCAGACTGAAAATGTGGATTTGAAACTGAAGTAACTGTATGTTTGAAAAAAAGAATTATAGCAAATTGTGCTGAACTGGCAAACATATGGAATTTAGAGGTTATTAAAATGAAAAGATCGCTCACAGTTTAAACCTAATCTGGAATCTGTAGGATGTTCAGAGACTGAACACGAAAATGTTAAAATTGTAGCTATTGTGATTATGCTATGAATATGAAAATATGAAAATTCTCAAGAATATGCCCAGATGGTATGTGCATGTATGTAAAACAAATTGGTAAAGAACTGACACTGAGTAACCAACCAAAAGCACGAAAAACTGTCGTTCGTGAACCAAAACTCATAGGAATATGAGACTTTGACAGAAACGTACCTTAAGTAATCTGTAATGTAAATATGTATTCTGAACAAGTTGGGGATATTGGAAATAAGTGTTTTATGAAAAATACATTTTCTGGGTAAAAACAAAGGGGAGGGTTTTTCTCTGGACCATAAACACAGTGTCACTCTGACACAACATGACACATCATGACACACTGTTCCCTTCTCAAATCAGGGGAGGGGGAATTATCTGACCTATCAGATTCTTAGAGGGTTGGGCATAGTATAATCAGCCTATCCACCCCTTTGGAAAATACATAAATAGGGACTGCTGAGGACAGATAGACACACAGTCACTCATCAACTGATCGACTGGTGAAGCGCTCTGCAGGAAGAACCCATATCCAGACTCCAGAACCCATATCTAAACTCCAGAACCCTGAGGCAAAGGCCCATTCCAAAAAGCTGAACCCTTCCCAGCTGGCCTTTGAAATCTTGCAACTTGATTTAACCCCAAACTTCCACAGGGCCTAACCAATTCAACAGCCTGGCTGTGCTTTTTTGGCTGCTTCTTCTGGCTAAGAACCCTTGCTAGAACCGAGATCCAGACCCGTAGAGCAGAGCTGTACCCAGAACCAACCCGTCAGATCCAGTCCAAGAGGCCGTGCAGACCAGAGTGCCTTGCTGAGAGCAGAACCAAGTGCCTGAGACCTGTCCGGTGGTGAGCGAATTCCAGCCAAACCTTTGACTAGATCTTTGATGGGCCAATTCCATTCCAAACCATAGTTGTGAGTATTTAGCATAGAACTGTCCATAGCAATCTCTTAGTATTAAGTAATCCAATCCAACCCATTCCAACAAATCCAGAACTGCATTGTAGACTCTCTTTTGTCCATACCCAATCCTTCTCTCATCCATATAATTCTGTGATAATTGTAGTGATAAATCATCTTTGCGCAATATATTTTTGAAGAAAGGCAAGCGTCTCGACAGGTCCAACCAACTGGTGGCGCCACTGGTCTGGTGGGTGCGCTGTCGTGTAGCTGGTGGCTTCATAGACTCTTAGTATAAAGCCCAACCTGTTTGTAATTCAAAAGCACAATCTCCCATTTGTAAAATCTTGACTCTTTTTTAAAAAATCTACCTTTACTAAAACCTCTGTAACTTCTGAACTGTACATGCTAGGAATGAAATTTAAATGTCAATTCCTTATAGTTCTGCTGTAATCGCATTTCTCGCGTGCTGAAAAGTTTGCCGCAATTTGCATTTGGCTCAATTCTACTCCATATAAAAATAGCTATTTCTTGCTTTCAACTTCTGAATTTCGTTTTCCATCTGCTAATCATTCAACAATCATTGCTAGTGTCTACCTGAACCAATCCAAAGCAACTCTCAGTAGTTCTGAATCCATTTAGCGAATTAAAGTCATTTTTGCATTTTTCCCATTCCTTTCAAATCACATTCAAAAGCATTTGACCTGTTTAAAATCATTCCTGTTCTCTAAGCTTGCTGGGGGATTGGGATTGAACTGCATTGTTGATTGTACATTCCTGAAACCTGTGTGCCCTCATTCCATCTCTTCATACTGCATATTAGGGGGAATTGAGTAACAGGGGGAAAGAGTGATTACCTTGTCTTTGATTGAATTCATATCAAGTTTTATTCCTGTGCTGCATTAATTTCATTTCATTGCATTCATTGAACCCACATAAAGTTATTCTCTGCTACCTTATTCTTCTCACCCATACTCCTATTGATTAAAGAGATTGTTGATTGATGTGATATCACACATTGCTGAACATTGTTCATATTTATAATAGTGTGATATTTAGATATTGTTCATATTCATAAAAGTGTGATATATGTATTGTGCAATTCTTCAAATAAATCTTTTAACTTTGCAAAACAAACCTACTTCTTGGTTCAGTGAGACCGGGGGGATTCAAAGAGAGGGGCGTTATATAAGGGTACATCATCCAGAAATAAAATAACTTTTGACATAAAAATTTATAAATAAGGGTTTCAATTGGACATCCCATGCTAGGCATTGACTTAGGTGGAGTGCTGGGTTGAAACCACTTACATCTTATTGTAGCATTGCAATTTTAATGGCAAAGCCAACAGGAGTATGTACTTAAGCTGTGGTACTGGCTTATATTAGCAGAGCCAGCCTGGACATGTTATGTAATAGTATCATTAATGGCATTACGTGCAAAGCAAATATGAGTATGTTCTTATATGGGAATATGGCATATATTAGTGGAGCCAGCATGGAAATGTATGGGCACAGCAAGCCTGAAAATGTTTCTTATACTACCACATGTTATGGGGAAAGTCATGAAATGCGTTGTGAAAAGTTCCTGTGCATAGTTGGTGACTTGGATCTATTACATTTTTTCACGAGTTTTTTCACGAGTTACTCAACAAAGGCGATTGCAAACTGTCTTGATTTTTACCAGAATGTGTGCTGTACAATGCACCATTTTAACGCATCATTTTCTCAGTTGGAGAAGCCCCCAAAACCTAGTTTGTTGGTTGAGGCTCCCTCGCTACGATTCACCGCTCTCGCATACTTGTGGCAAATATTTACTCCCCTCCAACAAAAGAATTCACCAGCTACCAATGGTGGCTGGAACATTTGTGTTGCAGGGGCCAGGCACCACCCCCTAGGTTCTATGCTAGGTGAAAGATTTAAGATTCGATTAAAAAAGCAAACATTTTTCTTATATAGCGCAGTGCACGCTTTTGCCTGCAGAAGCATGCTCATAATAGACAGGGCGCACACGTGATGGTCCAGACTGGCCCGCAGTGTGGCACGTCCTGTGTTTTGTTGTGGAGTTTGCAGGGGACCTTCAGTATAGCTCGCAAGGGGCCCTCAAATTTTGTGTTATGCCACTTAGACTCCTCCGTGGACTGTCACAGGGAGAAAATTATCAATTGTGACGGCAGAAAGGAGTGGCTCCTAAGTGAAGCTTAATAATAGCTGTTTCCACAAATTTCGAAGTTGTGATCAATTCCCATACTCCTAAAATTTGCTTCAATAGTGTCGGTGATCAATAGAGTGAACTACTGCCTCCTCCAATCTCTACTGAAGGGACATTCAGAGGTGTCATTGCCGAATAGATGTCCAGATACCCCTGTCGAGTTGGCAGAAGAATCCCTGGCAGGATTAAGGACTATGTAATTGAGTGATGCTATATATCTTGATCATCATATTTCAGGTCTTTGTTAAGTTGTTGATCAACATAGGGATGTTATGACGGAGGCCGCCTCCCTGATGTGTGACATCCTATGGCATTTCTTTCAATAAAAGGGGATGCAAGCACTTATGTCGGTGCTCCCTCGTATTATATGAGTGTGCCTTGTTAACTGAGCTGCACCAAAGGCCCCTACCTTTTGCTGCATATAGCATGCATGATTCTGAGTCAGGCCTACCCTTCAGTTGTTTCTCATTTTGGAGTCCTAGAGCACTCCCTGGGAATCGGTAAGTGCCGCCTGGGATCATTACTGCATAGGGCAATGCATTTGTATGGGTGTAATTAACTCCACACAAATGCTGGTGGAAATGAACGGTTCCAGGGCTGAAAATTCGTTCTTTGGTGGACTGGTAAAGCATCCAGTATTCTAAATTACCAGATGTTTTAACGATACCGCCAAAGTTGTTAGCAGGCTCTTTGTGATCATAAGCCCTATATAGTACCATGGACAGCCTCAGGATTTGAATGGGAGGCTAAATTGACTATCGTAGAATCTCTGCTGATGGATAAAAGGGTCTGATGGTAGCCCCTGAAGGCCCTGTTGGCTGAGAATTTAGGAATATTAAGGAACTAAAGATGTTGGCTTAATTAAGAACTAAATAAGCACAGTTTGGAATATGTTAAAGGTTGAACATGTGGTTAACCAATAAAATATTTTAAAAAATGTAAAAAATGGACTATGGCATCTGTCTATTCATTGTGGACCTAGGGCTATCCTGCTTCTCGTTTTCAAAGACTAAGCTTCCTCTCCCCAAACGGTGAGCCTTTCTCCCCAAACGGCGAGCCTTTCTCCCCAAATGGTGAGCCTTTCAGAATTTAAGAGAGGAGGGGCTTAGCTACAATACACAGACAGCTTAAGAGAATTATGTACCTAGGGGATATTTGTGGCACAGAAGGAGCCCCTGCAGTACCACACTTGCCTCCACCATCACCATGACTGGCCTCGTGGACGCTACGTCTCTGCCATAGTGCCACGGTGGAAAGGGGACAACCAAAATTAAAATCAGCCAATCACCGGTGGATTTAACAACAGGATACCTGGCCCAGTAGCCAAAGCCCTGGTGGGCTGGTGTGAAGCAATGGCCTCTGCGAGGGCTTAGGGACATTACCCGCCAACCCTGAACCCCTTTCAGGTGCTTAATTCTATTAGCACCGCAGAGCTCACTCTTGGGTGCTGATTGTGTTCTTTTTTTATTTTACCGAAATGCGATGCCTTGCCCGATTCCCTCAAAAAAAGAAAAACATACATCAGGAACATACGTCATCTTTGGAGGCCACAACGTAAGCAGAGGAAGGGGATGGGGAACAGGTATTTGCATTGGGAGGGGCGTGGACAGGAAGGAGGAAGCAGGTGTGAGGCCTGAAGATGGAAGCAGGAACAAGGCCAGACAGGGCTTTGGAAAAAAGGGGCACTTTGGGGGTGGCACAGGAGGTTGCCAAGGAATGTGGGCTTATATCATAGGGGGAAGCCCACATTCCTAGCTTCATGATTGGCTGGTGCCATTCCCTACGGGTGCTGATTTGACATGCCACTCAATATGAAAGCTTCCAGTCCCACCCAATGCATCAGAGCTGAAGCACTCTGAGAGGTTGCTCCTAACCACAGAGATTGAAATTAGGGACTGCCAGGGTGCACAACTCTCACCTTTATCCAACCCCTTGCTATTCCTGTGTGATCTGTGGCCTGTGACCACAGGAGCAGTGACAGTCAGAGACTCTGCATCACTGTTTAGGAGACATATTTACTTTCCGCAGTTTCTACTGCCTCCTAGAGCATCTTTTGCTTCGTTATTGATGGACTTGCGAAGGAAGTAGAGGCAGGAGCTATGAGCTTCATCGGCGCGCCTCACCAGAGAGGAATGGACATGGTTTGCACTGGGAGAAAGAGAATACACAGAGGTGAGGTGAGGTGTGCTCCTTCTCTGTCTCGCCTATTTTACACCTGCATGGCAGCCCGCCGGACTGCCCCACAAAGTCTCCTCATGCAGGTAAATAAGAGGACCAGTCACCCCTTTCCCGGCCTAAAAGACGACACACAGGCCCCTGCATACATCACATAAGAGTCTGATTTTTAGAAGCCCGCGGGGCAGTTCTGTTGGTGGGTGGGTCTGGAAAGCGGTAACACAAAAGAAAAGGGGGCAGGCAAACCCTAGGATCAGTGCTGCTCAATGTCCATGTATAATGTTCATGAGAAGTTGTGTGTGTCTCAAGGGGGGAGAGAAAGAGAGCAGTGCTCCCCTATCGCGCTGTAGTCCGGAAAGTAACAGCTGTGCCTGATTTTCTGTGGTATTATCGGGGTATGTGAGGCAATAACCCAGTATATGTATACACAAGATACAAAAGTTCATCACATTTAAATCCACGCCAAAACTAGATACAGCTCGTATATAATCCATACTGGCCGTATGCCTACCGTATCATGTAATGCATGTGCTATGCTTGCCTGAGCGCTGAGCATCCTATAGCAAGTTAAGGCAGAGGACTAGTGCCACTATAGACTATGGGCCCGATCCATGGAATTTCCTGCACGGTTCAAAGTGACTTTGCGCTGCCAACACAAGGCCTTATTCATGGAACTGGGTGAAGTGTATTTCTGCAGTGCAAAGTCAGTGCATAGTCATTTTTGCAGTAAAAAATGACTTTGCACTGCAGAAATACACTTTGCGCAGTTCCGTTAATCAGGGTTTGGACCGGCGGTGCAACGTCACTTTTCAGCAGTGCAAAGTCACTTTGATCCGCGCAAACGAATTCCATGCACCTGCCCCTATGTTGGAGCAGTAAATCATTTTGAGTGTGATTTTAATGACATTCATTTAGGTATAGGTTGAGGTTATGTTGTATACGTACTATTTGCATATGTTTGTGGTGACGCTGTATATGTGTAACTCGTGGGTGTTGTGTAAATGTTTGTACAGATCTTTAACAAGCAAGTTTTGTTATCCATGTGCGCTTTGTTCTCTAATATTCACTATACATGGTGCCAGATAATATTCACATAATTGGTATGCACGACTATGATGCAGCTAAAACAATATGATCCTTAAGGGTTTTGACATGTCCGAGAAGGACATTAGGGTTTACTTGGGTTAAATGAGGCCATTGATGCTGCATGTGGCCATTTGAGAATGCACCTTGCTAGCATCATTTTACTTAAGAGATATATATATATATAATTTCTGTAGCTAAACATTTTAGGATAAATGAGGCATGCAATGTCATTACCTGGACATGTGAGGCTGTACCTGTCATTTAAGGCGTTAGATAATATAGTGCTTTATTTGGTAGGTGGTACTAGTGTCTCACCATAGCATGCCCATAATCAGATGCTTGTGCTGCCATTTAAGACTATGGGCCTCATTACGACCCTGGCGGTACGGAGTGAACGGCGCCGTAAAAGGTGCTGGCGCCGTTCACTCCGTACCGCCGCAATACGAGGTCCCCTCGCGGGACCCAGGAAGCAACGCCTGGGAAAACCAGGCGTGCTTACCGGGTCCCGCGAGGGGAAGAGGGAGCAAACAACGGGCCATCTCGTAATGGCCCGTTGTTTGCTCCCTCTCCCATTCCCATTCAGCCCTATGGGGGCTGAAATGGGAATGGGGAAGGACCGTGTCCGGGTCCTTGGAGGGAGGAATTACCGGGCCTTCCCAACTCGGAATGGCCCGGTAAATCCTCATTCCGAGGACCCGGACCCCGACGCGATTTCGGCGGCAGCCATGCCGCCAATAGGGGCATGGTTACCGCCAAACTCGTAATGAGGGCCAATATGTAGAATAGGATGGCAGAACTTAGCTGTAAGAGGCTGTACATAGCATAAGATCATACTTCCTGGCCATGCAAGACTGCTGGAAATGCTATGACAGTACTTTGGCATTTGACGCTGTTGGCTGCATACGATGACTGTACCGGGCATGAAATGGGAGTACCCGTATATATATGAGGCTGCACTTGGTATATGATGCCACTACATAGATAGGAATGGTTGAGGCCCATGCTTCTGCTCTGCAGAACAGGTTTGCAATAGAAAGATGAGAGGGGAGGATGGAGATGCCTGCCCTAGCAGGCATCATCAAGTTGAAAAAGAAGTGACAGTGCTTGTTTATGGGTAAATTCATGAGGTCTTGAAAAGACCTGGTTGAGTGCATAAGTAGTAAGAAGAGGCTATAGCACAAATTGATTAGAACAAGTTGGTACTTCAAGATACCTCTCCCACACACTTGCTTCTCTTCTCTGGTTTCTTCAGGCAAGCTGAGACAGTGAAGGAATGGGGACAAAGGACGGGGCAACCCAGAGAAGAGACTTGAACATGGCCGTGCAGCATCTCCGATTGGGCCAGGAAGAGCCTCACCAAATTCCTAGATTCCTCTGATCCTTCTACTCCAAAGGACCAGCCTCTCTGTGTAGAAAAGTCCAAAGAATGCGCAGAATCCCACTCCCGCTTCGAGAGCATGCAAAAGAGGAACAAGAAGGAGACACATTGTAGAGGCCTGCTTTTGCGCAGACTTCTGGAGATGCCCCTGTTCGTATTCCTCCAGCAATCGCCACTCCAACTCCAGGGAGTCAGTGTCGGTCTCCACTTACACTTGTACAGTTACCATGATGCCTCACAGCTTCTCCAAACCGCAGCAGTGGGAAATCAAGCAGAAAATGGGGGCCATTTTTGCCAAGGCCCGAGTGGTGGTTGCGAACTAAAGGCCTACTACAGCTTTGCCTCTTTGTCCGGCAACCACATGCACGTGACATTGTTCCGGGCCTCTAATATGGAGAATGCTCCGATCCCAGACTTCATGGCTCTGCCTTTTGGAATCGTAGCGTTGGCTTAGAGTTCCCCTGCATCATTTTCGGCCTTCCTTTGTGCTGATCCCCCTATGCAGGAGACCCAGTGCATTGCCCTGACCTCCAGGGCAGGGTTGAGTTCTAAGGTGGGTCAGATCGTTGAGGAGGAGGGTGGCCCGATCCATTACGGGCTGGAGTACATGGAGGAAAGAGACATTGGGACTTCCCTGAAGACTTCTAGAGTCAAGATGATTGTCTGGCTGGCCTGATTTTTCACCTGAGGGATGCCAGTAGCCTTGATGCTTTGAGTGAATTCTAGTGCATGTGGGCCTCGGCCTAACACAAGTGTGTCCTTTTGAAGGACCATTGCCAAGGCAATAGTCTTTTTGGCAGTCACTTATCCATCAGTAAGTGAGGTACGGTACAACCTTACCAAAAGTATTGAATTGAGGCCCTCCTGCTTCTCTCCTTCAAAGCTTTGGTCCTATGTCTGACCTCTTCATGGTGGTTAGGCTCAAGCCTGCTTCTGCCCAGTCATTGACAAGGATCTGGCCAATAAACAGCGTACAATACCTTCTGATATAGATTCCTCTCCTCCCATCCCACTTCAGAGAGAGAGTTTGGTAGTCCAGGCATCAATGGTGGGGACAAAGGCAGTCGTAAATCAATTATTTTTCCCGTTATTTTGTAGTGATACCCAGTCCACAAGGGGCACAACACATGACTTAAGTTCAACAGGTTTTATTACAGACTTTATACAGGGAATGGACAACTTAAATGGGGAATCAGGAAGGCAAACAATAAAAGTAAGTCTTCTTGTCCCAAATGAAATTCTCTTTGTGTCTTTCCCTGGCATCACTCAGTTTTTTGTATACAACTCCATGTGTAGTCGGGAATCTTCTGTATCGTCTGGTGGGCTTCTTTTGATGGCTACAGGGCTCAGAAACACCCACAATATCCCCAGAGTGATATTGGCATGGGGGGTCTTCAGTTACTGAGTTAGGTGCTGGAGTGCCCTCTGGTTCCAACTGGCCCTGTACTTCAAGGGATCCTTGACCCCTTCTTTGTCCCTACCTATCCTCCCTTCTTCCAGGTTCTCGCTCCTTGATGTTCCTCTCCATTACTTTGTGTTTTGTCCCCCTCCTTGATTATCTTCACACTTCCCTCCTGCCACCTCCACCCTCCTGCCCCTCAAATTCATTTTCTCCCTTTGATCTTCCTGCTCCTCAAACCCCTCTGGGTTTCTTGTTTTTTTCTGGACCTCTTTGGCCCTATGCACAATATGATCTCACCAAGCCTACTCCTCCATTACCTTCCCTTTTCTCCTCATATTCTCTTTCTCCTGTACCAGTCTCCACATACTGTACTGGTCGAACTTTCTAGATGGTTGTAAGGGAGCTACTTGGCATATTCTGCAGTCTGTAGTCGACACTACAGATTGTATGTCCCAATTAGTGGACTGAGCAAATGTGCTCAGGACAAACTCCTGGATGTGTACCTCTCGGTGTGTGCCTGGTGTACAGGCTACAATTCTGAAAATGGCTTTTGATGAGGCCGATCTTTTTGTTTTGAACGTGGCTAAGTCACAAGATAGGTTCAATGTGTGCAAGGCTATGGACAAGTTCCCATGGATGGTAGCCTTTCACTTCCTAACCAATGGTTGTTTATTTCAATCCTTCACCTCATTTGCCCAGAGGGATAGGAGTCAAGCAGCCTCTGTCAAACAACAGCAAAGGCATTTCCCTCACCAAGGAAAAGGCATAGGAACACTTAGGGGCTATATTTCTGCCTCCATGGTGCTTTTTTAGAGATACCTGGTCCAGAATACTGCATTGGTGGGAGGACGTCCCTTTTTGTCCCAGAGTGAATAAACACCCCCTCCAACACCTGAGTCTCACTGGTAATTTCCAAAGGCTACTGCCTCCCTTTCATCCACCCCCCCTGGACAAAACCCTCTCCCAACCCTCCCCCAGGATGCCCTGCTGCTGGAATAAATCCTGCAACTCACGGTGAAGGACCCAATCCAACATCTGCAACCTCAGAATGGGGAAAGGGTTCATTTTCCCATTATTTTCTGGTGCGAGAAAAGGATGGGGCCTACTTCCCATTCACAATCTGAGGCTGTTGAACATGTATCTATGGAAGAACAGGTTCAAGGCAAGGACAAGTTCAAGATGGGTCCCCTTGTCCTTATCCTACATTCTCTGGACCTTCAGGACATACAAGTGCCAATCCATCGCCAGAACAGAGAGCACCAGATGTTCACAAACACATTTGCTGTTATGATCTTCTGCCTGTTCTAGGCCCCACAGGCTTTCACTAATCTGTCAAGCGTTCTGTCGTTGTTTCTCATCTCAGGAGGACATGGATTCCTGTATTACTCACTCCTTAGAGTGTGCTCTCCTGATATAATGTCATCCAACCTGTACTACGCTTGACATCTGTTGCACAGCTGGCTCTATTCATTCAATTTCAAATTCCCAGGTCATGGTGTATAAGGCCCTCCAGCTTATTAGTGCTATTCTTGGCACACACTAGGGCGCAGCTTTGACTCCCAAGGACTGTGTTGTTACCATAATCCAGATGGTGCAGCTTTTCAAACCGCAAAGCTGGGTTCTGGCCTCTGCCCTTTCTGACGCTCTATGTTGGTGCCTTTGGACCGGTTGTGCATTAGGTCATTCTAATATCTGTTATGCTATCAGTGGCCTCCATTTCGGGGAAACTCGGAAGGACTTTTATAGGTTTCGACCAAGGTATCACAGGATCTCCTGTGGTGGGCCCTAAGAGAAAGCTAGTTAAGGATGGAGCCTTTTCTCTAAGCTTGGCTGCATTTGACAATAGCCACAGATGCCTCTCAGGAGGACGTCAGTGCTTATATGAACAATATGGTGGTAAGAAACCTATGGTCCCTGGTTGAGACGAGGGAACACATCGATCCCTCTCTTGTCCTTCAGGCTGTGGGTGGTTGTTTTTGTACAAATCTATAAGAGGCCAGTGTGTCCCAATTCAGATGGACAATGTGATGACCATGAATCCTCTCAACACGAGAGGTGGTGTGGGGCCACTGCTTCACTTCAGGGAGGCAATAAAGCTGTGGTTCTGGGATCTGGAAGACAACATCTTCCTGTTGGCAACTCATCTGGCCAGAATGGAAACCAATGTTGAAGATGCCATGAGTAGGTGTTTTAGTGTCCCACAAGTGGGAATTTTGCCAGGAAGTTCTGGACAAGATTATGCTTCTTGGGGGACCCCTCAGGTGTACCCCTTTTCAACCATTGCAACCTGAATTTTGAGTTGTTCATCTCCTGGCCATTTCTCACACATGGGCCTGAGTGGAAGTGGAATTTTCATCTCCTTTATGTGTTACGTCCAATTTCTGTCTTACTGCTGATCCTCAGGCGACCGTGAAGGTTTGGATATACTCTTATCCTAATTGCTCTAAACTGGGCCCAGATGACATGGTACCCAGAAATTCTGGATCCGTCCCCTCTTGTGTGCCCAGTGAGGGTGGAACTGCTCTCCCAGTTAGAAGGCTGGGCCCTCCACCCGAGTCTGAGCAATCCCACCCTTCATGTGCAGCTGCTCAGAGGCTGAAGTACAAAGAGTGGGAACTGTCTGTCTCTGTCCTTAATGTGCTCCTCTCCATCAGAAGGTCAGCAACCAAGTCGATCTACACCTGCTGGAGGCATACGTTCTCTGCTTAGTTTCATGGGAAGGGTCTGAATCCTTTGACTTGTCTGACCACTTTTGTTATGGATTTTCTGCTTTTATTGACCCAAGGAGGGCTCTGGGTGGTACTGTTGAGGTATCCCTTGACGAATGGAATTTGGAGCAGGGCTCCTTCTTTACTATTTGTACCGTTACAGGGTTTTTGAGAGGGTTAACTAACTACTTTTCACCATGTCCGTTTGCTGTTCCTAGTGGCATATACTTTTGAGCCACTGGATTCCTGCCCTTTTAAGTTGCTCATCCTTAATGTGGTTGTTCTGATTGCCATTACTTCTGCGAGGTGAATGACTGAGCTCCAGGCTCTTTCAGTCAAGCCTTCTCAGCTCATCCTAGACTGTTTGTCAGTTTTGCTGGTTCCCCACTAGCAGGGCTGCTACCAAACAGACTCTGTCCAGGTAGTTTGTCCTTTGCATTTCTGAGTGCTACGATGTGGCCAACTAAGAAGTGACAGCCGATGTCAGGGAACATTCTACCAGAGGCCTGGCAGCCACCTGAGCTGTCCAGTGGGTTGTCCCTGTTGGGGGTATCTTTCAGGCTGCTATGTGGGCTACTCTGAACACGTTAGCCAAACATTACTACCTGGATTCCATATGATGTCAGGGGGAAGCCCACTATGGTTGAGAAGTGCTTCAGAGTTTCCTGGGCTAGGCAATGGTGACTCACTCTCCTCCTGCCACCTGGATTTGGAATTTATTTGGAGTCTTTCTGAGATGAGGAATCGGTGGGAGGAAGGAAGCCATCAGAAGGACACATGTCTTAGCTTTGATAATGTTCCTTCTGGATTAGTATGTTATCCCTCAGATTCCTTGTCACCCACCCAGCATTCTCTGTGATGTGGATAGCGTGTTACCTCTTGCAGTTCTGCTGTGTCTCAGCAGCACAGTGTGGGGAAACTGGGATGAACCAATGTAATGGGGCACCCATGACATCATATCCTAAATCATGAATGCCAACAAGGCCGAGCCAAGCTTAAGTGAAGCCGTAGTGCACCCTTTAGTGGCTAAACATGCCAGATTGATACCTGGAGGATATTTCTTAGATGTCGAATGTGTGCAAGGAAGAAATAATGCATCAGAAAGAACATTGCTGAAAGTATGTAATGTGTGATTTGTGGGACACCTTAATGGGGGGGACATGAAGAATAAGCCTGAACAACCCAGAAAACCAAAAAGGTGTGATTTTGCAAGATAGGAAGAGATGCAGGAAATACCAGTTCCAAAGCGATCAAAAGTTGAAAGGGTAGGTAGGAGAATACAGTAAACAACCAGCAGTAGTGTGGTACTAGATTCAATGTCAGCATGCTAAGTCTACACATCACATAGGCCTGTTCACCTAGGCTTGTTTATTCACAGAAATACAACCAATGCTGTCTACTATTCTGCCAAGGATCTATTGTGTAACACATTTGAAAATAATGTAAACCCTTGACCTGGAGACCCTCAAATAACTTCTTCAGATGATGCATACAATTGGGGAATCACGCTGTTGGCCTGAGCCATGCCCCGAGTGAACCCAATCCACAAAAGAATGAAAAGACAAGAAATCAGCCTGCCATTCCTTACCAGGAACATTGTTTACTCCAAAAACAAATATAAACAAATGTCCATAATGCTGGTGTTCTTAATGAAGGGGTTCCAGTTGGTTGCACATGTGCACACTTGCCAACATTCTGTGACCAAAAAGATGTAGGATTTTTCAAGTTTCAAAAATAATACTTAGCATAACAATGACATCACAGGAAATTACAAAACATACATTGTTGGAACCACTGGAGCATTATAAATGCACAACCCATCAAACAGCACAACATGGAAAGATGTTCAAAGGTTTAATTGTGAATGGTAAGTTAACACCAAATTCAATGACCTAACTTCACAGAAGGTATAAATTACACAGAGCTGGTAGGCAACGTTTGCCACTGCTCTGTAGCAGCAGCCCGGGCAGTACATATGTATTCGTGTAGTGCAGGTTGAACACTGAACAACATGGAGACTGATACCCCCTCAGTCTAAAAGGTAGATGCTGTGTGATGGTTGTGCGCTCTGCCACTTGCCTTCACCGGTGGTTCACCTAATGTCTAGCCCGGCAAGAGTGCAGAGCAGAGTCATGTAGCTGTCAAATCAGTGGATTAATCTGAGCCCGTCACTCAAATGTATCACTTACCTGCCACCGCACAGATAGATTAATTGCCTTAGAGTCACATAAATGACCTGCCACTGTAAAAAGCAGTAGGGTCTGTCACCCAAATCTGTAGGCGGTAGGACTGCTTAAAAAGCAGTACCTTACTGCCTAAATCTGTAGGGTTGGCAAGTATGCATGTGTCGTAAACGCCACTTGGGGAGTCAGCAATGACTAGGATGAGGGAGCTGGCAAATTATGTTCCCAGTTCTGAATGGATAGTTAACTGTGATGTTTCTTCTGTGTAACTTATCTCTCACATTTCAAAGTTCCCGCCACCTGACATGGGCACTGCAGAGTATTAGAAAGAGAGACAAGGGACTTCAAGGGCAAACGAGAAGTGGTGGTTGGTCCCAAGGCAGAGGAGTATGGGTGGTTTTGACAGTTGGTCTTCTGCCACAAGGAACTGTCAGTAGAATTCCTGGGTTTTCTAACATGAAAATATATGCAGTGTTGTTGGACCTTGTGGAGAGCACATCCTGGGGGCATTCATCCATGCATGTCGGATGAGAAAAAAATAAAGGTCTCTTTCATGGCATCAGTATCGCCCACTGTCTTTACCAGAGCATAGTGGACTAGATGTGATTTTTTGGTATATTTTGAGAATAGACACCATTTGAGAATTGCTTTTGGAAAATGCATGTTATCGAAACGTTCTCATGAATTATGCGTCATCACTAGAAATGATCTTTGCTGGAGAAATTGCTGGCGGTGGTTGGCAGTGTATATTCTTATAGTAAATAATAATTAATGAGAACGGGTTCTCTGACTAAAAATGTCTTATTTTAGGCAATGCTGCAACGTCCACGACATCCTTCGGGCCGACTTGGAGAAGCTGTGGAACCGAATAAGTCTTCCTCGCCACAAGCCCTTTTGTGTAAACGGAGAGCCTCTCATGAAACCATGGAGACCAACCTCAACAGCGAGAAGGAGTGGCAAGGTTTGTCTCCTTCCAATTCAGACATCAAACCGCTTCTGGCAACACAAATTGGGCACAGTGTGATGAATGCAATGAAAACAGGTGTGAATGGCCCCAAAATGGTTGCACGGGAGGGAAGCCAGAATTCAGGAAGTGGCCACCATTTTGAGAAGTGTCAATTGGCACAATTGGAATCTGACAACATGAAGAACACCACCAGTTTGACTTCTTCTGGGCCCTCTGGTTTGACGGCAGAAACGACTCTTGTCAAGGAAAGGGATGAAGAAGAAGGGGAGGAGAACAAGGCAGAGGCAGAACTGCACCAGCTGGTGGCGAAGCTGAAGGATGCGATGTCACTGCAAGTACAAGCTGGTAAGTGGCCCTATACCAAAGTCCCTCACAGGAATCAGGGAAGCATTGTGTCCTCCAAAGACCCATGCGTCCTTAGCTGTGCTTCCACCATCACACATGCATGATGTATGTCCAGCATAAAGCATGTTATTGGTTTCAGTTTTCTTATGTCCCGGCTTGTATTGGTGCTATGCATATTCAGTAGGCCACCAAATTAGAAGGTACGTGAGACTGATACCTGGTGACTAGACAGTAGAGCTGCACATTTCAGGGTTCACAAAGCTCGATAGGATCAGCCTCAGCATATGCGGCTGTACCTGGCGCCGGCGGGCCATAAGGGCTGTTTCCTTGCCGTATCATGGCCGTATACCTGCCATTTCATAGCAGGGCCCCAGGAAGCGGCATCTAAACAGCTTTCTATCCTCTTTAGCAACTTTTGTTGTTTATATATTAATCTTGCACGTATTGTAGTTTTTTTGAATTGTAGTCCATTGCTGTTATTGTAGATGAAAGATAATGGTCTGCTCCGTCTTGTGATGACATTGGGGTCAGTGGCACATAATGTTGCTTTCATTACCACTGGCATTTTGGGGAACTGATATGACTGGGCTCCAGACATAGCCAAACACAACCTGCCTTTCAAGTTTGGTGAAATGTCCTCCTGCAGTTTTAGACCTAGCGAGCACCATAATCTTCTGTTGCATTTGGTAGGTTTTTTTTTAAATCTCGAAAACATCTTTATTTGACAAAATATATTGAGAAATAAATGGTACATTGGTGTTTCTCTTTTAAAGGATGCGAACGTCGAAATAATGAAATTGAAACTGCTGGTAAACTTATAGTACTTGACATGTCCCTCTCCATTGCTGTCCCAGTCTCATCATCTGCCTGTCGCTTTCTTTTAAGGTGGGGGTCCCAGTTAGCTCTGATTTACAATTAAAAGTGTACCTCATTGACAAAATGCGTTTGTTGTTTTGTATTTTGTCAATATTGTTACTGCTTTTACTGCTGGTTGGCCCTTGGGAAGGTGTGCAAGGGATTCCCAAAGAGAGTCATTCCAGCGAGATTTCCCTGATTTGATCATTTCAGTTTTATTGGAATTGAACCTGAGCTTTTTGGACAGATTGACCTGTTGGGCTGAGGTTGCACACTTAATAATCCGGCTGTTGGTGGAAGGGATGCCGCTGATTTTGAACATCACCGGAGTGTGGTCGGCAGAGAGTTGACAGCAGTCAGTACCGGTGTTGAGTATCGATGGCATAGGCTGTATGTATTAATTGAAGAGCCATGGGGGAAGGGAAGTTCTGAGGCTAGACCGGTTCCTCCCTAGATCTACCTGTGATGATTGGTCCTTCGTGAGGGGCGTGTTTCAGTAAAGGGCATGAGCCTTAGTTCGTATGGTGTGATGAGGTCTGATAATTACAATGTTGCTGTCTACTAAAACATACACTACTGATGGGTTAGCACATGTTAGGGGGACTCTTTAGGTATTGCCCATGGCCTCAATGATGGTTTCTGTAATGTCCATTAGCTTGTTGTTAGTGCTGTGGCCAGACATAAACCATTGTGTAGGCTTGGAAAAGCCCTCGCCAATCATTGCCTTTGTGTCATGCATTGTCATGGGACCTTCCAATATTTTGTCCAGATATGGGAAAATAGAGATTGTCTGAATATTGCTTAGCTCAGAGGGATCAGCTTTCATATTTTTTTGGGAAAGGTCTGAAAATTCCTTGTTTTATTGCTGCAGGGTCTTTTATTGTTTGGAGGGCTATATTGCAAAGGATAGTAATATGGTGGGACAAATTGTGAAATTGATTTTTATAGCACAGTGGCTCATCCTGAGTAGAAGAGAGCAGATGGTGCTTCCGACCTCCTTACTGGGTTAAGGATGTCGTTCTCTGGAGTTTCAATGTTGAGACGCGCGTCGATTCCGGACGGGTGATTCTAAAACGTGACCGGTTGCAGATTGAAAGCTGATGGTGGGTGGCCGAGTTCTGATTTCATCCACAGAGAAAGAGCTACGTTTTCCAGTCCACTCTAAGGGTAGACTCGTGTTACAATGGATGTGGTCATGGGAAGGCAGGTCTTTGTAAAGTCGGGAGAGCTTGCTTATTGTATCAGGAGCTGTTATGAATCTGTGATGACGTTTTCTTGTTCCCTTTGGTTGATGGGACTTTGGTAGCCTCTGGTGTGAATTTAGCAGGCTAAGAGTGCTTTGTGAAAGTTAGTTTCACACTTTCCTCTCTAAGCCTCTCTCTGCTCTTTTCAGGCAGGGCAGTTACAGGTTTTACCATTCATTGGTTCTTTTTTTGTTGCCTTTTAGAAGCTTTAAAGTTGTTTCCAATTGAAATGTGAGGATGTGTAATAGAGCCTTTGGTAAATTGATCAGCATAGGATGGATGGAGGGTTCCTTATGGCGTTTCTGAAGTTTACTTGTGTAATGTTGGTGGAGGAAGGATAGCTCAGGGGCAACGCGTTTGTCTGTTCGAATCCCGCTCTCGTGCTTAGAAATCACTTGCTTGTATTAAGCCAGTTATAAAAGAACAATTTTAATAATTATAATTACTTAGTAGTTTACAGATTGATACCTCATTGTGTCTTTATTTTTGTAATTTTAGCAATTAGGCAGTAAAATGTTGCGGCCACCTGTCCATGGTTCGACAAGAACTGTTTGCTGCTATTTTGTTGAGCAGGCCTCGGGTTCAACGAGATTAGCACATCTAGTGTATAGCTTTCTCTATAGGTGGAATGTAGAACCCACCGCATGAAACCAAAAGGAAGCCCTGCTATTTAGGAACAGGTGGGCATTTTTCTGGGTCTTGAGCAATAGGTTCAGGCCCGCCACTAAGAGTATTTTATTTGTGGAATTTGGAAGGTCCCTGAGGAGTTCCAGCCAATCGTCCAGGAGTGTATAGCTGTGTCTCGATGGGCAGTAAGCAATCATTATTGGCACTGATGTGCTACCTTGCCTGCAACAATTTCACAAAAGGTGTGTACTTTGGTTGGAGTAGGTGTGCAGTTCAGTGTGTATGGTTAGATAATTGCCACTCCACCCCAAGGTCATTGTTCCTGTTTTTGACTAGGATTGTGGCTCCTTTCGGTAGCAAGGTGTGCAGCATTGTGGTATTATTATTAGAAAGCTAGGTTTCCTTAATACTTATGAAATCTAGGGGCCAAAATCCCAAAACTTCTTCTGGTGAATGATCTGGAGTATCTCATCATTTGCACCAACATGTTACACCCAAGTTCATAAAGGGCACCGGAATACGCCCATCATAGATGGACACATTTAAAAACCCTGTTGCGCCCTTCTTCTGCATATGCAACATAAGGGGTAGTTTCAGGGCATTTTAAAGAAAGTGCAACTTGAATTCACAAATGGGATATGCTTTTTAACGTGTTCAGAAAATCGAAGCAGCTGCCAAGTACCAGCATGAGACAAGAGCCCATGGTAGGCGATGGGGGGATAGGCGCAGGTGACCTGAGCTTCTAGTGCGGCCGTTCAGTCCTGGGAGTGTAGGGAGGCAGTAGGGGATAGGCCGAGAAGTTGGAACCTAATTGGGTCTTGTGCAATGAGGAATAAATGAACAGTTGTATATCAGGCTCTACATTTATTTAAAGAAACGTTTACTGGAGGAAGTATGAGACTGAGCTATGGTTTGGTCTTGTCCATTGGAGGAGGTTAATGGGCATGGCAGCTGATGAGGGATAGAATATCTGTGCCATGCTTATTAGGGTGAGACTCTAAATCCCCGAATGGATGCCATTAAACTAAGTTAGGTTAGCTAAAGGTGCCTTTATGAGGGTAGAAACATGGCTCCAATGCACCTAGATGGGGAAGGGCTGGGTGGCAAGAGGAGCAGATCTCAAATGTGAAGGCAGGGCATGCCAGAGAAGTTAAAATCTTTAATGGGGGCCTGCTTATGAGGCTGAGAGAGACATTGCTGGGCACTTGTCTGAAGTATACATGGTCAGGGAGAGGATCCGAAGTTGATGGTCGCGGCCTCCAGCAGAAATCCTTTTTGTAAATCATTGAGGGATGGGGTAGAGAAGGTGAATCTAGCGGCGCACTGAGAGGGGCTATGTGACAGGCTCAGGTTAGGTGGTAAGGAAATGACAGACAAGAGTGAAGGGGAGTGTGAAGAGGATGGTCAATGAGTAAGGATATGCGCTGAGAACTGGGTTATGGAATTTAGGTGGCCCCGTGGTGTTCATACAGTTAGTCCCCAGACTGTCCAACATGTCCCCCCATAGACCTTTCAATGCATGTCCCACACGTAAGGTTCTTTAAGTACCATAATATGAGGGAACGCAAATATTATTGCGAACACATGCCTGGTAAATTCTCAGATAACTCCCATACTCTCATTTCCCTCTGTTTAGAGAGACCTAAATGCCCCTGTACAGGATAAGATATGATTTAGCAGTAATGTACAGATAGTAGAAAACGGGTGGGGAGCGAGGGGGGGTAACGTCTGATGCTGATGGATGTCGTCACTGAGCGACCTTGTGTTTCCCTTTGACGGTTTAAAATACCCAGCATGCATGCACAATGGGCCGTGCAAGGCCTGGGGCGTTACGCTTCCCCAGCCTTGCACGGCCCATTGGGGATGCAGGCAGGGGAACTTCAGGCATAAATGGGCATAGGGGTCACTCCCGTGCCTCCCAGAACATTTACGCCTCCCTGCATAGCATTCAGGAGACACTTTGAACTCCCGCAGATGCCCCCAGGAACCAGGAAGCTTTCTGCTTCTGAGATCTTCCTGGTTCCTGTTACTGCTGTGTGGGAGCTGGAGAACCTCTGTGAAGATGTCGTCGGGACCGTGGCAGCAGGTAAGAAAGATGTTTTTTGTGTGTCTATGTATGTATGTATGTATGTATGCATTTGTATCTGCTTGAGTGAATAAGAGTGTCTGTTGAATGCTTATGTGTGTGTATGCTGGAGAAAGAGCCTGTCTCGGATTGTGCACAGAAGGGAGGGGTTTCCTCCCTTCCCTGTGCACAACCAGAGAGCCTGTCTCTGATTGTGCCTGGTGAAGCGAGGGGCCCCCCTTCATGCCTCTGATTGTGCATGGGGAAAGGGAGGGGCGTCCCTATGCACAGTCAGAGGCAGGTAATTGGGGGGGGGGTAGTGAGGCTGCTGTGTAATTTTCTGGCATACCAACCCCTCACCCTCACTGTGAGGATTAATGTGAGAGGATGGTATGCCAGGACATGACATTGAATGCTTTAATGGGTATCAAGAGTGAAGCAAACATGATTCATGTCTGCTTTACACTTGATGATTTTTATTTTAATTATGTGGCAAGGCTGGTCTACGTTGATGGGCCAGTGTGTATATTAATATCCAGGCTGGCCCACCAACGCACAAGAGTCTTGCCATGTAATAACAAAATGGGCATCCAGAGTAAAGCAAACATTACTCATGTTTGCTTTGTATTGCTTTACTCTTGATGCCCATTAAAACATTCCATGCCAATGGGCATCAATAATAAAGCACCCATGTTTGCTTTACTGTTCATACCATTTTGCTATGAAGTGTGGCACAGTAGCAAATATGTCCAGACTGGCCTGCCAACGTAGGCTGGTCTTTCCACTTCATAAGACAATGGGCATCAGAGGAAGGCACACCACACATGAATCATGTTTTGCTTGGTATTGCTTTACTGTTATTTCACAAATAAGAACCTCCACTGTCTCCAATGTACACATTCCATACTTTTTCGGAACCTGCAAAGTACCCAACATACCTCTGGCTTGTTTACTGTGCGCACTGAACAATTACACATTCGATAAAATACTAAAATACTAATATAGAAGAAGAGAGAAAATAAAACAACACAAAATGCCCACCTGACTGACCAAAACAGCAGCATCTACAAACCAAGCATCTACAAAAAGAAAATATATACCCACTGCCTAGATATTCAGCTTTGTAAGAGTTTTGAAGAGTAATATTTGAATGTGTCTCAACGATATGTACACATGTTTTCTTTCTAGGTCATCCTTGTGATATGAAGCAGGACCTACTGAATGCAGCTGGACACGTGAGCATGGTGTTCTCTGAACTAATCCACCAAGCAACTCAGCACGCTGGAAATAGCATGAGGCCTCTGAAGCATTTCTAAGAGACAAGGGACTTATGGATACACCACAAGAACTGATACGCCTACATTCATTTAAAAAAATCCACCTTTAATTCTCTTGTATCTGCCTTCAATCAGACCCAATCTGTCCACTTAATGATACTATTTGCTGTGTATGTAGTTGTCCATACTAGATCCCTCCTGCTTTTTTTTTTTTATTTTAATGATTTTTATTGTTAAAATATTGATTTTGATACAGATATCAACAGGTTACAGACTTTGAATAAAACAAGAACCACAGAGAAATGACATAGTAAGTGATTTTGATCCTTTGTAATAGTATTTCTATAAGGCTAAGTCATTTGTTAAATTCACTTGCGAATGTAATATGAACTATAATAGATATAAACCGCATTAATATAACATGTAGTTTAGAATTAATTATATCACAGGTCTGCAACGAGTGATTTATATGTAGTGAAAATAGAGATTTGGGGGGAGACGTACAGGGAGACAGACTAGAGACATATAAGGATAAGGAGGGAAGAGGATAGGGGGGGAATGGGTATATTGGATTATTTCATCAAAATAATATAATCATTTCAAACATTATCAAGTTCTAGCATTTTTGAATATGTATGGAAATATGAATAATGATGCTAATATAAGGGTGTAAATTTATGTACCATGAGCAGTTGCATTAAAACAGTTAAGATACCTGGTGAAAAAATACCATTTAGCATTATATTTAGGAATTGTGTTGTGATTATTGGCCATGCACATCTCTAGTTTATGAGTGTTACAAATGGTGTTCCACCAGATTTTGGTGGAAAGTAAACTAGAGTCTTTCCAGTTAGCCGTAATACATTTTAAAGCTATACAGATGAATAAGTCATAAAGTCTTGCAGAGTCAGATGGGAAATAAGTTGTAATGGCTATACTTCCTAAAAATATGTTAACAAAGGAAAAGGGCACATCAACACAGAAGATACATTTAAGAAGCTTCCAGATTTCCTGCCAAAATTTAACAGTAAATGAACATTCAAAAAACATATGCATATACGTGGCGGGAGATATGCCACATGACCAACATTTAGCATTATAATTCGGATTAGACTTAGCCAATTTGGCCGGAGTAATGAATGCTCTATGCATGAAGAAATAATAGTGTTGTGAAATATTTGCTGACACCGATATTTGTTTGATTTTAGAAAACAGACAAAGCCAAATATCATCTTCAAACATGAAGCCCAAATCAAGTTCCCATTTCAGACGTATAGGGCAAATCTTGAAAGTTGCGGTGAGCATATTGTATATTTTGGAGGCTCGAACTTCACTAACTGTGGTAAGGTGCATTAGTCTAAGAGCATCTGGAGTAAGAATTTAATTGGAAAATTGGGCAAGTGCATCAAGGCACGAATTAATTAAGTTGTTAAAAAATTGAAAGTCCTTCTTAAGAATATTAAATGTGAGAGAGAGTTGCTGGAAGGAGAGGATATATGGGTCATCTATAATGTGTTGGATGAATCTGGTACCTTTTTGAATCCATGATTTGCTGTTGCTGATCTTATTATTAATTACTATGTTCTTATTATGCCATAATAGTGGGGAAAGATGCTTATTGGGGGTTATAGTATGGGGAAAAAGAAAAGTTTGTAGAGCTGAGATTGAAGCTTTAATAGGGTCTAAAATCTTTTTAGACGAATGTTTAAATATGTATATATAGTCAGTGATGTCGTGTGGTAGAACTACTTGTTTTTCTAATGTACACCAGGTCGGGATAGCAGCGGATATAGGATCCATGAACCATTGACGAGATTGTTTTATAAGAAATGCAGACTGATATGACTTAAAGTCAGGGAATCTAACTCCCCCATATCATAGGGGGCTTTCAGTTTCGTCAGAGCAATTCTTTTACTTTTTCCTTTTCCCCAAAGAAAATTAAGT
Organism: Ambystoma mexicanum; assembly: GCF_040938575.1. Taxonomy (NCBI): domain Eukaryota; kingdom Metazoa; phylum Chordata; class Amphibia; order Caudata; family Ambystomatidae; genus Ambystoma; species Ambystoma mexicanum. Next base: position 695,267,920 of record NC_090931.1, read on the forward strand.
AGTATAGAGTAAATGGATTTGAAAAAGGAAAGGGATAATGGGACGGAGAGAAGTTGCAAATAGTACAGTATTATGGGAGTAAGCATCGTCTTGATAGTATCTAAGCGCCCCCACCAGGAGAGGTATAGTGGAGATCATTTGGATGTTAGATCCTTGAGGGTGCCAAGTAGTGTTTCAGTATTGAGTTTGATCGTATTTGGGATAGTTGGGGTAAAACGAAGACCTAAATATTTGACAGAGCTACTGCACCATTTGAGGCCAAAAGTGACAATATCGTGTTTAAGGCAGTATGGATTTAGGGGCATAATTTCTTATTTCTGTGTATTTAATTTATATCCTGAGACCTGACCAAATTGCGATAATACACTCAAGAGGTTGGGAATGTGAAGTTTGGGGTTTTTAATTAATATAAGAATATCATCCGCATATGCGGCTATTTTATTTATTGAGGCACCAACTTGAATTCCCGGGATGTTTTTGTTAGATTTTATTAATTCTAGTAGCGGTTCAAGAGAGAGGATATATAGTAATGGTGAGAAGGGGCATAGTCATATCAGTCTGCATTTCTTATAAAACAATCTCGTCAATGGTTCATTGATCCTATATCCGCTGATATCCCAACCTGGTGTACATTAGAAAAACAAGTAGTTTTACCACACGAAATCACGGACTACATATACATTTTCAAACATTCAACTAAAAAGATTTCAGACCCTATTAAAGCTTCAATATCTGCTCTACAAACCTTTCTTTTTCCTCACACTATAACTCCTAGTAAGCATCTTTCCCCACTATTATGGCATAATAAGAACATAGTAATTAATAACAAGATCCTTAACCGCAAAACATGGATTCAAAAGGGTATCAGATTCGTCCAACAGATTATAGATGACACGTATGTCCTTTCCTTTCAGCAATTCTCCACCATTTTTAACATTACTAAGAAAGACTTTCAATTTTATAACAACTTAATTAATTCCTGCCTTGATGCACTTGCCCAATTTTCCAATGAAATTCTTACTCCTGATGCCCTTAGACTAATGCACCTTACCACAGGTGGTGAAGTTCGAGCCTCTAAAATTTACAATATGCTCACCTCAAATTTTAAGATTTGCCCTATACGTCTGAAATGGGAACTTGATTTGGGCTTCATGTTTGAAGATGAAATATGGCATCGTCTGTTTGCTAAAATCAAACAAATATCGGTATCAGCAAATATATCACAACACTATTATTTCTTCATGCACAGAGCATTTATTACTCCAGCCAAATTGGCTAAGTCTAATCCGAATTATAATGCTAAATGTTGGTCATGTGGCATATCTCCCGCCACGTATATGCATATGTTTTTTGAATGTTCATTTACTGTTAAATTTTGGCAGGAAATCTGGAAGCTTCTTAAATGTATCTTCTGTGTTGATGTGCCCTCCTGCTTTTAAGCGCTGTAATACAAGCTGTTTTGCCTAGGTTAATAGCAGAATGAAGGGGTGGAGATATCTGGGTAAAACACTGTTTCATTGTTTATTTATTTATTTAATCCTATTGTTAGCTGTGCCGGGGATTGAAACTTGCCATATGCCTACTTGTAGCACAAGAGAGGCAAGTCTTTTTCCAGTGTTTCCTTCCAGATGAGTTCTAGTGTGGCTTTTGCATCTGATCCCAAAGGTTTATACCGGCTCGCCAGCAGCGGTGCAGTGCGCTAAAAATGGAGACTGCACATATCAGTAGCACTCTAATAATTGTACTGTTAGGGGTGCTCTTTCACCCTCCCCCCCATTCTGTTACTTATTCCTCCATTGAGTGGTGTTGACCCCAGCTATCTTCTGCTACTATAAAACCACCAATACTCCTATGCCCCGTCCCCTTTCCTCTTACTCTATGGGCGTCCCAGTAGAGGGATGGGACGGCAGCCATTTTGCCTCACAAAAATGCAACTTCCCCTTTACATTTAGAGTGCATCAATGGAGAAATATGAATCAAGGATGCTACTACCATTTGTACACCTAATCTGGCTTTTGCACTGCTTTCTCCATTGTAAACACACTCCTCCTCCTCCTCAGTGTTATCATTTCTCACACGTACCATCTCAGTCGTTTATCCACTTGTTTTCTTCACTAGCCCCTGCTGCATCACGCTGTTCCCCAGAGCACACTGACGTCACGGACCTTCGCCAGTTAAAGGCATGCTGGCAGTACCGTCGTGTTAAGGCTGTGTTCTTCCTTGTTTGTTTCCTAGTGAAAGGACGTGCTGTCATTCATTCGATGCACGCGTGCTATAGATGAACTTCTGCCTTTGCCGGTGTGTCTCACCTGATTCTAATCTGCTTTTATTTCAAGTTGTTGCTCTTTTATAATATCTCACACGTTGCCTGCTCCTGCCCTTCTTTTGCTCTTTGTATCTACCTACAAGGGTGGTTGTGTCCGTGTGCTCTGCCTACTCCCACAGTACTGTCTCTAAACCCAAACTCTTTTGCCCTTGACACCGTTTCGCGTCTCCTCTCTTCTATGTCTGTCATATTTTATTTCCTCCTTTTTGCATTCCTTGAAAACAATACCAGGTGCCAAACAATACCAGGTGCCACTAAACATCTGATCGTGGAGGTCCTGTGGAATGATCCGACAAATCTATTCTTATTTATTTATTTTATTTTATTTCATTTGTATTGATTCTAAAAAGAACCTTTACAAAATTGACAAATATGTAACAACGATAGACAACATTTTTCACATCATTTCATTGATTCAAATATTCATAAAACCTTAAAATTTCATAACATTTCATTTTTCATAAAAGCTTTCATACATTTCACATTTCATAATTTCATAAAATTCATGAAATTCGTAAAATGTGTTTTACCAAAGGGGTTTCTCCCCAAGAGTGTTAACTGACACCAAGCAAAATTATTATTAAGTTCTCTCTTTTGTCGTAAAGTGTGAGATTGTGAGGTTATACCAAGGGGGGTCCGTGAGTCGTCTTGTACAGCACCCCTGATACCACTTGCCACACTGATAACAAAGCCATGTGCACAGTTTCAAGGTCCGTATTTAAACAATAATCCCAGATATCAACGCTTTTAATTACGTCATAGCTCCCCACAAACTCCCCCAACCTTGTCATTAACGTGGGTTCCCATCTAGGACACAATGTCAGCACTCGTCTGTGTGTTTCCTTGTGATCTTTTAGATTGCACATGCGGCAGTGTATCTGGTCAGCCGGTATTTTAGCTTAGGCTTCCTGCAGTGAAAGCAGTGGCAACTGGTTTGTCCACAGTTTCAGTCTACACATTCGAACGCTGGACTTGGGCATTTCAAGAGATATTTTTGGGGCTGCAAGTAACAGTGAACTATCCCTGCAAGATATTTAAAGTTGTGCAGCTTTGCCAGGTATGTAAAATTGGCCACCAAGTCCCACTGTTTTACTTTGTTTTTAAACAGTTTTTTAAATACCTCAGGCCTAGTTGCTCTTTTGAAATCATGGGACCAACCTATGTTTGAAAAGCATATATCGTTTAGGGTGACATAGTCGCGGTTGCTATCCCTTGTGTATTTTGTGCCCATTAAATTCAGCAAGTTCACACATTGGACTGTTTCTTGCTTTCTTGTATAATACACCCCTTTGCATAAGGGCTTGGCTCATGGGTGACATTAATCCTAGATCTAATCTCAGGTAGGCCATTGGGGTGGTAGGTGGGTGGCCCAGGATCTTCCAACAAAAGTAGCCCCCCACCACGTTTAGCCAGGACCTGCGTTTACCTCTGAGGCCCGTGGGCGAGTTGGCGCTTTATTAAATTTGTATAGAATAGAATTAAATAGAATAGGACAAATCTCTCATGGCCTGGGCGTCTAGACCATAGAAGATGTCAGGAGTAAAGCTCTGTTTAGAGAGCTTTAGGATCCCCTCCAGTGAGAACCCTGCTGTTTGGCAAATTTATTCATCAAACATGTTAATTGTTGAGCTTTCTCTTTTTACACTCGACAATAACATTATACCCCCCCATCTGCTGATAGGTCCAGGCCAAAGTAGTGATAACTGTTATGAGCCGACGTTCACCTCGTCCTGTGCGGAAAAACCGGCCACCTGCGTCCCTAGCACTTCGGCTTCCCAGTGCAGTCGGTTCCCCAAGTACAGCTGCCAGGAAGGTCAGGAGGTTTGTGGCGCTCCGCAAAAGGATACGGCATAATGCTGCTCCATTCTATGCACGATGACAGCTGCTGTGGAAGTTAGCAACTCGAAACGCAACTACACTTCCCAGAAAACCTAGCTCCGTGTGGTAGTTCGGCTGTGGAGCCTCGCGTTGGCTTGCCCCGCCTCCCTCACTGATGTAATCCGTGGTTGCAGCCAGGACGCCGCTTCTGTTTACAGCTACTCCCGGCATTTAGAAGTTCCTCCTTCGAGTGCCAAACCCCTTTGTCTCTTTACGGAATCGACTCGGATTGTTTACTGGACCCGCTATTGGAATTCCCTTGTTGACTTGTCTTCCTGTGTACCGAACCTCTGTTTTGCTTCCACGGACTCCGCTAGAAAAGGTTTTGTCTTTGTTTTCGCCTGCACGTGTACCGGAACCCTGTTTTCTCCCAGACTTCTCTTCTACACGCTTTTGCCATAGTCGCTGTCCGCTAGTGTGCCAGACCTTGCCTGCCTTCAACTTACCTTACTTTAGAACTGCCATCCCGACTGGTTGTTACCTTCATTCGAGTCAGACCTTGCCTGCCTTCAACTTACCTTACCTTGGAACTGCCATCCCGACTGGTTGTTACCTTCACTCTTCAGTCACCAGTGGTAAGACTTTTCTGTTTGCGAAATGAACCTTTGGATTGAACTTTGTTTTTCTTGTGCACTTAAGGACGCTCTGCAGCCGTGCACCATCCCGAATCCAGTGCGGCCCTCGTGCCGCCCGGGTATTAGTATCCTACTAATACCTCACAGAGAGGAGGCTTGGGTGGAGGCTCTACCCAAAGCTCTTCAAGCAACTTCCCGGTTTTTGGTTCTACTCTCCGGTTTCACGCACTCATCTCACCGGTGAGTAACAATAACTGTAGACATATTTCACTTTATTTATTTATTTATTTATTTATTTATTCCATTTGTTACACGCCCAGACCCTTGGGTATCATGGCGTAGTTACAGACATCTTGGCATTGATTTGCAGTATTAACTTACATGATTATAGGTCGACAGTGTTACAGAATAAAACATTGTTGCAAAAGACTTTTATTATACATAGAAAGAAGAAAATACAGGCATAATGATTATTTACAATATGAGTCTCAGCCCACCTTAATAAAGGCTTCTATCTAGACCTGGGTGGTTGGCTAGACGCCAGGAGGTTGACTAAGGTGACTTTTGTGTTGGTTTACTATAATTGGTTAACGAGCCAGGTTTTTAGTGATTTTTTGAAGGCAGAGAAGGATTGCTAATTTTTGATGTTTAAAGGGAGGGAATTCCAGTGTTTGGGGGCCATGACTTGTAAGCTGCTAACCCCTACTCTGTAGCTTTTGAAGTGAGGAACATCGGGGAACGCGTTATTGCTGGATCAGAGCGCTCTAATGGATTATTTTTTCATAATGGTATTGTTCATGTAGATGGGGGCTTTTTCGGCAATACATTTGTGGGTGACACACAGGGTTTTGAATATGATTCTAGCCTTGATGGTAACCAGTGGATCTCCCTCCTAGTATTGGAGATATGGTTGGACTTTTTTATACCTAGGGCTGCCCGTAATGCTTTGTTTTGCATTAGTTGTAATTTATTTAGATTGGTGTTGGAGTTCCCCAGTAGTAGAACGGTTTATAGTCATAATGTTGAAAAAAAAATGTCGACAAACAAAAATGTCGAAAAAAAAAATTCGAAAACAAAAATGTCGACATCCTATACTTATAATGTAAAAAGTCATTTTTTAGAAAAAAAAATGTCGACAAAAAAATGTCACTTAGAACTATCAACACCTCACCCAACACCCACCTGCCACCCCCCCCCCCACACCCCCACCACCACCCTCCCACCCCTCATACTCAACACATTCTAATTATATATTTATTTATTTTTTCAATAAATAAATAACCGAAAAGAGTATCATTTACTATTGGGGGGTCCCCCCCAACCCCCCTCACCCAACACCCCCCCACACCCCCCAACCACCCTCTCACCCCTCATACTCAACACATTCTAATTATATATTTATTTATTTATTTATTTTTTCAATAAATAAATAACCAAAAAGAGTTTAATTTACTATGGGGGGGTCCCCCCAAGCCCCCCTCACCCAACACCCCCCTGCCACCTCCCCACACCCCCCAACCACCCTCTTACCCTCATTCTCAACACATAGTAATTATATATTTATTTATTTATTTATTTATTCAATAATTAAATAAATAAAAAGAGTATCATTTACTATGGGGATGTCCCCCCAACCCCTCTCACCCAAGACCCCCTGCCACCCCCCCACACCCCCCACCCCTCATACTCAACATATCTTAGTTATATATATTTATGTATTTATTCATACAATTAATACAAAATTTCGAAAAAATATCGAAAAAATGTCGACATTATTTTTTTCGACATTTATTTTTCGAAATTTTGACTGTCGACATTATGACTGCCCACCTAGTAGAACATTACAATAATCCAACTTTGATAGAATCAGTGCCCTGGCCAAAGTAATGCAAGAGCAGATATGTGTTTGGCCATGGTAAGATTGGCATCTAGGTATACTCCCAGGGTTTTTACTTGTTTAAGTACTGCTATCAGAATCCCATTGATGTTGATTGAGGAGTAATCTGGGTGGAGGGTGCCTATTTTAGTTTCGTATCCCACAATGAGAATCTCGATCTTCTCATCGTTAAGGCAAAGACTGTTCAAAGCCCTCCAATTTTGGATGATGGCATAGATTTTGTTATTGGACAATGCGTCCTGGTCATAATTCCCTCAGATAGGTATAAGGATCTGGGTGCCATCTGCGAAATTAGTGATGATGCCACCCATATTGTCTAGTGCCGAGAAGAGAAGCTTTGTGTAAGCATTATATAGAGTCAATGAAAGACAAGACCCTTGGGGTACTCCGATTGGGACTAGGATGGGAACAGCAGCGTTTTTTTCCAGATGGAGACTCTAAACGTGCATTCGGCTAGAAAGGATTTCACCAAAAGTGTGGCATTTTTAGAGAAACTAAAGTCATTAGCTAAGGTACTACATAGTTTGTCGTGATCCACAACGTCGAATGCTGCAGAGAGGTCCAATAGCAGTAGTATGCAGAGTTTCCCTGAGTCTCTGATGGACTCCATCTGTATTTCCAGATCAATGACTGCTGTTTCACTACTATGGTTGGGCCTGAATCCAGATTGTCTGGCACCTAGGAGCTGGTTTTGTTCGAGGTGGACTTGGATTTGTGAATATGCAATTTTATCTATTATCTTAAGCAAAAAAGGGACCGTGGTAATTGGTCGGTAATTCGTGGGCACAGTCGGGTCAAGCACGGGGTAACCCACACTTCTTTAATAGTAGCCGGGACCATATTTGTGTTGAAGGAAGTGTTGTCAAAATTTGTAATAATAGGGGTGAGGGTAGAAGCACATCATTTAAGTAAATGGGCTGGGAAGTTATCCCCTTTACAACTGGAAGCTTTTAATTTGGCAATAGTATTGGTCACTAGCGCTTGGGTCACTCGGATGAAGTCGAATAGTAGTGTATCATTATCATTGGATTTTGTAATAGTGTGATTTGGGACCTTATTTTCAGCTAGTATTTTTCTTTTAGTGGTTATTTTCTTTTGGAGAAGATCAATTTTGGAAGCTAGTGCATCTTGAATGGTGGTGCACCATTCTTTGCTAGAGTTGACTAGGGTGGTGGCTGGGATACGGTTTTCCAACTCTCTGAGAATGGAAAACAACTCTTTTGAGTCTGATGAAGAGTTGCTGATGTGAGTGTTATATGCATTCGCTTTTTGAGTAACAATTGCCACTTTGTACATTTTACTTGCAGCATGGAAGCCATTTGTGGAGTCTGTAGTGGGCGTTTTTTTTTTAATATGTTCAAGAGATCATTTCGTTCGTCTCAGCGATACTTACTCTTCATTGAACCAGAAGCACATTCTTTTATCAACACGTCATGTTTCGGTAGTAAGTGGTGCTAACAAATCAATAGTCAAGGTGAGGCACTTATGGTAGGTGTCTGTAATGAGACATGGGTTGTCACTTATGAGTGAGTTAGTTGCTAAGGTTTTACTCAAGATGGGGGCTAAGTTCTCAGCTGTGAGCTTACGTATATTTCTACTTTTATAAGTGTCCACTGTTTTGGACCTAGGCGGGCATATTTTGTTACAGATAAGGGTGAAGTTTACACTATGGTGGTCTGTCCAATCAAGAGTTGTGATTGATTCAATAGCTAAGGTAGCATTAAGTGAGAGTATCCAATCCAGTGTTCTCCCCGTGATGTGAGTAGGGGCATTCACAAGTTGTGTGAAATTCTTATCTTTAAGGGCAGTGTGAAGGGCTTCTGCTTGGTGGTCTTGGCTATCATTGAAACCTAAGTTAAGATCGCCAAGGATAATACATTTAGTATTGGCTTTGATGATCAGGGCTAATAGCAGAGGTATGTCATAATCTGGATGGGTGTTATTATTGGGCGATCTGTAGATCATCAGAAAGTTAATAGTAGTTTTATGGTTAGTTGCAAATTTGGCTAAAAGAAGCTTGTAACCCTCTATATTTTTGAGGGGGCATGATCTTAATTGTAAATTAGTCTTTGCTATAATGGCTACACCGCCTCTATGAGTATTGGATCTATCAGTTCTGAGGATGGTGTAGTCTGGTTGGATGGCGAGGGCTACTAGTGGCCCAGAAGCTTGGTGGAGCCAGGATTCTGTGACTATTAGGCGGTCCAATTGTTGTTCAATAATGAGGTCGTGTATCTCAATGGCATGGGATCCTATCGATCGGGCATTGATGAGGGAACCTTTGAGGTTAAATGGCAGCTCAGTTTTGGGTACGGTTGGAGTAATCGGAGTCTGATCTTCTGAAGAAATGGCAGATTGTTTAGTGATCACTGCTGCAGGTGTCTTATGAAATTTATTGTGATGGGTAGGCTTAGGCTTGGTCAGTTTGGGCGCTACTGATGCTGAAATGTAGTGAAGAGAGTGTACAATAGTATGCGATTTTAGCCGATTAAGTCTATCATTGCCCTGGATAGGGTCAGATAACGAGTCATCCGTTGTTTTTTGTAAGTGTTTGGGAGCAATCAAATAAGAAACTGTAGTGGATTCTGAATTATTAGGCCTACTCTTTGGTACGTGATCTAAGATGATAGTCTAGCATTGCCCAGGATAGGGTAAGAAAGTGAATCATCTGAGGTTTTTAGTATGTGTTTGGGAGTAATCAAGTAGAAATTGGTGGTGGACTCTGGATTATTAGGCTGTATTTTCGTACGTGATCTGAGACGATGAAGTCTAGCATTGCTCTGAATGGGATAAGAGGGTAAGTCATCAGTGGTATTTAGCGTGTGTTTGGGGGTAGTCTTGAGTGGGAAGGTAGTTAGCTCTGGGTTATAGAGGCTTCTGGTAGTGATAGGTGCATTGGCATAGTCCTGGATAGGCGGGAATGGGGAGGTGGAAGGTAGGAATGGAGTGGGGCAGGGGATGGGATGATGCCGGCAGCATCCTGGTCTGGTGAGGCCGTTTCTAAAGCTAATGAAGGGGCTCTGTCATGGTCATGAAGTCAGGGGCACAGGCATGCAGGGGTCGCATGCACAGGAGACCTGGGTGGACACTGTCCTGGAGCCTTTGGCACCAGGCTAAAAAACAAAAGCAAACAAGAACATCCATTTAACACCAAAAAGCTTTTATTATGGACATAGCACTTCAGATGCATTAACCTTGAACATTCCATCCGTTAAGCAGGATGCATTAACCTTGAACATTCCATCCATTAAGCAGCCCGAAGTGTATTCTTGGGTGTGGCTGCTAATGGATTGCCTTTGCACGTGCTCACTCTCTAGGAGTGGCAGGGTGTGGCTGGTAAGACGGCCCTAATGGGCGTGCTGACAATCTCAGCTATATAAGCTGCCCCGATCCTCAAGACAGACGCTTCACGTTATTCTGCACTTGCAAGCAGGGTAACGCTCACCGTCGCATGAGGTCAGACTTACCTTTGAAGAGCCGGCTTCCTGGACATCCTGCTTCCTGCCAGCATACTTACCTATTGGGGGAAGCTGTTCTTACTTGTACATCTCTTCAGCGAACCAAGTATTCATCTTTACACTTTCCGGAACACCAAAATCTTCATCTTGGCACTGCAACACTGCACGCTCCATCGTCGACAGCAGCGCCTGCAAGGAAAAACAGAAGACAAGGTTAGACATCAAAAAAACTGTCAGTTTAAGGTTGCGCTTCACCATACTTTGCGCTTTTCCTTAAACCAACACTTACCTGCTGTCGAACATTGCGGTAGCATCCATCTTCCATCCGGCCGCGTCTCGCATTTCACAGCTGCATTGAGGCCACATTTCCATCTAAGGGAAGAAAACAGAAGAGAGACATTATTGCGGGCATAAATAGGAGCAACATATAAAGACATTAAACAGAACGAACAGCATCACAAGAGCTCAAGAAAGACTTACCAATCATAAGGAGAAGCATAGTCGCAGCTGGACTGGACTAATCCTTAGCAGGGATCAGTGAAGGAACTAGATCCTATTCGGCGCGCCACTGCCAGAAGTAGCAGGATGGAGAGCTTATCTTCCATAATTCACAGGTGAGCTTTATGGGCCGGCGTATGCCCACAGAAACCGTATTTGGGGTGAAAGGTTCGAGAGGTACAACAATCACAGATTGGCGCACTCACACACTCTTATCTCCATGCAGGAGCAGTATCACCATGTACCACCACTCACAGCTTTTCTACTGAGGGAGAGGCCTGAAGGGGGTGATTCAAGTTCAGGGAGGGCTGCAACCGTGCCCCACCGCCTCTGCAGAGACCAGGTGTGCGTAACAGGCTCCCTGTACAAGGTAGACCGTTAGCTACAATACAAAATGGGAATATGGTAAAGAATAGCCAAGCTGACATGACTATATTCTTTATGGGTGGATAACTGGGATGGTCCTGCCGCATACGTAGGAGCAGAGGCTTCTTATATACGTTAACCTCTACACATTACTATAAATGGGGTGTATTATTTGTATCAACAGGAGTTTCCTTTTGGTAAGAAGCAGGGTGGAGATGCAGTACATTATTCATTAGTACAACTCATAGTTAACATCAGTGTAGCAGTCCGGCTAATGTACTGAGTTAAGGAGTGCACAATTGACATATGAGTAACATGGCTTTTCAAAATAGATAGTATGACATGCTGTGTTACAAGATAGCGGCTAAGCTGACCTACAAATAATCAGTGCAGCGCTAATAAATGATGCAATGTAGTTAAATGAGCATGAGACTAATCATGCAGAAGTACATGTGTACACACAGCGGTATTAACCATTGGAGGAGGCTCGATATGCATTAGTACAGGGCATAGTTAACATCAGGGTAGCAATCAGGCTAATATACTGGGCCTCATTAGGACCCAGGCGGTAAGGGGTTTACGGCGGCGTAAACAGCGCCGACCCTTACCGCCTGATTCCGAGGTCCCTTAGCGCCATGGAGGATTTAACACCTGCTTTTAGCAGGTGTTAAAATCCATGGCGCTAAGGGACCTTGTTGTTAATTACGCCACCGTAATTTACGGTGGCGTAATTAACGACTTCCCCACTCCCATTATGCCCTATGGGGCAAAAATGGGAATGGGGAAGGGTAAATGGGGATTGGGGACTTACCGCCCCGCCAACCTCGGAATGGGGCGGTAAGTCCGCCAACCACCATGGCGTAAACGTAGTTTACGGCCTGGTGGTAAAGGTACAACCGAGGCGGTAATTTACCGTCTGGGTCGTAATGAGGCCCACTGTGTTTAGGAGTGCACAGTTGATGCGTGGGTGGCATAGCGTTTCAGTATTTACTACGTAGTATAACATGCTATGTTTCAAAATAGCGACTTTTCTTGACTTGCCAGTGGACAATGCGGCGCTAATGATTGCAACAAACTAGCTCAATAAAAATGAGTCTAACGTACAGGAATCCATATACACACACAACAGTGATGACCATCGAATGAGTTGCAGTTTTTTCCACCTGGCGTTAGAATCACGGCACGTTTCAGTAATGCGGTGAGCTGAATGATCGATGCAATAGAGTAGCGTCCAACAGATAGCAGTACTGGATTAAGATGATACATTTGGCTACGTAGACGTATGAGAATTACGGTAGGCTGAATGGTCGATAAAACAGTATAGCGGGCTATGCACGCGATATAACATGAGGCAGTTAGATCAGTCAATAACGATGACTGCGATGGGAAGCACTCTCCCTTCACTTCAATGTGGGCATAGGGAAATAGTATGGACGGCAGGATGAGCATTATTTGTGAGTAAACTAAAGGGTAACACAATTAATAGAGGGTGCGGGGGCAGTCAAATGTCAACAAAGGTCTCGTTGCTCAGCAGAGAGCGAATAAGTTCAACACCGAACATATGCTTCAATGTGTAGCTAAGACACATGCACCCCTTATCTCCCTACAAATATTATATCACAGAGGCATTTATTTATTTATTACATTTATATAGCGTGCCTAGCCCTCGGGCATCTGGGAGCTTGACTTAGGAATACGGTTACATGAAAATTGCATAGGTGTACCAAGACATTAACAAAATAATTATCAGTTTGGAGGGTAACCTATTTTATTTCAAAACGTTCTCATAGGAAAAGGGTTGGGTTTGCTGAAAATGAGTAATATGGGGCCACTTTAAACATGATTTCCGCGGCCTGTTTTGCTTCCCAGTTCACCCCTGATGGTACCCACATGACACAAACAGCTAGATGTCATGAGCATTTTACGGCATGGTATGAGTAACGGTTGGGAACAAAAAATGGCCCTGGAATTGTTTTTCAGATTAGCCCCATATTACACCTTGTGAGAAATCTCCAGAGTTCCCTAGAGGCCAGGCCACCCCTGACCAAAGCGGCCGAATTTCAGGGGGGGTGGGTCGTTTTTTTATTTTGACCATAACGTTTTTTCAACTGAAGTTTTTTTTTTCTCCTGGGAATTTGTATGTCTCTATTGATTGTTTTATATTAATAATGTACCTAAGTACCAGAACTTCCGATAATAAATATTCGTAAGAATGTCGTAGCTGCATTGTGAAGAGTCTACTGTCACTGGAGGCCCCACTTCACCCAGCCCTCCTAGAACCCATGCTTTCATCCTCTGGCGGCCGCTCCTCAGGAGACCAATAAGACTCAATTGGCTGACCTCGTTTAACCTCTCCTCCCACACCCACGTCTTCCAGTACAGGCCACGACATGTGTGTGCACACCGTGGGCCTCTGATCTTTACCTGGTCTTTTAATTGCCTATTTTCACAAAACTCATCTATCGGTGACGCACGCCCGCCTGCTGTGAAAGTAATTGTAAAATGCATCTTTATTTCGGTGTAAAACGCATTATTTATCTTTTGCCTTCAAGGTTCGTGAACATGTGACGTGACTGAAACATTAAAAACAGAAGGCCGTTTACAGCATGTATCTGTTCTGTACCCGAGAATCAGGATAATAAAAAAATAAAAAAAACACGAACCATATATTGTCCCAGAAGGCCTAAACAACTGTTTTTCGAATTACACACTCGTGTCCGTTTTCTATTGCAATAGGTTGAAAGGCTGCAATGAAGGAGAGCGCAATTATGATGTAATTTCGTGCTTCAATAAAAGCATGTTATTTTATTTGACCACACCGACATTTCTAAATGTTTTGCATGGTTTTCCCGTTCTGAAGTTCTTATATACAATGACGCAGCTACTTCCCATAATGCAGGGACACTCCCAGCAATCACTACAGGGCCCAGCATCTGGTGGCCTCAGGTGTTCCCAAGTGTTTACATTTTTCATTTAAAGCATAGAAGTCCGTTTGTATTCTAGTATCGTATGAAGAAAACAAATACACGTTTGAAATAGTAGCCTAGGGGATTTCTCTAACTAGCACCATTTGATGTCGTTCGTGGACATTCATTTGTGTTATTAACGCGGGTGGGCACGTGCCCGCTTTGGAAATGTACACGAATCTAGCGCGAGCAGATGTTTAGAAATGATCGGATTAATTTAGACTTAAGGTAGATTTCAATTCTACTAGCTCTTCCTCAGCGCATTACTACTATTAATAAAGAGGACCCACCTTCTTTTCAGGTGCCTTTCCAATCATTCCTAGTTTTCTTTTCCTTTTACACAACTTCCTGCTCAGTCATGGATGTAAAACACAATAAAGGACCTACAATCCTCTTTTAGTTATGAAGCAGCAAAAGACCAGGTGCGATCTGTCAACCCTGGGCAGGGAGAGGAGACTGTTAGTACAGTGACAAGGGAGAGTAGGGGAGGAGTCATGAAGATTATCTGAAAGTAATCAGAGCATTACCGCCAGATTCCTCCTCTTTGCCCCAATTCTTACTATCATGAAGTATGCCAAGGCCAAAAGATTGACCCTACACCCCAATGATGCACATATGCAAGGTATACTGTCTAGACCATGGGTGCACAACATACGGCCCGCGGGCCAGTTGCGGCCTGCCATGCCATTTTGTCCGGCCCGCAAGGCACAAAGACTTTCCTAATGGAGGGCGGCCCGCAAGCAGCATCGGCCACCCTCCATTAGGAAAGTCTTTGTTGTCTTCCGGGCCGGACAAAACACTGGCCCTCATTGGCTCAGCACACACTCACCACGCAGCTCCTACGAGCCACGTAGTGCGTGTGTACTGCACCAATGGAGTGCCAGCACTAAGGCTGGCGTGGTCCTTAAGGCTTGATGCCGGAAGGCATTTCAGCCTTGGACCACGCCAGCCGTAGTACGATTCCAGTTACCTCGCCAGCGTTCCAGCTTACCTGCCTTCCAGCACGTCTCCGGTAAGTGGTCTGTTTGTGTTTGTGTGTCGGGTCTGTTTTGCTGTATGTTTGTGTTGTGTATGTTGAGATGGGGGGTGTCGGGTGTGCATGAATGTTTGTTTTTGACTGTTTGTGTTGTGTATGTTGAGATGCAGGGGTGTGGGGGGGTGTCGGGTATGCATGAATGTTTGTTTTTGAATGTTTGTATTGTGTATGTTGAGATGCGGGGTTGGGAGGGGTGTCGGATGTGCATGAATGTTTGTTTTGGAGTGTAAGTGCGGTGTATGTTGAGATGGTGGATCTGTATGTGTGCATGCTTGCTAGTTTGTATGCTGATTTGGGGGTGGGGGGTTCTGGTCTGTATGGGTGCATGCTTGAGAGTGTGTGTGCCGAGTTGGGGGTGGGGGGTTCGGGTCTGTATGGGTGCATGCTTGAGAGTTTGTGTGCTGAGTTGGGGGGTGGGAGGTTCGGATCTGTATGGGTGCATGTTTGAGAGTTTGTGTGCTGAGTTGGGGGGTGGGGTTCCGATCTGTATGGGTGCTTGTTTGAGAGTGTGCTGATTTGGGGGGTGGGAGGTTCGGGTCTGTATGGGTGCATGCTTGAGAGTATGTGTGCTGAGTTGGGGGGTGGGGGGTTTGGGTCTGTATGGGTGCATGCTTGAGAGTTTGTGTGCTGAGTTGGGGGGTGGGGGATTCGGGTCTGTATGGGTGCATGCTTGAGAGTGTGTGTTGAGTTGGGGGTGGGGGGTTCGGGTCTGTATGGGTTCATGTTTGAGAGTGTGCTGATTTGGGGGGTGGGAGGTTCGGGTCTGTATGGGTGCATGTTTGAGTGTGTGTGCCGAGTTGGGGGTGGGGGTTCAGGTCTGTATGGGTGCATGTTTGAGAGTTTGCTGATTTGGGAGTGTGGGGGGTTCGGGTCTGTATGGGTGCTTGTTTGAGAGTGTGCTGATTTGGGGGGTGGGCGGTTCGGGTCTGTATGGATGCATGCTTGAGAGTATGTGTGCTGAGTTGGAGGGTGGGGGGTTTGGGTCTGTATGGGTGCATGCTTGAGAGTTTGTGTGCTGAGTTGGGGGGTGGGGGATTCGGGTCTGTATGGGTGCATGCTTGAGAGTGTGTGTTGAGTTGGGGGTGGGGGGTTCGGGTCTGTATGGATGCATGTTTGAGAGTGTGCTGGGTTGGGGGTGGGGGGTTCGGGTCTGTATGGGTGCATGTTTGAGAGTGTGCTGATTTGGGGGGTGGGGGGTTTGGGTCTGTATGGGTGCTTGCTTGAGAGTTTGTGTGCTGAGTTGGGGGTGGGGGGTTCAGGTCTGTATGGGTGCATGTTTGACAGTGTGCTGATTTGGGGGGTGGGGGTTCGGGTCTGTATGGGTGCATGCTTGAGAGTTTGTGTGCTGAGTTGGGGGGTGTGGGTGTTCGGGTCTGTATGGGTGCATGTTTGAGAGTGTGTGCTGAGTTGGGGGGTGGGGGGTTCGTAGTTGGGGGGTGGGGGGTTCGGGTCTGTATGGGGCATAGTGTTTGGTTGGGGGTGGGAGCCATGGGGCATAGTGTTTGGTTGGGGTTGGAGCCATGGGGCATAGTGTTTGGCTGGGTGTGAGGGGGCCATGGGCCATAGTGTTTGGTTGGGGTGAGGGACATGGGGCATAGTGTTTGCTTGAGGGGTAGGGGCCATCGGGCATAGTGTTTGGTTGGGGGTGAGGGGGCCATGGGGCATAGTGTTTGGTTGGGGGTTGAGGGAGCCATGGGGCATAGTGTTTGGTTGGGGGTGAGGGGGCCATGGGGCATAGTGTTTGGTTGGGGGTGGGAGCCATGGGGCATAGTGTTTGGTTGGGGATGATGGGGCCATGGGGCATAGTGTTTGGTTGGGGGTTGAGGGAGCCATGGGGCATAGTGTTTGGTTGGGGGTGTTGAGGGGCCATGGGGCATAGTGTTTGGTTGGGGATGGGAGCCATGGGGCATAGTGTTTGCTTGACGGGTAGGGGCCGTGGGGCATAGTGTTTGGTTGGGGGTTGAGGGAACCATGGGGCATAGTGTTTGGTTGGGGGGGGTGAGGGGGCCATGGGGCATAGTGTTTGGTTGGGGGTGGGAGCCATGGGGCATAGTGTTTGGTTGGGGGTGGGAGCCATGGGGCATAGTGTTGCACTCCAAGAGTGAACCCAATAATAAAGCTAAAACAGGCACAGTTAGGAGATGTACATCCTTTGCTTTTTGAGGAAACCTGACTCAATGAAGGCCATACTCCTCTCGGGCAACCCAAACAGCAAACTATAGCAGTCCAAAATAACGGAATGTCCAATCAAGGGTCAATAAAATATATATAATTTAATTAAACAGACGATATACAATAACTAAATAGAAATAAATTATAACAATGGAAAATGTGCAGTACAAAATGTAAGTTTGGAATGCAAATAAAAATCGTTACCCCTCAAAAACATTATTTTTCCATGTGTTTAATACAAATTGGGGGTTGAAAAAGCCTCCTGCCACACCCCGCCTACCGCCCCGCCCACATTTACTTTTCGGCCCACTATAGCCCTCATGTAAGGTACTTTTGGCCCTCTCTCAAAATAAGTTGTGCACCCCTGGTCTAGACCTTCAATGCCATGGCAAGCGGGTCCCGGCTAATGCCATGGCAAGCGGGTCCCGTCTATTAGCACCAGGTCAAGCTGTCCTGGGTGCCAATAGCTTCTTTAAAAAATATATATATATATGAAATGGTGTGGTTGCCACTAAAAAGGAGAAAGTAACTACTAGTAGCCCCTTTGCCATTTTCATGATACACATCTGTCATGGGCAGGAGGAGTGTCCGAGTGGGTGTGGCAGGGGTACAGGAGCGGCGAGCGTGGCAGGAAGAAGCAGCCTGCCAGGACGCAGGTAAGTGAATGGTGAATGGGGAACCAGGGGCTGGGAGCTGCAGCAGGAACTGGGGTGAAGAAAGGTAGCAAGCCGGGCATGTGGGATGACACCGCCCCACTCATCAAGGGGTTCTGATCTTGGGCCAATACCGTGAAGCAAAGCTTGCACTCCAATCCCCCTGCTTGGCTGTGAGGCTAGTGTACATTACCTCCCGGGTCCTAATGGTGCACAAAGGTACAGGGGGTAGCTATCCTGAAAATGTTAAATAGGTGGACTGCACACCAATTTCCCAATATTGTAATTGTCATTCTATACAAGTTAAAGATATGTATTGAGGGGTTAAAGGCGGACCTCTAAGCATTGTGTGTTTATGTAATGGTGGAATCCTGTATTACACATATTTTACAATGAATAGTTTTGCCGAGTTAAACATTGCTGGTCCCTCTTAAAGATAGCAGGGCTTTCACAGATACTGTGTCCTAAACATCTCCCACTATGACCCTCCTGTCTTCTGCCCAAGTGCCTGCCATACATTTTGTGTAATGGGCCAGGATGCTACAGGGAGCGGAATCCTCACAAAGTGTATGCCAGGGAGATGATGTCCCTCAGGCATCCGCTGATGATCGGTGAGGATGCCTCGTGATCCTTGTAAGCTGAGGAACAGCCAGACCTATGGGACACAACATCTATTTGTACTTATCCTATAACAGTAAAACATAACACATCATTCAGAAACTTGTTTTGTGAAGGCATTAAAAAGTCAGTGTTTTTTTAAATTATACATAATACTAATTAGAGGTACTCTTCCTTTTCTCTCCTTCCCTCAAAAACTTACCATCTCCCAAGTTTGGGTTCTCTCTAGGCTGGACTCCTGTAACAGCCTCTTTCTAAATCTACCTGCCTCCACTGTCCGTCCTTTACAACTAATCCAGAACAGGACTGCAAGACTTGTCCTTGGCCTCAAGCCCTGGGATCGTATCTCTCCAGCTCTGAAATCCCTTCATTGGGTCCCAGTGGATGCAAGGATTACATGTGAAACCCTCTGCATTGTCCACAAGGCTTTCTTGGGCGTGGGTCCAAAATACCTTCAACTATCCTTCCGTAAATACCTCCCCTCTCAAGCCCTTCGCTCCTCTACTTCTAACTCCCTCAGGGTTAGTAGTTTTGCAAAGAATCGAGCTGGGGCAGATCTCTGTCTTCGGCCGGGGCCTCCCTTTGAAACAGCCTCCCGGCCACCTTGAAACTTGAGGAGAACCATCTTCGGTTCCGGAAGCACCTCAAGACCTTCCTATTTGCCTCTGCCTTTGCCTCCCATCTCCCCTGCTGATCGGTTTTCTCTCTTGGCATCGTGATCCGGCCACCCTCTGTCATTCGGGGCCCAGGTACCTGCACACCCTGCCACCCTCCTTGCACTGCCTCCGGGCCACTCTTTGCACTGGATTTCTGTATCTGTACCCATACAGTCCCCCTCCAACTTCTTCTGCACTTATCAGATATACTCTATCTGACTAATCTATCACCTGCCACTTGCTGGTTGCACTACCATGGCTTATTGCCATTATTTATTTATTATTTTTAGTATTTATTCTTCTCTCTACTCTGTTCCGCACTTTCAACTTTCTCCCACCCCCCCCTCCATGCACTTCCTCCCTTTTCCCTTTTCCATGCACTTGTACTTTCTTAATCTCACTGGGTCTAGTAAGATCGCTGTTTTGTTTTTTGTGTTCTCCCCTGTTCCCCTCCCTTTGCCTGGTCGCGCTCTGAAACACTTGTGTACGAGCGCAATATAAATAAAATATTTCATTTCATTTAATTTCATTTCAATGCACATAACAGAGTATTATGGATATTCCCAAACGAACAGGTGTGCAATATCTTCTTAGTTCTGTATTTATGGGCAATTGGGCCAGGAAACGGAAGTTGCCCTTCCTTGATAACAGTGTGCCTGCCACCAGTGTGAGCTCCCAGGTCTGTGTATTTTGGAACTGTACATTGGCAGGTGCAGCACCCCTGTGCCTGATGGCAGTTTCCTTCTAGGCCCATGCGGTTCACGTCCACTCAGGTTCCCCCAAAAGGACTCTTTCTTTACTTACACCCCCTCGTTGCATTCAGGATCCCTGTGTGAAATAGCTCCATCCCTTTCACTGTCAGGTGGTTTCCATCACTGTGAAATAGGTCGGGGTTAGCTAATGCTGTGCACCAGTGCCTGAAGAAATCCAGGCCCCTGCTTGTGTAAAATGTTTTATGCTTTTTGCAGCTTCTTCCCTGCTATGTCAATAGCTTTGTTTGAAGAGTCACCTCTCCATATTTTCTTGGGCAATATTGCTGACATAATTATCTCAGTTTCTTTCCAGCATCTGGCTATCCCTATTAGGGATGCACAGATGTCCTGTGTTATCTGTTTGCTTTCTACTTCTACTAAATTGTTGCCCCCTCAGATGCATTACTAGGTATTCTGGGGTGTCTCTGAAACCTACTAGGCCTGCTAGTTTTTTGTGTATGTCATCCTATTTCATGCCCCGGGTGCCCCATCTGGAGGTGATGGTGTTTCTAAAGGGTAGTCTTTCTCTTGATTCCTCGTTGCACCCTCCTGACCTAACCACAAAGGAGTGCCCCACGACCCAGGCTGACTTGTAGGGCGCTTCTTCATCTGTTGAGAAAGAGTGGTTGTTAAATTAGCTATGGCATTATGTATCTTTTGAAACACCCCGATGACCAGAACCCTAGTTTCCTGACCCCCTGTGGCCCAGCGCCCCCCACGCCATGCAGATGTTGCTGCGCCTTTTCTGAAGGAATGGGTTCCGTATTCTGTGCTGGCCCAGCCAGCCTTAGTGATAGCTTTTTTGAAGAGGGTCTGGAACTGAAACCGGCTCAGGGGCTTGCCATTCCTGTGTATTGGGAACTGGCCCCCGAGGTGGCGGCATCTGGTGAGGAAATAATTTGTGATACATATCGGGCAGTTATCCCTATCTCCAATTCAGTATAGGTTGGTCAGTCTACCTTTTCCTGTTTTTGTCTTTTTATGTCTATTGTCATGCATCCCTGCCCCAGGGGCACGTCTATCATGGCTAAATCATCATTGGCCCTTGTATTAGAGACTATTAATTCGCTGACCCTGAGGGCCCCAAAGTAGGCCAGCTCAAAAGCTGTTCTGAATAGCTTTGTCTCATATTTGTGTGAACCCAGGTTTAACATTATTGTTTTTAATTTTTCAAAATTCAGGGGGCCTCTGTTGTCTTTCGTTGGCCCTTCGAGTGTACCCCACCCCTTAAAAGCATAGTCTGTCAGTGCGCTGTGTGTTGGATTCGCCCCAGCCAATTTGACAAAGTATGTGATGGCTGACAGGTGCCTCCTAGCCCATGTTTTTTTCTTATTCTGGCCATACGCCCATTCTACAAATTTGTCAGCTTCATTCTCATTTATGTCTTTTGTGTGTGCAACATTTGTTAATTGTTTTACTGTAGCCAGGCACATACTGTATTGCTTGGCCGTTTTCATTGCTAAAGCCTTGTTGTCTAGCTCCAGCAAGATCCTTGCGGGGCCTGTGGCTGTCTGACATGGAGTGGGCTTATTTTGGCACCCTTCTCTGAGGTGCGTTTACCCACTGACTTCTCCTTCTGACCCTGGTTGTTCGGCATTGACCAATCAGCTGATTTTAGCAGCTCCCTGTCAGAACTTCTCAAACCTCTTTTGGCACTCTTGTCATCGTTTGGTCTGTGTCTGGTGGGAGGCGCCGGAATGTATCCCACTTTAAGCGAGATAAAGCACCTGCAACATCATTCTCTGTTCCCGCAATGTGTTTTGCCTTCATTTCTATGTTGTTTTTCAGGGTAATTGTGGTCATTGCCCTTAGTACATCAGTACCCATTGGCATGACGTTGTTCTTTTGTTTATGATGCTAACTACTGCTATATTATCCAACCAGACTACCAGCTCTTAATTGCTTGAATCTGCAACCCATAGTTTTAAGGCAATCCATATTGGGAAGATTTCCAGGAGCGTTAGGTTCCTTTTCCACCCGTGTTTGTGCCATGCCTTTGGGCCAGGGCCCGCAAACCAAAATGCTTTCAAAATTGCACTAAAACCCTTGCTAACGGCAGCATCGGTTAATAGTACCCTTTTCATTTCCGTGTTTAATGGCGTCTGTCATATGACTGCCCCGTTGACATTCTTCAAAAAGTTTTCCCTTGTGGTAAAACCCTTTCTGACCTCTTCTTCCAATCTTAAGTGCAGGTGGGATTTTCTAAAACCTCTGTTTTATAGTTCTAAACTTCTAGAAAAAAAACTTCTGTGCGATATCACCCTTGCTGCAAAGTTGAGACTGCCAGCCAGTGACTGTATTTCTCTGATTGTCCCTTTGTCTCTCGGTTTAAACCCCTGATTGCTTTCAGAAGGCTTTCTATGTTTTATTTGGGTATCCTACATTCCCCTCAATCAGTGTCTATTTCAATCCCTAAAAAGGATATCACATTAGCTGTCCCTTCTGTTTTTTTGTGAGATAAGGGGATGCCCCATTCCTCTGTAAATGTGATACATTTCTCCAGTGCCTGCTTGCAGGTGTCCGAGTCCTTGGGCCCTATGGCTAAGAAATGGCTAAGAAATCGTCCAGGTAATGTAATGGACCATGGAGGTCTCCAGCATGTGCCTTTGGAAGGTCCACTGGAGGAAACAACTAAACTTCTGTAAGAAAGCACAGGAGATTGCACAGCCCATGGGAAGGCATTTGTTTACATATAAAACGGAGAGATGAGTGGGCACCACAAAATTAAAAAAATACTCTAAATATTAAAGTCAGTGTAAAAAAAGAGAAGAGTTAAATGTTCAGAATAGAAGTTCTGAAGGAGCTGGCTGTGATAAGTCTGGAGACACCCTGACTCAAAAAATACAACAAAAGCTAGAGACCAAGTAGCAATACTAGGTCTTGGCAACGGCTTAACACGGCAGTCCGAGTTACTGCAGTGAAGCCACACACAGGAGGATCTGCACGCTCCGCGTGCTTAAAGGTATATTTCATCGCTTTTACCTTATTAAATACAAGCGTATGCCAGTAATGATGAGGCAGCTGATCTGATCCTCTTTTTTGACTACTAGATCCGATTTGTTACGAACATAATTGGATTTTATATTAACCCCCGCTATCCACGACATTGCTGTTGGCCCATCTCTCTGTGGGCACGTACGCTTTGTTCTACACCATTTGCCACACCAATAAGGTCAAACTAAACTTCATTGCCTTATGTTGCTATTGATTTACATTTAATATCACGTATAGGGTATTCTTATTTTGTCTTTTCTATCCACCAACTATTGAAAACACTGCTGATCGGTATGTTACATTTTATTTTATTTTTTACAACAAATGTGCTTATTATGATGTTAATGTGTGTGTTTTGTACATATCCACTCTGATTACTAGACTTGCCCTGAAGAAGGAAATGATTTCCGAAAAATGCATTGGCACATTTCAGTCTGAATTATGTATGGATTGTGGCAATTGCTCCCTCACTAAGAATTTATTAGTGACATTTTTTGTTTTGAATTTCTTTTGGATAAACAATCATTTTTGATACTCAACCATGAAACAGACTCATCTATTTTTTGATTAAGCATTATACATTTTTGATACCTGATCATATTGCTTTGAACTTTGAATAACTACGTACCCAGATTGGGCCCAAAAGAGAGCGGCTCTGTGACCTAGTATTGCTACTTGGTCTCTAGCTTTTGTTTTATTTGTTTACATATATCCTGTTTTCAAATTGAAAACATAGCCATGGTTGTGATCTGGGGTGCACTGGTAATAACCTGAAGGTGGCTTCTATGTCCACCTTGGCTAGGAGTGCACTCTTTACTGCCTTTTTGATGAATCTACTTGCTTCTTGGAAGCTAGTGTATGGCACTGCTGTGTCTAGCTCTGATAAGCCGTCATTCACTGACCTGCGTGGGGGAAAGACAGGTGGTGTATGAGTCTGTATTTGCCTTGTTCCTTTTTTCAAACCAGCCGTAGGGGTGAGCAGATGAAAGTGCTGAAAGGCGGTACTACCCAGGGTCCACTTATCCTTCCCAGCTTTAGCTCTTTTTGGATTTAGTTTTCACTGCTTGTGGGTATTCCCTGGCTGATTTCAGGTTTTTTAACTGCCAGGGTATTATGCAAGTCTATTCAAAAAGGATGAGCATAGTCATCCTTGACACTTAAGGGGTTAAAAGGTATGGTGAAGTCAGTTGTGAAGTCACTTGCGAAGCCTTCATGTACACGTTTGCTGATTTGTCTGTCAGGGCATGTGTATAACCATCCCTCCATTGCCTGCACCTTTATGGGTGATAGGCCAATGTCTGAATGGGTTGTAGGGGTCCTCATGTTTGGGATTCTTAGGGGGGTTTCTTGTGCATGTGGGGATGCTGCGCTCCCCCCCCCCCCCAACAGCTGCTGCACTGGTATCTGTATCTACAGTCCTTCCCCCAGGATCAGTAACCCTTTTCATGTTTCCAACAAATTGTGGTGTTCCCATTGGGGATGTGAACTATTGTTAGGCTTGTGCAACGGGTGTGACCTAGCACCCCCAGGCTGTTTCTTCCAAAAGGGCTGTCCCCCTTTCTTGTGGTGCTCGTCATTTTCATTGTTTGTTATTATTATCATTGTTCTTTTATAACGCGCTTAATACCGGAGACCAGTTTCTAAGTGCACATTTTCATTGTTTCTGCTTGGGGTTGGCTGTGGGGTTTTCCCTGCCTGTTGGTCCGTGTGTGTGCTGGTTGGTAGTAATCTCGTTTTTAATACCTCATGGATGTATAATTGGCCTAAACTTCACCCCAGCCCAGTTCTGGGTATATGTCCATGCACATCCTGAACTCCTTGTTGTAATTAAGCCAGTTTCCCCCCACCCCCAAAGGTGTCGTTGACCTCTAGGATCTTGTCCTGGTATGCCATAAGTGCTACCCCTTCTTCTGGGAATTTTTCCAATATTGTGGTTGCTAATATGTGAAAGGCCCTCAACCAGTTCCTAAAGCTCTGCTCCACCGGTGTTCTCTTTGTTGTGCTTTTGTCTTCCCTCTTCCTATCCTCTTTCACTACGTCATAGCCTCTCTGTTTTAATTCTAACAGTGTAAATATTTCTATGAACTCATTTCTCCATATTTTCTGTGGTTCATGCTCCGCTGTGGGCCTCCCAAATGCTGTGATGCATGCCCCATTGCTTGCTGTGCTGGTCAGAGAGCGTGCATTGCTATTTATGCTAACTGCTGTGCTTAAAGGTGTGTTGGCCATTACGAAAACACTGGCTGATGGCTCTGTGGGTGTGTGTGTGCTAACAGTACTGTGTGAGGTTGCAATTGCTGTTTTGTTCTGGGTGGGCGCTCCACTAGCTATGATGTTAACTTCTACATTTCTGGCGATTGTTGGCGTGCTCTGTCTGAGAGCTCCACTGGCTATGGGGTTAACTTGTGCCCTTGTTGCAGGGTCCGCCAGACCCCCCAGGCTCTCAGGTGTTCCCTGTCTACTCCCCTGTTGCCTGTGCTATCTGTGCATGTCTCCTTAGTGTTGGTTAACCCCTTAATCGTGTCTAAATCAGACACAATTTTTTCCATCTTTTCAATATTTCTCAATAATTCAAGCTCTTGCAGTGGTGTGTTTTCAAACAGCAATTCTAAAAATATTTCCCCAATTTTCTTATAATTTTTACCTTTATTCTTCTTCTTTTCAGTGTGCTTCGTCCCTCCGACATCCTGGATTGTTTTGAGGTCATTCCTGCATTGTGGCTCCTCTCTTCACGTGTCTTTTTGCTGATTGGCTCCAAGTCTTCTTCCGGGTTGTCACTGTCTTCATCCTCTGATGATTCTCCGCCAAGCCTCTTTGTGACTCAGGCCATAGCCGAATTCCTTTTCTGCTGCTGCAGCCCACTCTAGAAACCTGGCATCCCGTTCTGTTTTCTTTTCCCGTTGGGGACCTGCCATTGTGCTTGTGAGCTTGTCCATTTTTAATGATTCTGCCGTCTGCAATCAGCAGGCTGGGCTCTTTTTTCTTTGCTGCCCCCCCCCCCCGCTCTGATAGCCATCTGTGCCCCCCTTGTGGCGTTCCTGCCGTCGGTAACGTTGTATTTGTTTGCGTAGGATTTGTACTTTTCTGGTTCTTTCTTTGTAAGTAAAATGCACATGCAGATCTCTCTCTCTTACAAAAGCGTGTTGCCAGTGCTCGATGCTATGGCAACGTTTGCGCTCAGTGTCCCTTAATTTGTCCCAGACCCTGTACGGGTGAATAACCAGACTCAACTATTTTGCTGCAGCGACAAATGTGTATGGCTGCCCCGTCCCCCATTTGCTGTGGGGCGATTGCGGATGTTGCCGTCCGCACCGGTTGGCCGGGGCTGTTTGAAACGTGCAGCATGCACCATTGTTATGCTCCTCCGACCTGCTACTCCAGAGCTCCCTACTCTGGGCGGGTAGAAAAGCAAGCAGATCTACTCACGGGGAGCCAAAGGATAGTGAACTACCAGCAGCGTACACCGCTGCTATGCTCCACCGACCTGACACTCTGGAGCTCCCGACCCCGAACGGGGAGAAAAGCAGTGAAATAACTCACTGCAAAAGCAAACAAAATAGTGTTCTGTGTTCGTAGAAGACTTGTTGCATTCTGATCGGAGTGTTGGTTCTGCAGTGCTGCTCCAGCAGCCCTGCATATATAGTACAAATATGGCCTGGGGCCATGCAATTGTCTGCTGGCTCTGGGCACTAACTGGCCACCTGAAGCCGACAACCACTTCACACCTATCTGTCTCTCCCCATCTTATTTGTCCTTTGAAGAGGGGGAAGAGATGCTGTGGGTTTTTGTGCGGGTGCCCACTGCCCATTAGCACCCTTTGGTTCCTCTCCCCAGCCCATTGTTTCAACCTAGGCCTGCGCCGGAAAGTATCCCACTTTAGGCCAGATAAAGCATCTGCAACATCATTCTCTGTTCCCGCAATGTGTTTTGCCTTCATTTCTATGTTGTTATTCAGGGTAATTGTGGTCATTGCCCTTAGTACATCAGTACATCACGACTTTGTTCTTTTGTTTTTGATGCTAAAAACTGACATATTATCCGACCGGACTACCAGCTCTTAATTGCTCGAATATGCGACCCATAGTTTTAAGGCAATCCATATGGGGAAGATTTCCAGGAGCGTTATGTTCCTGGTCCACCCCTGATTGTAAAAAAGGAACAAAAGGGCTCCCAAACTCGTTAGAGGTTTGGATAATCAATTGGCTGGACAACCATGGATCTGTCACACTTTGAAAACAGTTCGAACAATGACAAGAGGAAGTTCATGGAAAATACAACCTGACTTCAAAATTCTTGTTTTAAAGTGCTGAGGAAAGTGCTTAGTGCCGATCACCAGGGTAGTGACAAGATGTGCAAAATACATTATAAATCTATATCTTACTCCTAGATACTAGAATAGAATACAATCAAGTGCAAATATGTAAATACAATCCATTTTTAGTTTGCAAAAATGGCTTTGGTGTAAGTTGCTCTGACTTGATCTCAAGTATGGTTATTGATAGGAGGTCATAAACATTATGGCCATTCAACCAGTCCTGTGAAAGTCGCAGGTCACTGGATTCGGACGGTAGAAAATCCATGACATATCCATGGTTATCCAGCCAAATGATTATCCAAACCTCTAACGAGTTTGGGAGCCCTTTTGTTCCTTTTTGTATTACGTGTCAGGTTTGCTCCCTTCACGCCTCTTGATATACCTGATTTTCCCCCAGTTGATTATTGTCCACGCGTGATTGCGCCATGCCTTGGGCCAGGGGCCCGCAAACCAACTTCTTTTCAAAATTGCGCCAAAACCCTTGCTACCGGCAGCATGGGTTAATAGTACCATTTTCATTTCTGTGTTTAATGGCGTGGGCCATATGACTGCTCCATTGAAATTCTTCAAAAAGTTCTGCAGCAGGGGGAAAGCGAGGAGGGGGATAGCATGCTTTTCTGCCACATGCCTTCCCCCTTCCCCGCGCCCCCTCCAGTGTCCCAGGGGTCACCGTCCCTAGCTCAAGAGCCTGTGCCCTTTAGCTACATGGGTGCCCCATTCCGCAGGACCGGTCAAAAGAAGCCCTGAAAGACACCAACACACTGCTCAAGGTGGGTAAGGAAGGGGTTTATCCAGGTCACTCAGAAGAGTTCTCCTGACTATGGGTGAGCGAAATTACCACCGGAGAAATTAAACTGGCAAACTTCACCTCTATTTTCGATTGACCAGCAAGGTGGATTATTTCTTGATTTGCCACTTTTAAGCAAATTACTCTTTTTTTCACAAACATTTCTTCCACAAAATTTCGTTTTTTGCCCCAAATGTGTTTTCTTCACAACATTTAACATTTTGCCTAAAATGTCAGGGAAAAGTGACATTTCAGGAAAAAAAAGCAACAGTGGAAAAGTATCAAAACGATCAATCTCGCTCCATGGACAAAATTGGCAAAGCAGACTTACTTTGCCCAGAATAGGCAATATCTCTGCAGAGTAAAAATCGCCTATTTCTCCCACCGCTACTCCAGTCCAGTGAGACCTATAAAACAGCCTGGCCTGCAATGAAACTAGGAAGGATTTTAAGGAGAACGATGTAGTGTCGGGATGCCTCTCCCATTTGATGGCTTCATTGGACTTTCTCATGTCCACGCATAGCCGAATGGTATCTAATACCTTCTTCGGGACGGGCACGATGGGTGACACCCATGGCGTGGCCTGACAATGGTTCGATGATGTCTTGGCTTGCTAGCTTATGTAGCTCCTCTTCCATCTGATGCTGTATATTCACCGGCATTTGCAGGTAACGCTGCGCAACCGGTCACACTTCTTGGTCAATGTGAAGCGTGATTTGGCATTTCCAGAGCCTTTCGATTCCTTTAAACAGGGCTGGGTAGAGTTGTTCTATCTTGTCCACATTGTCAATCTATTCATGGACCATGCGCTTGTAGAGGATGTGAATTAGGCCCATTTTGATCGCTGTCTTAAAGCTCATGATGCACCAGACTCTGTAGGGGTGGAGATCACGTGTACTTGTACGTCCATGGTCTGTGTTTTGTATCGACAGTGTTCCTCAAATTTCCCCACGCACCACAATGGGACATTTGAGCCACACAGGTAGATTTCTACTTCTGCTGGGCATAGTCAAGGAGTGTGTGGCAGTGACCGGTATACATGTTCGCTGATGACATTAACGGTTGTGCCTGTGTCTATGAGAAATTCTCTGTGTGTCTCGTTCAGTTTCATTAGTGGCATGGGGCTGTGTTTGGTTGCGTTCTGATTTCCTAGTGCATAGAGGTAGCCGTTTTGTCTTTGCTCCCCTTCTGAAGAACTCTGTTTGGTATCCGACGCCAACTGTTCGACTAGGTAGCGGGGATGACACCTCGAGCATCACTCAGGTCTTATTGCGGATATCCGGTATAGCCTGCCTTCCTTTCCTGATCTTTCTTCCTTCCTTTCTCTTCTATGTCTCTCTTTGCTTCATCCGTGGTCTCTCCTTTCTCCTTCTTTAACTAGTTGAAATGAATGCACAGCCCTGGAAGAGGTTTCAGTGGCCGTGACTGTGGGCCTTCTGTGTGATATGCTGGATGTGCCTCCATCGTTCTCCCGACCGAGACTTCTTGCAGTGCGGCATACTGACATGAAGTGATGCTCTTCTGCACAGTCTGAGTAACGTTGTCCAATTGCTGGGCACAAGCCTTCATGTGGGTTCTCGTAGCCGCATCAGTAACAGAAAGGTTTGCCAGGTGCCCTGGAGGCTCCCGCTAGTTTGTGTACAATGTCGGATTGTGGTATCTGACCTTTTTGGCTCCCAAATAATTCTACTTGTGAGTCGATAGCCATTTCAGCCCTTGCCAACATGATGTTACGATCACCTGGTATCCACAGGGACGCCACCCAGCCGGGTTACTAGCTGGTATGCTTCTCAGCTTTGCCCTGATGTGGTCTGCGGGGAAGGTTCTGCCTGAAAATACGGGAGGACTGTGTTCAAGACTGACCGACTGGGGAAAGTATCTTCCCTCCACCCCCATGTGATTTCAGTCCTCTGGCACCCTCTCCTCACCTTGTGGTAGAATTAGGCGTGCTCTCCGTCCTGCCTTCTTTGCAGGGGCGCGTTGTCTTTCATGGGCGAGTGCGGTCCAGTTACTTCACTGATGCCGGCCCGTTTGATATTGTTCAGGTAGGTCTTATTGCTGTTCTTTAGTTTTGTTGCTATCCTGCATGCCTTTCTTTGTTTAAATTGCCTCTTTTTTCTCCCTTATGTATGCAGAGCTTCAGCGCGGCGAACTGGCTTGGTTGAGCCCTGCTGGTAAATGATGGTGCATTAAGAGCGCTATGATGTGGTAAGTAAGCGCTATTCGCAGCGCTTTGAAGTTTTGCCTTTGCTAACCTGTGTTTCCTTCCTTGTAGGTCGCAGTGTTCTTCAGCACGAGTGGAATGTCTGGAGTGGTGCCAGCCAAGAGGCGACCAGCCAGGTAAGCCTTTTGAGCAGTTCGTAATTTGTAAATGTCCCCCCTGCTTTCTTTAATGTTGCCTCTATCTTCCTCTTTCAGGTCGTTCTGTCCGGGAGGCGTGCAGATTCGAGGAAGCTGTTCTCAGTAGCTGCGAGTGCTTAAAGATGAAGACTGCAGGTAAGATGCTGCTGCTAATGATGTTCCTTTTGTCTCCTTGCAGGTTCTGCTTCTCCGAGGTTCAAGGGAATAGCTGGACACGGTGAGCGTCACGTTGCAAGCTGCAAAGTAACGCGAAGCGTGTTGTCTTGCTCGGGTGTGATTTAAATAGCCCCAACAAAATAGTCCAGGTAAAGTAGTCCCTAGGCTACCACACCCAACACACTAGACCGCATAGCTTGGTTCTTAGGATCCAAGCTATGTGGATGCCTCCATGTTGGCTGACAATATAATAAAGTAGTTCCCAAGCACATGGTTTTTCATAGTGTATGAGCCTGGCACCATAGGCGCCAGGACTGGCCCCATGAGGGCTTTTGAAGAGGATGCCAGGCTCTAGAGGCCCGAGTCCTGACTCCACCTGGCCAATGGGTTTGCCAGAGGGGGTTTTGGGCGAGGGTCGTGACACATGATTATTTCCTCCAGGGACCATGCCTTCTGTAGTAGCTTTATCCTGAATGACTGCAACTCATAACCCTGTAATGATCTGCGAGCGAAGCGCTTCAGTGTTAGAATAATTTGCAAAGTTTCAGTGTTTCATTTTGCTGCGTAGTCTCATTACAAAGGCATCCATCATCTCCCCTTTCGCCTGCTTTGTGGTGTAGAAGAGATGCCTTTCGTAGTCCACGTTGGTGTGAGGCGTGAAGAATGTGGCTAGCGCTGTTTTGAGGCCCTGGATCGTGTTGATGGAGTCAACCGGTAAGTCATCGATTATGTCTCTGGTGGCTGGGCCCACCGCTAGTTTCAGTAGGCACTGCTGCCATGCCTCTTCCACTGGGCCAATTGCCCCTGCATACAGGTCAAAATCTCGGACCCACCTGGCCCATTTTGGCCCAATGTTGCTAGTGTCTGTGACATTGAATGTGCCGGGTAGTTGCAGTGCTAGGGAGTCTGCCACTCACTGATGGCCCTGTTGTTGTGGTGTCACTGGCACTGTGTTAGGGATGTCCTAATCAGACATGATGTGGGCAGATCACTGTGCTTTCTGACTCGGTATGTGGATTGTCCTGCATGAAATGGGCAGTACACACTGGACGCAGTCGCCTGAATAGGCACGAGCACTGCTCCCCAGAGAACTTACAGCACTTCCCACGTGCCTCCTCTCTACTCCTCCCCTGGATGTTTCCAAATCTTCATTTTTTTCTGAAAACACCCCTGGGTAGGCAAAAAGCCACCTCCTTGAGGCACGAGCACTGTTGCCTTCTGGTATGCTCCCATGTGCTCCTATGAACACTCTCCACTCACCGCCGCGGGCCTAGGCCTTTGAAGATCTGCCTAGCAGATGAGTGCCTCCTCCTCAGCTTGCCTGCACTGATCAGAAGCTCCCTGCTACGACCGACGCATGTGCAAGCTGTTCGCCATGGTAACAGGCGCACACGTGGGCCGCCGTCCTCATTGCTAGTTGTCAGGCCAAGCCCCCAGACCTAGACTGGGACTCCCAGTCTTCAGCATATGCCTGCGCACAACTCGCTGCGCTGGAACAAACAGGCAGAGTTGGAGTCAAGCTCTACACGTCTTTATCCCACGCCTCCAGGATACAAACTGCCTTTTCCGTTCCTCCCCACGCCACTTCGCTCTCCACGCCCTGGTCCCGCCCCTTCCCTTCCTGGACTACAACTCCCAACACTAATATCCAAGGACATGTAGATTGATCAAATGACCTCCGGACTAAAGGAGAATTGGGGGAGGGAGGTGTGAGAACCAAGAAAAGAACGTAACAGAGGAGGGTGCCTGCTTCTCTATCCTCCTAATCTTGACTAAGTAATGACCTCTAGAAATACACCCCAGAAACCGAAAAAGGACTGTGGGGAGTTGTCTCAGCCGTATTCGCAAGAAAAAGCACAAGAAAGAAAAATAATCATTTTGTGAAATTATTTCTTGTAGGAAGGCCGATCCGCCTTGAAGGTAGCAAGCCCGTACTGGGGCACGGATGAGCGGTGTGGGCTAATGACAGCATGGGTAAAAAGCTACCCACAAATTGTAAAATCATAGGCTCACTATGATACATAACGTAACGTTTATAAAATGTACTGTTCAAAAAAGTGTAGGAAAATGGACACATTAAAACCCGGATGTGAGGAGAATTGAGTGGTACGAATGGCATATGGCATGATTTACTGACATGTATTAACATGGGAAAGTCCCATTGAAAACTAGTTTAAAGCAGGCCCTTGGTGTTTTCTAAGGCACCAAAATCAATGGTTTGCAAGGCAGTTGTGACATTGAGACGTTCTCAGGACTAAGCCATTGACCCTCGTTACCAAGATAGAAGGAACGCCATAGCCCGCAGCGACGGGGAGGAGTCTGCACGCTCTATGCTTTCGCCCCCCCGTTTCACTTGCACTTGTCACCTTGCTCCTGTCTGGACTGGGCTGCGCTCTTTTGAGGAACTCCATTATAAACACAACCCTTGTCATGCAAGTTCTTTTGTTTTCTTTTGTGTCCATTGGTGGTATTTTACTCATTGAAATCCTTTAAATCATTGTGTGGCATGTTCATTTCTCATATCATGTAATTACCCAGAGAACAGACATTTGAGTGAACGAACGAGAGTGATGTCTTTCATTGGGTATGTGCAGCTCAGAGAGGCAGGCCGCCAACTCTCACTCTGTTCCTCAATAAGCATATAGCACCCAGGCTCAGACTGCCCTACAGGGCAATACGGAAACGTGTGCAGTGCAGGCCCAATATCCTAGAATGAGCAGTTTTTTTTTTGGGTAGAGCGGGCCAGTTTGATGAGCTACTTCAATGTGTAGCCAGCAGTTCTGATCAGTGTGACTGAACAAATACTCTTTAAACTGCACAATTTGCAAAGCTTTTTGCAAAAAACGGCCTTTTCGGTACCACTCAAACAGTTGCCATTTGCTGCTGTGGCCCACTTCATCATTGGCGCACGAGCCCATTTTATGCCCCCGTCAATCCGGTTGCTACCCAAACTTTGGAGCAGAATAGTTTCACTTGTTCTGTGTGCCTTGGTCCGGGTTGGGCTGACCTCTTGTCCTCTGATGAGCTCAAACCGTACAGGCACGCGTCAGTGGCGCAGTTGCTTCTGTTTTTGTATTGGAGTCTAAGGCCCAATTCATGCAACGTTTAGTGCAGTGCAAAGTGACGTTGTTCTGCAAAAATACACTTTGCACTGCTCTGTGAATTAGGCCGGGTTCAACGTGTTCGTTGGCTAAACGTTCCGTGAATTATGCCCTTAGTGGTATTTTACAGGTTCAAATGAGGCAATATTTGGCCAGACTGTCAATCGCTTACCTTATTATCTGGATCAATGTTAATAGTATTTCGGTATCACGTGGTTTTAACGCCAGCAATGACTTCTAAGTAATTTACTTTGAAGTAATTATTCAAATTTACATCGATTTAAATAGATAGTTGTGGCTTAAAGGGCTAAAAGCGGGTCGGGAGGGGTTTTGGATAGGGTTAGTAGGGCAAGGAGGAGTATGGGCGGACCACCCAAATGAAAAAAAAAATCGAAGTACAAATTCAAAGTAATTACTTTGCAGTAAATTACAACGAAATAATTTGCTTTGGCAAAATGATGGAGCAGGTATTTCTTTGAAGCCTTGCATTCTTTGGCAAAAATGCAAATATTTAAGTGTATAATATAGGGTGTCCCTTGTGAATTCATATTTTTTCCCGGGATTCAGCTCTACCGTACACTGGAACATTCCAGAATTCTTTTATTTTATACATTTGTACCTGAGCTTATTATACTAATTGCAATGATTCAAGTGACCTTTTGAGGCCCTCCCTGGAGAGTTATCATACTTTTTTTTTAAACTACACTCATCGCCTATAATGTTAATGTTAAAGTAAAAGGATATTTATACCGTGCACTGTCACCACCGTAGTGGCCGTCTGGTGCACTGGCGGATCTGAAAGAAAGGGGGGTAGGTTACGGGGATGTAGTATGACAAAGTTTGGAGAAAGAGCAAGGGAGCAGTGATGTGCAGTTGGCAGCTTCAGTTCGGTTAACACTGTTCGCTGAGCTTTTTGGTTTGGTATCCGGTTGAGTCCGTCATGTGCTGTTGTGTAAGGCTCTCTGTGTGGTATATTTTTCGTTGCGGTGTAGTGATGGTTGTGTTTGGTTAGTGTTTGAGTGGTGTATGAAGAGGGTTGATGTTTTAGTAGGGTTGGTTATTAGCATTGTTGTCTGAGGAGGCGCATGCTCATTTTGTGTGTCTTTTAAGGTTTATATGAATTTCTTCCTTACAGTGATCACATTTCGGCGTGACACAAAGCTGTTTCTCATCTCTCTGTCCATATGTTGTGCTAGTCTATCTCTACTATTCTATCTTTGTTGTTACTCAGGCCGGCCCTTATATCCCAGTCTGTGCCTGATGCAAAACTGGTCCCCTAGGTCTATCTAGCTGCAACCTATGCCCATACTCGTAGCTCTATCTTTGTGCGACACAGTTCAGTTCAGTCCTCACCACCATGTTCAGACTGACGCAAGGGAATCACCTTACCTATGTCTCATTTGATTTTGTTGTGTGTGTCAGGTTAGTCGTTTCAGATGTCAGTCCATCTCCAGGAATTCTGCTAGGGTTTCGTGTATGTCAGTCTAGTGCATTCTATCTTCTACTTACTATCTTGGGTGTGGGTTTCTCGGGGTAGCGCTAGTGGTCTCGTTATGGCTGGCGGTTAGCCTATATGGCGGTGTTGGTTTGGAGATGGGCGTCTTGTGAGCGCGAGGTAATAATTGAATAGTGCAGATGCAAAGTTGCATTGAGTTGGCGGTTTACACATGGGGTCATATTGTCATGTCGGTCGGGGGATGCTAGGTAGTGGGTAAGGTTGGTAGTTGTGCCTGTTGGTTGTGTCAGCCTTGTTAGCTCTTGTTCTGTCCTGATTGGATTGTTGTTCGTGGTCGGTTCAGCCTTGCATTCTTTCTTTTTTTCTTGCGGGTGGCCCTCTTTTCTGTTGGTTTTCGGCATTCTCTGTACCGTCATGGGTTTTTGTCAACTGACTCTTTTTTTGCATTTTTGGTTTTATTGTTTCAGTTGTTTCCGGCTTGGTCCTAGGACTTGAAAAGCCAGGTTTTGAGTTGTTTTCTGAATTTTAGGTGATCTTTTGTTGTGTTTCTTATTTCTTTCAGGAGGTTTTTCCAGGTTTTTGCCGCCAGGTGAGAGAAAGAGGAGCCCCCAAGTTTTTTCCTAGCGTGTGGCTTTGATTCCAGGTGGATCTCGTTACTTCATCTAAAGAGTTTCGTCGGCTTGTAGATGTTTTCTTTTGTAGGAATTCTTCTCCCTGGCCGCTGATTGCCCTTGGTGTTATGCACATTGTTTTGAAAGTGATGTGTTGTTTGATTGGAAGCCAGTGTAGCATTTTTAGCGCTGGTGTGATGTGTTCTCTTCTAGATTTAGTATAAGTCTGACCGCTGCGTTTTGGATGCATTGCAGCTTCCTCAGTAGGCATTCCGGCATTCTGAGGTAGAGGCTGTTGGCGTAGTCGATTCTTGACATGATGAGGGTGACGATTATCAGTGTTTTGTTGAGTGATGCAACCACACAGCCATGCACATGACAGAAAGGCGCCACACCAACAATAAAGGGATTATTAAATGGACCATCCAGAGAAAGTGTGAGTAATGCTTAGAGGTATCATTAGGCAAAAAAGGCCCTTCCACTGATCAGGGGGGTTGCTAGGTCTGGAAAAGATCCACGGCTACGCTAATGTCTGGACTGTCTGGACTCAGGGCTAGCTAGCCTTTTGGTTATAGCCCCTGAGCCTGAACAAAAAGACCTGGAGCAATAGCCCCCACATAACCCCGCTAGCGACACCTGTAGCACTGATAAATATCCATTGGATAAGGTACTGATCAAGGCTCTCTCCTGGCTACAGAGCAGTGTGACGCTGCATCAATGGCCAGATTCCCTAAACATTGTTGGTCAATGAAACATAAATGGTTGGTTGCAATATGGACTATAATGCTTGATATGTTTCCGGAAACTATTATTTGTTTGCTCCAGATGGACTCTCCATTTGTTTGAGAGAGGGACCAGTCCTTGATTGGAGCCTCACCTCACTGCCAGGAAACAGAAGGGAGTAGTATGAGGGTGAGGCGCCAGATGGTGTGGGAAAAGCATATGGGTGGTAGCAGGACTGTACAGGGGGAATTAAGCCTGCGCGTGGAACATACTCTCATTGCAATAAATCTGTGTCTCATACATGATGTAATGTAATCTATGAAGCGCTTGGAGGGGCTGGCATGGTACCATGCTGCTACATTAGACTGCTCTCATAGTCCCAGGCTAAGTTTTTCATGAAGGTACTATCTGGGGCCCACAGTTTGATTGCCCATTTAATATCCAAGAAAAGATACCAGGAGAGAGAGCAGAGAGGGTGTAGTGTGTAGTGTGATGTTTTGGCATCCAGCAAGGATTTCAGAACGTTAGGAGTGGTTAGTGAGCGAGGGTGACCCAGTTGGAGTAAGGTGAAAGTAGATAGGAAGTGGTGGGGAGGGCTGTGGATGGATGAGAGGATAGTTGTATGGAAAAGAGCATGAGGGGCTTAGAAAAGGGCTGGATGGGTGAGGTGCAGCTGGCATATGGAGGAAAAGTGGGACAAGGTGAACCAGTAGTGACCTAAGTGACAGACTGAGGGAGACGCTACCAATTGTCATGCACATGATCAGTGAGTTCATAATGACTTCTAGTGTGAAGGATTTACAAACATGGAACCAGACGGCCTGAGTCTGTGTAGAAAAGGAAGCAAGGAATTGGGGAAAAGAAGGTTGATAGGCAGGGATTAACCTTATGTAATGAGGACCTCTGACGGCTCCAAGAAGGCCTGGGAGGGGCTAAAGAGTTCAAGGGAACTGCAATCCTGTTCAGATGCTATTGAAGATTTAGCGATGCTTTTCATACACGAGGACAGGAAGGGGCAACACGCTGTGGTGTGTGTAAAACTGCGAATGTGCTTTAGATATCAAATGGGTACTTTACCCAGCTAAAGCAGAATGCGAGTAGCTGGTCATAGCTGACTGGGTGAGATCTGAGCCAAGCAGATAAACGTGCAATCCCTAAAAACAGGCCACTGTGCCTGAGATATTTTCAAATTGAGTAATATTGCCCTGCAGTGGAGCAAACTTCAAGGACCATAGTTTAACAGAAGTGTCAGATACAGGCACAAAAAGCTGGAAATCTGAAAGTGGGATATTGCCACGGTCGGATAGGTGCCAGGTGCCAAGGTCCCAGTCATAATCCGAACTCAAGAAAGTCCCGTGAGTAACACTTTCATAGCATTCTAGGGAAGTTTAATAATCTGCATGGCTGCCAAAGGAATTTAGAGAGTGAAATGGGACAGACCCAAGTCAAACCACTCCTGTGGAAAAAGAAGGACCTGAGGTGGCTTACAGTTTGAAGAACCAAATCTCACATCATGCACCACGACTGAAAAAAAGTCCAAGGGTGATCATACTCTCCTACAGGATAGGAGAAATTGCGAGGTTATACATGGTGATCACCAAAACCTCCCACAACTCTATTTCCTGGAGCAACCTCGCTCAAGTTCCATGCTGGCAGATGCAGACCTTGGACATCTGGAAAGCACACCGAGTCTGAAGAGCTCATGATGAGAGCAGGAGACGAATGATAGGTGAGCGATCAGTCAACTGATATCAACCTACATAAAAATGCACCATTCTAAAGACAGAGGACCATAACCAGCTATCCTGCTAACAAGAGGAGGCTACTGTTGTGTTTAGGTGCAGGAAAACAAGAAATGCACTGAAAGATACTTGTGATTTCTATGTGGAGAACACAAAGTGAGGGAGAGGTAATTGTTGAGTGGGGAGAACAGTAAATCACTTAGACACAAAGTTGATTTTTAGGTAGAGGAGGATACCAACCCACTGAGAGAAACATGTGATATTTAGGCGGAGGAGAACATCAAATAACATCGCAGGAACTGTAATTTTTCTGTTGATTAGGAAGACAGTCCACTGTGTGGCAATAGTGATTTTTAGGTGGATGAGAGCAAAAAATATCTGGACAGAAAATATTGCTGCCTTTCTTTTCCAATCAAATACAGCTGCTCATGAATGGCTTCATGAGAGGAGGGCAGGATCAACATTTCTCTACCAAGAAATTCCTTAGATCCATGCTTGGTTTCTAACCCTTACTTAACACATCCTTTACACAGTGTCACACTCTATCTGATCATGGAAAAGTTTAAATCTGTCATTTCAAGAAACAAAAGAAAAAGTCATCAGTGGCTTTAAGGAAACAAGTTATTTTTTATTTGTAATTTTTGCTTCAAATATAATGGCAATGTATTGGTGGCTTTTGCTTGTTCTTCATCCGGTTATTACAAAAATAGACTTTCACAATGAGAGTGTAAAACTATCCCCTCACCCACTCCTCCACTTTCCATCCCAACCCCAGTAACCAGGTATCTGCTGCTATCATGCGTACAAACCCCGTTCCCAAGTGTCTTGCGTACACAAAGAGGTGGCAGTCTGCGTGGATAGCATGTAGTTTATTGGATAGGACAAGGCATCTTCCAAATTCTCTGTTTTTAAAAAAATGTAAATTTGTCAACCTAGGGCGACTTCACAAAATCATACAGCATTTAGATACAGTATATGTACAGATAAGTTCAAAGGTCATGAGAGCGAATGTCAGAAAAGGCAGAGAAAAATCAAGGACACAATAAGTCTCCACGTATACAGAAAACCTAAAGAATTGACCACAGTGATCACATGACTCTGGGACTTGAGGGAGATGCCATCCAGTCCCACGATTAGATGTTCCCCTGTGTTGTGGAGTCGGTAATCTTATAGGGCTGCAAGTCCCATTGTGCAATGGGATTTGGGCCAGAAAATGTTGGGCTGGATGACATTCGAAATCAATCAGAGTCATATGAGGGTGCCATGTTAAACCTGCTTCCGCTTGGATATCAGGTCTGTGATTATTCGCTCGAGCATTCGGGATCCACTCTGCTGTACTTGGACAGTGATCACGTCTTGGTTCACCTCTTTTTTCTCCGGAACTGGTGATTCCTGATCTTGGCGAAAGTTCTCTGAGAGGGGGAAGGAGAGAGGATCATAATATATTATCTACACTGGTTCCAATGTAAAACACTGCTTAAAACCTATGTTAAGAAACGTATCAGGTTCTTGCCATATATTTTATTCCCTAGAGCAGGGGTCAGCAACATTTGGCTCTCCAGAGGATTTGAACTACAACTTCCATAAACCCTAAGCAGCATAATCAATAATGAGAGGTCATGGGACTTGTAGTCCAAATATCTGGAGAGCCAAAGGCTGCATAACCCTGCCCTAGAGGTTGGTTTATATTCTCAGACGTGGCAATGTCACACAGAATCATAAACCACCAATCAGAAAATGTGCCATCTAAAACAGAGTTTACATGCTTTTGCATTTGTATGCATTTTCATTGGTGCAGTTCTCTATTTTTTTAAACCGGGAAAAAGCCACCGTACCTCTTCCCACGTTTCTTTACTATATCCTTTGATTTTTTTTTTCATGTTTGCTAGTTCCCTGAAAAATACATCTGTTTTGCTTTTACCCTGAAAATGAGCCAAATCGAAACGTAACCTTGCAAATGAACTGATGTAAAGACATGCCGTTGTTGAAACACATTATGAATTTATGGTTGCACGATGGTTACGTTTCACCAAGTGCTTATATCTGTGGTTTCATTTAATAATGCACAAAGATGCCTGAGGGTTAGGTGTGCTATATAAATGTACACATAAATAAATAATGAATTCTGGATGTTGTAGTCTTGGTTCACTGTGGTAACTCACCTTTACCTACCTCCCTCATTTCCATACTACCCCACCCCACTCTACCCCCACTTTGCCTATCTCATCCCTGTCCACCCACCCTTTCATACCTACCCTGAAAATAACCAGCCTACCTCATCTCTGCTTATCTCTGTCAACATATCCACCCTAGTTCACGCCAGCGTAACCCTGCTAATCCCAGCTCATCCATGCCGACCATGTTCATCCGTGCCTACAATCTCCAATCTTAGCTCAACTTTTCTCTATTACACCTTAGCTCACCCATACTCCTGTAACCCTTGCTCACCCTTAAAATCACAAGGAACAAGCTAGTGGCAAATCTCTCTCCTCGGCTGGCTCCCTCCTCTGGAACAGCCTCTCCCTTCCTCTCCGTCTTGAGCCAGATTTCCACAAATTCCAGAAGCTCCTCAAGACTTTCCTCTTCGCCCCCCCCTTCCACCTCTCACTCCTCTGCTAATACCCCACAGTTGCTGAG
This sequence comes from Ambystoma mexicanum, assembly GCF_040938575.1. NCBI lineage: Eukaryota > Metazoa > Chordata > Amphibia > Caudata > Ambystomatidae > Ambystoma > Ambystoma mexicanum. The sequence goes on from NC_090931.1 coordinate 695,308,654, forward strand.
ATTGGTGGCCTGGGACCTTATCTGTCCTTCTGGGTCCCAGCCTTTCCGCCCAATCACACTCGGCCTTTTGCCCCATCCCAGCACTTGCCTGCGGGCACCCACTGGCTTGTGTTCACACTTATTATTGGCGGGAATCACTCTGCACCAAGTGATCTCTGCCTGGCACTAACTGTTGCACACAACGGACTCCTTGGGACTTCCCTCTGTGGGACCCCTAGCACTCACCCCCTTCCCTGTCCCTTATCTCTCTCCCTGCACTTGCACGTTCTGAATGCTCACAAGGCCTAGTAGGACCACCCCTTTCCTGTTCATCAGTTTATTCTGTTTGCCTTTGATCCCATGTTCCCTCCTTTTTGCCCTATGGGCCCCTATGTATAAGCGCCTTAGAAATGCACAATAAATAAATAAATAAAACAATGCTTGCCTTAACATGTCCAACATAGTGTTCGCTCACAAGTTACATTAGTTATACACATACTAAAAAGACTTCTGTGAAGTGCAGTCAAGAGGTTTTTTTTCTTCTGCTATGTCTATTACTTATGTTATTTTTCAGCAGGCACTAATTTACATACATGTTTGGAATTACTGGCTAAGTAAAGCCCAGGCATTTACTGCATTCTTACCTATAAATGTAAAATGCAATAAACAGCTACAAATGCCCAAACTATTAGCTCTGCCAAAGCTGGTTTGAAGTGCTACTTGTCACATGCAGCCTAAGTAGAGTGAAGGGTCTAGAGGATTGGTGAGTTAGGCGTTGCAGATAAACCAAATCTGCTTCCTGGAATGCTCCAATCCCCTGGATCAGTAATAAGTGGCAGGAAATGTCCTGGCAACAGTGACTATTATTGCTACCACCACAACAGATATCCTCCCGAGTCCGTCACAAGCCGAATAGGTTCGACATGAGGTCCAGCGCATCCAACGAATATGTCATCATGTGAGAGCTACCCACTTTCCTCCAGCTAGTAAGGATCATTTACACCCAGTTCATCACTGCTTAATATGTACAGGCGCAATATGGAAAAAAGCAGCTCCATAAAGTATTCCATCTGATCTTCAAATCATGATTCTTTTAGAAGCTTGGCTAACTCTCTCGACTACCGTTCATGTGAGAGCCTCCTGATTTGTAGGCCCCGGTTGCAGGTCATTGACCCACACCAGAATCTCGAAATCTACAGCTAAGGGCAGGAAGAAAAAATACCCTAGAAACCAGCTAGAAGCAGATGAGTACTGGAACCCCAGCGCTTGTCCCGACCATTAATTGCACCTAATGTTGGAGGGTATTGGCTGCGTGTGGTTGTGTCCAAACGTGGATCCTCTGCTTACAGTTCCACAAGACAGAACAATTGAATTATAGCGAAACAACCACACTGCGCCAGTTCGCCCTCAGAAAAAATACCCTGCCTACATGCCTTCTATCCAACCTCTCATCCCTCAACTATCCCCTCTCCTTCTTAAAAATCTTGCAACCTTACATTTCCCTCACTCCCTTCAGATGACTCACCAGATCCTGTATACTTGACAGTCTCCTACTCTACCCAACGTCTATCAACAACCACTCTCTTAATCAATGCTTCACCACCGAGGGGCTGCCCTTATGGCTAACTGGTGCCCATCCAGACCCATGACAAAGAAAACTGATTTTTCTTGTGGGCACAAAGGTAACGGGTACTTCTGACCAGGACTCATGAACACTGCAGGTATTCCCCATCTGCCTTTCTTGCAGAACCATGCCCAGCAAGGCCAACTTTATTGGCAGAAGGGTGCTTTATGAGACCACTTACGTTACCTTACCTTTCCTGCCACTTTTACCGATCAGGGGGAATTGAATGGATTTGTCAAGTGGATTTGGTAAGGTGGAATGAACTTTGCATGTCCCATATCTTTACCTTACCAACATGCCTTGGACATCTGCCAGCATTACCAACCGCATGTGATTTGCATGCTGTAAGTAATGCAATACATTCCTTTGGAAAAGGCCTGCATTTATCATCATCTAAATGAAGGTGTGTTCTATAATAATCCAATGTAAATGCCTCGCACAATCGTGCATTTCTGGAGGCATTTACACCGTTTCCAAAATGGAAAGGAAAAGGGAAGAGCCAGGGTGAATTTGCCTGTGTTTTACTCGTCACATGCTCACTTAGTTTCAGCAGTGTAGGAAATGGTATTGTCCAACTGGACCTAATGCCAATTTGACCTACTCCCATTTGACCGCATCCTTTTCACCTAATTCAGTAGGTCAAATGGTCCACTTTAAGACATAGTTGTGGGGCGGGGTAAGGGAATAGGTTGAGGTGGGGAAAATTGGGGGAGTTGTAGGGGGTACAAAAAATTAGGTCAACAAAAATATGGTCAAATGGTCAAATAGAGCAGTTGGTCAAGTGTTTTAGGTCAAACAACCCATATCCTAGAAAAGTGCACTTAGGTGCAAACCTTCACTTTCCCCACGAGTGCAATTTTACAATTTCGTTTTAAATGACCTGCAAATTACTCTGTGGCTCAATACAAGCCTCACAGATCTTTAAAGAAGGTGTTAAGATAGATGTATTTGTGCTAAATCTGTCTTAACACCTTCTTTTGTGATACTTGGAATTATTGTTATGTTTTGAGGCTGAGTGGAGGCACTGAAGAGAAAGAAACCTGTGTGTCTTGCTTTCCCACTCCACCGCAAAACAACAAAAAGGTTCTCATTTTCCACCTTCCATTGCAGTGAAAGAATCAGAAAACCTAAGCATAAAAGAATTACGCCAGTGTTTACACTTATTTTACCACTACAGGTGGATCATTGTAAGTTGCGGAGAATGTTGCATGGAGTTCACCAACTCCATTTGCACCTAAGTGCTGAAGGTCCCCTTGAAGACATTTTCCACATTTCCACCTTGTAAGTGAAAAGTGAATAGTAAAACAGAGGTAAAAAATCCTTTACACTACGCTTTCCCGCAAAATAATGATTGTATGAGTCAATTATAATGGATTCCTATGGAATCTGCCTGCTTTTACCGGGTGGCAATTTCAGAAGTGATTTTCCACCAGCATGAAAGTCCATGATATGATATGATATGGCATTTATAACGCGCCTATACACAAGTGTTTCAAGGCGCGACGAGGCAAGAGAGGGGGAACAGGGGAAGACAGATAACGATCCTACTAGGCCAGGTGTCATTCAGATCGCGCAAGTGCATGGGAAGGGAAAGAGAAAAGTGCGAGGGCGAAGGGAGAGGGGAAAGTGCAGTACATGGAATAGTAGGATAAAAGAATAAATAAACGGCCAGCTGGTGGCAAGTGCCAGGTAAGTGCAGGTAAGGGAACTGTAGGGATACGGAAACAGTCTCTCCCAGTGCAGGGGTTGGCAGGGAGGCAGTGCAGGTGAGCAACTGGCGGGGCCTGGGCCCGAGAGCAGAAAGGGTGGCAATGTAACCAGTGCAGTTTCAGCCAGCAAATCAGCATGGGAGAGGAGGAGAGAAAGCAGAAGCAAAGAGAAGGTGCTTCCGGAACCGGAGATGGTCCTCCTCAAGTTTCAGGGAGGCAAGAAGGCTGTTCCAAAGGGAGGCCCCTGCTGAAGAGAGAGATCTACCACCAACTCGTTGCTTGGAGAAGCGACTGACCCTGAGGGAGTTGGAGGCGGATGAGCGAAGAGCTCGGGAAGGAAGATATTTAGGAAGAGAGAGTTGAAGGTAATGCGGCCCCAGCCCCCAGAATGACGGAAAACCTGCCAGATTTGTTAAGTGGAGCTGGAAAAGCAGGCGTACCTGTGATGTTATTCAGATCCCAAACTCCACCTGACAAATTGATGAAAATCCTGAGGATCAGTAAAATTAGTGTTAAAATCATACTGCCACCTATACCACAATTTTTACCAATCTGCAGGACCCACAAAATGACCTTCCAGACATGTTATGTATGCTTTGTAGGCGAAGCGGGAGATGGGAGGGGTTATATATTTGCTGCTGCTCATTCCTGCTGAACCTGTAAAACCACTGCAGGTGCCATTTACATTTTATTTTCCAGGACACAGAGTAAAATGAAAGATTAAAGGTGATTTTGGCTGTATTTACACTTTTCCTTTCTAATCCATTTTGCAAAAGTAGAAAGTTGCATGCAGGGGACCCTAGAGAACATAAGTGCGTAGGGCTAATGCAGTCCCCTGCATGGAATTACCACTTTTATTTTAAAAAGAAAACAGAGCCCCACTGTTTCATGCCAACATGCATTTTCATGCTGGAGTTCAATCAATGGACTTCTGAGATTTAAACCTTGCAAAAGGCAGGCGGATTCCCGAGGAATCCATTGTAAATGCCCCTTCCAGTCCCCCCACACTCGTTAATTATTGGCATGAGGCATTTACACTTTCCAACAAGCTTAGTGGAAAAATAAGGTGTAAAGAAGCGCAGACCCCTACAAGCAAGTGCAAACAGACCTGCTCCACTCCAGTGTTAGAAGTATTTTCTTCTCAAATTACCCTATATTTTTGTTTCGCTGATTGACTCAGCATCCAATACAGCTGTATTCTAGCAGCAGTGTAATGGTTGCTCTATTTTATGATTTATTTTACAGCGGATAGAAATGTATCTTCGTTCAGTTTAGACGAAAGACTGTGTGGGATAATACATTGATCTTGCTCTGAGTTCACAACTTCCCAACTTCCTAATACTCCATTGTTCACACAGCTCAAGACCAGGAATGAATTGCCCGGGGGATCCCAGGGGTAAACATACTGACCGTAAAATATGAAACCGGCTCACTATCCGTGTGTTGCGCAATATGCCACTTCACGTGGCATGCCAACCATCCTTGCACCTGCAATTTGTTCCTCATTTAATTTCCTTTTAGTTGGCCTTGTCCCCTACGTTATTAAATGCTTACATCCAGCATTTGGTTAAGCTCATCCATTCCCATGGCCTCTGATGCTACTCCTATGCTGGTGACACCCAGATTGTTCTACGGCTTGATCTTTCCTACTCTGATCCGGCGTCTCAGCTGCAGAGTTGCTTGGGTGGGGGGGCGCTGTTGCGCACAACAAAAATGGCCGCCTGATTTCAGAGCTTCCGCTCCGCTGAGATATCCTGTGCCATTTCATCCGCTTCAGCACTGCCTGCTGAGCCCAAACACATGGGGAATATAGCCCGGCTACTCGTGGTGGCCCAAGTGAACTCCTGTAACTGGGAAGCCAGAAACGCCGGAGATACAGCGCCATACAGGTCGGCCGACACGTGCGACAACAGAGATCCGACAGCAAGCTCCAGAGGGATCTACTCGAGGGTCACGGGTGCGGCAGAGGGAGCGAGGCCCCAGAGCTGCAGTCTGGGCCCAACACCCACCGGTGATACGCGGCTGACTCTGGGTTGGCTGTGGCACGGATGGTGAAGCCGGGCGATCCGACACACGCTCCTGTTCGGCCCGGGCGTGCGGCGGCTCGTGTCCATGGAACTCCGGAGAGCCTCTGCAGATCCTGAAGCATGGCACAGGTGAGGCGTGCGGCGGGTCCGTGATACATGACCGGACAGAGGCCAGGGGCCGAAGATATCCGTGTTGGATTCAAGTAAGGAGGCAGGGTTGGACAGCGGAGGGGGGTCGCAAGGGACACATAAGCATCCGGATGGAGCGGCTGGTGCAGACCCGGGGACAACTCCTACTGAGCAGTTATATTCAATCTGCCCACGTTGCCGGGCCGGTGAGTTCTGGCGACGCAAGTAGCACTTTGAAGGGACTGGAGCGCTTCCCTGACTCGGGGAGCGGCCCCTCTAAGTCCCCCAATACTAGCAGTGACCCTCTGCTGGGGCGGCACTGAACGGACCATTGTGGGCCCACGCTCCGGCTCTGTGCTCCGGATCCCGGGCGGACTATAATACACGCCAAAAGATCTCAGAGGGCGCACCTTGTCATTACTGTTCCGCAGAGCGCAGAGCGTGCCCCGCTCTGGGGACCAGTCTGATGGATGTCCTAAACATACGAAAGCGGCTTGTAGACGGGAGCGGCTCGGACCCTCCCTTAAACAACCCGGAACTGAAAAATTCTGCAAACGTGATAATTATAGAGGGCGGTATGTGAGGGGACACAGTCCACTCGAAATACCAAGCGCTGACTGGGGGCACATTGTGGAGTGAACGTTTAAAACGCCTCTAGCCCTGCAGTCTGACCCTGTCGCGGGGCTGTGACACTGTTAAAAGGATCAAGAGTAGACGGCGAACAAAAAGGCGGCTAGTAATTTACTGTGTTGCTTCAGAACACTGTTTGGACAATATCATGGGGGAACCACAGAAGTCGGGAAAAAGTTCCAAGACTCCAGGAAAACAAAGAAAGGCCCTATGGACGCCTACACGGGCAGTCAGGGTCAGGCCGCGGTGGCTGACGTCCACATGGATTCCAACGAGGCCCTCAATACAGAATCTAGCGACAACCTGGATAACTTAACTACAATAGTGGAAAATGGGTTTCACGCGGTCAACACGAAGCTGGATGACATAGTGTCCACCATCGGCTCCTTGAAAGCCAGAGTGGAAAAAGAAAGTTTGCATGTAACAGAAACTGAAAACAGAATAAGCACTAATGAAGACACTATTGCAGACCACAGCCGCGACATCGCCCAAATCAAGGAAAACATGGTGAAACTAAAGAATAAATGCAAGGATCTAGAGTCGCGCTCAAGGAGTAACAACATCTGTGTGGTGGGCGTAGCGGAATCCTTTGGCAAAGGCCAAATGGAGAAACAACTCGAAATACTACTCAAAACCCTGTTCGGGCCTGAGACATTTTCCGAACATTTCTTGGTAGAACGTGCACATCGCACGCTGGCTCCAGCACCTAAACCAGGCGCACCACCGCGCACTATAATTGCACGACTCCTCAATTATAGGGATAGAGACACAATCCTACGAAAGGCAAGAGAGGCGGGCACCCTCCAATTTGAGGAAAGTCTCATACACATCTATCCAGATTTCTCCTTGGGGGTCCAGGCAAGCAGAATATCCTACGAGCCAGTCAAGAGGCTCTTAAGAGAACGTCAGACCCCATATGCCTTGATTTTTCTGGGCAAAATGAGGATCCAGCATGCAGGAACTGCTCATTTCTTTGAGTCTCCGGCCAAGGCTACAGAATACATTGAGAATTCCATACCCTTCCCACCTACAGGGGGCAGACCGGCACAAAATAATAGACCCAGACCTGCAGACTAAGAAATGTTTAGGAGTCAACCCTTTCTGGGCTAGCGTCAAGATAAGTTTATGATTAAGTGGTACCAGGCAATTTGGTTGGTGGAGCTGCTGGACCTGATCGGCGGCCATGTGAAGCAACATGGCTACCCACGGAATATTCCATAAGTTTGGTTTGGCACATCGTCAAGTTGGGGGTGACGATGAGGGTGCGGGGGTGGTCCAGGATGCGGGGAATGGTGATTTCAGCTCCAGTATTGACTTATGGTGGCATGACGTTGGGGGTTGGCGCCACTCTATGGAGCTGGGTTCAGGGGGAAAGTTGTTGAAAGTAACTTGTTGGTTGAAAAATAAAATTATGGTTGCATTGAGGCTGGCACCGATCATATTGCATGAATACTGTAAACCCGTTAAGCGTGACAATGGCAAATGTTCCATCCCAAAGCCCCGGTGATGGGTTTAAGGTAAAACTCCTGATGTGGAATGTACGGGGATTAAACAATCAAATGAAGGTCAAGAAAATCACCAATTACATTGCCAGGCACAATCCTCAAATCTTAATGATACAAGAAACCCATGCAGTGGGAACAAGTAACGCTCACATACTGCCTAGATGGGGTCCCCTAAGGTTCACACAAACTATTCATCCCAGTCCAGAGGGGTGATCACCCTTATTCATCCAGGCCTTGGGTTCTGGGTGGAAGGACACAAAGTTGATCTGCTGGGTAGATATTTTATGGTCTGGGTGGAGGTGGCTGCCCAACAATTACTCCTGGTCAACACATATGGTCCCAACATCGATGACCCGGCTTTCTACATGGATATATATCAGATAATTGTCTCACTTGATGTACCAAATGTGCTATGGGGGGGAGACTTCAATCTAGCCCTTGACCCGGCCCTTGACAGATCCTCGAAGATAGTTAGGACCCCAAGCAGGGCAGTACTAAATCTGAGACGTGTGTTGTCGCAACTGGTGCTGGTGGATGCATGGCGGGAGACTCATCCTGGTAACAGGAGATACACGTTTTACTCCTCGGTCCATGACTCAGAGTCCAGGATTGATTATTGGTTTATCTCCAAGCCTTTGACGGCTGCGGTAGAGGGGTGTGAAATCCTTCCTCGAACATTGTCAGACCATTCCCCAGTCCTGTTGGAACTAATGTTTCAGAATGCTCCGAGCCCCTCCAGGTGGTGGAGAATGCCAGGGGGAATATTGGGAGACCCGGGGATGGTAGAGACACTCCATGTTGAGATTGCAGAGTTTTTATATAATAATGTGGGATCGGTTGATGACAGGTACTCAACAGTGTGGGAATCCTTCAAGGTCTGGATAAGGGGTGTGTTGATATCCAAAACTACGGGTATGCTGAAGGCTTTGAGAACCGAGTTGTCATCTATCGAAAGCACATTGAACTCACTGGAGAAAACATACACAAACACGCAAGATAAAGTATTATTAGCGGAAATACACACGCACCTTCAAGAATTCGATAAACTGGTCATAAGGGAGGTCCGATACGTGGCAGCCCCTATGCGCGCGCGCAGATACGGGGAGGGCAACAAAGCTGGGAGAATGCTGTCCAATTTACTTAAGCATGATAAACAACCCACTCAGATCACAAGTATACGCACAGCACAGGGGACGGTACTGCTTAGAGATGAAGACATTAATGGGGAATTCATGGAATTTTATAAGGAATTATATTCAAATAAAGATAAGAAAACACTCATAGAAATTAAGACATATCTTGAGGCTCTCTCCCTCCCTAAGCTCCCTGACGAAGAACGCCTAGCGATGGATCAACCGGTGACTCCGGAAGAGATTGCGGAAATGGTCAAAGCACTGGCTACAGGCAGGGCACCAGGGTCGGACGGGTTGGGGCGGAATTCTACAAAGAGTTTCACGAGGAACTCATTCCAATACTGATGCAGGTATGGGAGGAAGCACTTGAACGCGGCAGGTTACCCCCAACTATGAGAGAGGCTATAATAACTGTACTCCCTAAGCCTAGGCGACCACCACAGGATGTATCGTCCTACAGGCCCCTGTAACTTAAAAATACTGATGCCAAAATATTTGCAAAGGTCCTGGCAAATCGGCTTCTGCTGACAGTCCCCACCCTAGTCCATCCTGAACAGAACAGGTTCATCCCCACAAGATCCACAGCCTTGAACCTCCGCAGACTCTTTGGTATAATGGCACAAATAGACCCCGCGGGGAGAGCAGTGGCCATATCCCTTGACGCTGAAAAAGCATTTGATTCGGTCTCGTGGGTCTACCTCCTTGCGGTACTGGAGACCTATGGGGTGGGGCCCAATTTCATAAGGTATGTTAGACTCCTATACACAGAGCCTGGAGCTCGTGTCCTGACAAATAAAGCCATCTCTGAGATGTTCCTGTTGGGAAGGGGAACTAGACAGGGTTGCCCTTTTTCTCCCCTGCTGTTCGCATTAACATTGAGCCAATGGCGGCCGCGGTCCATCTTAGGCACGCAGATAGAGGGATTAAAATGAAGGGATCCACCCAGCTGATCTCGCTCTATGCGGACGACACGTTACTATATGTCAAGGAACCTGAATTAAACATAGCCCCCATTATGGCGGAGGTACAGGAGTTTGCAAATTACTCTGGGTACACAATAGATAAGGCTAAATCCGAAATATTCCCGCTTACACCGGCCACGAGATGCCCTGCAGTGATAGATGGACTCAAATGATCTGAAGACCATATTAGATACCTGGGAATTCTGGTATCCAGGAATAAGCTCACACTGTACTCCCGATAATTACGAAAGTGCCCTGCAAACTTTAAATACCAAACTCCAGATGTGGGGGCGGCTCCCGATTTCATTAGCCAGTCGAGTTGCTATTCTTAAAATGGTGATCTTGCCTAAGCTCCTTTACTTGTTTTCCAACATCCCTATATGGCCTGGCAGAGCCTTCTTCGCCAAACTCAGATCCATGGTGGTAACATTTCTTTGGAACGGTAAGACAGCGAGGATAGGGTGGGAAAAAATGGTGGAACCCTATGCTTCAGGAGGAATATCAGCCCCTGATTTTGAGCTTTATTACTATGTGGCCCAAGCACAATTTGCGAAATATTGGTACAATGCGGGTGTCATGCATGCTGGTCGCTACGCTCGTAGGACAGCGAGACCGTTCTACTCCAAATGGAGACTATTCGATACGTTACCGGGAAAACGACGTTTACACTTTTCACGTCGGTAACTTCACGTGACTTTTGCTTCGTCACGTGAACTACGGTATCACGTATTTAAGCAGCGTAGAAACTTCACTCGCTGCTTCTGATCGTCTCTATTGGCGTTGTGTAGCTGAACCTCTGATCTACTTCCTGGCATAATCCTACAGCTACTTTTGGGCCTTCGATAGCGTGTGTTCCGCCACACGCTGATTCCTGGATCTATCCCTTCGCGTGATCATGCACACGCGTTCTCTGTCTTCGATTGCGGCTGGCCAAGGCTGCGTGAATCCTGCCCACGTGTAATTCCACACGCGCTCTTTGTCTTCACACGCGGCTGGCCAAGGCTGCGTGAATCCTGCCCGCGTGTAAAATCCACACGCGCTCTTCGTCTTCAAGTGCGGCTGGCCAAGGCTGCGCGAATCCTGCCCGCGTGTAAATCCACACGCGCACGATTGTCTTCACACGCGGCTGGCCCTCTGCCCGCATGTAAAATCCACACGCGCTCTTCGTCTTCAAGTGCGGCTGGCCAAGGCTGCGCGAATCCTGCCCGCGTGTAAATCCACACGCGCACGTTGTCTTCACACGCGGCTGGCCAAGGCTGCGTGAATCCTGCCCGCGTGTAGAATCCACACGCGCTCTTCATCTTCAAGTGCGGCTGGCCAAGGCTGCGCGAATCCTGCCCGCGTGTAAATCCACACGCGCACGTTGTCTTCACACGCGGCTGGCCCAGGCTGCGCGAATCCTGCCCGCGTGTAATTCCACACGCGCACGTTGTCTTCACACGCGGCTGGCCCAGGCTGCGCGAATCCTGCCCGCGTGTAAATCCACACGCGCACGTTGTCTTCATACGCTATTTTCTTCTAACTCCTGCATCTGTGGAATTAACAGAAGGATTGATCCCTAAAGTGGGAAGGAAGCCTTTCAAGGATCATTGGAAGTGACTTTGAACTGAACTTTGGACGCTATCCTGTGGTGAATTCAACCCGTATCTAGCGTGAGCCTCGTTCCGTTCGGGATAAGTCTCCCTTACTAATTTACCCTTCCCTGTCGTTTTGTTCTTCATTTCAAATCCATCAAGAGACTTCTGGATTGTTCTACCCAGAGATACAGGTCAGTGTGATCATTCCTGTCATTATCTAATTCATCATACTCAGGTTGGAGCAGTTATTCATGATACTTTAATTTGTCCTAGGCTGGATTACTATACCTTACCCACGCCCTTTCCAGTGATCCATCGCTCTGCCTGTTTTATCAGCCAGAGGGTTGTATCATTTGGAAGGTCTTTGTTGACTTCACGACTATCAAGTCGGGTGAACAGGGATCCGGAAGACCCTACCTCCTGTATCCTTTTGAGTATTGTATCCTTTTCAGTTGATACTTTGGTACAATTCTGACAGAATCAGAAGCCATGGAGGGTACGGATCCTTTAACTGTTTTGACACAGTTGATCAACGATTTGAGAAACGAAATGGTTACTGCACAGGACATGTTACGGCACCGTATGGACGTTATGCAAGACGCCCTACATGGTAGTCCTCAGGGAGCACAGGCGCCGATGGCTACTGCATCTGGATCTGGGACTACGGCACCCCCACAGGAAACTATTAATGTGGTTATGCCCACTCAGTTTCCCTTGGCCCCTCCGGAAAGGTTCACGGGTGATCCCAAAACCTACAGAACCTTTGTAAATCAGTGCCGACTCCATTTCCTTTGCCGTCCTGCATCTTTTCCTGATCTAACCACAAAAGCAGCCTTCGTGCTTTCCCATTTAGGGGGCACAGCCGCTGCTTGGGCTAACCCTTTGTTGGAAACTAATAGCCCTTTGTTGTACGATTGTGACGATCTCTTGACTGCTATGAGTAAAGTCTTTGACATGCGTTACTCTACTCAAGCCACAGATCTAGAGTTGCTTAACCTACAACAGGGCAGCCAACCCCTTATGTCTTACGTTGCCCGGTTCAATCAACTGACGGCGGAAACCCAATGACCTGACAGCAAGAAAACGGCTGTTTTTTACAAGGGTCTTTCTGAAGAACTGAAAGACACCTTATCTACTGTTCCTGTGGTTCCTACGGGTTTCCCAGAGCTGCTCGATTTGGTTCTACAAATCGACGCCCGAAGGAATGCTCGAAAGGGAGAGAAAAAGCCCTTCATGCCAGTCTCGGGGCGGTCAGAGACACCAGCAGTCGTCTCTAATGACCCTGAACCCATGCAAATAGGCGCCGTGAGAGGCCGATTGTCCAATGCAGAACGGGAGAACCGAAGAAAAAACCACTTATGTATGTACTGTGGTTCTTCCGAGCATTTATTGGCAACATGTCCTAAAAAACCCGTCAAGCGTGCGGGAAACGCCAAAACTCGACATTAGCAGGAGTCCCTATGTCGAGTGTTTCATCGGACTCCAGTACCATTCCTAAACATGCACCTGTAATAGTTCAGGTGACGTTACATTGTGATGAGCGAGAAGTGGTTTCCAAGGCCATGGTTGATTCTGGAGCCACCAGCAATTATATAGACATCACCTATGCCAAGAACCATTCCTTACCCCTTGTAAACAAAAAAAGACCTGAAACGGTGAACACCGTGGACGGATCTGTTTTAGTTTCTGGTATGGTAACCCAGGAGACGGTACCGGTTCAGATGACGTTATCTAATAACCATTCAGAAGAAATCATCTTCGATGTTATTGCTGCTCCGCAGTACGAGATCATACTTGGTCTTGCATGGTTAACCCTTCACAATCCTGCTGTTGACTGGGTTTCGGGATCGCTCCAATATCCTTCGACTCATTGCAATGAACATTGCTTTACCAGTCAGGAGGTGTCAAATAAACAACACATATTGGCCTCTATGGTGGAGGAATCTGCTATCAGCGTTGTACATCGATGCGACAACATAATACCATGCGAATACACTGATTATGCTGATGTCTTTGATAAAGGCCAGGCAGAACGATTACCTCCTCATCGACAGTACGACTGTCCTAGCGAATTGATTCCTGGTGCCAAAATTCCTACAGGCCGTGTTTATTCTTTAACACCTAAAGAAGATGTCGTGTTAAAAGAATACATTGACAAAGCGCTAGCAATGGGCTTTATACGGCCCTCACAATCTCCTGCTGCATCTCCTCTATTCTTTGTGCCTAAGAAAGAGGGAGACCTCAGACCATGCATTGATTACAGGGCACTTAATGATATCACCATCAAAAACCAATACCCCTTACCTCTAATAAACGTTCTGTTGGATCAGTTAGGCACTTCCAGTTACTTCACCAAATTGGACTTGCGAGGTGCATACAATTTGGTTCGCATTCGTGAAGGCGACGAATGGAAGACCGCTTTTAAGACACGGTATGGTCTTTACGAATATCTGGTAATGCCTTTTGGTCTGTGCAATGCTCCCGCCACATTTCAATTCTTCATGAATGACATATTCAGAGACATAATGGACCGATTTGTGGTTGTCTATCTGGACGACATTTTGATCTACTCATCATCTTTATCGGAACACGTCAGACATGTTTCTACAGTCCTACAAAGACTTAGGGAGAACCATCTTTATGTGAAAGCCGAAAAATGTGTCTTTCATTCACAGGAAGTGGAATTCCTGGGTTACGACATTACCAATCTAGGTGCTCGAATGAGTCGTTCCAAGGTAAAGGCCGTCTTGAACTGGCCAATTCCACATAACGTCAAGTCACTACAGTCTTTCTTGGGCTTTGCGAATTTCTATTGCAGATTTATCCATTCCTTTTCCAAAACAGTAACTCCTTTGACGGCTTTAACTAGTTCCAAAGTACCTTTCTGTTGGAACCAACATGCCCAAGCAGCATTCGAAAAGCTGAAGGAAGCATTTACCACTGCACCCGTGCTTCAACATCCGGATCCTGATCGCCAGTTTGTCGTTGAAGCGGATGCATCCAGTGTCGCTATTGGCGCAGTGCTCTCACAAGTTTGCACGGAAACCAAGGAGGAACACCCAGTGGCTTTCTTCTCTCGTAAACTCACCTCATATGAACGGAACTACACCGTTACTGAGCGGGAACTACTGGCTATCAAAGATGCCTTCCGAGAATGGCGTCATCATCTTCTTGGGGCCAAACAACAGGTGTTGGTGTACTCTGACCATAGAAACCTCCAAGCATTCAAATCCATGAAATGCCTTACGGCCCGTCAGGCCAGATGGCATGTCTTTTTTGCCCAATACGATTTCCAGGTCACCTATCGTCCTGCCCGAGAACATGTTAAGTCGGACGCTTTGTCCCGTATGAGTAAAGAGGCGCAGGAAGAAAAACAAGTACAGACCCAGCTGTTGGCAGATCATGTGATTTGTAGTTGTTCGGTTCAACCATCCTTAAAAACCGAAATACAAGAGTGGGTAAAAAACAATCCACAAGTAGTCCAGGATATGAATCTGGACGTGCATAACGGTTTACCATTCACACAAGGAGTGCTTTATCTACCAACTCCTTCAATGCGGAATGAAGCCCTCAAATGGAATCATGATTCCTTGATTGCAGCCCATCCTGGACAGAAGAAAACACTGGACCTGCTCAAAAGGTGGTGCTGGTGGCCATCCATGGCAAAAGACGTTATAAACTACGTATCTTCTTGTTCTATATGTATCCAATGTAAAAATACACCTGGTAAACCAGTGGGCTTACTCCAATCCCTGCCTGTCCCTACCAAACCATGGGACATGATATCTATGGACTTTGTGGTAGAACTCCCCCCAAATCAGGGATATGATACCCTATGGGTCGTAGTGGATTATTTCACCAAATTGGCCCTATTTATTCCTTGTATTGGTTTACCAACTGCTACTGTTCTGGCTGAACTGTTCATCCAACATATATTTCGTTTCTTTGGTCTACCGTCAGTAATCATTACTGACAGGGGCTCGCAGTTTGCGTCACGCTTTTGGAGAGCTTTAACATCTGCCTTACTAATTGATGATAGAATGTCCAGCGCTTATCATCCACAAACTGACGGACAGACTGAAAGGGTCAATTGTACTATGGAACAATATCTGCGGTGTCTATGTTTGCAATATCAATCGGATTGGCTCACGGTACTGCCGGCGGCTGAATTTGCCTATAACAACTCTTATCATAGTGCCATAGGCACTTCACCGTTCTATGCTCTCTATGGACAACACCCCCGATCAATACCTCTGGATTCCGGTCTATCCCTGGACACGCCTGCCGCAGGCCGTACTCTTCGTGATCTGAAGAGATTACAAAGAAAGGTGAAGCAGCAATTGGAGCAGGCTAAACGACGTGACAAGTTCTATGCCGATGCTCATAGGGTATCCGCACCTGTCTATAAGGCTGGGATGAAAGTCTGGCTATCCACTAAGAACTTAAGGATTCCAGGCAAAAAGAAATTGTTGCCTAGATACATCGGTCCGTATGAAGTGCTCCATGTTCTTAATCCTGCTGCTGTACGTCTGGCTTTGCCACAACGATGGCGGGTGCATCCTGTATTCCACGTCTCGCTCATCAAGCCGTTCTCTGACACTACTAGACTGCCTGTACGGCCTGTTGCTATTTCTGTGCGGGGGTCTGATGAATACGAGGTACAGGACATACTGGATATGAAACTCCGTTCTGGTAGACCATATTATCTGGTAGACTGGAAGGGCTATGGTCCCGAAGATAGGTCCTGGGAACCTCTTTCCAACATACATGCTCCTGCTTTATTGAAGCGCTTTCACACAAGAAGGGGAGAGGTTGTCCCTTTGGGGGATGGCACTGTCATGCATGCTGGTCGCTACGCTCGTAGGACAGCGAGACCGTTCTACTCCAAATGGAGACTATTCGATACGTTACCGGGAAAACGACGTTTACACTTTTCACGTCGCTAACTTCACGTGACTTTTGCTTCGTCACGTGAACTACGGTATCACGTATTTAAGCAGCGTAGAAACTTCACTCGCTGCTTCTGATCGTCTCTATTGGCGTTGTGTAGCTGAACCTCTGATCTACTTCCTGGCATAATCCTACAGCTACTTTTGGGCCTTCGATAGCGTGTGTTCCGCCACACGCTGATTCCTGGATCTATCCCTTCGCGTGATAATGCACACGCGTTCTCTGTCTTCGATTGCGGCTGGCCAAGGCTGCGTGAATCCTGCCCGCGTGTAATTCCACACGCGCTCTTTGTCTTCACACGCGGCTGGCCAAGGCTGCGTGAATCCTGCCCGCGTGTAAAATCCACACGCGCTCTTCGTCTTCAAGTGCGGCTGGCCAAGGCTGCGCGAATCCTGCCCGCGTGTAAATCCACACGCGCACGATTGTCTTCACACGCGGCTGGCCCAGGCTGCGCGAATCCTGCCCGCGTGTAAAATCCACACGCGCTCTTCGTCTTCAAGTGCGGCTGGCCAAGGCTGCGCGAATCCTGCCCGCGTGTAAATCCACACGCGCACGTTGTCTTCACACGCGGCTGGCCAAGGCTGCGTGAATCCTGCCCGCGTGTAGAATCCACACGCGCTCTTCATCTTCAAGTGCGGCTGGCCAAGGCTGCGCGAATCCTGCCCGCGTGTAAATCCACACGCGCACGTTGTCTTCACACGCGGCTGGCCCAGGCTGCGCGAATCCTGCCCGCGTGTAATTCCACACGCGCACGTTGTCTTCACACGCGGCTGGCCCAGGCTGCGCGAATCCTGCCCGCGTGTAAATCCACACGCGCACGTTGTCTTCATACGCTATTTTCTTCTAACTCCTGCATCTGTGGAATTAACAGAAGGATTGATCCCTAAAGTGGGAAGGAAGCCTTTCAAGGATCATTGGAAGTGACTTTGAACTGAACTTTGGACGCTATCCTGTGGTGAATTCAACCCGTATCTAGCGTGAGCCTCGTTCCGTTCGGGATAAGTCTCCCTTACTAATTTACCCTTCCCTGTCGTTTTGTTCTTCATTTCAAATCCATCAAGAGACTTCTGGATTGTTCTACCCAGAGATACAGGTCAGTGTGATCATTCCTGTCATTATCTAATTCATCATACTCAGGTTGGAGCAGTTATTCATGATACTTTAATTTGTCCTAGGCTGGATTACTATACCTTACCCACGCCCTTTCCAGTGATCCATCGCTCTGCCTGTTTTATCAGCCAGAGGGTTGTATCATTTGGAAGGTCTTTGTTGACTTCACGACTATCAAGTCGGGTGAACAGGGATCCGGAAGACCCTACCTCCTGTATCCTTTTGAGTATTGTATCCTTTTCAGTTGATACTTTGGTACGATTCTGACAGCGGGGGACAGCACGCCACACGCATGGATAGAGGAGTACACTACACATCCCATCAATATACAGTCAGTCATTTTTGATCCACACTATAATGATACATGCAAATACAATCCGGTTAGCTGCACAGTCAGGGCATGGAAAGCTATATACAAAAGACTGAGGCTAGAGGCCCCCTATAACCCTAAGATACCTTTGTGGAACTTTACGGGTATACCTCCCACACATGATACGAGCATACAGGAAGCCTGGGACCCTAACTGCGAAATGAAGCTTGGCGATGTTTGTCAATGGGACTTTTTTAGACCTGGATCTGTTGCTGAGGGTGCTGGGTGACGGGCCGCTGAAAATGCTGCAATATTACCGTATGAGATCTGCATTTCAGAAAAGGTGGCCTCTCTTCCCGGATGAACCCGCACCCCATCCATGTATACAACTAGTGACAGCCAAAAACGGCCTGGGAATTTCTAGGCTATACACTGCAGTTCAGGCCCACACCCCCACACCCCCACATTAAACCTGATTAAGGAGCAATGGGAGGCAGACTTACAGGTTCCCATCGAAGAGGAGAGGTGGGCCAGATATTGTTCACTGACTAAGAGGGTTTCGCTTAACTCGGGTCTGAGGTTGATCCAATTCAAAATTCTAAATAGGCTACACTACACACCGGCCAGGATCGCAAAATTCGCACCAGATACCTCTGCTGCCTGTCCTAAATGTAACGCCGCTCAAGTCGGCTCTTTTCATATGTACTGGGATTGTCCAGTAGTAGAGGGGTTCTGGAGGGATGTGGCAAGATTGTTGGAAGAAATCACTCAGGTTGCCCCCGATTTAACCCCCCAGAAATACCTTGTTTGGTGACATTGGCAAGCACTCGGAAAAAATCAGAAGGCTGTTCAACATTTCTTGCGTTGTCGCCAAGAAGTGTATTTTACAGAAATGGAAGAGCGCTGCGCCACCCAGCATGAACCAATTTCTACAAGAATTGACACATGTCAATGAATCAGAGGAACAGTTTGTTTTGACCCAACCTGCGACATGCAGACCTAAAAACACTTGGGGCCCGTTTAGAGACTACCTGTGCAATCGATCACTGATGATGACTTTTCACCATAATATTGCTTTGTAATAATGTATCGAATTATTCTCTCCTGTTGTGTCTATTCTATGAACTGTGCAATGGTGCTGCTGGCCTTTCTGCAACCACTAATAAAAAAGAGTTTTAAAGCTGCAGAGTTGCTTGGAGGACGTGGGCTGCTGGAGGGGCCACAATTGGCTTAAGTTAAATGGGAACCAGACCGAGATCCTGGTCGTGTCCCCCTCTGTCTCCTCTCTCTGGACTTCTGCCTTTTGATCTCCTTCTTTTGGCCCTTGTCCTAGGCCGGTTTCGTTGTGCAGGATCTGGGGGTTAAAATCTCCTCCTCGCTCTCCTTGGAGGCTCAAGTGGCTTTGGTTTGTCAGTCTGGGCACTACAAGCTGAGAGTTCTGCCTAGGGTGTTGGGGTGTATCCCCTACCAGTTTCAAGCACCAGTGGTTGATGCACTGGTGCTGAGTGTATTAGACTATTGTAACTATCTATATTTAGCCCAGCCGTCTGAACCACTGCATTCAAGTGCTGCAGAATGTGGCAGCCAGACAAGTGGTGTGCACCCCCTATCGCATGCCTATCTCCCCGGCTCTACGACAGCTTCATTGGCTCCCTGTGGCCCAGAGGGTGCAGTTGAAATCTATGTGTATTGTGCACCGGGCCTTCTATGGCCGGGGAGCAGAGTACCTCCAGTGTACGTTTCGCTCCTATGTTCCTAACCGTCCACTTTGTTTCCTCGAGTCATGTACCATTTTTATCCGGGTATGGCTCTCTCGAGTGGGAGGGCGTGCCTTCTCTGTAGCTGTAGCAAGATGCTGGAATTTCCTTCCATTCCGTATTTGGGCAATGGTGGACTATTTATCTTTCCGCTGGTCACTGAAGATGTTTCTTTTCGTCTACGTTTGAGGGTTTGAGCTGTTGAATGTACTCTTCTAGCGCCAAGATGCCCTTTGGTGGATGTGTGCTTTATAAGTTCATATAAGACAAGATAAGATGACGTAACCCTTTATGCTTCTCTCCTGACAGAGCTACTTGACTGTTACGTAAAATAAATGCCTATGCTGACTCACATTTTTCCACAGCTGGCTCTATCCTAAACACGTGTATTTTTAGAGGCTGGCATGAAGCAGTATGTGTATCTGATTCTCATGAGGACACCCGTGATTCTCAATGTGATTCTTAATGTGTGAAAAATAGCAGTGTTTTTCATAACATCAATCTATACTATGAGTGTGTGTATTTGTAAAAGTTGCTGAAAATACCTGTTTTGTGGCATCACACAGAACTACACAGTTGGCCTCACCTCTCCCATGTAAGAATAAACCTGTAGCTTTTTCCTGTATGAATTCACATAATTCTGTCTGCAGCTGGATCTAGCTCGTCTATAATGTGTAACGGGACATTGACCCACCAATTTTGGTCGAGCCTCCAAGTCAGCCTAGTGAAAACAGTAAGCGTTTCCTCTGCAGCAACAAGCAGCTGAGGGAGTGCTCCTGGGCTTACTTGAACGGTCAAACCGAAATGTGGTTTCCCTTTGAAAGATCATACACCAGTGTGGATGTCCGATAGAGCTTGCAATGCCGGGAGTATTTTGCTTATCCAGCCTTGCATGGCCCATTAGAGATGCATGCTGGGGTACTGCCTCTCTGAGAGTGTGTATTCAGAGTGACTGTAGCATAGCATGTGCAGGATCCAGGAAGCTCTACCTGCTTTCTGGTTCTGTTCATGTTGC
Organism: Ambystoma mexicanum; assembly: GCF_040938575.1. Classification (NCBI taxonomy): domain Eukaryota; kingdom Metazoa; phylum Chordata; class Amphibia; order Caudata; family Ambystomatidae; genus Ambystoma; species Ambystoma mexicanum. Next base: position 695,329,071 of record NC_090931.1, read on the forward strand.
ACAGGAGCCGGAGAGCTGTCGGTGGATCCTGTGCTCCTCGTGGCAGTGGAGCAGATTCTGGGCCGAGGCTGCAGGTAAGAAAAAATAATATTTATCGGAATTTGCATGGCTGAGTGTGTAGGAATGAGTGCATGGTTGGGTGTCTGCGTGAATGGAAGAGTGCATTCTGTGCGGGCGCATCTGTAAATGAGGGTGTGTATGTAATGGGTGTAGGTGAGTTATGACTGCTGGGACTGTGTATGTGTGCACAAGTGAATCTGTATGGGTGTGTAGGTGAAACTGTATGTATGCTGAGTGATGGTGAGAGGGACTCTGATTTGTGTCCTTTTTTAACTGGGAATCACATTTAAAGCGAACAAGAGGAGGAGGGATAGACATCATGTAGGGGTTGGTTGATGTTATTCCTACCCATTGACTACCCATGGCATGCTAATCCCTATGGCCATTCCCACCCACTTCCTGCTCCTCCCCACTCAAAACACATCCTCCTGGGATCTCTTCGAGTGAACGTTATCAAGCAGCGTCATCAAACGTTGTGTTCTAAGTGTCTGCCAGGGTTAATTCAAAGCAGTCTTCTGAGAGTTAATGGCTTAATTGGAGCTTTAAATGTGCTACTGGAGTAATAAAAATGTCTTAACCAAGTGTGCCTTCAGCCACTTCATTTATAAGCAGTATGCATTTCCTTCACTGATGTCCAGTTAAGAACAATCACTGGCAAACCCAACCCTTTTTGATTGTGCATATTTATTAGGCATTTGTAAGACACTGTTTTTGTATGCCCAGGTACTCGAACAATTTTTTGGGGGCTACCACTTATGGGCACTTAGTACTATTATGGCAGTGCCTGGCACATGCCTGTCCGATGCCTACAGAAAAGCCCAAACTGTTGGCATTGCCAATTCTAATTTCAATTGGCTATGAAGGACTTTCCCACTTACTCTCTCTTCAAACATAAATAAAACCCAAACTTTAACTTTTAAATATACACATGTCATTACCGACGAAGATATGTGCCAGTCACTATGAAGTGCCCTAGACTACAACAGAGAATAAATAGAAAGAAAGGAGTTCCTTTGATTTCTTCTCTACTTCATGTCTAAAACATTTGTACTCCCTGACAAAATGTTGATTTATTCAATTTCAAATCTGAATATTGACCGCAGAGCTAAGCAGAGTCCGGCAGCTAGCTGCAGCAGAGAGGGTATAGTGATGTAATGTCAGCTCTCTTTTATGTAATATGCTAATATTACTGCTTTGATGTCATCATTTGGGCTGGATGATATTTTAATGGACAGTGTGGAAAAAAATCTTTCTGCTGACTCCACTCTGATCTCAGAGCACAATTCCAAGAATACGGCTCCAAATTTCACTGGTACACAGCTTGGGATTAAGCACTACTGAGATTGCTTGGATAGCCAGGTATTCCAGCCAATATGAGTGGCCAAAGTATTTTGGATGAATGGCTGGCAATCTGGCCCATCAGGGCAGGAGGAATAATCCAACACTGGTTTGGGCTGAAATATCTGTGCACACTTATTGGCCAGAATGATTGTATCCTGATCAAACTCTGATGCCAAATCGGAGTCAGAATGTGAATTCCACACTTCGAACAGAGCGGTCAGATTTTGGTCAAATCCGCTACTGCAATCTGCAATAGAGAACATTTTTTTTTTTCCACAACATTTATGATCAGTCTAACAGAACAGTTTTTCTGAGCTTGGTGGGTACGCCGGTATATCAGTGTGTCTTGTATATTACCCTGTTTTTGGGCAGTTACAGGTTGATGTCACTACCTAAACTAGTAAATAGCATCTTCAAGAACAGCTATCTGCAGTTATCATATTGTATTTTTTTTAGAATCTTACACACTGGCGGATCCAGAATTTTAAAAAGGGTCCTGTGACTTTTCAAAATTAGAGCTGCGGTTGGGTTGAAGAGTGAGAAGCTGGTGGATCAGGGAGAATGTCCAGAGATATTTTAGAAGAAGGTATGGGTGATTACCCTGTAGCGTGCGCTATGGTCACTGACTCAGTTAAGCGTGGCCAGCAGCGTCGGCAAATCTGAGTGTAGGTATACCCATAAAGACCTGCAGAAATTACAGAAGAATGTTTTCAGAAATGGGGTATCACGCTCTGCCTGTTGTATTTGATTAATGCTATTTGATTGTTAGGTGAAGTAACTGCAAAGTTTAGCTACAAAAATATATATTTTATTCTCCACAATGTCAGCCGACAAGTGTTTCGACCGAAGTCGTTTTCAAGGCTGACAAACCATACACATTAAGAGCAAGGACCATAAGTTTCAGTACACATATCCCATACAGATACATGTCAAACAATGAAAAATCATAGTACATGTGAATCAAAATTGAAAATGAGACATGTAAAGTAAGTTGGGTACATCACAACAAATATATATAAACATGCCAAATCAGTAGTTTTCATACCCAATGTTGTTCCAAATGTGGATATACGGAGGCAGATAGAACTAAACAAAAGTCTCTAAGACAGAAGTTCATTAGATTGGAAAGATTGTCTAAGAGGGAAATAAACAAGTATTGGGAACACACTTCCCTCACTAATTATTTAGTGAACAATATAATCATGAGGGGTTTAAGAATCTTAATCTTCTCTAATTTTGACAATCAGGAAGACAAAGACAACTTTTAATAACACATGCCAAGAAGGAACATACAAGGGTAACCAAGCAAATAGAGCTTTTGAGACAAGAAATCACAGAAATGACTAATGCAGAGGCAACTAAGGAGAAAAACTACAACAAAATACACAAGGTTTTGAGAGAGTATCAAGACAAAATCAAGCGAAGGAAGTGTAGAAAATATTTCAGGGATGACAGGGACTAACGCAAGGATAGAGTCTATACTTTCCAGGCCAGATATGATGACAGCACCTCTAAATCTCGAGGTAATACACCAAACACTACCGCTGGCCGCTCTGATCCTGAATCTACAGAAGATTGCACTAATGGCTCAGGAGCTGGCACCGGAAAAGGCAAAGGTTTTTTAGATCAGATGAGAAGGTACAAGCGAGGTACACACAGAGAAACAAGTCAGGTTTCAAAGTCCTTTAACACAGAATAGCTCCTGTTACATCAGGGGCGGGGGCAGAAGCTCAGACGAAGATGCAGGTCCAAAAGGAATTTTGACGATATCCAACACCAGGAAACAAATGGGGAAATCACTGGTAAATCTATTGAATACGGTATTGACCAAGTCACAGCAGGCAGTTCTGAACAAAGGACTATCATATGCACCAAGTTCTGATACCAATTTTGTTGATTTTCAGAACAGTACATTCCAATTTGTCTGGAAATTGAAATTAAAGAGATATTTCGCAACGCAAGTTCAGTCATTTATTCCTGAGCCATCTCTTAACCCCCTAAGCACTACCACCGTGAGGGACATTGAAGATACAAGAGTCCTTTTGTCTTTACAGGAGAACATTTCTCCGGATCAGTCAACAATTTGTAGGGACTTAGTTTCACCAAATTCACACCTTACTTGGGTAATGACAATGTCTTTGAGACATTCCATCAGCCACTAACACAGGATTGTAATGTGCACATGGACAGGAACACTGTAAAAGGTAAAACACACATTTGTAACTTGAATAGGGAGGAACTTAGATCACTACAACAACTGGCACAAGACAAGACCATTGTTATAAAGGAAGCTGACAAAGGAGGCAATGTTGTTATCCTCAATACACAAGATTATATAAACATGGGCCTTAAGCATTTAGCCACTCTGAATTGCTATAGAATCTTAGACTCAAATCCGACTAAAAACATAATTTGAGATTTTTTGGCTACGATTAACGAATGACACATCTCACATTAGAATTCATCTCACACCTCTGCCACTTACTTAGGGCAAACTTCCGGACCATCGTTCTTCACTTGCCAAGCATTACAGAAAGGGAAAAGACCATATGCAAATCAGGCCTGGTCCCACCCGCATAGGGGAAGTCCAGCCCAAAGTGCAAGGTCACATTCCTTCTGCACGAGCCCACAAGCATACCAAGACATGTTTTGGCCTCATTGGGTAAGGAGTACCTTGGGTCTCTACGACCAGCAGGAACGGGACCCACGTCTGGGCATACCCTTCCCACTCGGGGGGACAAAGCAAAAACAAAGAGGTGAAGACTGGAAGGTTTAGAATGAATCTTAATCCTCTGGCAATTGCTCCGGGCAACCCTCCAGACCATCGTTCTTCACCTGCCAAGCCATTACAGAAAGGGGCAAGACCATATGCAAATCAGGCTTGGTCCTACCCCAAATGGGAAATCCAGCCGAAACCGCTAGGTCACATCCCTTCTGCACGAGACCACAAGCATCCTTAGACATGTTTCAGCCTCACTGGGCAACATCAGTGAGTAGTAGTTTGGGTCTCTAGGCCCAGAAGGCACGTAACCCATGTCTGGGCATACCCATCACACTTGGCGTTACAAAGCAAAAACAAATAGGTGCTTCTAATTGGTCATTGGCATATTTTCTATGACCAAAATATGTTGAAATTGTACATAATTAGGAGTGTGAATTTATGAAGATGGGATCATCATTTTAACTCTTTTTTTACTTATCGGTTAGTTAGACGGTACTGATTATGGTGAAACTTAAAGCGATCAGAAGTCTCTTGGGCACCCAGGGCCCGAAGAAAGTCAGAAAGGTGAAGGAGAAGGAAAAATCCCCTCTGCTGGAGAACATAGTGGCTGTAGCAGATTGTTTAGCTGGGATGTTGCAGGGCTCCAAGGGGGGAGGGACCCAGGGCTCATATTTGCAAAAAGTAATACGACTGGATGAGCAGATCACGATGGCAGAGTTGGCAATTACATCTACGGGGAGGTGGGCCACCTTGCTTAAATCTGTTCTAGCAAGTACCCAAGAGCCACCCGGCCCTGTACTCGAGGCGAGAGATGGTTTAGGTTCCCTAGCTGACTCTCGCCCGACGTCTGGGCTGGATGCCATACCAGTAATCCTCCTATTATCCCCTGCAGTGGGTGCTCACAACCAGGCTGGCCCGCCCAATGTTCCTTACGAGGGCAATAGTGTTCCCCCCTCTGGTAACCGAATCACAGAGCATGCCAAGAGGGTTGTGTGATGAGGAACTATATAACAAACTAATTATACACCTAATTATTTTTTGGTTGTATTTTAAAACGGGTATCATGAACATCTTGTTAATTCTGGATGACCAGGTGATGTCTTTAAAAAGAGAGGTTGAGGTATTAAGCACTCAGATTAGACAGTGCCTGGCTCATGATCCATCGGGGAACGGGGGTGACCAGGGAATAGGAGACTTACCCGCTGGGTAAGCTCAATGGGTTAAATCACACATTCAGGGTGACCTTATAGATCCCCGCTAGATTTGAATGGCCTGCAGAGTACCATGGGTGGGCTCCATGACCAAATCAATAGCTGGAGACTGTGGTGGTAACCTTCAAAGATGCATAGGTGAACAAGTATCTGGTAGAGTCTAACCTGGGCACTCCCAGTCACAATTGCAGAGCCTGGTTGGTCTCGCTAAATTATTTCTACCGACAGGACAGGAAGAACGGAGGGGCAGCACCTAGGGACATGGTTTCTGTTTACTCAAGAGTGCTGCTTGTTCCATGTCGGACCCACCTTCAAGCGGCTTATCTCTCATGGTGCTGGTCGTAGGGTGGAGGCTGTGACTGGCTTGGAGGGTAGTGTACCTGACTCTATGCTCGTCCAGAACCAATTTGCTTGTCTGATTGATATGGACGACATTGAATGATGTTAGTCCCCTGGGGTGGCTCAGGGACAGTCACAAGAGATGGTCCAGAGTGTTGCTCTTCCAAAGCGAGGAATGTTTGCGGGGTGCAACATCTGTCATTGTTGTCATGGAATGTGGCCGGAACAAGAACAAGGCTGGCCTGCTCAGAGTCACAGACCACATTCCGTGAAGTAGCTGCTGTATTGCTCCAAGAAACATGGTCCCAGTAGGTTGTTGTTGATGGTTTTGTTTCACATCAGTGGTTGGTGGAGAGGAACAAATGAGGGAGAAGTTATGGTGGGCTATGTGTTTTGGTCAAGACACACTTGGAGAGTGTGCAGGTGGTTCTCACAACTCCAGTGCCATAGATACTGGCGGTTAAAATCTTTAGACCAGGCCAGGTGGACCTCTTAGTAGTTAATTTTGACAATAATCCCCACAAACAGTATGAGAAAAATTGTCTGGGTGTGTTGGCTACTGCCCTGGAGGAGCTCTGGGCTGGGCTCTCTCTGGGAAATGTTTGTTTGGTACTGGGAGATGACTTCAATGTGAAATGGGGGGGTGGGCCCGCAGATAATCTGTATGACAACACAGAAGATGCTGTGGCAGGGATATCTCTTCCCGCCATGATGGACACTAGGCTTTGTGTGGAAGGGTTGCATCTCTGGCACTGTCTTTATGAGTGGGGACTGTGGGTACTACCTACAATGGGTAGCTCAACAATCGGTTATTTCTTGTGCCAGTTGAGCATTGGGGCCTCATAAAAGGGTTTGGGGTATTGGAGAATATCTGTAGCGGTCACTTTCCCATTAAACTTGAGATGAAGTCAGCCCCAACGGTAGACAGGCTAAGCCAAGCTTATCCCCTGGAAGTATCCCTAGACACCTCCCGGCGTAGGCTCAAATGGAAGGAGGATAAGGAGGGTGACCTACTAAGAAAGGCAGTACTATCAAGCTCACACAAACTTGAGATTCTGCTTTCGGGAAACCTGGAGAGTGAAACTATACTGGAGGAGTTTGGAACCATGCTGACCCAGCCTTCCCATGTGTTTTCCTGCACCCCAGACAAACGAGTAGGGAAAATAAAGGGGCCGGGGGTGGTTTGATTGCAGAGCCAGGAAGAATCTCTTACTTGCTCTGAGTAGCCTTGGAACACCCAGAACTGCCATCATAGGTGCGAGATCCCATTATAATAAAACTCTGGTCACCAGGAAAATGGCAATTGAAGAAGAAGCATGGGAAGACTGGGTGTTGGCCGCAAGTGATAATGACTCTAAATTGTTTTGGGAGTTTGCCCAGAGGGGCCCATACTATAAATTCAATGTTAATACCCCAAACTAATAATGTTTCGGATAGGGCCTGGATGGCCTGGATGGACAATTTTTTAACTCTATACAGTGTAGGGAGAAGGGTGGATGAAGAGGGGAAAGCGACCATGGGTAGCCCGGGATGCAGTGAAGGGACAGGCACTGAGGCAAGCATTGTCTTCTCAGTGGATGAAATAAAGAAAGCTCTTGGTTCCCAGCATTGCAACCGAGCTCCGGGCCCGCATAATGTTCCAGCCAATGTATTCGTTATGACTCCAGATCTCTTGGCACCAGTACTAACACAAGGGTTTAATGCAATATGTGCGGGTGGGGCTATCCCACTCTCATGGTCCATGGCGGTTATTCAGCCAACATACAACAAGGGATCTCGGGCCTCCCCATCTTCGTATAGACCCACATCACTCTTGGATTCTCTGTTCAAAATATTAGGTTGTGCCTTTTGGCCCGACCCCAGGACTGGGTTGTGATCAGCGAGGTCCTCTCTCTGGTACAGCTAGGATTTAGGCCAGGGCTGGGTACAGCTGAGCAGGTACTCAATCTGTATCTGGTAGTGACACATTCACTGTATTTGAAAAAGGAGCCCATCTATTTGGCATTCATGGTTCTGAGCACGGCGTTTGACAAGGTCAACCGTGCTAAACTGTGGGATATGCTCAGGTCCATGAATTGCCCTTGGCCCCTGGTAAATCTTCAGGCCAGGTTGCATAGTTCCACGCAAGCATGTGTCAGGGGTGGTACGAATGGGCATTGTACTGGTTCCTTCCCAGTTCAACTGGGGGTACACCAGGGATGTATGATGGCGCCCCTACTTTTATGCGTATATATAAATGATCTCTACAAGCACCTCCTAAAATCTTCTCTAGATGTACCGGGTACATGTAGCCGGCCCTTACAGGTGCTAGCGTATGCAGACAATGCTGTTTTGATGGCCCGCACACCAAGAGCTTTGCAGGCCCTCATCTCGGCCCTCCTTCATGGAGGGGTTGGACCTGGTGGTAAATGCAGCGAAGTCGGCGGTGATGGCATGTTGAAAGGGGAGATCGAGGATTAATTTTAGAACCATGTATTGTAGGAATAGCATTATCCCCAGGGTGGATTCCTTTGTCTACTTGGGGTCGGATTCTAATCCAATGTAGGTGCCACGGCCCATGTAAGCAAGCAGGCCTGGCAGTTTAAGCAGGCTCTGGGTGGGTTCTCCAGGGCCAGGTCTTTGTTTAAAGCCAATCCAATTTTCTATTGTTGCAGCTGTCTAAGGGAAAAGTGGCCTTGGTTGCCAGATTTGGGATGGAACTGTGGAGATATTCAAATGTCAGTGCAGTTCAGAACCAATTCCTTAAGAACCTGTTGGGGCTGCCAGCTTCGGCTCCAAACTTTGGGATACACATGGAATTGGGTTCTACTCCAATTGGGGACATGGTCTCCCTGCAGCCAGTATTACACTGGATCAGGTTATAGGGTAATGGTAAAACGTCACTCACCCACAAACTGATTATCTTCCTGATCGACAAAGACTCAGGAGACAAGGTCCCATGGCTGTCTCACTTTAAGAAACAGCTCAGGGTGATCAATAATTTGCATTGTACCCACCCAGTTGTATGCTCTCTAAGATATCGATGGACTGCACACTTTCATGAATCTGTGAGAATGGACAGAGAACATATAGAAATAATGAAGCCAATTATGTCCCTGGGTGTTCAACACTATCTGTTGTGTTGCGTCCTCATATCCAGGGCAAGGTTCAACTACATCCACCTAAGGGCCATGGTGGCAGCATGGTCCGATGGGGGGGGGAGGGGTGCAGATCGATCCTGTGTGTGAAGCCCCATATGAGGACCTAGCACATTTGATTTTCTTTTGCCCTGCCTATGCACACGCTAGAAGACGGCTTATACGCCCCCTATTGCAGGAATTGGGCTTTGTACAGCTCCGACCGGCCCTAGTATATTTGTTGTGGGTGGAGTCACCGCGTGTGGGTTGGTCCTTACTCACATTTCTGAAAACAGCACTTTATCTCAGGAAAAGACAGCTATGTATACCGCCCTGAAATGAAATGCGTTTATGCACATTGTTTTATGGATTGTATTTGTAATCCTTTTTAGCTGTTATCTTTGGTGAGGTTTTTATGATCATATGTTTTACTGTCTAGAAGTTGATATGCATTTTGTATTTTGCACTGTTTTTATGGATTGTTTTTATGCACATTCGAAATAAACACATGATGAGGATGATGATGATGAATATGGGGAGTCAAAGTGGCTTGTTCATAAGTAAATTTACTTAGTCTAATTGAGAAGCATTAACATGCAACAAAAAATGTGTTTTGGGGTGGGAGCTAGTTACCTATCGTCACTCAACTGTTAATCCAGTGAATTGAGTGAGTGAGTTACCTTGCATGTAAAGTAACTGCTAAATAAGGAACTGTGAAAGCTCAGGAAACATAGTAACACTGACAGACTACTGCCCACTTCTTTTACCAATTAATTCCAAACAAATGTGCTTTCAAGTTGTCCCCACCAGTTCAGAACATCTCAGAAAGTCGTGTCCCTGTAGACTTATCAGTTTGCATTCATGTAAGCAAGTGCAATATATTGTATTTTCCCATATAAGTTAAATACTATTAGTAACAGCATGTATTCATTATTGATGCCTGCATGCAGGTTGTTGATGATGTGGGGCCCCATTATGACCCTGGCGCTAAGTGTTTAGCGGTGCCGTAAAAGGCTGCGGCGCCGTTAAACACTTAACGCCTGATTACGAGGTCCCTTTGCGGGACCCGACCTTAACGGCTGGGTTTACCATGACATTGTGGTTTTACCAGCCGTTAAAGTAGGGACCCGCAAAGGGACCTTGGTGCTAAATACGGTACTGCAATTTGCAGTACCGTACTTAGCGCCTTCCCCATTCCCATTGAGCCCTATGGGGCAAAAATGGGAATGGGGAAGGGCCATGGAGGTAGGGGGAATTACCACCCCGCCAACCTTGTAATGGGGTGGTAACTCCCCCTTTCTCCATGGCGGAGTCGGTAAGTTACCGGCATGGACCATGGTGCTGTTAGCACCATGGTCCTCCGCCTGGGTCGTAATGGTCAACATGAACTCTTCTGCAAAGAAATTAAAGCCACCAATGAGTGTTTACATGTTTTAAGAAAAAAGGGTTTACTTAGTTATTCAGTTTAATAATGTTTAAGAATGTCCAGCTGTTTGACAGAATAACTGGGGGCTTCGTCGTTTTTTTTTTATTGAGATGCTACTGTGCATTGCACAGCTTGATCAAACATTTACACAATTATTTCTGTGGCCTCTCCTTGCTTTGGCTAAGTATTAAGTAATCAAAACAAACATAGGCACATCAAGTTTCAGGCTACCAGGCCAACCCCGCCCCCACTGTGCATATGTCACGTGTCCCAATGATGGATTTTAAGATGCGTTGCGCTGTACCCTCTCCCAATGTCGAACTGAGAGCCATTCACCTGATGGATAGCATTGAGTGAGAAAGGTGCTGCGGTTGCAGGACCTGCAGGATGCCTGAATCCAACATTCAGAGCTTGATCCCATGCCCTGGCTCTATCTCTTGTCATCTCTCCCTGTCCCTATCAACGTTATTGCTGCAGACCTGGGAATAGCAGGGTGTGCTCTCAGAAGCCAATGTGTGCACCATCTCTGTACTAAATTAGTTGGCCCATAAAAAATGGTTGCCACCTAAACTTGAAAACGTCCCCTCTACGTTCATAGATTTTGAGAAGGAATGGAGCCTGAGTGCTAAATCTGGAAAGTGCACCAAATTCCCTGGAAATGTGGGGCATGCACCCCACAAAGTGATGAAGCACATACATTTAAAGCAATGTGGTGCCTCTGCATGGATTGGTTTAGCTTTGGCATCCCGTGGTCACTTCATGCAATTGGTTAAAAGTAGGATTCTGACTTACGCCATGTAAATAAGGATGAAAGCCTTGCAGAATTCAGTTCCCCTCCATCCAGCTGCCTCCTCCCGAGTCCATGGGTCCTGGATAGCACACAGTCCACGTAGATGTCCCAGAACAGCTGCGCCAGGTCCCAGAACAGCGCCCCGTGCTTTAAATTCTCAGATGACTTCAGGTAGATCATGAAGTCCCAAAAGCCCGCGACAGTGTCAGAAATACGCGGCTTCCTCATCTCCAGCAGGATGGCGGAGGAGGACTCCCAGCACTGGGGATCAGCCCGCCCCAGGGCCAGTGGGTCAATGTGGGCGGATATTGGGCTAAGGCAGAACACGCCCAGGAAGAGGAAGGAGCAAGTGAGCCGCATGCCACAGTGCAGTCTTCCTCTGCTCACCAGGTCCATGCCGCCACTGAAATGACACAAACAGAACTAAGAGCAGGTAGAATATGCCTATGTATAAAGAATGCAAACAATGCGATGCAATGAGATATAATCCCACAGGCAGACAATACACCATTTCAAGAAAAGGTAGAGCAAAGGAAGTAAAAGAGGCTTTCAACATCAATCATCAAAAAGCCAATCCTGTGCAATCTGTTGCTTCACAATCCCTTCCATAATCCTTCCCACAGCTGGACAGATACATTCATGGTCAAAGCCATTTGCTGGTTTTCTGACTCACTCTCTTGGAAATTGACCACTGAGACAGCGCCACTGCACAAGTAGTTCTCCTGACGCAATTTAAAGAATCTTGGACTGTCAGTATTCCAAGTTTATTCAGTCTCAGCTTTACCCACCTGGCCCTCAGATAAGAATACCTTGGGCAAAGTAGCAGAACATGTTCACACAACTCTTCATAACTGGTTATACTTTGCTGGCTGCCTTTCCCGCCCTTCTACAGTTTTCATTCTCTGTGCATTGTTTTCATGTGCATCTGTGTACTTGTCCCCGCGCCCCCCCTATCTTTCGTCTCTGGTGTAGGTCTATGTACGTACCCGCACCTTTTGCTCCTCTTTCTTTTTCCTTTTAACTTTTTCCCCTCCTCCATGTGTTTAATTTCATTCACGTTCGTTTGCACCTTTCAGTCCTCACCTGTAGAACAATATGTAGTCTCCCCTCCTCTCTCTATTTTTGATTTTGGCACATTTTGTGGCGCAAGCCACACATGTGCAGAAACCTTTGTTACAAAAGAGAGACAGAAGAACATGGGGTTCTGAATTGAGAATATCTGGTTGGCATATCAACCAGCAATGCCATGGCATGAAATGGCCAACTCACTCAAATGCATTTTTTTTCAAACTTCTCTGCTGTACTACCAAAGGAGGAGCTCCCTAACAAGATCTCTGGACACCAGTACTAACCCCCACCCAACCCACACTCTCCCTACCCCCACTCTCTCTACCCTCACCCAACCTACCCCAATCTCTCTACCCCACCCACCCAACCTTCTTACTCTCTCTACCCCCACCCAACATGCCAAATCTCTCTACCCAGGTCTAAGGAGGATAGCTCAGGGGCAACATGCCCGCCTTGGCAGCAAGACGACACGGAGTAACACAGGTTCGGTCCCTGAGCCTGTGCTTAAAAACCTCTGGGTATTAAGCACGTTATAAATAACCTATCATATCATACCACCCACCATACCAACTCTCTCTACCCCCACCAACCCACCCTACCACCTCTCTCTACCCCAATCCACCCCCTCTCTCTAACTCCATCAGTCTGCCCTACCCCCTCTATCTCTATCCCCACAGTCTCCCACCACCCATTATATTCCCTCTTTCTCTACTCAATGCTACCCCTTCTCTTTACCCCCACCATGCACCCTAGCCCCTATCTCTAGCCTCAACCACCCCACAAGCTTTATTCCACCACCCACCGGTCCCTACCCCACCCTACCCGTCAGTTTTATCACCCACCCACCTTACCCCCTTTTCCTATCCCCTCACTTCCTTCCTCTCACACTCTCGCTTTATTTCTTACCCTCTCATTCTCATCCTTTCTCTTGCTCATCGATTGCACCCTCCATCAATGTCTTCCTCTCTTGCTCTATTGCACACCTGCAAACCTACACCCCTTATCGCATCCTACTTTGAAATCTTGCACTTTCGCAAAGAACAGCAGTAAATACCAACACTATTGGCATTTCCAATGCTTGTTTGTTCTTCTATTAAAGTTCATCGTCTTACTGAGGCTTGAATTAAATGTGTGCTGCATGCTAGTCGTTTTGTAATTGCTTCCAGTTTTGTAGCCCTTTACTTAAGTCTGTACAGTGAATTGGCAAAATCATTTTAAAAAACTCTTGTTACGGGGCCATATTACAGAAACTTTGCACCAGTGCAATAAAGTGCAAAGAACGTGCACTTTCACTGCATTTTTGTATTAGAGCAAAGTCTGTCCTAGTGCTAACACCATTGCGTATTAGCACTACGGCAGACATTGCCCTGCAGCAAAAATGCATTGAAAGTGCATGTGTGTGCACAAGGGCAATTTTTGACATAGTGCTTATATCATGCAAAACTCCACTTGTCATGGTGCAAAGGTTTTTTTTTTTATTTTGATACATTTTTATTGAACTTTAGAGAATGAACCACAGAACATTGGGATGTTTGGCTATGATAAAAAGAACAGTGTGTTATACATTGAGGCGAGATTTGGAACAATATATTAAAACCTTGATAGGCAGTCATTGATAAATGGATACAACATAGGTGAATTAAATAATCAAAGTCAAACATGTGGAGAGTAAACTAATCAATCACTGTTATGTGATTCGCATAGGAGTGGATATACAATTGGGTTTTGGACAAACTGGGGAACGAACAAGAGCCAGACACAATACACAAGGAAAAGGGGGTATTGAGGATGGATACAGTTAACTAGTTTGCTCATATACCATTGAGGATCTTGCAGAACATATAATTATTGATATAGAATTAATGTATTACAAACGTGAGAGAAACTTCATGAACCATGTGCAGACATATTATGATGGTCTAAGTAATTAATAAAGGGAGCCCATTTCAAATTGTGTTCGGGGACAGTATCAAGATACATAGCCATACAGTGCTCAATTCTATGTGTGTGGCAGATATTGTTCCACCAGTCTTTAGCAGATATGTCTTGAAAGCTTTTCCAATTGGCAGTAATTAGCTTGATGGCAATAGTGATAAAGAGGTCATATAGGATATACGAGGGGAGGGAATCATCCACATTGATGGCGATGCTTCCCCGAAACACATTTGCAAGGGATAGAGGAACATGTATATTGAAGATTGCTGTTAGGCATATTCAGATTTCAAATGGGCATTCATAAAACACATGCTTGTAAGATCCAGGGGTATTCCCACTTGTCCAAAAGTTGCCATCTGATTGAATTTGAGCTTTTGTTCATTTTACAGGGGTGATGAAGCCCTGTGCATGCAGAGGAAGAGGTTTTGAGTGATGCTGGCGGAGGTTGAAACATGCCTGATCCGAATCCACAGCTGAGACCAAGTATGATCATCGAAAAGAAGACCACAATCTGTCTCCCAGTGGGATTGTATGAGCCACTTGATGGTAGGAGAGTCAGCTGTGGTCAACAGTTTATAACGGTTGGCAGCTCGGATATCAGGGGTCGTGGCTATTAGTTGTAGCTTTGTGGTGTCTGATGAGAGCATTGTTGTTGTGAGCTTGAAGACCATCCAGACAGGCCTTGACCAGTTTGTTCTAAAAGGTAAGTCAGATAGATGTAGAGAGTAGAGAGAATTCATTTTTGAGATCATGGAATTAATTTATGGTGTCATTTCGCACAATTTGATGGATAAACCTAATACCCTTGGTGAGCCATGGTCTCCGATATAATACTATGTTATTAATCATAATAGATTTGTTATGCCATAAATACGGGGATAGTTCCTGGGACGGGGAATCGATAGACGAGCAGAGGAGTGCTCTTTGGGCAGATCTGGAAGCTTGGATTGGGTCTTAGAGAGTAGTGGAAAAGTAGTCGAAAAGCGATTAGAGAGATATAACATGTCAGCGATATTATGAGAGGAAACAAACAGTTTTTCTATTATGCACCAGGAGGGGGGTCATGTAAATCAGAAGGGGTAAACCAACATCAGTGTTGCATGAGTATGAAGGCGTAGTGATATAGTTTGAAATACGGAAATCTGATACCACCTCTTTCATACAGGGTTTTGAGTTTGTCGAGTGCAAATCTTTAGCCGTTGCCTTTTCCCCACTGGAAGGTGAGCAAAATTGTGTAGATGGTTTTGAAAAATGTAGTTAGGAGAGGTACAGGAAACATTTGTAAATAGTATAGCACAATAGGGGAAAACATCATCTTAATAGTGTGCAGGCAACCCCACCAGGATAAATAAGCAGGGGTCCAGCTGGAGGATAAGTCTTTAAGCCTGTTGAGTAAGGTATCTAGTTTTATTTTGATAGTGCTG
Organism: Ambystoma mexicanum; assembly: GCF_040938575.1. Lineage (NCBI taxonomy): Eukaryota > Metazoa > Chordata > Amphibia > Caudata > Ambystomatidae > Ambystoma > Ambystoma mexicanum. The sequence goes on from NC_090931.1 coordinate 695,344,503, forward strand.
CTAAACGAGGAGGTATATCGTAAGCCTAAATATTTGAAGGAGTTATCGCACCAGTTGAAGCCAACAACATCTAATTCATGTTTGAGGCAGAACGGATTGTGGGGTATTAGCTCTGATTTGTCTCTATTGAGCTTATATGCGTATACAGATGAAAAATCTTGTAATCTGGCCAGAAAATAGGGGAGGCGTTGTTTAGGATTTTTCATAAGCATAAGAATATCGTTCGCATAGGCGGCAATCTTGGTTTCATGCATGCTGGATGCAATCCAAGGAATATTCTTATCAGATAGGATGAGTTCTAAAAGAGGTTCAAGGGTTAGTACATATAGAATGGGGATAGAGGATCCCTGCCTAGTTCCTCTTTGTATAGAAAAAAGGATGAGGACTGACCATTGATACATATAGAGGATATGGGATCAGAGTACAGAAGTTTAACAAGGGATACAAAGCCCTCACTACAGCCATGTCACCACAGAGCATGGAACATATAGTGCCAATTGACTCGATCAAAGGCTTTTTCGGCGTCTAAGGCAATGGCGGCATAGCCCGATTTATCTTTTTTGTCTTGTGAAATAATTACTTAGAATATAATCAACTTCTGGGAATCTGACAATCTGGTTTCAGGCCTCAACACGGCACTGAAATGGCACTGATTGATCTCAAAACCCAGATCGATGAACTAAAGGACAAGAGGAAAACAGCCCTATTACTACTCCTTGACCTTTCGGCCGCCTTCGATCTGGTAGACAATAAAGTTCTTTGCAATCACCTGGACTCAGGAGCCCACTTCACTCAAAATGCAATTGTATGGGTCAAATCGTCCTTGAGCAACAGGACAATGGGAGTCTTCTCACCATCTGCGGCAGCTGATCCTATTCCCATTACATGTGGTGTGCCGCAGGGCTCTTGCGTTTCGCCCACAATGTATAAAACATTTACTAAGCACATATTTGATGATCTGGATAGTCCTGGTGTCACCTACACCAATTATGCAGATGATACCAAGATTCTCATACCACTTACTGGGGATTATGACAAGGATATGGCCTTAGTAAATAAAATATACCTCATTATCCAAGCATGGATGGCTGCCCACAGATTATGCTTGAATGATGACAAAATGGAAATCCTCATTTTAGGAACAGCTAACAACCTTAATTAACTTGGACCAAATTATGCCTCATTTAATATCGATGACAACATTATCAAAGTTGCCAAAGAGGTAAAAACTCTCATTATTTACTGGGACTCTGCCCTCACCTTTGCTAAATAGGTCAATGCTATGGCCTCGGCCTCGGCATACACCTGTAAACTGATCAGAGCCGGCAAACCTTTTCTATCCAAAGATAGCTGCACCACTCTGGCCAGAGCCCTAATTCTATCCAAGCTGGACTATTGTAACTCACTGTACCTGGTTGCCAGTAAACACACCATCAATACGAACCACATTTTCCAGAACAATGCCCTGAGAACGGCACAGGGCATTGCTAGAAGAGAACATATTTCTAAAGCAAGGAGGCAAAACAACTGGCTGTCTATCAACAACAAAATCTGGCTTAAAACTGCCTCTTTGACTCACAAATGCCTCAACAATGCAGCCACCTGCTCATGGAGAGAATGAACAGAAGAACTACCAGTCGACCCACCAAGTCTACTATCTCAGATTGCCTAGTAGTGCCAAGGTTTAAACTCACAAAAGCTGGGGGGATTAGCTTCCCAGTCAAAGCAGTGCAGTTATGGAACTCCCTCCCCACCTCACTTAGGGCGGATCAAACCTTTCCTAACTTCAGAAGCAAAAGCATTCAATGGCTCAGAGATAACAAGCACTAACATTTCCCACTTATTGTCTGTCACATGCATGTGCTATTACACTTTCTACAGCTCTGACTGTATTATTTCCCTGCAAACATTTGATTATGCCAGTCTCTAAAACTGTAAAAATTGTACTCACCTGCACTCATCCTGAGTGTAATTGTAATGAAATGCAAAATTGACTCTTTGACCTTACCTTGTATGTATTTAGTGTTATTGGAGAGTTGGGTTGAGCCGATACACCCAACGCGTAGAGGTGGTGGTCAAGGTGCCCCTTGGGGCTGTGTAGGGGACCAAGCTTTCCTCTGCCTTGGAGCTCTTAGTCTTACAATCTATAGCAGAAGACTTTGGAATACACTATGGGCCCAGTTCATGGAATGAATGGGCCCATTGTGTGGAAAATCAGGACTTTGCGTGCCATTCCATCCGACAATTCATGGAATCAACCGTGCAGGACCTTTCCGGGAGTTGCGTGGAGTTCATGCTGGGCTGGCACGTCTCTGCAAGTGTCCTTGCACGAGGCACCATGCAGAGTGTGGGTGTGGCTTGAACAGAGGGAAGGAAAGGGGGCGGAACTCGTAAAATAGGGACGAACAAGGGAAAATGTGGGTCTTAAGAGGGACGGCCTGCAGGCAGTCCATCGCATGGCCACTATTGCTTGGAACGATACATATCAATAGATGCGACTGCACAACCTCCCGGCAGGGAACTGCCCACCCAAAGCCCTCATACTATTCGGCACCCGAAGGCAGGTGTACAGACACTTGTGCATAGGATTCACCACGCAGAGTAAGATTGGGTGTCAGATTTAGGGATGTGTGTATGCAGCCAATGTTCCTATCGTACTCAGGGGTGCTCCTACGCAGTGTAGCGGGTGCAGGGACAGTTTGGGGGGGGGGGGGTTTGCACGCAGATTTTCATAGTTCTATCTGAGTTACTATTAATTGTACTTATGTTGTCAAGATGTAGGCCTGCTTGCAGGGGACCCCACGCACTGTTTTGAGGGTGCATGTATTCATGCCTGGGAGCACGCAAAGTTAGCTATCTCGGGCTACTTTTGCTTTCAGTTAGGGGCATGTCGGGGGTGTTCCGGCCGTGACTTGCATATACGGTTACTTTGTGGAAACAATTCCATGAATATGCGCAGTTCGCAGAAAAGCTTTTGTGCACAGGCTCGCGCAGAGGCATTTTCGATGCGCGGGCTTTGCAGGATTTCTGCTCACTTTTCTATGAATCAAGCCTTGTATTGTGAACTCAATCACAGTGAATCCTTCTTGTCCAAAGACAAATCAACTAAGGACAGGTATTCTTGCCCTTATAAAGGCAGAATTATACAGTGGATTGGACCAAAACAAGCCTGTTGTCACATCTTCAATCCAGGCTGCTGCAACAAGTGTCCTTTACCTTTTGACATCATAAATAGAGTGCTTTGTCTGCAGGAAGTGGAAGGGCAAGAGTTGTAACAGAAACCGAGATGTGTAACCCCACTCCTGGCCTACACTCACATCTGGGCTTCTCTAACTTCACCCCATTCCCATGTCTGCTGACTTCACAAGGACTCCAATGATCTTGCACCCTGGTGTGAGGGCGGCTTTGTTATATGATGACTGCCGTTGAAGCACTGTTTCCCAGTGGTCCTCCCCACGAGGTTTCCTGTGCCCTTGGAGGAAGGTGTTGGTCTTTCTCAGGTGCATCAAAGAGGCAGCTTCCTGTGCATTATCTCACATGGCTATTGTGGAGACCCCCACCCCAGACAGCTAATACACATCAGACATGTCCCACCCCTTAGGGGATAAGGTAAGCATGATCCCACTGGGGTTGTTTCACCCCTGAGGGGCAAGGAACCAGGAGAAAGGGATTCTGTTAATCCTCCTTCATGTGAAAAGTCCCACATGTGTGTTGGTTTTATGGGGATTGACACATACAATTGCACTTATGACCCTTTATAAATGGATGGTGTGGTTTCTGACCCTCTTATCAGGGCCTGTTATGAGAAACACTGGATCCATTCAGCTTGGGACATAAAGACACCACAGCAGCAACATCAAAGAGGAAGGAGCAGAATGAAGAGGAAGCCATGGGGAGCGAGACACAAGAGGGGCAGAGAGGTCAGAGGAGTATGGGCCACATTTGGCCTGGGGGGCAAGTTCACATTTCTGACCCGTAGTGCAATGGCCCGAGCCCACAGTGCAGTGGCCACAACTTTCAGAACAAGTAAACTCAATACCATACTCTCCCACACCCACACATTCTCAAGTATATACAATAGACATTATTGACATTACTTTCCATTTATGAAACATATTTTTCTGTTACGTTTGTGGTTTCTAAGAGACCCAGACCCCTGAAAATTCTCCCACTTACTAGATAGCAGTAACATTATTTCACCTGGATAATATAATTGGTGAAATGGGAAAGCTGGGATTTGAGCCCTGTTTTCATTGTTTTGTGGCTTGTAATCGACAGCAGGCTAACTCTCCTCTCATCTCAACTCATTTTTAGTTTTAGAACAGTGTAAAGAAGTGGCAAAGTTAGAGAATTCATTGTTAGAGCAGAGGGGGTCTGGGCCTGCTCTCAGGGTAAAAAATGAGCTAGCATGGCAAAAGACCCGTACCTGGCTTCCTGCCTCCCCAGCGCAAAATAGAAACCCCTTACCTTTGCCATGTGCACCCAGCACAATATAAGATCCTCACTTGTCATCCTGCCTCCTCCTGCCTCCTCACCAGTATGCTTGACATAAACTGTTAAAATTATAATTATTTATGGAGTATAACCCATATGAGTGAGGCTTTCTTTATAAATAGTTAAGGCTAATAAGGCACAGTGATGAAATGTGATTTGTTCTGGATCACACAATGTATGAAGTGTGGAAGATGGCGATTTGAGCCCTGTCTTCCTGGTGTTACAGCTCTCAATTCAGAAAGCAGGGGCGATTTCATCTTCTCCTATTCAATATTCAACATTAGAATGCTTTCTACAAAGTTGTTATTCCATGGCTAAACTAGTATACTGTTCAATAAATCTGGTTTTCAAAGCACCAATGTAGCTACAAGATGGAAGCCTATTCATTGTCTGTATCCTGAGGCAAATATATCTGAGTTGTGAAGCCTCGAGGTGGATGTAGTTTGTCTACCCTTGAATGGTAGTTTGGTTAGATGGGTGACTGAATAGGACACATTGTGTGATTGAACAATTTCTGAGGCAAATATATCTGAGAAACAGACTAAGATTATATTTATAATGAAAATGTACTATAATTATAATCTTAGTCTGTACAATTGTGTGTACTGTAGGTAAAGATATGGGTAAAGACCATCTTTTTTGTTAACGGGGGGGCCAGACTCGTGAGGGACTGATCAATCTGAACAAAACACAGTTTAGTACAGGCTACCCCACCCTTTGACACAATTAGGTATAGGTAGTGAACAGCAGCGTGACTGAAGTATTTATCACTCTGTCATTCCAAAACAGGTAATGGTCTAGATCTGGTAAAACACAGGTTTATTCATAATTTAACTAAACCAGCAAATTTGAATTAAAAACAACATAGACTGGTCTTGTATTGGTGTCCCCAACTCATTGGCTGTGTTGATTTCAATGGCACTGCTTTGTTGTAGGAGCCAAGGACAGTACCACAGCGATTCTACCCACCTTGATTATCGACGAGGGAGTGCCCCGGGTACCTCCGACACACAATGCAGGATTCTTCAGCCTGGTTTCCTGGTCTTACGCTTTCTATTCTCGGGGTTTTGTGAAATGAATGGCTCCTTGTCGAAAGGTTCAAGGGCACTTCCCCCCCTTGCGACCCCCCTTCTGTTTTGCTGTCTTTCTCCTCGTGTTAAACTGCCATCTTGGAACTGATGTTTCCTCATGTGCTTTGCCTCACTCGAAGTGTGCTCTTGTGCCCCGTATTTTGTCCATGTGGCAAAGTGTAATGGAAGTCAGGTGTGTGTGATGGTCAGTAAATGCCTGATCCTGCCTAACCATTGTATTGGGAAATGTCAGGTATATGGCTCAGGTGTTAGTCTGTTTTCTCTCATAGCAGGCTGTCCGTGAGAAAGTGTTTGTGTTGTGAAGGGGGCGGGGGGTTGAGTTACTAAGTATCCTACCTGGTAGGATGGGGTAAAGGTGTTACAGGGAAGGGGATACCGTGTCTCGTCATCCGGTGTCCCACTCCCACTCCCCGAAGACCCCTCACCCAGGTGATCCTCCTGCACTGGTCCACCCCCAGGAACTGTATCCAAAAGTGATGACTGTGTCCTGGCCACCTGGATGACAGATCCCTGGGGACTAGCAGCTGGAAAACCTCTGATGCTAGACCAAATTGTATCATTCTATGCTGATATGCCACAGGTCACAAACAAAGTAAAACATCAACTAATGATGAAACACCAACTGGTGATATGAAAATAATAATTCCAGAGTTAAAACCATCTAGCTTTCCCCAGGGTGGGCAACATGTCATTCAAAATGTGGATTGGATAACAGGCCACTCATATGGCTTTTGTATTTCTATTTTTATTGGGGCTTTACATAGTGCAAACCAGCTATTGTGCAATGAAGTGCTATTCATGTAATTGAGGTTAATACATGCGTTACAGAGGGGGGTTACAATATGTGGCATGGGAGGTTCCAGCACAGGGAGGATGCAGGAATTAAAGTAGCCTACATAGCACTTAGGTATTGATTGGAGAGCAAGGACTTGAGTTCCTTACTGAACTGCAAGTGTGTTGGCATGATCCAGGTGGCCACCAGGATGGTATTCCGGTGGGCAGAGGAGTAGCAAGAGAAATCCTGTTCCCTGTGTGTTTCCTTGTGCACCAGTTTAATTTCAAGCCTAGTGATTTCCAGGCTGCTGGAGGAGCGTGACCCACCTGAGCCACGTAGTTGTGCATCTAGATAGGCATGTGTGCAGGTGGTGGTTGCCTTGTAGGTAATGCAGACTGTGTTAAAGAGTATTGTACCTGGGGTGAGATGACATTGCAGGATGGGATAAAGGTGGAAATGTAGTTACATTTCTTGTTTGACATTATGATTCATGCCGTAACGGGTCAGATGACTCAAATGGAGGCAGGTGCATTTTCAGAACACCAGTAAGGAGACGTTTCACCCATTGATGTGGAAGATTACATAGGCCTGGACCGGAAGGAGATGTTTTATTTTCTATCACTGAGTTAGCTGTTACCATCGGGTTTGGGCCTTTTGATAAGTTGTCAACATTACAGAGTTCTGTCTAGAGAGCACCTGAGCGATTTGGCAGTCGGAGCATGAGTTGTGAAGCCTCAAGGTGTATGTGGTTTGGCTACCCTTGAATGGTAGTTTGGTTAGATGGGTGACTGAATACGACACATTGTGGGATTGAACTCCAGGTGTATACTTTTCATGCTGATTTGGATATAGTCGAGACTATTTCTGAGGCACAAGATGTCCTGACTACCACTAACCTTTAGGTATGATTCAGTATCGTCCATGTATTTGATCAAGTTCCTCTTTCGGTTTCAGAATACTTGTATGGTGTAATCTTTTCAGCTGGCATAGATCTTTCAGGAAAACGTTAGAAGCCCAATGGGTTCCTCATTAGGGAACACCTTTCTAACCCCTACTGGCTGCGCCTGTTTCTAGACCCCCGGCGATTCAGCCCAGTTTCTCCCTGGTGGCACCTTCCTAGCAGTCTATCATCATTCTATCATTCTTTGACATGTATATCTTCCTTGCCACGATTCTTGCCCTGAAGTCAAACTCTCTCTCAAAATGCCCCAGTATCTCAATTGCTATACTGCTGGGGGCGGTCAACTTCAGATTGTTCATTTTCCATATATATTTATCCTTGTGCACATAATGGGATATTGGTGTACTGTAGATAGAGGCATTGCTAGGGGGGGGCTAAAGGGGCTATAGCCTCAGTTCTTTTTTTGTAGCCCTGGATAGATGCTCGGGCGGTACAACCAAAAGGCTAGCTAGCCCCGAGTCCCGACAGTCCTGACATTAGCGTAGCCCTGGATCTTTTCCAGACCTAGCAACTCACCTGACTGTAGCCCGAATGAACCAGCTCTGTAGTCCATTCTCCAGCAATCATTATTTCTGCCAAAGTGACCCCGTAATCCACTCCCTCAACTTGTAATATCACTTGACTGCACGCTTTTGTACCCCCCTGATCCCCCATTACTGCTGAAAGGCTTCTTTATCTCCTCTTAATCAATGGCCCTTGACTTGCATACATTGGAAAAGTGTCCTTCTCGTTTTACACCTCCTACATTCACTCCAGAGGACTGGGCACTCCTTGAAAGACACAGTGTGAAGAGAATAATCACATGGGGAGGATGCAATTTTCCCCTTGACTTTAGGACTGCCCACGGGGAGAATGACCTCTCCAGCTTCAGAACTGCTGCTGTTCCTGTTCACGTCAGGTACATATTTGGCTGTGAGTTGCACACCCATGGCAACAGTGCCTGTTTCAGTGTGGGATTTCCGGCATGCCACAGTCTTTCTGGGATCTGCTTGTCCAACATCGATTGCCATTATTATCTCATGCTTGATGTAGTCTTCTTCATGTTCAGCTGAGCTTCATTTCGCACACAATGCACTAAGACCAGCCACAGAGCTTTCCGCTGGTTCATTGTTCCCATGAGTCTGTGGGAAACATGTGTAGCACTCAAGCAGTACATTTGTCTTTTGGCCTGATCAAGCGTGTTCTTGCCCCCCTTGCAGTGCCAGCTGTCTGCCTCCAACATTAGTAAGTGATTGGGGTTCATGTAGAGGCAATCGTTAGGAGCACTGACTATCAACTAAATGTCCTAAGGCAAGTAGCCCCGCTAATTACCAAGGAAAATCGGATTAAATTGGTTAGAGCAATAATACTCCCACGACAAGACTATTGTAATGACCTACTCAGTGGAGCCAAAAAGGAAAATATAAAAAAAAAACTGCAGAAAGTTAAAACCGCAGCTGTCCGGGTAGTTCATCAATTGGGCTGAAACGAACATACCTCCGCTGCATGAAAAGAGTTGCATTGGTTTCCCGTCTCTGCACGAATAGACTTTAAAGTTCTGATAGATTGTCATAAATGTATCTATGGTCTGGCTCCTCAGTACCTTTAAGAAAAGGTAAGTACCCACAAACCATACAGAAATCTCAGATCAGCCCAGGCCTCTTACCTCAAAGTTGATCGAACAAAAAAAGCAAGAGGAAATGGCCGGGCATTTCCATATCAGGCAGCAAAGACTTGGAACATTTTGCTAGAGAGCCCCCGCAAGGAGGAAGATCTCTTGGCATTTAGAAAACTGCTAAGAATCAGAATGTTTGAATGAAATCTTTATCACATTGCATACTACTGTGTGTTCTTTATCTGTACAGCACCTGGATGCTCACAGGCTTTAGCGCTAAATAAATGAAATAACATAACATAACATAACATAATATTGCATGCTCACATCCCTGTCCTTGCTAAACCGGTCATCAAAATTGCATATTTTCACTCCGCTGGAACCTTTGCTGTACCTCTGATCCTCACAAACAGTTCACACCTCTCCTTCCAGTCCTCCCAGGGCAGAGGCAGTTCACCTGGAAAGGGCAAGAGGCATGATGGTGGCACAACATTTTTCATTTTGTCACATGATCACACTGCTCCAATCCCAAATCGTCCAAAGAACATTGGAACCCCTGGAAACATTATTATTTCCCTTGTTTGTGAGTGTACCTTACATTTAGCAACACCACTCTATTTCCTGGAAGACCACTTTTCGAGTTTGCATCATGCTTGGTCCATTCCAACCCTCACTTCCTGTTAAGGTTGTATGCACTCCATTTTACTAGAAGATTTCAAAACAGGCTTTAGATTACGGTGCCGTAACGTCACCAAGCAACCCTGTTGGATAATCAATATCTCCCACCCACACTCACTGATGTCCCACTGCACCTGCTTGATGTGACGTTCGTGTAGCTAAGGACCCCACGGGGCACCTCAATAGGAGATGTTGAGAACCGCTGCTCCCACCTGCCACACCACCTCTACTACTCACTGGGGGAAGAGGTAACGAATGCCATCTCCTACCAATTCCCCAGACACTACATAACCAGTTGCCATACCCTCTGCATCAGTAGCACCAATGCAGCAGTGCATTCCGCCTAACTCCTGCCACTTCACCTTCCCAGTCAGGTAGGCTTAAGATTGATACATGCCGAACAGCACCAATCAACCGCAATGGTGCTGTTGAGTGCTTGAACTCTTGCATTTGTTGCTGTTGTTGGGTTTGTAAAGAACATGCTATGAGGTAATTATTTATTGGTAAAGCACTCCACGAATGTGTAACAACCAGTCAAGTGCGATCCGACCACCAACTGTCAAACCTTGAATTCCTCTGCATTCGACACTGACATACTGTAGTATTCCATGACATCACAGCTTTGTCACCTAAGGTTCCATACCAGTTGCTTAGCACAGATCATAACACAATGCCCCAATATATTGCTTGACAAGAGATGGAATGATACTAAAATATGGCAGCCAATGCTTCTTTAAGAACATTGGGTTGAAAGCACTGGCAGCCATATTCCACACCTGGTTGGTATATTTCCAAAATTGCAGATATGCAAATATCCAATATTTGGATATCCTGATATCCAAATAGCAGATATCCAAAATCTATTTGGATATCTAGATATCCAAATAGCAGATATCCAAAATCTCTCCAAATTACTCTTTGAAGATGCCCTGAGCCTTTATTTGACATGGGGTGCTATATATTGGCGACCTACTGAATAATGGTGCACTAAGAACATTTCAGGATTTTAACTATCCCATTTGAGGGACTTTGTCATATTTTCAATATTTAGGAATTAGGCGCTTTTTGGTATCCATTATTACAAGAATGCTAACATCAATACAAATGGGAGGGTTAATGGACTTACACACTGGACAAAGGCAGCAAGAACTTGGTATCTGCTATTCTTGAGGAAAGACCAAGGCGGAGCAGTCACAGCATTGGAGAAATTGAAGGAATATGTTGTAAGAAGAAAGGCTTGGCTGTATTCAAATGTAGCATGAAGCTGTCCGTTCTGTTAACCACATGAAGCATCATTTCTCTCTCATGCGTCAACTCTACTAGACCTAAGATTTCAAAGGCCTTTAAGAATGGGGATGGGTGTGGGTAATCCTAGCTGACAAACACAGTTAAGGTATGAGCTAAATAAAATACCTTATTGCGAGTATGTAGAACTGGAGAAAAAACGCTTAAGTGAAGATAGTAAGTCGATTGTTTTCTATTATTCATAATCAAGTTATTGGTGGGCCAGTACTGGCTGGGTCCTCTGGCTCTCAGTTAACAACAGGACGGTGGAACGTGCCATTGCAAGTGGACAAGATTTTAAATCTAAACAGTGTTTTGTTTTTTGGGATAAGGTACATTTTTTAGTTAGATGACTGTGTTGGTAGCCTTGGGAGAAGGTTGCACGGCGTATGCATTACACGAATAGCAGCATGGCAATCCTGATGGGCTGAATCCTGATTAGGTGCTGGTAGACTATCAGATCAATATCAGATCAAAATTAAAAAACAATATCCCAAAAGTCATCTTTTACTTTTGTTTTTAATTCAAGTCGGACCACAAGGAGTTTGAAATCGCTACACTACCTGCAGTTGCCGCTACTCCCCAGCAGGCATACACACATAAAACAAAATGCAGCAGCACCCCTCCTCCCACCTCACTCAACAGTCGCCTAAGATAAATCACTGATCATAGAGCACACATCAAACAATCCCCTACCAGGAGTGGGCACGCTGAAGCGCTCTGACTGTTGCCTGCTTTACGCGTTCAAGGAGTGACTTAGTTCAACGGATGACTGAATGCGTTATTCCAGTGCAAGGGGAGACATACCTCATTCACTCTATTTCCAACAAGCAACTGCAATGCATGTGTTAGGGAGCCAGTGTACCTTCTGACTGGGACTCTACATGGTTAGAGACTCACCTGCCATAAATCATGGTCTGACTTATGTAGGCACCAACTCATGTAAATAACAGAGTACTGGACCTTAAATAGCACTGATGCCAGGTCACAGCCCAGCTAATAAATCAATGAAAAACATGGGTATAGCCCCTCCAATGCCACACAATCTCCAATCGCAGACCCCCTGGTGACCACAGTCAACATGCCCCACTTACACCTTCTCTCCTGACTTTCCTTCTAGTGCAGTCGGGCACATTTCTAGTAACTCACAACTCTATCCTAGTTCTTGTGAAAGCAACAAGGGGTTCCTTGATCCTCCAAGAGCTAAAGGAAAGGTAACTTTGTTGCGCCTACATTTTGGGATGACCTCTATCCTGATTTGGGCTTATCGAGCTTGGGGGAGCTGAGGCTCGGCTCTGAGCCTGCAGCAGTTATACTCCCGAATCTCTTCTCCAGACCCTTTTTGGGTTCTTGCTCACCTGCCAGTCTCACAGACTCATTCTTTCATTATGCCATTCACTCCAGTCAACACTGTCTCTGGGGCCTTTGGTTTGCTGCCTGTACATGACAGCCAGTCTCCTCCACTTCCTCTGTCCTTTATGAACCTATCTGCCTTTGACCTGCTGTCCTCCTTCTGCTGTTTCAGTGTGTTTTCCACTTGCTCAGCAGAGTCCGCAGTGGTGGACTAGCCTACAGGGAACTCTGGAGATTTCCTGGTGAGACTCTACCCCACGGGCCTCTTTTGTGTGGCTACCCTGGTGTTCTGCAACTCTTACCGTCTCTACCAATCACCAAACCCCTTTTCCGTCCATCTCTTCTCATTCCCCAAATGCCTTGTAAGCAAAAATTATTTATACATTTTCCAGCAAATGTTTTCTCAATCCTAACAACTGTTTTATATCTTTCCTTGTAATGTTTAATTACTTTTCGACGCTTTCCCAGGGACAAATGTGCTTTAAAATTCAATGGGCCTCATCAGGGGTTGGGTGGAGCAGTAAAAATTCAATGTTAAAGCTATTACCGATCCGCCCAATCCCGAGTTTGGGGCGAATCTCAGAGCATTCACCTCCACCTTTGAGCTTTAGGTGAATTCTCTGACTTCCTGCCCATTTTCAGTGCAATTACCATTGCGCAATTACCATTGCGCAATTACGGCTACAGTAATTGCACTGAAAATGCCCCATTGTGTCCCTTGGACTCAAGAAAAATGGAGATCTACCAAAGTACTGCAACTTGTGATCTAGCGCCAATAGCACCGGTCCAAGTTGCGCTAACGCTAATTGCATTGGCCAGTATTCCTCGTGATGAGCCCCAATATGTGGATCCCTTTTTCAAAAACTTTCTTGGACAGTGAACCCCCAAAGCCCTGCTTAGTTTGGTTTGTCTTTCTCGCTCAGTGTAATTTGATGCCACTTTGAAAAACATTTCCAGGGCCACATTTTGTTCCTGGTTGACCACTAAGAGTCAGCCATCTCTTTTCTCAGCTGTATCAACCTCTATCTGCAGCAGCAAAGAAAATCTTCCAATGCCTGTAGACATCGCCTCACTTGCAGCAAAAATAAAAACAGCAGCCAAATTCACAAAGGCCTTCTGAATGAGTGCATCTTAGACGCCCTTTTATCCCGTTTGCAGATTTGAGCAAACAAGGGGGGCATTTCTGCACATTCAAAAGCGCATCCACTTTTAAATGCAAAGAAATGTGGGTCTTCTTACTGCGCCTGGTCCGAGCCGGCACTGGTAGAAGGCAGGGACGCATTTCACCAAAATGACAGGGGTAGCGGACGTGACATCACATGACCTTTGACCTCTGATGACATCACAGGAAGTGATGTTATTTGACTCCCCACCACGAAGTGACATCACGGAAAGTGATGTAACACGACCTTTCACCCATTGACAAAACAGGAAGAAACATCACATATTGTTCCTAAGTACACTATGAAAAATATGGTTGCGATATCACTAAAGTGTTATATACATTTCATACAAGAATGGATCACCATATTTATCATTAATATCAGTGTGTATAGGACCATATTACCAAATTACTGTGAATGCAAGCAGACATCCAAGGCCAGATGATAATGATATGTTATTATATAGCACTTACGCTTAAGCGCTTTATATAGATCAAATATACATACAATATCACCCAAACTGTGTTGGTGCTCATTTGTCAACCCCTGAAGGGTGAAATGCTGAGTTGAGGTGTTTAAGAACAGGCTAAATCAGTGACTCGCCCCCTGAAGTGTGCCTGGAAATAAACCTTTAATGAGTCTAGCAATTATTGGATAGAATTCCAGAAAGACACATTATCTGTTATTCCTATTCTTCCTTATTTAGCGTCACTGCTCAAAGTGATACACTTGTGGAACCCCGTTTTTTTCAGAGGCCTGAACAAGAAAGTCAGCCACTCCAAAAATAAAGAGACACATGACACTGGCCACAGCGCAGGAAGTTACAATTAAAAAAAAAGTTTTTAAATGTTTTTTTTCTAAGGGTCACAAGGGAGACCACAGTACCCCTTCAGGGGTCGCAACTGCGACCCCTAGTGACCCCAAATGATGTCCCTGGTAGAAGGTGGAAATCATCGAAGCGTCACCTCTGACACTGTCATGATTTGTTTTTGAACTGAGACAGCCACGGTTTATACTTGCATTTCCATCCCCCAAATAGGAATGGAAATTCTTTATTTTCTCATCCATTTCATCCACACAGTCCCTTCAACACCAGTCTGTGAAACGTGCTCCCAGCAACCAATTGAAGTAGGGTCTCAGAAAGGATGGGATGTGAAGGGATGGGATGGTCTCAGAAGAGCTGGCGCATTGAGAGCATGGAGAAGGTTGCCAGTCTCTGGTGGGTGAAATAGTTGGATTCCTTTCTCTGCTTTCACTCCTTGACATAGGTACTATTTCATGGCACAAAACACATGCCAGGGCCCCTTTCTGACAAATGTGTTGTCTTATATATTATCCACGGCTGACTTGAGCCAGACCTAACAATACAGAGAAAGCAGCACAATTCAAACTAGATCATGTATGCAGGAAAAATAAACACAGTACATGACCTGGTTCGAAAATGATGCACCCTGGAGCAGGCACTAAAACTCTTGGAGAAAAACTACTGGCAAATTGCTCCTCGGACAAATGAACTAAGTAGCAACTCACCTCAGAGACATATCGCAAAAATCATTTCCCAGCAATTCATGTATCATCCTCCCAGCTTCCAATCAAAGCCTAATCAGTCTTTAGGACAGAGAAATTGGCTTACACATTCACCCACCACCTGCTAAATATACTTGCCATATCCAAAGACTCATGGACTGTGCATTAAGTGCACGGTTTCCATTCAAATGCTAAACTTAAAAAAAGCTGCAATCACTTAACAGTCCTTCTCCACACAGGTCCCTAAAATCGGGAACTGTGCCCCTTTCTGTCATGGTGTACATAGCTCCAAAAATTTCTTGGTTCAGTAAAGGACAAACAATACTCATTTTGCAAAAAGGTGCAGTCAATCTTTATTCTTATGGGGGTCAGTTATGTTATGTTATGTTATTTTGCATTTATATAGCGCCTTATATACCATTGGTATGGTCTGAAGGCGCTGGTAGGTTGAACGCCCTTGGGAACCAAAGTTTGGGTCAGTACAGAGAGTAGAGAGAGTTCAAAGGTGCGTGTGCGCACAAGGTATGTGTCCAGCTGGTGCGGAATTCGTGTGGTAGCTGCTTCTTAGCGGTAGGTGTGGTGGTTGAGAGATCAGGAGTATGTGTTCGCTCTGGCAGGATTTATCCAGACCGAGTGTGGCTGCGTTAGGCCTGAGGAGAAACGCCTGGCTGGGGGGTGTGAAGCCAGCAGTGTTTACTTAGAGTGATGGGGAGTGAGCGGGAGATGTTGATATGAGAACAGTTATACCGAATGGTGTCATAGTATCTCTGTGTTCTAGTTGACTGGTGGTGTAAAGAAGAGAGTAAGCGTGGGGTGTGGTATGATATATGCCCTTTCAAATGTTCCCTGCATTCCAAAGCATATTATGTACGTCACGCAATTCTATGCGATCAGGTCCGTTCTATGCAATTTTTATTCATTTCAGGCGTTCAAGATTGCCCTACACACTCCTGTCTGCTCGACACACTCAGGCACTCTATTCCGCCTTGCGTGCTCTAGCCTATCCCTCATTCTCCAGTGTGCCCCATGCATGCTCTCAGCATTGCATTTTATACCAAGGACCTATTTGCCAATGCAAGTGAACATGACATTCTTAAAATTGCAAGTTATAAACTTTAAACTTTTAAGATGGGATGCAAACATACTTTAAAAAAAGTAACCCACTCTAATTGTGTGTGACACGAATTCTAACGCAAAAAAAGTTATGTTTTCTGGAGTTTAAAGAGCCAAACGATGCATATTCTTCAGAAATCAGGCTAAATGCGCAGGAAACTGCCTTCTAATGAGCCTTTGACAAATTTAAAACTTAATGTGGTATATCTGTGAGGAGATCTTTATTTCTAAGTTGTAAAACTATTTCCAAAAGATTGCAGCTGCTTCAGTAAACCAAAATTCCTTTTCCATGGCGAAACCCATCAAATATCCTCATGCTCCTACACTTATTTGTCATCCGGTTACTACATGTCAGGCATTCGTTTAGTGTGTCGCTGATAACGTTTCTTCCATCACAGAAAATATTCCGTGCCTATTCCTAAGAAGCGAGCTCTCCTCAGTTCAAACCCATCTCTGGAGTGTTATTTGTATCAATATAACCTTCCTATTATTTGTTACTCTTTACAATTTAATGCACACAAAATATACTCATTTTCGAAAAATGGAGTGGCTAACCACAGGCGTAACAAAGTTACACCTACCTTATCGTCTCCATTCCTGCTCTGGGGGTTTAACTGTCAGGCTATATGCAGGCCTATGCAAAAAAGACGAGCATACTCGTCCTTGGCATTTAAGGGGTTAATTGCGTGAAACCAATGATTTCCTGCGGAAACTGTTTGCTTTTTGCAAAAAGCAGGCAGTGTCCATAGGAAATCATGTAAACGCTGCCTGCCATGCGCATGCGAGGAGTGTAAAAAGAAAAGTGTAAAGAGGCTTCAGACACCTCTTTACACTTCTCATTTGTACTCCGCAGTGCAAATGATGAAAAGTGCCCGTGCAGACATAAGCGGTCCCCTCGGGCAATAATGATTCTTTATTAAAATGAGCTCCATAGAAGTCCCTTCCTCTACCTTTCCTAAGTTATGAACGTTAATCGGCAGGGTAAAGCTGGAGACACACTAGCTGTTTGGGGTCCATTACCCGAGCTGACTTACCGAAGAAAAATAGGTAGGAAGGCAGTATGGATACAGTGCACACCAGAAAATGTATTGTTTCTTGACACAATAACATATCACAACTCATGACCTAATTCCGATGGACACAGATTCGTTGTTTTCATAACACTATTTTGAATGATTATTTCACAGTATAGCAATATGTTATCAATGAATACAGTAAAGTAAATATCAATCAATCAAATGTATACCATAAATAAATAAACAAAAACCATACGTTTTAAGGGAATAAGTAATTACTCTGTTACATAATGCATACTGCATGAGCAAATATATAGATCCATTGACATAAAACGCTGCTAGAGAACTTCAATTTCATGCTCCGGGACATCCACAATAGTTTTGAGTTAGATTAATCATAAGAGTCAAGGTATGTTTGACAGATTTCTTTGAAGATGGTGCTCTTTCATATTGCCAGATTAGTAACAATGGGCAGGGCAACCTAAGTGGACAATCCCTCTAAATACCCCTAAACCTTCAGATGTTACTTGGATTTCTGATCTCAATGTGGCCGGCACTGACATAACCTCTTTTCCAAGGGCCGTCATCCCCCTCAATATTAAATGATTTACTTTAATTGCAACATTACTATTAGACTATGTCATGGATGTTAGCCTGATTTTGTAACACAACGATGTTGCACTTCGCAAGTTGTGGTTTCTAAGTCCTACAGGTTGGGTTGAGGTGGTAGCAGGGTGGGAGGGAACAGTTTGGGTCTTGCAAAATGTGGGGGTTTGGTTTCTTTAATACTTGTGAATGTTTTCTTTTCTTTATTATCTATGTTCTGCAGTTATCTGTATATCTGTCTATTCTTATATATTTAGCGGCTGATTCACAGAAGCAGTTTATAATGGCTCAATCCCATTGAAAAACACTCTGTGAATCGGGCCCTTAGGATTTATTGGTATGCCTTCCGGGTTTTTCATGATATGGACAACAGTCTCTTTCAGAGGGTTTATTATATTTGCACACGAGTTCTGGGGATTATTAAATATCGAATTGTTTATTATTCCTGTGACAATGTTATATTCATTCCCTACATAAAAACTATAACAATTATTTCATTTAAAAAAAACTAAATAAATATGAACCTTTGGGATCCAGCCATTTGGTGTTTTATTTCTAAAGGGAAAATGACATCTTCCCGCCACCACTTAAGGGGCATCAGTTTACTCTCAATATGATACAACAAGACAATAGAAGAGTAACATAATTATGATTAAAAAATAAAAGCCAACTTTCATGCAAACTTTTGAAGGCCACTGTTTCTAGCTTGAACGCGTTTTCGAAGATCCAGATAACTGTTACAGATTGTTCATGATAGCTATCAGATGACCATTGGAGTCACCATCTTCTTCACTAACATCATCATCCTCCTTTAGACACAACGCAAGCGTTACGTACATGTCTACCCTTTTGTAATGTCACCCCACAGAAAAAGCCTGTGAATCTAGACCCAAGGCTGATAAGAGGGGAGTGGGGCCTTTTAAGTGTCTTCAGATTGATAATCCAGATCTTGACACAAATTGCCAACCTAACAGATATTTACAGACTGTGGCTGAATAGGACCCCAAGATTTCAGAGTTGGGTCACGGGACGAGAAGAGAGTTAGTCGAATTCATGGGGCTTTTAAATCCTCCACAGTTTGTACCATCTTGTCCATG
The DNA here is from genome assembly GCF_040938575.1 of Ambystoma mexicanum. Classification (NCBI taxonomy): domain Eukaryota; kingdom Metazoa; phylum Chordata; class Amphibia; order Caudata; family Ambystomatidae; genus Ambystoma; species Ambystoma mexicanum. The sequence goes on from NC_090931.1 coordinate 695,363,255, forward strand.
CAGTATTTTAGTCAATAAGCCTCTGCTGACATGACCACTCTAAGATGGTCTTCGGCTCTCAGGTTAATCTGGCTTGTTGTTCGGAGCAGATGTTTTTGGTTAGTGTGTGTTATATATATTCAATAAATAGTTAAAGATGTCAGATTGAATTTCTTCTGAAATTCAAAATAGCTGCCACCAATGGCACCAGATTTCAAGATCTTAAATTGAAACTAAGCAGAAACTAAAAACGTATTTGTTTGCGTAGGGCTCTGCCCGGATCTATACCTGTGTGGTTTGAGTCTGTGTTCTTTTTGTTTGCCTGCACACTGTTGTTGCTTGTGTAGAGATCCTGTGCTGGGCAGAGCACCCTTATGCCCTTGGGCCTTTCTGGTGCGCTTTATATACAAGTGATACTAAACTGTAGGAGCATCTTTCTTTGAATTGATACATTTTTCTAGAGGGTGATTCTGCAAATAGATTTTAGTGTGCTTTTCTACAGCTGCAACTCTATTGTTTCATAGCCTACAGTTTCTATGACTTCTATGGTCACCATATCCAGAAGCGTAATTGTGTCTGGGTACAGTGTTCCACAAAGGGAAAGCGGTCCCGCCTGGACAAAAAGTAGATTCTCTTCATTGATTGTCAGCATGCCGGATATCACAAAATACCACCGGGACAAGTAATATGAACCTATGTCATCAGAATACAAAAAAGGGACTTGTGAAGCCGGAATATTGTCCTTCATTAATAGAACACCGTCCAGCAAATGAAATAAAACAAGGTAAGTAGATTTTAAAAGGTCTTCTATTATCATTTTGCAAATTGGCTGATTGACATGAGCTGTCATTCCAGGCTTGAATGCATATGAAATTACTTGCCTCAAATTTGAATTGATTGCTTTTTACTATTGCAGCAAGTTGTCTTTGGAGAATGTGGGAAATTATATTGAAAGTCATTTTAAAAGTACATGATTGAACCTTATTGCAATTTGGCATTGCAGATAAAGGTCTTTTGAGAATGTGAACATTGATATTGGAACTCTTATTAAAAGTACATAATTGAACCTCGTGGACATTTGGCAGACATAGAATACCACCCCCACCCTCCCACTGACTTTTCCTTCTGTACCTGTGAACGGGTTCTACTCGAGAAACGCGCCAGTTTAACAAATGAACAATTAGAGATATGAAATGACAGAAATGAAGTGCTACTGCCTGACCCCTCACCTCTAACTCAATGCACATACTAGGATGGAACCATGGACATGACATTCTCCTTACATAGGCATATATTCTGAATGTCTTTAATGTTAATGATCATGTTAAGAGGTGCCGTCGACATGAGAACCATTAACCCCAGACCCAAGACCATTTGACCTAATCATTCGTGTACATTACCGGGCAAGCTGGAAGCAACACCTGTTTTGTCTTTACTGTTTTGTTGTATGTCGAGAATGACTATGCATATATAAAGCATGTAAGTTTTATGTGGGTTAACGGTTGTGTATTGCAAGAAAATAATGGGGTATTAGAGGTGTGTGACTATGTGGTGGCCCTTGACCCTCCTACGGTGTGTCACAGGGTTCACATAAAATCAGCTACCATATTGTACATTCATTCCACTTCAGGGAAAGTAGAAATGTGACATAGCCAAACAGAGGGTGATGCACAGCCAGGACTATCGTAGGAGCAGGGGGTCAACATCTAAATTCACCCACAGTGGGTGAGCCTTATGGCGTAATCCTTGACCCAAGTGATGTCATAGGAAGTGATGTAACAAGGAGGTAATCATAGGAAGTGACATCACAGCATCTTAAGCACTTCACCAAACCAAAGGAATGAAGGGATCTAGAATATCTGGTTGAACCCCCTCGTCGTGGTTACAACCCATAGCTTAATATGCTGCCTCTCAGTGATCAAAATACGCATGAGGTACTCCCTTTCAGTCTCCTTACCCTTTTAATCATTTCTGTAATCAGATTGATAAACAAGTAGCATTTCAAGAGCAACATTAGCAGTCCACACAATATGGGTACTTGTGTTCTAGCATCAATAGCAGCCACAAGGAATATACACCAGTCATAGTATAGATACAGGACACGGATCATATGAGAAAGGTGCATATAATGCAGAATAGACAGATGACTCACATCAGCTGCCTCACAGAATGCAAAGGTGGAAGCAAGGAAAAAAGCTACACACACCATAGCATAGATAGTGGATGAAGATTAGGAGCTACCAGGAAGGTGTCCATATTTAGACAGACTGAGATTAGAAGGACATGGTTTTCACGTAGTGTTGCCATTAAAGCGCAAATACACATGTGGCTCTGCTGGGAAATACATCAAGGCTCACTATTATTGTAGAAGAAGCCACACTATAGCCAGTGAAACATGAGCGAGGCTTATTGAAGATCATACCCTGAGACAGAAATCAGTATGAAGGGTTGACAGTTTTTAAGGGTTTCGGGACTGGTAATGTTGAAAGGTTAGGCAATACGAGATTAAATGAGATTCCCAGGATCACACATTGGTTAAGAGGTGAAACTTGGATTGGTGCCCACCCTGCGATTCCTGCACTTTACCACTTTCTTTTCCAGTTCATACCATGAACTGAAATAATCCCACTTCATAGAACTGACTTGGAAAGCACACACAACCCAACATGACCATTTTTAAAAACAAAACGTTATAGAAGCATATTATGCAAAATGGGAAAGATTCCAGCTTCACTGTCTCCATCATCCAGGGAAGTATAAGTACCGCCTGCTAACTGATGTGAGCTTAAAAGATTTCTCATGGGTTTCTCTTTTGTATTTTAAAGCTGTAAATATACCCAAAACACAGGCCTGTGGAACTGTTATTTAAAAATGTACAGAATAACCTTTGACTTATACAAAAAAGCAAACCGTTGTTGTGTCAATATACGCAGACCTTAAACTATGCTTACCAGGGGCCTACGTTATCTGGTATACTCTCTTCTGTCTAGAACCCCTTCCACTCAAATGGCATACTTAAAAAGAAAGAACAGGTAATGGGCTAAACAATGCTACCAGCATATGAGACAGCAAACCTTTTCAGAGAAGAGAGCACAGTAGAGTCAATGATATACAATGATTTGTCCAGGATCACTGGATCATCTGCTGACAAAGTCAGGATACATTCTTTCAACACTTTGGTTACACAGTCTTGAATTTCAATACCTAATCACCTCTCCAGATTAACACTCTATGCTCATCATTCGAGGTGGCTGCCGATGTTTTACAACTCCCCATCTGAGCAAAGCGATTCCTAAACCTTCACCATATTGATGCTGAGTTAGTTACGATACCAAGAACTATCTGGTGCAGGTACATTGGTGATAGTAGAACTTTTTCTGTTACAAAGCAAAGCACATATACATGCAGGTTTATCAACTTCGGGCATTGGAAAGGCTGAGTCGGTCTTGATGGAATTTGGTTTTATAATCTTGCATATGAACACAGATCTATGCAATGAGTTTGTAACTCAATGCACTGTCTTCTGAGCCATCACAGCATTCAAATGTACCAATATGCATTTCAACTTTGGCTATTGCACATGTTCCATATGATCCCCACAGAAAGATGCGAATGCTACAGGAGCTGTAAACCACAAAGAACACAGAAAGCATTACAGGAAGAATTCATGAGAGCAGAATGTTCTGGTCAACAACAGACAGGAAAAAGGATTGAGAGCCTCAGCGCAATGCCATGAAATAGCCTGATGTGTAGTATTTAGGTTTGGTGACCAATGGGAACTGACTTCTTTTGATCAGCCTGTATTCTGACATCCCCTCCAAAGTAGGGGCCCAGGGCAAGTGCCCCTTTTTTTGCCCTCCCATAAAGACATCTCTGTTTGTGGGTGACGCACTGTCAAGGCCTTGTCTTTTTACTGACACTCTGCATTTCCCTAAAATTAAGTGATGGATGCAAGGTGTTAAATTAATCATTAATTAAAGCCAAAATGAGGGGTAGACCCCGTGTTTTGGCTGCTTCACGCGCCACTTTTAGGTCCCAGGTGCAGGTGAGTGGTGCCCTTGGTGTCTAGTGCCCCCATTTCGGTGTGTTGTGCTGTTTTTTAGTTGTTTAGAAGCCCGCTTGCCCCCTGTCCCCTGTGTTTTCCCTCTCTCACCTAGCCCGTTTCCATGTGTTCTAGGCTTAATCCCACCTCCGGGACCCTCCTCCAGCTCTGATTGGCCAGAAGTTTCATCCAGCCACAATGAGGGGTAGGCCCTGTGTTTTGGCTGACTCACGCACCACTTTTAGTTCTTAGGCGCAGGTGAGTGGTGCCCTCGGTGCCTAATGCCCCCATTTTGGCATGCTGTTTTTTTAGCTGTTTAGAAGTCTGCCTGCCCCCTGTCCTTTCCCTCCCGACCCGTTTCCATGTGTTCGAGGCTTAATCCCGCCTCCAGGACCCTCCACCGGCTCTGATTGGCCGGAAGTTACATCCAGCCTCAACCAGGGGTAGACCCCGTATTTTGGCTGCCTCACGCTCCTCTTTTAGGTCCCAGACGCAGGTGAGTGGTGCCCTCTGTGCCTAGTTCCCCCATTTTGGTGTGCAGTGCTGTTTATCAGCTGTTTAGAAGCCTGCTTGCCCCCTGTGTTTTCCCTCTCCCTCCTGGCCCATTTCTTTGTGTTCTAGGCTTAATCCTTCCTCCAGGACCCTGCTCCAACTCTGATTGTCCAGAAGTTACATCCAGCCACACAGAGGTCTAGACCCCGTGTTTAGGCTGCCACACGTGCTAGTTTTAGGTCCCAGGCACAGGTGAGTGGTGCCCTTGGTGTCTAATGCCCCCATTTTAGTGTGTTGTGCTGTTTTCCAGCTGTTTAGAAGCCTGCTTACCCCCTGTGTTATCCCTCTCCCTCCTGACCTGTTTCTGTGTGTTCAAGGCCTAATCTCGCCATCAGGACCCACCTCTGAATCTGATTGGCCAGAAGTGACATCCAGCGAAAATGAGGGGTAGACCCTGTGTTTTGGCTGCCTCACGCACCACTTTTAGTTCACTAGCGCAAGTGAGTGGCGCCCTTGGTGCCTAGCACCCCCATTTTGGTGTGTTGTGCTGTTGTTCAGGTGTTTAGAAGCCCATTTGCCCCCTGTGCTTTCCCTCTCCCTCCCGACCTGTTTCCGTGTGTTCGAGGCTTAATCTCACCTCCAGGACCCTCTGTGCCTAGTGCCCCCTGACTCATCTCCGTGGTTGCCAAGGCGTAATCACACCCCTAGCCATGATTGCCCCAGAGCCCTTACAAGACTCATTGCGTTAGGGCAGCCTTCTGCACGTTGCAGCCACTGCGGCAAAGGACCCGAGGCAAAGGACACCTCCTGCAGATGCTGCTCTGAATAGTATCTGCAGATGTCAGCAGGGGAAGCAGGCAGCCGTCAACCAGTGTCAACCAACAGGGTAGGTACGGTACAAATAGTTAAGACATCTTTCATCTCATCTTTAAACCACCCACATTTGCAAATAATATCTACTTCTCCCCGTAACATACAAGACATGCTTCCGGAAAGCGAATCTAGATTTGATCTAACTTCAATGAATGCTATATTGTGAAACCTAGGCCTTTTTCCTACTATCTTGGAAACACAAATCTAGGTGCGTTTCCATTGACTGCTATATTTAGTGCAATCTAGGCCTTTCCCCATTATCCAGGAAACTCAAATCTAGGTGTGTTTTCCATTGACTGCTATATTGTGAAACCTACTCCTTTTTTCCACTATCCAGGAAACTCAAATCTAGGGATATATACACAGGCAGCTAAATCTTGACATCTAGGCCATCTCAAACCATCCGGGAGACTCAAACCCAGAGCCACCCAGCCCAATGGCAAGAGTTTGAAACCTAAGCTGTCTCCAATGATCCAGGAAAACCTATTTAGTTGTGTCCCCAAAATACTACGCTGCAACATCAAATCCACGTTCAGTAATACATTGAAAATAATTGACGATAGCTGGGCCACTGTCTCAAAATCTGAAACCAAGGTTAGGTTGTCTCTCCCACTCCTAACCTACCGATCGCCAAGTGTGTTGCTCTCACTGCAATGCTTAGAAACTGGCACCACCCTTCATTTTTAGACCCATCATTCACAGGAAAGAGGAACACCAAGAGGCCAAGCCACAACTTGGGCTGCCCCCCTGACACCCCCAGCGAAATACCCACACTGCTAGAATCATATCAATCCTGGGACTCCCCCTACTACTGCCAACTCATTATTACTGCAGGATAAGGACAGCCTAGTCAATCCCCCAACAGCAGCTCTCCACCATTGCCACCATCACTGGATTACACCCCATTTATCAAGTCGCAAGACCACCAAGATTACACCATTATACCTATGATCACAAAGGAAGAATATAAAAATTGCCATAATCCAATCCCTGCGAGGTCCCACACACGGGCTACTACCCCTGTGACCCACACTCTAACCTCCAAACCAACTTACGACTAAGGACCACAACATGCCACAACACAGAACAGGATGACGCCAAAGAAAAACGGAACAAGGAACAAGCCAAATGGAACCCCTTCCTCTTCCAGTAGACAATGCCACAAATACAGAACACACCCCAACAATCACTGTGGCCAAAAGAACAAACATTGTGAGAAGAGAAAAGTCCCTATTTCTAACACCGTACCTCGCAACTGATATGGACCACAACACCTCAACACAACCAACATCGCTAGGCATGCCGAAATCATACCAGAACCACCCAGAAAAAGAAGAGAAACACCAAGAAGGGAAACAAATGAAACAAATGCCCTCACTCCTTTTATCACAAAAACACAAGGATACTACCACCAACCACAACAAAACATAGTAGAAAAATAAGCAGAAGAAATAAATAACTCAATAATTAATTTAACAGAATGTTTCAATGACGAAACAGATCCCACAGAGCACCCATCACATCCTGAGAGCAACATTGAAGCAGACCAACATAACAACCCCAAGACAAAGCCGTTATTAAAAAATAAAATAAACCACATTGAAAGGATCCACTGCAACATAAACCAACGCAAGATCAATGTCCAAACATGCCACAGAGATCTATGATTTACTGTGCGACTGAGGCATCGACAGCCTATTCATCACAGAAACATGGCTAAATGACAACTACAAAATCACACTACACAGCTGCCTCCCTGACAACTTCAAGTGCTCACAGGCAAACAGGAAGGACAAAAGAGGAGGAGGACTTGCAATAGCATACAAGGAGAACCTTAAAATTATAACAAATGAACCAGTAAACATCAAAAACTGTGTATCCCTAACCCTTCACTAGACAGCAAACCCCAAAACAAGCCTCAAATTCGTTCTGGTTTGGTTTACAGATCACCGACATACGACGTGACATTCGTGGACATTTTCACATAAGCCACTACCAATCTAGCCATTGAGCAGGAACACTTGATAGTCCTCGTGGACTTCAACATCTGGTTTGAAGAAGAAACCACAAACTCACAAAATTCTCTAGTCAAACAACTCAAAGCAATGAAACTACATCATTTGGTTAAAGGAGCAACACACACAGCGGGACACACAGTCGATGTAATCTTCACCAACAAAAACCTTATCACCATGGCACCACCAATACAGATGCTCTGTTGCGATCACCTCATCATTCTATTTGTGATCATGCTACCTACAGAAGCAGCCAAACAACCCAATAAACTTCTATCATGAAAAGAAACGGGAGGACCATCAAGGCTTGTAACTTAGTAGAACAACTCGAAATCACAAAACCATTAACCATGAACCTGTGCAAAGCCGACCTCAACAGAAAAACAGACCTACTTCCTAAATGGATCAACAGCAAAATCAAGAATATCTCCAAGAAAAACCCTTCACCCCATCGCGCAAGCGAGCTACGGCAAAATACTTTACTCCACTCCTCAGCGCCATGAAAAGGAAAAAGAAGAAGCTGGAACTAGAATGGAGGAAAAAATATGACCAAGCAAATAAATCACTATTTCAATGACAAATCCATTCATACAAAAAGGAAATTCAAAAGGCCAAAAAGAAAAACTATGATAACCGAATCACCAAAGCCGCAAAGACCCAAAAGAACTGTTCAGTATCCTAAACGAAATGAGGAACAACATACCAGTACCCTCACTGAAACTATGCAACAACCTTGCAGACCAATAAAAAAATAAATCAGCATCATGCACCTAATCATACAAAGCAGACCTGTCAACCAAAACACACAAGCCACCCCCCAACCGAGGACCGTCAGAACAAGCTCCAAACCTTCCACCAAATATTAGTAGAGACTCTTATCAACCTGGTAAGAAAACATCAACAAAGCAGACTCCCCCATGGATCTTGGCCCTCCAGACATATCCAAATAAATACTCACACAGGGCACACCTCTGGAATACTACAGCAACCTTTTCAACGTATCAGTCGCAACTGGGAAATTACACAGTCATTCAAATCAGCGTACATCAAACCACTCCCCAAGGACATGGCAGGCAATGTGGAAGACCTCTTCAACTACAGACCCATTTTAAACATCTCCTACCCAAGAAAAAGTACTCAAATTCTAAGTCTATGGACTGACACAGGAACACATAGACAAACACCAACTGCTGGACCAACTGCTGGACCAGGAAATAGGAATCACAGACCCAGTCCTACTCTGGATTAAATCATTCCTAACAGATAGAATGGAAACTGTCTGGATTAAACATTTTAAATCCACTCGAAATGAAACAACCTGTGAAGTACCACAAGTATTGTCCTTATCCCCGCTGCTTTTCAACATCTACCTGATGCCACTAATCACCTTCATTAAAAGACAGGGCTTTACATGCTACAACTACGCTGATGGCACACCAATCATCTACAAAATACAAGACACAGAAGAAAAAAAAAACGCCGGAAGACTGTCTACAAGAGCTTTATGGATGGAGGAACACAAACAGCCTCAAACTCAACCCAGGCAAAACAGAAATAATGGATATTAAAAAAAATCAAGAAAAAAAATAAAGTGAGAAAAAGAAATAATGGATATAACCAAAAACTGGGAAAACAACCACTACATCCCATGGCCCACGGAACTAGGAACAGCACCAAAGCCGTTGACAACAGTAACAAATCTTGGAATCCTGATGGACAATGAACTAACACTGGAACCACAAGTAAATGCAATAATCAAGAAATGTTTCTTCCTCCTGCACATGGTAAAAATGATCCTACCGTTCTTCTCCTTCACCCATAAAACACTTACCATCATCTCCGTCATCATGTCCAGAATAAACTGTGCCAACAGCCTATACCTTGGACTGCCGGATCACCTAATAAAAAAACTACAACGCAACCAAAACGCAGCGGCCAGACTACCCCATCACCCCAGCACTAAAAATGCTACATTGGCTACCGATCAAACAATGAATAAGGTTCAAAATGATGTGCATAATGCACAAAGCAATCCATGGCTAAGAGCAGAATTCCTATAAAAGAAAATAACCATCTACCTTCTGGCACGACCACTCAGATCAAGCGACAACGTTCGCCTAGAACCAAAACTATACAAAAAAAGAAACCTTGGGGGGTCGTCATTCTCCCACCTGGCAGCAGAAACTTGGAACTGCCTCCCAAAAGACATACGCAACACAATGGATCACCTAAAATTCAGAAAACTACTTAAAACTTGGCTCTTAACATCAGAATCAGAAGGGAATGACTATGAAAAACAAAGACTCCACTGGAAACCGAGCATACCTCAACAAGCTTACATGGAAGGAACAAGCCAGGGTAAGAACTCAAGAACCAATAGCTCCCTACAATACCCCACTCTAATCATTACCCTAGAGACAGGAACCCCAGCCACAGACGGGGGGAGCACTAACCAATAACTGGCAACCCAGGAGGCTTTAGGGCACCCAGTGCTTGGTGGGGGGGAACCCCGCACAAGAAACCCAGGGAGGCACCTAAAACCCCAAACTTAGTCATCTCTAGCCCGGGCGGTGGGGGTCGGTAGGATGCCACAACCTCATGCCCATAGACCGCTAGAAAATTACAGAGGAAAGCTACCACCTTGTGCAGTGTCCATAGATCAAACCACTACATAACGTCCAGCACAAAGGTCAGACAGAGACGATGAGCACAGAAGTCCAAAGCAACGAGGTAAGAAAAGCCCCACTAACCCAACCCTAAAATCTCAATTTCTGCATACACTTCTTAAACGCAAACACAACCACTTCTCTGCACAGTAATACGCATGCACTTTACCACACTGCAACAACAAAAAAATAACACATAGCCATGCACAACAGCACATGGGAATTGTGCAGACCCGTAAATCGCACCCAAGCTCAGCGAACGGTGCAAACTGAACTGAAACTGTCAACAGGACATCACAACTCTCGGTCTACCTATTCCCGCTATACCCTACTAACTCACACCCGCCCTCCACATTTTCCTTTCAGATCCACCAGACCACCAGGGGACTTCTCCGGTGGTGATAGTTCGTGGTACAAATGCCCTTTAACGTTAACATTAACTGTTCAGGGCAGCCTGCCATACTATACCTCTTTCTGCTGGCCTACACCACTAGAGAAGGCAATCGACCAACCATTCTCAACCCAGGTTGGGCTGCAATGAATGGTATCACTCCAGACAGAAATGCTGGGCCATGTATCTCCTGCATACGAACACAAGAAACCTGAGACGTATTTAGGCCTTGTTGGTATTGTATAGTAGTCTGCCTATTGCAATGGTAGTGCTTATGATAAATTGGAAGCCCTGCATCCATCACCTTTTGATTTATCTCTGCTTCCCCTTCCAGAATTACATTTCTCACAAACCATACCTTATTTTTTCCAGCCATGCTTAAGTAGATCATTTAAATATAATTTATACGGTAACTCAGTTGGTTGATGCAACTGCTGCAGAGTTCTGTGTGTATGCTTCAGGTCAGAAATTAGATACCAGACGATACAGCACCTCATTTCTTCCTTCAGAGTCTGATAGAATGTGTAAGCTTGAGTTGACCTGTGCCTTGCAGTCTGGGCAGTAGGTGGAGGAGAGCAAGGGGGAGACATCGGCATACGAAGCGGCTGCCCTTCTCCAGGGCTGAGGAGATTTCTCCATCCCTCCTCCCAGATATAAATGGGAGCAGCATGAGGTCACCACATGTCCTCTTTCGTGCAAGAAAGGGAAGAAAATATAAAGCCATGTGTGGGGGTGGCAGGCATCCCCATGCCCAAGATGAATCTGCCCCCACCATCCCGCTGTCAAATAGGGTCCTAGGTGGAGACTTCATGACCGCAGCTCCTAGGATGGGAGGACGAAAGTAAACAAAATAGTGCTGTGGACTCTTTACACAGAGAAAATCCATGTTCCCGGCAGAGCAACCAAACATTGTACAATATAATTTATTTCAGGACAGGAACATGGTTTATAAGTGACAATGCCCATAGCATTTTAAGGCATGATTCAACATGTGGGGTGAAGTAATCACTTTTAGGGTATATAAATTTCAGCGACCAACGAAAATAAGACCCATTTAGGTAGAAGTATGTATCAGAGGTTTTGAGGCAGATTGGAATTAATGGTTTCATCTGAAACTCAGGTGACCCGATTGGGCACATTTGAGAATTGCGAAACCTGGTGTCTCAGTGTAACAACATTGTGCTACCAGTAGCAGCTTAACTTGACTAATATCTTTCACAGTTGATAACCCATGCTGAACACCAAATGGAAGACACCACTGATTTCCTTTTAAAATATCAACAAAGTTGTTACTACACTGATACTATCATGATAGCTGCATTGGATGCCTTCAGCTTATATATGAACGTGGCTCACAAATGCGGCATTCAGGCAATTAAATTATCATTCAATTCTTAAGACATCAGTGGAGTTCACACTGAGTTTAAAGTGGTCCAACCTATCATATGCAAAAATACAAAACATCAACGGTGGCGAAATTTGCTATGAACATTGCTAATCTACTCCTGGACAATTAAATAAACACAATTATTTGACAATTTCCAATGGAAAGAGGGGTGTTTATAGAAGAGTGTCACAGATTACATTTTTGTGATTTATAAGAAACTAGCAGAAGTACCCGTTCTCCGAACAGGTTCTTTTGACAGACATTATAACACTGATCATGTAGGTCGCTGTTCTGATTTGCTTGATGTGCTTTGCACCTTGAAGTAAACTTCACTGAAAATGGGCACGTGTGGCTGGCTCACATAACCCAGAGAAGACGTTGGGGGGAGGCAAAAGTTGGTGTGCTGCTGCATACTGGGACCTTGTGTACTCTCTTCACACCTGTTGGCTCACCCTGGCAAGGTGCAATTTGTTGTGGTGCAAACATCTTGGAAACTGTGCATTCTAGGTCCTGGACCTTGAGTTTTGTTCCTCGTGTCCAGTCCTTCTACGACCACATTTGATGTTTCGCTGATTTCAGGCAACTGTCTCATGAGGAAAAGATGCTGAAATTGGGGTAAAAGGGGTGGGGTGTCTGAATATCATGTAACCAGTAATGTCCGGAGGGTCCTAACAGGTAATTTTGCAACATTTGGTGCAGATTGGTGAAACAGTGTGGAATTCTATAAGGAACAATGCTTTGCCACAAAACCACAAAAACACATTTTGACTTTTGCTGAAATCCAGTGAAGGAGGTGGGGTGTCCAAATGTCAGGTAGCCAATAATGTACAGAGGTTCCTACCAGGCAACAGTGCAAAATATAGTGCAGATTGGTGAAACGGTGTGGAATTGTATAAGGACCAACGCTTCGCCACAAATCCTGTCACTAACAAACACATTTTGACTTTTATATATATAGATATCATCTTGCATTGGAGTACCTATTTTGTTGGATGAATTAGGTTCACCTGTCAATAAAATTCATGACTCACATAGGACTCAGAAAAGTAGCTTATTTGAATACCACTGTAAACATTTCTAAAAATGAAACCTGTTTTCAGCTTGTATAAAAAAAATCCTCTTATTGAAATGATGCCCTCTGGACAGATTCACAACATTCACAGTCTACTATCAGATATCTGCCTTATTCTCAATTCCTTCAATTCAGACATATCACTGCTTCAGATCAAGATGTTTATTGAACTATCAAAAAAGTGTGGAGCCTTTTGGATGAGAAGCTAGTGCAGTGATGTTTTACAGAAGGCATGTGAACAAGTACAAATAGTCCTGTAATTAAGGCTTAATCTTTGCTATACAGAAGCCACGTGGTGAATATATGAAACACATTACTTCTTTTGGAAAAGTTACAGACAGAATATTACATAAATACTTGTTCATTCTATTGACAGGTAAAGAAATGCTTTTGGTCGTAAGTGCTTAAATGCTTTTTGAGTATGTCAAACATTGTTAACAAAGTAATGCAAGCAGACACGAAAACAATGGTGGATACTCAATATTGTCTTACTCCACCAAAGAAAGTTACATTGCCATGTCTGGGATGTGTATGTTGTATGTTGTAACAATGCCATAAAATCTGATCATGTATTACACACTTAGAACGATGTGAAAATATCTACAGTTAAGTTTCCCATGTTTATCACCATCTCATTTTAGAGCTAAATCTTAAACATCCTTTTAACAGAGACATTGATTCCTGATAGCATTTCAACATCATTTTTTAAAGAACATGAATGTCAATTTGGAACAGAAATGACTTACAATAAAACATTTACAGATGCCGGAAGCATTGTGGGTTCCTGCACAAAACTGTAAAGATAAGAACAAGTTGTGAGCCCGTTTATGATGGTGTAAAAAAAAATAGGATATATTCCAGGGACAAAAACAAAACAAACAGAAAATAAATGTATATGAGAAAACAGGTAACTTATAAAATTAAAAATAAGCTAAGGGAGCAAGGGCTTCAAACTAAAGAGGAGAACTAATTAAACATACAAAATCACATTATTAAGCGTCACTAGAGGCAGTGGTGGATTCAGGTAGGGAGGATGGAGGAGAACCAAGCTTTGAAGAGATCCTCAGTTGGGCTGGCTTTGCTATGGGCAGTGGGGCTGCAGTGGAGTAGGGATAAAGAGTGGAAGTGAGAGGAAGCACTGGAAGGGTATGCAACGGTGACGTTGAGTGCAGAGAAGGATCTGAGGGAATGAGATGGCAAGTAAATATAATGGAAGGTGCATATATTAGGCATCCACGTACTGGCCACAAGATCAGATTATGACACTATGCTAAGTGTGACACACGCTCGGCCCGTTATGGACTCTGTTGCCCCTGTGGCATCTTTTATGTGGATCAGCCTTCGAGAAGAGCTAAAGAGCATTTGAATGAGCAAAGAAACTATATTCCGACTAACACTGCTAAGTTGCAAGTTGCTAGACAATTTGCTGAACATAGACATTCAATTGCCCAATTTAGATGTGTAATCCATGAGGTAGTACACAAATCACCTAGAGGGGTGATCTTAATAATATTCTCTCACAATGTGAGCTTTTCTGGACTGATAGATTGGACTCGCTTTAGCCAAATGGAATGAATGAAGAATGTAACCTAGAACTATGTCTGTAGATTGTATGGTGTCCTTGTGGAACACATTGATTGGAATTTATGACTGTTTTGTCTCCATTAACTTTGTATTATTCCAATACTCCTAGAGTGTTGTATATCAGACTCATTTGTTCTTTAAAATCTTCAGTTTACAGATGTCCTCTTATTCACACACCACATTGTTGATAACATATTGTTCAATTACTGCATATTGGGTAGAGATATCAGACAGCTATTACTCTAGGCCCTTGTGAGAGAAGGTTGTGACCTATTATTATGATGGCAGTAATACTATGTCAATGCATATGGGGTGAAAGGTTTTAAGACATTTGGTAATCATCAAATAGGGAACTGGAATATTATTTTATACTATTTTCTAATATTGTATTGATCTGTGTATTGATTCTCGCTAAAACATATTGTTTTGATTTACACATTGAGAAGTTTATGTTATGTACCCATTACTTAATATCATATTTGTTATATACAGCAAGTCCTTTACTTTTATAATTCTTTTTGGAACGCTAATACAAACATTCTCTGTAAAAGGTAAAATATTGATTTGATTTAACAGACTGTCTACACTGATATATGATCGTAATGTTTTGTTCTCTTTGTACATTATTAATTATGTATATTAGTTTGTAGACCTCAATACTTTGCTCTCTTCATACGCTATTCATTTCATAGACCACATTCAATTTTTGCCGGTTTTATTACTGAATCTTGTTATTATATACATGGCAGATATATTACTGTAACCGATCATAGCGGTGGCATCGTGAAGTAATTGCGTTCATCTGCCATCGTGCTCTGAAATCATGACATCATTGCATAACTGTGATGACCGATTTTACTCTCTACTTGTAATGGCCATCTTATTTTCAAAACTGCATGGAGTGTTTGCATCCCGATTCATCTCGTTCGGGCCGCACTTAAGATATCTAGACCTACTTATTTTGGATAATGTTGGCTTTAGTCGGACTTCTCCTCCCATTAAGATGATTACTATTTTATAAATTCTTGTACATGACATTTTTCCTTTGTAGACTCATCATTTTATCATAAATCTTGATAGACGTTCTATTACTGAACTATTCAGGTGAAGTCCACTTTATTGAATTATTTTTTTTACAATTTACCAAATAATTTTCTTTTTAGTACATCTTAGTTTTAGTAACGGTCTGAACTTTTTTGATTTAGGTTGACCACTAGAATCTTACAGATAATAGCATAATATATATATACCAACAGTGCCTTCTTGTCTTTAGTGCATTTTACTGCTCTACAAGGTATACAACATCTTGCTAATATTATATCCCACATATGTTAAGACCTACATAATTACTATTTATTCTATACATGACTACACAGATCAAACTGCAAATCAACTACATGATTTATCAATTGAAGCAAGGTCTAAGAGATCTGCATATTTGCTATTTTGTCAGGTAATTTAAATCAATATAATGATGGGAAGCCTTCTAAGATCTACCTACCCTTAATATTTTGCAGATTAAGAATATTTTGCTCCTGAAGTAGGGATATTTCACAAAATGTGCTGATCTTTACAATATAGTGTCTCAAGAAAATTGGACTGAGTTTCTGTTTGTCATTAAAAAAATATTTTGATAAATATGAAGTATCTTTGAATTATCTACTATTCAATTATCTTACATTGACACTGTATAGTAATTTAATTATTTTGTAATGTAAAAGATTTTTGGGAAAAATATTTGAAAATCTTTGACTGTTTTCAGTATAGTGCTGTGCAGAGGATGTGAGTATCCTACAGCTTAGGATACCATTCTCTTATTGCTGTCTCAGCCTAGGTGCCAGGGTTGTTGGACCTCTCCAGCACCCCACTCGCCATAAGCTGTCCTAATAATTGCCTGCACTTCAGTACTCTTATCTATGATTTACGGAGTGCACCCAGACAAATGTTGTCCTTTCAAGTAAACTGAGATACAATGAGAAAGGTACTGAGGAGAAAGACCATTTATAGCTTTGTAGATTAGAAGGAACTTGAAAACAGAGTGGTTGAGCAAGGAGAGCCAACCAGCAGGTTGTCTGTAGGTAGAAATGGGGGAGGATCTGGCTAGATTTTAGAGAGTGTGGGTGGCAGAGGTGAGGACTTTGTCGAGAGGGATGAAGGAGTAGAGGGGAAGACAAAGGCGTAGGCTTGAGCAGTAGTCCAGTTTGCAGAGTACGAAAGTGGAGATTAGAGTTTTCGTAGAATTATTAGTAAGAAAAGAACGGATCTTCCAAATGTTGTGGAGGTTAATATGAGCAGCATACGCAGTGGTAGAAATTAATTGTTGCATTCATAGGTCACTATCAAGAAGGACCCCATGATTGCGAGCCTTAGGTGAGGGAGCAGTAAGGTCAGGCATTGTAAGGTGGGAGAAAGATGACTTCCACTTTTGAAGAGTTCCGCATTAGGCAGTGGAGAGTCATCCAGTGACATATTGCAGTGAAACTGTAATCTGTTCCAAATGGCTGGAGTGAAGGTGGGAAAGTAGAACAATATTTAAGTGTCATGAGCAAAAAGATGATAGTGAAATCTATAGGATGAGATATGTCTTCCCATGCGTAAAGGATAAAGAGCAGAGGTCCAAGGACTGATCTTTGGTGGACACTAAAAGTAAGAGAGGAGGGTTCAGAGGTTTGTGAGTTCCAAGAGATCTTAAAGGATCAACATTCCAAGTAGTTGGCGATCCAGGCAAGAGCAGATTTACAAAAACCCAGGTCCTGGAGACTGAGTAGGAGAGAGGAGTGGTTGACACTGTCAAAAGCTCCAGAAAGGTCCAAAAGGATGAGTGTAGAAGAGAGTTTGAAGTGGTGAGCATTAGAGAAAAAGTTGGAGATATGCATGGCTGCAGTCTTGGTGGAGTGTTTACCAGAGAAGCCAGATTAAAGCGAATCTCCAAGGCCAATATCCTCAAGGTACTTAGTGATCCAGTTGAAGAACATCTGCTCAAGGACCTTTGATTAATGGGGAAGGAGATAACTTGGCAATAGTTTGCTGGGACATTTGAGTCAGCAGAGGGTTTCTTCAACCACTCTGTCCTGTTTCAGCACCTTGCCCAGGCAGGCATTGCTGGCAACGTCTTTGCCTGGTTCAGATCATTTCTCTCTGACAGGATTTAGGGCCTCATTACACGGACGGCGGTGGACCAAGGTGCTATTAGCTATTAGCACCTTGGTCCATGCCGGTAAAATACCAGCACCGCCTTGGAGGAAAGGGGAATTACTGCCCTATTCCAAGGTTGGTGGGGCAGTAATTCCCCTTCCCCTTTCCCATTTTTGCCCCATAGGGCATAATGGGAATGGGGAAGGTGCTAATTACGGCACCGCAAATTGTGGTACCGTAATTAGCTCCCTGGTCCCTTTGCGGGTTGGTTTTTAATGCCTGCAAAAAGCAGGCGTTAAAGTCTCCAACCCGCAAAGGGACCTCGTAGTAAGGCGGTAAGGGTTAACGGTCACCGGTACCATTACCGGTGACCGTTAACCCTTACCGCCGTCCGTGTAATGAGGCCTTCAGTTTCTTATTCTCCCTTCCTTTCGGTCAGTCCCTACCCATCTTACCTGTGGTGTACCCCAAGGATCTGCCATCTCACCAATTTTGTTTAACATCTACATTCATTCTCTTGCCAAACTCATCTCCTCACACGGTTTCCTTTGTTAGGCCTACGCTGATGACACCCAAATCATTGTGTTCCTTTACCTTTCCTCTGAGAAAATGGCCTCTCGCTTTAGGGCATGTTTTGCAGCCACTGGGGATTGGATGAGTAGTAACTGGCTCAAGCTGAATAATAGTAAAACTCGGGTGTTGGTGCTAGGCCCCCCATTGACACTGCTCTGTGGACCCCTCAGTTTTGTCCGCCTTCTCTTGGACTTTTTCAGGCCCCTTCCACTACTGTGAAAGACCTGGGTGTCAAAATCCAAGCCACCCTCTCTGCTGATAAACAGATCAGTGCTGTATGCCAACAGGGTCACTTGTAGTTAAAAACCTTAAGGAAGGTTGATCCCTTCATACACAGACCACTCAGAGCTCCGGTTGTAGCCTCCTTGATGCTGTCCACCATGAACTACTGCAACGCCTGTACTTCGGGCAACTAGCTATCTGATTGATCGACTCCAAGTTCTCCAAAATTCGGCAGCCAAGGCAGCCACCTCTCCTCCCCATTTTTTTATTTAATTCCAATTTTGCGCTGCCTTCACTCCCTTCCTGTCAACAAGCAGACTTTCTCTAGGTCTATCTATCTTCTCCATTGGGCATACTATGGCAAGGGAGCAGGGCATCGTCAACAGAAATGGATTGACTATGCCCCTGGTCAAGCACTGCGGTCAGCTCACTTGTGCTTAGTTGCTATTCCTCGTTGGTATACTTCGATTGGCGGCAGAGCCTTTTCCATCATGGCTGCCAGACTGTGGAATTCTCTCCCTCCTTCCCTTTGTGTTATCAAGGACCATCTCCCTTTCAGGAGAGCTCTTAAAAGCTATCTGTTCTGATCCCCGGCTGCTCTGCATTGACTCTTAGTCCTGTCTCTAGCCCCAAGATGCCCTTGGGCGTATGCCACACTCTACAAATTCCAAATCAATCAATCAATCAATCAATCAATCAATCAGAGTAGAAGAAATAGGTAAGTGAATACAATAAAGAAAGTGTGCAGCCCAAGAGAGGTGGTGGTTAGGTGAGTCAGTGGAAAGGTAGGTGGTGGGCAACTGGCTAAGAATAACCAGGTGTACATTCTGGGCGACGATAGGGCTATGGTTTAACCAAATGATAGTTTACAGTCCCAAAACACCAATGTGTCTTAGTCCAATGTGGTAACAGAAGCTGCGCAGTGAATGGCTAGTCAATGGATGGAAGGATCCCTATGCGTGGAAGCAGAAGTCAGGTAAAGGGTGAGCTTGGTGAGGCTCTAGATTGAGCAGGGTTTCTGTCCCTAGGCCCTTCCCCACTCAAACAGGCCCTAACAGTGAGCTGTCCTTTGTTGCTTTAGCCCTTGGCTGCAGAAGCCCATACTGGAAACCCAGGGGAGCCTGAATAAGGGAGGCAATGTGTCACATGTCCCTCTGCCAGATAGTCACAGTGTTCCAGATGGATTTGCCATTTGCCGGCACAGTCCTTGGTATTGTAGTCCCAGGGAGCTTTGTTTTTTGTAGGCAGGACTCTCCAATGGTGAACAATGTCCCCTGGCAAGGCAGGATGTGGCCAAGGAACAAACACATTTTTTTTATTGAAAAATGAACCTCCTGACAGTCATATGTCCTTATGGGGGCCTGTCAAAGTGTTCTAGATGGCATTCACACTTGCGAGCAGTGTCCTGGGTGTAGTAGGCTAAGGGAGCTTTATTTTGTCGGCAGGAGCCTCAGATGGTGCATGGCGTCCCCTGCCAAAGAAGGATGTGAATGTGGTTGAAATAATATTTCAAAATCTCACTAGGAAAGGTTTGGGGAAGGAATAGCAATTAGTTATAAATCTGAACTGGCAGTAACCGTACTGCCAGAGGTTAGTTTGTCTTCAACAGAGTCAATGGAAATTAAGTTTTCATTAGGTAATAATAATCACCAAATTAAGTAGCTAGGCCCGAGCGCGCAGAGGGCATCGGAACTGTGGATTACTGCACTGTTGTGCTGTTTGGCTGCTTGGATGTGGATGTGATAGTAATCTAACCAGTCAGTCCCCAGGTCCCGTCAAAATTAATAACGTACCAAACAGAGGAGCTGCACGACACCATGAAGAAAGTCCCAGCCCCTCAAGACCCATCAGTACCAAGTTTGAGAACTCGCCTCCAGGTAAGGCAAAGATTCGCCTCACTTCCAGAGGCAAATGGAAGTCCTGATCATGCATCAAAAATAACATAATTTTTTTAATATAAACTAGAGCCCAAAAAAAAATATCGAAAAAAAAAATAATTTGACATTTTTTTTTTCGACATTTTTGATTCGACTTTTTTGCCATTCGACATTTTGTATTCGACATTATGACTGGACACCAAAATAACAATGTATAAACAGTCCCGCTTGCCCTTTTGTGCTGAAAAGCGCAAGAGCGTTTCAGTGGGAGCTAACACTGCTAGTATGGAAATGGACACAAATCAATCACTATTCTTGGGAAAAGAGGACACAGTACGGCTGGCCCCAAAATCCCCTGAACTACTCATGCCGTGTACAATACCTGCTGTAGTAGGGCCATTTAATGAGCCACCCAAAACCCCTATGCCATCCAAGCTGTCTGAACAGGGAAATGTGGTTGGCTCAAAGGATGGGGAATTGGATGTAACTACCCCCACGAGCTGCCCTGCTCCCTCAAAGAAGCTGGAGAGAACCCTGGAACAAACTACCGCACTCTTGGGGGAATCCGTTGAGAAAATCCCAGAGAACCAGAACTCTGACTTGGATACCGAGAGGACAGAATTAAGTGATAAAACTGATGTGAGAGATGATTGGATTAATTCTGTACCACCCTTGATGCCTTCAAGTGGAGAACAGCACTCACTGGACAAGACGGAATGTGAATTAGTCGGGAGTATTAATCTCGGTACCCCTGAAATAGTGAGTCCATGACAGAGCACCATGACTACCCTCCAGAGGTGGAAAAAGAAAGCAGAGTAAGGGAGAGCCCAAAGAGACACCTAAAGGACTCGAACCATGTGTTGGCTCCCCTTAATCAAATCCCAAGATGCCACCCAGCTACGGAGACCTCTTGGGAACAGGGAGAACAGTGGGATGTGAATGAGCTGACTCCATGGGATAAAGCCCTACAGAACTCATCTATCGACACAGGGAAGACATTGCAACAGCTAATCCCGAAGGAGGTGGCCCCAGAAAACTTCGATATCTTCCAGCCATACAGGAGTGAAGATCTGGAAGATCAGTGGGATGTGAATGAGCTGACTCAATGGGATAAAGCCCTACAGAACTCATCTATGGACACAGGGAAGACATTGCAACAGCTAATCCCTAAGGAGGTGGCCCAGAAAACTTCGATATCTTCCAGCCACACAGTATTGAAGATCTGGATAAGGCCGCCAAGAGCCTAGGGGAAAAGCTACCTAAGAGTCACTCGGAGATGGCATCTTCACTGGGGAGTCTAGCATCTAATGAAAAGATCGTACCGACACCTGCCAGTCTAAGCAACTCATGTCTAGCAAATAAAATCATGCATGACATAACATTATTAACGGGAAAAATTGAAAGAGAGAACAGAAAGAGCTTCTCTCTAATAAACGAGCGGATGGCAGCATTGGACAAAAAACAAACAACAGGGAGATCTTTTGAGGCGGGGACCCCCCGAAAAATATCAACAAACTATCAGGGGGGACATTTACCATCGAAAATGCCTCTAACCTCTGATGAGGGAAACTTTAAGATCTGGAAATCCATTGAGGGAGCTAAGCCCGCAATTGTCAGCTTGTAAGGTGCAAACGGCAAGGAAAATGACTCAGACTACAATCATGAATGATGCAGCTGTGCATCCAGATGACTGGTCGAAAGATCAAGTTGCATCTATAATTAGCGAAACCTGTAAACTAGAAAGAGGAAAGGATATGGAACACATACAAACTGTGATCATGGCCTCACTAAACATTGCAATGGCCCCCTTTCTCAAACTTTATGAAGTGATCAAAGACTTGATCCAAGAAGTGACTACCACTAACATACAAATAAAGGAGACTTCTGTGCAAATGGATCTGTCTTTGCAAGGTTTGAATACACCAATGAATAAAGAAGCTGAGCAATCGCACATTTGGCAAAATCGATTGGGCGAACTAGCAAGATGAGATGCCAATGACAAATCATTATTGATGGAGGCTGTTCTTGAGGACTGCAAATGGATGAGGGTCCAGCATAAACAAAACAACGAAGGTGACCTTGTGGGAGAAAACCACAAAGGAGGAAAAGGTCCTATGAAATTGAAACAAGATAATGTCATCAAACCCAAACAAACTGAGCTACCATGTGAGGAAGTAATCGTGATCTCCCAGAGGAAGGAGAGGGGGTTGAAACATGATCAAAAACGTCAGTCGGAACAATCCAATTTTGCCATCTTTGCTGGAGGAACGCCAAAGCCGCAAGTCCAGCAGAAGACAAAGGTGGAACAAAAAAAACATGAAAATGAGAAGAAACCAAAAAATGAAGCCTTAAAACGCAAGGTAAATGGCTCAAGAGCATTCCTGAGAAATCTAAGAACACCGCCCAGAAGAGAAACCATACAGCCCGCGAAGAAGCCCAGAAGAGAAATGATAATGGGCAATGTAGAAAGCTTAGAGGTTGAGGGGGAACTCGCCCTAGGCAATACTGCTAAATCAGTAGATGAAGATTGGGATGAACGGGAACACCCAACTGATTTAAGCAATTTGATTGAATGTATGGGTGAAAATAGTGAAGATGAGATTGGGAAAGTATTAGCATATCGGAGTGGCAAACCATTGATAACTGGGATACTGCTGAAATGGCCTCAAAACCTAGAGATTGTAAGACCTCTCAAAGGGAGGCCTTTCTTAAGACCCCCAGAAAATCAGCAAAAAGGACTGATTTGACAGAAAGTAAGTTGGTGAATGAGGATGAAAGAGAGCTTACCCCCTTTAGAACTCTTGAACAAAAAAGGCATGAGCTGGCCAACAAAAAGAACAATCCAAAAACACAACAGGAAAACCTAGGACCAAGCCAGCAAAAAGAAAATAATAATAACAGAGAAAAATAACCTAATGTCTCCAAGAAAAGGCAAAGAATGTCTGCCCTAAACCCAAACAAATCTAGCCTACCAAAAGGATTCTACTTAAAACTAGAAACGGCATCCAATGGCCCCAGACGGGCACTGTTAAACAGATGTTTTGTAATGTCACTGTGTAACCAAACTTCAGCCCTACGTTCGATATCAACGGATGATATAAAAGTAGTGGAATTCCCAAGGGAACAGAGGTGGGATCAAGTTATACTAAACTTAACTTCTAAGAGGATCAAGCAGAAATTTTTAGAGGTAAGCGATATCCTTAGGAAAAAGGGCTTCCAAATCGTGGATCTTGATGATGGTTCCAAGCAAGATGAACCAAAATCAACAATGAGAGAGGGAGGGGAACCCAAGGAGCTGATCTCTGTAGGCGCTAAGGATAAAGCGACTGGGAAAAACATCGGCAAAAAAGACAGACCAACTAATAAGGATGTCGTAAAAAAGGATTCAACAGAAAAGGAAAAAAATGGGAAAGGTCAAAATGCAAAGTCATCTGCAACAAAGGAAATCGATAACAAACTGAAAACCTTGAGGTTTACGATTGACAATTCAGAGAACCCAAAGAAAGACGAACACAAACTGAACAAAGCAGTTAACAAAGGAAAGGATCGATCATGGCTGGCGAATCCCTTAAACGCTAAGAAGAAACAATAGAATAAGGAGGGCCAACTTGGACCCATCCATTGTGCCTCTTGGAACACCAGAGGCTTCCAACATTTGTTCACACAGGATAGTAACTTCCTGGCCAAATATGACCTTATTTCCATAAGGAATCTTGGCTTCGTGAGACACCTGTATGTGAAGGTTATGAAGTCTACATTAATCCGGCCAAAAACGGTCCAAAAGGAAGACCATATGCTGGCCTCATGATAATGAAGAGATTGGATAGCCCCTTGCAAATCCTCGAACACTCCATCCCAAATCCCTATGTGCAAATACTAAAAATAGCATATAAAATAGATGAAAAGGTGTAGCCGGCAAAAATGCTCCTGATAAACACCTACTGGAGCGATAAAATGCAGAGTCAGGCAACCTACTTAAAATCCATCATGAATGAAATTGACAAATCTATGATCGAGGAAAAAGATCAATTGATATTGCTAAATGGGGATCTAAATATCAAATTGTTGGACAAAGAGGGAAAAATTAAAGACATAGAAAATCTACTGGGAAAAGAAAAAATATGGATGAAGGAAATGCAAATTAGAGATATGAGGATGTTAAATAGCCAAACAAGAGGAGATCTAACGGGCGCTAATACATGGCACAGCAGAAAATCTGGAGCATGCCTCGACTACTGCTTCGTGGGTGGCAACACACTCGCCTGGATAAACTCGTTTACAATAATCAAACAAGCAAATAGTGATCATAGCTTGCTTGCAACAGAACTTGCTTGGGAAAAACGAGTGATCACAGGGAACAAAAGAATGATGGAAACTGAAGTATCGTGGGGAAGAAACCGACTAAGGCTGAAAAATCAGATCATACCAAAATTGGTACAGGAATAGAAGGAAGCTACAGAGCTACTAGACGAGAGGGTCGAATACAGATGGCTATTGGAAGCCTTTGTGGTGAAGCACAATCCAACTAAAGTAAAACAAATTGAAAAAAAGCATGCCTTTGATGAACATGTAGTTGCCAGGCGAAAACAATATAGAGCAGACCTCAGACTCATACACCAGACCAAGAGCATTGAGAAATGTGAACTTCTGAGAAAATGCCGGCAAAGATATAAAAACTGGCTGCGCTCAAATAGACATCTGAGACTACAAAGAGATGCAGAGAAGATGCTAGCTTCACTATCGACTAATAACTCAAGAAGTACGTGGGACCTAATTAACAACAGGTACCTGAATCAATCGGCTATAGGTGTGAACCAAGTCTCGGAAGAAAAGTGGTTTCAGCACTATACCTCATTATATGAAGGGAAAACCCAAGGAAAAACCATAGAGAAGATCCCGGCTACTACCCCATGGGCCTTGATATTCGACAGAGATGACATCGTTATGCTAATTAAAAAACTTAGCACTTCTCGGGCGGCAGGCCCAGATGGCATTTTGAATAAAATGCTGAAAGACAACTGTGAAGACTGGGCCGATTTAATACATGCGCTCTTCGAACAAATAATAAAAGCAAGGCAAATTCCAACCATGTGGACTGAGGCTTATATTGTGCCTATCTATAAAAAGGGGGATCAAGGGAATCCCAGGAATTACAGACCGATAGCGTTGTTAGATTCAATCGGCAAGCTATTCGTGTCTATCCTCTTAAGGGATCTAAAAAAATAGGCTACCCAGATTAACATCCTGCATGAGAGACAAACAGCTTTCGTAAGCGGTGTTGGCACCGCCCTCAATTTATTTCTGATCAACTTACTGAAGGCAAAGGCTTTGGAAGGAAAGTAAACGACCTACCTGGCCTTCATTGACCTCGAACAGGCGTTTGACGGTATAAATAGAGAGCGCCTGTGGTCAAAATTGAAGAATTGGGGGTGCCCAAAGGATCTGCTGGAAGCTATCCAAGCCCTATACACCGACACCTTGATACAGATCCAAATTACTGCTAATGGAGGACTTTCCAGGAAGATAAAAACTTTTCGAGGCATAAAACAAGGATGTGCTCTAGCCCCCTTCCTCTTTGTCCTATATATGGCAGACATGAAGACCACCCAGGATCAGATCCGGGCTTTCCCTCCGAAGATCAACGGAACTGAGGTACCATGGTTGATGTATGCGGATGACACGGTATTCGCAGATCAAAAGCCGATAGGACTGCAGCAATGGATCGTGGCCTTTAATAAGTATCTAAAAAACAACGACATGAAGATCAATGTAAAAAAATCAATGATTCTAGCCATGAGGGCCTGCCGTGGAAAAAAATCATCAGGAAAAATCCAGACGTGGTCCTTAGACAATGAAAAACTGGAGGAGGCGGATACCACAATATACCTTGGGATAAGGATTAATAAAAACAGCAATGAACAGGCACATTACATGCTGATCCGAGAAAAACTATCAGCCTTGACCAACCAAGGAATACTTCTACACCGCAGATATGGCAAATTCTCACTGGCTCCGGTAACAAGTTTTATAAACAAAAGGTGGTGGCAGTAATCACGTATGGAGCAGAGGCACTTCTAGCCCTAAGATGGGAAGTTTGGAATTTATGCGAAGCCTACTTTTGGCGAAAGATCTTACGCCTCCCGAACTCTCTCCCGATATAAATCATAAGGACAGAATTAAGGCTCCATTCTATGGCTTCAATCGCAATATGGAAAACCTTGTCCCTCTATAGAAAGTGCATCCTTGACAGCCCAGCCCAGCCGTTTAAAATCTTAATACAGACCGAGACGCAAAATGGAGATAAGATCTTACACGAATGGAAGATAAGGTGTGAAGTGACTTTGGAAAAGCTAGACATCTCGGAAGAGACCTTAAGGTGTAATCCAGATAAGGCCAAAAGATCTGTTCGGGAAAAGGATTGGGAAGAAACACAGGAGAAAAGCATGTCAAGGAATCTGTGCCACAACATCATTTGGGAAAGAAAGGGTTTAAATATGCTCCCACCATACTTGCTGAAATTTCCATCTGCCCATTACAGAGACTTGCTCATGTGTTGCAGGCTTAATGTATGGTATTCCCGAGAGGTAAAATGGAGAAGACGACTTATTGACAAATCGATGGCATACTGCAGGTTCTGTAAAAACAGGACCCAAATAGAATCTATCAGACATGTGATGCTAGTTTGTCTGACGCTCGCACTGAAACGACAAGTATACATAGGAAGCTATACCATCAATATGACTGAGGAGACGGAAGAGGAGTACTGGGAGCGGCTAATGACAGTCGAAAAGGTCGGTAAGACCTTAGATGCATTGAAATTTGTCGAAGCACTAAAGCTGGAACAGGAGGTTGACGATCCTGAAGTGTGAGCTAAATTGACTAAACTGGACAGACGAAGAAAATTGGTTTTGGGAAATGTCACTGCATCTACGTAACTTTGGACATGCACTCATCTAATATTGATGAACTGACATGAAGGAGTGTTAAAGGTTTAAATTTGAATAACCAATAAAACAAAAAAAACAAAAAATTAAGATGCTAGTGATTTATGAACTACACAAGACAACTTCAATCTTCATCAATGACTTAGTGAAGGCTATAGCTGAATTTGCTTTGGATAACACCAAATTCCTTCTCTTAGATTATCTGCATTATTGCTCTGAGAAGCTAACATATCCAAATAGATTAGTTCCATCCCCAGAAGATCTTGGGTTCAGTGCACATATTGACGACCCCATATATTATGATTGCCATGTCCTCTATCAGATTGTTTCTTTGTTGACAGAGCTCAGAGGTCTGACCCACTAATATCACCTTGATCTGATCACTGTGGCATTCGTTTTAGTTTCCAAGCTGCATCTATAAGATCTGCAACACCTTAAATTACATCATGTAACAAGCAAACCTAGATGCACTTTACAAGAGATGTTTTACAAAACGTTGGCTTCTTCGTCTAGAAACATTTCTTCTTATAACACACCTAACTTAATACTAGACTTAAAGGGGCTAATTCATGGAACCGTTTTATAATGGCAAAACCCCATTGGAAAACATTCTGTGAATAAGGGCCCTAATAATAGACTGTCTGGAATAGCATTTATCAGCTATACTCAATAATATTGTGCCACATAAAACAGAACACTGGAGCTCAACACAAACTGGGAAAAGATGGTTCTCAAAGGAGATCAATCTGTTATGGTGCAACGCTACAAACCTTAAGAGATAAGGAAGAAGATTGGCTAAGCCAAAATGTGAAATTATCGTGAAACAAAAAATATGTCTCCACAAAAGTGAGATATCAAACGGCAAAAAACAGTATTTTGGAAATAAGATTGCTAATGCACCTAATTTATCTAAATAACGTATTCTAGTTCTGAATGAGCTAAGGGGTCCGCCTAAGCTTGCAGGTGCTATTAACCACTCACAAGATCTGTTAGACAGCCTCCTCAATGTTTCTCAATGTTTTTGTCCATAAAATTGTAAAAAAAGTTTGACTGTTTCAAATTCCTGGTAAAGCCAACTCAATTTCCCTCAATGGGCTCAGGATCTTGAATTAACTCAGACAGAAACTCATTTATATTGCTTAGAGAAGAGATACTTGATCTTTTCACCTCATCTAAGCTCTCAGGCTCACTGCTGAACTTACTGTATAGTAATGTGTCTGACTCGTATGATGTCAGAGCTTGGAACGTGTCATATAGGCTCTAACAGGGACGGTTGGTCAGTGGTTGTGAGAGTGGCTGGTTGATGGGTCTGGGGAAGTCGAGGAGAAGTCCAGTGTTTCACATCGTTCCATTTTATGTACGTGTTGTCTTCTTGATCCATTATTCCTGTTGTTCTATGAAGCCTAAGCGTGTGTCAAACCATGGACAATAAAGCGTAATAATAACTTACCATAAGAAGCACACTTCTGTCATTTCACTGGTGACGAGGATGGGATGTTGTAGCAGGATCCCGATTGCGAGCGCTGCTGAGGGGGTGCACCAGGGCGTGAACATTGCCCCTGCAAGTCTTCCCCACACCCACAAGGGAAAACTACAGTCAACCAGCCCAAGTGCTGCTATATGCAGATGCAGTGTATGGAGCGCTGGCAACATGCTAATCAAGAGTTATGGCCCACACCCCTAACAGCCTGCGTAAAGGCTACTTTCCTGCTCAGGAGCGGCAGTGGGAAAGAGTCTGGATGCCACAACAGAGGCCTTGATTTCAGTGCCACTTCATCGTGTGACTCCCTCCGTTACAAATTACACAAAAATAGGAACAACAGTGTTAACAGTGACTGACACAATTAGCATTGGCTACGCACACACGACTAGCACCCTACCATTTCCCACAAAATGGCTGACAATGTGAGAAAAAGCCAGGGTAAAAATGGGAGGACAAAAGGTAAGAACCTTAAACCAGACCAAACCTGGGCCAACAAAATGCCAGGATCCACTCCAAGTATAGATGGAGTCACTGACCACTCCCTCCTTCCTTATTCTACTTAAACACCATCAACTATAAGCAATGCCCGCCGACATGGAAAAAGGACATTGATGCTTCTCACACAACCAATAAAACTGACAGAAAGACCATTGAGGACCAAAACCAAAAAAAAAACTGCGCTACCACCTGCCCTGAGCTCCCCCTCAGGACCCCAGGCCTGCCACACCCAGGCATATCCTTGCTCACAAGAACAACTAGAAACTAACCAACCTAACCACCAAAGCACCATCTCCTTCCGCACTGGACTGCCCCCCAGGGCCTCAGGCCTGCCACACCTGAACCTCTGTTGCAGCATACAGACTTGTTTCCAACCACCCGGACATGGCCCACCTAGTTTGACTGGCTCCCCACTCACTCCTTGTTCCTAGTTTTGTGTAATTTGTAACAGAGGAAGAAGTGTAGTAATGTGTCTGACTCGTATGGTGTCAGAGCTTGGAACGTGGTGTCATCTAGGTTCTAATAGGGACCGTTGGTCAGTGGTTGTGAGAGTGGCTGGTTGATGGGTGTGGGGAAGTCCAGTGTTTCACATCTTTCCATCCTATGTTTGTGGTGTCTTCGTGATCCCTTATTCCTGTTGTTCTATGAAGCCTAAGCGTGCGGCAGACCATGGACAATAAAGCATAATAATAATTTACCATAAGATGCACACTTCCGTCATTTCATACTGCCACCCAAAATAGACAAGGATATTTTCCTAATAATATTAAATGAAATACATCCACTGTTCAATTTCTCTCTGAGTGGCAGAATTCTACCTTTAGCATGGAAACAAACAAGTATCAGACCCCTTTTGAAAAAGGCCTCATTAGATCATAGAATGTGAGCATTTTCCAACCAATACCTAAATTGTTCTTTCGTATGATACTGTCAGGAGTGGCACTCTATTAAGAGTGGCACAGGACACCCAGAAAGGGTTTGGGTGGTTGTGCCAAATAAAGTGGACAGATAAGAACACACACAGCGGAAAGGAAAGAGAACGAAGAGTAAGCCAGAGTAGCAAGGGAAAAGATACAGAATGAATACCCTCTTGGGGTGTATGCAGATATAGGAAAAGAGTATTCCACGAACCTTGGAAATACTCTAGCCTTCTGCACAGTTTGCTATAACAGAGGCCCACGCTGTTTGCTCATGACTTGGAACAGCAGCTCTGGGTGTCTGTAATGTAGAAACAGGACAAGGGAAGGGGCAGAGGTTGACTGATGGGAACCAACAAACAAGCTCTGTACAAAAGGGTCTACAAACAGTACAAGAGAAGATACTACAGACAAATCCAGAAAAGGAGGTGATAGCAAACTAGCAGAAGGAAATGAAAGGAAAGTCGTGTAACAGGATAGGATAGCAGAGGACAGTAAGGAACAAGGTTGAGAGCTCAGAGGAGCAGGAAAGCAATGAGTAAGCCCACAGGAGTAGGACTGTAAGGTAGAACGCCCAGAGGAAAAGGGCTTAGGGCAGCAGAGTAAAGCAGACTGCACGGCAAGGATCCCGTAAGGGCCGGGCAGTAAGGAGTGAACCCTGAGGGACAGGGCCGCTGAAAGTAGAAGGTAGCAGAGGACTGTAGAGGGCTGCTAGGCCGAGAACCCAGCGGAAAAGGTAAGTAGTAGGCAGCGGAGCGTGATAAGCTGCAAAGTAGGAAGGCCCAGAGGACAAGGGCTGTAGGTAGCCAGAGTGAGGTAGGCTGCAGAGCAGGGAGCCCCAGAGGACAAGGGCTAAGGCAGCTGGAGTGAGGCAGGCTGCAGAGCAGGGAGCCCAGAAGACAAGGGCTGAAGGCAGCCGGAGTGAGGCAGGCTGCAGAGCAGGGAGCCCAGAAGACAAGGGCTGAAGGCAGCCGGAGTGAGGCAGGCTGCAGGGCAGGGAGCCCAGAGGACAAGGGCTGAGGCTGGAAAGCAGCAGAGCGTGATCAGCTGCAATGTAGAGGGTCCGCAGGGCAAGGGCGGAGGCTGGAAGGCAGCAGAGCGTGATCGGCTGCAATGTGGAGTGCCCGGCAGGGCAAGGGCGGAGGCTGGAAGGCAGCAGAGCGTGATCGGCTGCAATGTGGAGAGCCCGGCAGGGCAAGGGCGGAGACTGGAAGGCAGCAGAGCGTGATCGGCTGCAATGTGGAGAGCCCGGCAGGGCAAGGGCGAACGCTGGAAGGCAGCAGAGCGAGATCAGCTGCAGTGTGGAGAGCCCAGAGGAGCATGGCTGTGAGGCAGGGAGCCTGGAAGGCTATGGCTGGAGGCAGCAGGGTGGAGCAAGCAACAAAGCAGGGTCCAAGCAGGAGTGAAGGTAAGCAGCAAACAAGATCCGTAGGAAGATGCAAAAGGTGGAGGAAGGACTCTCAGATGCAAGAGGCTGAGCCACTGCAGGCAGCAGCCTTTATATTGCCTAGCCCAGCACAGGGGCAGGCTTATTGGTTGCACCTGGCGAAGCACACCTGCAGGCAATCGGCCACCTCCCTTTCTGTTCCTGAGCTGGTGGAAGCAGGGCAAGTCCCTAGGGCTTCTGGGGGGTGTAGTTCCTTTGATAACCAATAGGAACAGCCAGGAATCGATGCTTGTAGCCAGGTGCATTATGGTATGCGTAGTTTGTTGGAAATAATAATAATGCACCAAAGTCTCGCAAATGGGAAATAAAGTTCCCAAAGTAAATATAGATGGATCCAAGAGTCTGTTGTAAATAAATGATAAACATATAGTCCATATTGAGCGTAAATGGATGCGCCCATGGCGCAGGCATGACAGTATGCCCCTCTCCAGGCCCCTCTCCAGGCTCCCTAAAGACCGACCTATAGGAAGAATGTCTGTCACACCGTACAAGAGTCTTATCCAAAAAGGCACATCATGAAGCACCAGAAACGGGTTGCAAGGTGAGAGTCTTGAATGACGGAGATAGTACCAAAGTTCTGAACTTTTGATGTAGAAATCAGAATAGACGAAGTCTTTGGAACACAGACCCCAACTGTGTGAGCATGAAGAGAGGAACTGCGAAAAACTGCTGCAGGCTCCATGATAGCTTTTGCTTTGACGGGCAACAATATGGTGCTGGAAAGTGGAGCCATAGGTACAGCAGAGTTGGTAGCTTTAGGAAGGCTTTCCAAGACATCCGGAGTAGCAATGACAACGTTAGGGTTAGCCGCAGAGAGTTCAGGAGTCACAGCGGCGGTTTTCCCATGATTAGTAGACAGTTCAGAGGTAACAGCAGCAGTGAGATCTTGAATGGCTGTAGAGAGTATCAAGGCTGTAGCAACTGGGTGTGTGGGTGTCATGAGAGAGCCAGCGGGCTGGAACGCACCTGAGACTGGTAGAGTAGAGTCTGGCAGTCTTAGTGCTATAGATACACCAGCAGGAACAACTGGAGCAGTAGTCTTAACAGAAAAACCCTTCGCTGACTTTGCAACAGTTAGCATGGCGGATGTAGGATCAGGAAGAGAAGGGGCTGAGGGATCCGGTTGTGTAGCAGAGGATTCTGCTGCAGCGAGCACAGCTGCGAAGGAAGTAGAAATCTGGGCATCGGGAGCATCAGAATTAGCAGTAGCTTCAGGAATCACAGTAGCTATGGCAACCTCAAGATTTGCAGCAGAGACTTGAGGAGTCTCAAATGTGGCAGGGAGTTTAGGAACCACAGCAGCAGGAAGATCATGAATTGCAGTTGGAAGTTCGGGTGCTGTAGCAGCTACAGACAGTTCAGGTGTTGCAACTACTGGTAGATCGGGTACCACAACCACTGGCGATTCAGGGGGTATTGAAGAAACTGAAGATGTTGATTGCTCAAGAGTGTTGTCTGATAGCACAGCCACACTTTGGCAAGCCCCGCTTGCCACTTCAGCATGCTCGATGTGAACTGCGCCAGTCTTCAGCTGCCATTGTCATTTCAGAAGAGGTTGTAAGTGTGAGTACGGGACAATAGGCAAGGGTGAGGGCGGAACCATCCTTTGACTCAGAGGGATTTACAATCAGAAGACCACCCTTGTTTTGTGGTGTAATGGCTGTGTGCGTGATTTGACCCACCGGAGGAGTTAATTCTTTTCTGTCAGTACAACAACCTGAGTTTCTGTGGCTGGAAGGTGAAGGAGCTGTGTCAGTCTTTAGAAGGGATACATATGCTATATTTAGGTCTTCCATCTGCTTGGTATAAGTCTGTATACTTTTCTGTATGGCAATTCCAGGCCTTATCATGTCGATCTCTAAAGATAAGATGTCAGGTGTTGGACATAGTGTCAGATGGTCTGGTGACTTGTGTCCCTTCATAAGATTCTTATAATACAAATAAACAAAGTCATCATAGAGGTCTTCGGTCTTTCTTTTAAGGCGTAGGAGTTGTTCGTGTAGCAGGTAAGTATCATTAGTTTGATCTAAAGCTTCAGAAGCTGGTGTGGCAGAGAATTCGGTTGTAGCAATGGGAAGACTGACCTTAAGGTTATTGTGGTTAGTAGATACTGTGGAAGCATTAAGACAACCGATGGTTAGTATAGGTCTTTTGTACCCAGGACCAGATGCACAAACCTCAGGATAATGACTGCCTTGTCCTGTCAAATAAGGGTTTCCAGCATTCTGGGGAGCTTGCCAAGCCGATCTTGCGCATATCACTCTGGCAACAGCGTATTCTGGTTTAGAGTCTCCCACAATGAGTGCTATATCCTTGGCTGTTGCGGTGTTAGAAGGCTTGTCAGAAGACGCAGGAGTGTTTTTCACTGTTTGGTTTAACAAGATCTGTAAGAATTCATTATCTTGCTGTAGCTCTGCAACAGATAAGGACTGCGGGTCATAGTCGCAAATGTCATAATAATTGTACATGGAAGAAGGGTCAGTTAGCCAGTGAGTATAGTACCGTGCTTGTAAATCTTTGTTTACTGAGGCGAGACTGTCCTTTAGACTAAGGTTCTTGTTTGCTGTTTTTAGGGATACCATAGGTTTATGCAAAGGTTTCTTAACCCGAAAGGAAAGCATCTTTGTTCTGTGTGTGCCTTTCCGGCCTATGGAACAAGAAATGTTTAGCTCTTGCATTCTGTCAGGAGTGGCACTCTATTAAGAGTGGCACAGGACACCCAGAAAGGGTTTGGGTGGTTGTGCCAAATAAAGTGGACAGATAAGAACACACACAGCGGAAAGGAAAGAGAACGAAGAGTAAGCAAGAGTAGCAAGGGAAAAGATACAGAATGAATACCCTCTTGGGGTGTATGCAGATATAGGAAAAGAGTATTCCACGAACCTTGGAAATACTCTAGCCTTCTGCACAGTTTGCTATAACAGAGGCCCACGCTGTTTGCTCATGACTTGGAACAGCAGCTCTGGGTGTCTGTAAGGTAGAAACAGGACAAGGGAAGGGGCAGAGGTTGACTGATGGGAACCAACAGACAAGCTCTGTACAAAAGGGTCTACAAACAGTACAAGAGAAGATACTACAGACAAATCCAGAAAAGGAGGTGATAGCAAACTAGCAGAAGGAAATGAAAGGAAAGTCGTGTAACAGGATAGGATAGCAGAGGACAGTAAGGAACAAGGTTGAGAGCTCAGAGGAGCAGGAAAGCAATGAGTAAGCCCACAGGAGTAGGACTGTAAGGTAGAACGCCCAGAGGAAAAGGGCTTAGGGCAGCAGAGTAAAGCAGACTGCACGGCAAGGATCCCGTAAGGGCCGGGCAGTAAGGAGTGAACCCTGAGGGACAGGGCCGCTGAAAGTAGAAGGTAGCAGAGGACTGTAGAGGGCTGCTAGGCTGAGAACCCAGCGGAAAAGGTAAGTAGTAGGCAGCGGAGCGTGATAAGCTGCAAAGTAGGAAGGCCCAGAGGACAAGGGCTGTAGGTAGCCAGAGTGAGGTAGGCTGCAGAGCAGGGAGCCCCAGAGGACAAGGGCTAAGGCAGCTGGAGTGAGGCAGGCTGCAGAG
Source organism: Ambystoma mexicanum (assembly GCF_040938575.1). Lineage (NCBI taxonomy): Eukaryota > Metazoa > Chordata > Amphibia > Caudata > Ambystomatidae > Ambystoma > Ambystoma mexicanum. The sequence continues at coordinate 695,398,405 of NC_090931.1, forward strand.
CAGGGAGCCCAGAAGACAAGGGCTGAAGGCAGCCAGAGTGAGGTAGGCTGCAGAGCAGGGAGCCCCAGAGGACAAGGGCTAAGGCAGCTGGAGTGAGGCTGGCTGCAGAGCAGGGAGCCAAGAAGACAAGGGCTGAAGGCAGCCGGAGTGAGGCAGGCTGCAGAGCAGGGAGCCCAGAAGACAAGGGCTGAAGGCAGCCGGAGTGAGGCAGGCTGCAGGGCAGGGAGCCCAGAGGACAAGGGCTGAGGCTGGAAAGCAGCAGAGCGTGATCAGCTGCAATGTAGAGGGTCCGCAGGGCAAGGGCGGAGGCTGGAAGGCAGCAGAGCATGATCGGCTGCAATGTGGAGAGCCCGGCAGGGCAAGGGCGGAGGCTGGAAGGCAGCAGAGCGTGATCGGCTGCAATGTGGAGAGCCCGGCAGGGCAAGGGCGGAGACTGGAAGGCAGCAGAGCGTGATCGGCTGCAATGTGGAGAGCCCGGCAGGGCAAGGGCGAAGGCTGGAAGGCAGCAGAGCGAGATCAGCTGCAGTGTGGAGAGCCCAGAGGAGCAGGGCTGTGAGGCAGGGAGCCTGGAAGGCTATGGCTGGAGGCAGCAGGGTGGAGCAAGCAACAAGGCAGGGTCCAAGCAGGAGTGAAGGTAAGCAGCATACAAGATCCGTAGGAAGATGCAAAAGGTGGAGGAAGGACTCTCAGATGCAAGAGGCTGAGCCACTGCAGGCAGCAGCCTTTATACTGCCTAGCCCAGCACAGGGGCAGGCTAATTGGTTGCACCTGGCGAAGGACACCTGCAGGCAATCGGCCACCTCCCTTTCTGTTCCTGGGCTGGTGGAAGCAGGGCAAGTCCCTAGGGCTTCTGGGGGGTGTAGTTCCTTTGATAACCAATAGGAACAGCCAGGAATTGATGCTTGTGGTCAGGTGCATTATGGTATGCGTAGTTTGTTGGAAATAATATTCTAATATCTCAAGGCTCAAGTGGGATTGTAATGATATTATGTGGGCAATTTCCAAGTTGTCTTACTCAAAAGCTGCAGGACCTGATGGCCTTCCCCCGTGTCTTTATAAGGCGGATCCTGAGTTATGGGCCGACATTATAAAAATCAAGTTTGATTCTATTATTAGAGTTGGGGAGGTTCCACCCTCATGGCTAACTGCCAATATTGTACCCATATTTAAAAAGGGTGATCCATCGCTCCCAGAAAATTATCGTCCAATATCCTTAATTGATACCGAGGCTAAAATCTTTTCTATCCATCTCCTAAATGAATTGGAGAAAGTAATTGGGGCGAATGACATGTACTCGAAATATCAAACCGGATTTAGGAAGTGCATGAGTACAACCTTAAATGCTTTTATCATGTCGCATGTTATTGCTGGCGCAAAAGAAAAGAATACTAATCCTGTTTACATAGCTATGATCGATATGAGTTCAGCTTTTGACACGGTGGTCCGCAATTTATTGTGGATGAAAATGGTGAAGTTAAGGATTCCATCTGTGTTGATGTATTGGATTATTAAGCTGCATACAAATACTTCGTATAGAATAAGAATCTCACCAGAAGGTGGTACCTCTGCCCCTATATGTACAACAATAGGTGTGAAACAGGGATGTAATCTGGCGGCTACCTTATTTAATCTATATCTTTCGGATTTTGGTGAAAATTGGGAAAAGGGGGATTTGTTTTCTGTTAAAGTGGGGAGTATTCATCTGAAATGGATCGCATTTGCTGATGATATTATCTTGTTCGACCCTACTCCGGCAGGATTACAAACTAAACTCTCATTATTTGAGAATTTTGCAAAGGCACATAATCTGACACCTAATCCAGTGAAAACCGCCATCATGACCTTTGGAGCTAAATCAAAAAATGTGAATTTTAGATGGCATATATTGAATACACAAATTTGTCGTGTGAATAATGCTATCTATTTGGGGTATTATATGTCACCTTTCAACTCCATAAATGCGTGGTCAATTATTATTAGAAATAAAATTCGACCACTATTATCCCAAATGAAAAGGATTTACAGTCAGTATTGCAAATTCTCTTTAATCCCCCTAATAGACTTTATGACATTAAAAATTTAAAGTGTTATATTGTACACATTAGATATTTGTATATGTGACATGACAAGTGTGTTAGATAGTATACAGGGCTCTCTTTTAAAATCTCCAATGTTTCTCCCTATGTCAATTCCAAATGCCATTATTCGGCACGAATTGGGTCTGGTCTCATTATCATTTCGTTGGAAATGGAGACAGTTGTCCAATTATGTTAAGATTCATTACCCTCCAATAAATTCACTGTATCTTGATTTAAATAAAATGCTGGGCTCCCGAACACATAAATCCCTTTTTAATTATCAATTAAAAATGCAACAAATTTTAGACAATGCAAACATAACTGTTGAAGATATACAATTTCGTCCTGGTTTTGCCAAGAAAAAACTATTTGAAATGGATTGGTGTATTACTATTGACTTAATCAAGACCTATGCACTTTATAAGGAATATGGCATATATGCAAAACAGCGCATTCCACGTTATGATCATGTATTGTTATTCCCTTGTGAAAACATCCGAAAGGTATATATACGGTTTAGATTAAATCTATATCATACTAGGGAACGTACTAAGAATTGGAAAATCAGCAAATCAAATAATTGTGTGGGATGTCGATTTGCTGACTGTAATGAATCTTATGAAACGTTGAAACATTTTATATTGTACTGCCCCCATTTTAAGAATATTAGGACACTCAAATTGAGGAAATTCGTGGAAATCGGATTTGAGGACTGCCTTGAAGTTTTGTGGTCCAGAATGATGCAGGGATCTTATAAACCTCTAATATATGAATTGGCAAGTTTGTGTAAGCACATTGAGAATGAATTGAAGTTATTTTTGTAATTGTAAAATGATTATTTGTAATATTTTAAATTTTGTAAAGGTTCTACATGAATTGTTATGTATTTTGAACCAAACGCAAAAAAAAAAAAAAAAAGTTTGTTGGAAATAATAATAAAGCACCAAAGTCTCGCAAATGGGAAATAAAGTTCCCAAAGTAAATATAGATGGATCCAAGAGTCTGTTGTAAATAAATGATAAACATATAGTCCAAATTGAGCGTAAATGGATGCGCCCATGGCGCAGGCATGACAGATACCCTTGAATGATGTCATGCGCAGATACTGATATTCATGGCAGAATTTGTTTTGCTTGTTCCTGCCCATTGCGGTTTTAGATATGCATTGTCACAATGCACATTCACGACAAAATGAGGGAGGAGTTTGATGCGGTGGAGGTGAGGCCCTGATCATGCCTGGTCTGTCAGTGTTCTTCAACATTATCAACTAGAGGATATTCCTCTCCAGAATGAAGGGCAAGGATATACTAGGCAATACTTAAAATGATTAATTTCCTTATTGTCCAACTGGACATATGTAGTGCAGCTAGGAACTTTCTTGGCCATACCTCAACAATTCTTTTTTAACTTTTACGCCTGTCTCGTGATGCACAAAATCCAACACCCAGGGCCCTGTCTGCATAATGCATGTAATGCTGGAAGCTATTTTGAGCACTTTGGCTCCCAGAGGGTCATATGGCACATTGCCTACAGTGTTCTTGAGCCTCCATTGGGTGTCCAGCCCAGATGTCAGCAGCTAAGGACCAAAGGCAGCAACTGGCAACTCCCTGTTTGGGGCAGGAAGGGCGGGAAAATGGCATATGTTTAGAGCCATTGCTCATTCCAGGACTTTGCTGTCCTTGACCTTTGACTGTCTCCTGCTTCCACCTATAGGGATCCTTTGACCCAGGTACTTTCCATTCACTGTGGAGTTGCTGTTACCTCTAAGACCCAAGGGATATCCCTGTTTTGGGCCTGTTAACTGTCTTTGGGTTACCTATAGCCCCGTTCTAGCCCAACTCAGACCTTTTCCCCACTCCCTTTCTGCTCCTCCACCTGGCTTCCCACTCTGGGGCTGAACCCTTCTTTCACTCTCTTCACTTTCCTATTTTTCTACCCTCTTTCAAGCACTTTGAGTTCGCCCCATCTGACATTATGTCATAAATCTCCCCCCGTCTCACCTGGGATCGCTTCTTGCTCTGTTCCGCGGGAGGATTTCTCTTGTGGACAGATCGGGTCTTGTATAGACTCGCTCGAGTCTCGTCCGGCTGCAGAGCGCGTTCAGAGTTCCGGGAAGGACGATGTTCCAGGAAGTCCAGGAAAGTAGGTAGCGGTCGTTAAGAATGGGGATTCCAGGAGTCGAATAGAGGGAAAGGGAGAAGGAAGGAGGAAGGAAACCAGGATCTTGGATAGAAGATTCGCCGAACAGCACACACACGCCAAGTCACTACCTAATGATAGCGTTGAGACGCGCAGGGCCGCGGGGGCGTGGCCAATTTATAGGACGTGCCGTGTGCGACGTGAAAGCTGATGTGAGGCAAGTCGCTTGTTGCGGACATGTTGGGAGTAACAAGGAATACAAGCCCAGGCTCGATAAGGAACAGGAGGTCCAGATGGGGCAAGTTCTACGGGTCATGACAGCATGCCTCCTCCGAAGACCTGTTCCACCAGGTTTGCCTGGGTGTATGAGATGGAATCTTCTAAGCAGTCGAGGGGTATTTAAGTTAGAAACTGGTTCCCAGGTTCTCTCGCTAGGAGGGTATCCTTTCCATTCAACCAGGTATTGAAGTTGACCCTGTTTATACCTGGAATCGCATATTCGGGACACTTCATATTCTAGCTGATCATTCACAACAACAGGACTGGGTCTGCAGGATTTTCGGGAGGATTGGAAGTAAGGTTTCAATAGGGAGGTGTGAAAGACTGGGTGTATTTTCTTCCAGGAATCGGGTAGCTTGATTCGGAATGAGACAGGATTGACGACTTCCTTTATGGAAAATGGTCCATAGTACCGAGGAGCCAATTTGTCTGGCCGTAGATGTCGGGGTAATAGTTTCGAGGACAACCAGACTTGATCACCAACAGAATAAGAGGGCGCTGGTCTTCTCTTGGAATGCGCATAGAGCTTAGTGTGTGTTTGGGCCTCTTTCAATTGTTCCTTGGCTTCCTTATGAATGTTGATGAGAGTCTGTATCCAAGAGTCGAGAGTAGGTACTGGAGTGGGATGTGGAAGAACAGAAGGTAAAACGGACGGGTGAAAACCTTGACTGCAATAGAAAGGACTGACCTTGAGTGCCGAGTGGTCGAAATTGTTGTAGGCAAACTTGGCCAGGGGTATGAGGAGAGACCAGTCATCCTGAACCTTGGTGGCAAAACAACGAAGATATTGCTCCAGAGTTTGATTTACACGTTCCGTGGCTCCGTTGGTTTGTGGGTGATAACCTGATGAGAGAGCATGTTGGATCCCTAGAATACGACAGAGATGTTTCCAGAATTGTGAGACATATTGGGCCTCATTACGACCCAGGCGCTAATGGGTTAACGGCACCGTAAAAGGCTGCAGCGCCGTTAACCTATTAGCGCCTAATTACGAGGTTCCTTTGCGGGACCCAACCTTAACGGCTGGTGTAGACCAGCCGTTAAAGTAGGGACCCGCAAAGGGACCTTGGTGCTAATTACGGTGCCGCAATTTGCGGCACCGTACTTAGCGCCTTCCCCATTCCCATTGAGCCCTATGGGGCAAAAATGGGAATAGGGAAGGGTCATGGAGGAAGGGGGAATTACCGCCTCGCCAACCTTGTAATGGGGTGGTAATTCCCCCTTTCTCCATGGCGGAGTCAGTAACTTACCAGCATGGACCATGGTGCTAATAGCACCATGGTCTTCCGCCAGGGTCGTAATGAGGCCCATTGAGGTCCTCGGTCCGATATGATCTTGGAAGGAAGTCCATGGAGATGGAAAATATGTTCCAGGAAGATTCCAGCAAGTTCTGATGAGGATGGTAGTTTATACAAAGGTGTGAAATGAGCCATATGGGTGAACAAGTCTATGGTTACCATGATGGTCGTGTACCCTCGGGAAGGTGGTAACTCCACAATGAAGTCTGTAGCAATAAACTCCCATGGTCTTGTTGGCATCGATGGTTGCAGTAAAAGACCCGCCGGTCTCTTGTTATCATGTTTGTTTTGACTGCAGACAGTACAAGCCTTGACGTACTATTGTACGTCGGTGTTCATTTGAGGCCACCAAAACGGTCTTTGTATAAGACGAAGGGTGTTAGTTATACCACAATGACCGGAGTGAGGGGTATCATGGCAGATGTTTATTACCTTGTGTTGTAATTTCTGCGTAGGAATGACCACTGCATTGTCCTTGAATAGATATTCTTCCTTGACTCTTAGATTCCATGGATTCTTCCTTGAAATTTCCTTACAGAGGTCAGAGAACTGGGTTTGCGCTCGGATTTCCTCCAGGAGGTTGATTGCTTGAGCTACAAAGATAGTTTGGGGAAACATCTTAGGATAGGCCTTGTCCTCAGTGGGTGGGTAGTCTGGACGTCGAGATAAGGCGTCAGCAATCATGTTTTGTGATCCGGGAACGTGAGTGATTTGGAACTGGTATTGGGCAAAGAAGTAGGCCCAACGGGCCTGACGACTGTTCCTGCACTCCAAAGACTGTAGGATTTGGAGATTCCGATGATCTGTGCGGACCTGGACTGGATATCTAGCACCCAGAAGTAGGTGTCGCCATTCAGTGAAGGCTTGGCGGATGGCCAAGAGTTCCTTTTCCAGGACGGAATAGTGAGTCTCACTGGGGGTCAGAGTTTGTGAAAGGTAAGCAATGGGGTGTTCCAGTCCATCCTCAAGTTCCTGTTTCAAGACCGCCCCTATGGCATAGTTGGAGGCATCCTTTTCTACTAGAAATGGGCGATTTGTGTCGGGCTGGGTCAGGATGGGGGCTTGTGTGAACTCTGTCTTCAATCATTGGAATGCTTTATCTTGCGATGTAGACCAGATAAAGGGGGCGTCCTTCTTCAATAGAGCTACGATCGGCTGGCCAATCTCGGAAAAGGTAGAAATAAACTTCTGGTAGAGGTTGGCGAGCCCCAGGAAGGATTGCACCTGTTTCACAGAAGTGGGAGCGGGCCAAGCCAGTATGGCCTTTACCTTCGAAGGGTCCATGCCAATTCCTTCTGGGCTAAGGATGAATCCTAGGTAGTGAACAGAAGTACCGTGGAACAAGCATTTTTCGGGTTTGGCTAACAGTTTGTTTTCACAAAGTCGTTGTAGTACTGCCTTTACGTGTTCTTCATGTTTTAGAGGATCTTTGGAAAAAATCAATATGTCATCGAGATAGACAATGACGAAGAGGAACAACATATCAGAGAACATCCTGTCCATAAAACGCTGAAAGACTGCGGGAGCATTGGCTAGTCCAAAAGGCATGACTAGGTATTCAAAGTGACCAAAGGGTGTTCTAAAGGCTGTCTTCCATTCGTCCCCTTCCCGGATTTGAATTAAATGGTAGGCACCCCGGAGATCCAGCTTCGTGAAAATTACGTCTCCTCTCACAGCTTCCAGGATATCCGAAATCAGGGGCAGTGGGTATCGATCTTTGAGGGTGCATTGGTTTAGGCCTCGATAGTCGAGGCAAGGTCTGAGTTCCTTGGTGTCTTTCTTGGGAACGAAGAACAACGAAGCACCCGCTGGAGATTTCAAGGGTCTTATGGTGCCGTTTTCAAGGTTGGTGTCGAGGTATTCCCGAAAGGCCTTTTTCTCAGGTTCGGAAAGGATGAACATTCGGCCGAAGGGAATTACAGCTGAGGGATCTGTATCTATGCCACAGTCTTCAGGCCTGTGAGGGGGTAATGCTTGGACTATGGCGGTAGAAAATACATCAGTAAACTCCTGATAGGACTCTGGAACTTGTATGATATTGGAAACCATGAGCGGTGTTTCTTAGTCTCTTGGAGGTTCTTTAGGAGTTATCAAGGAAGGGTCCAGGGATAGACAGTGGGACATAGAGAACTCTGAGCCCAGGAATAATGATCCTGCTTTCCAATTGATATACGGATTGTGCTTTTGTAACCAGGGCATTCCCAAAATCAAGGGGTAATGGGCTGACTTAATGATGTCGAATGTAATCCGCTCTTGATGATGATTTATGGAAAGTTGGATCTCTTTAGTCTGCAGGCTTATGGGTCCTGAAGAGAGGGGTCTTCCGTCAATTGCTTCTACCGGCTGCATGGTGTTTCGTGTCTCGTACGGAATATGATGACTAACGACCCAGTCTTGATCAATGAAAATTCCCATAGCTCCGCAGTCCACCAAGGCCAGAATGGGATAGGTCTTGTCTTTGGAGGGCGAGAGGAAGGCCTGTAGTATCACCAAACTATTTTGCCCAGGAGAGCTCAAGGATGGAATTGATGTGGAGCAAACATCTCTCTCCAGACACCTCGCTCCATCTAGGATCGGGAGCTGGCGTTTCCCGAACGCCGTGGAGGGGCTAGAGGGCATTCTCTAACAAGATGTTTATCCGAGGCACAATACATGCACAGGCCTGTGTGGATCCTTCTCATCCTTTCTTGAGGGGAAATAGGCCCACGGAAGGCTCCGATTTGCATGGGTTCCGGATCTGTGTCATGGGTTGGGTCAGAATCGGTTTTAACAGAGGTCTCCAGGGAATTCTTTTGAAGAGGTGTCTTGGTCTTTCTCCTTTCAGCCTTTCTTTCCTGGATTCGAAAGTCTATCTGCAGGGCTAGATCCATAGGAGCCTGGAAGGAACTAGGACGAGCCACCAGGGCTAATTCATCCTTAATGTCCTCGTTTAGACCCCTGCGAAATAGAGTGAAACTTGCTTTAGAGGACCAATCCGCTTCCTTGACCAGTTGTTTGAATCTAGTAACATATGTTAGCATATCCTGGGTACTCTGTCGGAAATCAAGTAAGCGTTCTTGAGCACTAAAAACCTGTTCTGGGCGGTCGAACATAGTCTTGAGTGCCTGAATGAATCCATCATAATCATCCAGGATAGCATCCCCTGAGTTGACTAAGGGCGTAGCCGAGGTTAACGCGTTCCCTGTGAGGTGCGAGATAATGAAGCCCACCTTCGCCCTAGAAGTTGAAAAATAATAGGGCTTAAAGGTAAAATGCACCAAGCAGGAATCCAGGAATCCACGTAAGGATTTTGCCGATCCATCATATTTGTCCACCACTCCACCAAGTAACACACTGTCCTTGTTAGCGGGGTGGAGAGACAAAACTAGCTGCTTTAATGCAGCATTCTCAGACTTTAAGTTCTGTACTTCAGTTGTGAGCTCTTGCATACCACGCAGAAGGTCCTGGACTGCTTTCTCCATAGCAGTATCAGAGTTGGTCGTTGGGTGTCTCAAACTGTCATAAATCTCCCCCTGTCTCACCTAGGATCGCTTCTTGCTCTGTTCCGCGGGAGGATTCCTCTTGTGGACGGATCGGGTCTTGTATAGACTCACTCGAGTCTCGTCCGGCTGCAGAGCGCGTTCAGAGTTACGGGAAGGCCGCTGTTCCAGGATTTCCAGGAAAGTAGGTAGCGGTCGCTAAGAATGGGGATTCCAGGAGTCGAATAGAGGGAAAGGGAGAAGGAAGGAGGAAGGAAACCAGGATCTTGTATAGAAGATTTGCCAAACAGCACACACACGTCAAGTCACTACCTAATGATAGCGTTGAGACGCGCGGGGCCGCGGGGGCGTGGCCAATTTATAGTACGTGCCGTGTGCGACGTGAAAGCTGGTGTGAGGCAAGTCGCTTGTTGCGGCCATGTTGGGAGTAACAAGGAATACAAGCCCCGGTGCGATAAGGGCCAGGAGGTCCAGAAGGGGCAAGTTCTATGGGTCATGACATATTATTTCTTCCTCTTTTGAATATACTACTATTCAAACCCTCCTTCCAACTACTCCTCACAGTGCTCTGTCTCTCTACTAAACCTTTGTTCTCTCAACTCTTTCTAACCTGAAATGAACCTTCTCCTTGAGTCCCTTCCCACTGACACCCCCAGTGTCATGCTTGGGGACTTCAACCTTCCCAATCCCTCCACAGCCCTTTGCCTTGAACTTAACTCTCTGAACTGACCACTCCCTCCATGTACAACCTACTTTCTCTAGCAGGAAATCTCTTGACTTTGAGTGTTTATCTCTTGCTCCTCTTTTCCCTGCTTCAAGACAAAGAGGAAATTCAAGAAGGGGTCACTTACCCCTCACTGTGATGATGTGAGTACCTCTTGCCTGTTTCTCTCTCCTATTCATGTCACTTCCTTTGACTGTGCTTTTTCTCACTTTCATCAGAATGTATGGCTCCCTTTCACTAACATTATCTGACATACACATGCACACCTTCCCTCTCCATCCTCAGCCCTGGATCACATCTTAGATCCAGGTCTTCACAACGGACATGCTTTGTGACCTATGACCCTGCCACAAATAACAGACCCCGATCCTACTCCTATCGTACAAAAATGTCCTTGCTGCACTCAGTGCAATACTGGGCTTTTCCAAATCCTCCAACTTCTCAAACCTAATCTCCTCCCTTCGTATTCAGACGAGAAAATATGTGTATACCCTCCAAGCATTGCTCACACCCATCAAGCCAATGTCTATTGCCTCCTCCCGCTCTTTTAATGACTTTATTCACAAATTTTCTGCTAAAATCTCTACAATTCAATACACACTTTCAGACTCCTCTCTCCACCCCTCCTTTTTTCCACCACATTTCCCCTTTCCCCTTTTACTACTACTAATCCTCTTCACAGCCCCAAACTATTTTGCACCCCTATTGAATTATGTCCTCCTCAAACTGACAGTTCATTCTCAATCACTACCCTTATCTCTCTGAGCATTGTAACCCTTTCTCTCTCTGATGGTCTCTTTGCTGCCTCCTTCAAATCTGTGACTGTCCTACCCTTTCTAAACAAACCCTCTGCTGACCCAAACTTCCCAGAGAACTATCACCCAGTTTCCCTCCTTCCTCCTTATTCAAAGGTCCTTGAGAGGGTGGTCTTCAATGGTTCACTAAATACCCTAGGGATAGTAGCCATGGAGAGCCACTTTAATATGGTTTCTGTTGTAAACACTACACTAAGCCTGCACCCATATATGTCTCCAACCTTCTCTCTGCTGCTGACCTATTCAAACTCTCTTCTCTTCTATACTCATCCTTTTAGACATATCAGACCCTTTTGACACTCAACAACTCCACTCTCCTCACTGTCCAGCACCTTAGGTTTCACAAATTTGGTCTCATCTGCATTGCCTTCTACATAAAAGGTCTGCATTGCCTTCTACATAAAAGGTCACACTTTAAAATCCTCTGAACCTCACAAACCTTTGTCCCCACCCATCTCCCTTTTTGGTGTCCCCCAAGGATCGGTCCTTGGAGCTCTGCTCTCCACCATCTATTCTTCTGCCCTAGGCAGACCTATAAAATCCTTTATTTTTCACACACATCTCTTTGCTGATGAAACATAAGTCTTTTTCTATTTTTCTCCCTTCACAATAGCTATGTCGGAACCGATGACCAACTTTCGCACTGCAATCCATCACTAGAAGGCTGTACGAAGCCTCATGCTGAACTCTTCAGAAATGGGAGTCATCTTTCTTCCAGTTTCTGATGCCCCCCTCTTATCTCCTTCTTGCCTGACCTTTTTGCTACCTCATCCAATGCTCTCAACCTTGAAGTAGTGGCCTCCAACTGTTGCAGTTCCTTACTACCAACACCTTTTCTGCCCATTCTAATTTCAACATTTGGAAAATGTATCAATTTCTTACTCACCAATCAATAAAAACTCTAATCTCCACCCTCATACTCAGCAAATGTGACTACTACTCATGCCCACATCTTGGACTTCCTCTGTAGTTCTTCCTCCCTCTATCGAAAAAGCTAAACTTTGCTGCACACTTTCTATAACCTAACCTGAACCTCCCACACTTCTAACACCTGACACAATGCTGGTTGGCCCTCCATGCACAAATAATCCAATTCCTGTTCCTTGTCCTAGTCCACAAAGTTATGGATGGTCTTGCTCCTCGGTACTTATCTGAATGTACCTCTGCCTACTCACCATCCTGTTCTCCCGCTCCTCCTCTTCACTTAACTTCACAGTCCCATTCCCCCCTCAGCCCCCACTCACTTCAGCTCTCTCTCTCTCTCTCTCTCTCTCTCTCTCTCTCTCTCTCTCTCTCTCTATTTTCCCTGCTCCATTAGAACCCTCGGCCCCTCAACATCGAAGTTAGACCGACTTTAGATCTATTCAAAGCTTGGCTGAAACTTTACTTTCTTGCTAAAGAGTCAGCTCCCCCAGCACTCTGCCCCATGCTCCGTATCTGGCCTCGCCAGTCCTTCCAGTGCTGGTTTACAATGCAACAATGTTATTTTGTATAGTTGTACAGTCCCCTCTTTCGTTTTAAACGCTTGCCCCCATAGGTAATGCTATATTTGTAAGACACGTTTCCCATATTTGTATTGTTTGTGTTGTCTCACGTCTATGTACCACTTTGTTTACATCCTCATTAACTGGCTGACCACCTGCTCTCATCTTTGGGCTGTTGTACAGGCAACCTTCCATAAAATGTCTCAGCAATCTGTAAATGTGTTATTTTAGGTCACTACTGATCAAAATTGACATTTCTGTTCTTCAAATAAATAAAAATAAAAAAATAAAGAAAATACAGTGTGGGTTGCTAATTTTGAACTATGCTGATGCACCACAGATTTTGGGGATCATCTCAGGACGAAGAGATGTAAAATTGGATAGAGTTGAGGACGGCCTAGTTTCCATCAAAATGTTTTGGACGCAAACTATTTAAAAATTAATCCAAGCAAAACCGACAGATTGTAAATTCCATATCTCTGTGCCAATGGAATGTCTCCATCTGGCGTTTTCCTTTTAGCCCAGGCCCGACACCTGGGGATGAAGTTAAAAATCTAGAGTTTGTTGTTGATTCTAACCAGATTCGAAAGAAACAGGTGGTGCTGATTTCTAAATCCTGCTTTTTCCACATGAAGCTGATTCATGGAATTATTTGCACCAAAAAAAGGGGATTTGTGCGCCATTCTGCCCGCTAATCCCTGTTTAACAAATGGGAATTTGCGGGCAGAATGGCGCACGAATCCCTTTTTTTCGGCGCAAATAATTCCATGAATCAGCCCCGAAAAGTTTAAGGAGCATTCTTTCGTTACTATCTTTTCCCATCAGAGGATGGCTATGAATGCCTTTGGTATCTACCTACCAGGCTGGATTTTAAGAAGGGCATTCAAAGTTGCTAGTTTGTCTGCAGAGGTCAGAGCACTGCAGGCAGAATGCTGATGCATTTGAGAAAAGAATAAGGGCCTGGTTTACAAAAGCGTTTTTGAATGGGAAAGGCCCATTCAAAAACGCTTTGTAAATCAAGCCCCAAAGCTCTTCAGCTCTAATATCACTTCCCTGGTCATCAATAAAGAAACATATTATTTCTATCAATGTGTCATGTCTACAAAATGTTACATGCATCCAATCCATTCTTGTGGACAGAAAATATTATTTTGATGCCCAGAACATTCTCTAAGGTCACTGTTTAATAGAAAACTTCACTGTAAGAGAGAAAGATTTGGGGGGCCGCTACCTTTCCGCACTTGCCGCTAAAAAATGAAACCTTGTTTCTTCTACTTTATAGATGGAAAGTAATCTGTACATTTTCAGGAAATATCTCCAAACTTTTTATTTTTTATTTAGTTGACTTTAAGCATTTCTATGTCTTGTGTGTGTGTTCTGTCCTACTTCTTCTGTAGCGCCAAGACGCCTTCGAGTGAAACCATATGCTCTACCAAACTCAACAACACAGTGGAAATACAATATGAAATCCAGAGTCACCAGACATTTTCCATACCTGGTTTGACAGGCTTTGTAAAATTGCCAAGTAGCCTCTGTTACAATCTTTGAAGGCTTATCCTCAGGATAATGTTGTAACTGTAACACACTGAACGAGTTCTACAAATGATATTAGAGTAGCACTAGGCAGAACACAAAGGAGAGCGTGTGAGAGATGATAAATGTTGGCATCCTTCACAAAGCCCAGTCTAAAGTCTGGTCTTTGGATGCAACTGGATTGGCAGAGGAGGATCCTCATCAGTCTGCTGTTTTTAATATTTCAGAGTTTGATTGGATGTCACACTTTTCTCCTCCCTGTATGGTCCATTTAACGGAACAATCGCGGCTCTCACACGAGTAGCAGTACTGTAGAAGCCGTTTTAATTTCCTTTACTTTTGATCGGGTGAGGGTAGTATTACTTAATGCAAAAATGTCATAAAACTCCTGGCCCTGATTACAGTCCAGTAGATATATACAAATTTGATCTTCTCTTATGGACTCCCAATTTAAAAACAGTTAATACCATATACTGACATTTTAAGGTCCCGATAAACTAGAAGAGATCAATTGTGCTTCCAATCTTTAAGAAAGAAGATCTAGGAAACCCAAACTATTATTGATCAATCTCTCTGGTAGATGTGGCCTCAAAGAATGTATTAGACTTCTATGTGAGAAACTCCTGGGGCCTCATTACGCCCCAGGCGGTAAGTTACCGCCTGGGTCGTACCTTTACCACCATGGCGTAAACTGCGTTTACGCCATGGTGGTTGGCGGACTTACCGCCCCATTCCGAGGTGAGTGGGGCGGTAAGTCCCCATTAACCCATTTACCCTTCCGCATTCCCATTTTTGCCCCATAGGGCATAATGGGAGTGGGGAAGGCGTTAATTACGCCACCGTAAATTACGGTGGCGTAATTAACAACAAGGTCCCTTAGCGTCATGGATTTTAACACCTGCTAAAAGCAGGTGTTAAAACCTCTATGGCGCTAAGGGACCTCGGAATCAGGCGGTAAGGGTCGGCGCTGTTTACGCCGCCGTAAACCCCTTACCGCCTGAGTCCTAATGAGGCCCCTGGACTTGGTCCAAGAATTCTTTCTTGTCTCAGATGTCCAAATCAGAGACGTTGAGGGACTGGGCACAGTCGAGCCAGTGATGAGTTTGTCTTTAGTTGACAGTTAATACACACTTGTGTATGGGTTCCCTGTCTTTATGGCTTTCATTGATCTTTTGAGGGCCTTTGAATGTGTCAATCATGCTCTTTTATGGGAAATTATTGAACAGAAAGGTTTACCTTTTTCTATAATAAATATTTTACAAGGCATTCACTCGGATGTGAAAAATAGAGTCTGGTATGGTCCCAGTATTGAAGTGTGTTTACATTTTCCATTCATCCGAGGGGTCAGACCAGGATGAGTTCTCACAATGTTACTGTTGGCTTTGTACACCAGCAACCTTGACAACAGCGGTTGTTGGTAATATTCCTAGGGTAGGTGGTTGTTTGCTTTGACTGCTCTTATATGCTGATGCTTGCTTCTACCCTGAAAGGCTTGTTGCCCTTACTTGATCGCTATGTAGAATGTATGGACTCTTGAGGTTTGACAGTAAATAAAGGTACATCATCCATTGCCATGCAAGACAGAAAGAATCCCCTGAGTCCAGAGTGGAAGAGTAAATGATGCCAACTAGGGGTTTAATATAGACAGTGCAAATCCAGCATGACAAGATAGAGCCTTGAGGCGTTCTGTAGTTTGGACATGTGACTCTTTCTTGGTGAAGAATGAGGCAATTCACCTAAGCACTGAACCATCATTGCAAAATACTCTAGTCAGTGAGTAGGATGGAGTTGTTTAGCCGTCTAAGGTCTGTTGCTAAGGCCAGCAGTGGGGGGGTGGCAGGGATGTATTTTTCTAGAGCGTGGATTAACTTGTCCATCATGTATAAAAGTGAGGATTCGGTACCTCTGGGATGTCGGAACACTCTACTTTAGCCATTAGCCAATAATTAAGTTTGCAAATGTGGGTATTCTCCTCAATGATTCAGCACACCTGTATTTTTGTGAGCTACTTCATACACAAATTGATAAGGGGGGTCCTGGGAGTCTCTCTGCCAGACATTAGTCCTGGTTACGAGAGACTTACCCACAGTCTTTAGCTCACTATCTTTCACAGAGAAGAAATATCCAAAACATATCAGTCTTTGTCCTGCCCTGGGGCAGTCCAGCACCGAAATACTAGACAATTCTCCTCTGAACAAGAGTACCAACAGCATCCCCAGACACGTGTTTCGGTCTGGTTGGACCTCATCAGTAGGGAGGAGCTGTGCCTCTCTAAGAATAGTGAGCAAGGGGTCCACGTCTAGATTCCCCTAGTAATTTAGGGTGAGACCCAAAGTTACTTGAATATGCAAATTGACAAGGGGGGTCCTGGGAGTCTCTCTGCCAGACATTAGTCCTGGTTACGAGAGACTTACCCAGAGTCTTTAGCTCACTATCTTTCACAGAGAAGAAATATCCCAAACATATCAGTCTTTGTCCTGCCCTGGGGCAGTCCAGCACCGAAATGCTAGGCAATTCTCCTCTGAACAAGAGTACCAACAGCATCCCCAGACACGCGTTTCGGTCTCATCAGTAGGGAGGAGCTGTGCCGCTCTATGAATAGTGAGCAAGGGGTCCACGTCTGGATTCCCCTAGTAACTTAGGGTGAGACCCAAAGTTACTTGAATATGCAAATTGACAAGGGGGGTCCTGGGAGTCTCTCTGCCAGACATTAGTCCTGGTTACCAGAGACTTACCCAGAGTCTTTAGCTCACTATCTTTCACAGAGAAGAAATATCCCAAACATATCAGTCTTTGTCCTGCGCTGGGGCAGTCCAGCACCGAAATGCTAGGCAATTCTCCTCTGAACAAGAGTACCAACAGCATCCCCAGACACGTGTTTCGGTCTGGTTGGACCTCATCAGTAGGGAGGAGCTGTGCCTCTCTAAGAATAGTGAGCAAGTTGTCCACGTCTGGATTCCCCTAGTAACTTAGGGTGAGACCCAAAGTTACTTGAATATGCAAATTGACAAGGGGGGTCCTGGGAGTCTCTCTGCCAGACATTAGTCCTGGTTACGAGAGACTTACCCAGAGTCTTTAGCTCACTATCTTTCACAGAGAGGAAATATCCCAAACATATCAGTCTTTGTCCTGCCCTGCGGCAGTCCAGCACCGAAATGCTAGGCAATTCTCCTCTGAACAAGAGTACCAACAGCATTCCCAGACACGTGTTTCGATCTGGTTGGACCTCATCAGTAGGGAGGAGCTGTGCCTCTCTAAGAATAGTGAGCATGGGGTCCACGTCTGGATTCCCCTAGTAACTTAGGGTGAGACCCAAAGTTACTTGCATATGCAAATTAACAAGGGGGGTCATGGGAGTCCCTCTGCCAGACATTAGTCCTGGTTGCGAGAGACTTACCCAGAGTCTTTAGCTCACTATCTTTCACATAGAGGAAATATCCCAAACATATCAGTCTTTGTCCTGCGGCAGTCCAGCACCGAAATGCTAGGCAATTCTCCTCTGAACAAGAGTACCAACAGCATCCCCAGACACGTGTTTCGATCTGGTTAAACCTCATCAGTAGGGAGGAGCAGTGCCTCTCTAAGAATAGTGAGCATGGGGTCCACGTCTGGATTCCCCTAGTAACTTAGGGTGAGACCCAAAGTTACTCGCATATGCAAATTAACAAGGGGGGTCATGGGAGTCCCTCTGCCAGACATTAGTCCTGGTTGCGAGAGACTTACCCAGAGTCTTTAGCTCACTATCTTTCACAGAGAAGAAATATACTAAATATATCAGTCTTTGTCCTGCCCTGGGGCAGTCCAGCACCGAAATGCTAGGCAATTCTCCTCTGAACAAGAATACCAACAGCATCCCCAGACACGTGTTCCGGTCTGGTTGGACCTCATCAGTAGGGAGGAGCTGTGCCTCTCTAAGAATAGTGAGCAAGGGGTCCACGTCTGGATTCCCCTAGTAACTTAGGGTGAGACCCAAAGTTACTTGCATATGCAAATTAACAAGGGGGGTCCTGGGCGTCCCTCTTCCAGACATTAGTCTTGGTTGCGAGAGACTTACCCAGAGTCTTTAGCTCACTATCTTTCACAGAGAGGAAATATCCCAAACATATCAGTCTTTGTCCTGCCCTGCGGCAGTCCAGCACCGAAATGCTAGGCAATTCTCCTCTGAACAAGAGTACCAACAGCATCCCCAGACACGTGTTTCGATCTGTTTGGACCTCATCAGTAGGGAGGAGCTGTGCCTCTCTAAGAATAGTGAGCATGGGGTCCACGTCTGGATTCCCCTAGTAACTTAGGGTGAGACCCAAAGTTACTTGCATATGCAAATTAACAAGGGGGGTCATGGGAGTCCCTCTGCCAGACATTAGTCCTGGTTGCGAGAGACTTACCCAGAGTCTTTAGCTCACTATCTTTCACAGAGAAGAAATATACTAAATATATCAGTCTTTGTCCTGCCCTGGGGCAGTCCAGCACAGAAATGCTAGGCAATTCTCCTCTGAACAAGAGTACCAACAGCATCCCCAGACATGTGTTTCGGTCTGGTTGGACCTCATCAGTAGGGAGGAGCTGTGCCTCTCTAAGAATAGTGAGCAAGGGGTCCACGTCTGGATTCCCCTAGTAACTTAGGGTGAGACCCAAAGTTACTTGAATATGCAAATTGACAAGGGGGGTCCTAGGAGTCTCTCTGCCAGACATTAGTCCTGGTTACGAGAGACTTACCCAGAATCTTTAGCTCACTATCTTTCACAGAGAGGAAATATCCCAAACATATCAGTCTTTGTCCTGCCCTGCGGCAGTCCAGCACTGAAATGCTAGGCAATTCTCCTCTGAACAAGAGTACCAACAGCATCCCCAGACACGTGTTTCGGTCTGGTTGGACCTCATCACTAGGGAGAAGATGTGCCTCTCTAAGAATAGTGAGCAAGGGGTCCATGTCTGGATTCCCCTAGTAACTTAGGGTGAGACCCAAAGTTACTTGCATATGCAAATTAACAAGGGGGGTCCTGGGCGTCCCTCTGCCAGACATTAGTCCTGGTTGCGAGAGACTTACCCAGAGTCTTTAGCTCACTATCTTTCACAGAGAAGAAATATCCCAAACATATCAGTCTTTGTCCAGCCCTGGGGCAGTCCAGCACCGAAATGCTAGGCAATTCTCCTCTGAACAAGAGTACCAACAGCATCCCCAGACACGTGTTTCAGTCTGGTTGGACCTCATCAGTAGGGAGGAGCTGTGCCTCTCTAAGAATAGTGAGCAAGGGGTCCACGTCTGGATTCCCCATGTAATTTAGGGTGAGACCCAAAGTTACTTGAATATGCAAATTGACAAGGGGGGTCCTGGGAGTCTCTCTACCAGACATTAGTCCTGGTTACGGGAGACTTAACCAGAGTCTTTAGCTCACTATCTTTCACAGAGAAGAAATATCCCAAACATATCAGTCTTTGTCCTGCGCTGGGGCAGTCCAGCACCGAAATGCTAGGCAATTCTCCTCTGAACAAGAGTACCAACAGCATCCCCAGACACGTGTTTCAGTCTGGTTGGACCTCATCAGTAGGGAGGAGCTGTGCCTCTCTAAGAATAGTGAGCATGGGGTCCACGTCTGGATTCCCCTAGTAACTTAGGGTGAGACCCAAAGTTACTTGCATATGCAAATTAACAAGGGGGGTCCTGGGAGTCCCTCTGCCAGACATTAGTCCTGGTTGCGAGAGACTTACCCAGAGTCTTTAGCTCACTATCTTTCACAGAGAAGAAATATCCCAAACATATCAGTCTTTGTCCTGCCCTGGGGCAGTCCAGCACCGAAATGCTAGGCAATTCTCCTCTGAACAAGAGTACCAACAGCATCCCCAGACACGTGTTTCGGTCTGGTTGGACCTCATCAGTAGGGAGGAGCTGTGCCTCTCTAAGAATAGTGAGCAAGGGGTCCACGTCTGGATTCCCCTAGTAATTTAGGGTGAGACGCAAAGTTACTTGAATATGCAAATTGACAAGGGGGGTCCTGGGAGTCTCTCTGCCAGACATTAGTCCTGGTTACTAGAGACTTACCCAGAGTCTTTAGCTCACTATCTTTCACAGAGAAGAAATATCCCAAACATATCAGTCTTTGTCCTGCGCTGGGGCGGTCCAGCACCGAAATGCTAGGCAATTCTCCTCTGAACAAGCGTACCAACAGCATCCCCAGACACGTTTTTTTCGGTCTGGTTGGACCTCATCAGTAGGGAGGAGCTGTGCCTCTCTAAGAATAGTGAGCAAGTGGTCCACGTCTGGATTCCCCTAGTAACTTAGAGTGAGACCCAAAGTTACTTGAATATGCAAATTGACCAGGGGGGTAATGCGAGTCTCTCTGCCAGACATTGGTCCTGGTTACGAGAAACTTATCCAGAGTCTTTAGCTCACTATCTTTCACAGAGAAGAAATATCCCAAACATATCAGTCTTTGTCCTGCCCTGGGGCAGTCCAGCACCGAAATGCTAGGCAATTCTCCTCTGAACAAGAGTACCAACAGCATCCACAGACACATGTTTTGGTCTGGTTGGACCTCATCCGTAGGGAGGAGCTGTGCCTCTCTAAGAATAGTGAGCAAGGGGTCCACGTCTGGATTCCCCTAGTAACTTAGGGTGAGACCCAAAGTTACTTGAATATGCAAATTGACAAGGGGGGTCCTGGGAGTCTCTCTGCCAGACATTAGTCCTGGTTACGAGAGACTTACCCAGAGTCTTTAGCTCACTATCTTTCACAGAGAAGAAATATCCCAAACATATCAGTCTTTGTCCTGCCCTGGGGCAGTCCAGCACCGAAATGCTAGGCAATTCTCCTCTGAACAATAGTACCAACAGCATCCCCAGACACGTGTTTCGGTCTGGTTGGACCTCATCAGTAGGGATGTGGCCTCTCTAAGAATAGTGAGCAAGGGGTCCACATCTGGATTCCAACCAGACCAAAACTGGTCTGAGGATGCTGTTGGTACTCTTGTTCAGAGGAGAATTGCCTAGCCTTTCGGTGCTGGACTGCCCCAGGGCAGGACAAAGACTGATATGTTTAGGATATTTCTTCTCTGTGAAAGATAGTGAGCTAAAGACTCTGGGTAAGTCTCTCGCAACCAGGACTAATGTCTGGCAGAGGGACTCCCAGGACCCCCCTTGTTAATTTGCATATGCAAGTAACTTTGGGTCTCACCCTAAGTTACTAGGGGAATCCAGACTCCCAGGACCCCCCTTGTTAATTTGCTACTTCATACACATACAAGTGTGCAATTATTTTTAAGCGCAGAGAGAATTGGGGGGAAATTTCATCTGCTATATAAATGGTAGTAGTAAAGAAAATGTCACTGCCTTACTGGAAAAAACACCAAACTTTGCAGAATTGCATAGCTAGGAAGTTGTGGGAAGTGACATGATAAGCATTCCTGCCATAGGTTTGAATACCAGTAGATGTGACATAACAATTGAGTCTTCCTCAATTGCAAAAAATACTTCTTCTGTGTTGGCCAATAAGATTGCCTATTATTTAAATACCCAGAGACAGTTTATTTGGTGCTTTGAGATCTACAGTAGGTATGTGCCTTTTCAGGTGCAAAGTTCCATCATGAAATTGTATTCTAATGCATTTAAAATCGACTATAATAATGTCTGAAGGAGTGGATAGAGTAATCTGCAGTACACAGCTCGCCCCACCTATGTTGAACCACGTGGCCAGCAATGTCATTGTCTTACTGAGCGCACTATGACTGCACTGACCTAAGTACAAGTTGGCTTGAATGTGATGCCCCCTTGCTATTGGTGTGATAAATTGGCATGTTGAGTGCCTGTGTGAGAGTTCTGTTTGTAATCG
Source organism: Ambystoma mexicanum (assembly GCF_040938575.1). Lineage (NCBI taxonomy): Eukaryota > Metazoa > Chordata > Amphibia > Caudata > Ambystomatidae > Ambystoma > Ambystoma mexicanum. The sequence continues at coordinate 695,420,059 of NC_090931.1, forward strand.
CCCAAACACAGGCGCAAGCACTGACTAGACTGATTCAGCCATTCGTCGTTCTTAATGAGTGCTATTCTTTTATGTCGCAATAATACTGACTATTCATAGCGCCCACAGAAAATGCAGTTGTCGATGTATTCATGAGCAAATCATATTGGGAACACAATTTGAAATAATAATGGCACAGAGTCACAACATCCTCTTGCGGGTCACCTCAGAGCTGTCGAACACTGCCATTGAGTGCTTGAGAAATATTGGACAGGGGCTGCTTTTGACGCAAACCTTTAGACCCTAACACTGAAGAACCTGAAATGAACTGACAACTGAAGCCTAGCTGGGTATATTTGGGTGATATGAAAAGATGCATTGTGCAAGAAGGATTTAACTGGTAAATAAAATATCGGCAGGACATCTTGTTGCTTAGGATGGTTATGGGAGGTGTTTGTGGTGTAACTATATTCTCTTTGTGTCTGTAGTTCAGGTCTGGCTCATGCTGCAACACATCTCATCTATTGTAGGGTAGTTTTGGCCCCTAGACAAATGAACTGCCCTGACCATGTTAGGCCTAAAATGTTCAGAAATATGTAAGGCCAGAGATGACTGTTAAACTGAAAGGGCAGCATTTCATTCTCAACTGTCACAGCAAAATGCTTTTTCCAGAGAAATAAAATTAATTCACCCTATATTCGGGTGGCTAGGCCAAAGCCCTGACACTACTTTCCATTACATGTGATTGAGAACTAAAGTGTAACTTAGCAAAAACAGCAAAAGTTACCATGGATGTGTGCACATTTCACAGCTTAGAACCATGAACACATGGACACCAAATCTCCAATACCAGAGTAATGTGAATATGTATCAGGATGTAAAGATGAACATTGATGGCAAGATGCAATTACATTATAGGAAAGGCCTCATGTGTGAAGAATTAGTAACACTTAAAAGTGTGAGTTTTCTGTGAATGGAGAAAAGTTGTATTCAGAACAAAAGACATTTTCTAAGGAGATTTGAGGGCCAATAACTGGTTACCTCTGCCTATCAGATGCAAGAGATAGGCTCTGCTCTTCTCTTTATATATGGATCGCTTTGAAACTAACAGAGCCAGGACAGTGGGTGGATTTTGTGCCAGACGAAAGGGTTGATGAAGCTAACAGATGGCCTTTTAGATAAACAGAAGATCCATTTAATGGAAGTAAAACCTTAAAAATACATGGAATAACATTTGATTCCTGGTGAGGTTCAGGATCTGACTGACAAGTGATATGTTACAGAGTCATCAACATGATGAAAGGAGGTGGAACTCTGCTCTCAAACATAAGTGAATAGATGGTCCATTAGCTCGGGGAGAATGAATGTAAATGACTTTATTGCAGGCTTGTGTCAACAAAGGCCAGCCTGGACACAGATCTTGTGAACAAAACACTTCCAGTTAATTGAAGGAACAAATGCATGTCAAAATGTTTACATAGGAGTGTATGCAGAATCATGTTTTGTCCATTATCTTTGGAACTGTGACACATACATAAATTGCACAAATATCACCGAAAGGCACATTAAAAGGCCTATCTGCTGAGTAAACCCTCACAGAAATTTAACCATGGGAACCAAGGTTACAACCTAAATTGTGCTCCTCGCTCCCCAGAAACTGTCACGAAGCAAAGAGTTTGGGAGACAGTAGTTCAATTAAATATGTAACTCTATGCACAATTTTGTGACACTGACTTTGATAATTTTTGAGTAATGCACGAAAAACTGTCATTTGAACCAGCAATCTTGTGCCAACACAGGGCTCGGCTCATTAAATCCAGCATGATAAGACTGATTCCCAAACATATATATTGTTTGGTTTATTTAGAAATTAGAGACATTTCCCACATTGTAGTTTGTAAGTGCACAACTGAAATGTGCGGAAATGTAAAATCAAGTGGGTGGACTGATCCATCTCAGAATTTGAGCTTTGTAACTAAAGGGGACAATCAAAGAAAGGGGCTAGGCCTGGCTTAAAGGGATGGAAAATAGATGTCCAATCCGAATTGGTAACCATTGAGCTGGCCCCTGATAATTTAGATCATTTGGAAGAGTGGTTAAAAATGTATAAGATGACGCACAATGAATGAGGGAAAGTTCCAACAAGCAACATGATTCTGAGGATGGGGCCCTGGTTGAAGGGAGATGCCAAGCCTTTGGGGAAGCTTCCTTTCTGCCCAGAGCAGAACCCCTGGAAACCTCTCAGCCTAGTAGTGACCCTTCCGCCACAGGGAAGCTAGAACCCTAAGAACAGAGTGTAGGTAGAAGAGGGCAACGAAAAACCCATTTTGTGGATAAGGAAAATAGGAAGATCCCCTTTGAAAGAGAAGAATCCCTGGAGGATTCAGGTAAGGACATTTTCTCTTTCAGGAATGGGGGGAGCCCTCTCAAAGAAAAATGGGTCCCAAGAGACACTAAATTTGGCTTGGTAGGTATGGAGCCCCACTCCGATTCCTATACCCCAACCATGTAATCCAGATCATACAGAGAGTGTAGAGGTATCCTTCCCACAAACAGGTTCTGGGAACTGTCTTCAGACCAAGGGAGATGGTAAAGAATCTAGGAAGAAAGAGGATCCCCCAACTATGCCCATTGAAAGATGTCAATTCCTTCCTACAGATTCCCAATCTCTGACACGGAAAATCACCCAAAATCACACAGTGATGGAGTTCAATATTAAGAAAATGACTGATGAGTTGGCAAATAACTCCCACTTTGTTTGTACACTTGAGGAGAAAGGGGGCAGATTGTATGCCCCAGTCAAGGAACATGGTCAGTGTGAATTATCCGCTCTGGTGAATACTGGATCCCAAGCTACTCTCCTGTCCAAAAAGGAGTTCCACCAACTGAAATAAGGAAGGGGGTGAGTCACCCAATTCCCCTCATAGCGCTTCCTGAAAAACTCAAAGATTTAAATGAGAATGATATTTATGACAAAGAGACTGCCGATTTAGAAATAAAAATTGGGTGACATTGTTTCAAACACCCAGTGATAGTCGTGACTCAAGAGGGCACTCCTTGTTTACTGGGGAACTATCTCCTTCAGAGGTTATCACCTCTGATCGATTGTGTGAACCAGGTTCTATCAACCCAGACTAACCAACCCATAAAACTCAAGAAGAGTACAAATTATGTGAGTCTGAATGGCACCTGGCAGTTTATTGACCGGCATCCCAACCCAATTGGAATTTCACTTTCAGAACAATCAAGTCCCAGAAATCACCATTATCTCTGTAGGAGAGCAAACTGTAGGAGAACAAACTGGTGATGGGAACTCGTTTCAACTCTTGAAAATCAACCTTTCTCCCAGTTGCAAGTGGCATTCCACACTGGAAGGGATTTAAAAGAAAAGCGTATACAAGTCAAATGTGAGAATAAACACTGAGGGGTCGATTCATGGAATTAATGTGCAACGAAGAGGTGCCAAAACGTGCGATTCGCAGTAAAAGTGCGAAAATCGCAGTGCAAGTGCAAAAATCGCATGGAAACCAGCGCACATCGATTCATGGAAGTCCGTGCGCGAGAAAAACATTGGATGTGCGCTAAAAAAGTGTGCCACGAACGCCGGCGCACAGGTCATCCAACAGCGTGCACCACGGCCACTGCAAAATCCCACATAGCGCGGTGCAAATGACAAAAGTAGGCGGAACACGGGGTGTAACACTCGGGATGGGGAACAACGCGTGAAAATATGTACGTCACGGGGGAAGTACAGGAGGCAAGTGCGCGGAAGGCCCACACGCTCACCTACAACCCGTATTCATGGAATCGAATAGGGCAAACCAGCGCACGGTCAAAGACGCGCACAGGGCCAAACAAGTACGCCACAAGAAAGCAGGCGGTAGCGTCCCTGCGCCTGAAAAAAATGTGCGCCAAAATGTGCGCTAACAAAAAGCACCCATATACAGCCATGTTGAATGGTCCATACAGTGGCCCTCTAGGACAAATGAGGTGCAAAGGGGTACCGACAAACACGGACACCCGCTGTGTGAAAAATAACATGTGCGTGTGTTCCTGGGTGCGCGGGAAGTTCCACATGCGATTGGCCTGGGTACGTGTACTTCGGGGTGCGCGGGAAGTTCCACACGCGATTAGCCTGGGTACGTGTACTAAGGGGTGCACGGGAAGTTCCACACGCGATTAGCCTGGGTACGTGTGTTTCGGGCTGCGCGGGAAGTTCCACACGCGATTTGCCTGGGTACGTGTACTTTGGGTGCGTGGGAAGTTCCACACGCAATTGGCCTGGGTACGTGTATTCCGAGGTGCGCGGGAAGATTCACACGCGATTTCAGCATGGTACGTGTATTTCGGTGGTGCCGGGGAATGCTATACGTGATTTGGCCGTGTGGGTCCTCCCAGGTGTTCCCTCCACGGCCCCTGCAGGCAGCCCACACCACAGGGGACTACCCTGCACCCCTGCTCATGTCCCACAGGCAACCCATCCACCATGACCATGCCCCCCAGCCAACCCACATGTCACCTTGCACTACTGATCACCAGCACATATCTCCCAGCACCCCCACCCCCCAGCAGTGCAGGGGCAGCCTCCACCCGGCCCCCACTCATGTCTCCCACCACCCCCACCCCCCAGCATCCAGGGGCACCCTCCACCAGGCCCCCACTCATGTCCAACTCATGTCTCCCTGCACCCCCACCCCCCAGCATCCAGGGGCACCCTCCACCAGGCCCCCACTCATGTCTCCCACCACCCCACCCCCCAGAAGTGCAGGGGCACCCTCCGCCAGGCCCCCACTCATGTCTACCACCACCCCCACCCCCCAGCAGTGCAGGGCAGCCTCCACCAGGCCCCCACTCATGTCTCCCATCACCCCCACCCCCCAGCAGTGCAGGGGCAGCCTCCACCAGGCCCGCACTCATTTCTCCCATCACCCCACCCCCCAGCAGTGCAGGGGCACCCTCCACCAGGCCCACACTCATGTCCCCCTGCACCCCCACCCCCCAGCAGTGCAGGGGCACCCTCCACCAGGCCCCCACTCATGTCCCCCTGCACCCCCACACCCCAGCAGTGCAGGACACCCTCCACCAGGCCCCCACACATGTCTCCCACCACCCCCACCCCCAGCAGTGCAGGGCACCCTCCACTAGGCCCCCACACATGTCTCCCACCACCCCCACCCCCTAGCAGTGCAGGGCACCCTCCACCAGGCCCCCACTCATGTCCAACTCATGTCTCCTTGCACCCCCACCCCCCAGCAGTGCAGGGGCAGCCTCCACCAGCCCCCCACTCATGTCTACCACCACCCCCACCCCCCAGCAGTGCAGGGCACCCTCCACCATGCCCCCACTCATGTCCCCCTGCACCCCCACCCCCCAGCAGTGCAGGGCACCCTCCACCAGGCCCCCACTCATGTCTCCCACCACTCCCACCCCCCAGCAGTGCAGGGGCAGCCTCCACCAGGCCCCCACTCATGTCTACCACCACCCCCACCCCCCAGCAGTGCAGGGCAGCCTCCACCAGGCCCCCACACATGTCTCCCACCACCCCCACCCCCCGGCAGTGCAGGGGCAGCCTCCACCAGGCCCCCACTCATGTCTACCACCACCCCCAACCCCCAGCAGTGCAGGGCACCCTCCACCATGCCCCCACTCATGTCCCCCTGCACCTCCACCCCCCAGCAGTGCAGGGCACCCTCCACCAGGCCCCCACACATGTCTCCCACCACCCCCATGCCACAGCAGTGCGGGGGCAGCCTCCACCAGGCCCCCATTCATGTCTACCACCACCCCCACCCCCCAGCAGTGCAGGGCAGCCTCCACCAGGCCCCCACACATGTCTCCCACCACCCCCACCCCCCAGCAGTGCAGGGGCAGCCTCCACCAGGCCCCCACTCATGTCTCCTATCAGCCCCACCCCCCAGCAGTGCAGGGGCAGCCTCCACCAGGCCCACACTCATGTCTCCCATCACCCCCACCCCCAGCAGTGCAGGGGCAGCCTCCACCAGGCCCCCACTCATGTCTCCCATCACCCCCACCCCCCAGCAGTACAGGGCACCCTCCACCATGCCCCCACTCATGTCCCCCTGCACCCCCACCCCCCAGAAGTGCAGGGGCAGCCTCCACCAGGCCCCCAGTCATGTCTCCCATCACCCCCACCCCCCAGCAGTGCAGGGCACCTTCCACCATGCCCCCACTCATGTCCCCCTATACCCCCAACCCCCAGCAGTGCAGGGCACCCTCCACCAGGCCCCCGCACATGTCTCCCACCACCCCCAACCCCATGCAGTGCACGGGCAGCCTCCACCAGGCCCCCACTCATGTCTACCACCACCACCATCCCCCAGCAGTGCAGGGCAGCCTCCACCAGGCCCCCACACATGTCTCCCACCACCCCCAACCCCCAGAAGTGCAGGGGAAGCCTCCACCAGGCCCCCACTCATGTCTCCCATCACCCCCACCTCCCAGCAGTGCAGGGGCAGCCTCCACCAGGCCCCCACTCATGTCTCCCACCACCCCCAACCCCCAGCATCCAGGGGCACCCTCCACCAGGCCCACACTCATGTCCCCCTGCACCCCCACCCCCCAGCAGTGCAGGGGCAGCCTCCACCAGCCCCCCACTCATGTCTACCAACACCCCCACTCCCCAGCAGTGCAGGGCACCCTCCACCAGGCCCCCACACATGTCTCCCACCACCCCCATCCCCAGCAGTGCAGGGGCAGCCTCCACCAGGCCCCCACTCATGTCCAACTCATGTCTCCCAGCACCCCACCCCCCAGCAGGGCAGGGCACCCTCCACCAGGCCCCCACTCATGTCTCCCATCACCCCCACCCCCCAGCAGTGCAGGGGCAGCCTCCACCAGGCCCCCGCTCATGTCCAACTCATGTCTCCGAGCACCCCCACCCCCCAGCAGTGCAGGGCACCCTCCACCAGGCCCCCACTCATGTCTCCCTGCACCCCCACCCCCCAGCAGTGCAGGGGCAGCCTCCACCAGGCCCACACTCATGTCCCCCTGAACCCCCACCCCCCAGCAGTGCAGGGGCAGCCTCCACCAGGCCCCCACTCATGTCTACCACCACCCCCACCCCCCAGCATCCAGGGGCACCCACCACCAGGCCCACACTCATGTCCCCTGCACCCCACCCCCCCAGCAGTGCAGGGGCAGCCTCCACCAGGCCCCCACTCATGACTACCACCACCCCCACCCCCCAGCAGTGCAGGGCACCCTCCACCAGGCCCCCACACATGTCTCCCACCACCCCCACCCCCACGCAGTGCAGGCCACCCTCCCCATGCCCCCACTCATGTCCCCCTGCATCCCCACCCCTCAGCAGTGCAGGGGCAGCCTCCACCAGGCCCCCACTCATGTCCAACTCATGTCTCCCAGCACCCCCACCCCCCAGCAGTGCAGGGCACCCTCCACCAGGCCCCCACACATGTCTCCCACCACCCCCACCCCCACGCAGTGCAGGCCACCCTCCACCATGCCCCCACTCATGTCCCCCTGCATCCCCACCCCTCAGCAGTGCAGGGGCAGCCTCCACCAGGCCCCCACTCATGTCCAACTCATGTCTCCCAGCACCCCCACGCTCCAGCAGTGCAGGGCACCCTCCACCATGCCCCCACTCATGTCCCCCTGCACCCCCACCCCCCAGCAGTGCAGGGGCAGCCTCCACCAGGCCCCCACTCATGTCCAACTCATGTCTCCCAGCACCCCCACCCCCCAGCAGTGCAGGGCACCCTCCACCAGGCCCCCACTCATGTCTCCCATCACCCCCACCCCCCAGCAGTGCAGGGGCAGCCTCCACCAGGCCCACACTCATGTCTCCCACCACCCCACCCACCAGCATCCAGGGGCACCCTCCACCAGGCCCACACTCATGTCCCCCTGCACCCCACCCCCCAGCAGTGCAGGGGCAGCCTCCACCAGGCCCCCACTCATGTCTCCCATCACCCCCACCCCCCAGCAGTGCAGGGCACCCTCCACCATGCCCCCACTCATGTCCCCCTATACCCCCAACCCCCAGCAGTGCAGGGCAGCCTCCACCAGGCCTCCACTCATGTCTACCACCACCCCCACCGCCAGCAGTGCAGGGCGCCCTCCACCAGGCCCCCACACATGTCTCCCACCACCTCCACCCCCCAGCAGTGCAGGGCACCCTCCACCATGCCCCCCACTCATGTCCCCCTGTGCCCCCACCCCCCAGCAGTGCAGGGGCAGCCTCCAGCAGGCCCCCATTCATGTCCAACTCATGTCTCCCAGCACCCCCACCCCCCAGCAGTGCAGGGCACCCTCCACCATGCCCCCACTCATGTCCCCCTGCACCCCCACCCCCCAGCAGTGCAGGGGCAGCCTCCACCAGGCCCCCACTCATGTCTCCCATCGCCCCCACCCCCCAGCAGTGCAGGGCACCCTCCACCATGCCCCCACTCATGTCCCCCTGCACCCCCACCCCCCAGCAGTGCAGGGCACGCTCCACCATGCCCCCACTCATGTCCCCCTGCACCCCCACCCCCCAGCAGTGCAGGGCACCCTCCACCAGGCCCCCACACGTCTCCCACCACCCCCACCACCCAGCAGTGCAGGGGCAGCATCCACCAGGCCCCCACTCATGTCCAACTCATGTCTCCCTGCACCCCCACCCCCCAGCAGTGCAGGGGCAGCCTCCACCAGGCCCCCACTCATGTCTACCACCACCCCCATCCCCAGCAGTGCAGGGCACCCTCCACCAGGCCCCCTCTCATGTCTCCCACCACCCCCACCCCCCAGCATCCAGGGGCACCCTCCACCAGGCCCCCACTCATGTCTCCCACCACCCCCACCCCCCAGCAGTGCAGGGGCAGCCTCCACCAGGCCCCCACTCATGTCCCCCTGCACCCCCACCCCCCAGCCGTGCGATTTACCTGGGTACATGTATTCCTGTGGTGCGCGGGTAGTCTCCCATGCGATACCATCAGGGTATGTGTATTATGGGTCCGCGTGAAATTCCACATGAGGTACCAGCAGGCTACGGGTATTACGGGGTTTGCGGGAAGTTCCACACGCGGTTGCCCTGGGTATGTGTATTTCGAGGTGCGCGTGAACTTCCACACGCGACTGGGCCTGTGAGAGTGGGGTACGTGTATTCCAGGGGTGGGCGGGAATATTTACTCGTGACTGGGCCTGGGAGAGCGTGTTACGTGTATTCCTGGGGTGGGCGGGAAGATTCACACGTTCGCCTACAACGCGCCAAAAAATAAATGGTCCAATCCTGAAACACGTACGCCAGCATGAAGCAGGCATACGTCGACCCGCGCAGCATAAAAGTGCACGCAAACAACAAACAAGCTCAGACGCCAGGATGAATATACCGTTCCTAGCAGCAGTGGCCGTGGGTTACCAAAGGAGGAGGAGGAGGATAGTGAGGGCCCGAATTTTCACTCCCAGAACCAGCCTTTTTGGGATGCCTGATGACCAGGTGTATGGGAGGTACAGGTTTCCACCACACAAAATACTGGACCTGGTCAGTGAGTGGGAGGATGACCTCACATCACCCACCCTGTGCTCCCAAGCACTCACCCCCCTGGAGAAGGTCCTCAATGTACTGCACTTTTTGGCCACAGGATAATTTCAGCGGACAAGTGCCATAGTGGGTGGGATGTCACAGGCCACGCAGTCACGCTGCCTATACCAGGTCTTGAACATCATCACTGCACGCCCATCAGTCCGTAGGCACATATACCTGCCCAGGACACCTGCAGAAAGGCAGGCTGCCACCCTCGATTTCTACGGTGTGGCACAATTCCCCAAAGTGCTAGGTGCCATTGACTGTACCCATGTGGCACTACGTCCACCCAGGGCATCTGAGCACATCTATAGGAACCGCAAGCACTGGCATTCCATCAACGTGCAGGTAGTATGTAATGCCAAGGGAATCATCACCTCAGTATATGCCAACTATCCAGGGTCCACCCACGACAGCTTAATTTACCGAATGTCTACCCTAAACCAGGTCCCAGAAGCTGGGCGGCATGGCGATACATGGCTGCTTGGTGAGTATGAATGCCACTGCACATGCATGCATGTCAGATGCAGAGTTATGTCACTACCCCACTAATGATACCCATCATCTCCTCACCAGGGGACAGTGCCTACCCTCTGAGCACCCACATGATGACGCCAATTCGGAACCCCATCACGCCTCCCGAGGTAAGATACAACACAGCCCATATTGCAACCCGGGGCATAGTGGAGCGCGCATTCAGAGTGCTCAAGTCATGCTTTCGCTCCCTTGACCGTTCTGGCGGGCAGCTGTTAGATGCGCCCCCAGTAGTGTGCAGGATCATAGTGGCAGCATGTGTCCTGCACAATGTTGCAACACGCCGGGGCCTGGCTGTGGACATGGTGGTGCCCCCACATCCCCAACCACATGCACGCCCGCTGCGCATGGGAGGGGAAAGGGCACGGGGTGAGGCAGCCCGTACGCAGCTGGTGGCTAATTACTTCACATAGAAATCACACCCCTGTGGAGTGCACACAGCCCTGGCACATACCATCTGATAAGCAATGATGACTCGACCTGACAATTATGACGAACAAAGGGACAGTCAACTGTCAGAACCATAGCAGCCTGAGATTGTTCATGTGGAAGTGTCAGAATGTGTGCATCCCTACCTACACAAACACCACCAATGCAGTGTCATCAAAAGACACACTTTCATGCTGCAGAAATGAATACCCACTTGCAAAATACTACATGAGAACAGTGCCATGTCACCCAACCCCTCCCCGGCACGGCCACACAACACACCAAGGCATTTCATGCAATGTGAAAGCAAACAAATGAATCCCCACAACATGCCCCAAGTGTCACCAGCTACAGTGTCCCTAATGGAAACATGGCTACACATGAAATGCTCACAGTAATGCAGGACCTACAAAACACATTACCAAATACTTACCAAGAATACCAATCACCTACACAACCTCCAACCTACCTTAAACATGACATTACAGACTTAAAAATGTGCTAGCCTCACTACCTGATGTCGCCAGCACTTCGAACACTTCCAAGTATACAGTGTTAGCGCCACGCAAGAGTGTAGGTGCACTGCTTACAACATGGACTCCAGTTCCAAGGTGGACCGCCTTGTGAAGACATGAGAAATGGACCTGCAAATTAGGAGGATGAGATGGATGCAGAGGCACATATCAATACACCATGCAGTGTACAATACAACAACAATATGCATTATGAATGTATAGACAGTATTGACTACAGACTGCCCACACGTCGAATGGGAGTCCAACGTCACCATGTACGTCAATGTCACTTGGGCACACCCTTTGCAAGCCCATGGAAACGGGAAGCAGGAGGGGTGTGTGTCACACAAACCCAAGCATCTGAACCAAATTCATGACAAGCCTGCATGTGCCCAGCCACAATGCAGCGTATGCCCACGAGAGCCACACAAGGCAACACACTGTCCCAAAAAAAAAAACAAAAAAAGAAATGGCCATTAATGGGCCGGGGGGGGGAGTGGGGGAGGCCACCCAAGAGGTCCGAGGATAGGCTGCACACCAAAACCCACCTGTGTGGATCTTGCGAAAAAAAAACACCTCCATGGGCCATTGGCCTACACGGCTACCCTATTGTGGGAGAATCACTGCTGTCGCTCTCCTCACCCTCTGCAGCTGCATCAGGAGGTGGTGGCACTATGGGAGGCAGCCCACGCAAAGCCCTAGTCTGTTCCTCCATGGCAGCAAGCATGCGGGTGTGGTAGGTCTCGTTCTGGAGGATAATTGTGCGTAGGTCCCCATGCAACAACTCACAGGATGCCTGGACCTCCGCCCTAGTTGCCTGCATCTCAGCTGAGAGCGTACGTGTGAGACGCTCCAGCTGCTGTTCTGTCCTTCTGTTTGTTGAAGCCTCAAGCTCAACAAGAGTCGTCCTGAGGTGAAGGAGTTCCACCCTCAGGGCTTCCCTGTGGCCCTGGGACTCTATGGAAATGGCTTCCCGCAGAGTCGCCAGTGCCGCCCGCCTGTCCCTGTCGGACGCCAACATGTCCTCCCTGTGTGACTGGCAGATGGAGTCTGTTGCCTGCTGTACTCGCTCCATCAGCCTTTCGGGGGGGGGACAATGGAAGTGGCCACCCTATCCATGGCCTGAGCCATCATCTCTGATGATGCTGCCTGTTGGGTTGTCATACCGTATATGGATTGCTCCCATGCGGCATTGCCAGGTGGCGTACGGCCACCACGTTGGCGGGCACCACACCTGTCTGGGGCAAGGCGAACTGCGCCTTGCTGTGCCGGCACTGCCTGAGGCTGCAGGACTGCATTCCCCCTCTGATCTGCTGGCCCAGGAACAGGATCAGATGTTGCGGAGTGTGACCCTGCATCCGTAACCACCAAAGGCGTACCTGCCAACACTGACATCCCCATTGAGGGTTCTAACCCTGGTGCAGGTGGGTCGGACAGAACAGAATCCCTCCCAGGAACACTCACCTGCGACGGCACATAGGTCTCTTCATCCGAATCGACACCTGAATACAGCTCGGGGGAGGTGCAGCCAGAGACACCCCTTGAGAGCACGACCTGCTGCCTTTGTGGGTTCTCACCCACCACCACACCACGTCCTCACTGGTGGTCGGTCGGGCCTCAGACCCCTCCTGGGTCTGCACCATCTCCACAACCCCAGCAGTATCAAGTGCATTATCCCCTGCAAAGACATGAAAGAAAACAAATGGAAACAGGCATTAGCACTATGGCACACAATTAGGGCTGAGAGGCTACAGAAACAGTACTTGATTGACACATGTCCCACATGACTAAAACCCTCCCATGCATGCATCGTCACTGCATGTGAAGGGTGGGCAGATGGCACACATTGATGACACCAAGATGGAAGATGAACACATTTGCTGCATGCTGCTTCGCAGTGGCATCACACATATTGGCCAGTGATTGGCAGGTAAAATACACTTGCCAACACACAGATGGCATGTACCCTAGCCATAAAGTGAAGAGGGAGAGGAGGGCACCAATTGTTCATTCAGTCCAGTTTGCTCATGAAATTGATTTTTTCATTGAAAAGGTTCAAATGTTTAACCTGGAGCTGCCAGTCCAAAATGGTCCTATAGCACAGGGACATGTCTAAACAAATCATGTCCAGCAAACAAAGCCAGTCCACTGTACCATAGCCATGTCAGACATGTGACAATAGGACTGAGAAATGCCGAGTAAAAGTGGTGGTATGCAAACAATCTGCCTGAATAAAAATAAGCAACAATGTTGTGGCAAGATGACACTTCAAGGGCAACTGGCGTGGTGTTGGGCTGGATGTCTAATGTTGGCAGAAGGGACACTGCTATACCCAAATTCTGGTGCACAGAATGTATTGGATGAGGCACATGGGAGACCCAAACCACTCAGGCACACACACACTCACCTGGCACCCAAACAGAAGCCCTCCCACACACACCATGCACATGGATGACACACACATGCATGTGCAGTCACCGGACAATGCCTCGTAATCGGCCAGTTCTCCGACGCCTTGGTTCTGTTCCTCCGTGAAGTAGGTCCCAGCAACCTGCTCATGTGGAGTGAGTTCTATGTCCTCTGCTGGAGACCCACCTCCAGTCAAAAGAGTTGCGGCATGACTTGAGGCCAGCTTATTCTTTGCCCTGCGCTTCAGGTCATTCCAGGACTTGTATCATTCAGTAGCTGTGCGCCTCACGATTCCAAGGGCACTTATGATGTCCGCGATGGTCTGCCAGTGTGCCTGACGTTATGCAGGTGTGGTCTTGGATCCTGCAACAATCACCATTTCGCGGTCATGTGCGGACACATACTCTACAAGTGCATTCAGTTCGGCCTCATTGAAGCTGGGCTTCCTTGACGGGCCGGACTGTGTAGCCGTGTCTGGGGCATCAGCCTCTACTGGACGAGCACTCTTCCTCTTCCGCTTGGAAGGTGGTGGGGATCCTTAGTGTCCTTCGCTGCTCTGGACACTAGGGGCAGGAGCCCCGGTGGACTCTGTACTAGGAGTGTGGGATTGCATACTCAGCATGGGAGTTGGTGCAGGCATTAGCCCAAGTGTGATGGTGTCAGGGGGAATGTCAGCATGATGGACTTGGACCGACACTGTCCTGGCTGGGTGTGTGAGAGGTGGGGTGGATGGAGCCGCAGCTGCCCCTGCAGCCTCCCCAGCCTGTCTACGCGGGGCAGCAGATGACCTAGCGGCCCCTGATCCACGTGGCCTGATGACACCAACATGCACCGGCGCACGTGGCCTAGACCTGCTGACCTGAAAGTCAGCCATGGAGTCACCCTGTGCCAGGTCTGGTTCCACAGTGGGGTGGTCCAACAAGGGCTGAGCATGGATGGTGTCAGCCACGTTACCCTCAACCAGGGGGGCGGGGCATGGGTGTCCCTGACTGCTCCTCCACACATGGGGGGCTAGGGTCACCCTGCAAGTCACGGCCACGCCCCCTACCGGATCCACCACGGCCACCACTTGGGGCTCGGCCACCTTTGCCACCCTTACGGCTTGTTTGCCTCCCAGCCATGGCACTGATGTTATTGTGCGTATGGAAGTCGATGTGAACTATTGTCCTGGGCAATTGGGGGTCAAGGGGGTTGGGTACCAGATGGTAATCGTACCCTAGTGCTCTAGCAAGGCTGTATGTCACCCCTGGGGAAAGATGACGGGTCACGCAACGCACAGGCACCCCAAAAAAGGGAAGTAAGGTGCACGCAACCCCTCTTGACCACGTGTGTGGAAAAAGAAACCTGCACTAAGCTGTGGGACCCAGAAACACAAGAATGAACTTATGCGTGTCACACGCAGCCTAGAATGACCTCTGAAGGGGTATGCGACACACGGGGCAAGCACAGATGTTAAATACATGCGCCACTCACCGTCTGCCAGGAACAAAAGCGTGAAAAATATGCGCGTGTGCACGTTGGCAACACCCCCGCCAAAAGAAGAATTGTACGCTGTCTGAGGAGACAGGACAACAGTAGAAGGGAACGCTGTTTGAGGTAACAGGCCCAGGAAAAAGAGGAAAAGAGAAAAAGCTTTCAGAGGTAACAGGGAGTACGAACTTGAAACGCCGTGAAGTAAATCGCGTGTGAACCGACAAGTAGTACAGATTTCACCCACTCGCTCTCCACGAAAAGCACGTACAAGGAAATGGCGTTCTACATGTACCTTTTATACACACGTCACATACGCGCATACGCGATGAGGCCATTTCCACCAATTACACGCTTTGACACTCGGACGTGTATGTTTTTTTTTTACATGTGCCATTCTCTACGGCCATGCGCGTGACGTCATAGCTGTGCATGGGGCCTTTGGGCCAATGAAATTGCGTTTGCGTGCAGACGCGCTTACACGCTAAGGGCCTTTCCTTGAATTACACACAGACCTGCAGGATTTTCACGTGCCAAATCACTCCGTATCAAGCTGGCCACGCGTAAGCACACGGAAGACCACGCTCCTGCCCAGAAAGCCGATTTACTGCCCCCAGAGCCCCGAGCATGCTCCCACCTGCCATCTGCTGCTGCCTGACTGCCTGCTGCCCACGTGCCCTGCCATTTGCTGCCTGCACATCAGCCAGGGGTGCAGTTGCTGTGACCACCCCTGCTGGAACCGAAGACTCCCGACTGGGATTCCATCGCTCCACAGCCCAGCCCCAGGACCCAGTTGCCCACCCACTCCTGCCTCTGGGGTTGTCATGTCGAGCACAGCAACATCTGGCACCACTGACAACCTCCGGCCAGAGAGGCAGAAGAGGGGCACCAGCTTCAGTGCCAGGGAAGTTGGTGTCCTGGTGGAGCAAGTCCTGGGGCAGTATGAAGTGTGCGCGCCGACAAGGAAGGACGGACTCGGATCTGGACGGACATCGTGACTGCCATCAACGCGGAGGGGGTGGCAGTCCGCGACTTCCAACATATCAAGAAGCGCTGGGAGGACTTCAGGTCCAGGCCCCTGAACAAGGCCCGGCGTCTCTTGAAGGCAGCGGATGCTAAGGGGCGCCGGGGCCACTTGTCGGAAGATCAGATGAGGGTCCTGGAACGCATATCCTTAGCGCTCCACGTCCAGGTCCTTGAGCGGCAGACCCGTCTGGAGTCGAGCAGTAAGTGTACATGCATCATGATTGTAAGCTGTGCGTGTGCTGATGTGCCAGTAGTGTGCCGGTTGCACATCAGTTTGTATGGGGCCCAGTATGGATGAGGGTGTACAGGGCCATGAGGCTAACACATGCGAGGGCTGTCATGTGTGAGACATGGATGGTGCTTGTGTGTGTAGGCTTGCATGCCAAGTGCCGTTGTGTGGGCACACATGTTTGGATGAATGTGTATGTAAGTAGGCATGTTCGTGATGTCACGCATCTATGTTGTTTTCAGCTGCATGTATCAGCACTGTGTACATGTGCATGTGTGTGTATTTGACAAGGGTGCAACAGTGATGCAACATGGATGCATGTGACAGCGGGATGTGGAAGCCTGATTGGCAGATGTGACATGGATGCCCATCGGAACACTGTGACAGTTGGCTGAGGTGTACACATGCATTCAAGTGTAGTGGTGTGCGTGCATGTGTAGTGCACTCCCTGTGTTGCATGTGATGTCTGGCTCACCTTTGCCTGCTCATGCTGTTGTATGTGTATGGATGGTGCTGGCAGTTGCGATGTGGCTGTGGTATGGCTCATGTGCGCAAGTGGAAATGACATGTGTGTTGCCAATTGTGATGCCATGTCTGAGGTTTGCCAATGCCACTCATGTGCAACTGTCATGTGTGTATGTGTCCATTGTACAGTGCCCTGATGCCTGTGTTTTATTTCTCCCTGTCTGCAGCGTCAACTGATGAAGAGGGCGGAGAAGGTGCTGTGGAGCACAGCAGCGGGGATCGCACTGCCAGCCGGAGACACAAGGCCCGGCTCCCCTCCCAGGTTGTGATTTCATCGGGGAGTGAGGAGTCCGGTGCCGCGTCCCAGACCCCAGCTGCCGGGGGGAGGTCCAAGAGGCGGAGGTCAGAGTTGGACTCCTCGGCAGCAGAAGGGCAGCTGGGACCCCACAGGGCCCAACGGGGGAAGATGGCACAGAGTCATCCAGGTTGGTGGGGGGTTTGGTAGAGGAGGAGGCTGTGCAAGCAACAGAGACGGGGTCTGGAGGTGGGGATTCCACTGGTGCTACTGGTGCAGTGCAGGACCAGGGACAGGAGGCAGCACAGGTCGCCGTGGAGGTGCCTGTGTGCAATCCTGTCCCTGATCCTGTCACTGCATCATCTTGTACCAGCAGGGATGCCTACGTCCAGACCCATTTTCAGGCAGGGGATGAGCTCACGTCAACTGGCCTTCCTCTGCCTGCGGACGTGGCTATACGGGTCCGGGTTGAGCCTGTTCTGACTGGTGTGGCGTTGCGTCAACGGGCCATGCGAGGTGACCTGCAGTCTTTTCATGAGGAGACTGCACGTCATCTCGAATGGCTCGTTGACCGCGTCGGCCTACTGGGACAGGTCACCCAGGCCGGATTCCTCCGTTTGATGGGGCTTGCTCAGACCCCCTCCTCAACTGAACCCCCTATGCGCCAGTCGTCCTCCGTGCCATCTTCCCACCAATCAGTCACCTGGGTGCCCTGTGGAGCTGCCTCTGACGGTGCGGCCAGGCTGGTGGAGGAGGCATCCCTGCCACAGTCGGGAGTCGGACGTCCAGCATGGGTGGCCACATCAACGACTGCACCCCAGCCAGCGGAGGATGTGCAGACAGCAGGAGGCAGTGCACGGGCAGAGGCGCAGCAGCAGCAGCAACTTGGTGGGAGCCATGATGGCTCGGGCCTTCGACATCGGAGGGGCAGGCATCGGCCGGAGGGCAGGAGGACCCAGGACGGGAAGTGTCTCCCGTGTGGCAGCGGTTGGGTCACGCCATAGATGCGAAGCAGCAGCAGGCGGAAGAGACACGGCTCACGATGGTCAGGGCGGAGAACTCCATGCAGAGGGCCCTGAGGCGGGCCGAGTGCCTCGAGGCAATCCGCAGGGAGTTTGGGGTGAACATGTGGACGGCCCTGCGGACCCTCGGGGCCATGGAGGAGGACCGCCTCCGGGACATTGAGCAGGAGTTCGATGATGCCCTGGCCCGGAACATCCCGAAGTGAGCCGTCGGACTAGCCCGCTGCCCTTGTAAATAGTTCTGTAGTTAGTGTTTGGTTTCCTTTTGTCTTGCATTTTTTTTGGACATTTTGGACAATGGGCCACAATTTCGTATATAGTTTTTTTTTTAGGTAGTGTTATTAGATAGGTTTCATTTCTTCGGTTGGGATCATGGACCCTGGATTGTTTATCTGTATATAGTTGGCTTTTGGATTTTCAATTTTTTTAATGATTTCCCCATGGAGCAATGGTTTTCGATTTTAATTTTCCATTGGATTTACTTTTGTGGACTGTGACTTTGGACACCTTTCCTTTGCATTATGATTTCTGGTTTTGCATTATTTCACGGACCTGCTGTTTTTTTTTTTAATTTCCATTATTGTTTATTTTTGATTCAATTTATGTTGCTTTTAATACATATTTTTTCTTCAAAGTTCAATGTGTAGTATCATCTCATTGATTTCATGCATATCATGATATGGGTTTTGACATTCACTGACACCCATTGGGTGTATGTGAGGGACATGTGTTCATTTCCAAACTTGCAATTGGGGTTCTATCATGTTTTTGCCATTTCTAAGTGGGTGGATGCAATACTCAGGTGGGTGTTTGGCATTTGGAGGCTGACCATAAGGGCCAGGGATCTACATTGTGGTGACATGTTGGCTGGGGGACATGAGTGGGGGCCTGGTGGAGGCTGCCCCTGCACTGCTGGGGGGGTGGGGGTGATGGGAGACATGAGTGGGGGCCTGGTGGAGGCTGCCCCTGCAATGCTGGGGGTGCAGGGGGACATGAGTGGGGGCCTGGTGGAGGCTGCCCCATGCACTGCTGGGGGTGGGGGTGATGGGAGACATGAGTTGGACATGAGTGGGGGCCTGGTGGAGGATGCCCCTGCACTGCTGGGGGGTGGGGGTGGTGGGAGACATGAGTGGGGGCCTGGTGGAGGCTGCCCCTGCACTGCTGGGGGGTGGGGGTGATGGGAGACATGAGTGGGGGCCTGGTGGAGGGTGCCCCTGGATGCTGGGGGGTGGGGGTGGTGGTAGACATGAGTGGGGGCCTGGTGGAGCCTGCCCCTGCACTGCTGGGGGGTGGGGGTGATGGTAGACATGAGTGGGGGCCTGGTGGAGGGTGCCCCTGGATGCTGGAGGGTGGGGGTGGTGGGAGACATGAGTGGGGGCCTGGTGGAGGCTGCCCCTGCACTGCTGGGGGTGGGGGTGATGGGAGACATGAGTGGGGGCCTGGTGGAGGGTGTCTGGCACTGCTGGGGGGTGGGGTGGTGGGAGACATGTGTGGGGGCCTGGTGGAGGGTGCCCTGCACTGCCGGGGTGTGGGGGTGCAGGGGTACATGAGTGGGGGCCTGGTGGAGGCTGCCCCTGCACTGCTGGGGGGTGGGGGTGATGGGAGACATGAGTGGGGACTGGTGGAGGCTGCCCCTGCACTGCTGGGGGTGGGGGTTATGGTAGACATGAGTGGGGGCCTGGTGGAGGGTGCCCCTGGATGCTGGGGGGTGGGGGTGGTGGGAGCCATGAGTGGGGGCTGGTGGAGGCTGCCCCTGCACTGCTGGGGGGTGGGGATGATGGGAGACATGAGTGGGGGCCTGGTGGAGGCTGCCCCTGCACTGCTGGGGGGTGGGGGTGATGGTAGACATGTGTGGGGTCCTGGTGGAGGGTGCCCCTGTATGCTGGGGGGTGGGGGTGGTGGTAGACATGAGTGAGGGCCTGGTGGAGGCTGCCCCTGCACTGCTGGGGGGTGGGGGCGATGGTAGACATGAGTGGGGGCCTGGCGGAGGCTGCCCCTGCACTGCTGGGGGGTGGGGGTGATGGTAGGCATGAGTGGGGGCCTGGTGGAGGCTGTCCCTGCACTGCTGGGGGGTGGGGGTGGTGGGAGACATGAGTGGGGGCCTGGTGGAGGCTGCCCATGCACTGCTGGGGGGTGGGGGTACAGGGAGACATGAGTTGGACATGAGTGGGGGCCTGGTGGAGGGTGCCCCTGGATGCTGGGGGGTGGGGGTGGTGGGAGACATGAGTGGGGGCCTGGTGGAGGCTGCCCCTGCACTGCTGGGGGGTGGGGGTGATGGGAGACATAAGTGGGGGCCTGGTGGAGGGTGCCTGACACTGCTGGGGGGTGGGGGTGGGGGTGGTGGGAGACATGTGTGGGGGCCTGCGGGAGGGTGCCCTGCACTGCTGGGGTGTGGGGTGCATGGGGACATGAGTGGGGGCCTGGTGGAAGGTGCCCCTGGCTGCTGGTGGGTGGGGTGCAGGGGGACATGAGTGGGTGCCCTGCACTGCTGGGGGTGGGGGTGCTGGGAGACATGAGTTGGACATGAGTGGGGGCCTGGTGGAGGGTGCCCCTGGATGCTGGGGGGTGGGGGTGCAGTGGGACATGAGTGGGGGCCTGGTGGAGGTTGCCCCTGGCTGCTGGTGGGTGGGGGTGCAGGGGGACATGAGTGGGGGCCTGGTGGAGGGTGCCCTGCACTGTTGGGGTGTGGGGTGCAGGGGGACATGAGTGGGGGCCTGGTGGAAGTTGCCCCTGGCTGCTGGTGGGTGGGGTGCAGGGGGACATGAGTGGGTGCCTGGTGGAGGGTGCCCTGCACTGCTGGGGGTGGGGGTGCTGGGAGACATGAGTTGGACATGAGTGGGGGCCTGGTGGAGGGTGCCCCTGGATGCTGGGGGGTGGGGGTGCAGTGGGACATGAGTGGGGGCCTGGTGGAGGGTGCCCTGCACTGTTGGGGTGTGGGGTGCAGGGGGACATGAGTGGGGGCCTGGTGGAAGGTGCCCCTGGATGCTGGGGTGTGGGGGTGTTGGGAGACATGAGTGGGGGCCTGGTGGAGGCTGCCCCTGCACTGCTGGGGGGTGGGGGTGAACAGGGACATGAGTGGGGGCCTGGTGGAGGCTGCCCCTGCACTGCTGGGGGGTGGGGGTGATGGGAGACATGAGTGGGGGCCTGGTGGAGGGTGCCCCTGGATGCTGGGGGGTGGGGGTAGTGGTAGACATGAGTGGGGGCCTGGTGGAGGCTGCCCCTGCACTGCTGGGGGGTGGGGGTGATGGTAGACATGAGTGGGGTCCTGGTGGCGGGTGCCCCTGGATGCTGGGGGGTGGGGGTGGTGGTAGACATGAGTGGGGGCCTGGTGGAGGCTGCCCCTGCACTGCTGGGGGTGGGGGTGATGGGAGACATGAGTGGGGGCCTGGTGGAGGCTGCCCCTGCACTGCTTGGGGGTGGGGTGGTGGGAGACATGAGTGGGGGCCTGGCGGATGCTGCCCCTGCACTGCTGAGGGGGTGGGGGTGCATGGAGACATGAGTTGGACATGAGTGGGGGCCTGGTGGAGGGTGCCCCTGGATGCTCGGGGGTGGGGGTGGTGGGAGACATGAGTGGGGGCCTGGTGGAGGCTGCCCCTGCACTGTTGGGGGGCGGGGGTGATGGGAGACATGAGTGGGGGCCTGGTGGAGGGTGCCTGGCACTGCTGGGGGGTGGGGGTGGTGGGAGACATGTGTGGGGGCCTGGTGGAGGGTGCCCTGCACTGCTGGGGTGTGGGGGTGCAGGGGGACATGAGTGGAGGCCTGGTGGAGGGTGCCCCTGGATGCTGGGGGGTGGGAGTGGTGGGGGCCTGGTGGAGGTTGCCCCTGCACTGCTGGGGGGTGGGGGTGCAGGGGGACATGAGTGGGGGCATGGTGGAGGGTGCCCTGCACTGCTGGGGGGTGGGGGTGATGGGAGACATGAGTGTGGGCCTGGTGGAGGCTGCCCCTGCACTGCTGGGGGGTGGGGGTGGTGGGAGACATGTGTGGGGGCCTGGTGGAGGGTGCCCTGCACTGCTGGGGGTGGGGGTGGTAGTAGACATGAGTGGGGGCCTGGTGGAGGCTGCCCCTGCACTGCTGGGGGGTGGGGGTGATGGTAGACATGAGTAGGGGCCTGGTGCAGGGTGCCCCTGGATGCTGGGGGGTGGGGGTGATGGGGGACATGAGTGGGGGCCTGGTGGAGGGTGCCCCTGGGGGCTGGGGCTGCAGGGGGACATGCGTTGGTGGGCAGTAGTGCAAGGTGACATGTGGGTTGGCTGGGGGGCATGGCCATGGTGGATGGGGTGCCTGCGGGACATGTGCAGGGTAGGCCCCTGTGGTGTGGGCCACCTGAAGGGGCTGTGGAGGGTGTAGAGGGAACACCTGGGAGGACCCACACGTGCAATTCACGTGTGGTGCTCCCCGCGCACCCCTGGAATACACGTACCCTGATGGAATCACTTGTGATACTTCCTGCGCATCCCTGAAATACACGTACCCTGCTGCTTTCGCGTGTGATACTTCCCGCGCACCCCTGGAATACACATACCCTGCTGCTTTTGCGTGTGATACCTCCCGCGCACCCCTGGAATACACGTACCCTGATGGAATCGCATGTGATACTTCCCGCGCACCCCTGAAATACACGTACCCTGCTGCTTTTGCATGTGATACTTCCCGCGCACCCCTGTAATACATGTACCCTGCTGTTTTTGCGTGTGATACTTCCCACGCACCCCTGGAATACACGTGCGCTGATGGAATCACGTGTGTTACTTCCCATGCACCCCCTGATGTACACGTACCCAGGACAATCGTGTCTGAAACTTCCCGCGAACCACTGAAATACACGTTCCCCGCTTGGCGTTTGCTGTTTGGCAGCCCTGTGAACTGGTCCAGGGTTAGCGCAGCCCTTTGTGATGATTTGGGGATTTTGAAGGCTTTTCCTTGCGCAAGGGCGTTCTTGGGGGCGTAACTGGCGCTGCTGCAGGGTCGCTGAGCCACTCTGCGCCACGGCTGGTTTCGGAGGCTAAAATCCATGAATACGCTGTGCGATGAAAAGGATTTTTTCGCACGCGGCTGGCGCAGTCTATCGCACGGGGACACTGTGCGCCAGCCGCGTGCTCCACTTTTGTGCGAATTTCTATGAATTACCCTGTGAATCTCTTGAAAGAGGAAGATGAAGAACCAGACCAGCATTCAGAAAAAGGGCAAACACGTATTTTTACCAATTCAGATAAATGAGGGAGAGGAGCCACTGCTTGCCAGAGTGTCTCTGAATAATGGAATAAAGCTTCATCAGTGAAGGATTATTCAGGCATCTCCAAAAAGACCAGACCATTTACACATTTAAGTTGACTGATAAATGGGAAGTGGGTCTGGAAACACCAAATTCCGGCATTTCCGGTATAGCAGTTTTAAGCTAAACATTTCCATTGGCAACAAAATTATAGAGAACACAATTGTTGGGTCATTAGAGATATCCCTTCTGACTTTTATATGGGTAGTGACATTCTAGATCGATTTGCAACTAGTTTAGATTTGACCAACAACAAAGTATGGTCACGACTGTGGGATAACCCCATGTGCTTTGACAATACTGAAAGAGCATTCCTGTCAGCTCAATTGCTGCCTTATGTGGTTGAAGTTCCAGTGGGAGAAGAGGTTACCATCCCAGGACAGGTGCGACAATTCACCATTCCCCTCAAAATTAAGTGGAGACAGAATCTTAAACAAAAGGACACCTACATCAATTTGAACTCTTAACTCCAACAACAAGGTTTATATTTACATCCAACACCTTCAGTTGATCTAGAACATGACACCATTTGAATAGTGGTTTATAACAGCCACCCTCAAAGTATCACTTTGGGTGCAGATACCTCTATGGGAATGGCGGTTGGTGCCTTACACTATTCTATAGATTTAGGAAATTAAATCAGCGGACCAATCCCGAACTACTGTTTCGACGTCAGTGACGGTATTCCTAAAGTAAAGATTTTTACCCATCATGGTGGGAATTTCTTGGTTTACTCTTCATGCCCTTATGGGGTGTAAGAAGTTATAAGTGATATCAGGAAGAATGAGGTGGTATTTAGAGTCAACAACAACTACCTCAAATCCAAGGAACCTCATGTCAGGGAACACCATCAAAAGAGATCTCTCCACAAAACTAGATGATACCGCTGAAATGTCCAAGCCTGAGGTCTTTCCATGTTTCAGGCAGATGGGCAAGAATTGGATCAATCTTGCTGATGCCTGTGAGAATGAGGAGCAAAGACAGAAGCTGAAACAGGTGTTCCTGGACTTCAAGGAGATCTGCTCAGTAGACTCATATGACTGTGGATGTACATCTATCCATTCAACCACCATACGCATGGACACAGACATGTCTCCAGTATTTGTTAAACAATACGGGTTACATCTTGCATCCATGGGGTCACTCACAGAGATTATTAAGAATCCCGAATCTCGTGGTCTAATTCATCCGATCCACAATACCTTTAACAACCCGATACTGGGGATACTAAAACCCAATGGGCAATGGAGACTACATGAAGTCTGAGGAAGTTGAACAAAAGGGTCCACATGTCAAGATGGCCACTTCCCTACATTGACCAAGGGCTGGCACAGATCCAAGGGTCAAAAGTGTACACAGCCATTGATTTGACCAACAGTTACTGGACGGTACCAGTGAGTAGAGAAAACAAATGCAAACTTGCTTTTACCTTTTGTGGGGCAGCAAAACACGTGGACCTGAACACTTTTTAGATACATAAATTCCAGAAATTAGTCAATTATATTCCTTCATAAAACCATTCCTGATTTGGGGGAAAGGGGGATCCTAGCCCATGTAGATTATGTATTGATCAAGAGCTCAACTGTGGAAGAACATACTGCAGAAGTTTGCTCTGCTCTGGCCCATTTGCAGAAAGCCGCAGCAAAATTGTATTTTTAGAAGGCGCAGTGGTTTAAGCCCTGAGTGAACTTCTCAGGGCACAGAATCACCCCTGACGGTCTCAACCTCCAAGCGAAGAAAGTGGAAGCCTTATTGAAATTAAAAGACCCTGCTACTGTGCGAGAATTGAGAAGCCTTCTAGGACTCACTAATTATAGTAGAAAGTTCATTGAAGACTATGCAGAGGTCACTCGATCCTTGCTCCATTTATTAAAGGCCAGAGTCAAGTGGGAGTGGGGTCCGGAGCAATCAGATGCAGTTAAACAACTGAAAATAAGCCTTTCTCAAGCTCCTTGTTTGGCTTACCCCATTAAGAATAAGCCGTTCTTCTTGGAGACAGTTGTTTTCAGATACCTGCCTAACAGCAGTATTGTACCAAAAGCATGACAATGTTAACACATTAATTTCTCATGCAAGCAAAATATTGTTCTCTGTGGAGGAAAAATTCAACGACTGCGAAATAGGCACTTCTGGCAAAGGTATGGGCATTGAAAAATTACAACCCGTTTATCAAGGGGGAGCACTTCATCATAGAGACTCCTCACCAACCCTTGCAGTACTTACTAATTGACAGGATCTAGGTAGGTAATGCAAGTAATTCCAGAATTACTTCCTGGATTCTGTCCATGAAAGGCTTTCCTGTGGAGGTCAGATATGGCTAAAACAAAAAGAGCCCTCTAGCACAAGGATTGGTAGACTTGCATGAATGTGCTAGAGGACGAAAGTCTAATAACCAAAGACAATATGGATGTGTACCTAACACCCCCACACAAGGTCTATGAAGAAGACATTTGTTAGGACATACCCACAGTTTATGTGGACGGGTGCTCCTACCATGTTGCCAATAACGGGGACAAAAAACTAGTGGCTGGCAATTGGAATGCCTTGGTGCATGATACCCTAGAAGCCTCTGCTGGTTACCAAATAGGACCCCGAAGTAGTCAGGTGCTAGAGTTGATGGCCGTTGATCAAGCCATCCTCACTGCAGTACACCACCAACTCAAAAAACTGGTAATAATCACTTACTCTTACTATGTCAGGATCGGGTTTTTGGAACACCTGATAAACTGGAAGAATCAAGGCATGCTTTGAGCTAACAATAAACCCTTAAAACATGGGAAATGGATTGGCCACTGGGGGCGCAGAGATGTAGCTCTGTGTTGCTCCATATTCACCAGGACTTTCAGGGTCCTGAGCCCCCCCAAATGCACCGACATTCTGTGGTGTTGATTCCAGGTGGTAGCTTGTCCCCTGAGCTATGTCCGGCTCAAGTTTCAGGGCCACAGGCCCAAGGAGTGCAGTTAAAGCCATGTAACACAGGAGCGGAGTGGACACAGTCTCTGACCTGCTTGGAGGCTCCACGTGAACAACAGGCAAGGCTGAGGATTCCTGGCAAGGTGGGGGCTGGAAGGGCCAGACCCAGTGCGGGCCCCGAAATTGGATCTTCTTTATCCTATGGTTGGCCCATGGGTGGCACCAGTGACACTGCCCTGGGATCGGGGAACTGTGAAATGTGTTGGCCTCGACCAAGTGAGTGAGGCGTGGTCCAGCAGCACTGATTGCCATTGCTCTCATCCCCCCCCACCTCCTGCGGTTGTGGAGCTGTCACAGCACTGGCCTTGCGGGGAGGACCCTCAGTGGAAGACTAAATAAAGCCCATTGCCGCTCAGGCCTTGAACTGGCCGGGCCAACATGGGTCGGTGAGAGAAGCACTGCGGTGCCGTTGGCACATTATCCTTGAAAACCCGGGCCCTGGTAAGCATGGCATTGGGGCACTCACAGGAGGCAGATGAGTCCTGGGGACAGTCGGTCTCATAAGGGGCCTGTCTTAAAGCTTAAACTGTGGTGTGCTAACGCTGCTCTGCTGCACCTTTTGGATGTTCCACGCTGAAGAGTGTGGGATTTCTTCCCTGGAGTAGGGCCTTGTCCCCAGATCATTACGACCTGTGGACCATGGTTGGCTGTTGCACATGACATCTACCTGCCCACCTTGCTCTTGTGCACTGGGGCTTCCTGGCAGTGGAGACTCCCTACTTCTCACCATGCAGGGAGGGCCATGTGCTTGTGGAACCTATTCATTGCTGGACACACAGACCAAGGTGTCAGTCCTCTTTTTAGTGGCCGCTTCTTCCATCCACTGCACACAGGCAGACATTGGGGGGTCTTAGGCTTTGTCACACCTGCAGGTAGTTGCCTCTGGCCCAAGCATGGTGTTCTCTTGTGACAGGGGCAAGTAGTGCAGGGGCCGTTCCTCCCCTGGTCTAGATCACTATCACTGGTTTGAGGTCAGGAGGACGTTCATTGCTCTCTCTTAACCTGGGGGGAGTCTCTCCAGCAGTTTAGGTTTGCAACAACTATGCCAACCATCTCCGAGGATCACCTTAACGCAACAC
Organism: Ambystoma mexicanum; assembly: GCF_040938575.1. Taxonomy (NCBI): domain Eukaryota; kingdom Metazoa; phylum Chordata; class Amphibia; order Caudata; family Ambystomatidae; genus Ambystoma; species Ambystoma mexicanum. The sequence goes on from NC_090931.1 coordinate 695,447,297, forward strand.
CTGTGATGGCGGACAACGAGATGTCCACAAAAAAGGATATTGCTGCACTGTTGGAAGAAATCAGGAGAATCCGCTCCAACATTGGCCACAGACTTGACAGACTGGGCAAACAGGTGGGAAATATGGATGATAGGCTCCAAGGGATTGAGGCTAACCAGTCTTCCATCGATAGTCATGACACACAAATGGACATGAGGCTATCGGAGTTGGAGAGGAGGAAAGAGGAAATTTCACTAAAAATTGATGACTTCAGAATTGCAAACAATGGCAAAATATGAGTGGATAACCAAAAAGAGAGGCAGGGACTGAGCTGGAAATCATCAGAGAAATCAACAAAGTAATCAAGAAGATTTTTAATGAGTTTAACACAACAGAGACCACCATTGATAGGGCCCACTGAGTAGGGGGGAACACGGCCCCCACGATTGGCCTGGGTCAGATTTCACTACTACTCCAAAAAAGCCAAAATCCTCGAGATGGCAGGAAGGGTGGGCCCAGTTCATTGAGGCACAGTACGCATTGTTATATTTCAAGATTTTTCCTCATTCACGTTGTCCAGACACCGGCTGTGTGGCCCCCAGACCAAATGTCTTAACTTCTAGGGTGTGAGACAATGATGGGGCTTCCCCTTTTTGCTGGCATTCGAACTGGAAGGGTTATAGAACAAGTTCATTACGGAGGATGACATATGACGGGTTTCCAGTGAACTACTTGAGGAAGAAGGCACAGGGCACCAGGCCATGCCCACTGGTGTGGGGGACAGAGAGCCCCCGAGAAGCAAGGGGCCAGAGGATAGGCGCTATGTCCCTGCCTCCTGTAAATTTAAGAAACTGAATACTGTAACAGATTTAAGACACTGCACACTCCAGTTAAGGACTCTCTGCACTGTCAAGGAATGTGGCGCACAATAAAAATGCTTTTTATCTATATTGATTTTGGATTCTACTTTGAGAAGGCACCCAACCCATCTCACACCCACATTGACAAATACCCTGTGTTACAATGGACCATGAACCAGGCTGGTGTGTAACACTGAAATATTTATTTATTTTTAAAATTCAAATGAAAAATCAGAGCAAAACAAAAATTTAGGGCAGCAATCACCAGTGTGGTGATAATATGCTGAACATTGTCATAATACAATGAATTTAACTTTCTGACATCAAAATACATTGGGCCTCATTACAAGTATGGAGGTAGCCATGCCACTTTTAGCGGCATGGCTACCACCATAGCGGGTACCGGGTCCGGGTTCCTTGAATGGGGAAATACCGGCCATTCCAAACTTGGAGGGCCCGGTATTTCCCCATTCAAGGAACCCGGACCCGGAACATCTCCATTCCCATTTGAGCCCCCATAGGGCTCAATGGGAATAGGGAGGATGCTAACAACAGGCCTGTTAATGGCAGGCCTGTTGTTGGCTTCCTGGTCTGCTCGCGGGTGCTGCTAAGGATGCCTGGTTTTACCAGGCGTCCTTAGCGGGTCCCGCAAGCAGACCTCGCAATGAGGCGGTAGAGGGTTAACAGGGCCGGCAGCTCTACTGGTGCCACTAACCCTCTACCGCCTTCCTCATAATGAGAACCATAAACTTTCAATATGAATAGAAGCACTCATAGGTGGAACTTATGTTATGCACTTTCCCTGCACCACTCCCCCAAACACCTGCTAACTAAATTCTATGTGGATGCAAGCAGTGGCAAGAAGTCAGAAATAAGAGGGAAAAATCAGTTTATAAATTTGACCTACCACACCAGAATGGGAGGCCAAAACATGGGAGGCCAAAATGAAAACCCTAAAAAGGAGCAAAATGGGGCACTCGGATTTCACTGGTTAGTTAGAGATCAGTTTACATTTGCGGTTGGATAGATAGGACGGAAACTTGTGTGGCTGTACTACAGAGGCAAGGAAGCTTGCGAGCTACTGGGCAGCATACTGAAGCAACATGAACACAGGTGAGAACATCAACTTTGGGGAGGAAAACAATGCAGCACAATCACACGTGACAGAATTGCAATTTCTTCTTCTACATGACTTTAAGCAAGCAAACAGCTCAGAAAATAGGCTAAACAGGCAAAATCAGAAATTGGTTCTTTTGATGGGCAACAAAGGCACTTAGCAGATAGGATAATGAAGTGAAAGCGGTGACACTATGGGTTTCTCTATATTAATTGAAAATCTGATTTATTTAAGGAAAGCAATTAGGCAGGCAAAATCGGTTTTGATTGTATAAGGACAGGTTCTACTGAGACTATATTTTAATGGCTAGCTTATTAAAGAAAGACACTGCACACAAGGGAGTTAATTTGCAATTTTAACCAGCTTGCACTGTGTTCCACCTTATAGGAAAATCATTCATTTATCTAAAAAATAGTGCTAAGGACTTACACAGATGACTCAAATGATTAAAAAAGAATTATGCTAACAAATATAGACTACACAGATTCTTCTAGGGAAGGGTAAACAGAGGATACTGACAATATGGGAAGTGACTAGGGTTCTTATGGGATTTTTCATAGGAGTTGAACAGAATGCAAGGTAAAAGAGTGGGGTATGCTGTTTTGGGGTACTGGGGAAGGTGATACTTACAAAATGCACTTGAGTTGGGTAATTTGGACAGCCAGCCGGGTCTCTGGACAGCGGGGCAATGATCTGGTCACTGGGGAGCGGCTGGGCTCTCCTTTATGGGAAGAGCTGGGAAAAAAGGGTCTGTTCCTTGGATTCTCCTAAAGGGGATCAGCAGCCTTTCCTCTTTTCTCCCTGGATTAGTGGATATGCCTGGATCTGGATGGTTCTGCCTGGATCTGGAAAGGTGGTTCTGGATAGGTGGTTCTCGATAGGTAGTTCTGGGCCTAGATCTTGGTCAGCTACCTCTGGAGCTGGTTCTAGAGTCTTGGGATATTGCAGAGTGAATTTTGAATGTTGAATCTCCTTGTGCCTCTCTGTCTACCTCGTATATAGGCAGAATGACATCAGAGAATTTTACAAAATGGGCAGAAGTAATCTGGAGATACCCCTTGAATAGGATAGGCCAGGCTATTAGTCTTGCCTCCTCCCTCTGAGCTAATTGGTTTGAAGGAAGTGACCTACCCTTAGGTGTATGCATTTTATGACTCCTTTTGTCCTACAAGCCTAATTTTTCACAAAAGGAGTTATGGAATACAACTGTATTTTTCAATAGTCGCCATCATAAAAATCAGATAGGCAGAGCCAATATTTCACAAGAAATATGCCGGCTCGAACGCCACCTCTGTGCGTTGCTGCTTCGCCCTTGTGCACAATTTCACTGTTTTAGGAGAAATAAAACACATAAAATTCTGCAAATCGTTACATATGTGCATACTAGCATTTGGCATATTTTCCTCAAGTTTCATGTCTGCGCCATTTATGGTTCACACCGAAATAATTTTTTTCTGTCATTCCAATTCACCATGGACTAAAATGACGCACCTAGTCCCATTCTTTGTGTCTAAAAATCCCATAAAAACAGTCATAATATCACATTACAGCTTATTCAGGGTATTGAAAGAAATGTCTTAATGTCAAAAGTTCTCTAAAGTCTACGGAGGGCGTTTGTCAATGTATGGGCGGTCCTTCAAATCTCCACCGGCCACCTCTCTGTCAGTCTATACAACAGGCTTTTCCATGGTGCCCTTTGATACCAGGCAGTTGAAGCTAAGGTGGGGTGTCAAAGGAAATCACACTTCTTTGTGACAGTGCTAGTTCCCCTGGGGTCCATTGTCCCTTGCTGTAGAAATGCCAGCCAGTCTGATGAGGTCGCTAATTTCCCCAATTTGGCCCTTTCATATTTGTGGAGGGGATTACTTTCCCATGGGGGCTGGCAACTTTGAAGTGCCTGCCTAGGCCAAACCTGTTCTGCTGTTTTCAAACTGTTTTCTTTTCTTTTTCTTTCTTTCAACAGAAACCAAGTCTTTTTGGGAATAAGTATAATATACATTTACAACAAACCCCATCCCCAAACATAAAATACTGTTTCTGTGCGAGGAATGGTATTATTCCACATTTAGTTTGAAAGTGTCAGTTGCCTGCTTTGCAAAAGCGGATTTACACGTGTTCTTTTTATCTCATGTTAATTTCACAAATACCGTTTCTTTGGCATTCATTTTCTGAAAGGCTTTTAAAGATCAGGTCAGTTTCTGGGCACCGAGAGATGCTGGAAATAGTTTCTTTGTTACTGACACAAGGCCAGAGAAAAAGCCATGCTGTATGTTTCCTTTGAAGTACTTTGCGTGTGTTGATTTATTTAAAGGTAGAGAGAGAATTGGGCTCTGGATTTGAACACTCCTGTGCTGAGCTCTTGTTATTTAAGTTTAATGATCTGAATATGCTTTTCACAAGGTCACAGGTTGGTAGAGGTGAGCCACACCTCTAGTAGGGTAAATGTAGACAGTCCTGGTTATCTTGCAGAGTTTAGTTTTTTAGAGAATCTAAAGTATACATTTATTCTCACGCTGAGTGCTGTGATTTTCAGTGGGTTTTTTATTTCTTAAATATTTAGACACACAGGCCCTCATTACGACCCTGGCGGAGAGGGTTTACGCCAGCGTAAATCATGGCGTACCCTTCCGCCTTACTACGAGATTCCGTAGCGCCATGGAGCCTTTTTCCGCCTGCTTTTTCCGGGCGGAAAAATCCATGGCGCTACGGGACCTTGTTGTTAATTACGCCACCGTAATTTACGGTGGCGTAATTAACGCCTTCCCCACTCCCATTATACCCTATGGGGCAAAAATGGGAATGGGGAAGGGCAAAATGGGGATTGGGGATTTACCGCCCCGCCAAGGTCGGAATGGGGCGGTAAATCCGCCAACCCCCATGGCGGTGCTGGCAGCTTTGCGCCCTGGTCCATGGTGCAAATTGCACCATGGATCTCCGCCAGGGTCGTAATGAGGGCCATAGTCTAATGGTAGTCAGCCGACACATGATTCGACCCTGAGGAGTCCTTATCAAGGCAAGGAATTAATGTAGAAAGTGGGGATGCTGCCCAAGTAAAACCAGCCGAGTGCAGGGCATTGGGAGCTAGAGACCCCTGCCCCTCAACAAACTGTGGTTGCTAAATCCATTCCTGCCTTGGACCTTAGTTGAACTTTAACCCAAACAGGATGAGCAGTGACAGATTGTACTGCAGTCTAATCTGAACAGAAATGTTACAATATATTGGCTCGTTACAATATATTGGCTACCACTGGAAACCGTATATATTACAACAAAACATTCTGTTTCAACATGGCTATATATTTTTTGTGAATTGGTTTACAAACCTAAAACCGTACACAATATTTGTCATGATAATAAAAAAATTCTCCAGCGCCAGTACCAGCGTGCAGCCACAACCTCACAACACCGAGGGAGGAAGGAGTATACGTAAACAAAGTTAGAGACATTTCAATACCTGGGGCAAATAGTCCTGACAAATATCGAAGACCCATTACTTGGAGGAGAACAACTGGCATCCAAAGACCACAACAGCACCTGGGAGGAGGGTCAAAAAAAGCACAGAATCCACCCCTCACGGTTGTCTCGGCGGAGTAGAGCCGAAAACACAAGAGACCCGAACAATAACTGGGAGGAATACAAGCAAAAGACAAAACCAGGCAAAAAACTGGAAGCATCACAGAAAATCGGAGAGCTCTGGTGTACTGTGCCCGCAATACCGCCGCCGACCGCCAAAGACCAACGCAAACACGTGGGGAGTAACGCAGGCAGTGCACTCTAGAAACTTTGCAACTACTGCAGTGGATTAACCGTGAGTAAAGGCTGTGACACGACAGCGCCTGAGTGGGTGCAATGGTCAGCGAGCCACATATACAAAAGAAAAACCTTAGAATAGGGGTAAGCCCGATCCTAGACATTAAAAGAGCATTGGAGTCAGCAAACCCAAGGCACTGCACACAATATATACATACTGCATGGAAACAGGGAGGCACCTTCCTTCCCACACTACGAGAGAAGAGGTAAAACGGGCCATACAAGACCCACAACAAACCTGGGAGGGGAGTAGTAGCAGAGACAAACACCATCCGCAACTGCGAATGAGTACTGGAAAACGGAAATTCCCACTGCCCCAGGGGAGGGGGTAGAGAGAAAGGGAGATTCTACTATCCCCGGGGCACGAGTACTGGAAATCGGAGATTACCCTACCCCTGAGCCATGGGTATTGGAAAACAAACATTCCCACTGTCTTTTGGGCATAACACTTAACACGCATTATCTGGCGAGGAATACAGACAACAAACACCATAACAGCAACGGGGCAGGAACACACCTAGAAAACCTCACCACAGGGGCTAAAGCACTTCCAGTGCCAAACAGCAGACACCCTCAAAATACCTAGATAGCAGTACATCTGGAAAATGCTAGGAACCCCATAAACGTGTGAGAAACTCCAGACGCCCCCAAGCACCCCTGGGGAGCAGAGACTTTTTATGTGAGGGCAAAAGGGTCACTTGCCCATGGCCCCCACCTTGGAGGGGGCCCCCCAAGGCTGCCTGATCTAAAGATGTAAGATTCCTTTTTTCACCAGTCTTAAGTAGCACACATCAGGATATTTCATGGCTTTGTGCTGAGGCTCTAAACCTATTGCCTGTCGATCAATTCATCATATGATGCTTTCTGTGTTCACTGTGGTTTATATAGTTTGTGTGTTTGTTCCTTGCACACAACTCCTGTAGCATTGTTTCCTTCCTGTGATAATTATGTTGATCATGTGCAATAGCCAAATCTGAAATGCATATTGGTAAATTGAGTGCCACAGTGGTTCAGAAGTTAGCTCAGTGTGTTACGCTCTCCTTGCAGAGATATGTGTTCCTTTGCAAGATTAGAATAGCACATTCCTGTAAGGCTGGCTTAGTCTTTCCTATGTCTGAAGTTTATAAACCTGCCTGTGTATGTACTTGGTCTTGCAGCATAACAGGTGCTATTATCAGCAATGTACCTGCACCAGATAGGGGTTGCTATAAAAACGAAAATGTCATCCTTATGGTGAAGGTCTAGAAATTGGTTTGTTCAGATGGTGTGTTGTAAAACCTAGGCAATCACCTCCAATGTTGAGAAAAAAACTGTTAGTCAAAGAAATGAATACGTATCCAAATTTGGAACCAACACATTCATGCTTCTATCCTTGCTTTGCCAGTAGACAATACAGTGATCCTGGTCAAATCATCTAATATCTCTTAAATTGCTGTACTGTCTTCTGTGAAGCTTGCCTCCTCCCATGCTGGTGGCATCGTTTAGCCCATTACTTGAACTTTCTTCTTATGTAGGCCATTTGAGTGGAAGGGGTGGTAGTTGGAAGGGAGCAGACCAGATGGTGCTGGATTCGGGAAAGCATATTTTAAAATCTGCTCGTTTGACACAAAAAAAATTTGAATTTTTGTAAAAGTCAAAGGTTTTTCTGCACGTTTATAAATGACAATTTCACAATCCAGTGTTTTGGAACTTTGTAAAATACAAAAGACCAACCCAGATTAAATCTGTTAAAAGACACTGATTGGTATGCTGGTATTTATATACTTCTCTTGATGATGGAGAGAATGAAGCTAGAATCATTCTGTGTTACACCCTTCTATATTATTTTGTTGTTAAAAATGGTCATGTTTGCTAATGTGATTGGTGTACTTTCCAAGTCAGTTTTATAAAATTAGATTATTTTTGTTCATGGTAAGAACTGGTAATGAAAGTGTTCAAATGTAGAAATTGCAGAGTTGGCACACATCCCAGATTCACCCCTTAACCAGTGTGTGTAATGATGTGCATCTAATTTAATCTTGTATTGCCTAGCCCCTCGAAATTGACAGTTCCTAAACCTTTCAAAATTGTAAGCCCTTCAGAGAGATTTCCCTCTCAGGGTATGATCTTCAAAAAAGCCTCACTCATGGTTTCACTGGCTATAGTTTTGCTCCCAATAGAATGGTGAGCATTGATATATTGCACACCACAGGCACTTTATTCTTTTGATCTCTAATGGCAACACTATTTGAAAACCATGTCCAATTTATAATCTCAGTCTGTCTGGATACAGACACCTTCCTGGTAGCTTCTAGTCTGCATTCACTATCCATGCTACGGTATGTGTAGCTTTCTCCTTCCTACCAATTGGTCTCCTCTATCCACGCTTCAGCACGTTTGCATTCTATGAGACAGTAAATGTGAGTTCTCTGGCTATTCTGGGTTACATGTACCTTTTATAAAAAGTCTCCTTAATCTATGCCAGAACAGAAGTAAGCTCTTCGTAGACTGATAATGTAGGCTTTCAAATGGTACTTGTTTATCATTCTGATTAGAGCAAGAATGAAGAAGGTAAGGGGACTTAAAGGGAGTACACATCCTTTTTTTAATGCTGTGAGGCAGCACATCAACCTATGGGTTGTGATTGCGCCAGGAGAGGCGGGTAGATATTCCTGATAATTAAATTTGTTTGGTTTGGTGGAGGGGGGCCAAAAGATGTCCGTGCCCAGGTCCCCAAAAGTGCTTTAGATGGCCCAGCTGGGGAGTACAGTGAGCAACCCCCACAAACGACCACATTCCCTGGGCTGAGTACAGCGGGTAAACGCCAGAGCCCCCAACCCCTGGTCCGATTCCGTTGTGTAAAGGGTAGAGCACCACAACGCGTGCATTTTACCGACAGCAAATACTCAAGAAAATCAGTCTGCACACACCAAAGCCACCAACAACAGGGGAGGCCTACATCAGAGAGCAGCTTCGGAGATTCCCAAAATATCTGGATATATCACAACTTGCACACAGGGGGAATGTCATCTGGAATTGGGCAGAGTACAGGCGGCGAACTGCCGGGATTCCCCTCAAAGGCTGAACAGGAGTACACAGGGCTTTAAATGGGGTAAGAAATCGAGGAGGGGGGCCTCATTGGGGGTTTGGCTTGTGGGATGGACGTGGCCTTAAAAACATGCACAAACTATATTAGGGTACGCACAAGTATGCAAGCCATCTTTTATAAACATAGAAATATGTAACATATTTCTATGTTTATAAAAGATGGCTTGCATACTACACAAACCATAGTAAGGTACGCACATAAATATATACATGCTTACATTTATATATTTGTTTGCGTACCTTAGTATGGTTTGTGTACTTCAAGATGGCTTGAAAAGTACATAAACCATAGTAAGGTACACACACAAATATATAGCATTTATATATTTGTGTGCGTACCTTATGGTTTGTGTACTTCCCAAGCCATCTTTGTTAAACATTTCTATTTTTATAAAAGATGGCTTGAAAAGTGCACAATTCATTCCATCTTTTATAAAGCTTTCCCAACAGAGAAAGCCTGAGGCGTCTTTATCCGTTGGCAAAGCTTTATAAAAGATGGCTTGAATTGTGCCCTTTTCAAGCCATCTTTTATAAAGCTCTAAATATGTCGATGAGTCCCCAGGTTCGCTGAGGGTTAAAGATGCCTCGGCAACCTGGGGAATCAAAGCCATAGTAACTTCCTCTGGTGACCCATCGCATGAGAGGTCACCAGCAGAGGTTACAGTGACTGACAGAAGTGGCAGCCAGCTACAGTGATGCTGTGGCTGGCTGACACTTCTGTCAGCTTGCCTGACCTAATGGTGGGCGCATCTCCCATCGCAGCTGCAGCCGCAACGGGATAATGCATCCCGCCAATGTTGTGGTGGGACCGGGGAGGGCCGGTAGGGCCTCGGCTCAACCCTACTTTTGGGAGACTGCTGGGGCCCAGCCCTGGCAGGCCCCGGCCCACTTAAAGCACTGGGCGTACAGCTAGCAAATTACACAGATCCCTAAGGGAAGCAAAATTGGGGACTATCCAAGACACCTTGCAAGGAGTAAAACCAGAAAAAAAGGGGGCCACCTCAACATCTGGAGACGAGTACAGTTGGCAAACTTCATAATCTCTCACTGCATCAAGGTGCGCTGCATCCCATAAACCCATATACACGCCTGGGAGCGTGTACACACCAAGAACACAACATAATAGTTGACCACCATGACTTCAGGGTAGATGGACTATACCTGGAAACCGTCCAAACACCTGCGAAGGAAGGAGTTTGTCTAGGAAATAAAATTCAATCCCAACACCTGGGGACGAGTACAGCCAGTACAAACTGGACAACCCATGGCATTTGTGCCAGAAAATAAGTGACCAGGACCAGAACCAGGGAACCCAACACAGAGGGAAATACCAGAAGCTTTTGGATCACCCCAAGGTACAGTTCCACGTGCTGGGTTGAAAAGTATAACCTGTTGTGTGTGGGATAAGCATGTCTCGTGCCAGTCCCTGCAGCGCATAACCCCCGTGAGCAGAGCCGACCTTGGGGGGGGGGGCGAGCCGGGCAACCGCCCAGGGCACCACACCCCCCCCCCAGGGTGCCATTAGCCCCTGCCACGGCACCTCAGGGGAGTCTTTCAGGGGCTTCCCTGAGCTGGCACAGTGGGAGAAGGCTGGGCAGACGGGCTTTTGCTATTAAATGCGCCCACCGCAGCAGGCGCATTTAATAACAATACAGTGCTGTTGTCAGCACTCTATTGTTATTAAATACGCCCCTCTGCCACGGGAGATTTTAATGACAAAAGGCGCCATTAGCCCCCACTACGCTAGCTTGGGGGAGTCTTTCAAGGGCTCCCCCGAGCTGGCATAGTGGCAGAAGGCATGGCAGGTGCCCCATTGTTATTAAATGCGCCTGCGGTGGCCGAGTGAATATAATAACAATAGGGTGCTGATGCACCCTACTCATATCATTACCTCCTCACCCAAGTGAGGAGGTTAAAAAAAAGGAAAACCGCTCATCTTTGCCCCGACCCGCCCCCTGTTGTCCAGGGGCACACAGGGAGTGGAAGGGGGCTGCTTATTCGCCCAGGGCGCTGCTGCCCCTAAGTCCGGCCCTGCCCGTGAGCAGTGCATGACGTTGTGAATAGTGGGATCTGTCCACCTCCTGCATGTGATATACTGTGGGTGGGGGCCCTGGGTGCAATCCTTCTTTTAAGGCTTGAAATTCCCTTTTCAACAAATGGTCTCTCTTTGGAGTTCCACTGTACGGCTCAAAGACTGCGCGCATGATAACTGTGACACAGACGGAGAGTGTAAATGGACGAGGGGATGCGAAGCTTCAGGGGCACGTTTGTTCCACTTGCCAAAATACTGAGATCTACGCGCTTGTTTGCAGCCTTAGTTATTTTGTTTGTCACAGGGTAGGAGAGCCACTATATCCGATAATAATATTTCGCGATAAAAAGCAACTTTCAACCAGCCCTACTTTTTGCAAGCAGACAGTGCCTGCACTCATTCAAACTGAACTTGAAAACATTCATGCGGTTTGCAAGAGCCCCGCTGAAGTGCGCCTATTCCACAGCATGGTGCTTTACACTCTGAACATGTTTTCCTATGTCCTTTAGTCATAGTGTTTGGTTAGCCACTCTTGAGAGCTATTCTATTGTTTTGTGGTTCGACCGAACCTCTGCCCCCTCCCCCTTGACACATTTATGCATCTTTTCAGGAAAATCCACTTTTACAATAAAAAAAAGAAGCCTCTATTTCCAGGGAGATGTTTCCCTCTGCTTCCCTTCGCGGGGCGCGTGTGACCAGGACTCGATGACCCATCCATGTTCCAATTGTGTCTCCACTGATAAGGCTCCCTGAAGCACTCATGTGGTAGCACGTGGCACTGTAGAAGTGCAGCCCCATCTCCGGCTTGCCTATTTATTTAAAAGAAAACCAGGGGCGGAGCCAGCCTCAAATTTGGTGGGGAGCTGGATGGCAGTTCTGAAAACTGTTAGTGAGATGGGACATTAAACCTATTGCACTACTGATTACCCTCCCCAAGCCCTGGAGGCTGAGTAGGTATTATGCTTTCCTTTGGCCTATTAGATACATTTTTCACTCCAACTCACCATATCGATTGTGCTCACACACACGTGCATTCTGGTGCACCAATATATGCCACTATTCCTGCATAGGAAAATACTCATGTTTGCTTTGGCCATAATGCCAGTAAATATACTATAACAAAGTATGTTTATGCTAGCTCTCCCAATACATGCCAGTATCCCCATGTAAGAACATACTCACTCCTGTTGGCTTTGCCTTAATGCTAGTGAAAAAAAAAGCTACACCGCAGTGAGAAAACATATCATGGCTGGCTACACAAATTCCCCCACTCCCCATATAAGAACTGTCATCATGTTGTATTTTCTCGCTAACAGCAGTAAAAAAACGTCATGCCACAGTAAAAAAAACATTGCCTTGCAGGCTGCACGAATGCCCCCAGCCCAATGCAAGAATACTGATGTTGCCTTTGGCTTTAACACCAGTAATAAACTTCAATGCCACAGTAAGAAAACATGCTCTTGCTGGCTAGTTGGTAAGATAGCTCAGCAGGCTGAGCGCATGCTGTTGTATTCTGAGTGTGATTCGCAGGTTCAAATCCTGGCAAGGTCAACTCAGCCTTTCAAATTGACCTCCCTGATCTCTTCCCTCCTCTATGGACCTTGTACTATTATGTTGCTTTTGCACCTTGTTACCTCTCTTACTCTGTACTGTACTGTGTTTTCCCTGCTCGCCAAGTTGTACCAGCGCCGTTATACTTACGGGTTTGGGCGCTGTCAATAAATGCAATAAATAAATAAATAAAACTCAATAAATAAGTGTAAACTTTGGTTGGGTGATACATTTTATGTAAATATGTTCTCTGTACAACGCTTTGGCGAAAGCGCTATATGAATAACATATTATCATTATACAAATCTCCCATATAAGAACACTTATGTTGCACTCATGTTATAGTCCCCCCGCCTCCCATTGTAGGAATATTTATGTTGCTGTTGACCTTGGAGCGCTGTGATTTAATAACAGTGTTGTGTGACCGAAGTTATTAATTTTGAGATACCTTTCATAGGAAAGTAGTGAGATATTGTACTGTAATAAAGAGGTTTAAGGGTACCTACATGAAAAAAGGTCCTTAAAAATCTGTAAAAAGCCAACGCAGATTTTGCACTACATTTGTTTGACATTACCGTTCAACTCGCACTTTTGCACTTTGCACTTTGAGATTGATCCATCCTTAGTGGTCAATTGACCACTGCAGAGGAAACAACCGCACTAAGGTACTTAGTTAATGTACGTTCAATAATATGTATTCTTTTATGATTGTTTACATTGTATTTTGAATGTTTTTAACTACATTGGGTTGTAAAAGATCGTGTTTTAGAGATATGTTTTTTTCATGTAATATTGTTGATTGAGATAAATATGAAATAAAAAATGTTCTACGCTAATTGTATTTGTGTGATACCCAGTACCTATTTGGTTCATGTTCTGGGCGATTCTATATACTAAATAAAAGAGGAAGGAGGGAGATATCGAGAGAAAAGGTTCTAAAGAAAGGAGACACACTGGTTCTTTGGTTTTAACTTTATGAGTGCTTTATGGGCAGAACCTTTGTGTCATTAAAATAGCCCACAGTCTCTTTTTGGTGGTTGCTGTTGACCTTAACAGCAGTAAAATAAAAATCCAAGTCAAATTGAGGAAACATGCCTTCCCCATGTAAGACACTCATGTTGGCTTTGCCCTTAGTGCGAGTACAACATTCCATGCCATAGTAAGACCCAGCCAGGCCAGCCCCACTGTAGTATTTCCCCAACCCGCCCCCGTCTAACCCCACCATTAAATAAAAACACTAAAGTTGGCTTTCCTTTGCCAAAAAGCGGAAGTAAAACATGCCAAGCTCTTATAAAAAAAAAGTCATGCTCCAATGCCCCTGCCCAGGTCCCAGCGTGCATACACACAGATACACACGGAGATATAGACACATTCAGACACATTCACCCACCAGTCATGCACCCACACTGCTGATTTGTCATTTACAGGAGAACCCATAACATTTAGACGGTGTGCTCATTAACACGCGCAGCGTACACCATTCACACTGCATTCATTCATAGGTGTGCACTTGCATGCACCTCCTAGCATACAAACATACACACACTTACACACACCCTCGCATTCATGGACACATGCATTCATACATGCATGCATACAATCCCTGCATGCACACAAATACACTTTTCTTTAGTTAATGGTAATTATTGAAAGCATGGGCCATGCAAAAGCTGAGCCAGCAGTTAAGCCTTTAGCTGCAACATGAGTGGGCAGTGGGGTGTACTGATATCCACATGGCAGGCTTTTGTCCTCTGACTCTACCTTCACTTTCTCACCTCAGAGAGAGGTGAATTTGCTTAAGCAAATACACCACTCTTGCAGGTGAGAAATGTGAAAGGTTCTAGTGGTCTGACCCCCTGGATGGGCGTAACAGCAGAGTGATGCCTGCTGCGTCAAGGTGGGGGGACTTTAGCCCTCCCAAGCCCATGCCTGGTGCCGCACCTGAAGAAAACATCTCGAGTTAGTCGAGCTTCTCTGCAGCACTCAAGTCTCCCTTCTTTTTAATTAATTTGGCGGGCAGACTTTGCTGAAGCTTTTTCTAATTCCCTGCTATCCTTTTTTTCAAGGATTGTGCCAAAAGTGCGTCTGCTTGTAGTCGATGGAGAGTGGCCGCTGCTTTATCCTGTGGTGAGTGAGCCGTCCGTCTTTGCTTTCCGCGCCCTCTGCAACGGGGGAGGAGGGGAGGGGAGGGGGGTGAAACACACAGAAGCTGGCGGTAAAGGCTCGTCACGCGGCTGTACGGTGCAGGTTTCGGTGCTCTCTCATAGCCTTCACTGTTGCCCAGAGGAATCATGAGATTTCGCGAGTACATGGACTTGTGCATTACTGTTATGGCGAACGAATGCACCTAACGCACCTGCCGCCGGCCCCTCTTCTGTCCAGTGAAATGGTGTCCACGTCGCTTGCATTAGCAAAGCAGCCAGGTTAGGGCGCTGGTAAAAAAAAAATGTCCTGGGCGCCAAAAAACCGTGGCCAATATTCACAAGTTCACGATAACATTTTTAAGTAGTACTTGTCATATTTTTTTTAAGAAAATGTGGGTGGAGGTGATGCATTTTATATCACACACGGCTACAACTAGCACGTGCACAATAGCAAGTCATTGGAGTGACCCAGAAAAATCGCCCATACTACTCTGCTGGGACATTTCTTTCGGCATTGGACTATCGCTCTATCAGCCAGTCCCATCCTACTCATGTTCTCTTTTGTATTTGCATCTCCTTTTCTGAAGGTGCACGCTTTACTCGCCCACCTTCATCTGGGCCACTTCATCTGGGAGCCTTGAACAGAGGCACTGGCCCTGGACCTGGCAGTGATGCTTTACATGTTGCCCGGCTTTGGAAAGGGATGTTGCAAGTTCGGAGCGACAAGAAGACTCCTGGGGGTCACCTGAGAGACAATTTGCATTGGTGCAAGTACAAACATTTCCATGCAATTGAAAGATTATGCTTTTTTAAAGTGGAATCATGTTTGTTTTGCCCTAGTGCTATTTACACATGCACAGGTGCACAGTTTCTGTAATATCGCCTCGAGCCCCAGTTAGAAAAGGGCATTAGAAAGACTGACCCAGTGGCACATCTTCCCCCCAGCCCTCACTCCACCAAATGTCGCACAAGAAACATTCACACTCATCATCACTCTGTCGACCGTCCACCAGTATCAGTCCTGACATGTCACATCTCCAGAGCAGCACACGATCAGTCAAAGAAGACAACTCACAACATTCAATCTCACGCCATTCCAGTGCTGAAAGGCGTCTTCTAGGCAGCACAATGGTGCAGCGCAACACTCTTAAATAAATAACACATGAATAAATTAGCCATTCATTAAGCAGAGAGACAGTGGTGTAGATCTGTTATGGACCTATTTGACCCCACTTCGTACCATGATGCTGTGCACAATAGGGGCATAACGATACCAGTGGGCCAGTTTAGGAAAAGGCAGTGTTCACCGAACCCCAGGAGCATCTGGACAGCCGTCAGCCTCGCCACTCACCTCGGTCCGGTTTTAGGCCATGGAATGCACCAAATTGTCTCTCATGGTTTCATGGGACGATATGCACAACTCCTTAGGTAATCATTCCAGACACCCAATTACGGGAATTGGCTGAATGATTCATCTCCTAGGACAGAATGGGCCGGAAGGTTTACACTGCAGAACCATTCTCCTGTACGGATGGGCATTTCCTTTGGTGAGAGTTTTCACATCTTGTTGATGCTCTTGACGTGACGGTTACACTGCCACAGTGCGGAGCAGGAGGTGGCACGGCCGGGATTGCCCCCGGAGCAGCAGTACAGGTGCTGCCACATCCCCGGCCCACCCCCTGGGTGCAACACCTCCCAGACAAGTAACCCCCGGCCATGACCAAGCATCGAGAGCTCCCACACTCCCGCAGCATGGTATCTTTCCCATTCAAAGATGGGCGCTTGTTTCCAGAGGGCTTCCTTAGAGACAGTCATCCAAGATGGCTGCCTCAATGGAAGAGCTCACACAAAATCAAAGAATTCCAAAATGGGCAGGAATGGGTGGGATTAGCCATAGGGATTACATTGGCTATGGGCAGGGATTGGGAGGGATTACAACTGTGTATCCCTCTTCAAATGTCATTTACATTGAAAAAGCATTACAGAGCTTCATTCCAAGCCCATATTTGAAGCTTTGCGTTAATGACAATAGTTTCGGCTTTTAAGGTAGCGTTTTTAGTACCACAGAATAACCCAAACTAAACAGGCAGTAGCAATTGTTGTGGCTAACAAGCTGGATTTGGTGGTAGAGAGTGAACATAAGGATCTGGGGGGTGGAGGGGTGCTTTATCTTTCTTAACAGTTCGGTTATAGGGACGAGACTGACGGTGGAGGTCCATTTATGGGCTGAATGAAGGCCAGGCTGCATTCTGCAAGGCGGAAAAGGGGAAGCTACAACTATTTGTGGAGGGTCTATTGATTTTGTGAGGGACATTAATATGGCCCTCGTCCCGGTGATGGACAGGAAGTCAATGAGAGACTTAACAGTATCTCAGGCACAGATAATGCAATCCTGACGGTGTGCCCAGACTAATGATGAGTTGGGGTTAGTGGACACCCTAATCCAATTGAGGGATTGGGGCCTGCCATTCACATTCTGCTTGCGGGTTCACAACTCCTATTCTAGAATATATTTCATCCTTATAGAAGGTAGATTGAAATAGTGTGTTATAGAGTTGGCTCCGGCCCTGGTACGCTGGTCGGACCATGATAGTGTAGAATTGACATTGGAGGCTGGGTGATGGAAGCTTGCACAGGAAGATGGATGTGTAATGATTCCCTCTTGAAGGATAGAGAGTTCACGCAGGGACTTCTATCTAGTATAAAATAATGCTTCCACATCAATGACAATGGGGAGTTGAGGATCCCAGGGGTGTGGGAGGGTTTTAAGGCCACTCTCAGGGGAGAAAATATATGGATTGGGGCCAGGAAAAAGAGAGAAAGGGATGAAGAGAATGCAGACTTGAGTGGTAAAATTGAGGCCCTGGAACCAGGGGGGAAGTCTAATGCACCTTTGTCACCGGCAGGGTCGGCGAAACTCAGGAGGTACAAAGCCCAACTGCCTTTCGCATATGCATTTTCTATCCTGATCGTTCATCCCCTTCATCTAACACGCTAACCCCATGCCCGAACTGTAGTTATTCGATCGGCTGCTGTATCCCACTGCCCATCCAGTGCAGCATTGCAGGTGCACATTACTGTCCATCAACTGCTCCCTATGCCTCGGCTGCTACATCAACTGTATTGCCAAAGACATTTTCTACTGCCTGCATGACTAACTGATTTGTATCGCTCATGGCACTCACAGCTGATGTGGCCCAGCCTGGTTGGTGCTGCTTTGCCTGCATGCTATTTATTTATGAGTCGTGGCTCTGCCAGATTGTGCACCTAGATGATTCTGTTTTTTATGCCTACCTGTACATCTGAAGTAGCCCCCGTACCATGAAGCATGGCTTTGCCAGACGGTGTACCTACCTTAGCTTTGTCTTTCATGCTCATCTGTACAACTGCAGTAGCCCCCATACCATGAGGCGTGGTTCTGCCAGATTGTGCACCTACCTAATTTTGCTGTTTATGCCTAACTACACATCTCAAGTAGCCCCCGTACCATGAGGCGTGGCTTTGCCAGACTGTGCACTTACCTTCATTTTGTCTTTCATGCTCACCTGTACAACCGCAGTAGCCTCCTGTACCATGAGGCGTGGCTCTGCCAGAGTATGCTTTCAAGATCCACCCATATGTTGTAACCCATATGGTGGTCTTGCACATTATAGACTGTAACTTTGCACTTATTGTAAATAGTGCCTAGATGCCTGAAGGTGTTGTGTGCTGCAATAAATGCAAAAATAAATAATAAATAAAATGAAGGACCTTCTGGTTACCCACACAGGAAAAAGACAGCTTTTCCTAAAACAGAAATATCACGAGAAAGGGGAGAGAGCAGACAGGATTCTTGTCTGGGGGCTGCGGGAGAGTTGGGGGGCTAAAAGGGTGCTGTTCGTCCCGATAGTGATTCAACAGTCTATGTCGATGACAAGATAGGGCGACAAATTCAGAAAATATCATGAACATCTCTACATGCCGGAATATGATGGTGACAGCTCACACATTGACTAGTCCATAGAGCACTTACCCATAACGGGTATTTCTCGACAGACTGTGGCTGTCCTGGAGGCCCCAGTGTCAGAGGAAGAGGTGATTCATACCATTAGATTTATGAAAGGGGGCACTTCCCCGGGCGATGATGGCTTCACAGTCTGGTTTTATAAATCTTACTGCTCCACCTTGGCACCATTCCTGACAAACATTTTCAATAGTGTTCTGAAGTGTGGAGTCCTTGCTGACTATATGCTTGGTGAAATGATAGTAGTGATTCCCAAGGAGAGTAAACATCCTTCCCTATGTATGTTGTATAGGCTGATCTTCTTATTGAACACAGATGTAAAGATTTTGGTGAAGTTGTTGGTCAACAGACTAGACTAGGTTTTGCCGACCCTCATTCATGGTGACCAGGTTGATTTCGTCAAGGGGCGCCAAGGCTCTGACACTGTATGCAAAGCGATTGACCTAATCCACTATGCCCAGGACTAAGATTTAGATACGTGCCTGGTGATTGATTCAGAGAAGGTCTTTGACCATGTGGAATGGGTGAATATGAAGAAGGTGTTGCGGAACAAATTGGTGTTCGGGTATAACTTTTGATGGTGGTTCATGCCTACGTACAGCGCCCCGACAGCCATGGTACTAGTGAACAGATTGCTGTCCTTCCCTCTTACAAGAGGTACAAGACAGGAGTGTCCCCTCTCCCCATTGTTGTATGCCTTGACTATGAAACCTCTGGCCATGACTATATGGGAAAACTCAGGGATTAGGGGTATCCAATGTGGGGAGGTTAACTTTAAATTGTTCCACTTTGCAGACAATATATTGAGTTACCTCGTTGATGTACACCATTCCCTTCCCAAGCTCCTTGTGCAAATAGATTCCTCTGACTTCTTCTCCGTCCCTAAAATAATGTGGCAAAATCCAGTGTCATGCAACTCAGGCACACAGAACTGTGCATACAGAACTATAGGATGCTACGGGGTATGAAGGTTGAGTTGGGCACAATTACCTATTTGGGTGCTTTGGGAAGCAATAAAATCGGATCCCACCCAGTGGGCAGCCTTTACACTCTCATGGTATGGTTGAATGACATTGGTGAAGATGAACGTTCTTCCGCTTCTGCTTAACCTATTCTAGACTTCCAGTCTTCCAGTTATATTATAAGGCGGCCCAACTGAGGGTTATGTTGGAGCATATGAGAGACAATCTGGTCACATACTGGACTTACTTAGAGGATATGTAAACTCACCCTAAAACAGTTGGAGACATCTTGTGGTCCCCGATAAAAGCAGTAGCTGAAAGGATTAAATCTCACCCAAGCCTGGGATTCTTGTGATCCTTATGGAAGAGGGGTAGCGGTAATGACAGACTTACTCCTGGTCGTCTCTGATGAGCTCTTTGTGGGGCCCCTCTAGATTTGGGGAAAGAGGGATTTCAACACACACAATTATGGACAGATAAAGGTCTTGAGAGGGCAGGCCAACTGTTCAGGGAAGGGGTGTTTGAGCGATATGGGGAGGACACTGAGATGCTAGGCCGAGAGGCAATCTGTGTTTTTGAATACATACGGTTAAAGGCAATTCTGACAGGCTCTCGATGGAGTGTTGAGATTGCCCGTCCCCTTACACCTTTCAAGAAAGCTATTGACAGTGCAGTGTCCGGGAAAGAGACACTTTCTGGGCTCTACAGGGTTTTGGTGACAGCAGATAACTAGGGGAGGTGAACATTCACCGAATGTTGGATAAGGGAGGATAGCTCAGCGGCAACGTCTTCGTCTTGGAAGCAAGACAACATGAAGCAACACAGGTTCGATCCCTGGGTGTGCGCTTAGAAACTTCTGGGTATTTAAGCATATTATAAACACGCAACTAAGACAAAAGAAACAATGTGATTAAAACAACAACAAAAACAATTATGTAACTAAAAAACAAACAATTCCTATAACAGTGCCTCAATGATCGCGGGCTGTGTGAGCGCTTTAAAAATGCAAATAAATAAATAAAATAAATAAGGCAGTCCTTGGAGGAAATCTCAGAGGAGATCTGGGATAAAATGTATGAGGTTACTTACACTTCATGGCAATCTATTTACAACGACCATGGAGCATACTTTTAATATGTTACATTGCTGGAACCTGGACCCCCTGAAACTCTCTAGAATGTACAGTGGAGTGTCACCACTCTTCCCCAGAGCCTGTTTTCAATTGGGATGCTTGTTTCACATGTGGTTGCTGTGCCCACTGATCTAGATCTACTGGTCTGAGGTCTTGAGCTAGATAAAGGAAATAGTTGGTGTACAGCTAGCGTTAGATCCACTACAATTATTGTTGGGTATGCAAGAGGTTGCATACTGGCAACACATGGGCCAGGACCAGAATATACATTTAAAGGGGTGCCTTGTGTGTGCACAGTTTCAGCCAAGTCCCCCAACACACAGAGAGGCCCCCTACAAAAAAGGGGAATGACACTGCCTTGGACAGATTTACAAGTCGATTTCATCAGGCACAGGATTTGCTCCTCTATAGGAAACAAGTACATGTGGACCATAACATGCTTGCTTACAAAGTGGGTAGAATTTCTTCCTGCCCCGATTGTAAAACTGAGACAATTGCTGCACTAACGATCAATCACATCTTCTCTTATTTTGGCCTCTGAGTAGGGCTGAAGAAGTAATTTTACCGGTGAGGAGATGACCAAAATATGGGAGATTCTCAAGGTAAAAAGAAAACTCCACATCAGCTACCACCTGCTATCGAGCGGAGAGGTTGAGAGATATAATAAGACAATTGTAAGCATACTAAAAATGTTTGTGGCTGATTCTGGACCCAGTTGGGAGTTCCAATTACTGCTTGTCCTGACAGCTGTTGGGTCTACGACATCTTCTGCAAATAAAATGTCTACATTTGAACTTATGACTGGATGAACAGTGGTGTTATCTCAGCATCTGTTCTTTAGAACTCAGGAGCAGACACTGATTAATGCATCTATTACTCATAAGTACATTGAGAACCTAAGGAAGCACCTTCAGCACGTTTTTTTTTTACGGGCAGAACAACTTAGAGGAGTCGGCTGAATGGATGAAATCATACTACGATTTAAAGACCACCAAAAAAGAGTATGAGGTAAGTGACAAGGTTTATTTGTACAACTTCCAGAGAAACCAGACCAAGGAATGGACATTTCTGCCTCCCAAAAGGAAAAAGAGACAGAGGAAAAATTGGTCCATATCTTTCAGTTAAAGAGCTGTCATCCCCGACTAGCTTTAAGAGTGATTGAGGAGCCCACTGAAGTTAGAGTCCAGGAGCCATCTGAGGAATGAAAGGTAAGATCAGAACCCCGATAGAAACTAAAATATGTTACAGGTGAGTAACTAAATTAAATATCCATCTAATATTTTTTGATAGAAAAGAGTGTTTTGTGGAAAATTTGAAATACAATCAATGTGCATTATTCTGATATTCTATCTGGGGAAATAAGGTTCAAACAAAAATGCTTAATAATTCTTTTTACTCCACTCTTTAGAAAATTAACATATTCCTTCCAGCCTGGGGACCGGAAGAAGCAGACTCCTGGAGTCCCTGTGTGACCCTGAAGAGGGACCAAGGAAAAAAAATGAAGGAAGCTCTTCCATACACTGAGAACCTGGATGATGGATGGAAGCCCAACCAAAACTCTTGAGTCACCAGAGAGGATATCAAAACCCCACTCTTCCCTGCTCTTTCCCAGGAGTGCAACTAAGATAAATGAGCAGGGGCGGATCTGTGGGGTAGATTCGGCCTCAAGACAGATGAACTGCCCTGTCCATGGTAGGCCCAACATGTGCAGAAATATGTAAGGCTAGAGATGACTGTCAAACCAAAAGGGGAGCATTTCATTCTCAACTGCATCATCCAAATGCTGTTTCCACAGAAATAAAATTAAATGGGCCCTGTATTTGAGTGACTAGCCCAAAGCCCTGAAACTACTTTCCATTATATCTGACTGAGGCTTAAGGAGTAACTTAGCAAAAAACAGAAACAGTTACCATGGAAGTGTGTGCATTTCACAGCTTAGAACAATGAACACATGGAAACTGAATCTCCATTGCCAGAGTAATATGAATATATATCATGATGTAAACATTAACAATGATGGAAGGAAAGAAGACATTTTCTAAGGAGTTTCGACAGCCAAGAGCTGGTTACCTTCCCCCATTAGATGCAAGGGTGAAGCTCGGCTCTTCTCTTTATCTAAGGATCTCTTTGAAGCTACCAGAGCCAAGACAGGGGGTGTGGTTTGTGCCAGACTAAAGGGTTGATGAGGTTAACAGATGACCCTTTAGATAAACAGAAGATCCAGTTAATGAAAGTAAAACCTTTAAAATACATAGATAATATTTTGATTCCTTGTGAAGTTCAGAACCCGACAGAGATCGCCACATGATTACAGGAGGTGGAGCATGCCTCACTACTCTCAACGATAAGTGAACAGATGGTCCATTAGCCCAGGGAGAAAAGATGTAAATTACTTTATGGAAGGCATGGGTCAAAAAAAGCTGGGCCTGGACACAGATCTTGGGAACATAAATGTGCCAGTTAATTGAAGGAAACATATGCATGTCAATACTTTTTACATAGGAGTGTATCCAGGATCATACTTTGTCGATTTTCTTTGGAACTCTGACACTTACAGAAATGGGACTAAAATCAATACTGATGAAATGGCCTACATGTTGATTCAACTGTCATAATAATTTGACCTTGGGGAACCCAAGCTACAACCTAAAATGTGTTTCCAGCTCCCCAGAAAATGTCATGATTGAGAGATTTTGGGAGATAGGAGTTTAGTGAATTATTTAACTGTATGTACCGTTTTGTGACACTGACTTTTATCATTCTTGAGTAATTCACGAAAAACTGTCATTTTCAACCTCCAATCTCTTGACGACATGGGGCTTATGTCCAGCATGATAAGACCCATTCATAAACATAAAAATTGTTCGGTATATTTAGAAATTAGAGACATTTGCCACATTGTTATTTTTAAGTGCCAAACTGAAATGTGTGGAAATGTAAAAGCAAGTAGGAGGACTGATCTCTCCCAGACGTTGAGCTTGGTAACTGAAGGGAACAATAAAAAAAAGAGGCTAGGCCTGGGTTAAGGGGATACAAAATAGATGTCCAATCCAAATCACTAACCAATGAGCTGGCACATGATCATTTAGATAATTTTGGGCATGGTTCTCCTCACGTTTCAGGGAGGCAGGGAGGGTTTTCCAGAGGGAGGCCCCAGCCGAAGAAAGAGATCCACCACCAACTCGTTGCTTGGAGAAGCGACTGACCCTGAGGGAGTTGGAGGCGGATGAGCGAAGAGCTGGAGAAGGAAGGTATTTAGGAAGAGAGAGTTGGAGGTATTGAAGCCCCAGAAGGCCTTGGGGACCATGCAGAGGGTTTTGAACTTAATCCTCAGAGCCACTGGGAGCCAGTGCAGAGATTTCAGTCCTGGAGAGATACGACCCCTGGGCTTGAGGCCAAGGACAAGTCTTGCAGTCCTGTTCTGGATGAGTTGCAGAGGGCGGAGAGTACAAGCAGGCAGATTTAGAAAGAGGCTGTTGCAGTAGTCCGGCCTATGGAAAACCAGGGCACTGGAGACAGTGAGCTTCTGGGACAAGGGAAGGAAAGGAAGAATACCTCTGAGGTGGTACAGCCGGTAGTGTGACTTCTTAGAGACGTCAGAGATGTGAGGAGCGAAGGAGAGAATAGAGTCGAAGATGACCCGAGGTTTTTAGCCTCAAAGGTGGGAGAAGGAAGAGGGCCAAGAGAGGCAGGCCAGAGAGCGACAGGAAAGGAGGGAGCAGGTGTGTTGATGAGGAGAATCTATGTCTTACTGGCATTAAGGCAGAACCTGTTGGTGGCACAGCACTCCTGACTTAATCCACGCAGCCACTGGAGGATTAAGAGATAATTCAGGAGCCCCAATAACTTTCCCATGAGCACAAAACCCAGAAACATTCTATGTAAGTAACCTGTCCAACCAAACCAAGTATTGTTGGGATGTGTTTGATTTAATATCTTCCTGTGTGATTGGGTGGGCAGACCAAGTATATCCTTAGTATTTTTACTAAATAATAATTTCATTAACTCACCTGTAGCCAACTGACACAGAATTATTTATTGGGAAATTAAAAATCAACAACATTGCTTCCAGTGTGGATACAAATATAGTCTGTTAACGTAATTGGGTACTCTTATTTCTCATTGCCAACCCCAATGTTCCCTAGAGGGAAGGGTCATATTTGCCAAAACGAAATTCCCAATTGTTCACCATTCCTCAGACCCTACCTAAAAGCAGAGTGTTTCTGAATTTAAACTGAGTATTTGGGCTTTTGTGCTGGGGCAGAAAAGTGCCTTGCCAAATTAAATAAAGTGAAGTCCCTGATTGAAAAGCACACTCTCTACTGAAAGTGGGAAAGTGACTCGTTGCAGAAGAGAGATTCTTCATTGCATTCTGGTGAAGGCAGGGGGGCTCTATATATAAAAGGTGTTTTGTTTTTAAAAGTCTTTTTGTGCTCCAAAACTGCTACCATTTCCAAGTGTGCAGGGAAATTAAAAATACAAAGCGCTGCATGTGTGAAACTGCTTTTGCCAATACGGAAGTATTGCATGTGATTTAAATTAAACTCTATGGAAACTATATTGCCAAACATATGATCCTGTCATGTTTTAAGGTGCTGCATCATTTTGGCATTAAGGGATTTCTGTGTGTGACAAAAAGTATTTGAAGTGTTATTTAACCTAAAATGAAAACTGAAGATGTGATGCTATAGGTTTCATGATTTTCAGTTAACACATAAAAGCAAATGGGGTTCTACTTATTTGTACTGAAGTTTGGTTTTGGTGCCACGGAGCGAGGTGGCATGTCTTGTGCACATGTTAATTTTCCTATTCATTAATAAATATATATTCTTTCTACACACTGGCCTGATTCTTGGCGTATCTATGGCACAGAGTTGAGGGATATACAAGGTTCTAATTGAGTCATAGACTGGGCTAGATTGAATGACATCACAGGTATATTGGTTTGGCTCTCTTGATCGGGGAGGGAAAGAATTCCCTGCATTGATAGTTGCTGCATGAACATATCCAACACCATGATGGACCTCTTTTTGCAACCACCTCCTCTAATGAAGCCATTCTTATTTGTGGAGGGTATCCCCTCCCACTCTAACATTCTATGCATGTAATGTGCCACTATGCCACAAAGAATATGAGGCAAGCCTCTCCCACCTCACTAAACTTTGTGCTACTGGCAGGGTTCAGCTTGCAAAATATCAAATAAATAACCTGTGGGGGACAGGCACCAAGTTAGTGATGGCAGAGTAGCCAGGCGTATCTGAGAGTCGCATATGTTGTGTGCATACACGGATTCCTGCTTCTTCTTATGTCATGCACAAAAAGCAGGGCTGAATGTCCACAAATGTATGTAGGTAGCTATGTGTCCTTTGTTTCCTGCTAAGTGTACTTTAGCCAGGAATAATGTTTACAAGTGTGGGTATGTGTCTTACTTCTAAAGCAGAACAGCTTCTTGGTGAACTTCTTCACACACATGCGTGTGTAGGATGATTTTTAACCCCATAGAGAATTGGTGGGACATTTCATCTACTAAATGCATGCTTCAGGCAAAACCTTCACTGGCAGCGTAAGAAATAAAAACAGAAAACGTTGCAGCTTTGTTTAGCTGTTAAGTTGGAAACTTCATGAAATCATGAGCACAGATAAAAGCTTTGTAAATCCCTAATTGAGGTGAAGTACACAATTCCGACCTGGGCACGAATTTGCAGCAAGAGGCAGTGAATCCTCTCCCTGACAGCAAATAGTTGGCCTTTGTCTTGGACTCATTTGCTCATCATCTGAATACTCCCACGGTGATTCATTTTCTCACAATGAATTCAACTGAGATGAACAATGATTGCCTATTATTTAAGCACTAAGAGAGAGTTCAATTGGTGATGTTGGGTCTGTAACAGAGCTGTAAAACTCAATGGCTGAAATGTTTTGAATGAATCTAAATGACTGCCATTGCTCTGGCAAGCGCTCCATGCCACTGTTTTAGCCTGCCATGCCATTAGATAATATGAAGGTCATATGCGACTCAGGATTGGGCACACCCCAAAAATAAGCAGTCAAGTCTGAACTGCTAGGTCACATCCCTTGATATGATATGATATAAGTCATTTACAATGCGAATGTACACAAGTGTTTCTAGGCTGGCAAGACAAGGAGGGGGAAACTGAAGGAGTATAAACAGCGATCTTACTAGGCCTTATGTTATTCAGATCGTGCAAGTGCGGGGAAGTGAAGAGGGGAGAAGGGCCAAGAGGGTGTGGGGGTGAGGAGAAGTGCAGGTGACCCAATAAGTGCTGCCAGAGAGTGTCCCCTAAGCGCAAAGAGAAGGGACTTCAGGGTTACAGATACATACCTTTCTGTGCTGAGAGAGCCTGGAGGCAGTGCGAGGGCAACTGGACATGCAGGAGCCTGAGCCCGAGATCAGGGGTGGTCAGGTGACCTGTGTGTGGAGCTATCAGGGACATTAGCAGGGGAGAGGAAGAGAGAAAGCGGAAGCAAAATGAAGGTGTTGTGTTGCTTCCGGAACAAGAGGTTGTTCTGCTCAAGTTTGAGAGAGGAAGGAATGCCATTTCGGAGGGAGTCCCCAGCCGAGGAAAGAGATTTGCCCCCCTTCTCTGCTTGGAAAAGCATTTGGCCCTCAGAGAATCGGAGGTGAATGAACGAAGAGCTCAATAATGAAGATGTTTAGGAAGCGAAAGTTGGAGGTAGTGCAGTCCCAGGCCCCAGAAAGCTTTGTAGACGATGTAAAAGGTCTTGAATTTGATCACCGCAGCCACAGGGAGCAAGTGCAGACATTTCAGAGCTGGAAAGATAGAATCACTAGCTTGATGCCAAGGACAAGTCTTGCAGTCCTGTTCTGGATGGGCTGTAAAGGTTGAGGAGTAGAAACAGGCAGATTTAGGAAGAGTCCAGCTTGGAGAGGAGCAGGACTCTAGAAACAGTGAGATTCTGCGGGAAAGTGAGAAGAGTCAGAATGCCTCTTAGGAGGTGCAGCTGAAAGTGTGACTTCTTACAGATGTCAGAGACGTGAGGAGAGAGGGAGCAGATGGAGTCGAAGATGACACCAAGGTTCTTAGACTCACAGGAAGGAGCAGGAAGAGGGCCCAGGGTGTGTGGCTAGAGAGAGAGAAAAAAGGAGGGAGCAGGTGTCCTGATAACGAGAATCTCTGACTTAATGGCATTGCAGAGATCATTGGCAGAACACCATTCCTGAAATGCGGCCAGACAGTCTGGTATGAGAGAAGGAGCATAGGTGGCTGAGGGGAGACTCAAGGACAGATGGGTGTCATCCGCATAACATTGAAAGTTAGAACAGAAATAAGCGATGCAGCGGGCCAGAGGTGCCAGGTAGTGGTTGAATAGCCAGAGAGAAAGGTTAGACTCTTGGGGAACACCATCCATAGAGACAGAGATAGACGAGAGAAAAGACCCTATTTGGATGAGGGTGGGTCCGTGAGAAAGGAGGTCAACCAGGACAGGGCCTGACCAGTGATACCCAGTTTGTCATGGAGGTGATTAGGCAGGATGACATGGTTGACCATGTCAAAAGCAGAGGATAGATCGAGGAGAATGAGGACAGAAGGAAGATTAGAGTCAAGATTAGAGAGCAAGTCTTCACAGGTGTTCAGGAGAGCAGTTTCCATGTTACTAGCAGCTCTGAAGACAGACTGACGGTAGTGGACACAACCAACAGATTCAGTATGCAGATTATGCTGGGAGATGGCCAGTTTTTCCAGGAGTTTGTCCAGAAAAGGAGTGATGGAGATGGGCCATAGTTAGCCGGAGAGGAAGGCTCGGCAGAGGGCTTCTTAAGAAGGGGGTGCACAAGGGAGAGCATAAGGGGCGAGGGGAAGGTTCCAGTGGCAAAGGAGTGATTACAGAAATTGGCTGGAGCCAGGGTGTCAATGTGGTCCTTGATGGTTCTGGAAGAGCAGGGGAGAACCTGCTTTGATGAGACTTTCATAGATCAGACTTGTCTAGAACCATCATCAGGGGTGAACAGGGGATAGGAGGAGGAAGGAGGAGCGGAAGCAGCCGAAGACGGGCCAGGAACAGCAGAGGAATAGGAAGAGGACGGCGAGAGAATAGAAGGCGGACAGGATGTTCTGAGATTTAGTGGTGAAATGATCAGCCAGGGCCATGCAGACGGCCGTGCAGATGGCCTGGGAGGGAACAGGAGAGGTAGAGACTGCAGTAAGATTGGCCAGCTCCTTGCAGATTTTGAAAAGTTCAGCCGAGTTGTTATCTGCTGCAGAGACGCAGGCTTGGATGTAGGCTCTTTTATTAGAGAGGACAGAAAGTCTGTACTGCCTTTGGGGCAGTCGGCAGACCAGTTTGCCAGAGGGTGCGCCTGATGCCCTACACTTCCTCTCAGCCACCCTACATTTGCGTTTAAGGACGGTGAGGTCGGAATCATACCAAGAGTTGCAATTGGAAGTGGGCTTCAGGTGGATCCTCATGACAGGGGCAAGGACATCAAAGGTGTTAGAGATAGAGAGATGAAGGTAAGAGAATGCTGTGTCAGAGTGTGAATCAGCCAAAGGTGTAGGAGGAGGGAAACTAGCGGTGAAAGCCTCCATTGACACGCGCTTCATGGGTCAGAAGACCGAGAAGGGAGGTGGCATTGCTGGGGATGGCTTGACCTGAGGGTTAGAGGTGGGAGGAGAGGAGGAAGCGGTCACTCGACACAAGACGTATCTGTGCCATTTCAGATTACAATATTCCATTACAATTATGTTTTCAGCCATTTAAAATTAAGTATGAAAATAATATCTGAACGATTGAATGGATCCACCTAGTGTGCATAGTACTGTGTCGAACTTCAAACCAGGCAAGTTGCTGTCTTGATGGGCACACTATGAAGGCATGAACATGAAGCAAATTGTATTGGAAGGGAAGACCACTTGGTAGTGATGTAATAAGATGGGCTGGCTGCATGTGGATTCGATCTGTTTCTGACACCCAATCGCAGGTCTGAATTTTGGCTCGGCCGACTGGGCAGTTGGTCTTTCTGAAATTTCTACGGATGAACACGATGTATTCACAGTGCCCTGAGCCAATTCAGTTGTCAATTCACTCACTGCCAAATCATATTATGAATACAAATGGGATGCTATGTTGAATTATTAATGCCCTTGAGCCACCCGCACCCTCTTTGTTGGGACACTGTGGACCTTCACCACCATTGAGCACTTGGGAGATGTTGCACAGAAGTTGCATGTAACTCAAAATAATATGCCCCGACATTGGGAAAGCTGGAATAATCTGACAACCAATGGCTGCACAGATTTGTTTTATCCAGATCTCACAGTTTTTCCAATTCCTTTGACAAGCCAACAATCCAGCCCTCTATTGTTCTTGGAATTCTGGCACTAGTACATTTGGGTTTTCCATTTTAAATTTAGGATTGCAAGTCCCAGAATTCCAAGAAAGAAATGGGTCTGCATGGCTCTCGTACACATTGAATGTGGAAACTGGAGAGCTCTGTGTATTTGGGTCATTGTGAAAAAGTGCAGTAGGGACGAAGGATTTAGGTAGTAGTGGTAATAAGTAGGTTGTACATTATCAGTTTATGTTTTGACTTTTATGGTGTTCAGCCCAGATAAAGTATTTTTGGCTGACTGACCTAAAAGGTGCGTTAAGGAAGATGGATTTCGCAGCAGGGCATCTTTTGCGACATGTAGGGGTGATACCTCGTGCTTTGTGTGGTTGCAGGGCTGTTTTTGGTGCAATCGCGTGTTGTCTGAGCTTGCAGTTTGCCTTCTCTATCTTGTTTTCTTTCACCCCCTCGTTCAGGTGTTGTATTTCATAAAAATTGATAGCTTTCACTTTTTGAGCTCGGATACTCCTGGTAAATTGACATATTCAGTTAGATTTTGTACGACACCAAATAAGGAAACTGTATATTTTTAAGTGGCACGAAAGAACAACTGTCGCATTTTTCTTATCTGAGCTATGTTTGACACCTTTAATATCTAATCATGTTAAATCTAAACTTATTTTAAAAATTAAACATTTATATTTTGGAGAATAAGCACAACTCAATGCGCCAAAAAGGGACCGTTCCTGTCCAGTAGAATTTTCTTTCCCTGATGTAATTTCAGGTTAGGCGCGAAGTGTGATCTAGTACCTAGACCACCGCGCGTTCAGGTGGGACGTGCTCCGCTAGGAGCCAGACCTAGTGAGATTGCAGGCTAAAGAGAAAGCCAGGAAATGGGGCGTCTTATGCCATGCAACAGGATACTGGGACACCGTTGCGGTCTCAATCAGGAGCACCCCAATGCTCCAGCATGTTAGGAAGGAACTCAAGACACTACTCTTCAGAGAATACTTAGGGGTCACTTACGCCCTGCAACCCCTAGGTATTTACCACCCGTGTTATGGCATACCCATCCTCCTATAATCTGTAACCTCCCCTTCCACTGACCTCTCTTAACCTCAAATTACTTGTACAGCACCCCATTGCTGCCCAACTGTGGTCAGGCTATATAAGCCCAAATACCAGTAATGCTCATAAGACCTGTGGCCCTGGGTTCTACACCGATCTTTAGCACTTGACCAACATTGCGTGGTTTTGGGCAAGAAGCTTTATCATCTTGTGGCTCAAGGTGTGAATAGTTTTGTTGAAGGAGCTCCTTTACAGTGGGTATCCCTGTCTTAATGCAATGTTGTCTTCCCTCTCCCCATCACCTTCTAGATTCTGCAATCTAGTCTCAAACAGGAGACATTCTCTGTAGTGTTCTATGCAGAACGCCTCATGTTTGGGATCTTCTCCATCCTGCGGCTGAAACACTCCTGTGATCCCTCACCTTCAACTAAGTTACCTAGGGCTGATGGGAGTTGTAGTTCAAAACATCTGGTGAGCCCAAGAGTGAGGACCCCTGTCCTAGATACTATGAGCCTAATTCACAGACGGCAAAACCTCATTGGAAAAAGATCTGTGAATAAGGACCTTGGTTGGCACTACACCAACGAAATGCTCTGTATGGCATCAGGGAGGGCCTTTGTGGGGGTATTTCATTGGTGATCTCAGCATTTGCACAAAGTGCTACTCCGCCTTGTACTTCTCTCACCTACTGGACCACCGGATCACTGGGTTCCACTGTGTGGATGAGAAGGCGGAAAGTGCAATGCACATTACATCGAAAGCTAATTCTTCCTATTACACTGGAAGGAATATGTGTGAGTTACACCATGATTTTTGCTGTGGTATTTGATTCCAATTGTAACACTGGGCCGATGTTTCTGCACGTATTGCAATTTATTTATTTATTTATTTTAATTTTTATGACCGCGCCAACTCGCCCGAGGGCCTCATGGCGCACAATCATGAAAATGCTTTAATGCGAGCGCTGCGACTGCAAACACCACTTTGGTGTGACATGCTGGGTCTTCTTTGAAGCGAGCATCACACTGAGGGATGCGGCGTAATACACGTGAAGCCTTACATCCAGGGTGCCATGGCTGGGGCTTTGCGGATCTTTTTCCAACAATCCAACAAATAAAATCCCGCGGGAAATCATTTCAGGGAAAGTAGACAATTCGATGTTGAGCGCCTGGCGAGAGATATCGCGCGCACCCCGCAATCATGATAGGGCCTAACATCCACCTGAGGGTTCCGCTCGCGCCACACACTCATCCATGCATGCATTCATCAAGCGCCTAACATCTGTCCTTAGTGCTTTCGCTCGGTGTGTGGGCGGGGAGGCTACTTGTTCTCGGCCAGCCGAGCAGAGGAAGGGGGTGGGAGGGTGCGGGCAATAAGGGGCAAGGGAGTAGGAGTGGAGCCTTCTAGAAGTGCCAGGGGAGACATGGGTCCCCATGATGGCACACATGTCTCGATAACACAACACTGGATGAGAAAGAAATGATCGTGGCCTCCCGAGTTTCAAATATGACTTTGTAGGACGGACATTTAAGAACCAACATTATTAATTCCCTAGAAATACGTCATGGGCCTGCATCCCCAATCCTCCCTTTGCGTTGACCTTCCTTCTGTTTTTTTTCCACCCCGCGGGTGCAGTTCGTCGCTGCAGGTTCTTTGTGGTGGAGCAGTGCAGTAGGCGCTTTGTTTAGGTGAGGTTGGGAGGCACAGCGCTCAGGGCGAAGTTTTGGAAACGTCGCATTCGACTACAGGGCTGTGGGCTTCTGGGTGTGGGGCGCGCGGGCTATCCGCATACCGAGACCACCGTGGGCGCAGGCCTGCTGTACAGTCAGCCGCTGCCTCTAGGGAACCCGGGCACGAGGTGACCAGAGGGCGCTAGCAGCCCAATGTAGGCTGGGCGGAGGCTAGGGGCGGGGGGGGGGCTAACTGGGCTACAGCCCCTGGTCTTTTGGTTGTAGCCCCGGATAGAATCTCAGGAGCTACAGCCAAAAGACTAGCTAGCCCCTAGTCCCAACAGTTCCGACATCAGCGGAGCCCCGGGTCTTTTCCAGACCTAGCAACTCCCCTAGGTCCATGCCTGACGCTATAAAAAGTGAACAGCCCATTCAGCCAGGGCGCGCATGTTGGCGACACGATCGGTAGTGATGCGACGCGTTCAACTCGCCACCTGAATGGGAAAGATGCGCCCTGAACCCCGCGACAGCGCCCGCCGCTGTCCCAGGTCCTGAATACGGAATCCGACGAGCCTCGCATTCTCTCGGCCTCTCGGCCCCGCCTACTCTGTCGCCGCCAATCCACGCCCCCTTCGTGGTGTAGATGGACAACACCCCTGCCCCCTCCCGCCCACTCCTGTGTACCTTCTCCCTTCCCGTTGTACTTGTTGCATCTCCCAAGCCTCCCCCTTGCCGCTCTTCCTATGCAGGTTCAGAGCCGGGACTTGCTGAATACTTTGCCGGTCCTCATCTGCCCGGGATCACTCTGCTTGACTCTGTTTACTATAAATCGTCTCGGTTCCGTAATAATAGAGTCGATTCGAGTAATGGACACAGAGCAAAAACATGCATGACTCGAGTAATGGACACAGAACAAAAACATGCATGACTCGAGTAATAGACACAGAACAAAAACATGCATGACTCGAGTAATGGACACAGAACAAAAACATGCATGACTCGAGTAATGGACACAGAACAAAATAAACATGCATGATTCGAGTAATGGACACATAACAGAATAAACATGCATAGGAATATACTCACATTCGATATAAAACATTGCGCGTACGGGTTTATATATATTCATAAATGCACAACGTGGCGTTCTGAATGCACACATTCATTATACGTTCATATATATGAGTCAACCTATATATGACATTATGCCTTCATACATACACGCCTAACTAGATAGGAACTTATACAATAATGTAGATTATATATCATAGTATATGTACACACATGAGTGTATTTGCTCATGCACATACGCATACACTAATACGTACATACATGCTACGTACATTAACACGCACACATATACTTACAAAGTGATATACATGCCTACACATGTGCATAAATAAATATATATTTGCATACATAAATACAAACACTGTATATAAGATGCATTAACACAGCTGACAGTTTACATAAAACCTTTACCACCCACAATATCACAACATACACGCGTAATGTACGTATATTTGAACTCTCTCTAGCGCACATGAAGTTAACATTCATGAAACACCATCGCAAATGACAGGAACCGCAGCGAGTTCAAGTTGTTTCTGATTGTGACTTTGAAAGAATGCTTTGCCTGCAGATGTTGCACCCGGCACGACAACCCTCGATTGGGGTCTGTAGTGCAGGAAAGACCCCCTTGGCACAGAACCACCCAGTGATCACCGATGTTCGAAGGAGCATTGCCAGCACGCCGCCGCTTACCTGATCTGATGCTGAGCAAGGAGCCTCGCCGCGGGGTCCGGGAAATCCAGTCCTCGGTCGCCTTCTTCCCCTTGTCCGACCCCCTGCTCTCCAATGGGTCTTTTAACCGGTGGGAGTGCACCGAGAGCCTCTTTAGGTGGCACGTCAAGGCTCTGTGCAGAAGCCCCCTCCTTTCCACGAGGACCCCCGGAGCCAGCCGCGCTCAAGTAGTTAGTTATGTGCTTGTGTCGACCTTTCCCCTGGAATTCTCCCTAAGCGCCAGAGAGGGCCTCCGCATGGGCGCAACTCCTCCCCGTCGCGCGTTGTTTCAGGGGTGCTTCCCTGTCCGCGCGGAAGTCGGAATCCCAGCGGAGAGCGCGCGCCCAGCAGCGTCCTCTGCGCGGAACGGGCCAGCAGACAGGCTCGCTCCTACGACACTTTCAGGCAGTGTTCCGTTAATAAGGGAGAGGTCCGGTTTTAGATCATTTCCAGCTGCGGGGGACATGTGACATCTGCGTTGAACGAGCCACGGGTAGGAGTGGCCGAAGGAGCCAGCCTGAAGTCACTTTCTGGTTAATGCGATAGTAAGCGCTTCATTTAATGAACGAATATGCCTTGTAGGAGCTCCCCATACCCGTCACACATAGGTGTTCATACACAGAGCTGTCATGCCCCTTTCATTTCACTAATATATTCTGTTGTGTTCACTGGCGCCCCCAGACAATTTTCATAGGGGTGGCCTGATGAGGCCACAGGAAGTCTTGGGGTGGCACACAGGGTGCCACATAGGGGCGGATCCAGCCTCAACATTTTGGCAGGGCTGGATGGCAGTTTTGAAAACTGTTAGTGAGACGGGACATTAAACCTATTGCGCTAGTTCACCCCCTCGTCCTAACTCCCACTCCCCAAGCCCAGGAGGCTAAGTAGATATCACGCCTCCCTTTGGCCCATTAGACCCATCTTTCAACCCAACTCACCAGAGGCATTGCCATGATTCGGTAACAAGTGGGGCCTGGATCTAATGTAGTAGGGCCCACATGAAGAAGAGCCCGCGGAAGGAAGGGCACTTCTTCTGCCCCAGCCAAATGCACAGGAGTGACAGAGAGTAGTGAGGGAGGGCGAACCAATCCAGGGGGGTTTGTCCCCTTGAGAAAAGGTTTTAAATGATGGGTTAAAATAGTGCATTTTACAGTACACTTTGTGATAAATTGGGTAAAAAGCCACACAGTTTACAATTGGTTTTGTAGGGTAAGACATAAAAAGTATGTTAGATGCCATGCCATCAACAATGCACAGGAGCATTTTCGAACACATTTTCATAATGCCTTTGCCCGCTGTATGCCAGTGCTCTACAAGTGTAAAAATGCATTTTCATATTGATTGTGCTCACACATGTCCATTCTGACGCACCTATATATGCCACTATTCCCACATAGGAAAATACTCATGTGTGCTTTGTCCATAATGCCAGTAACGATACTATAACAAAGCATGTTTATGCTAGCTCTCCCAATACATGCCAGTATCCCCATGTAAGAACATACTCACTCCTGTTGGCTTTGCCTTAATGCCAGTGAAAAAAGCCATACCACAGTACGAAAATATATCCTTGCTGGCTACACAAATCCCCCACTCCGCATATAAGAACACTCATCATGTTGTATTTTCTCCCTAACGGCAGTAAGAAATGTCATGCCACAGTAAAAATACATAGCCTTGCAGGCAGCACGTATGCCACCACCCCAATGTAAGAATACGTATGTTGCCTTTGTCCTTAACACCAGTAATAAAATGCAATGCCACAGAAAGCAAACATGCTCTTACTGGCTAGCCAGTAAGATAGCTCAGCGGGCTGAGCACATGCTTTTGTAATCCGAGTGTGATTCGCAGTTTCAAATCCTGGCAAGGCCAACTCCGCCTTTCATACTTCAAAGTGACCTCCCTGAGCTCTACCCTCCTCTACGGACCTTCTACTATTATGCTGCTTTTGCACCTTGTTACCTCTCTCTTTCTCTGTACTGTACTGTTTTCCCTGCTCACCAAGTTGTGCCAATGCTTTGATACGGGTTTGGGCAATGCCAATAAATGCAATAAAAAAATAAAGCTCATTAAATGAGTGCAAACTTCGGCTGGGTGATACATTTGATGTAAATATGTTCTCTGTACATCGCTTTGGCGAAAGCGCTATATAAATAGAATATCATCACGCAAATCCACCCATATAAGAACACTTATGTTGCATGCATCATGTTATATTCCCCCATGTAAGAATATGTTTGTTGCCTTTGACCTTAAACACCAGTAAAATAAAGACCCAAGTCAAAATAAGGAAACATGCGCTCCCCATGGAAGAATACTGATCATGTTGCCTTTGACCTTAATGCGAGTACAACATTCCATGCCACAGTAAGACCTAGCCAGGCCAGCCGCACTGTAGTATTCATTTGCTGTTGCCCTTAGCACCTCTTATTTGCCCCCTTCTTCCCATGTTCTTGTCCCTTGTTGCCCCACAACCCTTTACCCAATTGTGTTGCCCCAATACTGTTCATCCCCTTTTCTTACTCCCGTTAGCCCCTTTTCTCAGTAGATTTTGATGCGCCGAAATCTCTTTAGCCTATTTTATTGCCCCAATCCCTTTCCTTGCTCAGAGTCCCCTTTTTTACCCTGACAAAGGCCCCCTCGTTTTGAACATTCTTTTGCCAGGCTTGGCTAATTGGGTCCAAGAGCGAGGCCAGACCCACCAGGCTCGACACTGGCTCAACACTTCCCATTAAATCATTGGCTCCCCCAGGTGTACGCCCGTCATGGACATACAAAAGCAAAGGGCTCGAGGGGGGTTTAAGTTAGTAGGACTGAGCAGGAGAAAAGAGCAAGGGAGCTGCGATGTGCTGTTTGCAGCTTCAGTTCGGTTTACATAGTTCGCTGAGCGTAGGTGTGCTTTTCCGTTGGTAGCTGCCATGTGCTGTTTAGCGAGACTATGTGTGGTTTATTTTCATTGTGGTGCATTGAAGTGTGTGCAGTTTGTTGTGCTGTAGAGGTATGGGTGTGTTTAGTTCAGAGTTTGAGAGGTCTAGGATTATTTTAATATATATATATATATTCATATATCAAACTAAACTGTATCTCAGTGACATGCACTTATATGTCAAAAAACACACTCCCAAGTCCAAAGAAACACATGTCAGCATGGACTTGCAAATTGTTGCTTGGCTCCATAGCCGTAGTGTTAGCGCCACGCATTCCGTCCCAACCCGGGGACTTCTTCAGGCTAAATTTAGCGGCTATGAAGCGGCTATGGAGCCAAGCAACAATTTATAAGTCCATGCTGACTTGTGTTTCTTTTAATGTTTTTTTATTGAATAAAAGTTACATTTTAGCACTATTTTGAGATTGAGTGCTTTTGCTTCAAGCTGTATGGTGGGAGTGTGTTTTTTTTACATACAAGTGCACTTCACTGAGATACAGTTTAGTTTGCTAGAATTGTGAGGTTTTTCCAACCTGCAAAAGCAGCCGCTGATAGAGGTTTGAATGCACCAAGGAAAATACTTTTTTTTATTGAATATGTTTATATATAAATATATATATTTTATAATATGTACATACATTTATATATTTTAACAGCGAATACTTTAGTTGCATGGATGTTAAGGTGAGAACTTAACACAACAAAACCCCTCAAATTCAGCTAAAGCCACCTTAATTCCCCACCCCCTGTTGCGCAGCCTATGACCACAATGATAACATCACAGATCACATCACTGATGACATTACTAATTACATATTGTAGGAGAACACTGATAACATCATAAATTGCACCACTGGTGACATCACTGGTGACAACACTAATTACCTTGTATATAACAGATTACATCAATAATGACATTAGAGATAAAATGATTAATATGCTAGCTCATAAAAACTTTTGAACTGGGGCATCTGACGCAGCCCTTTAAGACGAGGTAGCAATACTTAGAGACAGATGGAGATGCAGAATATTACTTAAACATCAATAATCAAAACTGACTGAGGAAGTTGGCAAAGTGTGACAGTTTTTATATCAATTATCTAAAACAGGGAGTTACAACGAACATCAACGCATCTTCACACTCAATTGAACACATAAAAAAGCAGGTTATGTACTACACACTCGTCATCATTGACATCTACCTACTTTGCAAATTACAAAAACATAATTGGAATGGTGATAGGCTTACAAAGAACATCTAGGTATATGCTCCATACTGGTCAGGGAAGGTGATTGGGTCTTTAACATCAGGTGGGACAACTAAGCCCTCCTCTAGTGCAGGT
Source organism: Ambystoma mexicanum (assembly GCF_040938575.1). NCBI lineage: Eukaryota > Metazoa > Chordata > Amphibia > Caudata > Ambystomatidae > Ambystoma > Ambystoma mexicanum. The sequence goes on from NC_090931.1 coordinate 695,486,073, forward strand.
CACTAGGAACGTCAGCAAATACAGAACATCCCATTGGTTACACAAACTATATGGCTCTCTATTACGTGTCCCTCTATAATTGGTTGGCACCCTTGTACTCCTCGGTAATATTCCACCTACACGAGCAGCACACAGGCTGGCACACAGGTGCTGGTGGGCTCATCATAACCATAGCTTCCCACCAATTAGCTCTGACATCCATCTTCACACATGGAGCCTACTAGTCAATTAAGGCTTTGAATGCAACCTTGGAAATGTTCTCTGTGCTGGAGACTATGAGGGAGTATTGCATACTGTATCTTCTTGGTTTTGATACAGTTCATCATAGTGTCTATTTTCATCTGACCACATGACTGTAGACCATGGGCCTCATTACGACCCAGGCGGTAAGTTACCGCCTGGGTCGTACCTTTACCACCATGGCGTAAACTACGTTTACGCCATGGTGTTTGGCGGACTTACCGCCCCATTCCGAGGTCGGCGGGGCGGTAAGTCCCCAATCCCCATTTACCCTACCCCATTCCCATTTTTGCCCCATAGGGCGTAATTAACAGCATGGTCCCTTAGCGCCATGGATTTTAACACCTGCTAAAAGCAGGTGTTAAAACCTCCATGGCGCTAAGGGACCTCGGAATCAGGCGGTAAGGGTTGGCGCTGTTTACGCTGCCGTAAACCCCTTACCGCCTGAGTCGTAATGAGGCCCCATGTATTCAAGTCTTACTGCATTTAAAATACTATTATTTGATGAACCTCTGACGTCTTCAATGTTCTCGCCCCTCACTTAAGACAAAAGGTTTGTTCTCTTCACACGTTCTGTAATTGTTTGTATGCGCATCCAGGCCCAAGGTGGCTTTGACTTCTTGGTGTTAAGTCAACCAATCCTTCTTTGATTCACCTCCATGGTTAAGTTTTCGATTTCTAACTGCGACATACTGAAAAAGTTTTTCTGCTCACAGAATCCAGCTCTGCTAAAGTGCGTTCTGGAATCATCCATATGCCTTACATTTCCTATATATATAGGTTGGTGCACCGCTGCAATCTATTCACTACATAGCCAGCCTTAAAGAATCATTTTTCTACTTGCGTTACTGCTTCTATACAATTGTAAAATGACTTCATTATTTCTGTAGCTGGAACATCTTAATTTCGAGCCTGAAATGTTGCTCATATTTAAGACCTCCTCCTTTTTCTTCTATATAACGCTTTTGTTCATTCGTCTCTGGGTGCGTCAATTCTGTTCTTCATGATGTCACCAGTCTTCCCTTTTGCTCAGTTTTCACACTGCTTCCGGAATTTAATTCAAAGGGTTATCATATTTTCATGTATGCATGTATGGCTTTCTGAATGGGAATCTTACTTCCAGGATTCTCTTTGGTATAGGAATTCTTACTGGCACTGTACATGTTGCACATTTTGGCTCCCAACATATAGGCAGCATGGGGGAGGAGCTTTGGATGGGGATACTTGGCTCCATATCTACACTCGACCCTCTGGGCTATTCATCGACCACTCTCTCATCAGTCTTCACATCTAGACATCCTTGTCTGAAGAAATTCTTCTTTGGGATCCATATCTTTATGACTCCGTTCAGGCATCCTGCTGATTTCACATGCTCATTCTTACTCCAAGACATAATCATGCATTGCCCATTTGGACTGCAGTAAATCCATTTTCCCACATATTTCTTGTGATTCTTTGGGTAAAGGAACTTCGTCCCCTCAGGTGCATGGATGCTGGCATTGACGTAGTCTGTGATCTCTTTGTCTGTCAGTTCTTTAGCCTTCCATCCTGATTCAACATCAATCATGATCTTCATTCCCACAGCTTTTTTGGCAGTCTACTTGCATTGTGAGATTATTTTCCCGATCACACAAAACCCAAGCATTAACATCACTATCAGGGCTCTAAGGAACTTGACTATATCTGCCATCCATTATGAAACCCACGAAAAGAGTGATCCAAACCAACGGTCATCAGCAATATCTTCCACTTCATCTATCATTTGAATGTGTAACTTCGTCAGCATTTCTATGGCCTCTGTCAAAGTGCCATTCTCGTCGTCATGAGCAGGTATGAACGTGCAACATGATTCTTCAATTTTGGCACAAATACCTCCATCCATGGTTGTGATCATGTCCAAGACACCTATTCTGAAGAGTCATCAATCGTATGGCTTTCAGCCCCTCCTTGATAGCATTGAATCCCGCGATACTCATGTTGATCGTCTGCAACACATTCCATCTGGTTATCTGTAACCACTTAGTTTTTGCATCTGTTTAGATACGGGGCATGAATATTATCGTGAATATCGATGAAGTCTTACTAAACAGTCTGTGTTCATATGGAATAGAATCAAATGCTTCTATCAACTTAGCTGTGAAACAGTTCTCTCTCTTCATTCGATTAAAGATTTCAGGAGATCTCTTCTTCCTCAAGTGAGCATCTGCTTTTGGAAACTCGCCAATGTTCAGGTCACTTTTAGCAATCACCAACTCTGGAACTTGAACATTCACTTAAGATCACAGTCCTCCCCACATCCTTGGGCAGCTTCATATAAGCTCTGGATCCACAAGCCCAGCAGTGATCCATTATCACTGCTGTTCCAATATTAATTTCTGGCACAAATTTGATTCTCTACAAGTTTTCTTGTGCCATTATTTCTCAAGCACAACTTTGCACTTTCCAAAGGTACTTTCTGCAGGGACCCTCCCTTATCTTTGACCCATGTTAGTAGCTTAGCAAGTCTTTGCCATAGAGATTTGTATATATTTTTTACAGTGTAAATGATTTGTTTGTAATCTTCAATTATTACCCATGGTCTGCATATAGCTACTCCTTCCTCCCATCCATCTGGAGAAAGTACTGGTCCCCAAATCTACATATGGACTCTGTTCTTCTATCTTCAGATTTTTTCTGCAGATTTTCCTGGACTTTCAAGTCTTCTGTTTACTTCCCACCTGATTCCAGCCCCTTTCACTGCAGGCTGTTCATATTTTATCACATTATTCATTGTGTGGGCTCTTGCTCTTGTCCTTGTGTCTTGTACATAATCATCTTCATCTGGACCTGACCATTCAGTTACCCATTTTAAATAAGTTGTTCAGCCCATGAACTGGCCTCTTGTTCGGCAGAGTGCAATGTGAGATAAGCAGTGTGCTGTCTGAACATCTATTTTAATAGCTATGACTATCTTAGACATTCCCATACTATAAGCCAGGAGTGCTCATACATAGCATTCCTCCTCTGAGGTTCTTTTACCTACCTCTTTCATGTGCTGATACCACATTTTGTTTCCCAAATGAGCTGTGCTGTCCAGAGAATCATTCAAGTCATGATCATTTTCCCTTGTACTTCCCTTAGGTCTCCTTCTTGCCTCATGAGCTTTTATAATCATATCATGAAGTATGTCTGCATAATTCCTCCGTACTGGGGGAATCATAGAGACATTTGCCAGTGAACCCAGTGTTATTACATGTGCTACTGATGTAGGGTCAGTCACAAAATGTGTTTTTCTTTTGGCAAAATACGACAGTACCCAAATATCATGAAAAACTTGCAAAGCTGACCTCCCTCCATAGGGAAGCTTAGATTTATCGGTTACAGGACTAGGCTCTTTTATATGCACCCCTGTAGTAGGAAAAATTACATAAGGTCTTGGTGGCCTTACACATGCCACTTCTGTACCCTCCTGCTGCATAGGAAAATACAGAGGAACTACTGCCTTATTTGGATCTACACAATAGATAGTACATACTGTGAGAGAAAGTAGAATGATAATGAACACAATGCATGTGTAGATGATTTACCAATAAGTCCAACGTATGCAACAATAGCCTCTTGCACATCATGGTGGTCTCTCATTGTTTGCCACATTATTGTTTCTATCAATGTTGCCCATTTCTACTTTTACTTTTAAGGAAGGAAAAACCAAACTTTAATCTCATAAAATATTCTGGCAATAGCTGGGTCTGCTCCACGTGCTCCACAAGCAACTGGCTGAGTGCAGGACGGTTGATAGGGTTCCTGATGAATACAAAAGAGTCGTCTTTTTGCCAAACCAAATGAGGATGTGCTTCCAGTAGATAATAAAAGACCAAAGCTAACAGATTATGGACGTACTCACTTGATAAACCCATCAAGATGCTCACTGTGCTGCTTCAGACAATAGACGAACTTGCTCAATTATATCACGTAGCAATTGATTGATTGCTGATTGATTCCTAGGATCTCTCAGAAATTTACAAGTGTCCGTTTGTCATCCAACAAGGTGCAGGCGTTGTTCAATCAGGAAATAAAAGACCATTACAACCAGTCTATGTGCGTCTTCATCAGACAGAGGCAGTCGTGTTTTCCATGCAGTACTCATGCAGTTGAAGGATTTGCTCTATTATGGCTGCGAGAAATCTCCTCATGACTGGACCATTTTTAGGATCTTGCAAAAATATGTAAACATCAGTAGTTCTCCCAACCAGATTAGGATACGAACGAAGAATAAAAAAGAAAACAGTAAGAATGATCTGATGAACGTTGCAATTGGGCACCACCATGGGCACCTCCAAAGAGAAACTCGGTGAGAAAGGAATCAGGGAACTGTTCCCTCTTCCAATTGTCTAAGATGCACTCTAGGTCTGGCATTTCTTTTCAAAACTTCAATATGTCTCAGTCCAATGTCAGCAAACTCCTGTGGCTCAAGAACAATAGCTTTTTTCTTTCACTCCTTGTATTAGCAACTACAAAGAGTGTCTCGAACGAACCACAGTCCAATGAAATCTTTATCTGTCTAGTGAACAGCTTCTGCGTCCTTCTTCCTCATCATCAATCTAGTCTTCACATGCTGAACTACTTCTCCTTGACTTGCTTCCGACTGGGGTGGGGGTATGGTGGTCTCTCTGCTGTAAATCTTCACGTCTCACAGGAATATCCAAGCACGTCTTCCTTGTCCATTGACTGCTGATGGAGTAACGTCCTCGAAAATGAAGGGACCATTAAACCTGCATTGATGCCATTTGGGGATAAAGTTCTGGATCAGTACCTGATCTCCGGGATAAAGCTTTGGCAATAAAAGTTTGTTTGATCCGGATGCTGTATGGTCTTCCTCTGTGTTCTGAGACAGACACCACTTCTGCTTGACTTGGTCTGAAGTGACAGAGATACTCGTAGTCATACATGTTAAGTCAACACATAGCTCATCTTCTAACAATTCTGCTGTTGTCTGGGCATCACGTCTAGTCCTCGTTGGAGGAAGGAGAGGCGTTCTCATTCGCCTCCCCGTTACTAGTTCATGGGGCGTAAAATGATGGTTAGAGCCTGGTTGATTCCTCAACGCACATAATGCAAGAGGCAGGCAATGCAGCCATCCATTTTTCAACGATAACTTAAGTTTAGCTGTCCTTTCTTTAAGCAGCCATTGAGTCTCTCACAGATTCCATTGGATTGCAGGTGATAAGTCGAAGAAAACATATGCTTTATACTGATCAATAAGCTGATCTGCTCGAACACTTCAACCACAAAATGAGGGCAATTATCTGATCTTAATACCTCACATATTGCCTATCTAAGAAACACTTCTCGAACTAGGAACTTTGCAGCACAAGTGGCATTTGGATGAGTGCATGGGCCAGCTTTGACCCACCTTCAGAAGGGGCACACTACCACTATCATATATATGTAACCATTGCAGACCTGCAGCATATCAACATAATCAATGTGTAAATGCTGAAAAGGACCGTTTGGTTGAAGGGTAACACCTTGGACTGTTCGCAGTGTGTGCCCAGCACTAAACTTTTGACATACGATGCAATTTACTACATAAAATGCAACATGCTTTAACAAATTTGGTACAAACCATTCCTCTGCAATAGTTGCTGCAAGGCTTTCTCTAGTGACATGTGCAAGGTAGTGTAGCTGTTCCAACGTCACCCATCATAAGGCAACAGGCATCACCAGTTTGCCAGTGCTTTCCTGTCACCATAATGCCTCGGAAGGGGATAAAGAACACCCCTATGTGTACTTAGATTTTTCTCATCCTGTGGTGCTTCAACTTGAACTTCCATTAGTTGTGTCTTTGACAAGTTATTGAAACTTTCATTTATAATCATCATCACCACCATTCTTTCATTGACATCTGGTGAATCAAAGCTCATAATATCCTCCGAATATCCAACTCATTTTGCTTCTTCATCTGCAGCTTGGTTTCCGTGTGAATTAAAGTCTGCTCACTTAGTGTGTGCTGCACACTTAATGATTGCAATGGCTACTGGGAGTTGTAGTAATCTAAGTCTGTCCAATAGGGCGGCATGTTGCACTGGATTGCTGTCTGCTCGGATGTAGCCCCTCCTTTTCCAACGTGTTAGACCTGCGTGTACTGTCGATGCCACATAGGCTGAGTCACTGTACACGGATACTTCCTAATCTGCATTTTTCACAAGCACGACAATCAGTGCCACTAATTCTGCAACATGTGCTGAAAAGTGAGATGCTAGTTTTGCACTTATCATTACTTCAAATCCCCCATCCGTTAGCCTTGTGCCTTACCAGAGCAGGACCTGAATATCTTTGTCCATTGGTTTGATCGATTTTTGAAGAACCATCAATAAAAAGAATCTCCCCAGCTGCTAGAGCATTTTCCTTCACCCTTTGAATCTCATCATAGAACTCCTCATAGTTGGAGCAATCATGCGCCTGCTTTTTCTCTGCCAGTGGTTCAGCAAAAACGTGGCAGGATTCACCATTTTATATCTGACTATTTTAATCGAAGGATTCCATATGACCATCTCATAAGTAGAAGCTCTTTGAGACGTCAATGTACCCTTAGGTTTTTCCAAAAAAGCAAATAATGCATGCTCAACAAACATTGTAATGTTTGTTGAGCATGCATGCATGCATTACTATGCTAACAGACTTCTCAAATAACGAACGCGGCGGCTGCAAAAGATTGTTTGCAGAGGAAGTGACCACTCATTACAGGGTCCAGAATCCCACTGTAATATGCTAAAGGCTTGTACCCCAATGTAGTTCTCTGCGTCAGTACTGCCATCATAACTGTTCCATTCGGAATCCCTAAAACTGGAGCTGTGCAAAGTGCCTTTTTCAACTCATCGAACCCTTCTTCCATTTCCTTGGTCCATACAATCTTTTCCTAATTTACTTGAGCTTTTTTCAAGGCCTGCAACAATGGCCTTGTGTATGAACTATAATCAAATACCCATGCCCTCACATAATTGCATAGTCCCAAAAACTGCTGCATATGCTTTATTGTGTGCAGTCTTGCTGTTTTCAAAATAGCCCCAGCCCTTTCAGGTGTAACTTTCTTTCCTTCATGCGAAATTAACTGGCCTATGTATAACACTTCTTCTTGGCAATACTGCCATTTTTCTTTGTCTACTTTATATCCTTTCTCAGCTAAAATAACCATTAGCTGAACTGAGTCACGCCTGCACTCTTGATGTGCTGCAGACCAAAATATCATCCACGTATTGCAACACATCACTTGGCAAATCAATATTGCTCAAGTCCATCTGCAGGACTCTACTGAAAATTGATGGAGACTCACAGTACCATTGGGGTAATCTTGTGCTTTTTGATTGACGTCAGAGCTTGAGAACCTTCATGCAACGGATTGAGAATAATCCATTTTTCAAGTCAATCACAGTGAAATATCACACCTCAACAGGGATACTACAGAAGGTCGTTGCTGGATTAGGAACCAGAGAAAACTCAGCCTCTACAATCTGGTTAATCAGGCGCATGTCATTGTTAGGCAGAATCGTATGCAGTACCCTTTGGGAACACCACACACAATTAAGATTACAAGTGCAAGTACAAATTCACCTTTGGTAAAAGCCTGTACTAGACAGTAAAGTGGTAGCGATGGCTGAGCAGCCAGACTTATCTCAAGAGTAAGTAAAATTGCTATGGTTCAAACAAACACTGACTCAAGGTTTCTGAGTAAAAGAATATACATTTATTTACACCATCATTTGTAAAACAGTTCACTAATGTAAAGCAGCAGAAAATCACAATCATAATACACTACACACCACCCAATGAATTCTGGACAAGTTAAGCTCAAAATGGAGTGTGAGCAAAATGGCACTCCAGCAATTTAAAAAGGGAGGGAAAGACAAGGTTATTCAAAATCAAGCAGCACCAACAAGTAAGTAGGCAGGGCAATCTAGAAAAGGCTTCCTACAGCTAGGATTCAAATCAATAGGCCTGGGCCAATGTTAATGGTTCAGAGTCTTTGCAGAGGATCACACAGTTCAGAGTAGTTCGCGGTTAAGTCTTTGCCAAGAGTTCGAAACGAAGTTGGTCATTAGAAAAGTTATTTAAAAGAGTAGAGAAGGACAAGCCCTCGTATTAGTGAAAGATTTCAAACACTTTCACTGCGGTCTGACAGAACGAACGACTGGATTTGAACAGTACCTTAGTAGAAGAATTCTGTAGCTGAGGTAGAAGTTCCTGGCAGGTCCTGCAAGCTCATGGTTCCTGAAGTGACTGTCGGACTGACAAGAAGGAGGAAGACTGGAGGGTGCTGCACTGCCCAGGGAAGAAACTAACAGCAGAGCAAAGCGATGAATAAAAGGTGCGCCCCTTAAAACCCAAACAGGGTCCGGTCCTCCTGGCTATCCGGTTCACTGCAGCGATGCACAGCAAATTCAGCCAGGGGAGGGAGGCCTTGCTTGGTGTTTGGTGAACTGGTTGGTCTCACCAGCTCAAGGGTAGAAGATTCCTTGCAGATCTTCTCTGTCGTTGAAGTGTAGGAGATTCGGACCCGCAGTAGGGCTTCACCGGGAGGTTAAGTAGTTGCAGTAGTCCTCTTCCTACAGCTTCTCTTTGGTTCTCTTGATCCAGTGGTGACTCTGCCTTGCAAGTCCCAGAGACCTGCTTTTTATGCAATTTTCCCTCATTCACACAGCCTGGCTGTCAATCACATAGCAGGGTGAGTTTCCCGGCAGGACAGTCACCTAGCCAATCAAACAAGAGTGTGACTTGGGTCTCTAAGAAGACCCTGTGCAGGGGGCCTAAAACCCCTTCCTCACATCCTGTCTACCTAGACTCTCAGGCACCTAAGGAGGGTTTCTGTGCAGAAGCCCGCCAAAGGACGGCAAACAAAGGAACCAAACCTTGTTTGGCGTGCAGAGTAAAACACAAGAAAGACCTTTACAAAGAGAAATGGCGAATAAACCCAGCCTGAACCAATTAAAATTAAAAGGGGTCCAGCGGATTAAAGTTTGAGGCTACTAACTTAAACTAAAACGGTACCAAGGCTATTTTCATAGTCTGCGGTAGGAAAAAAATTGTAGATACCACTGCCACCAGCCAAATCTTAAAGAAAGGGGAATGAAATAATGTTCCCTGAGAAACAGACAAAAAGGGATAACTATTAACCCTTTCCAGTACTCTATGGAAGATGGTTTGTACTGGGTCTGTGAATTTAAAAAGACTAATAAAGTCAATGGCAACTTTACATGTTCTGGAAGACAGTAGTCAGTCCCAGAAAATGGAGTTTAAAGTGGGAAATCTGTAAAAGACAACCCTGTGTCACTGCACTAAAGGTGCTGTGTGACACACAGTAAAATGATTATGCCTATGGAGTAGGTGAGACTCCACAGTCTATGAACACAGAAATGTAAAACATACAGTAAAACACATGTAAAGAGGGAAAAAAGCCTCACACTCTTACCAGATGAAAAAAAAAATCCTAGAAATCCAGCAAAGCTGCTGAGGGACACAGTAGGTAAGAGAAATTAGCCATTCTGGAGAATTCTCTGTAACAGTCCTGAATTAAACGCCACGACCCCCCCTGTGATTTTTTTCACAGGGTACACAGTCGTATTGCATGGTGACTCTGGCGTCACTAAAATGCCTTGATCCATCATGGCAGATATTTTCTTAAAAATAGCCTTGTCTGCCTCTCGAGACATGGGATACTGTTGTGCTCGAGGTAAAATTGCTTCTGGCTTCAGTTTAATCTTAACTTCTCCAAGCCCCTTTAATAGGCCTACGTCATAGGGGTCCATGGTCCATAAAGAAGCTGGCACTTTTGCCATGTCTCCATCAAAAAATCCAGGACACTGTCCCACTATCATCATTCTTTGTGGAATATCGCATTTTTCTGATCTAATCCAATATGTAATACTCATGTCAAACACTACTTCGTCATCAGATGGGTAATCTTTAAACATGTCCTTATTGGTGATGTCAGTTAATCTGTAACCTTCCCCAATAGCTATTACTGTGCTCCATTATCTGCCATTGTCATCAAATCCTGTGAGCATAGCCAAAACCCCTCGTACTACAGCTGCTCACTGCTCTAAGGTAAAAATCTGCCCCCTTCGTCCATGGGAATCTCTGGCCTAAAGAGAAACTCTAAATTACAACAGAAGTCTTTGGGCTAAGAAATTCTGTCTGAGCCCACCACTGTTTTCACACAACACAGCCAGAAAATCCTTGAATTAATAAGTTACACCTTCTACAACTAATGTCACCTAATGACTGACTCAATGCACCTCATTACGAGGTAGGAGGTAGCCATGGTGCTATTGGCACCATGGCTACACCCTTACCGCATACCGGGTCTGGGTTCTCGGAATGGGTACTTACCGGGTCATTCCAGCCTTGGAGGACCCAGTAAGTCCCAATTCTGAGAACCGTTCCCCATTCCCATTGAGCCCCCAGAGGGCTCAATGGGAATGGGGAAGGAGCTAATAACAAGGCCTGCTAATAGCAGGCCCGTTATTAGCTCCCAGGTCCCTTAGCGGTTCCCGCTAAGGGACCTCGTAATGCGGCGGTAAGGGGTTAACAGCAATGGCACCATTACCGTTGCCGTTAACCCCTTACCACCAACCTCGTAATGAGGCCCAATGTCCCTATTCCAAAGAGACAAACTATCCCTGCAATGAATGCTCTGTCCCTATTCAACGCCGGTGTGCCGCCTTTCTACATTAGGGGATAGCAAAAAGAGACTCACCCTACCCTCTCTCACCACTTTTTCTAATGTCTAAAATAAAGTGCACACTTTTCGAAATCAATTCCCTCATTTTATTATTTCCTCACAATGTGTCTTATCAATTGAGAACAAACGATTATACTTATTTTCTAAAACAATCTCTACAAATATTGATGTATTTTGTCTTATTCTATGTGTATCTATTCACACTGCTGTGTCTACAGAGTCAATCTGTTCACTAAAACGATGACATTTAGCAGACTATTTTATTGACATCTTTGTAGAGATTGTTTTAGCAAATAAGTATAATTGTTTGTTCTCAATTGATAAGACACACAGTGAGGAAATGATAAAAAGACGGAATTGATTTCCAAAGGTGTTCACTTTATTTTCAGACGTTAGAAAAAGTGGTGAAGGAGGGTAGGGTGAGACCCTTTTTGCTATCCCCTAACCTAGATTGCATGCCTTGAGTATCATTCTGTATAGGCTGAAACCTACCTTAGTTACTCTGGAAATTCCCTTGATTGTTCTGAAAACCTCCCCTTCCGCAGAAGTTTCCTCTACCTCGTGGGACAGATCTAATCCCTCCTTGATCGAACTGCCATTGGTTATTCACCTGTGGCATACTCATTGTTTGCTGTGTTCCCTGTCCTCCACTAAGTAACATTGCCACTTCTGTAGCATACTTTGATAGCTTTTTCTGCACCAACTTAGCCTGCTCAAGCTTCCTGCCTTCTTCTTTCGTTTGGCTTTTCTCTCGTAACAAACAGCAATGATGTGCTATCTTCGACTGTATTTTTGGCCAAGGTTTTGCCTCCATACCCATCAATTTCTTGAGCTGTCTCTGCACCTTGTTTGGCAGCCATTGACATAATATATGATAGAATACAGGTATAGATTTCCCCCACGGCTCGTGCGGTTCCAAGCTCCATTGCTCTTGGAAATTTTGAATATAAATGAACGGATCCTCTCCTTCCTGCATCTTGCGTGCCATTATAGACCCCTGACGTGTCTGGATACTCTACTTGAAGCACTTTCCAAACTGCCGCTCTACAATTATTAAACAGCGCTCCATCATGAGCAGTGTTCTGAGAAGTGACGCCTGCGTATCCTGCTCTTGACCAAATGTATAGTTGCTAGAAGACCCTTAATGTCCCCTATAGATAATGTGTTTCCTCCTGTCATTTTCTCCAATTCAGAGATCCATTTTCTGATACCGACATTAAACTTGGGAGTTTACACCTTAAATTATCCTTATCCATTCGGGGCCACAGTATATACTGTGGTCTGACACATCCTTTCCCTAACAATGGGAATTGCGATATCCCAAATTCACATTCATCCCTCATCGTCAGCCTTTCCAAAGCAGGGACAATGGTTCCACACCGTCTTCTTCCTGGTTATGACCTTAATCTGCTCACATAAGGTGGCAAGTCCCCCCTCACACTATGGGACCATCCTTTAGGTCAAACTGGCCGTGCAAGAGGTTCTGATGCCTGAGATTTAGTTAGGTCTAGATCTGACCATCTTACTTCCCTGTATGTTGGAGAACACCCTTCAGGACCACATGCACTAGTGCCGTCCTCCCCAAAGAAGGTTTCTCTGTCTTTGTCTGACATATCCTGTCCCCAACTTGTGTGACTTCCCTCTTTCCCGTCACTACTCAGAGACAAAGCTCTATGCTCGAGGCTAACCAAACATCCCTCTTTGCCTTGCGACTGCGTACTTTCAAATGGATCATTTTTTTCCCTTATTTTTTAATTCACTTTCAGTCCTCATGTCATGATAAACCTTATCAATTTTATCTCCAATGCTTCTTATATCACAATTGTCCTCTAGATTTGCTCTAGAGGGACCTAGCATTGGTTCATGTTTTAGGAAGAAAACTTATGTGTCATCTCATGCTACTTCTGGATTAGGATCCATTAACTCTTTCTCTATGCGATCAATGTCGCGTGCCCTTTGCTTTCTCTTTTGTTCCATTTCTTCATCGACTTCCTTTCGTTTCTTAGATTCTTCTCTAACCCCTTCCTCTTCATGCCTTTTTACCTCCTTCCTCTCGTTTGCTCTACGCACTTCTTCATCTCTTCATCTTTGTATCCTTCTTTTCTTTAACTTCGTTCTTCCTCTTCCTCCTTTTTCTTCTCTAGCATATCTCGTTCTTCGATTGCTCTTTGTCTATTATCATACTTTCTTTGCTCCTCTGCTCTTTCTTGTTTTTTCAACTGCTCATCTTGATACAGCTGTTCCCTTGTTTGTCTTACTTTCTTTTAGCCTCGTCCTCTTTCAAATGTTTCTCTCGTTCTCTGTCTTTTGTACCCCGTTCGTCCTGATCTTCCTCTTGCCTTACTTCCTTGATGCTCTTTCCATCAAGTTTGAGCAATATCTGGCCACCCATCCATTTGTTCTATATGAGCGCTACCTCATCAGCTTTGTCTTTCTCTCCTTTCCATCTTTCTATTTCTCTCTCTATTTTTAGCGACATGCCTGGTCGGTTACTTCTCTCCTTATCCCGTAGGACCTTAGGAATCACATCTCTTTCTGGAGTGTTTTCAGGACTCTCGTTGCTGCTGCATGCAGGAAATTTATATGTCAGGTTGCTAAACGCCGTCACTGCCTTAAGCTCTCTCAAAGGATATAATCCTTCATCTTTTGTACTATCGCCATTTAATTCAGGCGCGGTAGGGGGAGCAAAAGGCTCTTCACCCCCCTCTTTACACTTGTTAAGCATCTAGTCTTCAGGAGGCAGGTCTTCCCGTTCCTCCTGGTACATGTTCCAGAGCTCTAAGCTCGCTAACCTTTTTTTAACTTCTTTTCCGTATATGCTGCATGTAAATATGCCATCAAATGTTGCAAGACTGCTTTGGACATTAATCCACCTTGTGGCCATGCCATGAACATTTTATCTGCTGTACCATTAACCCATTCTGCATTGTATTGCTTAAGCTTGGGTGTGTGTTTTGGCAGCTGTCTGCACATGTGTATGAGCGGAGTAATATCCTCCATCAGGACCTAGTCACAATTGACTGTCACTACTTACCGGTATTTCACAAAAATAAATGCTTTCCAGAAAAATAATACAATATGAGCGTGCACCAATCGTCGCCGCTCCAAGCCTCTATATCACTTTTACTTTAATCTACCTATTCAAAAACCACCATTGGTCGACTATAAATAAATAATATAATTTCAAATCTCATTGTTTCCACCATATCTATTTCTTCCTTGTTTTCACTATTTAATTTCCTTGTCACATACATCATATACAATATACAGACAAACAGACAAAACTGACAGACTGGCCGGCCCACATATACTTTAGGCGATGCTCCTCGTGACTATTTCTGGCCCTAAAAATGACTCCAACGGAGTATGAGCTGTCCTCTTCAATGACACCTTGATCGTTCATAGCCTACATATATACACTTGGACTTTAGGATGAGCTCCTTCTATACGTCCTTGATGTAGGTCTCCGGGCTTACTATATAGATCGCTCCTCGTCTATATACCTTAAACTGTGACACTCAACGTCTCACACTATGACGTTCCTTGTCTTTAAATAAATAATAAAATACCCCAACCAACCAACCCACCGTTACACTTTTCCCGTTATCACTCTTCACCACTCAGAGCTCATTCAGTTTGCCACCTCACTCATCCTACTCACCATTTGCATTTTCGACTTCCGACCCTCGGGATCGTCTCCTCCTCGGGAAGGGATTTCACTTGAAAATGAGGGACCCGTCCCACCTGTACTTGCAAGACTTTTAAACTAACGGCCGCTATCTACAGGGAGCCTCACGTTTTTCCAGTTAAATAGTGGAGGACGTCCAATATTTCCGGGACTTCAAAGCTTACTAGATCGATGTATTTTTAACCATCAGCTCTGCTACCACATGAACTGGGGCAACCGACCCAGCCCTTTAAGACGAGGTAGCCATACTTAGAGACAGCTGGAGATGCAGAATAGTACTCAAACATCAATAATCAAAACTGGCTCAGGAAGTTGGCAAAGTGTGACTGTTTTAATATCAATTATCTAAAACAGGGAGTTACACCGAAGATCAACGCATTCGTTCGATCTTCACACTCAATTCAACACATAAAAAAGCAGGTTATGTACTACAAACCCGTCATCATTGACGTCTACCTACGTTGCAAGCTACAAACAACAATTTGGAATGGTGATAGGCTTACAAGATACATCTAGCTATACGTTCCATACTGGTCAGGGAAGATGATTGGGTCTCTAACATCAGGTGGGGCAACTAAGCCCTCCTCTAGTGCAGGTCACTACGAACGTCATGAAATACACAACATCCCATTGGTTATACAAACTATATGGCTCTCTATTATGTGTCCCTCTATAATTGGTTGGCACCCTTGTACCCCTCTGTAATATTCCACCTACACAAGCAGCACACAGGCTGGCACACAGGTGCTGGTGGGCTCATCATAACCATAGCTTCCCAACAATTAGCCCAGGACATCCATCATCACACTTGCAGCCTACTAGTCAATTAAGGCTTTGAAATCAGCCTTGGAAATGTTCTCTGTGCTGGTGAATGTGCGGGAGTTTTACATACTCTGTCTTCTTGGTTTTGATACAGTTCATCATAGTGTCTATTTTCATCTGACCACATGACTGTAGAGCATGTTTTCGAGTCTTACTGCATTTAAAATACTATTATTTGATGAAATTCTGACGTCTTCAATGTTCTCGCCCCTCACTTAAAACAGAAGGTTTGTTCTTATCACACATTTTGTAATTGTTTGTATGCATATCCAGGCCCAATGTGGCCTTGACGTCTTGGTGTTGATCCAACCAAACCTTTCCTAACTGCGACACACAGAAAAAGTCTTTCTGCTCACAGAATCCAGCTCTGCTAAAGTGCATTGTGGACTCATCCATAGTCCTTACATTTCCTACATATATATATACTTTGGCGCATCACTGCAATCTATTCACTACATAGCCAGCCAGAAAGAATACTTTGTTTACTTGCGTTACTGCTTCTGCACAATTGTAAAATGACTTGATAGCTTCTTCATTATTTCTGTAGCATGAACATCTTAATATCGAGCCCGAAATGTTGCTCATATTTAACACCTCCTCCTTTGCTTCTATAGAATGCTTGTGTTCACTCGTCTCTGCATCTCTTCTGGGTGCATCAATTCTGCTCTTCATGACGTCACCAGTATTCCTTTTTGCTCAGTTTTCACAATGCTTTGGAATTTCATTCAAATGGCCATCATATTGTCGTGTATGCATGTAGGGCTTTCTCAATGGGAATCTTACTTCCAGGATTCTCTTTGGTATAGTTATGCTTACTGGCACTGCACATGTTTCACATTCTGGCTTCCAACATATAGGCAGCATGGGGGAGGAGCTTTGGATAGGGGTAGTTGGCTCCATCTCTACACTTTGATTTTCTTAATAACAATTTAGGCCATGGACTTGTCCGTGAAGAAAGCTGTGGTCACTGGCCGTCACCAAACACCATAGCTGTCAGTTAGTGTTGCAAAATACCAATGTGCATAGTTAAAAGCCATGCATAGTGGCCAGTCAGTGTTTTAAAATATGCAATGGGCAATGTTGAAAGCTGTAGTCATTGGGCGTAGCTACTCCCCATTAATATGTTATAATATACAGTCAGCTCAGCTAAAGACCGTAGCCACTAGCTAATTTTGTGTTGAAGACCATGGCCAGTGGCTGGCAAGTGTATATAATATACAGTGGGCACGGCCGAAGCCCACAGGTAGGGGCTGGTTAGTGTTGTATAACACACAGTGGGCACGGCCGAAGTCCATCGCTTATGGCATGTTAGTATTTTAAAATATACAGTGGACATGGCCAAAAGATGTACAAACTGCTCAAGGTCAAAGGCCATGGCTAGTGAGGCCCATTTATATAATAGAATATATAGTGGGCACAGCCAAAGATTGTGGCCACTGGCCAGTATTGTGCTAAAGCCCATGGTTAGTGGCTGATTAGTGTATATACTATACAGTGGACACAAGTGAAAGCTGTAGCCACTGGGGAAGGCCAACGTCTATGGTTGGTGGCTTTTATTTTTTTTTAATAACACATTTTATTGTTTTTTCCAACTTAGCATCATAAAACATGCATTCTTCATATAAATATTCAACCTATATGACCAGTGGAACAGTCCCTGGTCAGGTGAAAAGAAAGCAAGAAAGAAAAGAAGAAAGAAAAGAAAAGGAAAGAAAAAGGGTCTTGCAGTGTCTGTTATTTCTCACGCTATATGCCAGATTGGATTACTTTTGCGCATTGCACATTGTGCCTTATCATCCATTGTTCAGGTTGGTGCAGTCATTGGGCTTCCTCCCATTTGTTCCATATTTTGTCTGCTTTCCTCAGACCTCCCCTGGCTGTATATACTCTCCTTTCCATTGCAATGCATATGTTGACGTCCGTCACCCATTGTTCGTACTGCTGTGTTGTTTCCGAGCCCCATAATTGTGCAATGTTCCTTTTAATTATTGCCGAGGTCGTCCATAGAAGCAACTTCTCGTATTTAATTATGGAAGCAGAAAATGCCTCAAGCAAACTTTTTAACATCTTGAAATCCCTAGACAAACCCTCAGTTATATCGCCACCTTTTATACCATCCCAACATGAATGCGACAATACTCAAAAAGCTTTCTTTGAGAAATTAGAAAAGGCTAGAGATAAAATCACAAAATCACAACTAAACAAATCCACCATGATTAAAATGCCAGCTGAAGAACCACTTGAAAACATAGAACCCTTTAATTTTTCACCTATCACCACAGAAGAGATGAAAAGAACACTCGTCTCCATGAAACCTACCTCGTGCGTGGAGAACATCTTACCCGCCAAAATAATCTTAGAAAAGCCAGATATCTTCGCCCCTATACTTGCTAAGATCATCAACACTTCCTTTAAGGATCAACTAGGCTATAAAAAAGTCACAGTTACCCCACTAATAAAAAAACCGGGCCTGGATCCAAGAGACCCATGCAACCTTAGGCCAATAACCAACTGTAACTTTCTGCTAAAGATTATGGACAAAGTAGCCACGGCACAACTACAGGCACACATTGAGGCCTCTAACGCGCTACACCCACATCAATCAGGGTTCAGACCATCTCATAGCACAGAATCAGCCATGCTCGACTTACAGACAAAGATGCTTAGCATCTTAGACAAGGGGAAAACGGGACTTCACATCCTGTTAGACCTCAGTGCTGCCTTTGATCTCCTGGATCATAACCTGCTCGAAACTGCCTTAGGCAAAACAGCAAACTGCTCACAGGAGGCAAAAAAATGGATAATGTCCTTTTTAAAAGGCAGAACATCCCGAGTCCATTGGGGAGACAAATTCTCAATGGAAAGGAAGATCCTCTGAGGGGTTCCCCGGGGAGCCAGCATGTCCCCATTGCTGTTCAACCTCTACATTAGATACTTATGCTACATCTTAGACCATGCTGATATATTCTTTACCAACTATGCGGACGATACGCAGCTGGTACTGGAACTCAGCGGGGACCATAAAACAGATAACAACAATCTAAGTAGTATCTATAACATCATAGAACAATGGATGGATACCAACTGGATGTGTTTGAACGCCAGCAAAACTGAGCTGATGATCTTCGGATCCACCCAAGCCAGACAATCACTGCCCCACGACTATGCAAAATTCAAGATCAAGGATGCTAACATCAAAGTACTTGAGAAAGTAAAAACTTTGGGTATGATGATGGAAGCGTCTTTAGGAGCAGAGGCCCAGACTCAATACATAAAAAAAAAACTGCAATTACTACTTGAGACTCCTCAGAACTATTAGACCGTATCTCACGGAGAACAACTGTGCCACAGTAGCCAGAGCAACCATCCTTTCACGTTTGGATTATGGGAACGCACTTATGCTAGGAGCCAACAAAAAAAACATCCAAGCGTTCCAGATTATCCAAAATAACGCAGTTAGGATAATCAAATGCAAATCTAAATCAGACCACATCAGTGCATCTAGGAAGGAACTACATTGGCTCAAAGTGGAGAGCAGAACCCACTTCAAGGCTCTCACAATAGCCCACAGATGCATCCACGGGAAGGCACTAGGCTATCTAAAATCGAAAGTACGTTCTTATGTTCCAAGCCGCGCCTTGAGATCCTCGGATCAAAATAGGATCGCAGTGATGCCACACAAACTTAGATCTGGACTGGGAAAATCCTTCCCAGTCATTACAGCAGGCATCTGGAATAATCTGCCAGCCCACATAAGGAAAGAATCTAACTACTTACTTTTTCGTAAATTAGTGAAAACATATCTTTTCAACTGACCACTTTCATGACCCACTAAATCATTGATTCCAGGAACTGTCTTGTCCATTTCTGTTGTCTTTGTGTCCACGTTTCTGCGCCCCGAAACTCGCGAGTTAACGGCGCAATACAAATAATTAAATAAATAAAAATAAATAAATAAATTTAGATGCCTCTCCCTCCTCCTCTATCCCGAGCAGGAGTAGCTTTGGGTCTCTGTGTATCGTTCTCCCCAATACCCGTGAGAGTTCATCACAACATTTTTGCCATTACTATTGTATGTGGTTGCAGTCCCACAGTATGTGGAAGAAGGTTCCCTCCTCCCTCTTGCATCGAAGACAGTGTGGGTCAGATGTTTTCCCCCAGCGATATAATGCCACCCTTGGGTAGTAAATCCTATGTAGTATTTTAAGCTGGATGAATCTAAGTCTGGCCGAAATGGCCACCTCCCGAGGGTACATGAGGGTCCCCACCCAGTCCTCTGGTTGTATAAGTCCTATGTCTCTTTCCCATTTGCCCTTCAGGCTGGTTAGTTCAGTGGTGGCAAAGGAAGTGATCACATTATACATGGTGGACGTTACTTTAGTCTCTATGCTTGCCTCAACTATGTTTCTTTCAAGGGGAGTGCTTTCGGCCATGTCTTCAAGTGCTGGGAGGTGGGCTTGTAGGGCATGCTGCATCTGCGCATATTGGAACCGTTCAGTGCCTGGGAGGTGAAATCTGAACTCTAGGGTTTCAAAGGACACCAGTCTGCCCCCTTCTACGATATCGCCCACTGTACTGATATCATGTTGTGACCATGTACGCCATCTCAAAAGCTTGTTTACCTCAGGTAGATTCCTGTTGTTTCACAGAGGTTGTAGTGGGGTGATCTTCCCTTCCCATCCCAGGAACTTGTGTGTGTTTTTCCATACTTGGGCAATGTGTGATAGCATAGATTGTGGGGCTGAGTTATGAATCGCTTTGTAAAGGAGTTCAGTTTGAGGTCTAGCACATTCTCTGGCACTCCCCAGTCTATTGTGCGGCAGCGTGGTGTCCCCATGCAGTAAGTCGTTGACCACTGCCATTTGGCTAGCCCTGTAGTAGGACTGTAGGCGGGGGAGCCCTATCCCTCCCTCCCAAAAGGAGCGCTGCAGAGTGCCCAGCGCAATACGTGGATGTCCGTTGTTCCAGAGGAGTTTCCTTAGTGCGTTGTCTATATTTTTGAATTCTTTCGCTGGGATGTGCAGTGGGGCGTTTTGCAGTATGTATAAGAAGCGTGGAAGAGCCATCATTTTGAACAATGCTGCCCTTCCTAGTAGGGTCAATGGGAGAGAGACCCTGTGCCTGACATCTTCAGTGAATCTGGTTGTTATCGGGTGGAGGTTATTGGTCACATAACTGCTCAGGTCGTTAGTAATTTGTATGCCAAGGTATTTAAATTGCTCGGTTTCTAAGCGAAAGGGACAGTTGGCTGGCGATATAAAAGTTGTGGTACCTATTGGGAACAGTATTGATTTGGGACAGTTTACTCTTAGCCCGCTGAAAGTACTGTAGCTGTCCAGTATGTCTACAATCATGGAGCAGGCTTAGTGTGGGTCTTTTAAGTAAAGAAGCAAGTCATCCGCATACAGGGAGCCCCTATCCTCCCGCCCTTCTTCCCACTGAATACCAGACCAGGCCGGTGACGTTCTCAATGCCTCTGCTAACGGTTCCACAGCCAGGGAAAATATCACGGCGGATAATGGGCATCCCTGTCTGGTTCCCTTCCCAAGCTTAAAGGTTTGCGATGGCCACCCATTCACTCTCATTTGTGCCTCAGGGGATTCATATAAGAGTTGCACCCAGCTCAGAAACTGGGGACCAAACCCCATCCGGCCCATTATTTCCCAAATTGCCTCCCAGTGCACCGAGTCGAAAGCCTTTTCAAAATCGATCGCCAGTACAGCCAGGGGGCCTCGGGTGGTGGGTGCATTCTCTATTACAGTATGTAGCCTATGAATGTTCATGCGGGTCGACCGTTTCGGCATAAATCCGCACTGGTTGGGGTGAATTAATGTTGTGATGACCTTTTGTAAGCGTTTAGCCAGTACTTTTGCAAGTATTTTGGTCTCACTATTGATAAGTGAGATCGGTCGATATGAACTACAGAGGTCTGGCGGTTTGTCTGTTTTGGGAATTACTATCAACGTGGCTTTCCGGAGGTCTGCCGGTAGGCGTCCTCTCTCCTTGGACTGTAGGAACATTCGCAGTAAGTGGGGGGCAATTACATTTGTACCAAGTTTATGCCACATCTCAATCGGGAAGCCGTTTGGCCCCGGTGTCTTTCCCGTCTGGAGTTCCGACATGGGCGCTATCAGTTCCTCCTCTGTGATATCTTTCTCAAGTAGAGCCTGCTGTTCAGCACTTAGAGTGGGGAGGGCTATGTCGTTTAGTACCGATCTATTGATAGGCGATGTGGGTGGCTTATAGAGCTCCGTATAGTAAGCTGCAAAGTCCTCGGCTATGTCGCGGTCGGTCAGTAAGGGTTCAGCTTCTTCTGATC
Organism: Ambystoma mexicanum; assembly: GCF_040938575.1. Classification (NCBI taxonomy): domain Eukaryota; kingdom Metazoa; phylum Chordata; class Amphibia; order Caudata; family Ambystomatidae; genus Ambystoma; species Ambystoma mexicanum. The sequence continues at coordinate 695,507,859 of NC_090931.1, forward strand.
TTATCGCTGTGACCTGGCCGCTGCCTATTTCTCGTTTCTCTAACCATGCCAGTATTTTGCCGGCTTTATCACCGGTCTCATATATTCTAGCTCTCATCGTCATATGTGCTTGCCTAGCGTTGTCTAGCGCAACGATCTGTAAGCGTTTTTGGGCAAGTGTTAGTGCTCGATTTGTGTCCTGTTGGTCTAGTGCCAGGTGGTTTAGTTCAGCCTGGGTCACTTGTTCTTCGGCTTCTACCATTTTCTGTTGGTGTTTCTTTCGGTGTGCAGCAGACCATGACAAAATCTCACCCCTTAGCACCAGTTTGAGTGCCTCCTACAGGATCCCCGGATCATCTACCGATCCCGTGTTTAACTCAAAGTAAGTTTTTGTTGTTTGTTGTATTTGCTCCAGAAAATCTGGGAGGCCTAGGTAGTAGTTATTTAAGCGCCAAGAGGGAGGTGGGCGCGGTCTAGCCATATTAAGCTCGATTAGCAGGGGGGAGGTCAGGGGCAACCGTTTGTGTATTAGTATAAGCACCCCACGAGAGCCTGTGGCGAACCCAGCATGTATTGCAATTCTGTAGTTGGTGCGTTTAAATAAGGTACATGTAGTGCCTGCTAAGTGGGTCTCAGTTAGGAAGGCTATGTCTGGTGTGTGGCGATTTAGTAGTTGTGTGATAAGTCATCTCTTGATTCCACCTCCCATCCCATTAACATTCCAGGTTAGGAGTCGTAGGGTCCTGATATCTGTGTTAGCAGAGGTCATTTGGTAAAGAGTGCGGGTTAATCACTGGCATATGGCACCATGTGTACATGTCGTCTGCTGATAGTGTTGTGGCAAAGCGATTTAGATTTGAACTTTGGACCCTTTTCTTAACAAAACCGTCGTTAAACAAACTTCCCATCCCCCACCCTATACTCCTTCTAACTCGAAGCATCTGTCGCCCGAACATTCAACAACAAGCCTCAGCTAACCGTAGCTGAGTGAGCCCGCTAACAAATGAACAAATAAACTATTCGGGGTTGTGTCCCTGTGTGTAGGCTCCGGACATACCCCGGTGCGGTGTCACACCAGGGGAAGGGGGGGCTTCCATCTGGGCTGGCCGCTTGGCTGTGTGTCTCTTCGTGGCTAGTCTGTATAAATGTTCAGCATTAGGTTGTTATACAGTACCTTAAGCCCCGCACGTTAGGGTTCCAAGTGTTTCTGTTCGCATATGTTTCAGGAGACGGTGCTCTTATTCCTGTAGCTGTGGTGCGATTCCTGGTGCAGGCGGTTGCTGGTCCGGCGGTTCAGGACCCGGCCGGGCACGGGGTGTTCTGTTTCTGTTTCTGTTGCCCCTCGTTGCCATCCAGTCTCCCTCAATGTGTTATTCCGACCATCTCCACGCCTCTCCGGGGTCGGTGAAGTGGACTGTTGTGCCGCCATGGTAAATTTGAAGTTGGGCAGGGAACATCAGGCCGTATTTCACCTTGAGGGATTGTAGTTATTTTTTCAGTGGGTCAAACGATTTTCTAGCCTTCTGCACTTCCCTGGTGTAGTCTGGGAAGAATGCTATTTTGGATCCATTATAGGTGAGGGTGCCTTTCGCCCTTGCAGACTGGATCAGCACATCACGATCATGATAGTTCAAAAGTTTGGCGATCACTGTACGAGGCGGGGCACCCGGAATTGGATGACCCGTCGGTACACGGTGGGCTCGTTCAATGGAGAAGAAATTGGAGAACGTGTTTTCTTCAAACATGTCTGTAAGCCACTGTTCCAGAAATAGCTCCATATGTGGTCCCTCCGCCTTCTCCGGCAGTCCCAGGATCCTTACATTATTACGCCTGGATCTTCCCTCGCTCTCATCCACTCGCTCCTCCAATAATTTCAATCGTGTTGTGACTCTGGCCAGCTGCTGTTCTATGTTCCTTATTCCATCTTCCGCACCGGAGATGCGTTGTTCTGCCTCGCCGGTGCGCGATGTCAGCTTCTGGAGGTCATGTCGCAGGAGGGAAACGTCCATGCTGATGCCATCCATTTTCTGCTCCATGGAGGCGCGCGAGTCGGCTATGGGAGCCATGATGTCCTTTAGTGATATTGAGCCCTCCGTTCCCGCCATGGCGTCTGCTTGGTCTTGTTCTTGTTCTGGTTGGTCGTTAGCTGTCGGTGTAGTAAATTGATCTATCCTGCTCTGGGATATCAATCTTTTGGATTTGCCCATGTTGAATGTCAATGTGTGGGTAACACAGTCGAAGCTGCTGTAGCGGGGTGGCGGCGATTCTTTTAATGTCATGGGCTCCCCTCACCGGTCTCGGCAACGGGGCAGTCCTCTGTGCTCCACCCAGCGGGGCCGTTTCTTCTCGTTCGCCGCGGTGTGTGGTGGGCGACCAGCTCGCCTCGTCTTCCCAGCCAATTCACGGGTTCCTCTCCACCGACCCCTGCCCTGCCATGACGTGCGGGGCATGTGGTGGGTTTCCCGCCCGTCTCGCCTCACCAGCCAAAGCCTCTCCACAGACCACACGGGGCGGCCGCCCAACAGCTCCGTTGATTTATGCCGGTGTATCGGACAGATCGTTTGCTTTGCGGTCCGTGGGGGGATAGTCGCGATTCTCCCTCAACGCGTCTTCCCGCCATCCTGTTTCACTCCGGTGAGTGCGGCCATTTTGATCGTGCAATGCTGCGTGCGCGTCTCCTTCTCGACGCTCCGAACTCACTCAAAATGGTGCGTTTCGTCCTGGAATTTTCTCCATGTGCGCCGGGGGCGCTTGCCTTCAGGAGGGTATGTTTTAGGAAGATTTGCCACTCGTAGCAGGCTATTTGCTGTGGCCGTCGGAGCGCCAGGAACTCACATCCTCATCGTCCCATTGCTGGCCACAACCCCCTCTGGTTGGTGGCTTTTTAGTGTTTTAAAATATAAAGTGCACATGGGTGAAGACTGTGGCCACTGCCCATGACTGAAGGCCATGATTAGTACCCATTAATGTGTTAAAGAATATTTTCCCATGCACACTGACCATGGCTGAAGGCCATCCTTAAGGCCGGTTACTGTTGTAATGTAATTAGGGATGTCATCAGTGATGTGATCTATGATGTCATCATTGTGGTCATAGGTTGTGCAACAGGGGGCGCAGCATTAAGGTGGATTTTAGTGAATTTCAGGGGTTTTGTTGCATTAAGTTCTCACCTTAATGTCCATGAAACTAAAGTTTTTTCCTTGAATTTCAAGGCTTATTTTTACAATGTATTGCTCCCCTTAATGTCCCTGCAACTAAAATATTTTCCTTGCATTTCAAGGATTTTGTTATTCAATATATTATTTACATTAATAATACAGACAATTGGGCTAATGAAAAAAAACTTTGCATCATGTTTAGAAAGTAAAATAAAAAGAAATTCTGCAACCACATTTCCACCAAATTAACCTGCTCTTCAAAAACCTTTGTTTGCATATTTAATTAACTTTTTAAAGTGTTTACATTTATATGTACTCTTGATGAATAGAATGTTATTAAAGTGTTACAGTAACTATGTACAGACCCTAGACTCAAAGTAACCTAAAATACATCTTTACAAGACTACTTCCACCTACATATGTACATATGTTTTGTTTTAAAACTTTTTTATAGCTGTGGCTACTAAGAATGCATGTGTGGCTGAATGCGGCAACGCTTGGGGGGGGTTTACCCGTAGCTTCCACAGGGGATAATGGCAGCTATTATGAAATACATAAGGATATGTATTTTATTTGAACAGACACTGAATTGAAAGGATCTATTAAAGGTCTTTGATCCACATATGCAGTCATTGTTTTTATTGTCTGTATTTATAAATGAAAAGTTGGCCATGAAAAGGACCGTTTTCGGGGATAAGGAAAAAATAGGTAGGAACAGGGAAGGGAAAAATACTAGGTGTCATAAATATAACAAAGGGTATTTATATTTAGTACATTTGTTTGTGTTTTTTCTTCAAAAAAATAGGGTAAAAAAATGTACACTTAAAGATATACCTAGCGTTGGCAATTGCCTGTATGTTTTGAAAGAGCTTTTCCCGAAGCGTCTGGGGTGCTACCTCCAAGCTGTGACATGTTTTGCACATCACAATAAAGTTGGAAAGATCAGGTGCAGGCAGGAGGGACTGAGATTGGGTGTGTTGGTGGAAAATAGCTAGTAATCGTTTTGGAAGTTTGTGGCGCAGATGATAAATACTTCTGTGCTCATCTTGTTCCATGTGTTTGACCTTATGTTTCGCATGAGTCTTCCTACATGAATCATTCGCTTCATCCCAATGAATGCGGACAAGATGTTGAATTAACGTGGATGTGCATACTGTGTTCATGTTTTCTTTGTGCATATAGATTAACGTGGATCTTCCCAAGCTTTGCAACAGCTTGTGTGAAGGTCCCCTCTGCAAAACCTTACCACAGAAATTGCATATGACCTCCTCAATATCCTTTTTGCTGTGTTGTCCTTTACGTGGAAATATATATATTTTTTAAAACATTTTTTTATTCGATTTAAAAAAAGTTTGCACACTTTCTTTTACAAATTGTTGGGATCTATTCCTTAGTTCACCTACTTAGTTCCTCTTCCCTTGATTAGTTTTGTATTTGTCTTCTTTCTTGTTCAGGATTTTCCAAAGCCAATATGTTGCAAAAATGGTGTCACTGCGATTATTTCCTTTGTGCCTTCCCCCTCCATTAAACGTTTCAACCATTCCTGTTCTTCGTAGAAAGAAGAACCTTCAAACAGATGTAACATGTGTGTGGTTCTTAGTTCAGTCAAACCCTTCCAGTTCAAGAGAAGGTGTCTTGGTGTTTCTTTAAACACTTTTTCCTGGCAGAAACGGCAGTTGTTGGTAGATGACATTCCTCTAATAGATCTTATCTCATTAGTCGGCAGAATGTTGAGGCGTGCTCTCATAAATGTTTGACGGTGTTGTCTGTTTGGGAAGATCTTCAGGTAGGGTCTTATGTCATTTAGCTTTCTGTTAATCGGTGTTACATGCGCCGCTAATTTCTATGACCCCGCTATGTCCTGAGTCTTTATCCAATTCAGGGTTTCTAATCTTGTTATTGCTTTTGTTGGATTGTTCATTAGCTCTTCTTCTGAAGATCCTATTTCTTCCAATAAGGAAGTTATTTTCTGACGCCAGATCTTTAAGGTATTAGAGTTTGTTTCAAAGACTTCTTTGTGGATGATATTGAAGATGTTAGAACGCTCCAGAATAATCACTTTCCTGTATATCATCAATTTGTTCCTTGATACAATGCCTTGTAGGGATAAGATGCATAGTTCCCTTCTTATTAAAGGCATAGGTGTAGAATATGGGAGGTTTAAAATCTGTCTCCAGAAATGACTTTTTAGCTTTATCCATAATGCACCTGGGATGTTAAAGAAGGCCTCCGCCCTTTATGTTACAGATGGGATCACTTTTGTTCGATAGAATTGTATAATCGGTTTAAGTGAGTATTTGCAAAATTTCCTTTCGATGATCTTTGCTTGGGACTTTAAGTTCTTCATCCTTTCTCAAAGATAGAGCTGCATAATTATTTCTGTTGGATTGTTGCTCAAGATCAATCCCAGGTACTTTAACTCTAATACCGTCTGGATCTTTACACCTTCCAAGTCCCAAGTAAACGGAATGTTAGGGGTAGTAGTTTTTTGTAGCGTCATGATTTTAATCTTGGTCTTGTTGATCTCTAGATTATTTTTTCCAACGTATCTGCTCAGGTTATCTAGTTGTCTTTGTAATTCCATCAGCGTTTGGTCTAATAAAATTAAATCGTCTGTGTAAAATACGTGGGACAATGTGACCCCACCCAATTTTGGAGGGTATGATCTAACTTCAGTCTCAGAATCTTTGAAATTCCACAGGTAGGCGTTAAATAACGTTGGGACCATGGGGCAGCCCTGCTTAACCCCTCTTGCTGTTTCTATGGGGGTTGACAGCGTGCCCTGTTGGTTCAGACGGATAGCTAGAGACGTCTCTGTATAGAGTGCTTGAATTTGCTCCAATATGTTACCAGGGCATTTTTTAGATTCTGAAAAGGGTCCATTCCCGTGTTTTCAGTTGCCCATTTCTGGAACATCTCCAGCAAGGTTGAACCGTATACTTTCCCAATAACGTCTAACAACGCTATTGGTCTATAGTTCTTTGGGTTTTGCCTTGGTGCATTCTTGTAGACGAGGACTATTATAGCCTTTTCCCAAGATTTAGGACTCCATTTTGTTTCAACGATGGTATCGAATACTTTTGCTAATAAATAGTGCCAAGTTTTGTGGAGATTCCTTTAGATGGGCGTTAGTTAGACCATCTGTGCTCTAGAGGTGTTCAGCCGCTTAATTCTTGTTATGATTTAAGGTATATCATTAGGGAGGGCCCATTTTACTTCTGTTCTGTAGTTTAAGATCTTCGTCTCTTTATTGGGATTTTTGTAGAGGTTGATGATTACCAATCCACCTGCCTTCTCCTACACTGTTATGGATTGCATTTCGAGGAGTGTTTGTTGTTAGTTTGATAAGTGACCAGAAATCCCTTGAATTGCACCCATTCCTTAAACTCAGCATCTGCTCTGCGTCTGCTTGGATCATTGCAGCTCTGCGCGAGCTCACCCAGTTTTTATACTGTTTTTTTGCTTTCAGAGCTGCTTGCTCATCTTTTTTATTCTTAGTCTTTTTTGCCAGTCTTTGCGCTTTTCTTAGCTTTTTCCGTTCGACAACCAAGAGCTTGTCATAATTGTGAGTGTGTTCACCTCCCTTGTTTGTTGAAGTATTAGCTCTTTGTTTGTAGATCTTTAAGCATTGTTCGTAGTCAGCTTCTTTTCCGTATATTTTTTGATAAGCGCAGTTATATCTTCTGGTTTTACTTTTAGTCTTATTCTTGGGATTGATTCTTCATTTTAATAAATTCCCTTGTTTCCTGTTGGGATTTCCATTCGAACTCAAGCAGGTTATGGTCACTGTTCTTGGTACAAGTGACCCGAAAGTTAGTGATATAAGTTGAAAATTCAAGACTGACAAAGATATGATCTAAGGTAGCTGCGGAAAGGTCCTTTTCCCAAGTTGGCATCCGGATAACATCTTCCTCTATCATGAAGTGAAGGTTTTGTAGGGATCTTGCTTTCATTAGTTTGTCACATTTTATTCCTCTTTTTTTTGCTGGAGTTTTTGCGGATCGATTTTGGTTGAGCCGTTGCAATTTTGGATATTCCAAGTTCAGGTCTACACATATTATCAAGTGACTAAGTTGGTGTTCCGAGTCAATTTTCTCAAAAATGTTGTTTATTTGTTTTAGGAACTGGTCATCACTTATTGCAAGAGGATTCCAGTAAGTATTGATTATTAAGATGTCCTCCGACTTCAGGGCTGAAGTTTTATGGTTTCTTCCTTCCCGATTCAATAGTAACACTTGGAGGTATAAGATGATTCTAATACTTTTGTCACTCGTAAATCTTTGTTTGAATGCAGCATTGTCAGAAGGCCTGATGAGGGCCTACCTGAAGGTCCTTTTTCTGCTGGGGAAAGGTATGTTTCATAACCGTCCTTTGTTGGCAGATCTCTTAGCCATGTCTCTTGAAGACAGAGAACATCGAGTCTCCTAGGTGTACGTCACTTTGGCTTTACAGATGTGTGAATCCCCTGGTGTTCCAGGAAGCAAACCTCAAAGAGACAGTCTTCTTCCTTGTTTCCTTTTTTTGGCACATCTTCTGGTCCTTTGGTCTTGGTTTGCTAACTGGAATCACTCTGATTGAGAACTTTGGAGATCCACCTCCATTTTTGACCTTCTTTCAGTTTATTCCATTCTTTTTCCAGATTTGCCGGCAATAGTTCTTCTTTTTTGTTTTCTTCTGGATTTAATGTGATCTTTATTTTCGATAAAGGGCCTTTGGGAACGCGACCTGCCCCCGTCGGGTCTTTATTTGTTTCTGTTGGTCGATTATGCGGTGATGCAAGTACCTTCTTGTTTCGCGGTGTTTTCCCAAACTGTTCTTTTTCCTTTCTACTCACGTTATTGATATTAGTTAATTCTGCGAGTCTTTCACTTACATGGGATTCTCGGCTTCTTTTTCCTTTTGACGATGTTCCTGCTGCTCTCCTGTGGGAGTTTAGGTGTTCGTGTCTCCAGTGTTCATCTCTTGTTATAGTTGGAGATCTTGTTTGTGATGTTTTCTTCCGCATTTGTTTGGGGTCGTTATATATTGTTAGCTCATATCCCAATATTCAGAAGTTTTTGATAGCTTGCGCGATCGTTGTTCTCACCACCGGTGAAGGGATATGTAGGTAGACACTATCCTGTTTGCCTCTTTTAGCAAATTCCACAATCCTGATATCCGCTGAGAGAATTGTTCTTAAAGACAGGTATACACTGGAGCAATGTCATTATGTTCTTCCTGTTCAAGATTGTATCGTCGGATCGGGGTAAAAAAAAAAAAAACAAAAAAAAAAAGATTGTATCGTCATGTTTTCCTATACTTTCAAGGAGAAAACTTCTGATACTTTTTATTTTTTCCTTATAAGTTACTCTATCAGTCTTAGTGTGTATGTAAGTCAAATTTCGGTTTCTCGATGAAGATGGACAATCCCGCTGTCTTCTTGAATTCTGTCTCTGATCATCCCTAGATACTCTTCTGGCTGTGCTCTCACTTAAAGGTATTTTTCTTTCTTTATCATCTTGTGCTCGTTGAAGTCTATCCGTTGCTTGATTATTTTTTAACCTTCTTGGAGTATGTTTTTCCTGCAGTCGCATGCTATCTCGTTTTTTTCTTTCTTCATTGTCGATTTTTTTTCTTTTATTCTCCAACGAGATAAATGGTGGTGAAACTTCATTTGAGTTGACATCTCGAGAGTTATTCAATGGCATTTGTGTTTGGTGAGAGTGTTCTTTTGTGTGTTTTATCTCGGAGTCTGCTTCCTCTGCCGAGTATTGAGATAAATCTGAGAGGTTGCTGGTTTCCTCTAAGTCAATAATCACTGTCCTCTTGATCGGTAGGTTAGTTGTAGATTCACCCTGTTCCACTTCCGTTTCATTATTTTGAGGAGAGTTGTTTATTGGTGGCCATTGTGCTAGGATAGAAAGTGCTGCTTCTTCTTCCATTTCTTCTTCAACTGCTGCAAAAGTCTTATCCTTGGGTTCTGGAGATTCAAGTATTACTCTCCTTCTCTCGGCGGGTTTTTTCCCCTGAACCTGCGAGAACACAGGATATGTCTCACCCTTCAAATTTTGTATTGACTGTCACGGTAGATACTGAGCTGTAAGAAATGGCTCTATTTCTGATTATGTTTTTTACTTTCAAAACGACGCAACCGTTGGTGGTTTTCCTGATTGTTGCATTTTGAATTTCTTTTCGCTTGAAATTTTCTTTAATGTCTAACTTTTTACATTGGCCCCCACTTGGAGTGACTTTTGTGACGATGTTTCTTTAGTTTTCCTTGCAATCAATCTCTTTCCCGTGTTCTGCTCTTCATCTCTTTTTATAGCGGTTTTCTCCTGTATCAGGTCTTCCAATGTATGTAGTTTATCATTTTGTCCTTCTTTCTCTTGAGTTGTTTGCGTCGTTTGATTCCTTGTTTCTATTATCATTGTTTCTGTTTTTTGATTTTTTAGGTGTTTTCTCACTTCCGGGCTATCACTAGACTTTTCAGAAATACTAGGTTTGTACAGTTCTTTTAAGTTTGGTGCTGCTGTGATAAAGCCCTCTAAGAAGATCATTTTGGTGTTCATCATTGCCAGTAATGAAGTCTGATCCTTGAGCGTGTCGTTTATAGACTCGTACAATTTTGTGAAGGGTGCTAAGGTTATTGTGAAAGTGGACATTATTGTCATTAAATCCGTTTTTTTTGTAGGGGTTTCTTTCTGTGGGAATTCCATAAATCTTGAAGAAGTGCGTCTTTTTGTCAGTGACTTGAAAGGTAGTTGTATTGGTTTGTTTCCATTTGCACCCCCTGCAGTGGAGTCGTTTGCCTCATGATCTGCAGGTATGTTCTTATTCAGGGGCACTGGTATTAAGGTTTTTCCGCTGGTTGGACTCATGAGGTTTCCATCTTTCTGGTTTCTTGTAGATGTTAGTTCTTTAATGGTGACTTCCCCTGGAGTTAGAGGTGGCGCTGTTTTTTCACATGGCTGAGGTGGTATTGGTGCCGACTCACCCCCCTGTTTTTCTCCTATCGGGACGCTTTCTCCCGTTAAAATCTGATTTCAGCCAGTGTCAAGATCCCCTTTGGTTGACTTGGCAGTTTTGGGGTGGTAGGTTTTGCTTTGTTTTGGGGTTCAGGCAAGCTTGATAGATCCATTGTGCCTTCCCCCTGTGTTTTCAATGTGTTAGTGGCGGTATCCTCTAGTCGGTTCAAAGGGAGATCTAATTCTGTTATTTCCGCCACAAGTGGAGAGGGCGGACCCGTTCCATCAGGGGCTGTGTGAACTCTCTGACTGGAGGGGTCTTTTCCCAAGTTTTGTTTGGTTATTACATTTGACAGGCCCAACCATGAGAAATCCTGCAGGCCTGGCAGTTGCATCTTGGGATCTATGTCTGCTCCTTGTAAGATTTCCACATCCGATAGCTCTACCAAGTTTTGGGGCTTTGTATTTTGTTTTTTCAGAAAGAAGTGCAAAACTGTAGGTTGACCTGTCATAGTTGTCTTGTTTGTCGGATTGATTTTTATGTATATCCGTTTTGCTTTCATCTCAGCTTCCAGTTTATTCTGCTCCTTCCCTTATTTTCTTGTGAAAATAGGTGGGTTTATTAGGGTGCTCTTTGTCTTAGATTTTATAAGTTTTGACTCTTTCGAGTTAAGCTTTTTCTGGAGTTTCTTTAGAGTAGCTTTGTTTTTTTCAGTTTCCTTGTGGGTTCTTTCCTCTCCTCGTTGTTCGTGGAACTTAGTGGGTTTTCTGTTAGTTGTGATTGGTCCAGTTCCTCCTCCAGATTCACAACACTATCCGTTAAGATCGCTGGGTCCAGTGCTTCCCGTGATTTCTCCCATAGCATTGGTTCTTGGTGGTAGGACATACGGCCTACTGCTGGTGGGCTTTGGAGGTTTTCAAAATTGGGTACAGGGTGGGTGGTAAACTCCGCTATACACTTTCCCCCATCCCCCCTTTATCAAATTTATCTGACGGATCAGCGACACCATTTCCTTCTGTTTTATCTGGCGAGTTGTCAACTCCAGTTTTTACAGAGGGTTCCGGCGCAGTGTCGCCAACCCCCGCTTTTTCCTTGTTCAGTGTCATCCTGCTCTCTATACCAGGAGCGGGCCCGTCTGTTTGACTCCCCTCTTCGTTCCAGGAGGGGGGGTCCGCAATACCCACTCTTAACCCGCTCCCAGAGTCATGGCTCCTGGTTGGGTGGACAACCGATCTCTTCCTCCCTCTGTAGCTCCCTCCCTTCCCCACTTTTCTCCTGGTGCGGGGTCGGGTACGGACTCCTGCAACCTTGTCTCCTCCCCTTCCGAGGACGGCTTCCTCGCAGGGTCCGAGGAGAGGGTATTCAAGGAAATATTTGTTTTCTATAGCACGGGGCGTTTTTGAAACTTGCCCGCAGGCGAGGGCGGCCGCTGCCCTTGTTTTCCATGCGGCACTGGTTTGTCCTCCAGCGAGATCTTACCTCTTTTTGAGGCTGCCGGTCTCAAAGGGCTGCGAAGATCTAGTTCAAGTTCTTTTGTCCGTTGGCTGTAGCTGCGAAGGCGTCTTCCTGATTCTTCTTCCGGGATCCCGCCGGACGCCATCTCCTGCCACGGACTGCCACAGACTGCCAAACTCTGCTGCCCAACTCTGCGGCCGCTCCACGGCTGCAGGCAGTTTTTGTAAGTAAACTGCTCCTCAGCTCGATAAACAGGGAAACCAGACCTTAGCACGATACGAGGTGTTTTCTCTCGTGTGGACTGCCGCAGACTGCCAAACTCTGCTACCCAACTCCTCGGCTGCTCCGCGGCTGCAGGCCATTTTTGTAAGTAAACTCCTCCTCAGCTCGATAAACAGGGAAAACAGACCTCAGCAGGATACAAGATGTTTTCTCTCGTGTGGGCTGCCGCAGACTGCCAAACTCTGCTGCCCAACTCCGCGTGGAAATATTGCCAACTGTTAGAAATGTTTTTTTCTGCACACTGCTTCTTCCATAGTGGTAAAGTTGAAGCCACCCACACCACCTCATCATCACTGCTGGTCGTAGTCATTTTGAAATGCAGGACCATGGAGGGAAAATAAATACTGTAAAAAATACAAAACAGAAAAAGGACTCTGCCATTTCATGTCAAATAATGTAAAAAATAAGTAAATAACAAGCTAAAATAACAAAAAATGACAAACTATAAAGCACAGGACAAAGGACAAAGGTATAGGAAGAAGAAAGGTAAAAAAAGGAAGGATAAATCAAGGGACTGCTTTTAAAAATTCATGAAGGTTACAAAGAATTTCACCTACCAAGAGACAAAAAGCAATGACAGAAAACAGGAAAGAGGTGTTTGGGAGAAGGGTATAAACGCGGTTATGCTATATAGCGAACCAAAATGTGTTTTCCGTACACGCAGGTACGCCCAAGCGAATGACGTGTTTGCGCCTAAATTATTGACCAATCACCTAAATCAATGAGAAAACATGCCTGCACGTGACCGTATCCACGTTGAGGAAAGGCCCAATAAATACAACAGTATGCGTTGACTCGCAACCCTCACATTGGCTTGTCATCTGACGGGTGGAACATGTCCCAAATCAGCACCTTCTAGGTCTCGTATATGTAGCACTAGCCAGTACCTCTAGCATGTTCACTGCACCAGCCCACACCCTAGAGTCAACCTCAGCCCAGAACTCAACCTCCCTGTGCCAGTGTGTATATTGTGGACCCCTAGCCGGCTTCCACACCACAGCGATTCACCTTTTAGCTAGGATGCAGGCCATGTCCATGAATTGTATGACGTGCTTGTATTTGCTGTTCCTTGAGTAAGCGCCCAGCAAGCACTCTTTGGGGGACCAATTATATCTATTGATACCAGCCCTCCTGCAAGACTGCTCAATTCAAGCCCAAAAGTCTTGTACCTTTACACAGTTCCAGAACATGTGCATCACGGTCGTCCCCATACAACCACACCAAGGACATGTTGATTGTGCATTGCTACTAAATCTCGATACCCTACTTGGTGTCATGTAAGTACGGTATAGCACAATCAGCTGTATTAATTTAAAGCGTGGGTTCCTGGACACCTCCTGAGGAAAACCCAGTATGCGTTCCCAATCTTTGACCCCAAGTTCTTCCCCTATGTCCGACTCCCATCAGGACTTCAACGCAGGACTCTTAGGATTGGGCCTATCTGCCAAGGTGCATTATATCCTGGACACAGATTTCCAACCATCTTCTAGCAAGTGCATCAGGGTCAACAATGAAGTCGCTGCGGGCTCCTCAGGCCATTCCGCCCATTTTCACTTTGCCACCGCTCTCACATGCAGGTACCTCAGAAACGGGCCTCTAGGTAGCCCGGCCTGCTCAATTAAGGTCGTCATTTCCTTGCATGCAGTGTTTTCTTACATGTCCCCCAGCCCTCCCAGAGTCTTGCCACCACCAAATCACTTCTGCTTTTACAGATATCTGCTGCTATTGGGACCTCCGGGGAATATAAGCCGTCCAATTTCAACAATTTCTGAGTTCTGTGGCCATACCCGCCTACCCAGTTGCACTAACGCAGGCACACTACCCAGGCAACTCAACAGTAGCCATAATATTTCTTTAAGATATGTTGGGGCCACCAGTCGCTGCAGCACCACATTTCATGATGTAACCTCATCTGAGAGCCACTTAGTGACAAAGCTGAGCTGTGCTGCCAGATAATACCTTTCTAGGTCTGGTAGTTGCACCCCGCCCTCTCTATATGGCAGGCAGAGTGTTGTGAGTGCAAATGTATGTCACAATGAGCCCCAGACAAATTCCCTGATCAATGTTTCCAGCAGATGAAAGAATGGGGGCCCAATGTAATGATGAACATTGTGGAAGAAGTACTAGAATCTCGGTAGGACTATCATCTTTGCTATGGCAACACTGCCCAGTAATGACAGTGGAAGTTTCGACAAGAATGACATGGACCTTATCAGACCCTTTACTACACCTGCAGTGTTATGATCGTGCATATCCCCAGACATGTGCATGATATGTACCCCCAGGTATCTAAAGGTTTGCATACACCAAGAGAGCCACATTTCTGGTAGGTTACTTGCCTCAACCCCCCTCAGACTAGCTAACGGGAACACACAAGACTTTTCCTTGCTGAAGTATATCCCTGATACTAGCAAAGTTATTAAGCACCTCCAGGTCTAGAGAGAGGTTATGTTGCGGGTCCCTAAGGTAGAGCAGAACATCATCTGCATATAGTGAAAACAAATGACCAATCCCTCCCACCCATATACTGGCATCCAAGAACTCTTTGCAGAGGAAAATGCTATTGGCTCCAGCGCTAACACGTACAACATGGGTGACAGTGTGCACCCCTGCCTCATGCCTCTCTGTATGTGCCAGGCTACCGACACTTGCCTACCTGATTTAACTTGTGCAACCGGCGGGGTCTACAATATCCTCACACAGGTAATGAACTGTCCCCCAAACCCAAATTCCCTCAGAACTGCAAACAACCACTCCGAGTACAATGAATCGAAAGCGTTAATAGAGTCCAATGACACAAACCCATATTACTCATGACGGTTGCTGGTCTGTGCCACGATATGTTGCAGTCGTTGCAGATTGAAAACAGTGCTGTGACCAGGGATGAAACTGGTTTTATCCCCATGTATTAATTCCCCGATCACTTTACGAAGACGCCCTGTCTATATTGTCATCAAGATCTTCATGTCGTAGTTTAACATGACCAGTGGCTGATAAGAGTTGCAAATGTCATTGGGTTCCCCAGGCTTGGGAATCGGGATCACTAAAGTTTCTCTCATATTTTTCAGGAGCTCAACCTTCACATAGGCCTTTGCAAACTCATTGTGCAGCAACAGAGCCACTTCAATCGCATATGTCTTATAGAACACTGGGGGCAGACCATCGCGACCTGGGGTTTTGCTGGTAGCCAGTGACCTGATTGCCTCTTTCACGTCCTACACTGTGATATCTAGATATAGCACACTCTGCTGCTCTTTTCCTAGTCTAGGCAGCCCTATTTCCTTGAATGTGCCCCATATCTCTTCCTGAGGAACTAGAGTCTTGTGTCAATATAGCTGTGAGTTAAAATCAGCTAATATATCATTTATTCCCAGCTGTGTTCTGCACACGTTTTCGCCCTCATCTCTTAACTCTGTGGTTAGGTGCTTAGGATGCTCCCTCTTGCATAGCACGACAATAGCATGCCAAGTCTGTCACCTTCCACGTGAGCCCTGATGCTCTTAACCGTGTGATAACATTTTGCCAGCCTTCCCATGCCCCCTGACAATTACGCCTGACCTCAGCAAGCCCTGCTTCGCCCGATTTTTGCCCCACTGCCTGCCCCTCCAGCTCACAAATTTCCTCTTCTCGCTTCCCCAAGTCTGCCCTCAGCATCTTTTAAATACCACCCGCACTAGCCATTACCTACCCCTAACAACCACCTTCAAAGTCTCCCACACAGTACCCCATTCCCTCACGCTGCCAACGTACGAACCAAGCACTCTTCCAGCCTTACTTTCAGCCCATATCTAAAGATTTGGTCCGTCAAAGCATCTGTGGGCATGTGCCACATTGGCCCCTTATGTTCCACTCCATCATTAGCGTGGAATGATCAGAGATCGTTATACCCAAATAATGTGCCACAACTACTTCCGCTAACTGGTTTCTTCCCATGAAAAAATTATCTATTCTGGTATACAGACAATGAGGTGATGAATAATAGGAGTAGTTCCTGTCCTCAGGATGAGTTTCTCTTCATACATCTACCAGGTCTAGTTTGTGTAATGCTGCATTGAGCGCCGCTGGTGCTGGTCCCGCTTTACTTGTGGGTGTGGTCGACCTGTCCAGCAATAGATCCCTGGTGCAGTTAAAATCACCTCCCCATATAAGGAAGCACTCCCTGTGTTGTGCTATCTCAGCACAAATCTGGCTGACGTGTGACGGGATAACGTGATCCGGAAAATAGGAGTTGATTATACATATTTCCACCTGGTTAATGTGCCCCCTCAGTATTAGGTAACTCCCATCCTTCTCCACTTCCACCTCCAACATCTGGAATGGTACTGTGGCGTTAATCCATGTAAACACCCCCCTGGCATATTTAGAATATGCCACACCATAACCTTGCCCTCCCCATTTTTCCTTAACTTGCCCTCCCCATCTTTCCTTAACCTTTACCAGTTCCTCAGCCGTGAGGTGGGTCTCTTGCAGAAGCGCAATAGACACACTTTTCCTGTTCAGGAAGGTCTTCACGCCATTCCTGCACAGGCATGTGCCCAGCCCCCTCACATTCCACGTCAGTACTTTAATGCTGGATGCCATATGTGTGCTTTGTTCCCCCTCCCAACCCATCAGAGTCCGCCTTCCCATTGCACATTGTGGCCAGTTTCGTGTCCTCATAACTCCCCCGCCTCCGTGTGCCGCTCTGTTCCCACCTCCTACCAATCCCATATGTTCTCATGTGTGACCATCTGCGTGCAAAACATAAAAACAACAACACAACCATTAAAACCATAAACATTCGCCCAGTGACTGCAGTTTTTGGGCAGTGCTCAGGTGCACCCACACCTTTGGAGCCCATCCGGGCCATTTTGTGCAGAGTAACGTGTGTCGGCAACTGGCCAACACCAACCACTGTGCAGGATAGACCTTTGGACCCAAGGTAGGCGGTCAAACATTGCCTCTGTCGTACTTGCAATCGTCTCGTTCAATCTCACCCCTTCCCTGAAGAACTTCAGTATTACTTCTCTGCCCTGAAAGTTTAGGATTTTTGCAATCATTGGGCGAGGGTGCAACCTCTGTGGTGGACTCTTTTGTAGGAACCTATGGGCCTTCTCCACCACGAATCCTTGAGACAAGTTGCCTGCACCAATATCTTGTAGTAGTAGGATCTCCACATATCTTGTGGGGTTCAGACCCTCTATGCCTTCAGGGATCCCCAGTTGCCTAATATTATTCAGTCAGGCCATCCCCTCCACATCTTCAGACCTCAATTCCATCACAGTGTTCCTCCTATCCAGCTCCTTCAGCTGGACTCAAGATCTTTCGTAGTCGCTTGGGTTTCTTTCATGCTTGACTCAGCTGTTGTCACTCTCTCCACTAGGTGTCTTGGCATATGAGTTGCATGTCAACTTTCACCACATCTATTCTTGTTTCAAGGGAAGACATTAGTGCTGCTATTGCCACCAATACCATTTCTTCCTTCTCGCTAGGGCCTGTCAACACTGTTTCTTTCTCAGCAACGGCTCTGCCTTCTAGTGA
The DNA here is from genome assembly GCF_040938575.1 of Ambystoma mexicanum. Classification (NCBI taxonomy): domain Eukaryota; kingdom Metazoa; phylum Chordata; class Amphibia; order Caudata; family Ambystomatidae; genus Ambystoma; species Ambystoma mexicanum. The sequence goes on from NC_090931.1 coordinate 695,525,198, forward strand.
GTGATGGCGCTTGCTGGTGCTACCAAACAAGTCCATTATTGTAGTTATGTTTTTGCCTTTGGTAGGGGACATCCTTTCAAAGGCTGAAGTAGATGGCTACCAGTATACTGAGGCTCAGTAACGGTCACCTGTGTTAGTTTCTCCACTTTGCCAAACCTGCACCCGTGTTAGGTATGCTGTTGGCTCCCAACTAGGTTCACTTCGGTATCTCACATAACTCTGCGTTTCGTGATTCAGCCTGCGTTGTTCAGGCTCATATGGCTGCAGCGGTCAGTGCCTCACCTTCAGATCACACTACACAATTCCCAGGTCTGCTAATGTGGTATGTGTTATAACGCCAGTATCTGCTTGCGACCTTCCCTTCCAGTGTTTTCCATGATAACCAGCATCTGTGGGCTGACCGATAATGCACTCCCCACTCTTATGTCAGCTTTTCAATCCCACCAGGGCACATGGGTGTATCGGCCTAGTGTCCGTTTAGTACCACATATAGCAACTCAGTGCACAAAACTATATCCTCACACTCACCATGCATAGCACACTTAATGTTCAGCCTAGATATCAATCCCACGTTTCTCAGTGCTCTCTGGTAGGCCGTCCGGAGGTCCACCCAGGCCGCTAACCTCTGTTTGGATTGAAACAGCTGACCCTCTTACTTGCTCTGCTGCCCCACTATCTGGGGGGCTGGGCGTCTAGACCACCAGTGTGTGGTTTGCTCGGCAATGCCTTCAGGTGTGCACTAGAGTTCTAGGGAGTTAGTGCCATCCAACAGGGCAGTAGCCCTCCTAAAGTAGTCCTTCACCTCACTCCTCTGCTTCCTCGTCTGCTCCACAACCCAGCGCTCGACCTCCGCTTGTCTTGTGCAGCCACTGCTTCCTTGGCACAGTACGTTCAATGGCGGGCCAGGGGTGCAGGGTTGGAGGGCACCCACGCAGTATCCCGGTGGCCGCACCGCTTGCTCCTAAAGATTTCTATAGCCACTGGTACCCGGCGCCCTGCTGGAGCATACAGGCCTGTGGGTCTGCTCGTGTCACACCGTGTATGGCTCGTAATCAAGTGCTGTTCAAGGTTCCAGGATCCTCTTCCCTTAATTCACCTGTTCGTTCCCTCAGCCAGCCGTGCTGCCCTCCAGTGACCGCTGCTCAATAGTCATTAGCGCACCGCGTCCTACATGTCCCCACACATTGCCCCTGCTTACCGCCTCCAGCCTCAGCGGCGCAGCCAAAATGGTCCATCTTCACGTCCACTCCGGCATGCTTAACTGTTCCTCCTTCTTCCGCTTGCTCTCAGCCTTCTTCGTATTCGGTGCCTGCGGTAGCAGCAGCCAAGCCGAAGCATCCCCTGTCAACTCTCATCCAGCCTCCGACATGTTGTCAGGACTGCCTCCTGCTCGCCGCAGCCCAGCACTCCGGTGAGCCAGCGCAAGGACATCTAGTACCCTCCAGCACCAGTCCGCAGCTGCATCGCGTGGTTTAACTGTCTATTCTAAACGGTCTCCGTTTTCGAGGCACCAGTGCACAGTACACCGCCAAAGCACGGGCTCTTTGGCTTGCGCGGTCTGCCCCAACTCCACCTCCTCTTCAATTCCACGCCACCACTCCGTCCGCCATCTTTACTTGTGGGGGGATTTCTCCGACAGCCACATTTCTTCCCTAAAATTGAATCAAATACAGCCGGAGCTCACACAGGCGCTGGGCAATCACTTCTCACGCTCGCAGGTACTTGCAGCTTCGCCCAAATCTGTACCACACCGCTATTTCGTAGGATCTTTCAAGGATCTTGACAGGAGCTCTGGTCTCCACCACCTCACTCCATGTGTTCAGGCCACGCCCCCTTTCTGCCACGCAATCATTATAAAGGCCTGTTCTCCCATCCTGATTAGTACTTTGTGTAAATTTGTAAACACATCCTTCGCCGAAAATTATGTCCCAGTGGGGCTTAAGAGTGCATGGATTACACCTTTACTGAAGAAGTCAGGTCTTTACCCTATTATTGCTGGCAATTACCGGCTGATTACTAATACTCCTTTTCTTTTAAAAATGTTAGACCGTGTGGCGTGTATTCAAATTTCAGCACATTTAAATGAACACACCATTCTAAATAAATGGCAATCAGGTTTTAGACAAGGTCATGGAAGAGAAACAGCATTACTTGACTTGAAATCAAGACTTTTGAATACCATGGACAAAGGGGAAATGGCTGTGTTGATGCTGCTTGACCTCTGAGCAGCTTTCGACCTGGTTGACCATGCGTTGCTGGTTACCAGGCTAAAAGAAGTTGACCATTTTTCAGATGATGCAGCCTTCTATATCACCTCCTTCCTCAGTGACAGGTGGTGCAGGGTCTGTAGCAAGGTTTCAGATGCCCAACCCGTGCCCTTGGCCTACGGGGGCCCCCTTTCTGCCACGCAATCATTATAAAGACCTGTTCTCCCATCCTGATTAGTACTTTGTGTAAATTTGTAAACACATCCTTCGCCGAAAATTATGTCCCAGTGGGGCTTAAGAGTGCATGGATTACACCTTTACTGAAGAAGTCAGGTCTTTACCCTATTATTGCTGGCAATTACCGGCTGATTACTAATACTCCTTTTCTTTTAAAAATGTTAGACCGTGTGGCGTGTATTCAAATTTCGGCACATTTAAATGAACACACCATTCTAAATAAATGGCAATCAGGTTTTAGACAAGGTCATGGAAGAGAAACAGCATTACTTGACTTGAAATCAAGACTTTTGAATACCATGGACAAAGGGGAAATGGCTGTGTTGATGCTGCTTGACCTCTGAGCAGCTTTCGACCTGGTTGACCATGCGTTGCTGGTTACCAGGCTAAAAGAAGTTGACCATTTTTCAGATGATGCAGCCTTCTATATCACCTCCTTCCTCAGTGACAGGTGGTGCAGGGTCTGTAGCAAGGTTTCAGATGCCCAACCCGTGCCCTTGGCCTACAGGGTACCACAGGGGGCATGTCTGTCCCCCTCATTCTACAATATTTTCACAGACCCATTTTTTAGTGTACTGGAAAAGAATGGAGTGGCATTTACCAATTACGCAGATGACACACAATGTATTTATTTATTTGTTTGTATAGCGCTAAAGCCCGCAGGCATCAGAGCGCATTCCAATAAGACAATGGGCCTCATTACACGGTGGGAGGTAACCATGCCGATATTAGCGGCATGGCTACTCCCTTACCGCATACCGGGTCCGGGTAGGTGGTATGGGGACTTATCGGGTCATTCCGACTCTGGAGGACCCGGTAAGTCCCCATTCCCATTTGAGCCCCCATAGGGCTCAATGGGAATGGGGAAGGAGCTAATAACGGTAGTGCAATTTGAGGTATTGTCATTAACTCTGAAGTCCCTAAGTGGGTCCCGTCCTTAACGCCTGGTAGGCGTTAAGGACGGGACCCGCTGAGGGACCTCGTAGTAGGGCGCTAAGCGATTACCGGCACCAGTGACCTTACCGGTGCCGGTAATCCCTTAGCGCCTACCGTGTAATGAGGCCCAATGTGTCATCCAGTTATCAGGTACCTACATAGAGGACGTAAATAACATCAACAAAGTGTAAGATCATATACAAACATGGATGATAGCAAATGGTTTAGCTGTGAACAAAGAAAAAACAGAGCTTATGTTAATAGGGACTGAGTATAAAATAAGAAAGCTTGGTGCTTATTATAATCACTTCTCTATAGCAGGGTGTGATATTGTGACTAAGCACAAAGTGAACACTTTGGGAATCATTCTGGATAAAAATTTGAATATGCGGGCGCAGGTTAGCAGCCTTGTCTCCTCGACCTACTACATAAAGTTGTTAGTACAACTTGGCCCATTTATCTTGCAAGGTAATGCTGAGACGATAGCAAGGGATATTGTGGGTGCAAAGATTGATTATTGCAGCAGCATACTTGGGGGAATTTCAAAAGCAGAATGTAACCGTCTGCAAGTGATTCAGAATAGAGCAGTAAGACTAATTACTGGACTCAAAAAGAGAGATCACGTCTCTGATACAAGACGCAGTCTGCATTGGCTTCCAGTTGAAGCAAGGATTCATTACCGCCTATTAGTGATTACCCATAATTGCTTTATGGGATCAAGCCCATCATACTTGAGTGAGACTCTGTTCAAGAAATCACGCACAAGGACCATCAGGACTAATAATAAGAACCAGCTTATGATACCGGCCTGCAAATCCAGCAGGGCCATGGACTGTACTTTGGTCATGCTGCGCCTAGGGCTTGGCATTCCCTGCTGCTAGATCTAGGAGAGCTGTGCTCTACAATGATTTTCAGAAAAAGGCTGAAAACTCTGTTATTTAGATAAAGTTAACATTCCCTTTGGGATTAACTTGTGTGTGTGCTTATCTGAACTGTTTGAAGTTCGTCTTTTATGGAACTTCCTCTCGTGGTCTTGTTGTTGTCTTCCTGTTTTGTTTGTGCCCTTAAGCCTCAGGGTCAATGGTGCACGTTATAAGTATATTAAAGTAAAGTAAAGTGCTAATTCTGCCAGCAGAATTAGCCCCAGTGGAATTAGCGCTGGTGGAAGTACCTCCAACATATGGTGGAATTAGCCCCAGCGCTAATTCCACCAGCGAAATTACTGCAGAGATACAAAATGGTATTTCTACTGTATTACAAGTTAAAATACCACCAGAATACCAGAAAATGGGATGTAAACACATTGTGGTTAGATCCACCTAAAAGGTGGAGGTAAATGCAAAGAAGTGATGGAAAGTAAGCGACGGGTGCACCCAATCCTCTCAAGAAGGGTACATAAGGCCCACACCTTCCCCAGACACACTTACCAACAACATGTTGCCACTAGCTGGTGCGAATCTGGACATGCAGCTGCTCCTGCTCTGCATTGAGCTGCACAAGCTGGCAGAGCAGCAAAGGGTACAGGGTGCAGAGAGGAGGAGGAGGAGGAGGAGGAGGAGACACCATGCCAGCCTAGGGCCCATACCCCAGGTCAGGCACTCATTGTGGACCTTGACTGACAACCATCTGATCACCTTGTACCGGCTGAACAGGGAGACCATTGCTGGGCTGCTCACTCTGATCTAGAATGACATAGAGTGCAGGCTCAACATTAGAAGAGCCCTACCCCCACTGTTGAAGCTTTTGTCAGTCCTATATTTCTTAGCAACTGGCACCTTCCAGAACCCTGTGGGTATGCTGGATGGCATGTTCCAGCTCACATTGTATAACGTCCTTGCGCAGGTGCTGGAAATACTCCTACACCATGTCTTCTGGCAAATCTAACATCCAACCACCCCGGCACAGGAGAATGCCATGAAGGCACGTTTTCATGCAGCAGCCCACATGCCCAACTTGATTTCCGCTTTGGACTGCACCCATGTGGCTTTGGTGGTCCCCAGGCATCAGAAGAGGTATTCCACAAAAGGAAGTAGTATGACTCCCTGAATGTCCAGGTCACCCTTGATCCTGACCTCTTCATTACACACTGCTCTTCCCGCTTCTCTGGTTCTACCCATGATGCCATGGTCCTGCGGAACAGCACACTGCCGGCGACATGACGAGGCACAGAGTGCAGTGGACATGGATATTGTACAAGTCCCATCACACAAAGTGATCTCACAGCACCAGTGAAATGCCATGTGAAGGGGGCCATTACCACAACTGCACAATGCATGCCCTGTCAAGTCCCTGTACATAAAGGACCTGCCCTCTCACCCCACACATGACATCCTACTACTTAAAGGACTTGGACATGCTTGACAATGCATTAGTAAGTTGCCATTGCATATTGCCCCTGCAGGCAAGCAACCCACACACGCATGACTACAGGAAACGCAATGCAACATTATAGGTCCTTATACATGGAAGGACACAGTTCAACACTGCACACATACAATGCAACACTGGCAGGAAGTAATGCCATGTACTCAGGTAACCATGTATGTAAATCCATTATGGAATAGACACTGACAACATAAACCTGCAGAAGTACAACTAACCACCCATCAGGGCACATGCATGAGAGTGATGCACAGGCCCAACACGGGCACCTTGGAATTCTGCCATGCCAATCACAGACCATGAAAGAGACGAGTGCTGGCCGTGAGCTGTGTGCATGGTATTACACGACAAAGCAAATTCTCCCCCATAGTGAATGACTCCACATGCAAGCACTCTGATGGTAAATCATGTTGTGCAACAATACTTGTAAAATGCATGCACAGAGTGTCTATCAACATGCCGTTGTAAAAGGCAACACATCCACAATGCTCTGTGAATGACACCTATGACCTTCGCCCTCGCAAGTGACTTTGGATACCCCCAGCTACCATGGCTGATGACACCTGTGTGGAATCCACAGACACCAAAAGAGGTGGACTACAATGAGGCACACATCAGGACCAGAGTGTGCATCGAGCAGACCTTTGACCTGTTGAATGCTCATTTCCGGTGCCTACACTGGACCAGGCGGGCCTTGATGTACAGACCAGAGAAGGTGAGACAAATTGGTCTTGCCTGTGCCATGCTGCACAATAGTTGCCATAGGCAGAATGTCACCCTGTCCCCTGATGTGGACATGCCACCCCTAGAAGAGGAGGACCAGTGATGTGCTGCCACACATTGAGCTGAAAGAGGGTAGGGATGGATGCCTGGTTCAGCAAGAACTGATGCACAATTTTATTTGAGAACATTGATGTCCACATGCTACGCACCTCTGCATATAGTCACATTATGAATTAAACTCATGCACACAATAAGGAATGTCCTGGCATTGATTCAAGTGAACTAATATTTAATTAACAAATGTGAAAACACTCTCCCACCCAATTCACCGTGCCCAAAACACCATCCCCAACACACCCTCCACACCCACCTCCATTGTTGCAGTCAACCAAATGTCCATAGTGATTTTCACTTGCAATGCCTCTTGCCACTGACAGCCTGCTCCCGCACCTTGGGTGTGAGCTGGTGCTGAGAGCAGCGATTTGTGGTGCTGAACAGTGAACCCTCCATGGGGGTTACACAGGTAGAGGGCTCAGACCCCATGGCCCCGAAAATGCTGCAGAGTCAGATGCATACAAGAGATGAGGCACTCTCCGAAGATCGACATGCCCTCTGCATGTTCCCTCATCCTCTACCCAACCATGGTGATGGCAGCGTAGGTCTGGCTAAGGGAATGGAAAATCCTGCAGCACAGTCCCTGCAGGGAGTCCTTCATGGCCGGCATGTGCCCCACCTGCTGGGCCGCCAGTGTTTCCATTGAGGCCTGGCGCTGCTCAATGGCATCTAGCCTTGCCAAATGGCTGCCATGTTTTATTGTGGTAGAGGTGGCAGGCTGTGGGGAGGGATGGGGCTGAAGCAAGGTGAGCGGACGCCCATATCCTCCTCCTCCACATCAGTGGTGCCATCGCTGTCGGTGTCAGGATAGTGTTGGGGCTGGTGATGCATGTCCCTAGAGAAGGGAGTGCCAGTGCCCTGATATGTGGGTGGCAGTGCTTGAACTGCATCCTCATGGATTGCCAAAGGGGCCAGATGTGGAGTGGCTGTGGCAGCATCCGTGTTTGCTGTGCCACCTGTATGGCAAGTGTAGGGGCCACTGGGAACCGATGTGGGGACAGTGCTTACCTCCTTACTTGTCACAGTAGTGGTGTCCTGTGACCTTGCTTCCTCCATCCTGCTCTTCCCCTAACTGCCTACAGGTTTGGCCTGAACAGGTGTGGAGGTGGATGAACTGGCAGCATTGGAGGTGTCTATGGCAGTTGACGGGCCGGCCTCTTTGGCTTCTGTGGACTTTGTACCTGTTGGGCGGATAATTACATGCTGTCAATTATCTTGCATAGATGTCAGTGAGCTAGCAAGACACTCATGTGACATTGGGTTTGTTCTGCATAAACACATTTAGCACGATGGCCATGGTTGGTTTTAGGGCAGTGAGTGCTGGTACTGCTAGGTGAAGTAGTGCTGGCTGAGGGTTTACACAGTGCATGCATGTGCGTGTTGCCTGTTGGACTGCCAAAGTTGCATGATGTTGTGGGTGCACAGGGGATTCACTTGCCAACATGAACTGACATGGCACACACAGGTTCTTCTAATGTATCCATGTGTTTGCATGCACATTTTACCTGTAGTGCATGTGTATTTCTACATTTTCCCACATACCCGGGCAAATGCCTGTACAAACCCTGCCTTTGTAGTGATTGTCATGCGATTTCTCATTCCCTTGCCCATTGTGGCCATCTATGCCGGGGACGCATGCTTTTGGCTAGTACATTCACAAGTTTGTGGGGTCTGATAGACTTACTGCCGTTGCTGTGGTTTGCTGCTTCAGCCTCTGCACTCCCAATACCCTCAATCCCCCTAGAGCTAGCCTTCTCCTTGCACAGTGTGTGGGTGGGGGATTCCACAGTGCCACATCCTGTGGTTGCACTCATACTCCAGACGTGGGACATGAGGCTGCGGACCCTGGCCTTTAAGTCATTCCACCTCTTTCTGCCACTGCCTTGTCCCTGATGGAGGAGCACATGGCAGCCTTCCTCTGGGCAGAGATCTTATGCTGCCTGCTGCCATACAGCTACTCAGCGTGTCTCACAGCTTCATCCACCAATACATTTAGTTCTGACTATGTAGACCTCTGCTTCCGCAGTCTCATCTTCAGTAGTCTAGCCTTTCCCTTCTCCTGTGACATTTTCCCCCAACTGTGGTGTCTGCATATCAACTTGAATGGGAGATTGAGAGTGGATTGTGTTTTTCAAAATGGCCACCCCCATGCTTCCCGTCCCAGCGATGATGATATTTCTGTCAGTGATAATACCAAAGCACAGCCAGCACTACTGGTAATACGATCAAGTTTGTAAGGAATGAACATTGGATACTCATTTTCGGCAGTAAGACCGCCAGACGGTATAATGGTTACCGCCAGTGGTGTGCGCACATAATACGGTGGTAATTCCACCATACACCACCGCAGTAACGGTAATGCCACCAAGATGGAACATCCAACTCATAATGAGACCCTAAGATTGCAAATTGCTTTATCAGCTAAAGTTTTATTTTAGCCATGTCATATTTTTAGTAGTAATTATAGAAAGATTGTTGCTGTGAAATCCTATTATGGTGGTTGCTTTTGTGGCAGTCCCTGTGCTAGAAAATATTTCCCATCGAGCCCACTAATCAGGAGGTAAAATGGAGTGAGCTGATCAGTAGCCACCGACTCCCACGGAATCAACAGAGATGTCGCCATTTTGTAACTATCAATGGGGAAATAAGTAAAAGAAGTTGAGACCCGTTGTCGAGACTGGATGAATACCTGCTGCTGGGAATTATATGTAAAGTATCAACTAGGTCCTGAAGAAAGTAGGGAGGAAGAAATTATACAACTCACTGAAACCGGTTGACCATTTCTGGGGATATTTCATCATTAAATGAACGCCCATTGTTTAAACTGTTTTTGTAAAAATGTATGAGCACATGAGAAGGGAGCAATAAAACTGATATCTTGCTCCCTCCCGTGCTCACGAGTCTGGTTTTTACCCATACCTTTTATAGTAATGTGTTATACTAATCTCCTGGTACTCAAGGGAGGCAGGGTCAGTTTCTTTCTCTGTCCCCTAGACAAGTGGTACTCCAGAGCTGTCTAGGGACAGAAATTCATACAGGGACATCTAGCGTTGGTTGAAGGGACAAATATGCTAGTCACAAGCCTCTGAATGATATGAAATAATATTGGGACCAATCATTGTGTGTGATATACTTTGGGGGCTTTGTACATGGTCAAGTAGCCCTTATAGGCCCGCTTGTGTTTAATAGGACTTTTTTAATGTTCCAAAATGGCACCTATGCAAGGTCAGTCCTTTCTTTTAGGTTATTTTGCCCCATCCCATGGTGTAGTAATGTTACAGCTTATTTTGCATTTGAACACTGTTGATTTCTTGTGGACATATGGCCCTCATTCCAAGTTAGGACTACACCATGGAGTAAATAGCTCCATGGTTGGCAACCATGGAACTATTTACTCCATGGAATACCGGCATGGTGAATGGAGTAATTTCCGGTCCATTCCAAGGTTGGATGGACCGGTAATTCCCCATTCACCATAGCCCTTCCCCATCCCCATTTCTGCCCCCATAGGGCTCAATGGGAATGGGGAAGGAGGTAATTACGGCACCGTAAATTACGGTGCCGTAATTTACTCCAAGGTCACTTTGCGGGTCCCGTAATTTACTCCTGCTAAAAGCAGGAGGTAAAGAGGGACCCGCAAAGGGAACTCGGAATACGGAGGTAAGAGATTACCGCCATCGGTGCCCTTACAGGCGCCGGTAATCCCTTACCTCCAAACTCGGAATGACCCCCATTGACACCGGCCCTCATTACGACCCTGGCGGAGATCCATGGTGCAATTTGCACCATGGACCATGGCGCAGAGCTGCCAACTCCGCCATGGGGGTTGGCGGACTTACCGCCCCATTCCGACCTTGGCGGGGCGGTTAGTCCCCAATCCCCATTTACCCTTTCCCATTCCCATTTTTGCCCCATAGGGTATAATGGGAGTGGGGAAGGCGTTAATTACGCCACCGTAAATTACGGTGGCGTAATTAACAACGAGTCCCGTACGCCATGGATTTTTCCGCCTGCGAAAAGCAGGCGTAAAAATCACCATGGCGCTACGGGAAGTCGTAATCTGGCGGAGAGGTACGCCATGCATTACGCTGGCGTAAACCCATCTCCGCCAGGGTCGTAATGAGGGCCACCGTATTTTTGATGTAATGTATAACATGTGTAATTGTACATATAGGTAGAATGGGTGTTTCTTGTCGTACAGCAGCATTTCTTATGACAAAAGTGTAAGTATGCAGAGTTTAAAATGTGTATTGTGAGCATTGTTTAAAAAAATCAGGGCTTTGATAAACAAAGCTGACGTTTACATATTTTAATACATTATACATTTAGCTAAAACATGGTTAACATAATACCAATAGCAAAGATGAACTAGGTTGTGCTTCCACACAAATGAATGGCTTTCAGATAATGATGTAATTTAGAAATAGCAATCGAGTATTTGAAATTGCCAGTAGCAGGCAACTATTTAGTTGTAGTTTCAATTTTAAAAGCCTAGTAAAGTTGACTTTAATGATATACGTTGTTTTTGCTTTTTACTTTTACTCCCTATGTTCATAAAAAGTAACATCCAGTTCTAAAAAAACCACTTCTTATATTTCATGTATTCCTAAATTAGGCTTTAATTTGAGACATCAGACAGAGGAATTCATTATTTGCAGGTGTGTATTAACTACTCATGCAAGTGTGAAGGTCAGTGCTCCCTTCGTCTTCATTCTGCTACCTTTTTAGCAATTCATTACATTATTCATATTTCCCTCTCCTCTATCTCACTACATCTATTGTACTTCTTTACCCTTCCCCGCTCTTCCTCGTCTCAGTAGTTCATCAGTAACCCCATGCATTTACACCCGCCATTTTGTTTCTCATATTGGTACCCTATTACCAATCTATTACATTGCCACTTTCTATTACATATTATTCCTGATATTGCACCAGTAACCTTACGCAGTACCCCACTTCCTCTAAGTTGAAGAAGGCAAATATGGCGGCAATGTGTTGATTAAAATGTTGTGCAGGTGTAAAAGTAATTACCTACTTTTTTCTCATCCTGATTAATCATTATTAACTTATAACATTATACTTATCTACCTTTTACCATTTTCCAGTTTCTCATTTACTTTACCTCTGTGTCACTCTTCCTTGTACTACATTACTATTCATTACATTACTCCTGCCCCCTAATTCTCTTCTTGGTACCCAATAGTATACCATTACATCACCACTATCTCCCTCTTTATCATTTTGTTTCCTTAGGTTTAACCCATTGCATTACTCATGGCTTTTAAATATGTTCCTGTTGCTGAATTAGTAATTCATTACATCAGCCCAGTTATTATAACATGGGGAAAGAAAGTTGGATAGAGATGTTTGTATTTAAATCTTAGGTAGTTGGACACGTAATTAGAAACTTCTTTATGTTGGTACCCCGCTAGTAATCCTTTACGTTATCTCCTTCTTCCTCATCCCATTGCATAATAAGATGTGCTTTACATTACCTGCATGTCACTCGTCCTCACCAAAGTACCCCTCTTTTAACAATTACATCACCTCCAATTCCCCTTTACTTGACCCAGTACCTAATTACTAATGTATTATATTACTCCTGTCTCTATGCTCTTCATCTTGGTAGCCCATTATTAATCCATTATATTCCCTCACCTTGCTGCTACCCCTCCACATACCCAACCAGTAATCCGTTTCATTAGTTTACTGCATATGCATTTACACTGGTATCCTGCCAGTAATGCATTGCAATGCCCCAGTTATTGTACAATTGAGGAGGACGTTACACAGGCGATGCAAAGTGTGTTCTGTCGTACTTTTTAGTGTTACTGTGACTAGAAATGTGTTTGAAGAGCAAATGGAGGTGCCAAAGGATTATGACTTTGTTTTATTTCTACATTTACCACATAAGCTGCCTTCCAAATGTTTTACTGTGTTTCATATTCAGGAGATCATTTGAAGATGCCTACAAAGAAGTTGATATACACCTCAAAAGAAAGCACTACTGCCTGCAGGGAAGGCCACTTTTCTCTAATGATTGTGCTGGAAATGTCATCGAGTCTCCTGAAATAAATATGAATATGTTATATTAGTGTGATTTATACAGCACACCACTGCCATTTTCATAGTCTCCAGGTACTCTGGTGGCTCTTAAAACGAAGCAGGGTTAGGAAGGTCTAGTTAGTGGGATCGCGATGGAGGCCAGAGGAGAGTTTTGGTAGCTTCAGTTTGGAAAAAATTGTCACTGTGTGCTGGGCTTGTATTGTATTCTGTCATGGTTTGGTGATGTTTAGTGTATGAGATTGTATGGGTGGTTTGTGTTAGTGGTATGGTTTCATGTAGTGTGTTTGCTTTAGAGGTGGATTGTAGATTGTGCACAGTTTCTGTGGTTTCATGGTTCTGCTCCTGAAGTATGTTTACATTTACATTTCCAACATTGTCATCGCATTCATCGTATAAAGTCTGCACAGCCCAAGGACATCATCCTCAAATCAGTGCGCAAAGATTTCGTCTAGCCACTCCATTTCCTTGTAGAAGACACTATAATTCTCATCCTCTTTCACAACATTAACTTGCCCACGTTTTCTTTGGCTTCCTGTTTCTTGTCTACCTGCAGTCTTTTCTGTCTTCTCGCGCCCTGTTGCCTGCAGGCTCCGATACATTATAAACAAACACATAAATAAATAAATGTACAACAGTACCTGAGGGGTCACCGCTGAAACTCTCCCTCCACAGCATCAATAGCCACCTCTGTTTATCCGGTTAAAGATGTCCTCGTCCCAATTGCGAATTTCACAGGAATTTTGAGCTGTCAAAGGTTTGTGTTCTTTAACAACATTTAGTGTCCATTACACACCTCCTCACGCATTGTTATCGAGCTTTGCAGTTTTATAGCAAAATTCACAGCCATTTTCTTATGGGGTTGTTCGCTCTCTTACACGTTGTTTCGGGTTGGTCAACAAACATCATGTATGATCGATTTAGAGATAAATGCATGCTTTGAAAAGATAAGATGGACGTGTCCCCTTTATATAGAGCTCAGATGCCCAACACCTCCCCCTACTTACCACGCACTTGTCCCCAGTTTAGGAAGCTGAATGGGTTCTGGATACACCCGGACATGCTTGTCTGCATGGCAGCTGTTCAGACCTTTATGGACATGCCCAGTCATGTCCGTGGCATGACAACTGTTTCTTAGGACAATAAAAAGACTGTGATAAAAACATTGTAATATTAAAAATGAATTAAAAAGCATTTTAATATAAAAGGAAATTAAATAAATAATACTATACAAGAATATAAAAGGAAATTAAATAAATATTACTATAAAAAGAGAAAAAAGTTACTTACAAAATATTTTTCATGAAAAAGAAATTACACAGTGGCTAAGTGCCACATTTTTGGGGCACACGCTCCTCATGCAGCAAATCGGCTTGAATCACATCTCATCGTCAATGAGAGGACCCACAAACAATACTTCTCTTGTCATGCACCCAACCTCTGGAACTCCATCCCAGTTTTGGCTCGGAATAGCCCCACATTTCTCTCAAAACATGGCTCTTTCAACATACCTCACAGTGCTCAGCTGCTGTTAAAAGGTGCCAGCCCAAATGCCAACAGCCCACACTCTGTACAGCGCTCCACTGCTCTGGAGCTAGGTCTGCACTTTAAACAATAAAATACAAAATAAAATAAAAAGGGGAATGGCATCATGACCTAGGGGTCAACCCCCTGGGGAGCACCTGACAATTTGACGAAAGGTATCCCTGTATTCTACTCACTAGTTTAAAGAATAATTATTGCATGTCTTCTATAAGTATTTTAAATAACATCAAAACGCATGTGATTTCTCGGGTACTAGAAAACCTCAGTATGTTTGAGGTGATTGCTTTGCAAACAGTTAATCTATTTCAGGTGATAAATTATAAAAAAAATCTTCCAAGATGTCACAAAAAGAGCTAGTAAGAGGTGTCAATGGAAATGTGGCCTATTTGCCACTTGATTTGTAGGATAATATTCAGAATCTGGTTGCCAAATGTCAACTTAACGATTGCTTGTTTGTTTTTCTGAATGGAGCTGTCACAAAAGACGAAAACAATTGTCAAGAGCTCATTGATGTTAAGAAAGTGAAAAAGTGCATTGCAGTATTTATCAAGATAAAATAAACTCTTCAATGATATGCAAAATGTACACAATATTTCTTTTCTTGATGTACCTTTTAGAGAGATTAGAACAGAAGGGCAATTTCACCAATTACAGCTTCAGAAGTGAATAGTGTATATGAGCAGTTCAACATCCACCTAATGATTTCCATGAGATAACAAGTGATACTCTTGAACTATATCAAAAACAACAAATCAAAGATGCACCAATCACTGTACAGGAGAAGAGTCTTGAAGCTTGATATTTCTCAATACCTTTTGCCATTGGTAAGAGTGTGTGATTGGATGACTGCCAAACTGCTTTCTTCTTCAGAATACCATTGTATTTATTTATTGGATATTTATAAGGGGCTTATACAACAAGACAGTGTTGCAAAGTGCCACAAGGCACCAGGAAAGGGAACAAGGGATTAAATAAACAATGAGAATGACAATGAATAAATAGAAGCAAACAGCAGTCCTACTAGGCCTTGTGACTTTCGGAGTGTGCAAGTGCAGTGAAAAGAAACAGAAAAAAGGGGTTGGGGTAAGTGCTAATTAGGGTCCCCTAGGGAAGGAAGTGCCAGAGGCAACGGGTAAGTCCATAGGCCGAGATATCCCAGGTGAAGAGGGAGGTCTACCGCCCAACAGGTAAGTGCAGGATGGAGGCAAATCACCAGACAGGGTGGTGTGGGCCGAGAGGGATGTGTAGAGGGAGGTCCTAGGGGCAATTGGGCAGAATTCCAGGACCCTATTGGACTCTTGGGGGACCAGGCTGCCAATCTCAGTGACAGAGGGGATGGTTTGCACGGGAGGGGGATAGGGAAGGAGGATGAGAAGTGAAAGGTCTTGAGTTATTTGCAGAACTTGAGGTGGTCTGGTCCAGGACGGAGAGAGAGAGGAACCTGTTCCAAAGGAGGGTGCCAGCTGAGGAGAGAGATCTACCTCCGGGTCTCTGATTGGAGAAGTGTTTGATCAGCAGAAAGTTGGAGCAGAAGTTCAAAGGGATGTTACATTGCTTACAAATGTATTCAGAACGAACATAGACTATGCGAGCTAATTACTGTATGGAATTGAATGTTCTACTCTTTAGTATTTAGTGGCTCATACTCTTACAAAATTGACACATTTTCTAAATATTACTGCCAGGGAGATAGTGGAACATGTAAATGGTAAGGAAGAGGTTTTAGACTCTAAGAAAACCAATATCCTGGCCAACATACATTTATCTTAAGAGTATTGATACAGATATACAGAGTTCTGGCGTTTGCTGACAATCTTGCATCATCCCACATAGTTTGTGACTTTATGTTTTTTGTTTTTTTGTTCAGCAATTGACTTGCACATTGCACATTTTTCATAACACACTTAATCCTTCACAAACAGTGGATGAAATCGTCAATTTACTCTGAAAATGTAGACAACTCATTATATCCATATTTATAAAAGACACAAAACAACATAGTTAAAATTTCACCATAATGATTCCTAAAAATCTCAAAACAATCCCCCTTATCTACCTACACACAGATTCGGAAATTTGCTGACAATGAATTCAAAACTACAATAATAACTATTTTAAAAACCTAACTACCGCAAGAGATAAACTGACATACTTCCCACTAATCAAAATTGCTCACCAATCATCATATGCGAGCATTTTATACATACTTCTCTAAGAATCTCTCAAATAGTAGGTTTCTCTTTTCCATCAGTTTTTTACAATCAACCAACACATGCCTTGCTGTTTCTAACTCTGAAGGAAGCTGACAAAATGATACAAATTCTTATTAGGTTCACTTTCATGCCTAGAATCTCTCTTGTAGAAAGTTAGTTAAAGCACGTTCTTAAAAATACATTTCTAAAAGACAGATTAGGGAATTTCCATAAGTAATTTGGCAATTGATTTAAAAAATGTTGTTTCACTTTTAAAATGAACAAAAATCCTATAGGATGTTCATTGCTCTTGTGTTCGTATGCAATCTCTAATCCAAACTTTCCTCTTATCTTCTACTGGATCATCAATCAATAAGAATACATTAGAACCTCAATCTTTTATTAACTACTGACATTCATTTTCCCAAGTACGCAGACTAATATCTGAATTTGATGTCAATGCATTTCTAAGAACAGGAAATAAAGTGCTTTGGTCTGCAATCATACATTTACATTAAAATGCTAATGTTTTCCATTGACACATACTGTGCAGGGACAGTACACCTAATTTGTAGCAAATGATTTGGATAGGAAGGCTCCTTGCAAGTCCCAACACTTTCTTCCCAAAAAAACCTCCAAAATGTTCCAAAGCACAGTGGGGGTACATAGCGCAGACTCTGCCCCATACACTTGAGGAATGCATTCATTTTATAAAACTGAAAGCAGTGAATACCTTCCATATCACCGATGAAGTACTAGTCCCTGGGCTCCCAGTGCTTCTGCTTTTCTATGCATTGTGTTAGCATTAGAACTATCATTTGCACTGTCATTCATATTGAACTCTAAGTAACAGTATGAATCTACTTTCTGCAAAGGCGAAATATATAGGTATCATTTCAAATTAACTTTCCTTTTTAACGATCCAGGTTTCAGAATCATAATATTTGATCTGGAGATATTTATCATCAAATTATTTTATCTGGCATAAACTTACAGCACATCCATCAATCTCTGCAGAACTATCAGAGTTTGTTCCAAAAGCACCAAATCACCTACTTATAAAAACCATTGGATCGGCTGCCGATTTATGCGACGTGGGAAAGCCTGGCCAAGTTCTAAAGTCTCTTCTAAATCAGAGACAAACAAGTTAAATAACGGAGGGGCCAATATACACCCCAGCTTTAAAACTCTGTTTGTATAAATCATTTAGATGAATTCCCCTGTTGGTTTAGCCTGACTGGAAGAGATGAATCACTATAACGTTGCACTATAATATCTAACGAGCCAGGTGGACAGCCCCATGACCTTAACTTACTCTAAAGCAATATTCTATATATGCTATCAAAATCTTGTGCAAAATCTATAAAAGCCAAATAGGTCCAAGTGCCCACAATCTATGCTTTTTTAAAAAAATAATTGAGAATAAAACCGTTCAGGGCAGTGAAATTCCCTTAACGAAACCTGACTGATTTGCATCAAATCTGGAGGTCTTATTTATTCACTCATCCAATTTGTCTAAAACCAGTGCCGCAAAATGGTTCTCCCAGGGCATCTAACAAAGTGATCAGACGGTAGGTCTTAGGACGTGTAAGATCGCTTGCTGACTTCCAGGATACCGGGATTTGTTTATTCAACACAATTTGGCTATACACCGTGTACAAAACATTAGCCCTTTGTTCTGCATACATTTTTAATATGAAATTGGAAAGCCCATCAGGGCTGGGAGCCCGTGAACTACTACACTTTATGATGAAGGTAAGGATATTGTCTTTCACAAACAGCAAAGGCAACTTATCCTCAGATGAAATGTATTTCATTGTCCTTCTGGAATAGCTTCCCTAAACACACTAGCGAAATGTTCCACCCATATCTTCTCAGGCACTGGATTCATCTGTAAAGCTGATAAGCCAAACTCCACAACCCTTAATCAGCTTCCAAATTTCCAGCGTTCACTCAGAAGCCAAATCTGTCAACATGGCTTCTGCGTCATCTTGTGTTATTCGTGCTCTGTAACCTCCTAACCGATTTTAAACTCCAGTTTCAATTTTCTAATCTCAAGATAATAACTTGGGTTATTTTGCCTCACTACTTTCCTAATTGATGGATCTTTATTCTCTTTTCTACCACTGGTGCAGCGGATCGTTAACATGTTTATGTTTATAATAAGGCCTAAATGATCCAGAATTACTAGAAACAATGACATTTAAAACAAATACATAACATCCAGGAGACATACATTTAATTTGATTACTGATGCCTTTTTCCAGCCTATCTGGTTACCGCCTGCGTTCACTTCCAACCTAGGGGTATATTTAACCTCAGATTGCTTTATGTATGGAAAAGACCATTGTGTCTGCAAAATCTCATGGTCACTGCGAGGATCATTCAAAACCTTCAGTTCAGATACATATGTAAAGATTTTCCTTGAAACAAAGATATCATCTAATATTGCATGCTGGTTCCCTCTAGACCATGTAGATCTTCCAGGGTTATCACCATCAACACGACCATTAAGCATGCATAGACCTCGAGTTTCCCTTAAGTCCACTCAAGCCTTTCCCCTCTTCCTCGAGTCCCCGCGACTGACTATTTGAGTGTGGAAATGATCATCTAAATTTGAGCAAGTGATATTCAAATCATCACACAATATAATCACTGCAATAAAAGAGTCCAGTAAACATTCATCCACTAAATCAGCAAAACCAATTAAAAAGGTGTCAGCAGAAATACCGATTGGGTTCCAATATAGGTTTATAAGGGCAAAGCTGGCCAAAGCTGGGAAACAAGTTGGGTCCCACAAGAGGTTCACAGTTTGCATTGTATTGTATTGTTTATTTTAATAGCACCTATACACAGGAAAGTGTTTCAAAGCGCTCAAGGAGGGTGGCAACAGGGGAAAAAAACAACAGTCGCTGAGAGCCCTTGAAACTGTGAGACGATAATAGTCTGCACAGGCAGAGTCAGTGCATAAAATACAGTTTACAGTGTGGGATATAGCAAATAGGCATGACAGTGATTCTGCAGGTTTTTAACAGTACAATTGGGGTGGAGACAGGGGAGAGACAGACAAAACGATCTTCAGGGGTTGTGCGTACAGTTCCAGAAGTGCGCAGAGGGCCACAGGGAGGGGAGGGTCAAGTGCACCTGGTCAGTTGAAACTGGGTCAAGTGCAGAGAGAGCCACTCTCTTGGGTACATTTCTCAGTGTGTTGAGTGAGGGTGGGGTGTCGGGCCCTGAGGCAAGTGTGAGAGGACTGGCGGGGGTGCCGGGGACCAGTGAGACTCTGAGGTACACCAGGCAGCCAGTCAGCATGCTGTAAGGAACAGGAGTGAGAGAGGGAAAGGAGAGAGGTTAGCAGGGGGGAGGGAGAGAGAAGGAAGAGGAGAAGAGGAAGGTCTTGAGGTGTTTCCGGAATTTCAGGAGATCCGGCTCAAGGCATAGGGTGTCAGGGAGACTATTCCAGATGGAGGCACCTGGTGAGGATAAGGGTCTCCCACTAAATCAGTGCTTGGAGATCCGGCTCACTCACAGAGGTTGGAGGTAGAGGAGCGGAGGGCTCATGAGGGACAGTATTTAGGCAGGCAGCGTTGCAGGTGGCAACCTAGACATCCAACGCTCACCAGAGAGTCCTGTATTCCAAGCAAGTCTTTGACAGAGCCAAGAAACCCAGTGATACAAAGCCGGGGGTTACTAGGGAGGGAAGAAAGTCCCAACCTGAGGAGGCATGCTCCTACCATCCCAAACACTAATGCCAAGACAAGGACCACTACTCCTTCAGACTGGCACAGACCTGAACTTCCATCTTTTCCAGAACTACTCAAATGTTATGCCTGCGGGAAAACCCAGACACCTTGCTTGGTTCTAGCTGGAGGAGCCCAAGGAAGAACCAAGGGACATTTCTTTTCTCACCTTAGTAGAATCATCAGCCATAGAGGAGGACCAAGCAGAATAACAGAAAATCTCAAGGACCTGGAATACATCACCAACCTGTTTTCTAAGTAAGAAGATGGGCCCGAGCCAAGTCATTGGACCATCTATAGAATCAGCGAAACTGACTGAAAATTGTACATCCCAGTAATTGTCCAGGGGGTGCCAGGCAAAGCTCAACAGCATTCCATGAGGCTGGAGAATTGATATCCTAGTGGATATGGTCAGCTTCAAGGAGCTACACCCAGGATCCCTGTCTCATGGGACATGGATCTATTCCATCAGGCCACTACCAACATCAATGCCCTGCAAATAGGCCTGACAGGTACAATGATAGTGATCTGGGGCTTCACAGAGGAAGTTCTCATGGGAATGGATTTTCCATTATTTGACCAGTTCCTATGAGAAATAAAAAAAAAAAAACAAAGACTGCTTTTTATTTGGGTGCAGATGCAGTTTGTTGACTGGGCGAGCAAGACTTAGAGAAAAGGGTTGAGGAGTGTGACAGGATCAGTGGCCTAACACTGTCAAGATTCCTACCACAGAGGGTGGCGGTGGCAGTTGTGAGTGCCCCGGTCTCTGTCCCTTCCCTTTGTCCCATGTCATTGAAGGTAGCACCACTCGTGATTACCCCATACCTCTTCCTGAAAATACTGGCTAGATTTTTTACATTCTTTCCAGAGCACTACATGTGCCAGCATTTCTTATTTGACATCAACAACAGAACAGCCCACTGGGCCTCCAGGGAATTGCCTCTTCACATCGCTCCCCAACTGACAGTTAAAAGGAAAAGAACTGGTAAAACACGCAACACCAGCAATCCCAATGAGTGTCAGCACAGACCACTGCAGACCACTATCATACAAGGACTCATTCACCTGTAAACCAGCCGTGGTGTGGGTCATTGAAGAATGCTGGAAACCCAATAAGGCTCACATGAACTGGGACATTGTTCAGAGCGAGCCCCCATTGTTAAAGTTTTATGGACCCATGTGAGAAAAGGGGGTGGAGCTTAGCACCCTTTTAATGTATTTGCCCAATTGTAATACCTCCCAGGTGCCTACCATAGGCAGGGACTTATTAACCCAGGGAACAATCACCAATGGGGGAGGGAGGGGAAGGATAAAACAGGGAGAGGAAACAGGAAGGTTTAGGCTGCTCAAGTGAGGTCAGTGGAGGAGGTGCCGGATCAACAAACCAGAAGAAGGATAATGTGAAGGAGTGCACAGGTGATTTCTGTACAAAGCGAGGTATTGGCGGGTGAGAGAAAGTGGTGCAGTGTTGTGAATGTGTGTGCAAGGTGTGTGAGTGAAAGTGGTAGAAGGAAAATAGGGAGTGGAAAAGGGTTGACTAAGGGAGTGAAAGGACGGTGATGGAGAAGAAGGTGGGTTGGAGTAGTAGTGCTATGAAGGTGGGAGTAGTGGTAGACTAGAGGTGGGAGCATTAAGGGTTGGGAGGTGGAGAAGTAGTGGAGTGGAGGTGGGAGGAGTGGTAGAGTTTAGGTGGGAGTCATACATCTGTGGAGGCAGAGTAGTAGTGGTGAGGAGGTGAGAGTAGTAGTGCTTTGGAGAAAGTAGTATGTGTAGTATAAAAAGTTGAGAGCAATAATGAGAGAGAAGTAGGAAGTAAGAACAAAGGGTGAAGTTATAACTTAAGAGGAGGAACCTTGAAAGGATAGAGAAGAAAGAACCAGGGAGAGAGAGAGAGGAAAAGATGGGTGGAGTAGTAGGGAGGAGCATAGGAGCCAAAACGTAGAGCTAAAGAAAGATATAGGGAGAAGAATATGAGAGCACAGAAGGATCACAAAGGGTGAAAGCCATGGCATCTGGATGGCACAACCCTTCACACACATCTTTGTGAACTTAATGGATAGGAGCCTTAGATTGTTTCCCGAGGGAGTAGGGATAGATAATGCATTTGACATTAGGCCATCACCTAATGCCAGATAGATTATCTGGGAGTTAGTGTGTTCCTGAGGCCATATGTGACCCTGCATGTTAGTAGACAGGCTGCCACAGAGAACACTTTATTCATTTGTGCCTTTGGATCGTAATTCCAGCAAGAAACTCAATGCACTGTCTCTAGTGTTGTGACTGCCCCCGCTGTTTGGCAGCATGTAACATAGGCAGTATTACTGTAGAGGAGCAGTTACATGCCTCTGCAGGAAATCCCACCCCCTACCTCCTATACGTTGGAAGTCTGAGATTGTACCATGTTTGACACCAGCAGTTGTGCCAATACTGCAGCGTATATTCGAAAGAAGATACCCATTGAGACAACCTTATCGAATATGTACCCAAAGAGATGACAATCTGAGGGAGAAACTCCCTGAACGAATATGAAAAAGGGCAAAGAGCGAAGCTGGTGATGACACATGTGCGATGTCCCGAGATATTGGCTGAAGAGGATGCATGGATCCTATAGAAACTAATCACAAAGTAAAGAATTGAGTGAACTCTTAAATATGAAAGAGAAGATTATACGTGCGTAAAGTGCTGCAGAGAATTAACCATTCAATAAGTGTACAGATGGTGAAATGCAAGTAGATTAAGTCATCATATAAGCTGGCTATACGTAGTGAATAGAATGCAGGAGGGGTTGCCATTGTACAGAAGCTGGACATCAGTGTCATGAATTTAATAAGCCAGGAGCCATGAAGAGAAAAGGCGACGATTGTGTCGCAGCAGGAATAAGATGAAATCGTGGAGCTGCATGGTGAGGCTGTCTGGCCTGGTATCAAAACTGAAGTAGCCAAGGTTGGTTATCTATTCCTCAAAGAAGTGAACGTGCGAAGGATGAATCATCCCTTAAGGTGCAGAGAAAGAACACCAAGAGTGCCAAGTTTTATTAATTTAAGACATTTAAAAACCTGCACAATGGACCAAATCGTGGTCTCCTGTCACGTGAGCCAAGGATGTAAATACAGTTGACATTGGAGTCCTAGAACAACGATAATGAGTGCCTGCACTCCCATGTATTCCCAGAGACAAGGATACTTTGCAAGACCAAGTTCAAAGACAATCTTCATGGCAGAAGGCATGGGCGATGAGAGATGTTGAGCTAATTGGGTGGGGAGGTAGAGTCAGGTGCACCTCCATTGACCTGGGTCTGGGCTTACGTGCTGCTAAGTGAACTGGATGTTCCATACCTGGCACAAGCATGCCAACCAATTGTAGAGGTCCATAAAATGAAGGATCTAATAGTTTGAAAACCAATTGAAAACCGTGTGCTTAATGATTTCGAAGAGGACATGTTTTAGAGGAAGACATGTATTGTCCACCTGACAGTGGGCAGCCAACCACAATCCTAGTACCTATGCAATGTGTACTTAGATGTTCCCCGTAAGCCAATTACAATCCCTAGTAGGTTTTTCATTATTTGCCACGTAGTATGACGTCACCTCTGACGTATATTTAGTATAAAATGTATGTTTTATGAGAAGATTGCTGATATAAAATTGAGTGAACGTCTGCAAACACTACCACAGCATATGCCCAAGCTCAAACAGTATACTCCGGAATGGGTAAAAGGCACGGCAGATAAAATGTTTATGCCATGGCACAAGGGTGATCATTGTCAAAAGCGGTTTTGCAACACATGACCACATACTTGCACGCTGCGTACACAGGGAAGAATTTAGAGAAAAGATTTGCGGTTTTAGAGCTCTGGAAAATGTACCAAGAGGAAAGAGAAGACCCGCCACCTGAGGAGTGGATGCTTAGTCAGTTTAAGGCAGAAGGCGTTGAGCCCTCAGCTCCCCTTACCTCACCTGAAGCAAAGAATGTTATTATGGAAGAAATAGGGGTGTATCCTTTAAACGAATTGAAAGCAGCGGCGGGGTATAGTAATCCAATATATTGACCCCATGCTTACAGCAGTGACGATAATCCAGAGGAGAATAAAAGAAAGAAAGAGATTTATAAGCTTATTCAAGACAAAGAAGACAAGAGTGAGCAGTCAAAATTGTCAACAGAGATTGGCAGGGAGATTAAGAGATGGAAAGGAGAGAAGGATCAGGCTGATGAGATAGTGCTCGTACAAACACAAATGAATGGGAGGACAGATATTACTTATGATAGGTGGGAAAAGTATCAAGGAAGTTAGGCAAAGAGAAGATGAGGATGAACCAGAAAGAAAGAAAGATAAAGAACGAGAGAAGAGATTAAAAGAATATGAGCAGAAAAGGAAAAGGAGGGAGTGACAAGAGCAGATATATCTGGAGGAGCAAAAGAAAAAAGAATGGTCAGAAGAACGATAGAAGAAAGAGACAGACAGGAAAGAGAGAGGAGGAAGAAACACAAAGATTAAGGGACAAAAGATTACACAGGCGAAGGGCAGAAAATGAAAGAAGGGAAGGAGTAAGGAGAGGAGAAGAATGAAGACAAGAGGAACAAAGAATTAGAAGGGACGTGAGAAAGCGAAGAGAAGTAGATGAAGAAATAGAACGGAAAAGGAGACAACAAGGTCTCGATGTCAGTCTCATCCGTAAAGAAAACAATAGACCGAGCACAGAAATATGATGGGACAGAGTGGAATAGATTCTTCCAATAAAGGAAGTAACACCACCAATATTTAGAATAGCATTGGAAAAAGAAAGATTTGATGCATAAAGTATTGGAGAAGGTCTGATAAGATCTGTCAACAGTTAAGGCGAGATAACGAGTATGGAACTCGAGGGAATAGTGATCAATCCCCAGTATTTCAATCACAAAGTGAGGAATAAGACCTGTTCAGTAACAAACGTCCTGCATTGTCTTTAAGTATACTGAATCTGGATAAGGGTGAAGGGGATGATAGTCACACTAGTTGGGGACAAGACATGTCAGATGAAGACAGAGAGTCTGGTTTTGGAGCAGAAGGAGGGAATGTGTGTGTCCCTGAAGGAAGCCTGCAAATGGATAAAGAAGTATGGTGGTCGGATCTGGAACAACCTAAAGATAGAACACCAGATCCTATAGCGTATCCTGAGTGTCCCCGAGGACGATCACATAGTGAGAAGGGAGAGTCATCACCATATGTGAGCAGCTTAAGGTTGTTACCCACAAGGACACAGACAGGGATGATTATCAGACATAACCGATGAAGATATGTTCAGCGAGGACCGATCAGATGACGAAGTGTTCTTCTTCATGAGCATTACATACTGGATAAGGATAGAGAAAAGGGAAGTCACACAGCGAATGGCAATAGTGCAGCAATGTCCAGCATTTTTTCAGGAAGATTTGGAAAATTACCAAGTGCCTTTTGAACCACAGGCCATTATGACATAGGTTTATTGAAGGGGATAGGAGAGGTTAAAATAAAGCTTAAGCCATGAGCTATTTTACCTTGAGCAAAACAGTACCGCATGTCTTGAGAAGCTGATGAGGGTATATTCCATACTATTGCAGCACTAACGAATCAGGGAATTCTGGTACCATCAGAATCATTGTGTAATACTGCAGTGTATCCGATAAAAAAATCTAAAGGAGGGTCATGGAGATTTATACAAGATATGTGACCGATTAACGAGATTGTAGATGCAGAGTTTCCTCTAGTTCCTACTCCGGCTGTTAGATATATTTTTTGAAGGAGTTAAACCTAATTCTGTGGAGCTTATCATGGTGGTAAATAGTGGTATTTATTATAGCATAGCACCTCTTGTGATAATCCCCTTTTATAATGTTGGCACTCTCCTCAGAATATATTGTAGAAAATGTCCTCTTTACCCCCGGTCTTTTACAATACTAGATACTGGAGTTATTACACTTAGTTTTGGCGGTAAATATACCCTTCAGCAACTTATCTATGATGCCGAAATATGCCCTGATGGCTGATCTGTACAGATGTAAACATGAACATTGAAATACTATACACTCGCTCACTTTCTAACTATAGAGTTCACAATAGATCATTCCCATGGAAGCATTTATTATTGTGCACTTGTCTGTGTGTGCAGATTAAACAGAATGACCAAATGCCACAGAAATCATCAAAACACAAAGTAATTTTTATAATGTGTCTTTATCGTGACAGATATACTTACCAATTACACATGGCAACAGGTATGCATGGAACAGATTTGTTAGTGCAAATGTGGAGAAAAGAAAACGATTGCAAAAGGCACATTTCAAAAATAGAATGAACTGTAACCAGCCCAGGCAACCCGACCTTGAAGTAAAGGACTTGGCAGGAGTTCTCCCTCGATCTGCGGCATTATTGTGCCTTTCAAATTGAGGGATGTGTTATTGGAATGGGGAGACTCTCCCCTTTCCAGCGACACCTTTATTGAAGCATTGCTGGGTGCGGATTGGCCGCAGATCACTCGATCCATACCCAGCAATGCCACTAGACCACCAGGGATCTGTTTGTGAAGTGGGGGGGGGGGCTGTTCTCTATGACAGTGGCCCATTACCGCCATGGCCTACAAAGCATGGGGCAGCACATTTTGCCGCCCTGGTGGTGAATGGGCACAGTAATGTGCCCATCTGCCCCTAGGCAAGGGGCAAAAAAAAGAAATTACAAAAAATAAAGACATTCATTCCGGCCCAGGCGCAAAGGCACCGGTGCCGGTAATCCCTTTGCGCCATATTCCGAGGTCCCCCAGCGGGACCGTTGGTCGGACCAAACGTACCTTACGGTTCCTGTTAGGGGACCTGGGCGCAAATAACGGCCTTGGCATGTGCCGGGCCGTTATTTGCGCCCTTCCCATTCTCATTTAGATCTATGGGGGCTCAAATGGGAATGAGGATTGCCATTTTCAATGGGGACTTACCGGTCCCGCAAAGGTTGGAATAGACCGGTAAGTCCCCATTGAACCAGGGCGGACTCGGTACTGTTATTGGAGGCAGTCATGGCGCTAATAGCGCCATGACTACTTCCAATCTCGGAATGAGGCCCATTCAGTTTTGGGTGGGGGTTGGAGGGCCACTAGACCACCAGGAATTTTATACAATGAAATGTGAGTGGCACCTCATGTAGCCCTCCCTATGGGGGCAGATTTCTGCCCCTAGGAAAGGGTACATGGGATGCCCCCCATCCATTTGGGGTGGGGGAGAGGCACCAGGAATATTTGCACAGGCCCCCCCAAGCCTGGGGCAGTAAGTTTTGCCCCCATCTGGGAGACGGGTGCCCAAGGCCAGGGACATCACCCCCAACCATCCTGAAGGTCTGGCTGGGATGCATTACAGAATTTACCTCCGGGAAGGGAGGGGGACCCTGCTGAGGCTCCCTGGGATTGCTTCTGAACTTGGTGATGGTCAACCCACAAGGGAGATGGGTGCCCAAAGCCAGGTACATGATCCCCAACCATCCTGGTATTCTGGCTGGCCTGCGTTACAGTTTCTCCCCCCGAGAAAGGACGGGGAATGTCCTGGGCCTCCCGGGAACCACCGCTGGGCTTGGGGGCATTCAACCCAAATGGGAGTCAACCGCCCAAGGCCAGGGATATGACCCCCTACCATCATAGAGCTTTGGCTGGGATGCATTACAGAATGTACCTCCGGGAAGGGAGGGGGACCCTGCCGGGGATCCCTGGGATTGCTGCTGAACTTGTGGATGGTCAACCCACATGGGAGATGGGTGCCCAAGGCCAGGTACATGATCCCCAACCATCCTGGTATTCTGGCTGGTCTG
Source organism: Ambystoma mexicanum (assembly GCF_040938575.1). Classification (NCBI taxonomy): domain Eukaryota; kingdom Metazoa; phylum Chordata; class Amphibia; order Caudata; family Ambystomatidae; genus Ambystoma; species Ambystoma mexicanum. The sequence goes on from NC_090931.1 coordinate 695,553,138, forward strand.
TGTTACAGCTTCTCCCCTCTGGGAAAGGACTGTGACCCTGCTGAGGCTCACTGGGACTGCCGCTGCACTTGGGGATGGTCAATCCACATGGGAGACTGCTGCCCAAGGCCAGGGACATTACTCCTGACAAATCCCGGGGCTCTGGCTGGGCTACATTACAGAATTTCCCCCTGGGCAGGGAAGAGGACCCTGCAAGGGGCTCCCTGGTGCTGCTGCTGTGCTTGGAGACCATACACTCACATGGGAAATGGATGCCCACGGCCGGGGACATCACCTCCAACTGTCCTGGTGTTCTTGCTGGCCTGTGTTACAACATTTCCCAACCAGGGTGTCCCAGCAGTGTGCCAATACCTCCCCGAAGGGAAAAGCTGTAACGCAGCCCAGCCAGAACTCCAGGACGTTTGGAGGTGTTGTCCCTGGCCTTGGACACCCATTTGCCATGTGGGTGTACTGTCCCCAAGCACAGCAACAGCTCCAGGGTGCCCTGGCAGGGTCCCATTCTCTCCCTGAAGGGAAATTCTGCAAAGCAGCACAACCAGCGCTCAGGATGTTGTTTGACCTTCCCCAAGCCCAGCAGCGGTTCTAGGGAGTCCCGGCAGGGTCCCCAACCTTTTACAGAGGGAGAAGCTGTAACGCAGGCCAGCTAGAGCTCCAGGATAGTCGGGGGTAGTGTCCCTGGCCTTTTTGGGCTGTCTCCCATATGGGGCGACCATCCCCAAGTACAGGGGCTGTCCCAGGGAGCCCAGGCAGGGGCCTCATCCCATCCATGAGGGAAATTCTGTAACACAGCCGAGCCAGAGCTCCAGGATTTGTCAGGGGTGATGTCCCCGGCCTTTGGTGGCTGTCTCCCATGTGGGTCGACTGTCCCAAAGTGCAGTGGCAGTACCAGCAGGTCCCCATTCTTCCCCGGAGGGGAAAGGCTGTAACGCAGCCCAGCCAGAGCTCCAGGCTGAGCTTGGGGATGGTCGACCCATATGGGCGACAGGTGCCCAAGGCCAGGGACATCACCCCCAACCATCCTGGAGGTCTGGCTGGAATGCGCTACAGAATTTACCTCTGGGAAGGGAGGGGGACCCTGCCGGGGCTCCTTGGGACTGCCGCTGTACTTGTGGATGGTCAACCCACATGAGAGACGGGTGTCCAAGGCCAGGTACATGATCCCCAACCATTCTGGTAAGGATGGAGAATGTCCGGGCCTCCCGGTAACCACTGCTGGGCTTGGTGACGTTCAACCCAAATGGGAGTCAGCCGCTCTAGGCCAGGGTTATGACCCCCTACCACACTGGAGCTCTGGCTGGGTTTAATTACAGCTTCTTACCTCTGGGAAAGGACGGTGACCCTGCTGAGACTCCCTGGGACTGCCACTGAAAACAAAAATCACTGCAGACATCTATGCAGCCAAATTAAGCCTCCTAGAAACTACATTGAAAGAGTTTAAAGACAATGGGCCTCATTCCGAGGTTGGAGGTAAGGTACAAACCATGCCGGTAATGATTTACCGGCATGGATTTCCGGTCCATGCCATTCCGACCCTTCAGACCGTAAATTACGGCACCGTAAACAAAAATGCCGTAATTTACGGTTTTGGGTCGCGCGCGCACACCACCATGGCGTAATCAACGGCATGGCGTAAACCGGAGCTGATCGCAAGTAAGGAGCACACGTAAATAACGGTCTCCTTAAGGCCATAAAGTACCTTACCGGCATGGAGTACATACAGGCATCTCAGAGAAGGAGTTAAGAACACTGAGCAGTGGTTTCCACGGCCACAGGTGCACACAATCAGCACAGGTGTAGCCAATGGAGTCTGGCACAGCCCAAAATGAGCATACCCACACACCACACCCTCTCCCACACCAAGATGATACCAATAGTAGTGGCACAACTGGAGCTGGAGGCCTTGCTTGCAAGGCAGTAACAACAACAACCACAGCCCCAACCACAGAGGACACACAGGAGGCGACGGAGGGTGAGACAGGCCCAGCATGCACCACCAGTGCATCCACCGTTACCACGCCGGCAGCCCCCAATCCCTCGCATCTGAGCCACCTCCTTCAACCTAACACCACATCAGATCCACACCCTGTACCGGCTTGACCATGACACCATCACCACCATAGTGGACCTGATACATGACGACATAGTGAGTTTCATAGAATAAAGCTCTGCCATCCCCCCTCCACCGAAGGTAGTGACTGTGCTCCACTTCCTTGCCACAGGCACCTACCGGCACACAGTGGGGCACATGCATGGTATATCACAACCCTTATTTACCCGGATACTGAACCAAGTGCTGGATGCCCTCCTCAAGCACACAAGGGACTACATATACCTACCACGGACTCCCCAGGATGCAAATGTTGCCTTCCATGCACTGTGAGACATCAAATGACACCTGCGCAATGATCAATGTCCACTCCGTTTTACATCATGAACAACCAGTGTATTGAATAATTGTCATGAAACGTGTACAACAAAACCTCCACCACCCTCCCCCTCCCCCCAACTCCCAAACACACCCTCACTTCCCTCCCCCTCACCCACAACAACCCCAGAATAGTGCCATAAGGCCAACATAGGCCACATGTGTGTGCCAGCATGTTCAAGGCGTGCCCCCAGAGCCAGGGGGATCCATGTTGGGCCGGCGCAATGTACGCAATGAGCGTCGGAGCGGGCTGGTCTGGGTGGAGGAGCACTGTGACGGTGTGTCCTCCCGCTGGGGCTGTCGTGTGGGAGGTGCAGCCTCCAGGGCATCCGTGATGCGTCCCAGGACCGCACACAACCTATTGCTGCTGTCAGTGACCGCCTGACGCATCTGCCTTAGCTCATCCACCCACTCCACCCTGCCCTGGCGGGTGTCCTCCATGAACACATTGATGAGGTCCGTCAGCTGATGTGCACGTGGTTCATCAATGTATGTAGGTACATTCCTGGCGGGTCTTGGGCCTACCTGCCCTGGCATGGCCTCAACTGGTGGAATTTGTCCAGGATCTGCCGGAGCACTACGGCCAGGTGTTTCCTGCTCCACAGAGTCACTGCTTGATGGCAGGGGGACATTGGTGGGCTCTGGGGTGTGGACTGTGGGGTAAAAGTCCTCCTCAGTGGCACCACAGATCGATAAGGGGCTGTCCACATTCTCCTGGGTGGCCGTAGCTGCCAACTCCCCAGCAATGCTTGATTCTGCCGACCTTGGGGTGTCTAATGTGGCAGGTGCCGAGGCAGGGAGGGATTGTGGTGGTGCATCCTCCACTGGCGTTTGTGGTGCCTGGGTGGTTTTCTTATTCCGTGCTGGAATGCTCCGGGACCGGCCTCTGCACGTGGAGGTGGATGGACGGGTCGTCTGGGTATCCCCGCTGTCATGATCGGTGCCTGTGGGGGTAGAGGAGAGGGACAACATGAGTGATTGTATGATGCGCTAATTGCATAGATCGCTGCATTCACATTTCTGTAATTTGGGGTTTGTGGCCCTCTGGGCGTTGCAACAGTACTAGTACATATGAATGTGAATTGAATGTACGCATGTGTACGCATGTGTCGGAGTGACTCATCCTGCCATAGTAATGTGCAGTCTGGCTCACACACTGCCGAACCTGATGCACAATGTGCATGATGGAATGTGCAAGTTACTGCACTATGGCTGATGTGTGTTATGTACTTGCACTTGGCCCTTGATTGCGTTGCAGTTGACTCTGCATTAGTTGGATGGGGGGGTGGCTACATGACAAGGTGCCTTTTATGGCCCTTGGGGGAGTCTACATCATGCAATTGCCATTGGCAGTGTTGACTTTGGACACTCACCTCCATCGGCAGACAACGTTGCCCCGCAGTCCATTTCACCAATGCCCTCTATGCATTCCGTGCCAATCATTGCGGCGCATGTCTCCTCCCATGGCTCTAGTCGCACAGGGGAACTTGGGCCCCCTCCAGTCTGCATGGCCTGACTCCTGTTGGCAGTGAGGAGTCCCCGCACCCGCAAGTCATCCCACCGCTTGCGGCAGTCCTTGGGGTGCGAGGGGTGGAGCCTACAGCGCTCACCCTTTGGGCGGTTTCTGCCCAGATGTTCTTTTTGCGGATAGTGGACTCCCTCCGCATGTCAGGGCTGAACACCACGTCAGCGTGTTCTGCCAGGTAGTCCACCATGACCTGGAGCTCATCAGGGCAGAATCGCTTCTTGCGGAGCCGGTCCGCAGACTTCTTAGGTGCTTTAGGCATAGTTCCTGGGTTCCTGATGCTTTCCCCAACTTCGGATTGCTCCCAAGGGTGCTGCCTGATGAGGATGGCAATGGATTGTGTTTTTAAAGATGGCCGCCGCGCTCCTTCCCGTTCCTGTGCGATGACGTAATTTCCGGTTCCGTTGTTTTGCGGTGACCGTAATTTACGTGATCCGTAAATTACGGTCCCCGTTATTTACTTTCGCTGCTGCTTCCATGGCGGTGTTGTAATGTACGTGTCGCAGCAGGCTGGTAGGGGTTTTTCGGGGGGTTTTGCGGCATGCCGCTAGGTACTTTTCCGGCATGGCGAAAAGCGCGTGTCCGCGAGGTCGGAATGGGACGCAATTAGCGGTCTGTCACCTTGCCGGAGTCGTACTTTCCGCCATGCCGGAAACGACCGGTACTTACCTCCAACCTCGGAATGAGGCCCAATGGCCCTCATTCCGAGTTAGGACTACACCATGGAGTAAATAGCTCCATGGTTGGCAACCATGGAGCTATTTACTCCATGGAATACCGGCATGGTGAATGGAGTAATTTACGGTCCATTCCAAGGTTGGATGGACCGGTAATTCCCCATTCACCATAGCCCTTCCCCATTTCTGCCCCCATAGGGCTCAATGGGAATGGGGAAGGAGGTAATTACGGCACCGTAAATTACGGTGCCGTAATTTACTCAAGGTCACTTTGCGGGTCCCGTAATTTACTCCTGCTAAAAGCAGGAGGCACAGAGGGACCTGCAAAGGGAACTCGGAATACGGAGGTAAGGGATTACTGCCATCCGTGCCCTTCCAGGCGCCGGTAATCCCTTACCTCCAACCTCGGAATGACCCCCAATAACTTGAATAGAAAGATCATTAAGCTGAAGAAAGACCTCTCAGCCTTCATCCATGTGAAAATCTACCCCTATGCAGGAGAGGAGTACTTTACAAAAGTAGCGAAACAAGCTCGACGCGACGCTGCCCAACTACGCTTCCAAAACCTCCAATGAGCCAGTTCCAATAGATCTTGGAATAGTTCTAGCAGCAACTCGAGCAACATCTCAAGCAACAACAAATGGCAGAACAGATGAGTACAGTTCAGCAGCACCAACAAGGGTACCCCTCCTGCAGTTCATTTTTTTAGGACAGCGCGGGAGAGGACATAATCGAGCCTGGTGGCAGAACCACCCACAATCAACGGTGGTCACACGCAGCCGGGGTCAAGGAGCAATACCATCGCTCCTCCCTCATTGATTGTTAACCAATCAGCACATACCCTAACCAGACCTGAACAAGAGATCTTGCAGAAAGGCCTATCCTTTATTCCTACAGCTCGATACGACCCGTTCCAAACCCGGGTCGAATGTACACAACTCATGCACAAGATAAGACTGAAGCAGTATTTTGCCAACCACACCTATGAAGATAAAGATGTGACTGGCCTACGACCCCCGTCACAGTTCTTTCCACCGCATTGTGCCAACACTGCGGAATCAGTCACCTTCGAGCAAGCCCTGCTCAAGAAGATCTCGGAATTTGAATCTAGTATTCCATTCATCAATGACAACTGCACTAAACCCCAACTACTAGCTTTGACAGACCTAGCCAACAACTCAGACATTATGATCAAACCAGCAGACAAAGGAGGTGTCATTGTCATCATGGATACCACCAATTACATTACAATGGTTAACACCCTCCTTAGCGACACCGATAGCTACCGCATTTTACCCAGAGATCCCACACCCTCTCTACAGGCTCTTATGGCACCAATCATTTACATGGCAGAGGCAGAGGGACATATCAGCGCCCGTGAGGCTGCTTTTCTGTCCCCACCCCACCTCCGGATTCCGGTCATGTTTGTACTACCCAAGATCCATAAAGGGATTGTTCCCCCACCAGGGCGACCTATTGTTTCTGGTATCAGTTCAGTCTTGGAACCCCTCTCACAATATGTAGATTTTTTCATCAAGGACCAAGTCCCCAAGATGGCCAGTTACGTCAAAGACTCTACCAACATGCTGACCCTTCTAGACACACTTACATTTAATCTGGAAACAGAATGGCTAGTAACCATTGACATAGAGTCACTCTACACCCGGATACCTCAACAGGAGACACTGCAAATGCTCAGTGGACTATTACACTCAGGTATGGAGCTCTATGGAGTTCCACCCAGTTTCAGCTCATCACTAGCGGAAATAGCATTGACCAGGAACTATTTTCTGTTCGAAGACACTTTCTATCAACAGATTTCAGGAACCGCGATGGGGGCCACCTTCGCTCCCAGACTCGCAAACCTATACGTGGACCTTTTTGAACGCCAACATATCTACCCTGAGACCAATCCTTACCTTGCCCAATTAACCGTGTGGCGGCAGTACATTGACGACATTTTTGTGATTTTTAAAGACTCTGAACAAGATGTAGAGTCTTTCCATACCTGGCTGAACTCTCTTAACCCCCACCTGAAGTTCACTATGGATAGAGATAGACACAACACCCATTGTCTTGACCTGGCCATTTCAGCCGACAACAGGAATCTCTCCTTGTGTGTTTACAAAAAAACCACAGACAGAAATTCATTGCTTTGCTATTCCAGATATCACGCCAAAGCACTCAGAGACAACCTTCCTTTTGGGCAATTTCTTCGCTACAGGAGGCTGTGCACACAGACCTCGGTCTACGCCTCACAATCTAAACAACTCCAATCACAATTGGCTGCAAGAGGTTACCCTAGGAGAATTATTAAGGACACCTACAAAAGAGCCAGGAACATACCACGGTCAAGCACCCTACAGCAACATGTTAAACCCATAGACTCCACAGGCTTCACAGCTGTCTTCAGCTATTCCCCCCTCCTAAACAAAATCAAATGGGAAGTGAAGAGACTATGGCCCATCCTGAACACGGGCACCACCAACATTCCCGTCCCGCGTTTCGCCCTCAAGAGACGATGTAACGTGAGAGAAAAGGTTGTTAAGACCCTGATACTCAGCACACTCAGGGCTGTGCCGAGCCAGGGTACACTATGGAACATCCCACCCATTATGGGCCATGCATCCTGCGGTAGTTGCTCCATGTGTGCCCAGACTTCCAGGACCACAGAGATAGAGATTGGATGGAAAACACCATGGAGACAGAACGCCTTCACCAACTGTAACACGAAGCGCGTGATCTATATGATCACTTGCCCGTGTAACCTCAGGTACATTGGCATGACCACAAGGCCTGCCCGAACACGCATGATCGAACATAGATCATGCATAAGAACGAACAGGCTGAGTGCGCCCTTAGTGTCTCACTTCTCAGCTGAAGGACACACTGTGGACCAATTCAAGTGGACCATCCTTGAGAAAATCGCACCACCCCGCAGAGGGGGGAACTACCATAACATGCTGTTCAGGAAAGAGCAGATGTGGATTCTTAGGTTAAAAACCTTCTCTGAAGGCCTTAACGAACAAATCCAGTGGCACGAACTAGCAGTGTTGACCTAGTCCGCATCCACTGGCACTATGAGTGTTCATCATGTAGCATTATCTAAGTGCTGGCCCCTCCACCCAGTTGCCCATTGTCCAACATTCTGTCACCCTACGGACTATCCCTCCGCTTAGGGCTTAGCACTTAACTGAACCCACTTCCTTTTCTGGTTCAAACCTGTGTCAAAATCTGGGTGCCCCAGTTGCCCGCTAGGACCCGCATCAACCATTGCTTGCCTTATTGGCGTTTGCCCCCTTACTCCTATCAGGGTTACTTAGTGTAGGACCAACAAGCCCTGTAGAGCTCTCAGTTCATTTTCAATAGGAGATTGGGCCCCCTTTTCAGAAGAAGCTCGCTTACTACTCCTTGGACAGCATCACTCACACGCCAGGCCCCTTTGGACTTGGGCTGGCGTGAGCGTGCCTCTTCCTTGTGTCTAGAAGCGATTGGGCCTCTATTCCCCAACTCATGAGGCATTACCTAGGCGCTCGCCGCGTCATTCTGACGCTAGCACGAGTGCGCTCATCCCCTTTTTTTAGGGGCGATTGGGCTTATCCCGTTACACATGCGAGTCCGGAGCTGTACACATCGTTACAGCACTCGGCGCGCACAGGGGCCAGCAGCTACAATCAACAGGTATGGTCTCCCCTCCAGTTTGGTCCACATTTCTTGGACCTTGAGATAGTCTCTGGCTATTAGCACCGATTGTTCATTCACTGGTTGCCTTTCTCCAACACAAACATTATGCTAATCAGCCAATCTGTGTTATTTACAGCTTGCCTATACGCGTGCATTGGTTGCTGCAGGTGCATTTGTTTTAAGTGATCTCTGACAATGGACTGCCTCCTTGCTCCCCATTTGGATGCCATTTAAGAGTTTCTACCACCCCTCCACCTGCACAGTGGGTATCTTCTGTCCCCCACATATAGGCACCTGCAGGATTGTACCTACTCTCCCCTATCACACTGGCTGCACATTTTTAGCTTTGGGGGCCTGTTGACCTTTCCACCCCGTAATTCCAGTCACTGGACCCTCACTCCCTTCACACTCCGGCTGTATTTAACCTGAAGCCTCACCCCCCCCCCCCCCTTATATGGCGGCGAGACACCTCACAGGTGCCCAGGCACCCCCACCACTCCTGAACTAACTGACCAATTAGTTTGGTTTTTCCACATGCTCACTCTAATGCATGAAGACCTCCACTCCCACGCTAGCAGTCATTTACTGTTGCCAGTGGTCCCCTTTAATTCCCCTTTTTCCCTTGTTTTTCCCTTCCATCCTTTTGTCTCCCCGCAGGAGACATCAGTACTCCCTCATGGTTCCTCCAGTACAGCACTCCTGAACTCCGACAATTCAGCTTGCACCTCGAATTACGGGCCTGATGAAGATGGCTCCACTCACCAACGCCATTGAAACCGGTCGACCCCTTTCGGTCATGAGGGCACTCATGACCAACTTTTGATCTCTCTCACATCAACGAAGAGACTTTGTTTTCTGAAGTTTTTGCTTTTGCACACTCATTACCATCGAGGGAGCTGGTTTTATAAGAGCCAACTTTTAGCCCTTCAGCCTTTTGGCTGTCTTTTTTACTGCATTACCCGCCAGTGGGTTCTCCAGCTGTACTGTTTGGCACTCCAACCACAGTGACCTACGGGCTATATTAAATGTGAACACTTTGGATGGAATACAATCAGTTAACCTGCCCCTCAGGTTGTACCCATGTTTAAGACCCAGCAGTCACATAATCTAATCCACAGTTCTGTTGAACACTGCTATACCATTCTGGAGAACACCATTTTAGATGTGTGACAATTGGATCACTTTGTTTGTCTACAGACACTGCCACTAGTATAGAAGGTTAGGGTCAGTCCTCTCCTCTATTACTTTTAGATAGGCGATACACTACGTGCCATCCAGGGACAGGCTCCCCCGCAAGGGACAGGGTGTTCTTCTCTAGGGTGAGATACGCTGAGCTGGGTGGCTCTTTTTTGTGTTAGAGCTTGAGCACTCCTTTGACTCTATTTTTGCATTTTTGACATTTTCTTTGAATGACTACCTTCCTAAAAAAAAGTTGTTTTTGTGCTACTGCATGCTTCCTTGTTAACGGTTAAAAGGACGCCAATGGCTAGTCCGTGCCCTTTAGCTTTTTTAAGCTTTCCCTGTTTGTTTCAAGACAATCCATATGGGAGACAGCCTCTCAAGGCCAGGGACATTACCCCCGACAAATCCTGGAGCTCTAGCTCAATTGCATTTCAGAATTCCCCTTGGAGAAAGGTTGGGGACACTGCCGGGGCTCTCTGAAACCGCTGCTAGGCTTGGGGATAGTCAAACCACATGGAAGACAGCTGCCCAAGGCCAGGGACATCACCCCCGAAGATCCTGGAGCGCTGGCTGGGCTGCGTTGCAGAATTTTCCTCAGGGTAGGGAAGGGGACCCTGCCAGGGCTTCCTGGGGCTGGTGCTGTGCTTGTGGACGGTACACTCACTTGGGAAATGGATGCCCAAGGCCAGGGACATCACCTCCATCCGTCCTAGAGTTCTGGCTGGGCTGCATTGCAGCTTTTCCCTTCAGGGAGGTATTGGCACACTGCCAGGTCTCCCTGGTGGGGAAAAGTTGTAACGCAGGCCAGCCAGAACACCGGGACGGTTGGAGGTGATGTCCCCGACCTTGGACCTCCATTTACCATGTGGGTGTACTGTCTCCAAGCACAGCAGCAACTGCAGGGAGCCCCAGTAGGGTCCCCTTCCCTCCCCCAAGGGAAATTCTGTAACACAGCCCAGCCAGTGCTTCAGGATGGTCGGGGGTGATGTCCCTGGCCTTGGGTGGCTGTCTCCCATGTGGTTTGACCGTTACGAAGCCCAGCGTTGGTTCCAGGGAGGCCCAGGACATTCCCCGTCCTTTCCCAGAGGAAGAAGCTGTAACGTAGGCCAGCCAGAGCTCCAGGAAAGTCGAGGGTAATGTCCCTGGCCTTGGGCGGCTGTCTCCCATGTGAGTTGACCATCCCCAAGTGCAGCGGCAGTCCCAGGGAGCCCCGGCAGGGTCCCCCTCCCTTCCTGTGGGTGAATTCTGTAACGTATCCCAGCCAGACCACCAGGATGGTCAGGGGTGTTGTCCCTGGCCTTGGACACCCGTATCCGATGTGGATCGACAATCCCCAAGCCTAGTAGCGATTCTAGGGAGCCCCGGAGGGAGAAGCTGTAACGCAGCCTGCCAGATCTCCAGGCTGGGAATGGGGATGGTCGACCCATATGGGTGACGGGTGGCCAAGGCCTTGGACATGACCCCGATCATTCTTGAGCTTTTGCTGGGTTGTGTTACACCTTCTCCCTCTGGGAAAGGACACGGAGACCGCTGAGGTGCCCTGAAACCGCTGTTGGAATCGTGGACTGTAAACCCACATGAGGGACAGCCACCCAAGGAATAGACATCACCCCCGACCATTCTGGAGCTCTGGCTAGGCAGCATTACAGAATTTCCGTCGGGGAACGGATGGGGACCCTCCTTTTGACTTGTGGACAGTTGACACTTTTTCTTTTCTGCCTAGGTAGGTGCATCCACACACGTGAGGTACAGTTTTCATCCGGACACCTGTGGGAATCTGGGAAGGTAGGACATGAGTTGTTGGCGGTGTGTTTCAGTAGTTTTCAGGTGGGAAATGTGTGAAAATTGTGTTTTTTTCCCTAAATTTGGGAATTTACTGGGGCTTGTGGGTAATAAATTCTGGGGCAATTTGCGCAGGTCAGACCTCTGTGGATGTCCACGGGTGTCTATTTTTCTGAAAAGCATGGGGTTCCCTGTTTTCCTTGCTGGCTGCGACACCCCAGGCCCAAATCTGTAGGTTGACTCCCCAAACCCTTTAGTGGATAGCAGTGGTTTAGCCGTTTCCCTTTGCGCCCAGGTAGGTGCACCCACACATGTGAGGTACCTTTTTCGTCGGAAAACCGGTGGGAACGCGTGAAGGTAGGACATGTGTTGTTGGCGGCATGTTTCGGTGGGTTGCCAGAGGGAAATGTCTGAAAATTGTTGTTTTTTTCGCTGAATTTCAAATTTTGACAGGGATTGTGGGCAATACATTCTTGGGTGATTCATGCAAGTCAGACCTCTGCTGATTCCCACGGGTGTCTTCCGTTCGGAGATGCATGGGGTTCCCTGTTGTCTTTGGTGGCTTCGACACCCTAGTCCCAAATCTGTAGGTTGTCCACAAGAGCAAAATCCCTCAAAATCTGCTCTGCCGAAAGACATGGGGTTAGCAGTGGTTTAGACTTTTCCTTTTGCACCCAGGTAGGTGAACCCACACATGTGAGGGACCGTTTCTGTTGGGACAGCACTGGGAACATGGGAAGGTAGGACATGTGTTGTTGGCAGTGTGTTTTGGTGGGTTGGCAGAGGGAAATGTATGAAAATCTATTTTTTTACCACCAAATTTCGGACTTTGCCTGGGATTGTAGGTAATAAATTCTGGGGTGATTCATGCAAGTCAGACCTGTGTGGATTCCCAGGGGTGTCTTACTCTTGGAAATGCATGGGGTTCCCTGTTGTCCTTGGTGGCTTCGACACCCTAGGCCCAAATCTGTAGGTTGTCCACAAGAGCTAAATCCTTCAAAATGTGCTCTGCCGCAAGACTTGGGGTTACCCATGGGTTTACCTTTTCCCTCTGCGCTCAGGTAGGTGCACCCACACATGTGAGGTACTGTTTCCGTCAGGACACCTGTGGGAACATAGGAAGGTAGGACATTGTGATGCTCGAGCTAAAACATGGCGCTGGTGCGCAGTGCATTCTGGGGGCACTCAGAGCCATAATGGATATTTATCCATGCCCCAGTGGAAAGCTGCACTTGCTTTGCAAAACAACATGTTTTCAACATTATTCGCTGCTGGGCCTGGAATGCAGGCCTTCTCAGCCAAGGACACGGCGCTGGGAAAGCTAAGATCCGCAGGTGCCGGCTGGTACCTGATAACAAAGTTTGTTGTGGTTTGCTATGCCCGCGCCAAGGTTTCGAGATGAGTTATAGAACTGTTTTCCAAAGCGTTTTTTAAGAGAGGGAAGCGCTTTGCTCCTTGAGGTTACTGTCGGTTGACCCAGCTGACAACCAACGGTCACTCATCAATGCGCAAGCGCCATTGCCAGAAGGTTCGAGAAATTGCCACCCCTTTTTGAGGAGTGCATATATGCGGAACCCCTCAACGGTCGGACGGGATAAGCACAAAGACCTCAGTCGGAGGGGGAATGCCTTGTTCCGACATACCTGTGGGCTGTTTTGCTCTTGGCCTGGCTGTTACTGGGGTCTTCCAGCCACTTCTGGCGAGATGAGGGATTCAGTTACGCCCATGGTGATGTATTCCTGCTAACCTGCTATCTTTTCTGTGATTTATCTGTGATTTATTCCTGTGTTATCACTTACTGCTAATGTATGTCTAATTATGAATAAATAGCCGTAAAAGTGCTACTTACTCTCTAAGTCTGCGTGTGGTTGTTAGTCATTGCGTCGTCTACCTGCGTTCAAAGTATTGGCTCTGCAACTGCACTGGTGATAAATGACTGTCCGTGCACTCTTGGCGAGCAATACAGACATGTTTTGTTGGCAGCGTGTTTCGGTGTGTTGGCAGAGGAAATGTTTAAAAATAGTTTTTTTTCCGTCAAATTTCGGACTTTGCCAGGGATTGTGGGTAATACATTTTGGGGCGATTCACGCAAGTCAGACCTCTCTGGATTCCCAAGGGCAACCTCTTTTCGGAAATGCATGGGATTCCCTGTTTACCTTGGTGGCTTTGACACCCTAGGCCCAAATATGTAGGTTGTCCACAAGAGCAAAGTGCTACAAAATCTACTCTGCCGAAAGACTTGCTGTTACCAGGGGTTTAGCCTTTTTCCTTTGCGCCCAGGTAGGTGCACCCACCTATGTGAGGTACCATTTTCGTCAGGACTCCTGTGGGAACGGGGAAAGGTTAGACATGTTTTTTTGGAGGTACGTTTCAGTGAGTTAGCAGAGGAAATGTCTGAAGATTGTGTTTTTTTTTGCCAAATTTCGGACTTTGTCAGGGATTGTGGGTAATGCATTCTGGGGCAATTCACACAAGTCAGACCTCTGTGGATTACCAAGTGTGTCCACTTTTTTTCAGAAATGCATGGGGTTCCATGTTTACCTTGGTGGCTGCGATACCTTAGGCTCAAATATTTAGGTTGTCCTCAAGAGAAAAATGATACAAAATCTGCTCTGCCGAAAGACTTGGCATTACCAGTTATTTAGCCTTTTCCCTTTGCACCCAGGTAGGTGCCACCACACATGTGAGGTACCATTTTCGTCGAGACACCGGTGGGAACGCGGGAAGGTAGGAAATGTGTTGTTGGCGGCGTGTTTCCGTGGGTTGGCAGATGGACATTTTAGAAAATTGTGTTTTTTTCGCCAAATTTCGGACTTTGCCACAGATTGTTGGTAATAAAGTCAGGGCGATTTGCACAAGTCAGAACTCTGTGGATTCCCACGGGTGTCTTCTTTTTGGAAATGCATGGGGTTCTCTTTTTTCTTTGGTGGCTGTGACACCCCAGGCCCAAATCTGTAGGTTGTCCACAAGAGCAAAATCAGCTCTGCCGAAAGAGTTGGGGTTACCAGTGGTTTAGCCTTTTCCATTTGCGCCCAGGTACATGCACCCACACATGTGAGATACCGTTTATGCCGGGACACCTGTGGGAATGTGGGAAGGTAGAACATTGTTTGTTGGCAGCGTGTTTGGTGGGTTGACAGTGGGAAATGTCTGAAAATTTTGTTTTTTTGGCCAAATTTTGAAATTTGCTGGGGATTGTGGGTAATACATTCTGGGGCGATTCAAGCAAGTCAGACCTCTGTGGATTCCCACGGATGTCTTCTTTTTGGAAATGAATGGGGTTCCCTGTTTTCCTTTGTGGTTGCAACATTCCAGTCCCAAACCTGCTGGTTGTCCACAAGACCAAATTCTCTCAAAATCTGATCTGCCAAAACACTTGGGGTTACCAGTGGTTTAGCCTTTTCCGTTTGTGCCCAGGTAGGTGCATCCACACATGTGAGGTACCGTTGTCGTCGGGACAACTGTGGGAACGTGGAAAAGCAGGACATTTGTTGTGTTCACTTGGTTTTCATAACATTTTCGTACATTTGCAGCTGCACTTTGTCACACAACCCTTTAATTTCCCAAATGTGACCTAAATTTAGTCGCTGCTTCATAGCACTATACACTCTTGTAACCTGCACAAGTCACCTACCCTTCAAAAGGTCTGCCTCTGCTCTTTCAAAAAATGTATGCTTGCCCTTCTTCACCAAATTTGTTTTCCTTATTTACACATGCTAAGTACATCTGTTTAGGCCATAAGCATAAAGGTCCTTGATACCATGGCTCAGTTTTTGACTTGTGGTATTGCTTGTTTTGTGAAACATTACGAATAATGTGTGATTTCCTATTTGGAAGAGTCGGGGGCATGTAGCAAAGCATTGCTTTTCTCAAAATTCACAGGAGCCATTGCCTTACCGGGCCAACCATGCCCACTACATACATTTTCTCTGTCTTTTTTCCCATTTTTCTCCAAACTATGGAATTTCCCCCTACATAGTGGTTTCCTGACTTGAGCAAATCACCCCTTCCTAAACTTGGAATTTTGTCTACTTCTCAGAAATGTATGCCTTTCTGTCTTCCCAATCAGCTTTCCTACCCTCCCTCTTCCATTCCGTCCACGCATGGCCTATTGGAAAAAAGTCCAAAATCACCTACCTCTCACAAAATGGCTTGCAATCATATCAAATATGTTTTTTGGTTTCCACGCAACCTGTTCTTGAAAGCCTGGAAAACTGTGAATTCTGCACAGCAAAGCATTTGTTCCTAGCTCTTACAAGTAAAAAACCACAGGCTTCTTTGTACATGCTTTTTATTGGCATTTTCTGAAGAAAAAAACAAATGTTCTCCCTTTTTGGTTATTTAATCTCACCCCATACAGCAAACTAGGATTCCTTGGTGACATTATGACCGCCTACATGTGTGAAGAAAAAGGGACAAATTTGGCCAAGATATCTCATGTAACAAAAAAGGAACAAGGGATTGAATGGCGACATACTGAAATCACCAAAAAAGACCTTGGCACTGGGGGAGGGGGAAACCCTTGGCCGTTAAGGGGGTTAAATGTATGTGTTGCTTCCAACTGAATTTACCATACCTGAAAATAAATATTATATACATTAAACTCCAGGCATCAGAATATTTTACACATAGCCCTTGCCTTGAACAAACAATTATTGTTCCCACTGGTAGAGACAACAGCAATATTTTAACTTCAATAAATAGTATATATTTTTAGAATTTTTATTTTTTATTCTTATTTTTTATCAGATCTCATAATTTTTTATCAGTGGTCTGATTTCAATTTCTTCTGATATGTATATATATATTTTTAATTATTAAGACCACCCTTTTTTTCTTTTTTTATTAGAGATCTTCATCTTTTTTTTTTTTCTGATCACCATCTTTGAATATATAGATTTTTTATTTTGGTTTTATTTACTGGTGATCCAATCATACATTATTTTTTTTTACCACAATCAAATCACTAACTTTTCCAGAAAATATTGACACATCTGTGTCATTTAATTGCATGTAAAATCAATAAAAATGAAAATAAACAACAAAATAAACTGCATGTGTCCTGTAGTAAGATGGTTCATGGTACTCTGCATCAGGTATGTCCTGTCCATTAACCGTTGTACTACAACCGCACATATGATATAACATGATATGGCATTTATAACGCGCCTATACACAAGTATATACACATAACGTTGTCGTTGGCAGAACTCCTCCAGTCCGGCACTCCATGGGACCTCCTCCAAAAGCGTCATCTCCATGGTGTTTCAAGCTCCTTATCTTCACCCTCTTTCTTCAGTCCAGGGATTTCCAGTGGCCTCCAATCCACTGCCATCGTCCAGGGGTCCAGTGCTCCCAGGATCCCACGCTGACAGGGTAATTAATACATTTTCTAGAGTAAAAAGAAAAAGACACATTAAGTACCAAGCACAATACATTTTTTATTCCCTCTTTCGCTGGAACATCTGAAATTAAATTGTATTGTAATTTAGCGCAACTATAGGCACCCGTCCGCCATGCTGGAACACCTGAGAATAAATGTATTATTATCGAAATCAGAGACATAACATGTCATGCAATCAAAACAATTTCAAAAATATACACCCCCTTCATTATACCTTTATACCAGAACCCTTAGCACTTCCCGTGTACCAGTACTATTTACATTTACCCACTGTCTATGGCAATCTTTCATTTTGCACTCATTATTATCATTTATTTTATTTTTTTAACTAGCCTCAACATGTTTAAGCCTCTTTACCTCATGTTTCAGGTGGAAAGGTTTTATTTGATTAACATGGACAAACTGCTCCACTGACAACTCACCCTCCTTTTTAGCTATCTCATATACTACGGGCAAGATCTTGTCTGTCATTTTATATGGCCCGTGCCACGCTGCAAGACATTTAGTGTTTTTATGTCTTCCCTTTTCAAAGTAAAATTTATACACCTGATCACCTACCTCATACTTTTTTGTAAATGTCTTCCTATCATAATATGTTTTTGCCGAATCAGCGGTCTTTTCCAAGTTCTGCTGCACAAATGCAAACACATGTTGTAAGTGCTTCCTCAACTCTTCCACAGATTTGTGAATTGTGGAAGCATTTACAAGGACCTGCTCATGTGTCTTGTAAAGTAAATGCTGTGGCAACACCATTTTTCTTCCTGTTAATATTTCATGAGGGCTGAAATTTGTTGATTTAGCAGGAGTCGACCTAATGGCCATTAATACCAATGGATGTCGAAGGTCCCAAATAGAACAAGCCTCAGCCACAACTTTCTTTAACATATCCACTATTGACCTGTTACACCGTTCTACTCCCCCTGAAGAGGAAGGCCGGTGCGAAATGTGTAGTTTTCTCTTCACACCCAAAATCTGCATATCTTTTTCATCAATGCACTAGTGAAATGTCTTCTCCGGTCCGACTCTATACTTTGGGGTAGACCAAATCTTGAAAAAATATGATTTACAAGTAATGTGGCTGCCGTTTGTGCAATGCAATTTGGGGCTGGAATGCACTCCACACATTTTGACATTAAACAAACTACCGTTGACATATACCGATATCCCCTTGCTTATCTTTTTACAGGCCTGATATAGTCGATTTGCTAATCAGACCATGGGACGGTCAAACCACTTTTCATTAATGGTGTTCTATGAATAGGTGAAGCAGGCTGAAATTGTGCATATACTAGACACCCTCTGGTGTATAGTTCAACATCTTGGGACATGTGTGGCCAATAAACATAATTTTTTAAAATGTCCAAAGTTTTCTGTGAACCCCTGTGTCCTGCAGGTATAGCATCATGGGAATAATGTAAGATCAATCCCCAAAATGAAAAGGGCACTACCCATTGTATTTGACCTGTCACAGATTCTCTAATCATCAGTCCATCTTCTAACCTAATTCTCTTTTTGTTTTTTAGCAACACCCTCAACTCCTCTCTCCCTTTACAATCTTCTTCAGTCAAAGGATGTTGCTTTGCATCTAAAAGATGATTATAGAATATGCCTAAAATCAGATCCTCCTTTTGTGCTTTGACCATGTCCTGGTCTGGAGTATCAAAACTCCATTCCACCACAGGCTGCTCAACTACTTTTGGAGATTTGGAGTGTGTTATCGCATCTACCTGTATTTCACCAAGCAGGTGTTCAATAGGAAACAACGTTCCCATCACAGCTCCAATTTTGGCTAACTGATCTGCTTTGTCATTCCCCTCTTTGTTCTCACCCAGCACCTTCAAATTGCCACAGATATTTCTCCAATGTATTACCAAATAATTTTCTGACACAAGTTTGTCTATGGCTTGAATCATCTTGCCATGTTTGACTGTTTTTTTGTTATAGGTGAGCACACCTTTTACCTTCCCGCCAGGTAAATATTCTACAAAACTATTTCGTGCATAATCAGAATCAGTTACTAACACTATCTCTTTAAGTTTGTTTTCTATTGCATTAGCGACTGCTTTGTAAATAGTGGCCAATTCTACTACCTGACTACTTCTGGGCCCAATCCTCAGGCTTACTCTTGGAATGTTGTCACATTTAAACCAGACATTTCCTCTTCCTGCCACAAGCTCTTTTTCTGTGTTATTTTCCACATGGTATGTGCAACCATCTACATATACAGTTAGTAAATCCCTACATACTTCCTCATTGAACACCTGGTGTGGGGATTGTTCAAACTCATTCAAAATTGATTCTATTTCTGTGCCCTCAGATACACATTTTGCTGCACAATCATGCAAATCTGCTAGCCCTTCAGGAACTGGGTTCTTCTTATTTTGTCCATATCTTACTTTCAAAGGAAATCCATGAAGTGCCAATATGCAGGACGTAATTCTGGACTGGGTCAAATTCCCTGATGTAATTCTCTTACTTTGCAGAAACTGCAGATGCTGATTATTTGTTTCAATAATTACCCTTTCCCCTTGAATTATAGGACGGAAATGTTGTAACGGCCAAACAGTGGTCAGGAGCACATTTTCACATTCACTGAACTTAGTTTCAACCTGTGACAAGGCCTTGCTAGCATATGCAATATTTGTGTTATTTACATCATGCTTTTGATATAATACTGCTGACATGCATTGATCAGTGAATCCTATCTCTGCAAAGCAATCATGGTTCTTTATGGAATATGCCAGACATGGCACCTTCCTGAGACATTCATTCAGCCTGACAACTCCCTCACATTGTTCCTTTCCCCATTTCCAGGGTACACCCTGCTTTAGCAATCTCATTAAAGGTTGTTTAATATTTGCATAATTCTCAATACATTTCCTGTTATAACCTGTCATCCCTAATAAACTTTGTAATCCTTTTAGATTGGTAGGATCTTTTAGTTTACGTATCGCCCCCACTTTCTCCTTTTGCAGGTTTAACCCATTTTCGGTCACCTCATGACCTAAGAATTTCACTTTCTTTTTACATCATTGTGCTTTCTGTAAAGATACCTTTACCACAACGTTTTGTAACTGGCCAAGTACATGTCTGATCTCATTGAAATGAGTTTTCAGATTCTCATTTTTAATTAGCACATCATCCACGTAAACTATTGTCCCTCTTTTGGCTGCATCTGGGAGCACCTTGCTCAGGAATATACCAAATTCACTCCCACTATTGACATATCCAAAAGGTGTCCGGGACCATGCATATTGTGATTTGTCAAAAGAAAATGCAAATACATTTTGGATATCTTCAGCTAATGCTACACACCAGTATCCAGCTGTAAGATCTAATGTAGGTGGGTTCATTCTTGCTCACTCTCATTAAATTGTTTCTCTCTGTAAGCCAATTGAGTAGCCATATTGCTGTCTTTAGCTTGCAATTCCGTGTCTAGCTCCCTCTGTTTTAATTCCACATTTAACTGCTCCATCTGATCACATTCATTGTCCAAACGGCTTTGTAAATTCCTAATAACTTTACTGTCATCCCTTGCGTCTTTATGGACTTGTTTAGCAGCAACCACTTTTTTTGCACATAGTCTGATAATGCAGTTTTTCTCCCCCTTGCGTTCTGATGCTCAGAATAGCCTAAAGACGCACACCTGCACAATGCTTCCTTCATAAAAAATGTTTTCAAATGCCTTCCGTTCCCGAAATTCTGTCTTTCCATATTGTCACATTTGAGGACCAAACTGCATGGGCATAAAGCTTTTCCTCGAGATAATTTGACAATTAAGAAAACTCAGCCTGGATCTAGGACATGGCGGCACTATTATGTGAGTGAAATGAGAACACAGTACTGCACTACCTCACAGCACTAAATCATCTAATGAGTGTACAATATGCAAGGCCACACCCAGTAATTGTGTTACCCAATGGCCAACACACCAAATATGTTGGATATATTTTGGGGTTATATCTATTACCTCGTGGTATTTTTTTATTATGGTGGCATTTGGTGGTATTTTATATAGTCCTTGGCAATATATTGTAGTAATATGTTGGGGAATTTTTATAGTGGTGAGACTGATTTCAGCATACTGCCTAATAATGATTTATCCCAGGGTCACTGACAGCAAACAAAATACTGGACTTAATACACTCTGGATGGACGGCCCATGTCCTCCTGTGGTACCTTATGTACAATACCACACTATGCCCTTTTGACTGAGTTTCAACAATTGTAAAGCATGCAAATAAAATACTACACATACATTTAAATGCTCTAGATAAACAGCTCATGGTGGCTACTTTACTTTGAGATATTCCTTACCACACCTCTGTCTCCTTATGCATGTCAAATTAAAGGGACTGAATGTGGAATAAATATCATGAGACTAGATTACCTTTTGACTTTCTTTTTTATCGTGAAATAGAAATATGCACATTACACAGAGTGACACTTATGCTCACATTGTAGTACACAGTGCAAGTACATTTCCTCTTGCAATAGCTTTCAGCGCTTTATCTGTGCAAAGCCCTGCCAACTGCCTTTGGCCTCGTGAGACTTGGCAAGAAAAATACACTTTAAAAAAACAAAGTAAGACTTTGAGAAATATAAACACAGTATTACATGCATGTTAAAAATAGAATCCCCAATACAGCACCTAAAATGAAGTGAACTACTGAACCTAAGCTACCTCGTATCATTCACATCAAAAGCCCCTCACTTAACCTCATATTTACCTAGATTTGTTGGCAGTATTCCTGACTCATTTTGGCATGGAAATCATCCCCAGTCTTTCTGCCTGCCTCGCACAGGGTCAACCCAGATAAGGACAGCTTCAGCATAAAACAGCTTGCCAGCACTGAACCCTGTCTGACCAGCCAGCCCTCTGCTCTTTCGTCTGCCAGCGCTCGAAGAGGAAATGCCCATTACTCTGTCTCAAAAACCCTTTTTATCAAACCCTTTTGTCAAACTAGAAAGACACCACCCCTTGACCAGACCATTTCAACGAAATGGCAAGTGATTTCATTGCTGACGAGAAAAAAGATGCATCTCTCTTGCGCTTCCTGCTCTAATACAATGATATATTATCAGTAGAAAGAAACTTCAATTATTTCTTTTAGTTTATCACCCAGCACAGATTCAGCCTGCACATTTAAATTCTCATTTTCAAAGCATCATGCATTTTTCTCAATCTGCACTCAGACTAATTTGCACTAAATGTTATTAAGGGATTCAGTTACATGTTAACTGGAGTTGGGTTAATTAGTATGTTAGATTATGTTAGTATTAGCTCAGTTCATTAAAACATCATCATGGATCAAAATGCAATTTCAAGCTAGTGCTCTGTGCATTAGCATCTATTTAATTCTGCCTGCAACTCACACTCTTGAGTCCGGTAATGAGTTTCACACCCTGGGCACCAGTTGCAGTTCAAACCCACTCTAAAATGTGCATGCTGAAATGATGAGTCTAACTGTTAAAATGTAGAGTCATAATGTTGGAATTAGAACCATTCTCCTACAATATTCTTTAACGGGAGCTCTCAAGCCGCATGTGACAGCCACACAAGGATTTGCAATTTTTAGAATTGCTCACGTCCATTAATAAGTCTCATGTTGTTTGCCTGTGCGCCCTTTTGCTTCTTGCCAGCCTTGCTTTATGTGAGCTATAGGCTCCACATTTCTCACCCAACCTACAAGCTTTTCCAAAGCTAGTTTCCTAAGGTGGTAATCCTCGTGAAACCAGGTTGTCGAGACCATTTATCCCTGTTTGTTTGGTTTCCCTTTGTTCACCCTTAACCCAATCTGTGGCAATTCCGCTAAATATTTATGCTCTAAAATAGCACTTGATTCGTCTTCTTTATCCTAGCTCAGAAGAGACTCTAAAAATGGTAGCATCATAAAATATATCAATGGGATGAGCACTTCTGCATCATAGCGAAATGACACGATCCAAGGGGTCATACCGCGCCTTTCCTCTTTGTCCTCTATCTCTCACCATTGACTGAGATCAAACGTGCCTTTGGATTCAGTAACTACATCTATGTCAATGACAACAAAATACTATTTCACAGCCCTCCGACCTCATTAGGTGAAGTCCTGTATGGGTGCAAAGTGTCTGAAACAGAACCCTTCCAAAACCTAAGTCATGCTCCTCTGGGAAGGATCTGCATCTCTTGAGTGAATGAGACTGGCCTTTGTCACCAGGCACATGTTGCACCCTTGACAAGCCAGCTGAAACTCTTGGATTCATAATAAAACACGCTCTCTCACAAACACATGTCCCAAGCAAGCACTATAATCAGTTCCCTCTTTTTCAAATTCTGGTTAAAGCATCCCACATTGCACACAAGCGATACCCGGACAGTGTCCCAAATTCCTCATCACCATACTCGCCTCCCAATGCCCATGCAAGTATAGTCTCTCTTCTATTCTCATGCTCACCTGTGTGCCAAAGATTAGGAAGAATGATGGAAGAGGCAGAGCATTTCCTATCATAGCGCTTAGCTTGGGAGCTCTGTCCTGGCAGTAAAGCATCATGGATCCAACCTCAAGTATTATAGAATATTCACTAGTGGTAGGGAGGGGGAAAGTCTGGTAGATAGTTGGGCCATGTGCAAGGAGAGATAAGATGATCAGGAAGTCATGAGAAGGTAAGGCAGGAACTATGTGTGCAAATGAATCGAATTTATCATGGGACTAAACTGTATTCAATGGGTCTCAGCGCTAAAGGAGAGATAGCTGGAGAAAGGTGCCCGCTGTGCCAGGGCGTACCTCTGGAATTTATTCACCTCATGGTGAGCCCAGGCATGTTGAAACCATATGCAAGAAAACACAGATGTCAAAGCCCTTCTCCGTACATCCATACACCCTCAACAGCATTTGGGAGGAGTTGTAAGTCAGAAATCCGCATTTGCCAACTTTGCCAAAGCTCCCTGCAAAGCAAGCCAGGCAACCTCGATTTGTTTCATATCCTCATTTATGTCATGGTTACCACAAGGTTGTTCGTTATATACCTGAGACAAACCCTAGGATTGCGCTTCTGGACAGAGTTCTTAAGGCCCCTAAGCCTGCCTTTGGCTCAGCAGTGGTAATACTTTGAGCCATCAGCAGTGTCATTGGGAGCCTTGCCATCTTAAATCAATACCAATAAAACACAGGCGGCAAGGCCCTTCCACCTACTTCCTCACGGGCCAACAACATATTTAACATATGTAAAAGAGCATTGGGAGAATTGCTCTGGTTACAAGCTTTCTATGCCATAAGTCTTCTAGCCAATGCCAGGGTCTCTACAGCATTTCATGTTTACTAATGAGCTTCCCTGACATGACCATAGGATGAATGCCATGAATTAAATCTTTCATACTACTATATGTGTTGTTTGATTAAAGTCCCCCATGCTCCAATGCCTAGTCAACCAGTAGTGGTATTCCTGTATCGCCAATGGCTCAACAGCTCATATGGCTTAGCTGGTACTGTGGAATGCCAGTCTGGGATGAATTCCCTGTTCCAAAAATGAAAAATACTTTAGATCATGAAAGCCAACTTGAACCTGCTTTGAGGTAACCAGTAAACACACAGCTAGCCAGATCAGTAGGCTGTTCTAGGGTGCCCCCTTTTTGCTAATTCCCATTCTTGTTGAAGGGTGATATCAAATTGTTTTGAAATTTAATAGCAGCTGTTTTTTTCTATATATAATCTGTTGAGGGTTTTCCATGGATATTCCATTCCTCTTTCTAAGGGAGATTTCCCATCCAATGTGATCCAAGGCTTTTTCAGCATCTAAACTTACCAGCACCTGGTGGCTCCATTTGTTTAGCACCAAATGTGTTGTGTCTAGTCCCAGTCTGATGTTTTGCGAGCCCTGGGGATGTCTTATGAAGCCACTTTGGTGATTAACTGTTATCGGTCTCATCAAATGCTTCAGTCCGTCTTCACAGTTTTCAGTTAAACATTTGGTGTTATTAGAAAATCAAAAATATAGATGTTAATTATGGATATGAGTCTGTCATTTGCTCACTCCTGGTAATCTCTTTTTGACTTTGGGACAGGGACAATTAAAAAGGAATACATACAGGGAGGAAATACATTGGATTGCAGAACTTTGTTAAAAGCCTGAAGCCGTTGATGTCCTATGATTGGTGTAAGGCATTTGTGGCAGTTTGATTTTAGCTGCTCAGGACCAGGTGATTTGACTAGCTTGTAATTTCCTGCAGAGTGAAATTTACATTAAACGATTCTTTACTAGACTCTTCTAGTCATGGACATTCAAGCTTTTTCAAGATATCTTGAATTTCTGAGATCTTTTCCTGTGGCTAATCATAGAGATTCTCATTAAAGTTGTGCAAAACCTCCATGAACTGAGATTTGTGGAGCAGGGTTTTACCACCCCAGTCTTTTATTGCATGGATTGCATTGGAGGCCAAACCACCGTAGTGTGTCACTTATGTTGCTTTCCTGGTTCTGAGAATTTAGCTCTTTCTAGTATAGTTGTTGATTTTATACTTTGCCCATTGAACTTTGTGGCACAGAGAATATGTGTCACCATTGGTGAGGGCGCCCAATTTCACATTTTTTAGCTCACCTTTTATTTCGTTAAGAATATCTCTATATCCTTGTTTGGTCTGTGAACTTTCTGCCATGAAAAGGCCTCAAAGTTAGGTCTTGAGGCTTTCCCACATCAGGGAAATTGGGGTGATTGTGGCCAAGTTTACTTCTAGGAATGTATTCATTTCTTTTCTGATTTTCTTCTCTGATGTTCTTAAGAGCAAAGGGTGGAGGCACCAGGAGAGGCTGTGGTCAGCATGAGGGAATAGTGTGAGGAACAGAAGCACCTGAGCGTCGCCTGTGAGAGTTATGGAGTCTAGGGAGCAGTTGATTATTGCATGGTTCACTTATTTGCTTCCTAACAAAAGGTTCAAAGTGGGAACAGGTCTTGTGGGTTGGGAAGAAAAAGAACAGTCTCTAATAGTGGGGGTCTTAAGGTGTCATGAGTCACTCATGCCAAGTGAGCCCTTGAATTGGTGCAGGGTTTTCTGCTTGGGAAGGTCCATGGGGGAGGACGCATGAGTCCAGTCAAGAAGGTGTTCAGGACTTTGGTTGAAGTTGCTGCCAATAACCAGATTGCCTGAGCCATCGGAGCAGATGGCTAATTGGATTTTTGCCAGAGTTTCCTCAGGGACCAAACTTGGAAGGTAAATGTAAGCCACTGTTAAAACTGAGGGAGCTACTTCGATTTTGACAATCTGCCATCT
The DNA here is from genome assembly GCF_040938575.1 of Ambystoma mexicanum. Lineage (NCBI taxonomy): Eukaryota > Metazoa > Chordata > Amphibia > Caudata > Ambystomatidae > Ambystoma > Ambystoma mexicanum. The sequence continues at coordinate 695,579,064 of NC_090931.1, forward strand.
ACCATTTAAATGTTCCCCTCTAAAGTTTTCAGTGCAGCCTTCAGACTTTCTTTATCAGGATGCTGACTGCTTTTGATTTGGAGTTGAAGTAGCTGTACTGTGCACAATCGATGCACCCTCTCCTTAGTTTGGGCACCTCACTTCCAGTCTGGTGGGTCTCTCATAGCAATGTGGTATTAGCGATTTGACTTTTCAAGAAAGTGAGGATCTTTTTAGCATTTATTTAGTTTGTTAGGTCTATGGACAATGTAAGTAACATACTTGTCGCTCTCCATTATTTTGTTCTGTTGGCAGTGTAGAGGTTTATTTTCTGTGTGATTATCAGGACGTGTTCCCAAAGTTGGGTGGGACATGAAGTAATGGGTTGGTTGGGAGGGTTGACCGGTAAAACATATTGGAAGTCACACTGTTCGGTGAGCTCAAGAGAAACCCCTTTGTGGTGTAATACGTATGAGCAATTCATTATTTGATCAGGTAAGAGTCCATCTGTAAGCATCGATTTTACCACTAAGGGACTCATTTAGAGATTAGCAGAAAATAATCCAGTAAAATTTGGAGATTACCATTCTGCGGTAATCTGCGTGGTAGTAAAATGAGACACATCAGCCAATTCAGGCCTTACCTCACCGCCATGCAAGAAGTGATGGTAAATTTTGCACGCGATGGCACGAAGACACTGCATGCCGTAATTATCAGCAATCGGAAAGCTTAGTACCAGAAATGCATCATCGTCTCCGAAAGGCATAGGAAAGCACTGCAGCTACCAGCCACTTCGAATCAGGACAACCATAGGCAATCCCCAAAAAATAAGGACTCTTTAGATGCTGCGGGTTGGAGGAATGCTGAGGAAGCCAATATTCAGCCCACAGGAGCTGACAGACCTGGCAGAGGAGTTGGCCAAGGAAGCACTCAGGGAGATAGGCATCCTCATGGCCAAAGCTACACCCAGCAAGCATGCCGAGCTATGGAACAGTGTCTGGGACCATGTGAGAGCTGTGTCCACGTACTACCGGAGTACAAATTACTCCCACAAGTGCTTGGTTGAGCAGGTAACACAAGTGCAAGACATTCTGGCAGAGCATCGCAAAGAATGCATGGCCTTGGTTAGTGGCTTTATACTTTAGTGGTAAAAGAAAGGGTGAGGTGGAGATGCGCTAGACACTACAGCAATAAGGCACACAAATAATACAGTTGATGTTTTAATTGTAGCAGGAGCAGCCGACACGTGTTTCGACATACAGGTCGTTCTCAAGGCGTATGCAAAACAAATATGTTGATAAGTCGTGGAGGGGTAATCCCACAAAAAGCAAAGCGATGTGAGAATCACTCTGGCATCGCATGCAGATAACAGTCCCTGCCGTAATGGCCGTGGCAAATATATTACTCGTACAATCGAGCGGTCAAATAGCAAGGATATCCCCGAAAGCAATACTTTAGTGGTACATGCATCCCTGGGAGCTGAAGGTTGCTTCGGTCGTGGACACCACAGGAGTGACCGGCTCAGGGGATGCAGAAGTCCGAGCCGGTTCCCATAAAGTGCCTGGTGTGTACTAATGAGGGCCGGCCTTAGCGGCAGCTGCGCCCTGGGTGAATTGGCCCCTCTCACCCTTCCCACGTGCCCCTCGTCAACAGGGAGAGCGGGGACAGTAGAGGGGGAGCAGGAGCACCACATTTTTTTTAAACTCCCTGATTTGGCGCCTTAGCAGGGGGTTAATCACTGGAATAGGGCACTCATGCTAATGCTAATGCACGAGCGTGGTATTCCAAGGCAAACCACTTCGCTCCTGCGTCGGATCGGGGAGGTAATCATGTGAATAGGGTGTTGATGCAAAGCATCAGCACCCTATTGTTATAAAATGCGCCCCGCCGCCACGGGCCAATTTAATAACAAAAGAGCCCCTGCCATGCCTTCTCCCACTATGCCAGCTCGGGTGAAGCCCTTGAAAGACTCCCCGAGCTGGCATGGCAGGGAGCTAATGGCGCCCTGGGGGGCATGGCGCCCCAGGCAGTCACCCAGCCCACCCTGCCCTAAGGCCGGCCCTTTTACTAATCCATCCATGCCACGGGTCCCTTAAGGTGGCAACACGTGAGTATTCACATGTGCCTGTTTCCTAGTAATTAGTTCATGTAACTAACACTGTAGTCCAAACAACAATGCCACCCTAAACCAGTAAATGGCAACCTCCTATGTGTGTCATGTCTGCGTATTACCCTGAGAGGGGAAAGCACTCTACAATCCACTTGAAAAGTCACTGAACATGGGCACACAAGGAATCAAATGCGTCACAAAGAACATACATGTACGAACGAGGAAAAAAAGAAAAGGAAACAGCTGTAATGGATGGCCAGACTCCATTAGGCAGCCCAGACATGCAGGATAGTGAGGTTACACGGCTGGTCACTGTCACACATGAATCTAGGGAATGTCTGCTTTGTCTCATCAATGTATTATAATGTGGTATTGTACAATTTTACCTAACCCCAAAAGTTCGACTCCCAAAAGTTCGACCCCCAGTTTCCCACATATACATATATGGGGGGGGGGGTAAAGTATATAAAAAAGGGGGGACTGTAGGGGGTCTCCCCCCACATATATATTTGCGGGTAAAAAAAAAAATCGAACTTTTGGGAAGTCGAACCTTTGGGTTCGGTAAAATGAACCCTGTCATTTATGTCATGCTATGTTAAACTACTTGGTATGCGCCCCTTCCACCAACAAGCCATCTTGCCGCTAGGGGAAAAAGAACCTAAGTGGAGACAGAGTGCCACCAGACCTAAAGGAAACATCAGCTTGACCTAGAAACAGGTGCGTTTTTAACGAGCGTCGCTAAAGTAAGTGATTTTCAGTAGCCCGAAGAGAGCGAGGAAGTTGTTTCCATGGAACCACTGCCGCCACAGAGAAAGCCCAGCCTCCAGTCCAAGATCGAATAAAACCGGGAACCTGACCAAGAAGAGCAGGGCAGAAGTCGAGGGTACACGTGGGATTTTCCAGAGGGTGGACCAGGGGTGTTGCTAGGTCTGGAAAAGACCCGGGGCTAAGCTGATGTCGGAACTATCGGTACTGGGGGCTAGCTAGTCTTTTGGCTGTAGCTCCTGAGATTCTATCCAGGGCTACAACCAAAAGATCAGGGGCTATAGCCCCCTTATACCCCCCTAGCAACGCCCCTGGGGTGGACTCAGTCCCCCCAGCTAAAATGAGAAACATTGAAAGTCTTTCTTGAATTTATGATTTAAAGGTGACCTCGAAACGCAGTTGTCAGGTTTGCAGGCTGGGCACTCCACCACTGCACTATGTAACCTGATGAAAGACAACAACCAACTAAAGGTGAAATTTCCCATTTTGGGACTGCAAGTTTCAGGGAAAATATTTGTTTTGGTCCTTGGGGTTTAAAACAGGCGCACCTTTTAACGTTTTCAAACACACTACTAGAAGAAAATATCCTCTCTTGGTTTTGTGTGTGTGTTGATCTTATGAAAGGCAAATGCCATTCGTCCTGTGCAATTTGGGTGGTTATGCAAATCCAATTTAATCATATGTTCATATTTCAACTTGATATGCTACATTCTGGCGACGTCATATCCCTTTGCGTTGGTTGATGAGTCGCCCCACTTTTTTTTTTTTAGGACTTGACCACTGAAGAAGAACATCTTGAGAGGGAAGCGCTCAACGAGGGGCATATGGAGAACATGTCAATTGAAGGTATTCAGTGCCATTACCATAGAAGGCGCAGTGTCCAATACACAGAGATTTCAAATGGATGCGGCTTTGTACAGTGAAGGGAGTGTCAGATAGGAGAGGACTGCCTAGCAACTCCCACAGCAGAATTCAGCAGGATTTGCAGGCGCTGAATTAGATATGCTGGCTGCCCTAAGAAAAGAGAGTTGCCTAAGACCATTGTACCTAAGACCAAAGAAGCTGCTACCGGAGCGTGCATACGAGCCCGCAAACAGGGAAGAACCTTCAGGAGAACCTTTAACTCGCAGTGGCCGGATTAGTAGATTGGTAGATAGCACTGACTTGGGCTTCTGCAGATAGTGACCCAAAGACGACTCCCCCAGAGATGACGAGGGAACATCTATCCCTCAAGAACAGCAACTGCAAGGCCCTCTAAAATGTGTCTTTTGAGATTTGTGTTACGTTCTTGTGGTTATTCTTGCTGTTCGACCAGCGCTTCCTCCAGTGTGCGGATGCTCAGAATGTGGGGTGTTGGATTAGAAGGTTCGGGGAAGAGTGCGTGAGTGTGAGAGACGGTTGGAAGTGTTGGGTGTTGGATTAGAAGGTTCGGGGAAGAGTGCGTGAGTGTGAGAGACGGTTGGAAGTGTTGGGTGTTGGATTCGAAGGTTCGGGGAAGAGTGCGTGAGTGTGAGAGACGGTTGGAAGTGGTGGGTGTTGGATTAGAAGGTTCGGGGAAGAGTGCGTGAGTGTGAGAGACGGTTGGAAGTGGTGGGTGTTGGATTAGAAGCTTCGTGGAAGAGTGCGTGAGTGTGAGAGACGGTTTGAAGTGGACGGTGGATGCGGAGGGAGCGCTGGGTCGTCTGTCAATAAAGACTTCCTACTTACCGTCAAGTCTTAGTTTGTTACTGATTGTTTACTACAATTTGCCTTCTCTCATTTAGTTTACCCCGATCCTCAGGGATTCTGCGTCCATCTCTGTGCCGCCTTTCCCTGGTGCATCTTGTTAACTACTGGTTTCTTTCCCATATCCTCTATCTACCATGACATCAGCCTGAGTCCTCCATCAAACGCTGCTCCTACAGTGCGTATGGGTCTATGTGATAGGTCAACTGGAATCATTTTGAAGGTGACGACGTAGGAAAAAATGGAGGAGGCACCCCGATAACCCGGCCAGGGTCCTCCTCCCCCCCCCACCTGGGTAAGGGGGAGGGTCGTGGCAAAGCGCCAAGGCGCTAGGAAAGCCCGCGAAGGGCAACAAAGGATGAGGGCGTGGCTTTTTATGTCAAAAAGAAGACATGTCTCATTCTGCACATTACTGGGTTGGGAGAGGAAAGGGGAAAAGAAGAATGAGCATGTATAACGTATTATGATACAAGGATGGACAAATGCCCAGGTTATGGCCTTTACACATTTCTAAGCCCCATGCGTTGTCTATCTGATGCATACATCATACAGTGTGCACTCGATTGCTCTAGCCTATGACTACCCGCGTCAAACAGACTGTATAGACGTCTAGGGAATGTGTGAACTGAACTGCTTTTTTTGTAAACATGTTTCATGGCAAAATAACCACACGATTAAAGTCTTTTACATCCGGTCCTACGTGATAAATACAATGGCATTCCTTTGGAAGCATTTCCCATGCAATCAGAAGAATGCCCGCAGACGTCCTCGTCATCATTCCAGGTGCTCTATGTCAAGGACGACTTTCTGTGGCTACCACTTCATGAATTCCATTCTTCCGCAGTGCACTGCGCTGCGCAGCCACGCTGCAAATGGCACTGCGCACTGACCTGAGTTATGCAGAGTGATGCTCTGCTGCCGATGCCAGAACTGTTTTTGTGTGAATCACTCGCTTTTAATGACCACTCGGTTTTTGGCCTGAAGCATGCATTAAGTAGTCTCGAACAATTTAATGTAATCTTCTCTCTCTTTGCTTAATAAGGGCAGCTCAAGTGACATAGCTGGGCTGTATTGTTCGCCCCCTCCTGTCCCTTGGTGCTCCCATACCCCTCTCGCCACGCTTACCACACCGCAGAGGAGGTTTGGAACTGCTCTTCTGCTCCTTCCTATCAAAGCCATACCACAATCTGCAGCTCGTGTGCATTCAGTTTAAAATAGAAGCCCCGTGTGCAGTAGGAGGAGAAAGCATCAGGCAACGCATTTGATGTTTTGAAATGCACTGCATGCGTACAGCGTTGCTTCAGAGTGCCAATGCCCAACGGACTGGCACACTAGAGAGGGCAGAACGCTCCACTGTGCCCAATTTCTAATTCCAACATTGGCAGCCAAATGCTATAATACACTTGCTCTCCCTCAAAGGTCCTCATTATGCGTATGATCTAATGCTAAAATGATGAGTTGAGATTGCATGGAGTATTTACCATTTAGTATTTATTTATTTATGTATTTATTTATTTTTATTTATTTATTTATTTGTATTTGTAAATCGCGCAAACAGCCCGCAGACATCGAGGCGCTGAATCAGAGCTTAAGGAGGCTTACTTAAGGGTTACAAAGAAGCCACCCCAGAAAGAACTTATTTACATTTAAGTAGTTACATGTTACAGTACATTGCAGGTTCTAACACATCAAACAGAAAGGTTGGTCTTGATGGCTTTATGGAAGACAGTGTGGGATTTAATGGCTCTGAGGTGGGGGCAACTGATGGGAAGCTGGAGCCGCCCGCACAAACTTTGTGAGTCCTGGGGACAGACAGGAGGTTTGAGTACTGTGATCTGGATGGTTTGTGAGTGGAGGGTTTGGTAATCCTACGTGTTAAGTGTTGCATTTTATGTTGTTATAAAGCTTCAGTACAGCGCCACCCACCAGTGTAGTGCTCTTAAAGCGCTAGCACCTAGTCCATGAATATGGTGTATTGTGCCCCATCCTAGGGTAACAAGACCGTTGTGATGTCAGGAAGAATAAGGGATAAGAGGGGAAAATGTAGGAGTGAGAGCAGGAATTGGATAAGGATACAAACAGCTAACACATTGCAGGGCTACCAGCTACTCAACAGGCCCCCCTGAAAGCGTCCCACCAGGCAGCGGCTCGGCGCATCACCAGCTCTAGGAAATGTGACCACAACAACCCCACTTTGTGCGAATTCCTGTGGCTGCCCATCACACACCCCCTACTAGGGTCTGCTTAAGGAATCTCCTCCATCACCACCAACGTAACTACCGCTTATACGGCGGCCCACATGACAGCCAAAATAAAAAGATATGACACCCAACAATAGCCTTGTGGTAAGACCATCACCAGACTGGAAACTAGACTTGCTGAGAAGCGGAAAACTAGGAAATCACCCTTTCCATGCATCTCTCCGTTCCTCTGGTACTCTATCCCGATGGCAATGCGCCATATCTACCCACATATTTGGTTAACAAAATGTCTCATTGTCAGCCAACTTGCGTTGTTTGCTTGGCCGATAAATACCTCTTGATTTTTCCATCCAACCCGTTGTGTATCTGTTTTGACCCTTGGCTATGGAATTCCCTCAGCGCGATCTGAATGTCACCTGACCTAGTAGGATCGTTGTCTGTCTTCCCTCTGTCCCCCCTCCCTTGCCTCGTCGCGCCTTGAAACACTTGTGTATAGGCACGTTATAAATGCCATATCATATCATATCATATTGCTGCAGAAGATGACCTCTCATCTGGCCTTGAGGAAGGCCCTGAACACCTTTCTTTTCCAGCAACAGGGGTAGTCTATTCTTGTGACGTGTTAACTTTGATCAGAGGCTGAACATTGTACAACCTGTGCCTGGATGAGATTTAGTCCGTTAAGTGCGCAAATATATCAAGTCAAATAAAGCCATCAGGACTATTCCAAATCTCCTTCAGTTTAGGAAAGAACTGAGTGCCTGGCTGTTTCAACAACACCTCGGTATAACCTAGACTCCACCTATCTCGCACACATCCCCATCCTTACATTGTACTATGATAATTATTGCAAAACAAAAGAGGTGATGGCTGCAAGGTTTAGAATTAATCTTAACCTCGGGCATTGCTATGGGCAACCCCCCACACCATCATTTTTTGCCTGCCAAGCCACTACAAAAGGTGAAAGACCATTTGCAAAGCAGGTTTGGTCCCACCCATGCGATAATTATTACCAATGTTTACTTGATGACCTGTTAAATTCTCACTACCAATGTTTTGCTCTTTTATCTTCCGAGCTAGGTTTATACAAAATCAAATCTAACTATAACAATAATAATAATATGATGGGATGGAGGTAGAGGGAATACGATTGTATACGCAGGTGTTTGTGTAGTGGTAGGCAGAGGATAAGACAGTGCTGATCTAGAAAGAGGGAACAATAGAAAATATGTGGTAGCATAGGTGCACAATGGTCCGGACATGTGCCAAGGAGGCCCTTGAAACATGGAGGCTAGAATAGTTAGGTAGTATTTATTAGGCATTCAATGCAAATCCTAAGTATATAGTCTGGGAATGCCAAGCCAACTGCCACGCGTGATAGAGCCGAGAATTGGATAATTATAATTATTATAATAATAATTGGTTATTTATAATGCACTTAATGCTAGAGGTTTCAAAGCATAGACCCGGGGACCGAACCTGTGTTGCTCTGCGTCGTCTTGCCCCTGAGCTATCCTTCCAAGATGTTGAACTAGATGATCTCCAAACAACCCTTTAAGATGAGTAGCAGCACACCCAAGATAGATGGGGATGCAGATTCATACATCAAATAACTAAGACAACTCAATAGTTTGGCGAAGTGAGTCCGTTTAATGACAAGTTCATAAAATGGGGAGTACAACAAACATCAGCAATCACTCAATCTTCTAGCTCTCTTTACTTTTAGAAAAAACACAATATTTATAGCAAAAATGTGTCATTGCTGATTGGTTATAGGAAGGTAACTTAACATAAGTACTATATCTGTACATGGTAACGGGGGGAGGGTATTGGATAATCAATATCAGGTGGGGCAACTAAGCCCTCCCTTCAAAATGGCCAATATGAACGTCACTAAAAGTACAATGTCCCATTGGCTCTACTCACTATAGGATCCTAGATTTCATGGTCCACTATAATTGGGTTGACATCAACCCCACTCATACCTACGTCTAGCAGCACGCAGAAAGAACATCCAGGTGCAGAGAAGCTCATCTGCACCCCAGCTTCCCACCAATTATGCTACAATCAATCATCATCTCAGTAGTCATGTGTCAATTACTTTGTATTTTGACCTTGAGTCTGCTCGGTGCTCTGAGAACTTTTAAGGAGTATAGGCATGGCGGGGATCCATGCGTAGGTGTGAGAGTATCACCCTCCCAGCCTGCCTTTGTCACGTGACTGGACACTGTGAAATCGGCTTTTCTCCGTGTCTTTTCATATATTTGATTTAATTCTAACAGTTATCTGACGTCTGTGGCTTTTCTTAACCTTTATGAACAGGATCCTCTGTTCTCTTCTCTCCTTAATTGTCTTCAATGTTGGCTTATTCCAGCCAGATAAGACCTTGGCTTCTTGCATGGTCATCCTTAGCCGAGTTTTGCTCTGTCTTGATTCTCGATTTTCTTGCTGCGACACACTCCATTTGAGGCCTTTTGTAACCTTTGTTCAATTCTGCTCATATGCGTAGTGGACTTGCATTCATACATAAAGTGCTTCTTGAGGTATATACTGGTAAACATTGGCACTTGCCGCAATCTATCGACTATTTAGCATAAGCAAGCTTCACGATTTCTTTGCCTCTTTTGGTTACTTGCATCTGTACACGTTTAAACTAACTAAATATCTTCATCATGTATGTGTCATAAGTGTGCTCATCTTGACATCAACTTTTCCGCCTTGGGCTCAAGATGTCACTTATCTATGTTATCTTCTCTATATTTCGTCTCTTGTCAGTATTCTCAGGTCATTATATCTTCTATATGTGCGCCAGTCCGATTTATTAGTTTAGGAAAGTCTAACTACTCTGTGCACCAGTACATAGGAGAATTCACCGAACTACCTTGGTCCAGTCACCCTTTTAGAATTGTGCCCACTAAATACACACCATCGGTCTCTGGTAGAATTGTTGTGACATTTACCAAGAACCTGTGGGTTTTTAAGAAAATCTGCCCTCCATAGGAACTGAATAAAAGAGGAACTAACGCTCTACTTGGAAGGCAGTCTTTATACTGCATAAAAGCAACAGAAAATAACCAGATACCATATAGGAGCTGCAAATGAGTAAATCCTCTAAGATGCCTACGGCGGACGAGTGATCCTGAAAAATGGAATTTCAAGATGGCAGCTATTCAAAAAAACATGACCATGCACGTAATGAAGTCATAGCGCTGCGCGGGGCTCATGTCACAGTGTGTGTCCATGTTATGGATGTCGCAAAACGAAGAAATTGTAAAAAAGCCACCTCTGAAAGATGCAAATCTAGCCACATTAAGATAAACGCTGTGCCAGGCTTTCAAACAAATAAAGTGTGTAAGAAATGAAAGAAATGACCGGCAAGGTGTGCTGATATATCTCCCTGGAGTCATTCAGATCTCTACTCCCTGTGGTGAGTCTTGGGGATTGTAATCATCGTTGCTCCCATCTACTTAGTCGTCATTTGCCAGATTTTCTTCCCTTGCAGTGTCTGGCTGCAGCATGCTTTTGTGTGGTCTTCTGGCCGGTTTGGCAACTGTTTAAAATGGGAGACATGCCTGGTGACTGACGCCGAACCTTTTTTCACCATGACCATGCATTCCTTTCTGGCGACTAACTTCATTGGAGATGGGTCAAATGGTAATGCACATTTTCTCTGTGTTCTACCATTCTTCACAATCACTACATCCCCTGCCTCCAGTGAGGGCACCACAGCCCCTCTCCATTTTCTCTCATCTTCATTCATCCATCGGCGGCTCCTGGCCAGGTATGCTTCATTGTCTAAGTGCACCAGTTGCCATTGCAGGACTGTCGGAATCAGTGTGTTTGGCGGTCTCCCCATCAAAACTGTTGCTGGAGTAACTCCTGTCGAGGCATGGGGCGATGACCAATACTTCCTCAAGAACTGGTAGATAGCTCTTTCGTTATCATTTTGCACCTCTCGGGCAATCTGCAGAGTCTTGTTCAGGGTCCTTATGAACCTCTCTGCGTCTCCGTTGGCTTGGGGTCAGCAGGGAGTAATTGTCCTGCATTGGACACCAATACACTCTAGGTACACTATTATATCAGACCCTTGAAACAGGGGCCTATTGTCTGGCTTTAGGACAGCTGGAACACCATGCTTTGCAAAAATCTTCTCCAGCCTTGGGATGACAGCCAACACTGCTGTTGACTCGACAATTTTCACCTCTGGGTAGTGAGAGTATTTGTCTATGACAATCGGGCTGTATCTTCCATCTGGGAGGGACACAAAGTCATCACTCAGCTGTTTCCCACAGGCTCATCCCTGGGCATAGACTGTATGGTGGCTGGTAGTTCAGCTGTGCCAGAAGACTAGCATGGGATGCATCTGGATACAAAAGTCTCCACAGCTGGTTTCAAACCCGGGAATCATACCTTCTCCCTCAGGTGAGATATTGTCTTCACACTACTTAATGCCTGGCGTGTGCCAGTCATACCACATTGTCTGTCAGTTTCGGCCAGGTTCACCAACCTCAAGCATCGGAACAGCAACCCCTCTGGAGAGAGACACAGTTTCTCACACCTCCTAAATAGACCCAGTAGCCTCTGATGGGCCGATGCCATCCTGTAACACTGCTCAGGTAAATATTTCTTCCAGCACCCAAACTTGAGAGCCTCCTTGATTGCGCCAAAGCATTCATCACAGGCATGTAATTCAATGCCACCGGGAGCACTTGTTCCTCCAGGCGGTCAACCAGTTTGGGCTCTCTCAAGGTGGCAGCTCTTAGGTGTCAAGACAGAAAGTCGGCTAGATTGCCTGTTCCCGGTCGATGCTCGATCACACAGTTGTATTCTTGTAGTTGGAGGTTCCATTTTTCAATCCGTGGAGGTGGGTGGGAGGAAGCGCCTGAGAAAATTGGGATCAGTGGCTTGCGGTATGTCAGCAACTTGAAGGACCATCCATGCAGGTAAAGATGGATGTGATGACATCACCAAAACATGGCAATCGGCTCTTTTTCAATTTCAGAGTATTAGGAGTCAGGTGGAGTCAGCGCCCTGCCGGTGTATGTAAGCGGCAGAACCTCCCCTTTTGGTGTATATTGAGTCAGCATGGCCCTGAGACTGTGGGTGCTTTATCCACTACCAGCTTGTTGGCAGAGCAGGGTGAAAGTAGAGCTTTGTAGCATTGTCCGCCAATGCGTCTTTAATCCCCTCGATTGCCACCTGATGTTCTCCACCTCATGCCTAGGGCTTCAAAGCTTTTGTCAAACGTCGTAATTGTTCAGATAAAGAAGCCAAATGAGGAATGAATCGACCGCAATAGTTTACCAGCCCTGGAAAGCCCTTCTCTGACAACTAGTCTTCAGGGGCTGTCATTGCTTTAATGTCCTTCACTTTATGCGGATCATCTTTCTGGAATACAAAATCCCAAAAATTCAAACGGTTCTTAATGAATTCACACTTTTTCCTATTCAGAGTGAGGCCATTTCTCTGATTCTCAGCAGGACTGCCCACAAACATGATACAAAATTCACTGAAAGTGGGTGTTTGTTTATTTATAATGCGCGCCTCACCCCTAGGTATCTAGGTGCAGTACAAGATAATGCAAATTCTTAGTTACAGGCAGAGATAATTTTAAACAATAAAAATAACTTAATTACAAATGCAGAGTAATCTACACAGTACAATATATAACAAGATGTCAAAAATGTTCACAACGGAGAGGCAAAGGAATTGAGGAATAGCATAGATAATTGCAAGCGGAGCATGAGAGGAAGAATATCTTATATATAAATAAAAATGTAAATGTTTGTTTGTTCAAAACCTTAAATCTCTGAAAGTTCTTCACTGATTGCTTTGAAATTTGGACACAACATTGCATTTGAATAGGCGCGTGTTTTTATATGCCTATTATACATAGATGTCACACCTGGGACAGGTAAAAACATGCTTTTTCTGAAAAACAGCGCCATCTGTTGGACGTAAAAGCAACACACGCTATAGTAAACATTTTACTGCAAACCAGCGCCATCTGTTGGACGTAAAAGCAACACACGCTGGCTCAAATATGTGCCGAGGAAGCAGCAGAGCGACGTGCAGCCAAACTTTACGATGCACGGTTGCGAGCACAGCGATCGCGTTCTGCAGCTTCAGATCTGCTTCAAACGCGACAGGCTGAGAGGTGCTGAGCAGATCAGCGTCAAACACGACTCCGTGCTCAGCAATCACGCGATTACAATCGCCTTGCATTCCGGTACAATCCAGCTGATGATTATAGTTTGAGCCGGCATGTTCTCATCAGCACCATGACTGAAGTGTGTCCTTATTGGAAGGCTCTGAAATTTGATGGAGGAACGAAAGGAATGTGTTGCGCCGCCGGGAAAATTAAACTGACTCAACCTAGAGATCCGCCAGAGCCATTAAAAACTACCCACACGCATTGTGAAATTAAACATATTACAACTGTGCGCTTTCTCTTTTCTTTCTTTTCCATTTGACCAGACTGAGCCACAGCTAGTTACATATATACAAAGTAAGACTGGTGCATTAGTGAGGGTCATTGTTGATGATGAGCCAGTTCTTCATGTTGTGTCTGAAGCTGGAGAGGGATTGGCTGGTTCTGAAGTTTGCGGGGAGAGAATTCCAAAGTTGGGCAGCCAGGACCGGGAAGCTATTGCCTCCTGCCTTTTGGAGTTTGTACCTGGGCACTTGTAGGAGTCCCAAACTGGATGATCTGGTGAGTCTGGTGTATTGTTTTGGAGCGAACTTGTCAGAAATATATTGGGGGGCTATCTTATTGAGGCATTTGTGGGTAAGAGATGCGGTTTTAAGTTGGATTCTTTCTTTAATAGAGAGCCAGTTGTGGTCTCTTCTTATGGAGGAAATATGTTGATTATGAGGAATGCTCAAGGCTGCCCTGACAGCATTGCTTTGCCGAATCTGCAGTTTTTTCATGATGTACTTGTTAGCCCCAAGATATAGGGCCTGATTCATGGAAGTTTTTAATAATGGCACAAACCCATAGGAAAACGTTCCATGAATCAGGCCCTTAGTCCGTTACAATAGTCAATTTTTGAAAGTATTAGGACTCTGGACAGAGTGATACAGCTTTTGGTGGAGAGGTAAGGTTTACATGCTCGGATGCGCTTGCAGGTGTAGGCACTTGCCGAAGCAGTGGCGCTGACCTGTTTTCTCAAATTTAAGGAAGAGTCTAGGTAAAAACCTAACGTTTTTACTTCACTGGCGACTTTTATAATGTTGCCATCGATATTAAACGATCGATATTGTTCGGCTAATTTGGTGATATTGGTGGGGGTGGCTAGGAGGATGAGTTCTGTTTTTTCATCATTCAGGCAGTGACCGTGTGTGGCCATCCATGCCTGAATGATGAGGTAGATTATGATAATCAAGGCTAAATCCATGGCATAGTCACCTGTCAGGGGAATGAGGATCTGGGTGTCATCTGCATAGATCGTGTAGGTGACACCCATGTCGTTCAGGTCATCAAACAGTGGTTTGGTAAAGGTGTTGTATATGGTTGGAGAGACACATGTACCTTGTGGGACTCCAAATGTAATAGCGATCGGTTCTGCAGCCGCAGATGCTGAGAACACTCTTATCGACCTGTTGCTTAGAAATAATGTGATCCAAGCTGTAGCTTCCGGTGATAAGTGTGATGTGGTAGAGAGGGGATTGCAAAGGATCATGTGGTCGACCAGGTCGAAGGCGGGCGATAGGTCTAGAAGGAGTAGAAGGGCTGAGTGTTCTTTTTCTTTGAAGTAATCTATTTGTGTTTTAAGGTCATTCAAGACTATTTCAGTGCCATGTTGTGGCCTGAAACCTGATTGTCAGAGACCTAGTAGTTTGTTTGACTCAAGGAAGTTTTTAATTTGATTATAGGCAGCTTTGTCTATATTCTTCAGCCGGAATGGGACAGTGGTGCTGGGTCTTAAGTTAGTGGGTATATTAGGGCCGAGAGTCGGTTTTATTAGCAAGGGCAACACCCAAGAATTCTTCAGGTTAGTTGGCACAGTGCAGGTGTGGAAGGGGGCATTGATGAGTGACATGATGAAAGGAGCGAGGATGTTCGCTGATTCCTTAATGACAGCAGCAGGGCATGCGTCTCCCTGGCAGTTGGATGGTTTGATGGACGCTATGATTTTTAACACCTCTTGGGGTGATAATGGTGTGAACTTGAAGCGTTGAATGGCGGCGGGGATCTTCGAGCGAGTTTTGTTGGAGTTGTTTTGCGGTGGTAGGGAGAGTTTTCTGTCAGAGATTTTCTTTTGGAGTAAAGTCATTTTGTTGGCCAATGCACCCTGAATTTTGGTGCACCAAGATTGGTCCTTGATGCAGAGGTCCGTTTGGGGGGTGGGTGATTCAAGTTCTCTAAGTATGATAAAGAGTTCAAGTGTGCTTGAACTGGGTTGAACCAGGTGTTCACGTGGGTTGTTGGTTTACTTTTGCACATTTTTAGGGGTGCAATAGAGTCTATGGCCGAATTTCTGGTATGATTGTACAGTCCTACTAGTTCCTCTGGGTTAGAGGTTAATGATGGTGCCTGTAGGGGTTCAAGAAAGGACATGAGGTTGTCAACAGTAATGTTTTTCTTGTTTCTGGTTAGAATAGGAGGAGCTATAGCTTTGGTAGTCACTGGCGGGATACAATTTAGGAGGTTGGAGGTGAGTAAACTATGGTCTGTCCAGGGTCATGGTTTGATGGCTGTTATGTTAGTTGGGCAATTGAGGTCTGCTAGCTAGTCCAGAGTTCGTCCTATGTCGTGTGTGGGTTGGTGAACTCTTTGGGTGAGGCCTCGTTCTGACAAGGAGTTGGCTAGGAGTAAGGCTGAGTGATCAGCAGGATCATTGAATCCCAAGTTGAAGTCACCAATGAGTATGATTTGGGATGAGGGTTTAGTACTGGTTGTGATGATGTTGTTGATATCATCTTCAAATCTCTCTAATGGACCTGGAGGTCGATAAATGAGTTTGGATGATCAGGGAGATACTCATGGTGTGGTGTGAAAATCAGGATATCATTGCTTACATTGACCACCCTCGGGACACCAGAAATAACTCCTCTGATGGTGCTTTGGAAGTCTTCAGCGGCCGACGAAACTCAGAAACTGAGTTGCTTGTACTTGTCTAGGCCTACATGCGACGAGAAGGTGGTAATGTAGGGTGACTCCTCGTGGAGCAGGGGCTTATAGTATCCTGTTTGCAGGTCAAGCTTAGAAAAGTATTGTGAACCTTGCATGTCGGCCTGCAGATCATCCTTGGTCACGGCGGGGTATCTCCCCCTCTTCACGGCTTTATTGGGAAGGTGAATGTTTATGCTGATACAGACTTCGTGTGGGCTTTTAGGCTTCCGAGCCACGACGATGCAAGACACTCATGGTGTGGGCCCAACTCCCTTCCTGATGTTACCTGCCTCTTCCAGGTTGCGCAGTTCTTTTTCTACCATTTGCCTTAGGTGTAAGGGTACAGAGCTGTGTTTGAGCACCCCTGGTTGGACAGTAGGATCGACGTGGAGGCGTATCTTATGGTATGATATGATATTGTCTTTATATTGCGCCCATACATAAGTGTTATGTGCTCAAAGGCAGCCTATCTCTTCGAATATGTTGGCGAACTCTGCCAGTAGGCCCTCAATGTCTTCAACGTGCACAGCAAATGCAAATTTGATGAGATTGAGTTCTTCGGTGGTGTCACAGCATAACAGAGTGGTAGTGCCCATGTCGGTGATGTAGACTTTTCCTTGAGTCATAGCGTCCACATGCTGTAACCTCATCTTTGCAACTCCCTGTAGTGGTATTGGCATGTCATTTCCATATGTGAAAATGTGTACTCTGTGAGGTTCAAGGGATGTTATGAATCTTGTAAAGCACAAACCTTCACCCCAAAGGGCATAATGGTGCTGAGGCAAGACAAAGAAGAAAAAAGAAAAAAAAAGCTACATTCAAGGTTAAGATGCGAACAAGATGGTTTTGATGGCATGCTTAAAGGACAAATGATCCTTAATGTAGTGCAACGGAAGCAGAAGCGAATTCCACAGGAGGCTCGCTGTGGCAGAAAAGGAGCATCACCCATATAGGAGCGCTTAACATGTGGCACAGCAATACATGCCGTGTTAGCAGATCAAAAAGGACGTGAGGGAACGTATCAGGTGAATTTTTCCTGTAAGTATTCCAGACCAATTTTATAGAAGGCCCAGTGCACAATGCATAGTGCCTTAAATTTGACCCGACTGGCCACTGGGAGCCAATGCAGAGATTGGAGAATAGCTGAGCCAGAAGCAAAGCGAGAGGCCCCAGTCGTTAGGCGAGCTGCAGAATTTTGGAGGAGCTGCAGACAGTGAACGAGATAACCAGGCTGAGCTAAATGAAGAGAGTTACAGTAGTCAAGAGAAACCCTTGATTAAAGAAGAAACCACCAGAGGAGGAAGTGCAGAGGGAAGAAAAGGGAGCACTTTCCGCAGGGTTTAGAGTTTCAAATGGATAGTTTGACAGACTGTGCTCACTTGAGGCAACATAAAGATGGAGGCTGAGAGCTTGACCCCAAGGATTTTCACCACCGCAGAAGGCTGTGGTAAGGGGCCAAGCTCAAGCGGCCAGAATGCAGAGGACCATGGTGAGACATCAGGAGGGGCCCCATTGATAAGAACCTCAGTCTTATCGGCATTCAGCCACAGGCAATTTTGGCCCATCCAGGCAGAGATCGCAGAAAAGCAAAGACAACAGTGTACGGCTGTAGATGGAAGAGCCAAGATGAATCACATGAGAATCTGGGTGTCGTCAGTGTAGGAATAAAACTGAAAACCAAAGGAGTGAATCAGAGTGCTTAGGGGCTGGATAGAAACATTGCAGAGAAGAGGGGATGGGTGATGTTTCATGCCTCTGAACTGATCTGCGCTCATGACATGGATCGAAGCCCCTGTGCCGTTGATGGTAGTCATAAGCTCCCCTTCGATCAAAATCCTGCAGTATGGCTGTCGTCTCTTGGTTTGTTTGCACCCAAACACCACAATGATGAAGACTTCATGATCGTCATCCTAGTCTTCTGGGTCGGGGTTGTCTTCTGGGTCTACTTGCCACACGTGCTGCAAGCATTGAGTCTGGTTTATGGATGGCATACTGAATGCACCTGCTTTGTATAGTTTGGCAAAATGTGCAATGTACCCACAATGGCTACACTCCACACCCCAGGCTGGGCACCCACTGTGACATGGCAATATACTTCCGCAATAGTCGCAAGACCTTGAGGTGGGAACAGTTGACTGTCGCTATCTCTCCCTTGGCCATGAGTCTGCGGTCGGCTGGTCATGGCTGAACTTCCTGGAGAAGTGTTTCGTGACAGCTTGCACCTCCTGGAAGTCAAGGGTCTGGAACGCTGCTTGCATCTTCCCAGCTCTTACTTCCGTCACTTCATGTGAGCGGCCCAACTCAAGGATGTGCTGCAGGGGAATCCTGGGTTCCCTCAGGATATGGCCCCAAAGTTTGATTGAGTGGAAACCTTGATTTATTGATGTGTGTCCTCACCTCATTGGTCTCATCTACCAGAGCACACGTGGATGCCATCTGTCGTAGTCATGCATGGAAGGCCTCAATCGGCTCCAGCGTCGCTTGCCGCACTTGTCGTAGCTGGAAATTCTCAAAATCTGAATTTGCTCGAGGTTTGAAATAACCCGCCGGAGCTCTCTTAGACCTGCCATAGGAATTGTCATTCATGGGAAGAATTTAGAAATATGTATGTACGCCTGAGCCTGCGTAGAAGAGTAGTGCAGAATTTTTCCATTTGTCATTGTCACCATCGTTACTCGTGTAATAGAGTTCCAATCTTTCGGTCCAGGTGGTCCATTTGGGGCCAAGCATGGACTGTGTCCCGTGAGCATCAAATTCATCAATAGGTAGTGATGTGCCACTATGTTTGTTGACCGCACGTGGCCTTGGGTGGCCAAGCGAGGGATGGTCTCATCATCTGATTCAGCCATCTTTGTTACCAGTTGTGGGGTCCACTCAGAGCAGGTTTGCTATAAAGGGAGGTAGAGTTCTGTGGACCCTGTGGTAACTTGTCTGCTGTGAATGGCCCCTCAGTAGGGGCCGTGGCTCTGCCCCCAGCACCAATGCACATACAGAGAGAAGACACACGCACACTGCCTGTGCGCTCCGGCCTGGCGTCACCACGTGAATTAGTATGCGTGCTAGTTGTTGCGCGGCTCTCGTTCTACTCACAGAGCTGCACTTACATCTGAAATGCTAACATGTGCTCTTACAGAAGGGTGCCCACCCATTTCTAGCCCCCCCTCAGTGAGCCCTTTCTCAACCTGCAGTCAAGCCCTGCAAGGTTGCAGGAAACCGCTACCGAATGGCGTCACTGTGCACCCCCACAAGCCCATCAGAGGAGGTGCTTCCATGGGTGCTGCCACAATACTGAAAATGACCACAGTCAGACCGAGATTGGGCAGCTCATGAATAAGAAGACAAAATGACAGACTGGGTGCTGTTTGTGCTCCTCCCTGACAATTAAGGTTGTGTTGGGGAAAGAGTTTTGCCCAGCACCTGGCTGTAATGTATGGAAGAAAGCTTTGGAAAGTTTTCTGGCAAGGAGTAAGACACTCCATTTAGTGATGACTGTGATGAGGAAGAGGAATGCAGGGCTAATGACTTCCAGGTTTCAACCTTGTTAAGGTGGTCCCAATCGATAATAGATAATCAATAACAAGACTAAATCAAGAAAATGGAGTAACTACAAGTGCACTAGAAGACTCTGTTTTACTCAAACATGATCGGCCGGGAAAACACATAAAAGCTTTCTCCATTGTTATAATACAAAACACAAGCTTTTAATTGAAAAACACATCATTAATGGCGTCATGGTTAATTATAAGAAAACACTTTTATTGACTCATCCTATTGGTAAGTAAAATATAACCCCTATATGTTCTATAGGCGAAGGTTACTAATATTGTATATTCTTTAACTGATAACTCTGCCTAAATTCATCCTACTAAACCATGTTACATTTCTTATTATTATTTCAATGGTTGGTACTATACTACGGTAGCAAACCTAGTGGACAGAATTGTAATTGGTTGAACATTTGCTCATTCAACCATGGTCACTTTAATATGATGCCAAGATGTGTAGTGAGGAAGCAGAGATGAACAGGTTGCTATAATCCAATTTGAAGAAGTTACTCCCTTCTCGCTCCCATGACCTTAAATCCCAAGACCTTATCTGTCGATTTGTTTATGGCCTTGGCGTGTCGTCCCTGTGGCTGGATGTACGAAGGGAGTAGCAGGTGCGCTATCTCATTCAGCCTGGAATAAATTACCACTGTTCCGATCAGGTGGTAAAGGACCACTGTCCAGAACTCATTTTCATCTTATTTATTGAGTTTCCCTATTGTTCTAACCCATGTGTGCCACGTTGTGTGTTTATTCATTAGGAGGCCACTTGGAACGGTAGCTATTTGCACCTGGAGATCAAGGCTATCTGTACTTTCTCATTGCTACCAATAGAAACTAATTAACTTCATGGTTGCATGCTTTGTGCTTCTGGAGAATGTTATCTAGTGTGCTTTCGATTCACTGTCGGGCCCCTTCCCTTACTGGCCTTGATGCCTGAGCATCTGTCTGAACATCGTGGGGCTTGGGATTGGCGCATAGCAGTTTTGATGATAGGATTCAGTATTTCAGAATAAAGGCCTTTCAAATTTCTGTTTAAATATGGCGATACATCATGTCTCGTGCATTGCATGTCTCCATACATTGTTCCCTGCCCATGTATTCTGCAACCTACCCCTAACTATGCCTATATCTATTCTACTTGTGTAACCCTAGCTATCTATTCTACAACCTTTCCCTAAACTTGTGAGGGCACTCTACTTCTCACCTTACTTGTGTGGCACAACCTATTTTACTCTTTATGGCTGTTGCATTATCAGTAATGTTTAAACTGCCTGTTTACAGTTTACTTGTGAGCTTGTACCTTGATTCGCCTCTATGAACATCTGGGGGCGGTACCAAACTTTGTGTTGATTTTATCTGCATCATGACACTCTCTGCTCTGGTCAATTTATTGACCGCATATCCTTTTGCTGTCCTCTTCTCAGGTCTACTTTTAGGGACCTACACCTTAGAGACCTCCCTCAAGCTACCTCCCTGTTCCACATGCTCCTCTCGACCACATGTAAAAAAACAGCATTCTCCATCTCCTTCACAGTCCACCCAATGCTGTGTATAATTGTGAGAATCTAACAGGGGTTCAAATTGTGTACCAGGTGGTTCAAATGTCCTTTCTATGACATGCATACATGGCTGCGTGTCTGTTTGAGTGTGAACATGCGTCACATTATCTCTGCCCAGCACTATCGTCAGCATGTGTTTCTCCACTATTTTCTTTCCTGGTCATTTACATTATTTCAGTATAATTTGCAGGACACAGAGACCAGTCAGTACTAGTACAATCACTGTGACCGATCAACCTGACTGCTGTGGCCAACCAGCCCATCAGCTTGCTATCCAGAAGATCAACCATTTGAAGCCATACAAAGGGCAACCATCGCATTTACCAAGCAAACTTGGCTATTCATATTTCCTTGATAAAGATTCCTGTGGCGTCAAAACATGTGTCGGCACCCTGAACACCAATGAAATCAGCTATTGGAACCAGCCACAAACAAGAGTATTCTTTCCTTTTTTGATATCTGACAAAGAACCAAAAGGTTTATTCATAACAACGATACGAAGTGCCGGTTTCAATTGATTCGCACCACCTTCCTATCTAGTACTAGTACTTCTATTGATATTTTAAATGTATCACCCAGCCAGACCGACACCCATGAGAATGAGTAATCAAATCATACCTCGTCTTCTGTTGTATCAGTCTACTGCACCATTTTGGTATACAAGTCATGCAGGGACGTTATTGCTTCTCTCAAATTCCCATTCTGCTCGTCATTGCTGGTGTGAACATACAGCAACTTGAGACGATCTTTGCACAAACTCCCCACTCCATGGCAGTGAGGAGGCCAAGGACATACCTGTTTTGGAGAGTCATCAGTCTGATATCTTGCAACTCCTCCTTAATTGCGCTATTGCCCTTTGTAGTGACATTGATTGTTTGCAGTAACTCCCATCTGGTTATATTCAACCACTTTGCATTTACTTCTGCTTGTAAGCCAGGGGCAAGGAGGGAATTAAAACGTATGGATGCCTTACTGAACATCCTATGTTCAGATGGTATGCCATCCATTGAAGCTGCACTTCTCTGTGAACAGTAATTCCCTCTTTTTGTGTCCGTAACATTAGGGATTGTTTATTCCTTTGTTTATTATCTGTCAAGGGGTATTCATCTATCTGCACCATGAAACTCTGGGGCACTACCAGTGCCAGTGCATGCAACACTGCCAGTGAGCATATACCACCCCAATTTGGTGGGAGCTGCATATAAGCCTTTGTACCACAGGCCCAATAGTGGTCCATCAATACAGCTGTGCCCCTTTTCATACCTGGCAAATCCATAATGTGACCACATCCTTTATTCTCTACTACCTTCGTAATACCATTCTTTCTGAAGCACAAGGAAGCATTTACCATCTTTATTATGTCTTTTGGCCCTCTTTCGTCCTCTATCCAAGTCAGCAAATTAACAGTTATTGTCCATTCCTCAAGATATATATTTATCCAAACTCCCTCCCATACCTTTATCATGGCTTCTACTCTACATCCCATAATTTCTTCTACCCATCTTTCAGGACTATACACTTCCCATATTATGTGCAACTGTGGTCTATCCCAACTGCCTTGAATTTGTCCTCTTGTTTTGCACATTGAAAGATGAGTTAGGCAGTGGGCTGTCCTTACTGCTATCTCCTTGGTCCTGAACACTGCAGAGGTACACAAAGCATGCAGAATTAAAGAGCAAACGCAGTAGGCTACAAAATAGGCACAGTGGGCTGCACAATAGGCACAGTGGGCTGCAAAATAGAGACAGCGGGCTACAAAATAGGCACAGCGGGCTACAAAATAGGCACAGTGGGCTGCAAAATAGGCACAGTGGGCTACAAAATAGGCACAAGGCACAGTGGGCTGCAAAATAGGCACAGTGGGCCGCGGAATAGACATAGTGGCTACAACAGGCTAGTTCAGTATAGACATCATGGGCTGGAATTGTCAGGCACAGTGGGCAGATTAATTGAGGATACAGTGGGCTAACACCGTGGTGACCTGAGGGTTTGGTACAATTTATGGCATGAAATGCGCAGGAAGCAACACGTGGAATACATGCATAAAGTCATATGGATAGAGCAGTGAACCATAATCATACATTTAAATAGAGTTGATGAAGATACTGTGATTTGGTGGGGGGTATCGGCGTAGTAATGTATATTACTTACAGTGTTTCTAAACTTGCAAGTAGGCGTGGATGCAGCCGATGGTCATGGAGGCAGATCGATAGTTTTTGCACGGTATGAAAAATGAATGAGCTGCTCACCGCGGCAAGCAGGGGCAAACAGGGCCTTAGAAGGCCTTTGAATAGGCCGGCTCTTCTGCCTGCCGGCGGATGTCACTAGAATTTCAAACGACGGTTGCTTAGCAACCAGTAGGATGCCCAGCCTGTTGTTTGGAAATGGGATGTCCGTGCAGATACAGGCTCGGGGCCCGGGCTGCATAGTGTGAAATGGGCAAGGTAAAGTGGTGATTTTCACCAAATGAGGGGCATGAACATCACAGACAGTGATGTCTGAAGGCAGGGGACATCCATAGTGATCGATGCTGGGGGAATGCTCGGTGGCACTCAGCGTTGCTGGAGGTGGCGAAGCACTGACCCTCCGGTGCAGTGGTGGGTGGGGTCTCCTGCCCTCGCCACCTGGATCCTGAATCTGCTGAAACGTTGCTGGTCAGCTCTCACTCTCGCCTTCGTCTGTGGTCTTGTTACCTGTTCTTCTTCTTCTGGTCTCTCTTCCTCTGACAGTGGGGCCATGCCTCTAAATAGTTTTACATCACCTATATGCACCCATGCTATTTTCCCTCGCACTTTTACTGATGAAGGGTTTGCATACTGGACAGAATATGGGCCCTCAAATCTTGGTTTATGCCACTTTCAGAGAAAGTTCTGCACATAAAAGAAATCCCTGGGGAAAAGCTGTAGGGTGGTATTACAGCATTCACATCTACAATGTCCTCTCTGTTGGAGGTGTTTGCTTCTTGGCCCCCTACCATACATGGATCTGTCGAGAAATGAATTTCAAACATTTAGTCATGGCAGTTAGATAATCATGCATCTCATTTCCCAAAACTGTTTTAGAACTCTCTGCGTCCAATTGAGCATGTGTGGGAGGAGCAATGGGGTTGTGAATCCTTTCTGCTAGGGTCTTGCAATTTTGCAATGTGTTCCTTCAAAAGGCCATAGATATGCTCCACGATGCCATTGGCCTGGGGGTGATAGGCAGAACAAAGCCTGTGATTAATGCCAAGCAAGGATGTTATTTCAGAAAATAGTAGCACTTCGCATACTCCCCATGGGGGAAACACCTCACACACAAGGAACTTAGCAGCCGACTTGACGTCTGCATGGGTACATGGTCCTTCTTCTATCCAGCATGAAAAGGGGCATGCCACCACAATCCTGTATCCACATCTATTACAAGTTTGGAGCATATAAGCATAGTCTATATGGAAATGTGAAAATGGGACTGTAGGGCTTGGTATTGCTCATCTCACTGTTCTGAAAGTATGTCCAGCGGTATATTTTTGGCATGCTGAGCAATTGATGATAACATTCACAATGTTTTCATGCAAGTTAGGAACAAACAATTCTTCAGAAAGGGTTGCTGCAAAATATTCCCTTGTGGTGTGTGCTGGATAGTTTAATTGCTCTAATGCTACTGTAAGTAACTCAAGAGGCATTACAGTCTTTCCTGTACTGTCTTGCCGCCACACCAGGTCAGTGGGGGACAATGAACACTGTCTCTTTGCCCACATGTTTAGTTTGTCTGGTGATGCCCATCCCTGTAGCTCTATTAATTGTGTCAACGGTAACACATTATAGCTCTCTCTTATCATCATGCTGTGCTCCGTTGTATGTTTAGTATATGTTATTTCTAGAATTTGTAAAACATATGCTGCCCTTTTTGCTTCTGCCTCTGCTGCTCTGTTGTCATGGGAAATCAAATTTATGCCATTTGTATGGGCTGCGCATTTCACCACGGCAGCCACTGTTGGATATGCCACCACCTCAACCAATCTCGCCAAGAATGCGGCATGCTATA
Source organism: Ambystoma mexicanum (assembly GCF_040938575.1). Taxonomy (NCBI): domain Eukaryota; kingdom Metazoa; phylum Chordata; class Amphibia; order Caudata; family Ambystomatidae; genus Ambystoma; species Ambystoma mexicanum. The sequence continues at coordinate 695,604,092 of NC_090931.1, forward strand.
CTGGAATGCAATCTGCTCACTGAAAACCCATCCTTTTCCAGTGTGACAGTCCTGAATGTACTGTAGATCTCACATAGGCCAAATCTGGATATATATCATCATTACCTGGTCCTCGTGTTGTTTGAATGCAACCATTCTTGCCACTAACTCTGCCGCCTAATTTGAGAAATGTCCTGGTAACCTTGCACTTTGCACTACCTCAAAATCATCACCTTTCCTTTTTACCACCACTGCAGCCAAATGCCTCATTCCTGTGCTCTGATCTATCATTGATGACCTGCCAATGAAGACCACCTCTCTCCCCTCTAGTGCAATCTACTTTATCTGCGGGATGTCATCATATATGTCAAGGTATGTAGTAGAATCATGAACCCAATATCCTTCCTCCACTGGTTCTTCAATAAACATTGCAGGGTTCACTGTTTGGTGAGCATGGATTTTGACTTCTCAAGAATGGCAAAAATAGCATGTTCCACGTACATTGTAATGGAACATCCAATTGTGGTTGTGGAGCACTTTTCTATTGCAAATGCTCATTGAGAAATGTCCTGGTAACCTTGCACTTTGCACTACCTCAAAATCATCACCTTTCCTTTTTACCACCACTGCAGCAGAATGCCTCATTCCTGTGCTCTGATCTATCATTGATGACCTGTCAATGAAGACCACCTCTCTCCCCTCTAGTGCAATCTACTTAATCTGCGGGATGTCATCATATATGTCAAGGTATGTGGTAGAATCATGAACCCAATATCCTTCCTCCACTGGTTCAGCAATAAACATTGCAGGGTTCACTGTTTGGTGAGCATGGATTTTGGCTTCTCAAGAATGGCAAAAATAGCATGTTCCACGTACATTGTAATGGAACATCCAATTGTGGTTGTGGAGCACTTTTCTATTGCAAATGCGGCTGCAGCTAGCGCTTAATCACATGGCCGTCCTCTCATCACCAGATCCAGAATCCAAATGTAATATGCTAATGGTTTGCATCCCATTGTAGTCTTTTGTGTGAGGACAGCCGCCATCATGTAACCATTTGAATGCAAGAACAAGTAAACATCTTCTTTGTAATCTGGCATTCCCAAAACAGGAGCGGTACTTATTGCTTTTTTCAGTTTGTCAAATGCATCTATTCTCTCACCTGTCCACAATATGGTACTGTTTTCTTTCTGTTCTTCTTTTAGTCCTTCCACCAGAGGCCGAACCTATGTGCTGTAGTCAAAGACCCAAACATGGCAGTAATTGCATAGCCCCAAAAACTGTTGCAATTCTTACGCTGTCTCTGGTCGAGGCATATTACGCATTGCTTCTTCTCTTTCAGGAGTCACCTTTTTACCCTCATTTGTTATTACCTGGCCCAAATAAAGTACTTCCTCCTGACAATACTGCAATTTCTCCTTGCCCACTTTTATCCCTTTACGGCCAGCAGGGTCAATAACGTCACTGAGTCTGTCCTGCACTTGTCTTCTGTAGAGCTACACACTAACAGGTCATCTACATATTGAAAAATTGTCCTGGGGGTCTGCAAGTTAACTAAGTCCATTTGCAGCACCCTATGTAACACACTAGTGGATTCACAGATCCCCTGTGGGAGTCTTGTGTGTTGTAATCTGTTCGATCTATAGGTAAACACTGTCAAATACTGTGAGTCTTTGTGTAAGGGGATGGAAAAGAAATTATTCTTCAAATCAAGCACTGTAAAATGTGTGGCAGTGGGTGGTATCTTACACAAAATGGTAGCCAGATTGGCCACAGCTGGAAATTCTGCCTCCACAATGTTTTTTAAAGGGTGCAGATCCTGTATAAATATCCAAGACCCCATTTCAATTTTTTAACAGGGTACACAGATGTGTTAAATGGGAATTCAGACAGCACTATCAACCCCTGTTTCAACGGGACGGCAATGGTTTCATAAATGCCTTTGTCTGCCTGTCTAGACAAAGGGTATTGTTTTATTCAGGGCAAAATCGCTCCTTTCTTCAATTTTATTTTCACTGCTCCAATCCCTTTCAACACTCCTACATCATAGAAGTTGTTAGTCCATAATTCATTAGGTACTTTGGCCAAGTCTTCTTGTAGAAAGGATGGTACCTTTTTAACCAATTTTATTATCTGGGGCGTTTCCATGCATTGTACCTGCAACTGGCATGCAATGCAGGTGTAGAAAATAACATCATCATCTGCGTCATTGTTTTCAAATAAGTCATCATCTGTCACGTCACTTAGTCGCTGTGCTGAGTCAAGTGCTATCACTGTGTGCCAACTAACGCCTACATCATCCATCCCATGTAGCACTAGTATGTGCTCGCTGTCAGGGGTAAGACTGGCCTTGGGCCCAGTACTGTTGGGACTGTGGGGCCTGGGACCATGAAGAAACCCGGATCCAAAGGGTTTCCGTACTTTAAAGGGCTGTTGTGCCCTTTCTGCAGACAGATCCAGCGTTCTGCCCGCCGGAACTACAATTCCCAGCAGGCTTCGCGGGCCCGCGAGCCAATGGGAAGCCGCGCTGGGTGTGGCACGCGACGAATGCGCATGCGCAAGCCCCGAGGCACGGGGCATGTGCTCGAGACGCCGAGGAGAGAGGACGTGAGCCCAGCAGCTCCCCGGAATCCATACGCGAGGGGCCAAGAGCCACAGGAACCACGATCCGGCCCCTTGCATACACAAGATAAGTGCCGCTCACCCCAGGGAGAGTCGGGGATCCTAGGGGAAGCGCAGGGGGCATATCCCGACCCCTTCCAGAGCCCCTGCGGATCACGCAAAAGCTAAGTGGGCAGATTCACGGGAAGTCGTGTTTGTTAATGTGCATGGGTTCGAGTGCATCCATCTCTTGGGAAAAGCGCCGGAAGGGCGCGTGAGATTGAAGCACTAGCTTGGGGAACCCGGTCTGAGGAAAGACCGCGTTCTGACACCCGGTCTGAGGGAAGACCGTGTTTTTGGGCAAAAGATGAGCCACGTGCGGCAGCGCACCCTAAAATTCCTGGATTGTTTATTCTAAGAGCTGAACGCGTGTTGAGAGAGAGTGCATGAAAGTGTGAGATCAGCAGAACGTTTGACAACGCTAATGCTTGTCCTTTGTTTTCTTTTAGTTTGAACCCGATGCGAACCTGAATCTTGGACTGCAAGGACGTGGCACAGGACTTGACAGTCTTGCAGGACTGGACGTTAAGGACTAAAGCAAAGCTAAGTGTGCTGTACATGAGACTGTGTTCATGAAACTGTAATGGGCTAATGTCAACAATTGTTTGTTGCTACCTTGGTATGTTGTTGTAAGGCTCGAAAGAGCACCTTTCTGGTTGGTTCAAGGGGTCAGGTGAGGGTAGCGGCACCTTTACATGTAGAGGTGTTACGGCAGCTCCATCAGCCAGTTTGAGGAAAGTGTGCAGGCATCGTTTACCCTAAAATCCCCAGTCCTATCCATGACTTCTTCCCAACCCTCTATCCGGTAATCCTAAAATCCCTTTACCTATCCAACCATTGAGACCCTAACCCTCCTTCCCCGCTCTGGTTGAGGAGGCCTGTGTTAAGCTCTGTCTTGCAGGCACTGAAACCATTGAGGGGGTGGTTGGTACTGCGTCGCTCCTGCGCCTAGGACCTGAGCATCTCTGACACTCTCGCACCACTGCTGCTTCTAGCTGTATCATAATAACTTCTCCTTCTGCTACATCCGCCCTTAATAGAAACTCTGCAGGCAAGCACAACAATTTGTCTTTTATCCATGGGGCCATCCTATCAACACCTGTACTGTGTAAAAGAATACTTATGCGGTCAGTGGCGCTCCTCTCAGTTCCCTTTGGCCATAAAATGCCTGTATGAATTCCTTTGCATTTACATAATGAATACTTGGTGTCAAACATATTATTCCTACTCCACTGAAAGAAATCGTTATATTCAGTTTGCTCATTAATTCCCTCCCCAATATATTTACTGGTGTCATTCAGAAATATAACAACTGTGCAGCCAAGGCGTGCTGACCTACTGTTACGGGCACTTTTCTGTAAAGGTAACCATTGTCATAACCCCAGAGAATCCTTGCATCTCCATCACATTTTCTGACAGTGGAAACCTCCCTTCTTTGACACAAGATCTCGTTTCCCCAGTGTCTACTAAAAACCAAATTTTACTGTTTCATATATTCACCCCCACCCTGGGTTCCTCATCCGGTTCGGGGGTTAGTGATAGAAGTGGAGACATCAAGCCACTCTATGGGCTGTCCTATTGTGCATACATGCTCATCCCTGTCCCTGTAAAATGATTCCCTCCCACAACAGTTACTCTCCCTACTCTGGACACCTGCGTTTGCGGCAATATGTTCCTGTCCCACTGTCCAAACTGCTGTGTTTGCATTTGTGATGCGTTTGATGGCTGTTGTTGTGTTTGTGGTTGCTGTATCTAGGATATCGATACTTATGGCTATTGCTGTGATATCCGCTGTTGTAGCTGTGGTATGTATTGTTTTACTTGTTGTGCCTGTCGCTACTCATTTCCATTTGAAAATTATTGTTGTAGTGTGTAATCGAATGTGCTGTGTTCTTGCTGCAATTGTGGTGTGTCAGAAGCGCTGTATGCTGGGGGGGTATATAGGCCCCCTTCTTGGGCCAAACTGCTGCCATCCCTGCTGCACCGCCCCTCTGCTCCTGCATGTCCATGAATAATGCCCCATTCTTCCACATGTCTAACATTTCCCCCCAAATCCTCTGAGACCCCCAAATCTTGGTCTCATGCCATTAGATCCTCCTCCAAATCCAGTTCCAAGCCCATAACCTCCTCCTGTTTGCGCATACCACCTCCCCCAGGGGTAATAATTACTTTCCCCTCTACCTGCAAAATATCCGCTGGTACCTGGCTTAGACCCTTCTGTCCATGCTGCTCTCCCCGAACATTCGTAATCATTGCCGCCTCTACTGATTTCTTTGACAATTTCTTTGTACACATTTTGCTTTCTCCCTCTATCTCTCTTCAGTTTTATTCCTTTACTTCTCCTGTTTCCTTCAACAAAAACAAACTGGGCCTCATTCCGACCCAGGCGGTAAGGGGTTTACGGCAGCGTAAACAGCGCCGACCCTTACCGCCTGATTCCGAGGTCCCTTAGCGCCATGGAGGATTTAACACCTGCTTTTAGCAGGTGTTAAAATCCATGGCGCTAAGGGACCTTGTTGTTAATTACGCCACCGTAATTTACGGTGGCGTAATTAACGCCTTCCCCACTCCCATTATGCCCTATGGGGCAAAAATGGGAATGGGGAAGGGTAAATGGGGATTGGGGACTTACCGCCCCGCCAACCTCGGAATGGGACGGTAAGTCCGCCAACCACCATGGCGTAAACGTAGTTTACGCCATGGTGGTAAAGGTACGACCCAGGCGGTAACTTACCACCTGGGTCGGAATGAGGCCCACTATATTCAATCATATTTTGGGCCATGGTTTTACCTCAATCTCCACTATTTTCTTTAGTTGTTTTCGCACGTCTTCAGGGAGACCCTGACATAAGATGTGATAAAACACGGGTACATTTTTGTCCTAGTTGGCTATCATCTCCAGTCACCACTTCTCCTTTATCTTCTCTATATATGCGAATGGGTCCTCATTTATCCCCATTTTGCGTGTCATGATCGTGCTCATGTCTGTTTTGTTTGGGGATTGTACCCTCAATACCCTCCAAACCTCTGCTTGGCAATTGTAAAAGGGTGACCCATCATGTGTGGGGTTTTGCAATGTAACCCCAGGGTAGCCAGCCCTTTTCCATATGTCTTCTGATTGTTCCCTAGTATAGAAGCAAATAAACTCTTCATATCCCCTATTGCCAATGTCATCCCTGACGTTTGCTTTTCCAACTCATTAATCCACCTCCATGCTTCTGCTGTGAGTGATGGTAATTTAGTCATTAGGTTATCTTTGTCTGTCTGTGGCTATGGAAAATACTGAGCAAGCCCCCTCCATTTCTGGAGAAAGGGAAATTACATCATCCCCGCCTTACGTACGAGTGCAACCACACTCTTCTTTCCTTTTACTGTTATTGTTATGCGATTTGTTTGACAGCCTGGCAAGTTCCTTAATCTGTTTGCATATGATGTTTTCCTTCCTGAATTTACTGGGAGAAGCTCCAGGAGCAATTGACCTCCGTTATGTTGTAACCCACTATACCCCATATCTATAAGTGGATAATCATCAGGTTTTCCGGGCACACATACTTGAGGAGCTTGCGTCACCTATTCATCTCCCTCTTCTTCCTCTTCCAAATTTTCATGCTCTCCATTACTTTCTTCTTACTGCCGACACTTCCAAGACCTTTTCTTGTATACACTCAACCATCTATTTCCCCTATTATGTCTCTGTTAACACTGTCATAAACATCCCTTGTGCTTGTGTTCTCTTCTCTTTCCCAGTGCTCTGTCACCTTTCTCCTAATGCTAGCATTAATCTCCCTCCTGCCTGTACTCATCTCTCCTATTCTCTTGCTTGTCTCCTATTTCCATTCCCTTTACAGTGTCACTTTCAGTGTTTGCCCCATCTATTTTAAATGCTATTTGTCCTCCCATCCATTTGTCTGGTGTAATTACTTGCTCTTGCCCTCCTTTTCTCATACCTTGCACCCTTTTCAGTTCTTCTTTTGCTTCTGTCAACTGCGTTTCTACACTGTGCAGCGGATAACTTTCTGCTTGTAATGCTAACACGCTTCTTGTATCCCCCTTCATGTCTTGTATGCTAACATAATCTTGTTCCTCTGGGGGCGGAAATGTGGGATTTGTATAGCCTATGGCTGCTTGCAATAGGTATAACTGTGGCACAGTCAAAAACAAAATGCCTTGTTCATTAAAGGTAGGCACTGTTGGTTTTACACACCCGTTGTCGTGTGGGTTACCTGTATAATCGTTTTTTAACCTGTTCCTCTTCCTCAAACATTTTCCATAGCTTAATAATGCTTACTCTGTTTCGCAATCCTTCCCCTTGTATCTGACATGTATGTATAGTGTGCATGTGTTGCAGCAAGCTTTTCAAATGTGTCCCTTCTTGAGGCCAAAGCTGATACATTTTGCCAGCCATCTCTTTGACTCATTGCATATGGTATTTGACAATCTTCTCCTTATATTGGGGAAGCGACTTACAAGGTGAGCAATGGGGGTGTCTGCCATTATAACAATATAGACAAATCAATTTACCATAAAAAAATCGACAATTACGACAAGACACGGTCACACCTCTTTCTCTTTTGACATCCCTCTTCAGTTCTTTACAATGTCAACACAATGATGTGTCCCCTCTGAACCACGTCACAATACAACAATATCTTCTTATGCCACACCTTCAATGCACAATCTCAATCTACTCCAGGCATATCTTCAAACAAACCTAACTGCTACACTACCAACACAACAAAAACACCTCTACCATCCTATTACATACAAAAGCAATACTGGCAGATAATCAACATAAACCAAAAACCCTATTCAACACAGCTGTCTTCCCATTATATGGGGTATCTCCTCTTTATCTCTTTTTTCACTGTCCCCCAAAGAAGATTGGGCTTTATGACTTACCTCACAATCTGTTGGAAATATCTTCTCTTTCTATCTCCAATATTCTTTTTTCAACTTAAAACAACATCAACTCAACCACCCCCCCACAGGTATTTCTGTGCACAGGTATACTCACAATCCTAGCATCCCTGAGGTCAATTGGCATTGAGTTCCCTCTAACTGCCTGTTCTGCCCTCTGCACCCGGCTTGCCACCTGAGAGACCAGGGAGGGCTTTGCAGGAAAACGGGCTCCTGCCGACCTCCTTGTAGGTGTGCACTTGGACCGCTCCCTGCAGGCGGACCCTGCTGTCCAAGGGAAATGCAGCAAGGAGTCCTCGACCTTCCACCACACAATGGGAATCTCAGCAGGGCCCTCCAAGTGTTAAGGTGGTCCCAATCAATAATCAATAACAAGATAAACTCAATAAAATGGAGTTACTACAAGTGCACAAGAACACCCAGCTTTATTCAAACATGAATGGCCGGTAAAACACATAAAAGCATTCTCAATCAATATAAAACAAAACACAAGCTTTTAAATGATAAGCACATCATAAATGGCATCATGGTGAGTGATAAAAAAATACTTTTATTGAATTATCCTATTGGTTAGTAAAATATAATGCCTATATGTTCTATAGGCAAAGGCTACTACTCAAAGGATATTCTTTAACTGAAAACTCCTCCTACGTTTGTCCTACTAAACAATGTTACATTTCATACTATTGTTTCATTGGTTGGCTCGATACTACAGTAGCCAACCTAGCAGACAGAATTCTAATTGGTTGGTAGATGGCTTATCCAACCTTGGTTACTTTATTATGATGTCAAGTTGTGTGGTGAGGAAGGAAAGATGAAAAATATGCTATAATCCAATTTGAAGAAGTTACTCCTTTCTCGCACCCAAGCCTGAGACCTTATCTGTCAATTTGTTTGTGGCATTGGCGTGTCGTCCCTGTGTCGGGGTTCACCAAAGGAGTAGCAGGTACGCTATCTCATTGAGCCTGGAATAAATGATCACGGTTGCAATCACGTGGTAGAGGCCTACTGTCCAGAACTCATTTTCATCTTATTTACTACTATTCTAACAGGTGTGTGACCCGCTAGGTGTTTTTTCATTAGGAAGCATGCTTCGAACGGTATCTAGTTGCATCTGGAAATCAAGGCAATTTGTACTTTCCCATTGCTACCAATAGAAACAAATTAACTTTATGGTTGTATGCTGAATGCTTATGGAGAATGTTCAGTCTTTAGCTGGTCTCGTCCAATCCCATGGCCTCCGTTGCTACTCCTATGCTGATGACATGCAGATTATTGTAGAGCTTAATCTGTTGCAACCTAACACTGTGTCTCAGTTTAGGGGTTGCCTGGAGGCTGTGGGTCAGTGGATGAGCCACAACTGGCTAAAGTTGAATGGGGACAAGGCAGAAGTCCTGGGGGTTGGGCCTCCTTCTGCCACTTCTTTATGGACGTCTTCATTTTGGCCTTCTGTTTTAGGACTTCTTCCATCTCCTGTGTTTGTAGTCAAGGATCTTGATGTAAAATTCTCTTAGGCTTTATCTATGGAGGCCCAAGTCAGTGTGACGTGTCAGTCAGGGCCCTTTCAATTGAAGATCCTTCAGATGGTCCTGACGTTTCTTCCCTCTTCACTTCATGCCGCGGTGGTGGCTTTGTTGGTGCTGAGTCATATTGACTATTGTACTTCCCTGTACTTAGCCCAGTCTTAGCACCTTATTCGCTGTCTTCAACTCCTGCAAAATCTGGGGGCTACAGTAGCCACTGGTACCCCATATGGAGCCCATATTTCACCTGTTTTGCATGACCTACGCTGGCTTCTGGTGGTAAAGCGGGTTGAATTTAAAGCTCTGTGTTCACCAGGCTTTTTAGGTAAAAGGTGCAGAATATTTGCAAGCAAGTTCTGTTTCTACATTCCTGCTCTGCCCCTTCGATTTCTGGATGACAGTTTCATCCAGGTACCTCGGTATCGGCTGTGGTGGGCCTTTTCAGTTGCAGCTGCAAAGCTGTGGAATACTTTGCCATTATCTTTGAGGGCTACTGAGAATCACTTGACATTTAGACGTCTAGTGGAAGTTTTTTTATTATAGCTAAGTTAGGTTGTCTTCAGCTCCTGTTAGTTTTCTTAGCTCCAAGATGCCATTGGTGAACGGACGCTTTACAAATCTGTTAACATAACATAACATGCTATCAAGTGTGGTTTGAATTCCCTGTCTTTGTCTCCTTCATTAGTGTCCTCGATGGCAGAGTATCTGTCTGAACATTGTGGGGCATTGGGTTGTGTGAAAAGAAGTTTTGATGTCAGGATTCAGTATTTCAGAATGAAGGCCTTTCAAAGTTCTGCCTTAAAATGGCGCTACTCTGGTTTAATCTCAGCCATGCCGCCATACATTGTTTTCTGCCCATGTATTCTGCAACCTACCCTACCTATGTCCATCTCTATGCTACTTGTGTAAGCCTATCTATGCATTCTGCAACCTTTTCCTAAACTTATGAGTGCACTCTACTTCTCACGCTACTTGTGTGGCGGGACCTATTTTACTCTTTATGGCAGTTGCATTAACAGTAATGTTTAAACTGGCTGTTTACAGTTTACTTGTCAGCTTGCACCTTGGTTCAACTCTGTGAACATCGGGGGGGGGGGCGGGACTAAACCTTGTGCTGATTATATCTGCATCATCACAATTTCACACCTTTTCCTTGCATGACAAAACCCCAGAAGACATGCACTGTATGGAATTACCTAATCCCTGTGCAGAGTATGCCACTGCTAACAACTATTAGAAGTGGTCTGCTCTCAGTGCATAGTGACAATAATGAGTTCTGGGTGAGGAACTTTCTAATTGATAGTATCTAACTGATCAGGGCATCATTATTTGAGCCTCGCATATTTCTCTCAATCCAATCACATTGCTCGTATCTTCAGTACTTGGAGTAAGCTGTGAACTTTAGAAGGATGAAAGGACTGGCCTTGAGAAGCCTGACTTGCCATAGAGAGTTCACAGACTGATGACTGATTCGAGCCCCTTCTTGCAGCAATGTTAACATTTCCAATAATACGATTGTGTAGGGTTTCGAAAGAAAAAAAGAGGCAGTAAGCTAACACAGGATTGAAAGATAACACAAGATTCGGAGGCCGGTTAAAAAGTCCTTGCCTATGCTGGAAAATTGGAACTTTTGGGAACCTGAAAATGTGGCGAAGATAGAAGACTTTAGGGGTGCCCGTTCCCCCGTATCACCCTGATTGTTCTGGTGTGGTGCCATGCAACTGCAAGGCAAGCACGCATTTTTACACGCTGCAAACCTAAAATATGCCACGTCCTCCCCCCTAACTCAAGCCCATCATAGGCTTTTCCACATTAATTTCGTGCTGATCCTGGAAGAGGCACGTTAAGCTAAGGTGGTGGAATGAAGGTACCATTGGCAAAGCAGCTTTCCTTAATTGCTGACCTCTTCTTGCCCCCTGTCAAAAACCCTCTGCTCTCCCTATCCCTTGTAAGAATTCACTTCTTGGTCCCTTCAGTCGCCTCACACTCTCCTCCCAAGTCACCAGCTCCCTTCCTGCCTTCCTGCTGTGCTGCAAGGAGGCTCAGGCCCAGAGGAAGATAGGACACCATCACTGCATTTATAAGGAAGGGAAATAAAAATAAAGGTTGTGTGTACGTGTGCATACTTTTTATGAATGCAATGAATCTACCTGTGTATGAAAGAGGCTTTGAAAAAGTGCGTCTCCATTTGTGAGTGTACATGGGGGGTGTTTGGTGGAGCATGAGGTCACATGTTTGCATACATTTTTTTGGGTGTCCAGTCATAATGTGGAAACAATAATGTCGAATTACAAAAATGTCGAATCCAAAAAGTCAAAAACAAAAATGTCGAATTTTTTAATTTATATTTTTTTTTTGGGCTCCGAAGGTAAAAAAAAAGGGGTAAAAAAAAAAGGGGGGTGGGGGGGTTTGGGGTGGGGGGAGGGAACCCCGGGAACCCCCCCAGAGGGAACCCCCCCATTTCGAAAAACAAGCAACCAAAAAAAAAAATGTTGACATTTTTGTTTTCGACTTTTTGTTTTCGACTTTTTGACTTTCGACATTATTGGATTCAACTTTTTGACTATAAACCATTTTTTTGTACAGTGACATGCTGGCTTATATTGGGCAGAGGCAGCATGAGGAAGTTTACATAGTGAAATGCTGGCCAAATTTCACACAGGTATTGTGAACATGTTTTCATGAGAAATGTTGACATTAATTGGGCATAGCGAACTTGACAGTGGCCCTCATTACGAGGTTGGAGGTAACCATGGCGCAATTAGCGGCATGGTTGCCTTCTTACCGCATACCGGGCCCGGGTTCCTCAAATGAGGACTTACCGGGCCATCCCAACCTTGGAGGACCTTGTAATTCCTCGTCTGAGGAACCCGGGCCCGGTCCATCCCCATTCCCATTCGAGCCCCCATAGGGCTCAATGGGAATGGGGAAGGAGCTAACAACGGGCCCGTTAATAACGGGCCCGTTGTTAGCTCCTTGGTCTCCTCGCGGGACCTGGTAAGGACGCCTGGTTTTACCAGGTACCCTTTGCGGGTCCCGCGAGGAGACCTCATAATAGGGTGGAATGGGTTTACCGGCACCGGCACCATTCCGCCAACCTCGTAATGAGGGCCAGTGTGAAAATGCTCTTACATTGGCATGCTTGTATTGGGATGAACGTCCAACATCCCAAATGTGAGAGGAAATATAAACTGAGAACAACCATAAAACACAAGTCCTCCATCTCCCTACACACACACACACACACACACACACACACACACACACACACACACACACACACACACACACACACACACACACACACACACACACACACACACACACACACACACACACACACACACACACACACACACACACACACACACACACACACACTCTCTCTCTCTCTCTCTCTCTCAAATTTAGGTAAAGGGTTAATGGTCACCGGTAATGGTACCGGTGACCGTTAACCCTTACCGCCTGATTAGCAGGCGTTAAAAACCAACCCACAAAGGGACCAGGGTGCTAATTAGGGTACCGCAATTGGCGGTACCGTAATTAGAACCTTCCCCATTGCCATTATGCCCTATGGGGCAAAAATGCGAATGGGGAAGGGCAAGGGGGGAAGGGGGAATTACCGCCCCGCCAACCTTGGAATAGGGCGGTAATTCCCCTTTCCTCCAAGGCGGTGCCGGTATTTTACCGGCATCGACCAAGGTGCTAATAGCACCTTGGTCCACCGCCTACCGTGTAATGAGGCCCTTAGACTTTAGGTCACATAGAAAGATGGCAATGACACGTAATACATAGTCAGATATTAGGCGTAACCAGACATGCACACACAAGTAAGCAAGACCAAAGACACAAGGAGTGCTTCAAGTAGTCATATAAGCATTCAGTAGAAACACTGAAAGGTAGTAAAATGTTGTAAAATGTAAGACACAATATACATATATTTAGCATCTCTTAGGTGTGTGACACACAGAGTAGTCCTCAGAATAAAGACAGTTGTATGAACCATTTTGATGCACTAGGCTTTGGAAATCCAAAATGCATTTGGTTTCAGCCCACACAAAAGAGACATAAAGACAGGGTCAGTGGCCTTGATGCAGGGTGTAAAGGTGATCTGCGATTGGTCAGAAGTATGAGGTGGAGTTCTTTCCTAGGCACAGAGTAAGAAAAGATGATCTAATCAGATGTTTCAGCTATAAGCCAACCCGTGAGGGGAAGCTGTGAAAAGCTGCCTAGGGATTGCTTACGAATAGGAAGCTGTAGCAAGGTCCCACACATCTAACACATTAAATATCAAATCAAAGAAATTCCTGCCCATGTTCTTAGAGACTAACAAATGCAAGGTCACAGTTTAGACCGAATGAGGCAGTATGCAGAGGTGTTTATGAGAAGAAGTCACTGAGACGGAAGGCACACATTGCACCCTGCAGGAAAATATTCCCTAAGTAGTCAAGCAAAAGCATTAGGTGACATACGCACCTCTTACCAAGAACATACAGAGGTAGTTAATTAAGATTGTTGAAACCAAGAGATATATTAATTAATGAAGAAACATAACATGTAGAGTCTTCTGGCACATTTTAAATTAAACCTGTAATGAGATATAAAGACACATAAACACAAATTTATCGAATATACAATTCAGTCGTGCACATGGTCTCAGGGTAAGAGTTCAAAAAGTACGCCCCATGTAGTCATGAGAATGGAAATAGAAGGGAATCATGTTTCCAACCATAAGTCGCGACACTAACTACAGGTTGAGCCGTCACAAGGGGAAGAACAGTAAGTTGGTGCCAATCCTTTAGCTCTCATGAGAAAGCATGCAATGTATTATTTTTTGTTGCCACACTGTTCACACCTCACAATTCTATTGGTCACCAATGACTGAAGCGGTCCATCCCAGGATAACCAAAGGGGCAACACCAATCAGAAGTCAAGTTGTATATGAAACATTTTAACATGTCAAATGTCCAATTAAATTAGTGTGAAACTAGATGGTCCACCATGAGATCATTACCAGGAGGTAGTCATTAGAAAGGTCATGAGGGAGAGGATAGGCCAATAGGGCTAGGTATTGCATAGAATCACCTATGGAGCAACCAAGACTGTCCAGAATATGAATATGAATGTATTCTCAAACAATGTTTAAAATGTCACTCCATTTCTCATTGTGAATACAGCCAATGTGTGATCTTACTTCGAAAGATTCAGGGATTATTCCCAGCTGCGGTTGCATGTAATACACTTTTTGTTTTTCTTGCTCCCGTGCATTTTTTATTGGCTCATTGAATTACTTTTATTATATTGGTTCTTGGGCCTTATCCAACACTTATGCTTACCCTATATATCACCTTATGTTAAGCTCAGACTGCATGAAAATATATTCCTGTGGCAGTACTGGCATATATCGGGCACAGGGACCACACAAATGGCATCTGCAGGGCAATGCTTGTTGATATTATTGTTGACATTAGCAGCTGAGCAAGTATTTTACAGGGCAATGCTGGCAATCTATTGTGGAGACCGGTCTCATGTTTTTTCTCAGGACACATCCAGGGTGAAAATGGGTTAAAAATCCTTCTGTGTACTGTTGATGACCAGGCAGCCGATGACATTTTTTACGTGTCCTACTACAGAACAGATTGAAAATTGTATTGGCTGTTTTCCCACTTTTTAAAATATGTGCTGTATAAAGCATCATTTCAACACATTATTTAAATACATTAATTAATTTGAGACCCTTCCCGATCCTACCTAAATTATGGTTGTTTGCTGCACTCATGCAGATTTGGGGCAAATATTGATGTCCTTCTGCTCGTCCTTTTCTTTCTAACCACTCTACAAAAACTCTAATCTTCACTCTCGTGCTCAGCAAACTTGACTACTACTCGAGACTCCTGCTTGGCCTTCCTCTCTACACTTTCCTCCCCTAGGACAAAGTCCTCAACTTTGATACCTGCGCTCTCTACAACCTACAAAGATCTTCCCCCACTTTTACCTGCTGACAGCATGCTGATTGGCTCTCCATGCACAACCACTCAGTTTTCAAGTTCTGTCTCCTAGCCTACAAAGCTATCAATGGTTGTGCTCCTCAGTACCTGTCTGATTGTATCTCAGTTTACTCACCATCGTGTTCCCTCCGATACTCCTCTGCACTCAACTTCACTGTCCCATACCCTCACTGTGGCTCCTCTCTGTTCCACTATTTCTCCCTACTCGCCCCCCTTTACTGTAACTCACTGCCCATAACAATCAAAACCAGCCCAATTGTAGATCTCTTCAAAGCTCGGATTAAACTTCCCTTACCAAAAGCTGTCTCTTCCTCTGACCTACTGTCTTCAGAACAGGTGCACCGTGCAGTAGAAAGCACCACATGAATGTCTCAATGCACAGGTGTGATGAGCTCTTTATTTATGCCAGGTGAACACTCCAATTAGGGGTACTCCCAAGCGACGTCTCCCAGAAAAACATCGAGTTCTCTCATTTGCTTTTCAAGCTCTTGTTTTTCGAAAGAGACACCACAGCAACTTGAATTGTGTAACGAAAATCAAGAACAGCAGTGTCAAAACCTTACCCTCTGTAGTGTCAAGAGGAAAGGTGAGAGGGCAAATGATGCTGTGTCTGATAACGAGCTTTCGGTTGATGTCACTCATTGGCCAAATGTCTCAGAGAAAGCAAATGTAGCGACTGCGGCAGAATGACTCATACACCTCGCTCAGGCATTCGAGGAAATGGCCGTTTAATTGTCTACAGTACACGAGCAAATAATGAACAAGAAAGCAGATGTTTAGTATCTGCCATGAAAGGCTGCGGCGGCGCCCCGTCATCAGCGAGGCCACCCCTTCATCCGCACAATGACTGCGCGGCGAACACGCAAACTGCTTTCACAAATGCTCTGTACCTTCATTAAAATTAATTGTAAACGCTCTTTTAATCTCTTAAAAAAATAACATTTCTTCTGAATGGGAAACTCAGAAATGCGGTGACTTGCCTTCAGGGGGAAAAGCCTTATAATTGCCACTCAGTCTCACAGTCCTGAGATGAGACGCTTGCGTTTTCCTTAAAGAGGACGAAGCAGTTCAGTCGCTTGCTGTCCAGCTCTCAATGTCGTCACTATATCTTTAATAGACGAGAGAAAGTATGACTCAAAAAGGACAACACGTGTTACAAATACAATTCTGTGTATTCTGACGTGTTCAAATCCACTACATTTTCCGTTAAACAACGATATTATGATATCTACAGCTCAGACTCAACAGAAACACTTGTTGTCACACAGAAGTACAATCTTTAACTTGTCCTTTTATTGGGTAATTGCCCAACTGATACAATTTGCTACACTTTCAAATCAAGCATTTGCAAATCCAATAGTGTGGGCTTTTGATAAGGTCAGGGGTGGGTAATTTGTGGCTTTTTAGATGTGTTGGCCTACCTCTCCCAGGATCCCTCACCATTGACTATACTGCCTAAGGCTGGTGATATGGGCCAGAGGTCTGCAACCTTTGGCCCCCTAGATGTTTTGGACTACAATTCCCATCAATGCTAGCTAGCACAGTCAATAGGGAGCGATCATTGCAGTCCCAATCTAAAATGTCGGAGAGCCACATTTGTAGACCCCTGGTATAGGCATTGTATCAGTGTTATGAGACATTCACAGTTTCCCAGTTGTGGGCATCATGTGCTCATATGCTACCATCATTTTCTATGGTATCCAGGTTCCAGACACTGTTATCCTTTCAACCGGGAGGATGGCTCAAGCGCAACATGCTCGTCTCAGGAAGAGGATGATGCAGTGTACTCAGCACTTCAGCCCCTGGTACCAAGTTGATAAATTGTATACCACACTGTGGGTATTAATCATAGTTACAATAAGATTGGTTACCATGTGCTCTGGAACTGAATGCCCGGTGATAGCGGCCCTATAGAAAACCCCAAAATTATTATCATTTATCAGTTCAATGAAAATCCAGGTACCCACATCAGTGACAAGGTTTGCCATTGGAAGGTCATTTGATCACATCATCACCGGGGATTGGCATCAAATGTACAGGCTCCAACATCATTGAGCAGGTAATACAAGGCTTCGGTGGGGAAGTGAAAAAGATCCTTTCACAGCACCAACCCACCTCTGTCATTTTTGACTGTAAGGGAACACCCTGCTCTCTCCCTGCTTCCGGGAGCAGAGACTCCACAGCATTCATTCCTGTGATTCTCATTTTAAAATGCAGTACTTTGCATGCATAATTCTGTCTGCGGCTGTCCACGGCATGGAATGTTTGGAATGCAGCACTTAGTTCAATCGATTTCCTTTATTATTGTATTGCTTTATATTTTATTGCTTATAGCGCAAAACTCAAGAGCAGCAGAGCGCTTTACAGCAGGATTGTGGCAGAATTGGGCTTGGCATTTTATACAGTACCGCAGTACTGTTGGTGAAGGCAGAACATTTTTTTTTATACTTGTCCGGTAGGTATTGTTGAAAGAGCCACATTATTGGTGTTTGTGGAACTGGAGGATGATAGGGACATTTCGAGCCTCTACCGGGAGTGAGTTCTAGATGGTCGGGGCATGGCAGGAGAAGGACTGCAGGCTAGATTTGACTCCAACTTTTTGATGGTTTTGCTATGTGATTTGCAAGAGCCTCCAGAGGTGTTGGAGTATACCTGGCAAGTATGTTGATGTTCCGTTTGAGACGGCTTTGTAGGTGATTCATGATGTTTTGAATATGATTGTGGTGGAGAGGCGGAGCCAGTGAAGCGTACGCACTGTTGGAGAGATATGGTTGAATTTGCAGGCACCTGTAATGAGTCGGGGCTGCAGCATGGTGGGCCGCTTTGAGGGGGCCAGGTGTGTGGCTGGAATAAAGAGGGCATTTCCCCCATCAAAGTGTGAGATAATGGGGTGTTAACCCGCCATACGGAATTTGTTCGGGGGGATTTTGCAGAGTGCCTGGATCGGTAGCCATGCAGTGTGTGCCTATGGGCTTTTAGAAGGAAAGGCTACTGTCAACATTGAAGAATAGGGATTTGGCTGAGTTTAACAGCTGAGGGGTGAATCCTTTCAGGCACATGTAATCCAGCCATCATTGTACGAGTTGTTGTTTGGTGGGGGACCGATGAGGACAAATTCGATCTTCATCATGTTCAGTTTAAGGTAAGCATGTGACATCCAAGTTTGTTTAGTACCCTGGCATTTGCGGAGGTAGCGTACTGATGGATGGCTATGTTGGGGGCATTTATGAGAGAGTCTAAGGGTTCCATCTATATATTGGAGATGATTGGGGAGAGAATGGAACCTTGTGGACCCCACACAGGACTGGAGTCAGTTGGATCTGAATAAGCCCATCTGAACAACATGGTGCTTACCGGATAAGTAGGATGCAAACCCTTTTAGGACAGTTCCAGAGAAGCCCATCCTGTCGGCGAGGTGGGAGATGAGAATGTGGTGATCATCTGTGTCGAAGGCAGCTGAGAGAACTAGGAGCACTAGGAGACACGAGTCCCCAGTGTTGGTGATTCCAAGAGCATCGACCACCACATAGATGGTTATAGTATCAGCGCAGGGATGTCATTTGGGGGTTGCCAGGGATAGCAGTTGCTACCCCTGGCTCCCCCTCTGCTATCCCTAGACCTGTCCTTGCTAGACCCCTGGGCCACTGGACAAAGAGGCAGTGCCAAGAGCAAATATCTGTGCTGCACCTGAAAAAGGTTGTTGTAAATGCAGCTAAATGTTTCTTCACCTGGAATCTAGATCTTGTTAGCTGGAGAAAAAACAGGGATACAGGAAAAACCATGAATCCACCATCAGTAACAGGTTGACAGTCCATTAGTGAAGAATGCCTGAATGGTTTGGTTCAGAGGTGTTCTATCTGTGCAGCTCATGCCCAGTAATGTAGCAACATGAAGGGTAGGGGGCTAGGTCTAGCTAGGTGGGAATGGGTAAGAGCAGCCTGCAGTACTCAGTGACAGCACAGCATGAACACAATTCTCATCAGTGTTTCTCGTGTGCTTTGCACATCCAGTAAGCCACTGGGCCTGTGATGAGAGGGTTGTGTCCCAGTGGCTTCTGCCACCAGTCCTGTCTGGGCACTGTGTTAGCTAACCCAGATCACACGCACACTGTAGATCGACTCAAGGTTAAATAATTAATGTACATGAAGTTGAAATAAACCATCTGTTGCTTACTCAAGCAAAAAAACAAGATGTATTTGGAAGGATAGATCGGGGGCAATGCACATGCTTTGGAAACAAGAGGATGCAGTTCAACATGGGTTCAGTTCCTGTTCCAGTGCTTAGAAGCTGGAGGAGGCTGGCATTCAGCAAGATATAAAGGACCAAAGAAAATAATAACATTTGCCTTTTCTAGGTGTGATGTAATGGGGTTGCTACTGCTGTTTATAAAATAAAATAAATCCTGCAATTACTGTGACCTGCAGCACAACCTTCCCCTCTTTCTCCCATCTAATAAAAATAATATGTGTGTTACTTACCAAATAAGCAAAGCAGAAAGGTGATGGCTGGAAGGTTTCAAATCATTCATAACCACTGGCAAAGCTCTGGGAAACCCCCCAGATCATTGTTTTCTGGTTGGATTTCCATTGGTCAGTTGCTGTTTCCAGTCTGTGTCCAGACACTTGGCAGGCACTGGATGTCTGAGCTTTGGGGTTTAGGCCTCTTCGAGATGCACTGTCTGTTTACAGTTTTCCCCGGGTGATGTACAATAGTCCAGTTTGTTGTGTTGGACGCCTGCTTACATTCACAGTCATCTGGTAATATGGGCCTATATACACTGATATTAATGCTAAATATGGTGATCTATTCTTGTATGAATTGTGTATATTACAGTGATAGCGTAACCATATTTTTCTTAGTACACTAAGGAACAATACTATGTGATGCCAATTCCTGTTTTGTTAAGTGGTGAAAGTTTGTGTGCCATCACTTCCCGTGTTGTCACTTGGAGGGGGTGGGGTCAAATGACATCACATCCTGTGATGTCATCAGGTGCCAATGTTCATGTCATCTCACTTCTGTTCACCCAGGCATTTTGGTGAAATGACATCCCTGTATCAGTGCTGCATTTGGGGCAGAAGCCAGACTGGTAAACAAGGAGGAGGTAAAGCTGGTTGATTTTGGCACATAGTTGTGTTGCAACTACTTCCTCAATAAGCTTCCTGATGAACGCGAGGGTTGTGATGGGTCTATACTAGGCTAGGTCCTCTGGGTTAAGCAAGGTTTTTGAGAAGGGTTCCAGTGAGATTTGTCTTCAAAATGTTTCTCGTTCACAGACACCGATCCTAGTGTCAGATGGAACACACCAGTGCACTAAATCCACAAAACCCCAGCCAAACCACACACAAACATACTGAAACACACACCAACACAACTCTTTCATGCATGCAACAAACAACCATGACACTGGCCTCCACTTATCGATATGACAAACCAGTGCCCTCGATTATACTTCCACCCTAACCGCACATGATTTACACACCCAACATAAACACTAGTACACAACTGAGGCACTGAGTCTTACCCTTACGGTTACAACAAGCCAGACCACACAACCAACTTGGATGCAAGACAACATACACAGACGCCATTTTCTCCTGGTTGTGAATCCTATCATTCTATCCTCACTAACACATCCCACCCTCTTTTCTTACAGAGTCATGTGAGCAACTGGAGACCAACCCTGTGTTGTAGGGATGCGCGGTATAAATCAACATAACATGTCTGGGACTGCAACTTCACTGAGGGGGACATTCACAATACAGAGGAGCGCGTCACGTGCTGGGGCACCGATTTGTTTAATGAGGGAGGATGTCTTCCATGTAAGTAGTGGGTTTGATTGAAGCAAGTGTGTCCGAGAGATCATTAGGAGAGAGAAGGGTGAAGCCTGTCCGGTGAGTAGTGCCATGGGTGGGGGGGGGGGTGGGTAGATAGCAGGGCTCCATCTGGCTTTCCAGGCATCAATGTCATGTTCAAGACATCAGCTAACAGTGGCTGTGACACAAATCAGCTCAAATGAACCGAACAAGAAGTAACTAAATTAAAGTAAAATGTGACATTCTAGTTCCATTTTTAAATTTGACATTTGCACGATGGGTGGAAATACTGGTTATTGCTGAATAACAGTGCTAGGACGTGCCACATCTCCCCTCAACTTTAGCCTTACGCATCAATGCTGTGAGCGCAGAACAGTGACTGTGTTACTAAGCACTGAAACAGCCTCTCAGCCAGTACTCCCCATGCACCTTTCTCTTCTAAATTCTGAAATGCTCCATGTCCAGGCCATCCTCCAGGCCCCCTTGAGAACACCAAATACAACATTCCCAGTTATATGCACAGTCACCCTTCTCTTCCCCGAAGCGCAGTTACATGGGTTTCGACTCTCTTCTTGGGCACCTGTCTTTGCTCACGCCAACTGGATGGAATGAATCTCCTGACCCATTGTCTGATCGCACATTGTGCTCTGCCTAGCTGCCACTCGAGACTCACACCACATCGGGCACCAGTGACCACCTCGCTCTCCTCATCTGCCACAAGTCCCACCGCCTCACACCATCGACAAGGCGTGGGGGAGAATAATGCTATTACACCCTAATGAGGCAATCTGGACCTGCAGTAAGGCTCGCTGCTGAAATTAGCTGCAGTGTCTTGTCTTGTCGCAGCACCATTCCGAGGCTTCAAGCACTCTGCCTCATACTGCAGCAAGTTTCCTGAACTCTGTGCCTTTGAAGACTCAGTGTAAGTATTCGAAAGTATCATACTTCATGAGTATCATACTAAGTGTGCATTGTCTGCTCAGCAAGAACACACATTTAAATTACTATCACAAACATGTTTGATAAATTGTTTCATACTTATGTTCCCAAAATACACTTTGTTTTTATGCAAAGCAGGCACTGGCCTATATTAAGGGCACCCACATTATTTCACACCTAGCTCCGCCTCTCAGTCCCGCCCACACCACTGACTATACTCCCCAACACCTTATACCCCACCCCATCCCCTGGCAGTCGATTTCCAGCATTGGCCCTTGCAAAGGGAGGTTGTTTTAAAATGGGCAGCGTCGCAGTGATGCCTTCCCACGCAGGGTTCGGCCACCATTTGGGTGACTGTCGCCATTAGCACCCCCAAATTCAAAACGCGGGTGCTAAAGCCTTTTTACAACGAAGGAAAAATGTAAAAATAAATGTCCCTGCTGCATCGGCATTGGAGCGAGTCGTGACTGCTCTCCATATGCAGTATTAACAGAACAAAAAACGGACTATAGCCAAGAACGGAGGTATTGACGTTTTCATTTTCAAAGGGTAAAAAGGCTTAAGCACCCGTGTTTTGAAATGTCAGGCGCTGATAGAGGGGCAGGGGTGCCTGGTGCTGTGGTGGCTCCAGGATGGCGTGCGCAACTCACAAGCTCACTTGTCAGTGTGGTGTGTGACCCTCCCACGAGTGTTGCCCCTTTAAGGGGATGTATCCCTCCCCTTGTGTATTGCCCAAGCTAATAAAAGGAGCCTTTGCAGACAAGTCCGAACTAGGGTGGCCAACTGGCCCGGATTCCGCGGGATTGTCCCGCAATTGGAGGCTCTGTCCCGCCGTTTGTAGAGTGGCTGTGCGGGACGCAGGTTGTCCCGACTTTCGTCAGGACAACCTGCCTCCAGCACAGCCACTCTGCAAACTGAAGTGGCCATGTACACAGCACGGCGGCGCGGCCGCCTGCTGCTTTCTTTCTACGGGCGGCTCTGCAGCCCTGCAGCCCTGGCTCATTTTGAGCCTGCAGGTCGAGCTGTAACGCTCTGAAACCTGGCTTAATTGAAATGCTAATGCTTTGTTCTGGGGTCGTGATGGTCATGTTTGCAGTTAAAAAACGTGACCATCACCTCCCAAGGACAAACCATTTGCATTTCAATTAAGCCAGGAATTAAGAGCTATTAAAAAAATGTACATTAAAAAAGGGGTGGGCCAAATGTAAATTACGTGACGTCATCACCGCCTTGTGGGCAAGCATCCCGCGAAAGACTATCAAAGAGTTGGCCACCCTAGTTCGAACGGCTGCAAACTCCAGAAGAGGAACTCCTGAGTCAGTGTCTCATTTATGTAGGCCTGCAGGCCTACACGTGGAGGCACAGGCCTGCATGCCCTGATGCCGTGGTACCCTTGTGCCAGCACGGTGGCAGAGGCCTGCATGGTCAGGGGCATGGCTAGCTGTGCCCCCAGCCCCGATGGTCCTGATGCCATATAGCACAAGGGGACCTGCCGGATGTCGAGGGCAGGCCACCCACAACATTGGTGACGAGGATGGCTGGGGGATTCTTCCTGGCCGCGACCCTCTGATAAGGGTGCTCGTGTGGCCAGGGGAGGGTCGGCCCGCAGCCCCTCAGAAATCTGATGCTGGGTAGAGTGTGGCATCAAGCAGCCGCAGCCGCAAGAATAAATGGGGCGGCTGCAGCCCTAACAACAGAGGCACCTGCCGCCTGAAAAAAATGAAGCGGCTGCAGTTGCAGCAAGAAAGAGGGGACCACGATCTTGCTGGCAGACCGGCCCTGGTCGCGGCCCTCTGTGAAGAGGGTGCTCGTGCAGCCAGGAAGAGGTCAGCCAGCAGCAAAGCCCCTGTGGTGTTCGCAGGGCCCCGCTGCAAGCGGGATGAGCCTGGGCCGCCCGGCAGTGAAGATGCGGACAACTATGTGAGCCGGGCTAAGGTAGGAGTGGCCTCTTGAGCTGCCGAGCACCATGAACCCAGGCCACTGTGGCAGTGAGGCAACATGCTCTGTTTTGGGAGTTTTCACAGGCGATTTAGAGAAAGGAAGTGCTCCATGCAATTCAATCAACGGTGGATGGGTAACCCCACTGACAACTGTGCCATCCTGCGGTCCAACTGAAGTGCTACTTTACATGGACCATGTTCCTGGGCAGATATGCGGTGCTGTGTTTATGCCCCTGACTTTGGAGCGAATGGTGAGAAAGGAATTGCTTCATGTAGGCGCATGTGAAATACGAGAAGACATCATCTGCCTGCGCTGTGTGGCAACACAGGACAGCGCAGCCCTGCACAGTGCCGCGCTGGCAAAATCTTCTACAGTGTTCCTGGTGGCCGCAGGCGGTATGTGTGCTGGCTTTTCATTAACAAGTGAGGAGTGCGAAGGTGCATTTGGGGGTTCGGGACGGCCTCCATGTTTCTATGCTAGGTGAAATGTTTAAGGTTCGATTAAAAAACATACTTACATCTTTCATGTAGTGTAGTGTGCAGCGTGCCCCTGCAAAAGCACAGTCAGCATACACGTTGCGCGAGCATGGGGGTCCAAGCTGGCCTGTGAGTCTGTGGCGAAGTCTTTTCTTTATTGAGGAGCTGGGAGGGCTCAGCATGGCTTGCATGGGGGCCCCACATTTTGTGGGTCGCCGTTGATGTAGAGAACACTTTCCCCTCTTCAATCATCTTAAAATAAAAAATAAAGAAATAAAATACTTGCTTTGTTTTCACTCCTTCTTCACCGCTCCACCAGTTTACTTTTATGCCACCCATGAAATTGAAATGAGACACGGATTTTAGCTCCTTTTTATTTTTTTCCTGACAGCCATCTTTGATTCAAAGGCACCCATGAGCATCTTTCCATCAAAGTAAAACCTTTTAAAAAAGCGTTATCACCATGAGCCAGGTGCTAATGGCAATACATAACTAACTCCCTTTGCTCGGCTGTTACCTTAGCCCATCCAGATGTTTTCATCCTCAAATTTTAAGAAATAACCACAAAATGCCTGCATAGATTCCAGGAAGCATTTCTCCTTGCCATGTGTGTTCAGTACATTGACTACTTTAGAGCAAAAACAGTAATTAGTCACATTCTGTGTTTGACGTTTTCTTTTTGAAATTGATTAGGTCATGTGACAGTGTTTTCGTAGATCATTAGCTTGATGCTATACTGCCAATAATCTGTGAGCAATTAACATAACGATGAAAACAAGTAGTGTAACCCATCACGGGCATTTGTGACAATGCACCTGGGAATACAGTGGAGCGGCCATTGGCTTTCTTTGCTCTTGTGGGTTCTTTCTAGGAAGGACATTGGTTTGACACTCTCTGGCTACCATGCAAGCGTGTTTCTCACAGAATCCCATTAGGAAAATAGGAGTTGATAAGAATGACTATGGGTTGCGTCAAGTCTCCACTTCTAACCATCAAGGTACCAAATAAAAATATCATGGAAATTTTAATTAAATGTAATTATGGAGGATGCTGGCATATCCGAAGAAGAGCTACTTTGTCGTCCCCAACATGCTAAAAAGAAGCTAGCTGCATTGGACTGGATAACAACTTACAATAATCGCCTAGCACTCAAATCTACTTTGCCTACCACCAGAGGTTTGGTGAAATTACACCTGCAACCAAAATATCTTACGAACTGTCCATCTCGCCACCACAGGTCACAGTTCCTAAGACTCAGATTGAATGCCTTAAACACCAACGAAATGCTTTGGTTACGTAAGAACAAAGAGACAACAACCAACACCTGTCGATTCTGCAAATCAAACTAAGTCGAGTCCCTAAAAAGATCTGGTGACCGCATGCCCAACGTTGACTAACCTGCGTGAATTACATTTAAATGAATTTAAACCTCAACTTTATGTGCCTGATGACTGGTGGAAGCATGTTGTAGCAAGCCACAACATAAAGCTCTCCTGTGGTCTAATTAACTTTCTTGACACATCTTTACAGCTAGTTTCAATCTGAGCTACAAATACTATCCTATGAACCTGCTGAGGCTGTCTTTTTCCTTTGTCTGTTTTTCTCTTACAATCTGCTTTTGATCTTATTTCGTTTTCTTTCTTTCTTTCTTTCTTTCTTTTGTTCTTTCTTTCTTTCTTTCCTTCTTTCTTTCTTTCTTTCTTTCTTTCTTTCTTTCTTTCTTTCACCTCTTTTGATAACATCGATCTTGGTTTACAATTTATTGGAATGGAGTGGAGAGTTCATTTTCTTGAAACTAATGTAACAAAAGTTCGATAGAATATATTGAACTGAAGTTTTACAATAAAATAAAAAAAATGAAAAATAAAAAAAATATGAAGTTATGAATTGTACATGATGACATTAGGGAATGGATGATGCCAGTGAGAGAATGAGAGAGACAAATGCTTAATTCCAGAGGGAGGAGCAGATTATGGAATGGGACATTGCTATTGCCAGCTGACTACCCATTGCATACCAAGTTCACAAGGTTCAAGGTTGATAACCAGTACAGGAGTGTATGTTTATTGCAACTAGGCCATGTGTAGTGATTACCCGATAGTTTGGGGAGGCAGTGCAAGCCTCAGGTTTGCCAGCTCCCTGTGGGAGATTTTTCGGTGCACCCCTCCGGCCTTTATGAAGCCGCAGGGGGCTCAGTTGTATTGTTCGGCTGATACTTGTTCTTGATAGTATCAACCGAACAACAGAACTGAGCCCGCTGCTGTTCATGCAAAGTGTGTTTAAGGGCGTGGCTTGATTCTTTAATAGGCGCTGGGCCAGACCGATATTTAAGTTTACATGACACTGAGCCGGATGCTCCAGCTCAGTGTCATGTAAACTGGAGGCAAGGCGCCCTTTATTTGCTGCGCCGGGGCGGGCGGCCCTTGTGCTGCCGCACCTCCTGAGCTCACCATGAGCCATTGCTGTGTGGAGGATGTTTAATTGTGCTACTTTGTTGTTCTACTTTGCTGCATGTGCTGTATTTACAACACATGCAGCAAAGTAGAACAACAAAGTACCAATTCCACAAAAGGTGTTGTGTGATCTAAGCAAGGCTTGCTCAATGTGTTCAATGTTAGAACCTGCATAGAGGTCACTTCCCTAAGTATTATACAGCAATTCTGCATAAGGACAACATAATAATGCTCACTGAAGTTTCAAGAGTATACATTCTGTGGCGAAAATAGGTGATTTCTTGAAATGAATAAAATACTAACAACCCACCCCACTCAAACACATGTTCATTCTGTTCTCTCATGAACAGCTTCAATTCAAATCTAATGCATAATGCAGCGCTCCCATACTCCACTCCAACCAACAATTCTAATCCAACTGCTCATACTTCCACATGCCCGCAAGACCATATTATTTATTTATTTTTTACATATGTATAGCACACAAACAGCCCTTGAGCATCGTGGCACTGTTACTTGTGGGGAACTTGGTTACAGGGAAAGTACAAGTGAGTTATGCATTTACATGTTGTGTATGAATACATTTGAGCACAAGTTATAAGTACATTTTGCGGGTTAAACAGGCGGGTTAAACAGGCGATACAGTAAGGAGTCACATAAGGTGACTGTGGTGTTCATCAAGTGAAGAGAGTGGTTTTCATGGCCTTACAGAAGGCCATGAGTGATGCTTCAGATCCACGAGTTGTAGGAAGGGCATTCCAGTGTAAGGAGGCAAGGTAGGGGCAAGGTATTCACTGCTATCTGTGTCCAATGTATGTCAGCCTTGCCCTGTGAAAATATGCTGATGCTGCTGTAACCAATATATGCCAGCATGCCACTGTAAAACACATTTGCGCTGATTGTGCAACTCCTTCTCCCCACAAACACACAAACACACAACAAAGCACCGTCCACAGTTATGAAACATGCAATATCACATATACTGAAACCTGTTTTGAGTTTCATCTGAAGACACAGTTTAATATTCTGTGCCGTGAAATGCAAACTAATAGGCACAGCAAGAAAAAAACATAATGATCCAAGAGGCACTACAAGGGACCAACGGACACTGCAGCAGCAGCCACGCCATGCTGCAACTAATCACACACTCGAAGTTGGAAGAAGGAAAACTGATACATGTATCCATCAAGCCTCTGTGGTGATTTTGGCCAATCATGCGAGGAAAGATATATATTATCTGCAGGGCGGAGCTTTGACGCTGAGTGTGTTGAACTTGGTCCATCCTGCAATATAGGATGATGGTATGAGTGGGTGGGGATTGGGGGGTCAGTGGGGCTGAGGTGATGTTGGAGCTTTTTTTGTTTTTTTTTAAATTTGTTTTAGTTGTATTACAACTATTCAAATTTCATTAACATATAAATAACATTAATATACAAAACACAATAATTGTGCAATACCCGTTATCACATAATTAATAACAATTCATTTTATACAACTAAACACACTAATTCATACTATTTACAAAATTCCACTTAAATGCTACTTGACTCGACTTTTCCTCTTACAACCCACCAGTTACCTGATAGCCTTATAGATAATACATTACCCGTTTCACCCCTCTAACCCAGGGAGCACAATCTGAAAGAATTGCACTATGGCAATCTGGATTTTCGGGCGGGTACTAGAAAACAGCTCATGCCACCTTTCATCACTCTCCATCGGTCTTTGTACTACCTGCGTATGTGCAAACATCTGGTTCGTACATCACAAAGTGCTATACATTCCACGAGCAGATGTTGCAGAGTCTCTCTTTGTTCTTTCACAGAACAATATCTACAGTAATTTTGTGCTTGTTCCAACATTTTCCTTTTACAAAGGACATCCCTTGTATACCATAGATTTAACCGAAATCTTAAGTATCCCATTCTTACTTTAGGAGAGGGACTTTTTAACAAGTAGTCTGACATCAATCCACATCTTTTTATACCAAATAAGAGGATGTCAAAGTCCTTATATTGGGAACACCTTGTCATATTTGCTACCCAATCAGCCAGATGTACTTTTCCCTTTGCTCTAACAGGCTTTGATAATAATAACTCTACCGTGGTATCAGCCTGGGCTAATTCATTAAATACATGCTTCCTCCACTTTGCAGCGAAGGGATTTACAGATTTCAGCAGATAATGCACAATCACTTTCAAAATATGATTACTTCCGTTTTCTAGAAGGCATTTGCGTAACAAGGCACACTGTTTCCAGGATACTTGAGCATACATAGATGTCAATCCCAGCTCATAACGCAAAATAGCTATCGGTACAGAATTAGGCAGGCATAGAATCTGTTTCCAATAACTTTACTCTAGTTGATCCCAGTAACACTTTTCTCTTGGCAAAAACCCTTCGATGCCGTACAGCAATATTGGGAGAACCTTCATTTTATATAATAAAACAACATGCTTCATGGAGAACTTCCCATACTTCCCCATCAACAATCAGGATTGCGAAACAAGCTGTTGCATCTTATGCTTTCTTACGAGGTCTTCCATTTGTTTGCATATTACATTGTTGATAAACACCCCAAGATATTTATACTGGGTTGTAGTCTGTACGCTTTCATTTTGAATTCTCCACGAGAAGATGTTACTCCTAGTGATTTGCTGTTTTCCACACTTGAAGATTTGGGTCTTTGCGATGTTAATTTCCAACCGATTAGCTTGTACATAGAGGCCCAACTTGGTCAGCATATTTTGAAGGCCTTGTGGTGTTTGTGACAGTAATACAAGATCATCGGCATATAGCAAATAGGCAATATTTTGGCCTCCTAGTTTTGGTGGGTCACCAGTACAATTACTGAATTCGAGCCCTAGATCTAAAATGAAAAAATTGAATGGAAAGGCTGCGAGGGAACACCCTTGCTTTAAACCTCACTCTGTTTTAATTACAGGAGTGAATTTGCTGTCAAGAAAAATCCTAACTCTCACTGACGTATTTGAGTGAAGTAAAATTATCAATGAGAGTAGGGAGTCTGGGCAATCATGTTTCTTCAATTTTTCATACAGCAAATTTCTATCCACTGAATCAAATGCGGCTCGGAAATCTATAAACCCCAGATATAGTATTTATTTGTTGGGCTTGAATCATATTTATCGAGATAATATTTGGGATCGTACCTAGCCCAGCGATAAAACCTGCTTGAAAAAGGTCAATCAGCCCTTTTTCTTTCACCCAAGTCTGTAGCTGCTTAAGAATGATCTTAGCAAATAGTTTCCCTGGAATGTCTAAAAGGGAGATGGGTCTATAGCTCGAAGGTGACGCTTTCTCTCCCTTTTTAAATATCGGGACTATGATAGCTTGAGTCCAAGACTCGGGCAAGGACTGAGTCACATTCACTGTGGAGAAGATCTTAAACAGAATTGACGTCCAAATATCTTGATTCTCTTTTAGATGGAAGTTGGACAACCCATCAGCACCACTAGCTTTAGAGTTACTTGCAGATTTAATGAGGTTTCAAATTTCCGACCATTCAAATTCTAAACGGAAAGGAGGAAGTGATATCATGATCTCTATTGATATCTCTCCCTTTACCGGAGCATACAACATGCTAAAATGATCAACCCATAGTTCTGACGAAACCGCTGTCGATTGTCTAACTAGCTGTGGGGAAGAGATGGATTTATTTATCATATCCCACATCCTCCTGATATTCTTGCTGGCTAGCGTTTTTAACATACTAGATCCGTCCTCTTGTAACCTGGAAGCTTGGTGCGACTTTAGCCAATTTCTGTAGCACATTTTAAGAGTTTTCGTTAATTGCTGACATTGAGGGGAGAGCGCATTTCTCAAATGCCTAAGATCAGCTCTGAGTTGTGCTTTACGAACCTTGATTTCAGGGTCAAAGTAGTGTAGATGGACGCGCTTCGGGGCTACTTTAGCTCTATGCTGTTTTATAGCTTGAATAGTGTCGGTGTACACATATTTCGACTTCCCTGACCATGAGTTAGGCTGCTCAAACATATATTTCAACTTGCTGTCTAATTGCACCAACTCTGAATCTGACCATCAAAGGCGATTCCCCCTCATATTCACCACACTAGTACCCTGCAATAGATCTATTTTTGGTGATTCCGCTCTAATCATCCTCCATTCAGTAGTCAACATATTATGGTCACTTACATTTGTTCTTAATACAGAGAACCCTGTCATTAAAGGCAATAGTTCTCTGCTTACATATATGTAATCGATAATCGACTTACTGTCGCCCTTATGCCATGTCTCAACTGGTGGTAAATCTGGGGCTAACGCCCCATTAAGCATAAACAACCCCCTCGCTTTAACTAGGGTATCCCATCTCCAATATCTCATTTGATTTTTACTCTCAGGGTGGTCCATACATCTCAAATTTAGATCACCTGCCAATATTAAAGTACTAACGCTAGGGTCAGCTGCAACTAGATCTAACAAGGCATTTAGGTCAAGAAAAAATGTGTCATCAGACATGGCAATAGGGTTCCAGTAAATGTTTAGCACAGCCACCTCGGTTTTCTCAAATTCCACTTTTGCTAAAAGCATGTATTTATTCGGGTTGGCCCAAAATCGCGAGGTTTGACCTCTACCCATTTTTACTGCTATTAGTAGACCAGAACTCGGCCATCCACTAGATGAATTAATGGCAGCATTTGTATGAATTACATGATTTTCCCAAAGTGGTGTTTCCGAAAGCCACGTCTCCTGTAGAAGTACTATGTCCCAATTATTTAGATTACTTTGATCATTATTAATCAAATGTTTAAACCCGCGTGTGTTCCAACTCACAAGGGATATTTTTCCTTCTATTCTTTGTTAATTCTGCGTACAATGGTTATTACATACGCATTTAGTATTATTAGGGATATTTTTAGTACCAATCATAGTCTGAACAGGAGGTTGGCTTTCAAATCTTACACTTCGGTTTTTCATGGGTATGTCAGGTTTCTCCGATGTTTCCAACATTAAACTGAACCCCAATTTGGCAAGCTCTTCTTTATTCTGCCAAATTAAATTGTGGACAACTCTAGAGTTAATCCAAAGCCTTACCGAGTTCAGAGACCCTTCTTTTACAAACTCCACCAATGCAAAATCCGAAGACACAATATCCTCCAATTGTGGAATCTCTGAAAATATAGCCCCCACAGCTGTCCTATTTAGGTCATATTGTATGGACGGAGGGGGCTTGCAAGCTAAGACCAAGGAATACGGCGCAGGAAGTTTCCTAGTCGCCCTTTTTACCATCTTCTCAGTCCCATTGGGCAGGCTTGTATTGGGAGTTGATTGCTTTGATGGCAGGTTCATAGCTATCGCCTTACCTGCGGCATTTTCAATCAAAGCAATAATGGAGTTTGAGAAATTTTTCTGAGACCCTTCACAGATATCAGGTGGATTAGGGCCAGGTATGTTCAAGGCCTTAGGCAAAGCAACAGGAGGTAAGCCCAGCCATTGTTTCTTTCTTTCTACCCCAGCAGAACTGCTCGGTAACTCCCTGCTTCCACAACTTCTTTCCGGAGTAGCTTCCCCACCTAGCACCTTTTTTTTATTAACAATGGAGCATTCTGATTGAACAGGGTCAGCCACCTTTTCAGTGCTATCAGATGCAACCGGAGGGATCGCTACAGGGTTATAAGTCTCAGACATGTAAGCATCAACGGCTTTCCTTATTTCAGCTCTTTGAGCTAATAGTTGAGCATCATTTTTCACCTTACCCTGAGTGAGTGAGGGCTTATATGTTTCTTTGAAGCTTTGTTGCTCTTGACCAGGTTCATTCTCTCGCTCGACGTTCTCAACGTCCAGTATTTCTACCAGCTCATCTAATGGTGAATAGTCCATTGCCTGAACTGGGATAAACTTTAGAGTATCTAGTCTTTTGGACTGCGCAATGTAATGTCCGATCTTATTTATCTACTTTTTCCATGAAGAGTATGTTTATGGTGTTGCCTGCGATTGAGGAGTTTTTGTTTCTCATAAGAGTGTTGATGCATTGATTAATAGCCTTAAATTGGGCTACTCTTTTTTTAATGCAATGGCAACAGTAGTTGAGGAGAAACTGGCTTCAGCTGCAGTGATGGCTTTCCTGTATGCTGATTGACGGATGTTCAGTGCCCTGCGATTTGTTTGTTGTATGTTGTGATTTCTGCCAGATCGCTCCCGGGCTGGCAGAAGGTGCATTTGCTGTTGGTTAATTCTTGGCAGGATTAAGGTAGCCCTTGAGTGCCTTGGATGCATTTAAAAGTAATCAGTAGAGGTCGAGGTTAGTTGCTAGGGTTGTAAGGATATCTTATAATGCATATAGAGGGGCCTTCTTAAAGGAACACTTGGACTATTTCAGCAAACTGCGGAGGTTTTGTGTTGTGCAGCTGGTTAGAAATTGTAGCATGATGTGTATATAGTCCTGGGCCACAGGACAGATGCAGTGAATGTTTGGAGAAGCAGGGAGTATCATGTCAACAGTACTGTATTGGTTGTGAGTGAGTTAGTCTATGTGCTATTTTATGCTGATGGTATCCAGGTCAAAGAGTGCTTCCTTTGTTTTCTTGATGACTTAGATACCTTCTGAGAAAGATATTATTAAAGCGGTCGATGTTCGTTGTCATGACGAGTTCTATGATTTCATAAACAAAGGCCATGTTGATCTGGGGCGATCAATAGGTGGGGTGGACAGTGGCTGTCTTTAAGCACATAACCGGGGCACTCCATGGGGGTGAATGTAGAGAGGACTTGATGTTTCCAGATCCATGAGATTTTGTGGATGACTGCGAAAACACCTCCATTTTTGGTCGATGGGCTGCATGCTTCACCAGTGGTGAAGAGAACATCAGTGATGTGTGTCATGGTGGAGTTGAATCAAGAGTCTCTTATGAAGCATATATTGAGGTGGTGCATAGTGGGGACGTCTGAGATGTCTGCAGCATGGACTGCCACAGACAGTGCATTGATGAGGGTGAGCATGTGCACAAGGGGACATGATTGGTGGAATTTTGATGAGAATGTGTGGGTTGGATGTCTGGGTGTGCTCTCAGAGTGATGAGTGTTTTGGAGAGCGGATGAGTGTGGGGTGTGTGAGAGGTGTGTGTTAGGCAAAGCTTGTATGCAGTACCCTCTGGGACACTACAAACAACTCTGACTACAGGTATAGGAAACCCAACCTTTGGTATAAGCCTGTACTACACAGTTTTGGTAGCGTGTTGAGCAGCCAGGCTTATCTCAGGAGGGGTCAATGTGAGCTGTAGGGGAGTTACACAGAGGTTCACAGTGACAAGTATTCAAATAAACACTTACACTCAAGGTTTCTTGAATAAACAATTATTAAGTTATTTATCAGTCAGTTAGAATAAGCCTTCTTTAGAAGGGAGCAATATAATAGTAACACACAAATACACTTCGATACTGTTCACTGCCAGTTTCTAAAGCAGTAAAGACCCTTTTGGGATGGCCCACAGACACAACCTACACCCTCGGGTGACTTCAACAGCTAGGGTGCTTGGGACATTAATATCTTACTGTTTGTATTTAGAATACTGTTATAAGTTGGTAAAAGGAAAAGATTATTAGAACAAGAGACCACAAATATTCTTAAGCAGGCAAATACCTTTGGATCCCCACAGCAGAGTCATTCAGTATAACAGGCTAGGCCAAAGTCAATGGGCAAAGGTCTTATATAGGATGAAGCACTTCTGGCAGGTAAGTAGAAAAGTCGTTGCACAGTGTTTTGGAAGTCTTTGGAGAAAAGAATAATCAAATGTAGAGCCCAAGCCCTTAGACTTGTGAGGGGTAGAAGATGAAAGCAACTCTACATCAAGAGGTAAGTTCTCTCAGACTTTTTACAGTACCTTTGAATTGAAGAAAAAGTACAGCAGATGACTTCTGTTCCTGTGCATCTCTGCAGATCTCACTGTTCCTGGGTCTCAGTCGTGGTGACGAGAGGGAGGACTTCTGGGGACTCCTGCACTGCAATGGGACGATCACCGCTCGCAACCGGCAATCTGGCTGTTCAGTGTTTCAGCTCCTCGCGTCTACCGCCAATAGCAATACCACGGTTCCAGGCTATCAAGATGGACTTTCGTTGCTTCTGGGGTCCCCACACTCTGTTGAGGGGGCTCAGTCAGTCCTGCTTCCTGGCAGTCCAAAGGATCTTCCTAAAGCCCTAGGCCAGCTTAAAAGCAACACACACAATCTGGTGTTCCTCTCCCTGGCTATACGGTTTCCAGGAGCAACTCTGTGGGACTTCAACCAGCTCTGAGAAGGATGTCTATATGGCTTACTTTGGAGTTGATTCATCCAACCAACTCAAGGGGAGAAGTCAGCCTTGCAGGGGATTCTCTGTCTATACGAATTTGGGGTTTCAGCACAGCAGCAGGGCTTCCCTGGGCAAACCAATGGTCCAGGAGTTGCAGCAGGCGTCCTCTTCAAGTTCTTCTTCAGTTCCTTCATTCAGTGGTCGACTCTGCCTTAGAAGCCAAAAGCCTCAACTTTTATGCAGGTTTCTCCCATTCATTCCAGCCTGGCTGTTAGTCACCCAGCAGGGTGGCTGTCCTTGCTGGACAGTCAGCCAGCCAATCACCTAGGAGCTCATTTGGGTCATCTAGGAGACTAAGCACAGGGAGATTCGGGCACCTCCCTCAATTCCTGCCTACCCCAGACACCATGGAGCCAGAGGCGGCTTCACTCGTGAAGCCAGCCAAAGGTAAAGTGAACAATGGGACCAAACCTGGTTTGGCACGCAGAGTAAATCTCAAGAAGGACATTTACACAAAGAAATGGCGAAAAAAGAAGACCGGGGCCATTTTGACAAAAATGGCACCCTTGGGTGCTTTACTGCAGCTGCGAACGCAGCCTGCGGTAAATGCACACCACAGTAGTTAAAACAAAACCACTGCCACCAGCCATTCAGTGAGAAAAGGGTAACAGAAAATTGTTACAAGAGAAGCTAGACAAAGGGGATACTAGGTAACCCCTCCAGCCCCTATTGAAAGATAGTGTGTGCTGGGTCTAGAAAGTTACACATGTAAGCAAAGCCAATTTCACTTTACTGCTCTGGGAAACAGTAGTTTATCCCTGAGAAGGTATTTAAACCTTTGGTAAATCTGAAAGACTTCCCTTTGCCACTGCACTGAAGGTCTTGTGTGACAACATGTAAAAGATGATGCCTATGGAGTTTGTCAGACTCCATAACCAAAAGAAGCACAAAGCTCAGAAATCACATTAAAATACATGAGAGAGTGGAAAACAGAGTCTCACTCTATACAGGTCAAAAACATCGAGTCCTCAAAATCCAGCAAAGTTGCTGGGGGTCTCTAAGGGGGAGGGAATTAGCACATTTCCGAGAATTCTCCCTAACAGCGTGGGAGGTACTGTGCATATGATCTTACATAAACTAATCAACAGTTTGAGATAAAGTGGGGCCTGGATGTTGGCGTATGAATTAAGGATTGAGGAGTGTAGAAATGACCGAAAACAAAAGTGAGTGGCAATGGGAAACCTTATATAGCAGATTTCAGCGATTTGGCCATATCTAAGGGTAAGTTGGGCAAGCAGTACATCAAAATATCTTTATTAAAGAGATGTGCAATGATTGATATGCTATTAGCGAAATAGATGCAAAGGTCTGACATTGTGCTCATTAGGCACAACCTATCAAGTAGTACACAAATGCTTGCAGAATCACTGAGTTTCTAGGTCAATTGGGCTACAGGGTTGGTACACAGGAAATGACTGAGGTGATGCCACACTGTCATCATCCCTGCCAGCCTTCATAAACAGAGGTTCAGCCATCTTGCAATGCTCTCCTGGTGGTGATTCTGCCATGAAGCACATCACTTCCTTGCTTACTGCTAGATCATTGACAACCGTGGACCGCTATTCCATACTGAATGAATCTTAGCAAGTGCCTAATTGAAATTGGTTGCTGTATTCAACTAACTAATCTAACCCAAACCATATAGAACACACAGGCTTCATGCACGGATAGGCAATGGATTCAGGAAGCAGATGTGCTGTAATTGAGCCTGATTTCCGCACATCTGGAATCTAGGAAAACCAAAAGTCCATTCCCGAAGCACCAGGCAACTCTGCACCCAGAGTGAACAGATGTTACCAGCACAGAGACGAACACCTGCACTCTGCTCCATTGCTGCTGGAGCATTTTCATTTTGCATTTGACAACATTCAAGTGTGAATAAGGTTTAATGGCTGCAGGCACAGCAGCGAGTGGATAATGAAAAGCAACTATCGCCCTTTTTTGTGGTGTAAATGTGTCAAACTCCCCCCCCCCCCACAAAAAAAACAAATGCGAAAATGCTGAGGCCAAAAACGGCAAATGTTTCAAATCGAAAAAATATAGGATTTTTGCATCATTTTTAAATAGATGGGTGGGGGGTTGGGTAAAGGTACACAAAAGGCGGGGAATGTGCGGGAGGGTTGCTGGGGTCTCCCTCCTCATAAACAAAAACATTCAAAAAAAGAGAGAAACAAATGTGGCAATTCGATTTTTAAAAAAGAATTGTGTTTTCAGCTACTACGTTTTTAATTCGGTATTTCAACATAGAACCGTAATTGTTGGGTGATTACAAATAGGAGCAGTGCAAAAGGTGTAAAACAACTACAACAATTACATAACTGAAGTATGCATTTTCTTTCAGTGTGTTTAAGTCTTGGTAGTACGGTGTTAAACCTTGAGGAAATTGTTTTGTGCGCATTACTTTACAAGCTTACAATTATTGACTGCTATTCCATGGAAGTAGAAATCCTCGTTTTGCTCAACACGTCACTATAACAATTTAAATATGTTATGGTTCGTTAAACACATATGTCTGCACATTTCAAGTCATCTCTATAAAATGTAGTATTGGTTTAGCTGTGTGTTTGCGTTTATTTTTTACAAGCCTATTAATTGCCCAGAGAATGGGAGAGAAACACTAGAGACAAGGAAAGAGAAGTCAAAGGAGGGAGATGAGAGTGGAACAATGGAGCACAGGGAATACCTCAATTGTAAGGAGCACCAGAAAATAGGAGAATTCGGGGAGAAGAAATAGCCGGGGAAAGAGAGGAAGATGAGCAAAAGGGAGCACTGGATAAATGTCTTAGAGTAGGGTCTCAATCTAGGAGTAGGCGAAGCCTCGAGAGGGCCAGACATAGGCTAGTAAAAGAGGCTGACCACAAGCGACACTCAGCAGCATTGGGCCAGTTCTGTCACTAGGGCCCCGTGGGGATGGCAGATCTGGATGTCCGTGGCAAGAGCCATTAGTCTGTCCAAGAAGGGGTGGTGCCAGAAAACCCCTTCTCATCAATAGTGTTAGGCATTCAGGATGACACCCAATGACCAACACAAGAAGCAACTGTGTGACATCCTGGATGATAAGACATCTAACTCAGAAGCACACACTATCCAAGAAAGAAATGCCGGACACTTAAACACCAGGACTGTGAGTGACTTTTTTAACAGCCGCAAGCCAAGGTTGTGACTAAATGCCACGTGCAAGGGTATACACTTTCCACATATGCTCTGTTGATAAAACGATGTAACTAGCCAAACCAGAGCTGGGTTGAAGCTCTGTGACTAACATAATCACTGCCATTCGAATAATGGATAACTGTACACCTCTGTTGTGAACTGTCTACTCTACAGGCACACCAGCAGGTGAAAAGTGACATGTCTTTGTGCTGTGTTACAATTGTGTATAGTCATGTAAAACAAAATTCATGTAATTGCTATGGGTCCGCAATTTTGATTAACTTACATTGGTATACTGTTTTTGCTTGATAGCCTAGCTAGATGCAGTGTCTTAGCAGCTCTCAAAGTGGAGGCTACTCACCTGAACCCCCAAGGACGCTTGCCTCTAAAGGAAGGGGTCACAGTACACACAGAAACAAAGTTAGGACCCATTTTGCATGTTGCTTTTCTTGGAAATGTATACATGAATAATTGTAAACCCACCATAGTATCATTGTGATAATAGCACACTTTTTCCCTGTTAAAACGTAGCTCCCACTACCCTTTTATTATAATTTGTAATCGTTTTTTGCATCATTTTCTTTGGTTTATCTATGTGTAGCTTTTCTTTGATTTCTATGTATATTATGATTTGGGCATGGCAATCTTTCCAATTTTTTTAAATTTCTTTAATTTTTTAAATTTTATTAAGCATTTAATATAAACAAATACAAACTTTTTGCTTTTCCTTTTCCTTTCCCCTCCTCCATGTGCGAAGCATTAAGTTCTTTTTTGATTTTTTTGTTGCTTCCTAAGTGTCGGCCCCATGCCACTTTTGCCACTCCAATGTACCGATTGTTCTAACTATCAGGCACTGGGTATGCTTGGCTATGAGAAGTTATGGTGTTCTTTTCGTCACATTCTTTTTTCATTTTGTTCTATTTATCAACCACGCCTGCAATTTTTTTAGCATCATTTCGAGAAAAATCCCTAGGGCTCTGATCGTTCTTTGATTTAGGTCATCATATAATGCTTTCCACCAAAGGTCCGAATCCAGGCCACATGTGGGAGTTCGAATTTTTTGCAGGATATTTTCGCTTTCCAATTCCAGTTTCTTGCAGAACATTAACTTAAAGATTCTTCTCTTTGGTGACATAGGCGGCACATGTTGTTGGTTGTCAAACCATATTTCAGCAGATTTTGCTTAGTTCTCAAGATGTTAAGTTTGAAGCGTAAGATTAGGTCCCTGTGTTTAGGATTAGAACTTTTTCTTAGATATGTTGGCAAAATCTTGGGTCTGTTGTTTAATGTGGTTGACAATGTATGAAACTTTGATGCTGCACGAGCTGCTTCTGATTGTGTCCAGTCCGCTGAGATAAGCAACTTTTTTAATTCGAGTTGGATCATTTCGTAGTGTGTCTGTGCTTGCACTTAGTTGGTCCAGGATATCAGTGCATTTCTTTCTCCACATTGTTAGTGGCCAAAAAGGTAGTTTTTAATTTTCTGCTTTCAAGATCTCGTATTGTGGAGGACAGGCACAAAGCTCCACTTTTCTGAAGATGGATAATGCTTTCGAGATGATGTGTACATGTAGAGAATGTAAACCTGGTTCATGTTGCACAATTCCAATGGGCACAGTACTTGGTAGTCTTAAAATTCTTCACCAGAATCTTCCGTCAAGTTTATCCCATGTCTTCCATGGGATTCTTAAACCGGTATTGCCGGCGTACGTTATTGACGGTACAACCTTCAGGTTATAAAAATCCACATGTGGTTGAATTGAGAATTTTCCATATCTTTTTTAAGGATTAGGGCTTGTGCTGTTAGTTGATCCATTGTAAAATGTAAATGTTGGATCCAAGGTTTATCTCCCCAATCATCGCTGATGATACTTCCTAGATATTTTGTGCTTTTACTTATTGCAATTGGTTGGTTTCCAAGACACCATTTGAACGTTTTTTTATTTTTGTCTTTGTCTTCTTAATTATTCGAATTTCTGATTTTGTCGCATTTATTTTTT
This sequence comes from Ambystoma mexicanum, assembly GCF_040938575.1. Classification (NCBI taxonomy): domain Eukaryota; kingdom Metazoa; phylum Chordata; class Amphibia; order Caudata; family Ambystomatidae; genus Ambystoma; species Ambystoma mexicanum. The sequence goes on from NC_090931.1 coordinate 695,644,283, forward strand.
GTTTGTTCTCACTCACAAAGTCTTGAAGTGCGTCAAGCTTTCGCTGTAAACCAACTGCAGTTGTACCCAGCAGAATAAGGTAATCTGCATATAGTAGATGTCCTATGGAATTCCCCCCTAAGAGAGGAGTGCACGATATCGGTGTTCCATTCTGTCTTTAATATCCAAGATGAAAAAGTTGTATAGGATTGATGCCAAAGGACACCCTTGTTTTAGTACTCTTTTGATGTTAATGGCCTAGCTTAAAGTTCTTTTTTGATCTAGGCGCACTTGTAGAGTCGTGTCTGCATGCAAACTAATGATGGCTACCAAAAGATCTTGTGGGTAGCCTTTGTGTTTCAGTTTTTCCCATAGTATTTGACGATCAAGTCTATCGAACGCTGTGGCCATATCAATGCATGCTAGAAAAAGCCTTTGGTTTTCATTTATGGTTTTCATCTTTAATACATTGAGTAGTAGCAGATTTAATCCGCAATCTACCTTTTCAACAAATCCAGATTGCCTGCATTCAAGGTTTACACTTGATGTTATCCATTCCTTTAGGCGCTTTAAAAGAATGCCTGCATACAATTTTCCCAAAACATCAAATAATGAAATTGGTCGATAGTTTTTCCGGTCACGCTCTATCACCTTTCTTGAAAATGGGTATCACCACTGCTTTCTTCCAGGAATTTGGTATTTGCTTGTTTATGTTGATTCTAGTAAACAGGACGTAGCACATCTCGGCCCATAGTCTGGAGTTTGTTTTAATATATAATTCGTCAGACCATCTGGTCCTGGGGCACGAGATGTACTAATTAAGGTCAATATTTTCGTTTTTATCAAAATCTATTGACCATGGTTTGTCACTTTGCTGTTGCTTCAGGAGAATTTTGGTGATGTTATTTGGACTATAGATGTTTTCAAAGTGCTTGACCCATTCAGATTCGTGAATTGGATTTAGTAAGACCGGATTTCGAAGATTTTGTTCTTTGTTTATAAAGGTCCAAAAGAAGTTGGCATTCTTGTTTTCCATTGCCATTAACATCTGTTCGGAATCCTTTTGATATAGTGATGCTTGTGAGATTTAAACTATTGTCAATATGTTGTCTTCAGCTTTTTTCTTTTATGACTCGAAGCGTTGTTAATTTGCTTTTTCTTTTAAAGATCTTAGATATTTTGCTAGTTTCTTTTTCCGTTTATAAAGTTCAGGATTGAATTGATGTAGCCTTGTGACTTTGGAATTTTGATTTTGGATCTTTTTTTCGCAAAAGAGCGTCAAACAAGCTTCATATTCAACGTTATTGTTTTGTTCTTCTTGCTAGTTCTTAATCGCTGTTGGCAATTGCAGAACGGTTTTTGAGGATAGCCGCAGTTGATTTAATCCATTGTTTGCATTCACATTATGCAGCCAAATGTTTGTATCCTTTTTACCAGCTTCTTGCCAGATTTCTTCAAGGCAAGTTAGTATTAGTGGTTTATGATCACTTTTTGTAGTTTCCAGAATCCTTAGAGATATAATTTTTGCATAGGTTGTAGAATCGACGAAAAAGTAATCTAATGTAGCTTTGTTGTTGTAGGATGACCAGGTGGTCACTCCTTGTAGGTCACCCTCTACATTGCCATTTGCCATGTATACATTTCTTATGTGCATTGCGTTTAGCCATTTCTTCGTTCAAGACTCTTTTTGGTTATTTTGATGTAATTGTCCTTTCAAGCTTGCCATTTTATGACAATCTATATTCGAGTCACCACAAATGAAGAGAGTGGGATTTACAAATTCTACTCTTATGTCATCACTGTGTTCGGCGACCAAGGTAAAAAAAGATGCTCCATCTTTTGCTTTGCTATTCCAATAGAGGTCTATTTAGGTATTTGTTGATCATACTGCAATTTTGTTATTTGTATGAGAGGAGATGGATATGACACTCTCACCAATTTTCCATGCAGGCTGTTTTTAACGATGGTAAGTAGTCCTGCCGATGGTCTCCCTGTTTTTCCTTTAGAGGCTTTGCTCAAGTAACAAGTATGGCTGTCTAGAGTGGGATTTTCTTGCGGCCAACATTCTTGAAAACAAATAAAATATGCTATTAACAACTCTTGATTTAGATTTTCAAACAGATGTTTGAAGTCTTGGGAATTCCATGAGGTTATCCGAAATGTTTTTGATGCATTCTGTCATTCGATCTATTTTTGATTGGAAGATGTTAAAGTGGCAGCAAGCCAATCCCAAGACTTCTGTTTATCAGCTCTCATTTCCAAGGGAATATCATTTAATCCATCTTCTGCTGCGTTAACATCTGACTTGCCTTTTATCCTAATGTGCAAAGCATTCGGACCACACAGAACAGTTGGAGAAAATCTAATTGGTTTAGCCCCGGCTTTATCTTCCAAATGTTCTTTGGATAATTATCTTTTGTTCAAATGGAATTTTTTTTCCGAATCTGATTTTTTCAGGAATTCATCATCAACGTTGGAGATGGATCTTAAGTCAAAACCTAGAGTTCGCAAATCGTCTGTTGCTGTTAAAAGTAGATTTGAGATCGATTTGGTTGCAAGATGTAAGCAGATACAATCTGTTTCTGCTTCATGTGGGAAAGACACAATTTTAATGTCTTTTGGTTCCACAACTCGAAGTTGTGGAATAGTATGCAGTAGTCTCATAAGGTTCAACCTGTTCATTATTAGTCCATCTTTGGCGTTTAAGACTTGCTCTAGTGATAATTTGTGCATCTTGGTCACATCATTTTCAACTGCTCGAGCTGAGTGTTTGTGTTTCCAGTTTGGTTGATTTTGTGCCCCCGATACAGAACTCCGCATCTCTGGGCGTTTTGCCTTACTCAATCGTTCTTGGTTTGAATAATCGAACATTGAGTCAAGTATTTTACGTTGTTTACTTGTTTTTCTATCTTTTGCCTCACGGAGCGCTCGTTTTTGTTGAAGAGTTACAAAGTGGAATGTATCTACCCCTGGAATCTGTACTATTCGAATTTCCTCTTTGCTTTTCTGGCTTTCTATTTCAATATAGCTTTCGTCTTCATATACAGATAATGTTGACGGCCGCTCTTGTTCTCCTTCTGGGAAATCTTCTTTGTGGTCCTCAAGATGAATCACTTTTCGTATGAAGTGTCTGTGGGTTTCGGGTTGTTTTGCTTGTAATTCTATATTTACGTTCTTTTCTGCCTGTTTCATTTGGTGTTGCGTCGGGCCAGGTTCTCCAATTGGTTTTAGGTTTCAAATGAAATTCTGAGTGCCAGAATTTGTTGTTGATTTCGGTTTTGGTAAATTTTTTGTTTTTTTTAATTGAGCATCTAGATCTTTTTTTCTGGCCCCTAGCTCTTTTTCAATGGATCGATTTTGAAATTCTGGTTAAAAAATAGAGAAAATGCCTTTATTTTGTCTTGTAGATTGATGCTGGTCCTGTTCGACATTTGGTGGTGCCGCACAAGCTTCCATGGGAGCATTTGCCTTTGAGAAGATCTCTTTATTTTGTCTTATATGTTGTTGCTGGCACTGTTCAACATTTGATGGTACTGCGCAAGCTTCCATGAGGGCATTTGACTTTGAGATTTTATGAACAGGATTTGATGCCTGTTTTTGTTGAGTGGATGCATCGGGTTGCAAAAAAACTCTTATATCTGATGTTTGTGGAGCTCTAGGGATGACAAGATTTTCCACCGTTGATCTATCCTTTTGTAGATCATGGAAGTCATGATTTAACTCTGTGTTTGTCCATGTGTCCTCTATGGTTGGGACAACTCTGGTTGTTTGTGTTTTGAGAAGGTTTACTGCATCACTGAAGCAACTCAAGAAAGATCTCTTGTCGCCTTGAGCATCTTGCATCAAATCGATGAGTGTTTTAAAAATTTCATTTTCGGATTCCTTCTCTCTGGTTCTCCTTTCCTTTGTTGCCTCTATGTAGTCCTCAATGAATATTAATTTCGATTGCATTAAGGCCAGGTGGTCTGGTCTTTATAATTCTTGTGCAAAGCTTCATATAATTCGAGGAAAGGGGCCAGTGTTATAGTTGTCATTGAGCTGATGGTGGCTTATAGATTTGCACTTTGCTCTGACTCTGCCTGAACATATTCAGCCAATAAGATGTTTTGCACACGCCCACCACATTTTGAGGCTTTGTATTTCTTATTAAAATGTTTGGATCTTTGCTGGCTTTGTTTGATGGGCACTTCTTCACTTAGGGTTTCAGAGTCTTCAGTTGCAGATGAATTACTGTAGAATAAACCAAGTTGGATGGTACATTCTTCATTTTGTGTTGCCAAGCCTGTTTGGCCTGTTTGCAGTTGCTGTCTAATCCCATAAGACTGTGTTTCATAACAATGCCTTTCAGTGTGTGTTATAGATTTAGCTTTTTTCTCCAGAGCCATTTGTAATGTGATTTGCTCATTTCTACTTCTGTTATCACCCGTTTCACTCTCCTTGAGTGCGGGGTAGAGGTACTGGCTGGCATATGAGTCCTTATTGGGGATTCCTCTTCTGCAGAAATTAAGTCATGAGGCAACTATCTCGGATGCTGCTGTGATTGATTTTCCTCAAAATCTGATTTTTTTGCCAGATTCCTATGGGCTTGTGTTTGATTGTGTATCTCCATGTTTGAGAGGAGTTTATCATGCTCAAGACTCAGGCCTTCTTTTTTATTTCTCACTGGCTCTGTCAAGTTTGAAGCTATAATTGCATCCCATCGTCCTGAGGCCAACAATAAATTGTTGTCCCGTATTTCTTGCCAAGCAATCTTCTTTTCTTGCATGTTTACAGGATTTTCCTGCTCTTTTCCTATTTTTTTTTCGGTTCACTTATGATTGATTCTTTTACTTTAAAGTGCCATCTTATTGATTTTGTTTCTGATAGCGATTTAGCTCGATTTGTTGGTCTCAGTATATGTATATGTTTCCTTTGAGTCTCCAGTACATTGTTTGAGGCTTTATCCTGTAGGAAAGGTTGTGTCCATTGGTGAAATTGACGGATTTGTAATGGCAGCCATTTTTAACATCTGCATATGTGGCGCTTTTGCCTCTTGAATTTTTGCATTGGAGTTTGTCGCAGAATTTGTAGTTTCCTCATTTAATTTATTTGAGGGATTTGGGATGTTTAGAAAAGTTTGATTCAACTGCTGTATTACAGATTTTTCTAAAAAATCACCCTCGACATCAACATACAAGGGTGAATCATACTGGTTTCGCACGTGTCTTGTTGAAAGTTTTCATTTGGTTTTGTGTGATTTGAAACTTTGAAAGTTCCCTCTTCAAACGGGGCACAAAACACTTCTCCAGCATGTGCCTCGTTGCATTCCGTCAGATTTCCATCGCTCACTGCCCCCCCCTCACGGCAACCCAGCACGCCGTCCATCGATCGCTGGGATGCCGCGCACATATGTGAGCTCCTTGGCGAGCGGTGGCCCCAAGGCCTGCGAAGATCACGGAGACCCGAAGACTGCACACCATCCGCACCACCCTCTTGCAAGTCAGGTAAGGAAAAGTTTGTGTGTAAAGGGGGTGAGAGATTCAGTGAGGCATTCAATGAGGGGTTCAGACAGGGGTTCAGGTTTGACATACCTTGTTCAGTATTCAGTGCGGCATCGCTTCGGATTCCTTGTGCTGAGTTCCTCATTGCAGAGCAAGTATCTGCGAGTTCATGCGCATTCGAAACAGAAATAAAGGTAGAAACATGCATACTTGACACGTTGTTGCATCCAACTCCACAATGTCAGATAGAGGGCATTTCTCAGGTGCTCTGGTGTCATCTAGCTCATCAGGGTCGGTGCTGGGTTGCTTCATCCGGCTTTGTGTTCTCGGCGCCAGATTATTGGTAATTATCTCTCTGACACCCTTCGACATCCCCTTGGCAAACACTCTGCCAACACTCCGCGGACGCTCCGCGTTGGAGTGTAGGCTTTATGGGGAAAAAAAAAAACTGGAAAAAAATACTCAGAACAGGAGCGTGGTGAACAGCCTCTCCTCGCTGTATCAAGTCAGCCAACACTCTGCCAACACTCCGCGGACACTCCGCGTTGGAGTGTAGGCTTTATAGGGAAAAAATAAAACAGGGAAAAATACTCAGAACATGAGCGTGGTGAACAGCCTCTCCTCACTGTATCAAGTCAGCCAACACTCTGCCAACACTCCGCGGATGCTCCGCGTTGGAGTGTATGCTTTATGGGGAAAAAAATAAAGCTGGAAAAAATACTCAGAACAGGAGCATGGTGAACAGCCTCTCGTCACTGTATCACGTCAGCCAACACTCCGTATGTATATTACATTTGAATTAACATGTATTGCACATTACTGACAAACTGTCAGTATTATATCTTGAACTAACAAATCACAATCAGGAAGGGAATTCAAACTAATCACTAATATCAATGTAAAGCATTTAGAGCCCCGAAGAAGAGCTGTGCACGAAACACATGTAGGCTCACTTGAAATGAATCAAAGTGTTGCATGTCTTTAACAAAGGGGCCCAGGTAGTAGGGATTACATTCTTGTCCCCAAAGGGGTCCTAGAAATAAAGACACAGACACCAGGGTTAACAAAGGTATTTAAAATAGTGTGTGTGTGTGTGTGTGTGTGTGCGTGTGTGTGTGTGTGTGTGTGTGTGTGTGTGTGTGTGTGTGTGTGGTTTAAGTGTTTATATGTTGGATTAAACCACCCCTCCCACCACAAGTCTGGATGGAATGTTAAGAAACAAAGAAAAGAACAGAAAAGAAGAATGAAATAGAACTCCCCTGCCTAAGAATGGCTGGACAGGGGAGAAAAGAACTCCCAACATGATTTTTGAAAAGAGAGACAGTTAAGAGGGCAGTTGAAAAAAAGAGAAAGGAGGAAGAAATAAGAGCAAATAGAAGAAGGGAGAACAGAATGAAAATAAATCCCTGAAGGGGCTGCTGCCTTGAGTGGTCCCCCAGGACTCAAAGACATTTAGAGCACCAGGGGACCTGTGTGGCAGGAGCAGCCCAGGCTCCCACAGGTGCCGGCCCTCCTGGCAGCCAGACCGTACAGCCCCAGGAGTAATCAGCTTGTGTGGGGCTACCCTGGCTGACAAAAAGAACAGCCCAGTCAGGACCTTGTTAGGGAGGCGGCCAGAACCAGACTGCCTGGCCTGTCCAGTCGTCCCACCTAGTGGCCAGTGAGGTGGGCCCTTCTGAAAGTCCTCCCAGGCCATGCAAGCTAAGTGGTGGCCTTGGTTGTGAAGAGCAGTGAGTACCGCAAAAAGTCCCTGGTTGTCTGATTGGCCAGCCCAAGTGAAGAGCGCAAGGCGTGAAGTCCTGGGTTGCTCAGTTGGACAGCCCGGGTGAAGAAAGTTTCTAGGCATGTCGCAACGCAGTAGCCAGGGTGAAGCCCAGCAGCCTGCCCTCGTTGTCTCCATGATCCATAGCAGAGAGGGCGGGCCAAGAGGAGTACTGGTCCATGGGCACAGTGGTGACAACAGCAGTGAAAACATTGCTATGGGGACACTGCCAAACTCTAAAATTCCAGAGGAGTGCAGCGGTGAGAGTAGCGGCATTCCCAAACCAAAGGGATGCTGCCTGAAGTTAAGATGGTGGCCGCGGGTCTCAGCAGTGACGCGGGTGGACTATGCCAATAGGGCCGCCCAAAAGATTAAAAAGGGCAGCAGGAGCAGCGGTGAGAGCGGCTGGGCCCACCTGACTATGGAGCCCACCCTGAAGATGCACAGGAGCCACACAGTCACATCATTGATGGGCGTTGCCCATAGGCATTTTTCATAGTGCAGGCCAAGTGCAGTGAGATGGGTTGCCCCACATGCACGGGGCAACCCAGAAGCATGAATATGTGGTGCTAGGACCCCATACACCATCAAAGTAATTGAGACAGATAGGGTTACCAGAGACAACCCTAAGGGTACTGGAAAAGGGGCTGACTGACTGCAGCAGTTGCCCCGATCTAACAATATAATAAAAGGCCAGATGTATGTTTGCCCCTGTATGTTTGTCCAATGCAGTAGCTATGCCTGTTGTCACCACTAGCGGGAGCTGTTGCCTTAGGAAATATAGTGGTTTTACTGTGTTACTGTAAACCTGCACTTTGCCTGTGTACAAAGGCTTCTACACTAGTTGTGATGTAATGTATGATATGTGTTTTTCATATATTGTATGTGTCGTTAGTGTTTATGTGTAGTCAGGCATCTATATAATGAAGTGTGTTATGAATGTTAAGTAATGTAGTGAAAATATTTATATATTATTTTTAAGTGAAACTATAAAGTAGGGAGAGTGTAGAATTGTGGAAAGTATTAGGGGGAAAGTTATGTAGATTAAAAGTCAAGTAGGTGTAGGATGTTATTGCTACAGAAAAAGGGAGTAGAGGTGAGGTCTCCAGGTGTGAGGTAGTGGGCGGACATGGAGAGGACTCCATGTCCGCCCACTACCACAGGAGTCTGAAGCTGCTTAGGGAGATAGGACCATCCATAGAGACCATCCTCTGGCCTCACACTCCATGGGGGTGTATCTGAAGTTAGGGAAGGGATCTGTTGCATCACACTGACCCTAAGCACCCCCAGGATCCCTCCAAGGACGAGTGGGCTGATGTAACAGATCTCCATTTAGTTTGTACTCATGTCAGGGGAATATTAAGAAGGGATATCAGGGATTTAATCTTTTTTAAGCAAATACATGTTTTTATACATAAGGTTGGGTCCCCGTTTGGATCCCTAAAAAACCCACTCTGGTGTCTGTGTTCAGTCAATAAGGTAAGAGCTCAGGGTGTAGCCCATCTCCTGTTAACAGCAATTTCATTTTACAGGTGCAGCACCCCTCGCTATCCGGCTGGGATGGGGTGGTGGTTCCCATGGGGACTGTCCCTGCTCTGGGAAGTGAAGAGTACACCCTTGCACTGACCGGGGCTGTAAAAGAGGGATTACACTATGTCCACAGGTTTTTAAGGAATATATTTCGACTGATGCTGTCAAAATCAGCATATCCAGAAGGATAATTGCTCTTGGTGGGTATCTGTATTGTTTGTAAGTGTGTCTCATATGAATGTGGGAGTTGATTATGTTCCTCTGATTGGGATGAATCTGTATTGTGATTTGTGAATGTTTTTGGTCTCCATGTGATCCTGAATTTGTTGGTAAATTAATTCCTCAAGGATTTATGCTGTGAAGGAATTGTTGGAAACGGGGTGGTAGCTCGCAGTTGTAGGCTTGCCGCATGGTACCTTACTCTATTGGCAAGTGATTTTAAGAGTCGGAAAGCAAATGTTGAGTTGTGGCTTTGTAGATATTCAGAGGACACAGATCTTTGGATGTTCCTGTTGGGTTGCTAGCTGTAATGGAGTAGGTAGTCTAAGAACTCTCACAGAGTCAAGTTCAGAAAAAGAAAATCACTTTACCCTTCTTATTTGCAGCATGGTAAAGAAAGGTGTAGCTACAACCCCTTGGATGGACATATACACTGGCACATCCTCACCTAAGCTATCCACTGATTTACACCCACAGAACATTTTACGCATATCCACGTATATCCAGATCTTCACATGCATCACCCTTGCAGCCTTCCACTCACCAGCACCAGTCTTGACATCACTCAAGCATTTAGTAGTGCATACATCAATAGGAGACACACCACAAAGCAGCTCTCGCTTAACAGAATACAAATGAATAAAGTATAAAAAAAATGCAAACGTAAGTAAACTTAAGTAAAGGAGCAAAGGAAGAGCAAACACAGAAAACAGACACACACCCATGAAACATGACATAACACAGCTCCAACAACCGAGAGATGACACATATCCAGACGGCATTAGCATAATTGTTCGTTTTATTTTGATCGAATGATACATTTGACCGAATTTGGTCAGTACCATTCGATGGGAAAAAAAAGAACAATTAGACTAATACATACCGAACATGTGGAGCGGGGTTTGAGGGGGTATCCCCTGCCCCCCATGTTCGGCATGTATTAGCCTTGAAGGGTTGCAGGGGTTTCCCCTGCTTCCTCAATATTATAGGCGGGGGACAGAAAAAAAAGAAGAAAAAGGGACCCTGCGGCATCGGATCCTACCCGCGTTAGAGGGACGGATCCAACACTGCAGGGCTGAAGTGGACCAGGTGATGGGAATCAGTAAGTGGGGAAGGGGGATGTGAGGTGGGGGTTGGTGTGAGTGCGTTTCATCCACTGATAACTGATCGCATACAGGCTGTTTTTTTTTCGAACAGTTTGGTGCAATCAGTTCTCAGACGGTCAAACACACCCAAACCATCCAGACATCCCCCACAAGTGGTATACCTAAAACCACTACCACCAGGGGAAAAATGACTACCATACCCTGTATGTGTAATTCAAAGACAAATTGCTAACATCAGACAGTCCACACAGGTCTTTCAGTACCTATGCATACCTACTAAAAAACACACAAAACACAACACATGCATTCAGGACTGGTGACCTTTACTTGGCCACACCCAGCCTAAAGGATACCCATCAGGAACCTTCCAACTAGTAAGAAGTGTGCATACCTACCTACTAAACAGAACTCAGAATGTTTGCATGCCTGAAAAACCCATGATCCATACCCAAGCAGCTATCAAGACAGAACAAAGGCATTTTCCCACAAGGTGGCAGAATTCTGTTATCAGCCCTCTGCCACCTTGTGGGAAAATGTCAGTGATCACATGGTACACCACAAGCTGCAAAGATCACACTGGCCTAAAAAAAGAATAACCACCTTTGCCCACCCCAAGAATTTGCTAGAGAGTCGAGTCCAAAAACAGCTAACTATCATGACAAATAAGCATGAAAGTAGGAGGAGAAACCAGCCCAACATAACATGAAAGCACAACATATAGGAAGAAGACGACAGAAAATCAAAACAGCCAATGGTGCGGTGCTCAGATATAAACCAATCGCCTGCTGAAAAATGCTTAGCTGCTAACCTCCAGCAAATGCATTTGAAGAAGGACAGAAATCTCTGCCAAATATCCAGCTGGCTGTTTCTTCTATTTTGTGATTGGGCCTGATTTGTCCAGGTGGTCTTGAGTCTGTTCGTTTTTGTTTAAATGGGTGTAGCGTGAGACACAGAGTCGTGATCTGGTTGCTGTGGTATTAATGGCTGATGGGTAAAAGAAATCTTTGATGATTTGGACCATTCCATTCTGGGTGCCTCATGCAGATTCCCCACTGTGTGTCCAATTGCATTTCTTTGCTTTCACCATCTTTGCCGTGTATATTCCGTACCACTTCTTCTCAAAGTCACTCTTCTTCCAGATGTGCTCTATCCTTGTGGTCTCATTCCTGGTGTAGTTACATTTTGCACTATATCATCTGACGGCCTGCCTTGTTTTTAATTGATTGGAGGGATTCCTTTGGGCCAGCATGCAGAGGGTTTGTGAGATCCATTCATTGAATCATTACAGTGCATTGTCAGGTGTCCTGTGAGGTTTGGGAGGTGGTGTGAAATTTAGATGTTTTAGGTTTTGCAAGGAGCTCATCCTGCTTCATGTCCTTCCATGGGCTAATGGTAGCCAATTGGGCCTTGGAGCCTTTAGGCAGATGTGTGGCTGGAGTGAGAATGGTGAACAGAATGGCAAAGAGGTCACTTTAGGGCAGGGGAGAGGGATGTGCCACTGTGGGAAGTGCACAAGGGCTGGCCTTTTTTAGAACCCTTGCAACCGAATATGCTCTCAGCAAGGCATGCAGACAAGGGAGTGTTCCCAATACCATCTTTAAGGACTAAAGTCACAAAAGGACCCTCATCCCCAGGACCCAAGAGGCACATTGTATCTTTAAATAGCCCTTCCACTCATCCAAACCAACAATCAACAAGATCACATTGAGATCGCAGGTCCCTCAGGGCTCCTGTCTGTCGCCGCTGCTCTTCAACCTTTACATCCGGCCCCTTCTCAATCTTTTGAACAAACTAGGAGTGCAATATACGAATTACGCTGATGACACTCAGGTTGTTATTCAGTTGAGTGGCTCATACAGCAGCGATTCGGAAACCATTAACCGAATATATAAGGCCATACAAGATTGGATGGCTTGTAATTCTCTTGCTCTTAATGATAAAAAGACTGAACTCCTTATTGTGGCATCTAAAAACATCCAGGCAAAACTTGATCCTAAATGCGCCTCTTTCCATATTGCCAATAACACCATCATAGTTCAAAAGAAAGTCAAAACCTTAGAAGTAGTACTTGATGAAGAACTCTCCATGAAATCCCATATTTCTTGCATTAAATCTAGTTGTGGTGCTATAAACAAGAGAATTAGATATATTCGACCATTCATATAGGAAGAGAACTGTGCTCTATTGTCCACTGCATTGATAAATTCAAGATTGGACTATTGTAACAGCCTCCTGGCGGGCACCACAGCCTCTAACATCCAATCCTTACAAGTGGCACAGAACAATGCGGTGCGTAATATTTTCAATCAGTCACGTCGCACACACATCTCTACTTTTAGGAAAAAACTCCACTGGCTACCCGTCAAACACTGCATAACGCATAAGATGCTTACTACGACCCATAAATGCCTCAGTCTCAGTGGCCGAAACCTATCTGTCATCCCGTATAGGCATCAAACCTAACGTGAGGAACCTTGGCTCTTCTTCTGCGGTCACTCTCAATTATCCTAAATTTAGGACAGCCAAATTTGGAGGTATTACATTGGATGCTCAGGGTCACCTTTTATGGAACACACTTCCAGCTGGTATACGGCAGATCCAGAGCTATACAGGGTTCAAACGTGCCGTAAAGACTCACTTATTTAACCTGGAATAATCTCCTGACTTGCTTCTCCATCTGCCTCTTATGCTTGTTTGTCTTTGTCTTGTTCTTGTTCTTTGTGCGCCCTGAGGCCCACGGGCATGTTGGCGCGTTACAAAAATTAAAATAAATAAATAAATAAACATGATCCAGATTGAGGACACCACCAAACCTAGTAGCTAGTAGCGAATATGAACCAGTCCCAGAGACCAACCACCATGTCCATTGTGAAATGGTTTTGGTTTGATATTTTATTCTCAATATTCCTGCCCATCCCAAATTACTATGTCCTATTCTTTCATTCACAAATTGCTTTGCCCATGTTAAATTGTCTTATTTTGCCTGCCTAGGATTATGAGATGAGCAGTCCACCCTAGGGTTCTCCAGCACACTCCCATCAATGTTTTGAGCACAGTCACAGCATAATATATTGAAGGCACCACACGATTCAGCCAACCCAACTCTGCCAACACTCAATAAGATCAACGGGGATCTTAGGCAAACATGATCCTGAATGATGACGCCACCAGAACTATCAACCAGCAGCAACCAATCTTGTAGAAAATCAACCACCTGACAAAAGTAACCAAGCCCCAGACTGTAGGTATGCACCAAGCTGGGGCACCATAAAAAGTACCAACCGATAGAATGCAGTCATTTATTCACAATGAGATATCATTGCATGCCAACACTGAAAAACATGGCACACAAGGAAAACACAAGAGCATCCTACCATTCCAATATGACTCAAAAAGGTACTGCTTACATTAAGATGCAATGGCCCAACTGAGAGCTGCTGCATCACTTAGCAGCTGGTTGCGTTGGATTAGGATCTACATTGTTATACTCTTTATCCACACTATAATGCAGCACAAAAGGTCGAGGAAACATCAAGATAACAAGTAGAAGGGATAGAAAGCAGCACCGAAAAGCAACATCTAACAACAGTCTCCCCAACTTACACAGCTGAGCAAGCTTCTGCAAGATGGCTGTCACCATAACAGAGCTGCCACTTTTGCATCAGGCAGCAGCGGATGACACAAAGGCCCCTCTAGAAACTGCTGAAAGAGTTCTGGCAGATAGCTAACTCTACCTAGACCTCACTAGTAAAGTACAAGCTTAACCCCTTGCCAGCGACTAAACAGTGAATCAAGCTAATTGCAGGCAACCTCCAAGGAGTAGTACACGTTGTGCACTTATAAACCTTCCCTAACCTAGCATGAACTTGCACACCCAGATGCATGCCCCAAAATAAGGCCTTCATGTACACTGCAAAGCCCTTCCTAGCTCCCCTTTACTGCCTGACCCAGTTTACACGGGCGGCACACAGCTCTACTATTAGGTAGGTGGCTGTTTGAGGGACTCTGAAATTATTTCGGTGGCCTTACTTGACTTGATCCCAGACAGACTTCCAATTCAGCATTGATTGGCGTCATTTTGTTTGCGGCCAATGAACACATGATTGCAAAAGGAATAGTAACCTTTCTTCACTAGTCCTTACAGGTGCAGGGTGTAAGAAACATTGACAGAACAGTGGGAAAGAGTGCATTACCACTGACCGTTCTGTGCCTTGTTCATGCCTTCGAGCATGCGCCTGTGCACCAGTCTCTCATGTTAATGAAGGCGTCGAGAGAACATTCTATTCCATTTTATCACAGTCATCATTTCTTTTATATATAGATGGCAAATGTATTTATAAACATACTTCATTTGTTAAAATGGATGAATTAAATATTGAGGTATTTGTATACACCGGGCACGCCTGCCATATTGAAGACATTGGAAATCCTGTTAAAGTCTCCTGATTGTATTCCATTTATTTCTGGTATATTTTCACCAGTATTTATCCCCATGCATTTGTAATGGCCATTGCATCTCTTTTAATACACTTTCTTTTGTTCAGTGACAACATTAACTTGCTAGTAGTAGTTTTCATTCAAAATAAATAAAGGATGCCTTTAATGGACCGAGCAAAGCACTGGCAACCTCCACATCAAGACATGGTCCATCTTCAACTTCTGATCATTGCAGGGCTATCTGCCTAAAAGCCACACGGGAACCGCACAGGCGCCATTTTTCAGAAGGTCATGGCATGCTGTTTACACCTTTACTACAAAATTGTACTTTGTGTGCAAAGATATATTGGGCATGCATGACGACGGGATCCAACAGACCAAACACATCTGTATTGTGGTCCCCGAAGAAGGACATTTGTCCAACATGCACTGGACCCTTGCACTTGGCCTCTGTCTCCGGAATAAAATATTTGCATTTATGAGAAATTCATGGACAATGAACATTATCTTTTCATTTGGATCTTTTCGAATATTTGGCTTTCACTAATGTGAGACATTGAACTATAAGGAGTAGGTTCAGAATTCAGTGCAATTGCACATGAGGTCCTGCCACTCTACTTGGTCACTAAACCAAGACACTTTGGGGGTCATGTCAAGTTTCGCAGAGCGGTAAAAGTGGCAGTAAAAATGCTGGTAAATCCGTCACCAGTACTTTTACTGCTCCGCAAGACTACAGGTTTGCTGGTGGTGATCACATGAATTACCACCAGCCAATAGCTGGTGGTGGTCACGTGATTTACCTCCAGCCAAGAGTTGTAGGTAAATCAGGCTGCTATTGGTAAAGAAACTGCTGGAATTACCGGCACCGGTAATACCGGTGCCCATAATGCAGGTAATTCCTCCCATGGAGTCTGTCAGCATGAGGAGCAAAGCATGAGACCTACTTTCCTGTTTTTTCCGTTTTCACAGATAAATACAGGATAAAAACAAATTGACCAGAACCTTATTTACGTTTGTCTAATATTTTCACGCTTTGCAAATCAGGGGATGTTTGCCAAAGAGCATGGGTTTACAATAGCTAACGTGCCTGATTTTGGTTGTTGTACTTGCTGTCTTGTTGCCACCAGAACAACAGCCCCTGATTTCACTCTGAGTGTAACAATGACTGCTATTGATGTTGCAGATCCCTAAATAGGGAGCGTCACACCTGCTGATGCTGGATTGGCCAGTACCTGACAACTCAGGCAGTGGCCATTGCTGCAGGATGTATTATGCTAGCCTGCTTGTGCCTGGAGGACTTCTTGGAACCATTGGTTAGTTCAGCAGTGAACATCAAAATTGTTCCCATCGCTACCTGCAGTGGGATGTTAATCTTTATATCCAACCGCTTTTGAGTATAATTCATGCTTTTGACTTTTTGTCTTACTCCTATGCTAACGATACTCACATTATTGTGCGGTTGGATCTAACCCAATCTGAGACGGTGGATCGAGTGAAGAAGTGTCTATAGGCCATTGGTGACTGGATGGCCTCCAATTGGCTCAAGTTGAATGGAGAACAAAACTGAGTTGTTGGTGGTGGGCACGGCGCTGCCTACTCTGTTTTGAACCCCTGATTTTTGGCCTGAGAGTCTTGGCCCTTTTCCCCAGCCGGTCTCTTCTGTGAAATATCTGCGTATAAAAATCTTAGCCTCTCTGTCTATGGCCGACCAAGTTTCGTGGGTCTGCCAAAAAACTCATTTCAAACTTTGGGTTCTTCGCAAAGTTCTTCCTTTCATTCCTCAAAAATGTCATGCATCAGTGGTTTCTTCCTTGGTTATTACCAATATTGATTACTGCAATGTCTTGTAGCTTGCTCTTCCACGGTATCTGCATCACTGTCTACAGTTATTGCAGAACGCGGCAGCTAGAGCTGTTCTTCATCCTCGTTTTGGCTCCCGGATGACTCAGTTTTTGGTCAAATTCACTGGCATTCCATGGAGCAGCGTATTCAATTTAAATCGCTTCGCTTGGTGCACAAAGCTGTCCACAAATCAGGAGCTGAGTTTCTTCAGGCAATATTCAGCATCTATAAACCTGCCAGGCCACTTCGTTCGCAAGCATTGATAACTATTCAGCCCCCGAGGGTCAGGCTCGTTCGAGTGGGTGGCCGTGCTTTTTCAGTGGCAACAGCAAAGGTGTGGAATCTTCTCCCGCTTTCTTTACGCAAAATTGAGTCCAACTTGCCATTTCGTCAGGCACTGAAGACTTTCCTCTTTTAGGCTTACTGTTTCTCTGGTCGACCTCACTTCTTAGACTAGCGGCAAGATGCCTTCGGGCCTGTGGTGCGCTGGACAAATGCTATGAAGATAAGATAAGATGGGAGCAGTGTTGAGGTCCCCTGCCTGACTGTATGGACCATCAAGGGGGTGACTCAAGGGGCGGGGCCTCCCAGAGCTAGTGCAATGCCTAGCTACTGCATGTTCCAGGGTTGTTTAACTCCAGGCCTCGAGGGCCAGGATCCTGGCGGGTTTTCAGGATATCCCTCATTAATATTCATGAGGAAAAATGTGCATACATTTAGAATCATGCCTGGAGTTGGACATTCCTGCTTGGAATGTGATGATGACAGATATCTGCTGGTGCCAGAAGACACGTCTTTTTCATTGACTTGTTATACAGACCCCATCCATTTTGGGAAATGCTGTGAAAATTGCAGCATACCACTTAGAACTTCTTCACTCAAATTTTGTATTTAGCAACTCTAAAGGAGTGTTGGCTTTTTCAGATGTTATGACAATGCTTTTGAGTAAATCTTAGTGAATTGTAGGCGCTCAGTAGCAGTTTCTAGATGTGGCAGTGAGCTCCAGATTATCGGGCTCATTACGAGTTTGGCGGTAAGTGGTAAAGTTTTGGTAACTCTGTTACCGCCAACTTTACCACTACGCCAAATTACAAGTTTGGGTGTGGAGTGGAAGATTTGCCTCCAGGAAAAATCCACCAATTTACCACCGAAAAAACATGAGAATCGGTGGAATTACAGCGGCAGAAATTCTGCCGTGGTAATTCCGCCAAATAAGCCCCATTGAGTACAATGTACTCAAATTTAATGGGAATTACACCACCACTTGTAATCTGGCCCACATTTTGCTGGACCAAGTGGTGGTAACAGTAATTCATTTGGGTGGTATTCTAGCGGATTTACCGCCAGGATGCCGTCCAACTCGTGATGAGGCGCAATGTCCTAGGGAAATATTCGTTATTAAATGCTATGATCTCTTTAAATCACTTAGGTTTGTTCACTCTAATTGTTTAGAAAATGTTATTTTGTGAGTCTGGTCCCTAGCCACTTGGTGCATCTACAGGTGCGCTTGACAAAATACCTTTTGCACATGACGATCCACAAGGTGGTTTTACTCAAGAGCAAACGCATGTGGTCCAATGAGTAGTTACTATTCCAATGTACATTTTAGTCAATATGTGAGAAAGGCACTTGTGCTTAAAGGGCACAATACGGCCAATTAGCTGTGATCCACTGTTGTCATCGACAGATCTGCCTTGCTATCATTTTAATGAGGAGGCTGATTTCTTTGTCACTGAGTCACACTTATACCCCATCAATGAGTTGTCAGCTCGATGAAAATCCACCACCAAAGGCTGTCGACTAAAGAGCGGCTTGCTGCTCCATTCCGCCTGCTTTCCTGAAGGGCTATCCAATTGCTCACAAGATGGAGGTACACAAAAGTGCACGGCAGCCATGTCCGCATCTTGTGGGTGTTACAATTAAAATAGCGGACCACGTTTTGTGGGTGTCACAATTAAAATAACGTACGTGAGAATACACAGGTCTGTCAACCTGCCATTCGTGCATGTAGCCATGAACCACAAACTGGTAACTATTTTAAGTCCTCAATGGACTTAGAGAGCACTTG
Source organism: Ambystoma mexicanum (assembly GCF_040938575.1). Lineage (NCBI taxonomy): Eukaryota > Metazoa > Chordata > Amphibia > Caudata > Ambystomatidae > Ambystoma > Ambystoma mexicanum. Next base: position 695,662,706 of record NC_090931.1, read on the forward strand.
ATCCTGCTTGGACATTGAAGCTTTGTTTTCATATGACAAGGGCTAATTTCCTCGATAAACTATTGCTGGCCTAGTTTCGTTTCAGTGTGTGCATAGGACGCATGACGAAGAGTAATATTGTTTGCCTTGAGCTTCTTTCATGTTGGATAACAGGAAGAAAGACTCAACTTCGTTCGTCAGCTTGAGGAGAATCAACATAGTAAACAGAACCATCCACTGCTAAATACCTGAAAAAAGCACCCTAAAAGGCAAGAAAACTGCAGCTAAACCTACTGTACCCGTGGGAAGCACCTCCCTCGGATTTTGCAGCAGCTAGCATAGAGTGTACTGTGAAAAGAGCGTTCCAGAAACACCTTTATACGAAAAAAATATATTGGGCTGAAGGCAACGGATCAAATCAATTATTGAAAGAAAACGAATTAGGAATGGCAATGGAGTACAAGGGCGAACGCACGCAAAATAATGGTTGGGCACATCTCCTGTCACAATAAAGGAAACAATCCATGACTTAACAGCAGTCTTCATTACTCCAAGTCCTGCTCTTCGTTGTCGAAGTATTTACTTATTTGGATCACATTTGGATTACTTAACAAAGAGTAGCATCCACCAACATCCCGAATATCTAACAGCCGCAACTTACCTGCACTATATGTAAATTGTTGTACTATGTAAATCTTTTGTACATTTATGTACTTGCAAATGTAAATGCATATCTTTTGCCTGTAACCGTGTCCTTAAGCGCCCTTCTATCCACGGGTCCGGAGCGCTCTACAAATAAACTAAACAAACAAAAACAAACAAACATGCTCCATGAGATGAACCCTTTTTGTATTTGTTAATTACCCCTGCCGCTACCCTATTTCTGGGGGTACAACACTTCTCTCATCCCCACATGCATTAGTTCCTTTATACTTCCAACTAAGATGCTGAGACCCAGTCCATCCCATATGGTAGGGAGAGGGGGTCGTAAGTACTCTGATGAGGAAGAGCAGGACTAGGAGCAATGATGATTACCAGGAAGTAATTAGGTCATTACCTCCATGTCACTCTTCCTTGTCCAGCACTTACTTCTGATGCATTCTAAAGTCCCCTTGGAATGGGGTGAGAAATCAGATCCCAACAAGCCGGATGCTGTGCGCCCACCCCATCACCATTTTATTAAACACATAGCCAAAAGTCTGCTTACAAAACCTCAGCACTTAGCAAGACCCTGCCAAATGAGCTTGCTTCTGTGCGCTAATTTAGATAATAATGTCTTTTGAAGGTATTGGGATCTGACAAGGTAGTAGCCCTACAAATGTCTTGCAAATCCACACCCTGACCTTCAGCCCAGGATTTCCGACATTCCTCTTGTGGGAGGACCCTGGAGACATTACAGAAGGGCCATGTCTGACCCCTCATAAGTCAACATGATCAGTTCCATTATCCAGTGACTGATAGTAGGCACAGAAAACGTCCTACCCTCAAAGCTGACGAATGAACTGTCAGCTCTGTTCACAGATGCGCTTTTGCCCAGATACTTGAGAATGACCCGCCTCACATCTGGAGCACACCACTGTATTTCCGCTGGAGACACAGGCTTCTGGAAGAAGGATGAAAGAAGAATCTCTTGAGCCATATGGAATTTGAGATCACCGCTGGCCAGAAGGCTGGATCACATCGCACATACAGTGCAACCGCCTGTATCTCTAAGAGAAGAGGCTTGCACAGAAGGGCCCCACTCTCTCCCACCCTCCTTGCCGAAATGATGGCCAATAGGAATACAGACTTAAGCGTCAGAAACTTCAGGTGAATAACCTGCATGGGCTCAAAGACTGCCTCCCTCAAAGCATTTAAGACCAACGGCAAGTTCCATTGTGGAAGACCTGACACTTGGCTTAGTTTGGAACTATCAAACTCCTTCACACATTTATTGACTAGATTTTCATCCTTGGCTGCACACCCCCAAACCTTTTGCACCCCCTTGATGGCTGTCCATTGTGCTCTTAAGGTTGAAACGTTCACGCCCATATCAAACCCCTCACTAAAAAACGGATGTGCTAGCAACCTAATTTTCATGCACTCTTTTAAGAAATACCCCGAGTGCCTGTCATACACATTTAAGGTTGCTGATCTCTTTGCACACTGGACCGTATGTGTGAAGAACGGGGTCAGACATAACCTCTGCAAGCCTTCCCTTTCAGCTTCTGTGTCCCCCAGCGCTGAACTTTGGACATCATGTCCCCTAGGTCCAGGATCAATGGACAAGGGTATGACAGGAGCTGAAACACTGGAGCAACCATCCGCTCCACTACCAAGATATCTTTGGGCAAGAGGGCAGCAAGAGAATCACCTCTACTGCTGAATCCCAGATATTCACCACACATTTTTGAATTAATGGGCGAGGCAAGAATGCATAAAACAGACCATCTAGCCATGAAATACTCATGACCGCTATCCCCCATGCCCCGTGAGATGGTTACCTGGAACAGAACCTCTTCACATTCTCATCGAGAAGAGATGCAAACAACTCCAGAAGCAGAGTCTAAAACTGAAGACAAATCCAGTGAAACATCTCCTGTTGCAGTTCCCACGCTGACAGCAGGAAAACCCTGCTCAACTAGTCCGCTAACTAATTCTTCTGCCCCTCGATATGGACTGCTTTTATCGCCAACAAGTCCATCTCTGCCTCTTCCCGCAGTGAATTTGCCAATCTTTCCGTACCTTTTGACTTGGTCTCCACTTGTCTGTTTGATAAATTGTATGGTCGAAGTATTGTCTGTCCTGAGATCTACAGCCTTCCACTAGAGAACTGACCTAAACACCTGCAGGGATCTGCCTGCCGCTGTCGATTCCCTCCAATTGGAGGAGTGGACAGCCCCCCAAACACCCCACTTCTCCTGATGTCAGAGGTCACATACTATAGCCCCTCACCCTATCTTGATGGTGTCTCCGGTAACTGTGATCATACAAGGCTGACACAGAGGAAGCCTCTTCAAGAGATGGCCAGCTGTAGCCACCAATGGAGCATACTCTTGAGTACCTCAGGGACCAGGATCAATTTCTCAAAGTCCTGTGACTCCACAACCCAGTGCCTGTATAGATTTGAGAGTATAGGTCTCATGTGCAGCCAGGCCCACTGATCCAAGAATACACAGGCTGCCATGTGACCTGGGATCTGTGAAAAGAACCTCGCCATTGCCCTCTGCAGGCTCAGCATGGAACGAATCAGACTCTCTAGTCTGACTGCTCTTTCTTCTAGCAACAGAAGCATACACGTGGCCATGCATTACATGGCACCAATAAACAGACAAGGATTCTGATTGGATTTTGCCATGTCCAGGATTAACTGCACACCTGCCAATGTCCTGCAAGTGACAGCCTGCAACAGTTCCTCCTAAAAGTATGCCCTGATAAGCCAGTCGTCTAGATAGAAGTAAGTCTGTATCCTGTATTAATGATATCAGGTAATAATATCCCCATATATATGGTCGCCGTAAATAATATCGCCGGGAAAATGTTGGGTGACCATATATATGGGGACAGGGGCAAAAAAAACTAATGTAGCTCGTTCACCACTGGACCCGGAACTTTTGTGAATATTGTTGGGGCGCCTTGCGACCAAATGGGAGAGCCTGGAAATAATTTTGACTGTCCAGCAAACACCCCAGAAACCATTGATGAGCCTTCCAGATCAGCACATGATAATAGGCTTCCTGCACATCCAGGGAAACTAAGAAACCCCCTTTCCAGATCAATGGAATGACCTTTTACAAACTCTTCATTTTGAATGTCTGAATGAACAGCTGCAGATTCAGTCCTTTTAGGTCCAGGATTAGTCTAATTTCCCTGATGGTCTTGGCACAAGAAATATGGTGCAATAAAAACCTACATCTTCTAGTAAATTTGGAACCCTATGGATCACCCGCTTGTCAAGCAGTTTCTGGATGCTGTCCATCATTGACATTCTTTGGTACCTGCCCCTGGGCGGTGGGGTGAAGATTGATTCTGACCATATAGGAGGGGATGAAAATTCCACTCTGTATCCCCTCTTCACTGCACATTTCAACCAAGCGTCTGAGGAAATGGCCTCCCGAGCAGTCAACAAGTGGAGTCTTGCACCAAAACGGCAAGAGCATGTTAGTGGCGAGTCAAATGCCAATGGTTGAGGCCACTAGTTTCAGTGTGAGCAGGACAGTGCTGGAGCAGACCCGCTGGATCACTTAGTCATATTTGTTGAAAAGCCATGTTTTTAAAAGTCTCTTGAATGATGAATAGGAAGGATCATTCCTAATGGCCAGTGAAAGTGAGTTCCGATGGGATGGGCGCTGTGACACTGAAACTTGTGCCACCCGCTCTGACAGGTTTGGATCATGGAGTGTAGAGTGAGATGCCACTAGAGGATTGCAGGAGAAGCTTCTGTTGTATCCTTGTGATGGTGGTGTTCAAATAGAGGGGGGGGGCGTCTTTTTAGATACACTAGTGAGTGATTAATAGGGTCTTGAAGTCAATCCGGGATTTGATGGGCAGCCAGTGGGAGTCACGGCAAGCTGCTGTGATGTGGTTGATGCGGCAAAGTCCAAAGGCTGCGTGCAATGCTTTATTCTGGAGGAGCTGAAGCTTGACGATAAAATCTAGGAACGCAGGGCCTCTGAGAGTCTTTCCATTCCCCCAAAACATCTTCCTTTTCCTCCGGTTAAAGCGGAAGGCTAGCCTTTAACCTTTGTTTAAATTGGAGATGAGGGGCTCTACCCAGCTGTTCTTCTTATGCTGCGAGCTCCTGCACCTGTAATCCCCATGTACTCTGGCCCCTGCAAAAGTACTATTGCCATCAACCCTTTATCCAGATACTTTCCTTTAGGATTCTCCTCGTCTGGATCTGTGACCTCAAAAAAGGATGAGGAAGAAGTCAAAGAAGAAGTGTATTGTTATTATTGTGATTAGTGTATTCATTGAGCATGGACCTAGCTTCGGGAATCAAAGGAACGGTTTACAAATCATAGCGAGGTGGACACAGCAAGGGAAGCAGAGATACAAGAGAGCGGGGAAGGGGAGGGTGGGCAGAGTACATTGATGGGGGAGAATAATCTCTTTAGACTTCCTCCTCATTTTACCTTCTTCTTTCAGGGCTTTTCCGAAAATCTACAAAACTCACTTTTCAGAATATCCTTTTGAGATCATTTTCTTTTAATGTTGTCTTCTACTATCAGGACAAGATGAACTGGAGGAGGAAGCATCCAACTCTGCATGCGTACGCTCCTCTTTCCTTTTTGCACTCATCTTGGATTCTCATGGCATGGAAAGCCAGATTTCAGTCAGCCCTTTCAATCATTGAAGACTACTTGAATGACACGTTGGGATTGCAAAAATGTGTCTGCACCTGGTGCATGTATCCTTGCAACGAGAATGCCCAAGTCATACTGTTGCCATTCCATGAGCCCAATGCAAGATGGCCGCCATGCACCCGATTTCAACAGGTTTGCTGAGTGCAGTTATTCTGTGCCTTGGAATAGAAACAGTTTGCAACCCTTCACCAGCAGCGGCCTGCACCCCTTTCAGGGCCTCCTCTCTAGCCAGTATATTCTGACTAGCAGGAGCCCCCTGGAGCATTACCTTTCGCCATTTGTAATCTTGCCCAGCAGCATATCTAGACTGCTAATTGCCTCTGAACTGTGGCCCCTCGCCCAGCAGGAAACCCGAGTGCTGCTTGACCGGAACCTCCGACGTGCCTGCTCAGCACCCAACCCTCATTCAGGGAGCCCAGAACGGTGCCCCTCTAAGCCTAGCCGAGAGAGGATTGAATAGTCTCACAGCGTCTCACCACAGTCCCTGCCTTTAGGTAGACATTTAAAAATACAAATGCATGCTGGCATGAGAGGAGTGTTACACTCAATGTAAATGGCCTGCTGCCAAATGAGCCTTTAATCGTGCTGAGGTTATTATATTGAGTACCATTATATTTGGTAGTATTTTAATAGAACTCAAAAGCTGGGGAAATAGGGTACAAAGTGATACGTATAAAAATGTAACGTAATTCCAACTATTGTAGCCGGATATGGAATACCCAGGCCACAGTGACATCAAAACATGCACTATTTTATCATGCACAAAATTACAGGCCACAAACACATAAAACAGTCAGGGTGACTCTAGGTAAGGTCTGGGGCCCCAATCTGCCTATTCTATATTGGCAAAACCTATTCTGCAACTTGTAAGGCAAGTCCCCAATTGATAATAAAATTCAATCCAATGAGCAAAAAAATAATGCACAAGATGTGAGAATACCAGAAATTTATTATAACACACACAGCCTAGGCTGGGAATTACCAAAAATACATTCAACTGTATAATGAGAAATGTCTGGTTATATAGCAAATTACAAAAGAGAAATAACAACAAATGGTACCGATAATTCACATTATTACGGCTTGTGACTGGACATTGAAATCTACATTATAGATGAATCCATCCACTTCCTAACTCTATTGGCCTATTCTAATCTCGTGACCGGATTAAGATGTCACTTTATTAAATAATGAATGTTGAGGTCATCTCTTTTCTCATGGTGCTGATTGGATGGTAGTCTTTTAATGTTGCATGGACTGAACTGGACATTTGATTCGCTATTTCAGAAGTAGTATGCATGGAGTGAGTGACTTAGTACATTTCAACCAATCCCTATGTGAGATGTGACAGTGTGACAATGAAATTATAACTTTTTAATCCTCCGGTTCAACTTTGCAACTCGTCTTTGGAAACATTACTTGTTTCTCCTTCCTTTCTTTCCTTTGAATTGCCTCTGATCTTATGACCTGGGGCTTAGTTGCGTGCAGACTTCATTCTCCCACAATGTCATGAATATAATATACATATATATACATATATATATATATATAGTTATGTAAATTGTTATATTATGAAATGTGCTTTTTGCTAATATTGTTTATGTGCTGTGAAAGTTGTTCATTAATGTCCATAAAACTCACTGATTCACAATTATTTCTATTCTTTGCGCAATGGTGTTTTGCACAGCTCTATCCTGAACAATTAATAATTGGTGTTCTTTCAGTGGAACTTTTCCAACAGAGGGCAGTGTTGTGCCTTGATCCTTTTGTCTCAACAGGCCTACTCTTCACTGCTCATTGTTCAGCTCTTACCAACCTGTGACCTTCATTATGATATGTTTTGATGTACTGCCTAGGAACATACATTGTTATATGTCTTTTGAACTTGGGCTTGGGAACTCAGCTAAATTGATGTGTTTTGTACAGTGTTTGTCCTTCAGCTCTGGGGTCTGATATTTTCTTTGTTACTTTGTTATGATCTCACTACCGTAACTAAGGCCTGGGAAGGAATTCCCTGCTTGCCTTGACAAATCACTATGCAGCATTTAGTCTTGCTGTGTGAAGTTTCAACTTGGTCTGTGTGCGCCTTTCTGCAAGGCCCTGGCTGATGTTTTCTGCTGAGGGGGTAATTGTAATTGTTTATTTGTGCAGCGCTTATACAAAAGTGAACTGTTCAAAGTGCTTCAAGGTGTGAAGAGAGCAAGGGAATTCAGTAGTCATTCTTAGGCCTTGAGGTTTCCATATCATCTAACAATAGTGTACTAGGCCTGATGGCATTTCTCGTACTGCAAGTGCATGAAATGTTTCAGGCGCAACCAATCTAGGGAGGGGAGACAAAGTGGGGGGGCACAGAACTTACTAGGCCTAGTAAATTCAGGTCATGCAAGTGCACAGACAGAAGTGTGAGGGAGGGGACAAGGGCGCCCGGTCCAGCATGGCCGTGGGTTAAGTGCAGAGAGGTTACTCCTCTTATAGAACGTATGCCGAAAGTGCAGTAGTGCTGAACATAGTGCAGAGGCACAGAGGCAAGTGCAAAGACTGGCGGGGGAGCCTGGGACATGTGAGGCTTGGGAGGTGAACCATGCGACCAGTCAGCAAAAGCTGGACAGAGTTAGGAAAGAGAAGGAGGAGTGAGGCAGGAGAGAAAAAGAGAGGAGGGGAGAGGGATAGAGAAAGAGGAAGAGAAGATGAAGGTATAGAGGAGTTTCTGGAACACAAGGAGCTCTGGCTCAAGGGTGAGGATTTTTCATGCTCTAAGATGACTAACTGGGTCTTGAGGCCTAAGTATTTTATTTATTCAATTAGTGCAAAGGATTGCTATCATTCACTATCATTATGAGTGCCCCTCAATGTTTTCCCTGATTAATGTTAGATGCTGCTGTATCTATTAAGGACACATGGCTATGTTTAACTAAAAGGTGTGTACATTATGGCTTGCTGAAGCATGGCTACTGGCATCTCGTTTGGCCTACATTTCATGCTCTCTTTGTGCTTTGTGCTTTCTTAGAATGACTTTCGAAAGCTTATATTTCTGTGCACGGTTGGGGCATTGGATGTATTGTCCAACTTTACTGTACTCCCCAACATTCCACCCTTTTATCCCATGAGAGACAAATCCCTCCATATATTCTCTTTCATAGTTGTACTCTTTTTGTTGCCAGTCATATATACTTATTTATTTGATTTGTTTTGGTATATTAAAACAACCTTGCATTACATTAAATTACCCAATTGCCAAGTAATATGATTTACACATAGAAACAGCTAAAAACTAAAAACAAGACATCCATATCAACACATTATTTAACTTCCCAGGGAATAATTGAACTTTATAAAATCCTTTAAAACACATTCCATACATGTTTTTAAAAACTTAGAAAAGTCAGGTCTAGAGGTACAGATCTGCTATGCATAATTTTTAACCAAAAAAGCTCCAGCAAGACCCAATTCACACAAGGCACATGCTTACTGAGGTATTCTATTCTCTTTGTTCTTATAGCTGGACAGTATAAGACCAAGTGCTGTAACGTTTAGTTCTCTCTCAAAATTCTACAAAACTGACAATGGGATAAGACACCAGAACCCCCTCCTCTAAAGACTAATATTTCACAAGTATGCAGAACATTTAGTCGGAAACACAAGTAATTATTTCTCAAAGTCTTATGTGGAAAACAAATCACATATGGTCCAGCCGTACCAACTCATTTTTGGCTTGACAAGTCGAAACATTGACACTGATTCCATCGTATCAGCCCAATCCCTGCCTTGCACAATATTTTTCACTTTTTGGGGATTAGTAATTAGAGTATCCAAAGCAATACCCAATTTGTCTAATAACGCCAAACAATCTTGGTGAAAGATGTAAACAAATCTCTCAAATATTCTCCCTTCCCTAACTGCTTTACTTATTTGATAATACAGGCTATGTTCCGGACTCACGTATAGTTTTCTACAAAGCGACAGCTTTCCCGATTGGACCGTACTCTGAATGGACCGAAGACCGAAATCATAGCATATAACTCTAAATGACACACATTTGGGTATCCAGTACAATGTTGCTCTCCACATCGTAGCTTCATATGCATTCAATTCCCATACCCATAACGGGAACAATAAAATACCATAACACACACAGGGAATAACTTTAGCTATACAGAATTTTAACATTGGAAGCATGGACATTTTCCCATATTTGATATCCATTTTCTTCATTTGAGCACCAAGCTTTAAATTATTTTCTTTGAGGAAGTTCCTATAGAAAGTCTTACTGCCTCATCACGAGTTTGGCGGTAACCTTTAAATGCTGGGTAATGCTATAACTGCTGCTTTTAAGGGTCCACCAAATCATGGGTCTGGCAGGATTTACCCCCAGCTCTGAGCTGGGTGCAAATCCGCTTCGATTTTGCTGATTTACGGTGCTATTACTGCCACCCTAATACCGCCGGTGGTGGTAGCACTGAGAATTCCCCATTGGGCCCAATGGGGAATGGGAAATTCCTGAATGGGCACAATGGGGAATGGAGACTTACCATTCTGCAAAACCTGTGATCCGGTGCTAATAGCGCCGGGAGGTTTGGTGGTAATGCTAATAGCCCCGGTGGTAATACCACCAGGGATACCACCCAACTCGTGATGAGGCCCTTAGTCTGAAACACAGTGATCAGGAAGTCTAAGTATGTCATCTCCCTTTTCTCTTGAATTTTTTTATGATTCATAAACCATGAGAATTTAGGTAATTTGTTTAGTTTGTTCAACGTCACAATCAGAGACTTTTGCGGGTTAATACACATATTGTTTGACTGAATATATAGGCTAAAGGCTTCAATTCGTTCGTTTTTTTCAGCCAATAGGGGTATGGTCAAACAATATGAAGTCGTCCGCGTATGCCGCCCACACAATTTTCAAGCTCCCTATTTTAGGGGGAACAAGCAATCCTTTCTCAAGGGATGGGCCCACATTCGCCACATAAAGATTAAATAAGCAGGGTGCTAAAATACAGCCTTGTCTAATGCCATTAAAGGTAGCAATAGGGCTGGATAAAGTAAATTCCTGATTTAGTCTTACTTGAATAGAAGACTCATCATGGAGGTAAATCAAAATGCTTAGTAGGCCCTCCGAAATACCTATCTTGCCAAGTTTATGCCAGAGCTTCCTGTGGTCCACCAAGTCAAACGCTAGTGAGAGATCCACAGAGGCAATATAAACTGGAGGGGAATTAACACTCCAGATACGTTGCTGCATGGAGCATAGCAATAGACCACCACAATCAGTCCCAATATTGTTTCTAAAACCAATTTGAAATGGGTGAAAAATCTTCTCCCATGTACTACATGATCGAACACTAAAGCTGAAAAAATGTTTGAGCCAGCGTCCATCAGTGCGATGGGACGATAATTTGCAGTGGCTAACTTGTCTCCTTATTTGTGGATAGGTAAACGTGTGAGATCTTCCAGGTGTGAGGAGTAGTGCTGGAAGTTAAAATATCCTTCAATAATACTGATAGTATCCTAGCCCACAACTCACTACTCTTTTTAAACATCAAGTTTGTAAGTTGGTTGGGTCCACCCGCCCTCGAAGAGCTTGCTTTCCTGATAGCTCTCTCAATGTCTTCTACACTAAAATACAAATTCCATGTTTTATCTTTGAGTGTCAATAAGTCCTCTACTGAATCTGTGTCAGGCCTATAAAGATCAGGGAAGTAACCCCTGCAGGTTGTTTCCGATATAGGGTTGGTTTGTACAACCCTTTGTTCTGATTCCCTAATGTTCATTAGAATCCAAAAATGTCCGGAGTTGGACTCCCTAAGCGCGGTCATCATGGCCTCCCCATGCCTTTGATACATTAGACAGGGATGGAATTTCAGCCAACTAGATTGAGTTTGCTTACTTTTTTTAATTGCGTCTCTTTTTCACAACCGTATCAGTATTTAATCTGCTGTCTGGATCATTTCTTCCTCTTCTGCACTTGTGGATCAAATTTATGTAGGTGAACTCTCTTATTAAAAGAACTTCTAACTCTGATCTTCAGGTTTTGGATCACTCCTTGGAGATGGGGATAGAAAGTACTAGGGGATTATCTGCATAGTTTGCTCCATATTGGGGATTCCTCAAATTCTCTCAATACAGCCATATTAAGTTTAAACATATTGCCTGGGTGTTAACCATCAGCGGGCCACTCACATGCTGAACTTCCTGGGTTTTTGAAATTCCACCCAAGGTCATCGTAATCATGGCATGGTCACGGAAAATGTTTGGGAGAACTTTAATGTAAGAGACCAAGTCCCAGGTACATTTGGAAGCGAAGCAAAGATATAATCTTTAGTCGATGAAACCCCTCTCCCAAACCAGACTCAAAGATCAACGGTCCTGAATATCATTTAACAGGGTTAGGTCCCAGCCTTCAAGATTTTGACGCCACAAATGACCATGTATACTTTTCCTCCTGCTCACCTTTACATTGTCTTTTTAGCCTGCTTCTTTATAAGTAGGCTTTCTAGGGCCGGACAGACTTTCTGAATGATAGAATTCCGGCTCGTTCCAGCTAATGTCGTTTCAGTCCGTGTTAAAGTAACCGGCCACAATGACATGGCTCCCTCGCCTCCTCACTTACCAATCTTCTATGGTACAATTAAGTTTAGAACGAGTGTGGGCCAGATTGTCAAGGGGCTTCCAAAATAGATTTATTAATAAAAGTGGTTCTTTGTAATTCCAACAATTCTACTTCAACAATCAGAATACCCTTGCTAACATTACGCTGGTCAATGAGTTTCAAAGCCTCTCCATGCAAATCCAGATAAGCAGCCCTCCCGCTGAGCAGCCCCTGGGTCCCTGTATTGCAAGTTCTTCAGTTAATATAAATTCATCAAGTAAGGCATGAGCAACTAACCAAGTTCACTGAAGAAATATGATGGGAAAGGAACAAAGATATTTACAGAGATCCGGTTCAGATGACAAGTAGGAAGAACCTCTCACGTTCCATGAGATAAATATAAGATCAATCTCCTTGCTAAAGAGATTCCTTTAGTTCCTTCAACTGTGAGGTGAATTGTTTTAGAGACGGAGCCAAGCCACTCAAGTTTGTTATCTCATCACAGTTCAAAGGCTCTTTAATATGAATGGCCAACTCAAGATTAGAATCCCTTTTGGAGGTACGTAGCTCTTTCTCTTCAACTGTTAAGAGGCTATGTCTTGAGGAACATATGAAAACCCATTTCCTGGAATTTCTGACAATCTTTGAGGAGAATGTCGTATACAATATGCAAGGGAATAACTACCCCACATAGTCATATCTATGGGGGTGAATGAAGTCTACGATTATATTTTGCATTTTTAAAGCGCTCACACAGCCCTCGGGCATCGAGGCGCTGTTACAGGAATTGTTTGTTTTTTAGTTGTGTAATTGTTTTTTTTAGCGTATTTATAATGCGCTTAAACCCCCAGAGATTTCTAAGCCCGGACCCGGGGATCGAACCATTGTTGCTTCGTGTCGTCTTGCTTCCTAGTCGTGCACGTTTCCGCTGAGCTATCCTCCCGGGACTTCACATCGCTATAAGTAATCAGTCTTAGGGTAGGAATTTAATGAACAATGCCAGAACTAGCTGTCTATTTAGAGAATGTGGGCCCCTGTAATTGAAGAATTAAACTAGCTTCCTCAGGGAACACTGGGTCTCTAAATCGAACTTCATTGACCAAATTATTCTCCCAATTAGAAGCTTCCTTGGAGGGAACTGGTAGGCAGGCTCTAGAGGTTATAGGTGGCAAATCCATATTAATCATGAGATTAGTCTATGACACAAGTGCCCGTTGTTCACCCCTCAAAGATAGTTCTCTCTCAGGCACCCTCCCGAATCTATGTGCCAAGATATTTTTTACAATTTTGGTAATATCCTCTTCAGTGAGGGGCGGGGAGCCCTTCCCCTATCCTCTGCATGATGTGATTGGGAATACAAGTGCATACAATTGGTCTGATCCCTCTGATCTTTCTTGATCATGAGGCCTTCACCCTCTCTCTCACTGTTTTGGATCTCCTCTTTTGGTGAAGTGAGCTCTGAGGGCAGGCCCTCCCTTCCCATGGGATTTTCTTCCAAGTTAACCTCTACCTCCTCAATCTCACACTGATTTTCCTTTGTCACTGTTTCCCTTCTGGAGGCTAGCTGTTTAAATGTTTTAAATATACCAAACACTTCCTCTCCCTTCATTGTTGCATAACATGAGGCACCTTTCTTACCTCTGTTTTTGGGAGCTTTATGTTTCATAGCCTCAGTGAGACTTAATTTCTCAATCCCCGGTCCATCCACACCGATAACTTCTCCATCAGGATGCCCTCCCTCCAGTTCTTTCCCACCTTCCTTTGAGGCCAGTGCACGATTTTTTCTTACCAATTTCCCTATGTCATGTAGGTACCTATTAACCTCCTCAAAAGAATCATCAAACAATTCATCCTGGTCTAGTTCACAAGCTTTTTCCTGAAGAAGCGATCTTAAGAATTTCCTAGAAGATGTATTAGTTTCCCCACAGATGTTAGAATTTTTGTTTTTTGTATTTTATTTTATTGGATTTCTTTCCTTTTTTTGGTTTTATGGAGGGTTCAATCACCCGTTCCTTAAGCAGACAAGAACGCCTTTCTTGGAGTCAAGCACTCTAGCCCACTCCACCCTATTAGAAACCGGGTCCTTGTCACCCAATACTGTAACACCAAGGCCTTTATCATTGGAACTTTCCTGGCAGTCCCCCGCAGATACACCAACGGGTGCGTCCAGGCTCACTACGCCTCTCCCAGCCTGTTAAGGGCCAGCATCTGGGTTCCCTTTAGAACACCCATGCATATACTTCTCCCAAGAGGCTTGGGGAGCACACATTTCTTTTATGTATTTTGTGTGTAGTCTTACTTCCCCTCCCACCATTTCATAAAACTCCAGCTTTGTATGGTCCACCTCAGAGACCCCAGTGTCTTCCTCTCTAGAAGTTTTTCACATCTACACCAACAACAATGATGTATCTTCCTCCAAATCTCCTGTCATTACATGTTCTGAGAGATCCAAAAGCGAGATTTGTCCAGTCGAGAAGATAGGGGGGGGGTGCAGGAAGAAGGTATTCAAACCTCAAGCTCACACCAGTTCTCCTTCTAGGATGTCATTACCTAAAATCTGATTTTCAATTTCCACTGGCAAGGAACTGTAAGAAACCCGAGGGTATTCTCTCAAAAAGACCTGGAGAATCCCTTATTGAGGTGGCCTGGGGAGGGCTGGAGCTCTCAGATCTCAACCCTGGGGGTGGACAAATGAGGGAGGATCACCTGGGTAGGAAAGCGCTGGGTTATGCTCAGGGGAATGCCCCAGGTGAGACGCAGTACTATGCTGATGAAGAAGGAGAGACAAACGAGATATCTGAGGCTTTTATAGGCTACAATACATCTGCCTCACCTCCTCCCATTAAATATTTCCTATTTCGATTCAATTACCCCTCCGTACAGAACCCAACCCCTAAGATTTCAAACCTGTATGCTCCCGGCCCTTCTTTTCTGCACCCTTCCAATCATCATTGTTTTCTACACTCCGAACAGGATCAAGTAAAATACTACAGTTCTCACAATCCCACTTGTTTATTTCATGATCCCAACTATTCCTGTTTACCACACAAACCCTACCAATCCTGTCCCTCTGATTTTCACTTTCGAAACTCAAAGTTGAAAGCGACCAACATTTACAATTCCCACCATCCCCTACGTTCTGTTCACAGTTCCGGTCATTCTCGTCCATTTCACAAACCACACCGATTTTGTTCTTCTCAATCTACCAACCGACCCCCTTCTTATAAAAGCACTTCTTCCCCCAACAAGACATCCTCCCCTGCATGCCCATGGTGTGGGAACGATAAAGCGGATATGATCCACATGTTTTGGACTTGCACTAGGGCGATGACACTATGGTCCAAAGCCAAACAGACTTGCATGGATGCCGGAATGACGAGGTACGAATGGACTCCCGGCGAGTGCCTTCTGGGAAAGTACCCCAGACCTAGCAGGTTCAAGCACGCGGTCAGGTTAATGGACATCTCATGCATCCTGGCTAAGGGAACAATTGCGATGGCTTGGAAGACGCCGTCAGGCCCCAGGCACGAACGATGGCTCAAAGAACTCGAGAGATGGACGGTAGCCGAAACCAGGGCCTGGCAAGAAGGAATCACGTCAAGGGGCGAAACTGAGAGCGGCACCTTAGAATCATGGAAGGCCCTCCTCAGAGACATACGCTTCAGTGCCGACCACAAGCCCCCCTGAAATCTCGTAGCATCACACTGGCACTAATCCCCTGCTCCCAGCCCGAAAGGACAGCCCCTGTATGCAACCCCTCCTGCTTCCTGAAACTCTGGGTTGCTGGCCTTGACCCATCCATCCACTGAAAAGTTCGCTACAACATGAAGACTGTTGTTGTTTTGTTTGTTCCTTCCCACTTCCCTGTTCCCCCTTCACCATTCCCTCCCTTGTTTGAATCACTGCTTAATTTATCGTTGTATTGCACCTTCTTTTTTTTCTTTTCAACAAAAACCAATAAAATACGTTTTTAAATAAAAAAAATAAAAGCACCTCTTCCCCATCATGTACCATAGGATACTTTGACACTTCAACCCTTTTCCTTTCAAACACAAACACATTTGCACCATACAATAGACAACAGACTAATGCTAAACCTGTGTACCTGACATGTCCCAACCCGAGGATCAGGCAAAGTCAGACAATTGACTCAAATCACACACACCTGACGGCCCTTAGGGATAAAAGGTGGAGCAAGAGAGCGCAGTACGAGCAAGGCGAGCATAGCAGATAGTACGACAAGACGGCGACCACGCGGCAGTTCAAGAGAAGGAGAAAGGTGTCAGAAATCGAGAGGGTGGCGAGGAAAGAAGTGACCTTGCTCTTTTTGTCGCAGACCCGCGGAACCTTCATGCAAGAGAGCCTGAAACCACGAACAATAGCACAAGTCAACGGTACACAGGGCAAGCCTATGCTGTTAAGCGGTAACGAGGGAAGCTCCCGCACCCATGGTAGCAGCCTTGACTCCAGAGAAGCCAAAAGCCAAGCGGTTCATCACAGCCAGTGAGTCAAGGGGAGAACCGATAACAACCAGGCTGTGTTGAAGGAGAACGAACTTTGAATGAACTGTAAAAAGTCTGAAGGGGAGACCAGCTGCAGAGGGAAACTTGTACCATGTGGAGGCTAACTCAAGAGACTCTGGCTGAGCCCCATATGAGAGAAACTACAGATACCAGAAGGCCGTAAGAGGGCCTGTGAAATAGGTCAAATTGGTCATATAGTGGGTCAAGCAAAATCCCCATACAATCAAAAGACTTTATGATATGATAGATTATTTATAACGTGCTCAATACCCAGAGGTTTCTAAGCACAGACCCGGGAAATCGAACCTGTGTTGCTCCGTGTTGTCTTGCTTCCAAGGTGAGCATGTTGCCTCTGAGCTATCCTCCCGAGACTTTGATCTACAAACTCTGTGAAAGAAAGGGAAGTGAATCCCAACGATATTGAACAATTGTAAATGTGTTGTAAAGAGGGGTCAAAGCCTGTCCGAGGGAGATCCAGGGGTGTAGCCATCACCCAAGAAAAAGACATTGAGAAATTGAGGGAGGAGAAATCCTGCAAAAGGCAAAATGGGTCAGGGCCCGACTGAGGAAGAAGCAGGGGTGAAGCCATCAAACAAAGTTGATTGATAAAGGATCTGTGATATAATTTGAAATACAATATATAAAGGGTCAGCGCCCAGAAGAGGTGGCCCCAGGGGTGAATCATTATCACCCTAACAAACTTTTATTTGGTTAAAGAACATTTGTTTTTGTTAATTGAACACATCAGGCCCCAGAGGCAAGAGACTTTCTAAGGAAACGAGACTTGGCCATCGACGGCCCTGAGACCTGCCATCAGAACTGTCATATCATGCTGGAGAGGCCCAAGATCGTACTGTGCTCCAAGTGTTGTGCTGGAGAGGCCCGAGACTGTACTGTGGTCCAAGCTCCCATCTTACCCTGTGTCCAAATTGTGGGGAAGGGAGACCCAGGCTACCACATCCTGACATATTATTTGAAAACACTTCTTTCTTTTCTTGAGAACTATCCGCACACCACTTTTTGTTTTAGTTGTGAGGTTTGGGGCTCAAATGGGAATGGGGAAGGGCCCTGGGGAATGGAGAATTACCGCCCCCGCCTACCTTGGAATGGGGCGGTAATAGCTCCATTCACCAGGGCGGAGTCGGGAAGTTTTGGAGGCAGCCATGGCGCTAATAGCACCATGGTTACCTCAAACCTCGTAATGACCCCCTATGTCTGATTTCTAGCAACCGAGTGACCTCCCCAAATTCAGTTTGCACCACGCTTCCCAAAGTTGCAGCAAATTGCTTTTCGATGGGCTGTCGTTTGCACAGCATAATTTACTCTCCTCTGTCTTAATTCTCTGATTGGTTGATGCCAGACTGATAATCTCTTCCTTTATGAATGCCTAAAGCACATCCCAGAACACGTAGTAATTAATGCCATTAGAATTAATATCAATACATTGTGCAAGCCCTTTTATAATTTTGTCACAAAAAGCCCTATCCATGACCGAAATGGCGATCTCCCCAATCCTTGCATCCAGGGCTGAATCCAGAGGGTTCTGAGACAGCAAAAAGTAGTCACTACATGAATGAGTGCTGCGCGGATTACAACGGAAAGGTGAACTACTAGCAAACAGGTTTAAAAACACGTGACCGATCAACAAGGTTCAATGCTATAAAATCGCTGGATTAACATCCCGGAGTGAAAATGAAGAGGTAATAATGAAGAGGTAAAATTACTAATTTCACATCAACAGTAATGTACGCAGTCAAAATAAAAAAAATTGAAATGAAGAAACAAAAAATAGCTACATATATTATTTTACATGTTTTCCTAAAGAAAACAAATTCAATGTAAATATATGCATGAGTTTTAAAAATGTGCTTTTGATTTCTTATTCATTTAGCAGTATCAGGGGAGTTACCTATATCAGCAGCAGCCAAGCCCATCACTCCTTTATTTGCATGTACCTTTTCACAGTCTTGAAGGTATACATTAAAAATAGGGGGAACCAGCCCAAAAGACCAAGCATCATTTTAACAATCCTCTGCTCTTCTCGCCTGCTCCGACCCATATTGATCTGAGAAATAACTATTTTCTTTTTTTCGTTTGGATCTTTTTTTTTATTTAATTAAATAATAATGCAGGGATGTTTTTGCTTTCTTCATTTTGACCCCTGTAATTTTCAGTAAAAGTTGCTTTTTATCTCTTCATTTTTCCAGGGTATTTTCACATTGCATTATTATCAATGTTCAGTGAGTTTTTAAAAGCCATTATATCAGTGCTTGCCTTCCCAATCACAAACAGATATGCAACCTGACTTATCAAGCGAAGGAATCGGATCCTGAACTATATTCATTTATGTAAGTACCAAACATACTCAGGAAGTCACCTCCACCAACATTTGGCCAATAGACATTCCCCAAAATGATGGTGTTACCCACAATACACCTTTCCACCAAGGTGAAGCATGCTTCAGTGTCCGCGATAGCACAACACACAGTATTCCTAGGTCTCCTATGAAACAGGCCAGCTAATAATCTAGATTAAAATGAGCTTGTGATCACGAAATTGCATTTCCTACTGAGAACGTATTCCCTATCTTTGTATCCTAAGTGTATTTCCTACAGGAAAAGCACATGCCCTCCCAACTTCATGATACAAGTTCACACTCCATCTGAGTCTTCATTCCCTTCATCTACCACAAAACCACATGTTTCACCTCACCCATCTTCCCAGAAATAAAACGTAAACTAAGGGTCTTCCAGTATCCGATTCTGACAAAGTGGATAATTACACAGAATGGCCCATCATGCGGTCTCACGTAGGTGACCGGACACCTTGGAGACAACTTGCAGATCTATTCACTAATAGAAGTGGACCAAAGAAGTAGTGGAACTGTGACGCTGGCGGGTGACAGAGTAAGAGGGAAAGGAGCAACGTTGCAGCCATGCTGGTTGACAGCCAATTGAATTGAAATAGATTTCAGTTTAGCTTTAACTGATATCCGGTGGAACATTGGAGAAGTGTGTTTTAACTTCATAAAGAACTGTTCCGGAATTGTGAAAATAGTTGCAAATAGTAGTGGAGCTGTTAACACTAAAAAATAAAAGTAGTGGAACACCGCTGCTGACCGTTCCTGCACGCTTCGACCACTGGTTTTAATTCCACTCATCTGGGACTCTGCTCACACCAAACGATAGGGAAGCCACACTTAGAAGGCACTAAAAAGACACCATTCAGTCCATAAAAAGCACAACAGACAAGTAAAAAATGCCTGCTCTATATCCACGGATCGTTGCATTTACATTATAGAAAAACTAACAATGACGACTGAGCCGCATAAGTAATGAGGCAACTGTGACATTGGCCCCCAGCTTACTAAGAAGCAGGACCAGGCTTGACAGCAGAAAGTCCCAAGAGTCTATGTCAGCAGGGCTAGTCCTTTCCAACTTTGAGTGCAAGCACAAGGTACACATCCTTGACCGGGAAGACAAAACATCAAACATAACACAGTCGCTCCAAATGTTCTATATTGTTCTGCGGAAGAGGCCATGAACCTATGTTCAAGGACAATTTACTGCAGCTCTAAGTATCCACAAGCACTCTGCACAGAGTGTCAACAACGCTCAACATTGAGAGATGGTTGAGCGCTACCTCCACAGGGATTACCTCCTTCTGGATAGGCGTCTTCTGGCTCTCATCAACTTCCTTCATTCTCCTGCCATTCCTCCTTCTGTCATCCCACTGGCCCCTTCGCCACCACCGATGGGTGTGCCATCTCTCTGTACCCCTCCTCGGAAACTTCAAAGTGGGCAACCTGCCTCACTTAGCCACTCTCAATGCTCGTTCTGCCATTAAATACTCTTCTGACATCTGTCTCCTTCTTGAAGACTTTGAACTTGACCTTCTTGCCCTCATTGAGATGTGGTTCAATACCAGCTCTGTCACTGCTCTCGACACTCTTCTTCCTGATGGCTACAAGATCCTCTCCCAGCCTAGGCCCAACTGGAGTGGACATGATCTTCCATGTCTGGGTCCCTGCCACCATCATACCCACTCAACCCTATTCCTCCTTTAGAATGCCTTGTCTGCAGGCTTGGTATTTTGCCTACCCTCTCGCTTACTCTTGCCACCTTCTATAGGACCTCTGGCCCGGTCTCCCTCTTCCTTTCTGAGTGGTACAACCTCACATCTTCTCTCCAGACCTCTACCTCCAAGTTTCCCCTCCTCAGAGACTTTAACATTCATCTTGACTCCTCTGATGTGGTACTGTACTCTTCTGTAACCTCTGTGACTCTCTTTCCCTCACCATTCCTCCCTCGGGTCTGACCAACTCATCCGGACACACCTTGGATGAACTCATCTCATGAGACATCCCTATCTCCAACCCTCTTATGACACCTCTCTCCTGGTCTGACCATGCTCTCCTCTCCTCTCACCTGGAGGTCTTGGGCTCCCTGGCTAAGCCTCTGCCAGCACTGCCAGTCTCCTCCGTCATTCGACCGATGAAGCGAGTGTCAGTTGCAGTTTTGCTGCCGCCTTCATCCCCCTTCCACTGCTGCTATTGAGTCTTCCACTGACACAGCCCTCGCTAACCTTCACCTCTCCGTTTCCAACACCCTTGACACCCTTGCCTCTGTCATGAGGATTTGTATGAAGCCTGCTTCCAAACGCACCATCTGTTTTGATAGCTTCTCTGAAACGCAGAGGTGTGTAACGGAAGTCGCAGGCTTCAAACACATCCACTGACAAACTGGCCTGTCTCCTGCTCCAAAGGTAATACTGTTTCAAAGCTTGCATTGCTGGGGCTTCCAACAATACTGCTGAACCTTTCAAAATCTGTAAGGAACTTGCCAATCCTTGGCATTTTAAACCTCTCCTTGTCTATCCCAGGCCCTCTGTACTTCACTGGCCTCCCATTTCACAACCAAACCCCAGGACATCGTGTCATCACTCTCCTCTACCCCCATCTTTACTCTCCCTCCTGCTCTCAGACCTCCCTTGACTCCCATCTCTCCCTCCTCTATGCTTTCCCATTGCCCCCCATAGCACCAGATAAAGTTTCTAATGCTGTTCGCTCTATGAAAGTTTCCTCCAAACAGGTGCTCCCCTGCTCCCCCAGAACTATCAAAGAGAGCATTTCCTCTCTCGCTCCTGCCTTGGCCAATTTCTGTAACTATTTCTTTGCCACTGGCTTCTTCCTACTATTCCTCAAACACTCCCTTGTGCAACCTCTCCTAAAAAAGCTGCCTGCCGTCCGCTTCTGCCTAGCTAACTACCACCCTATCGCCACTACCCCCTTCCTGGGCAAACCTTTGGAGGAGTTGGTCATGTCCCAACTGTCCCACCACACTGAATCTGTTGGATGTCTCCTTGACCACCAGTCTGGCCTCAGATCAACCAGAGGCAGGGAAACTGCTCTCCTGAACACCTGTGAAGACCTGCTCTCAAACCTTCACTCCCATTCCCCTTCTGTTCTCATCCTCCTTGATTCGTCCTCCACCTTCAACATGGTCAATCATGCCACCTCATAAAAGGGCTCACCGATACACTTGGTATTACTGACCTGACACTGAAATGGTTGACCTCCTTCCTAAATAATTTAACCTCCCCTTTCCTCTCTTCTATCTCACTCTCTAACAGCGGCATCCCTCAGGGCTCTAGCCTATCACTGTGGCTCTTCAACTTCTACAATGCCCCTCTCACTGACTTGATTTCTGCTTTCACTCCTCATTTCCAGTGTAATGCTGATGGCACTCAGCTCTCCTTCAAGCTTATCTCCACTACCTCCCCCTCCTCCTCTCTCATTCCTGACTGTCTGACTGCTATTCAGGCATGGTGCACGGTTAATGATCGCTGTCTTAATGCAAGTAAGACTGAGATCCTTCTTATTGTGACCCCTGCTCCCTACTTCCCTCCCACTCTCTGCCCCCCCTCCTTTGGCCCCTCTCACCATCTTGTGAGGCTAAAAAACTTGGTGTCATCTTTGATTCCTCTCTCTCCTTCTCCACCCACATTACAGACTTTGCCAAGAAGACTCGTTTGTATTTGTATATATATTGTATTGGTTTGGTATGTGTTGGTTTACTTGAGTTTTATTGTGATTTCTCGCTACGGTGAATGTTACAAAGGCCTTGTAATAAATGTGTATATATTTTTAATATAACATCTGCTTGGAGTAATTTGTAAGTGTCCTTGCTTTGTGTGCTCATTGCGGGCTTTCAGTCACCCGCACCTCTCTTGAGACCTAGTCTTGACCGTCGCGATCGCTACGCTGATTGGTCTGGCTTGTCCAGAGGTTACCCTGTTCCAAGAAACTAGGCTGGCCTTCTGAACCTCTGCCCCTCCAGGACAGAGTTCAGAAATCCGTCTTAACAAATTGGTGTACAGCGGTGGGATACGACTGAAGGTATCCAGTGTTGCGCACGAGTGAAGGCATTTCAAGTTATTCCTACCAGGACACGTAGTGAATTGTTGTAGTATAGCTTTTAAAAGGCCATAGTCCTATCGTACAGTATGTAAACAAATACCTTGTTAACTTTAAATGCTTCTAAATCCGAAACATTGAAAAAGATGTGTGCGGAGAGAGGTGTCTCCTCTCAAGGCACCAAATTGGATATGATCCAAAGAATCGTGGCGTGGCAAGAAGCGCAGCTTGACGCTATAACTTCTGATGACAGTGCGGAAGGAGGTGGGGCTGCTCTCACTGGTAGAACCGACGGTTCTGCCGCTGCACTGGTCCACCGCGACCACGAGGACAGGGAGGATGAGATGTCCAATGTTTCCTCTGCCAGTGTCGATGGGGAGGCCATGCTTGAATTCAAGAAGCAAGAACTGCTGTTTAGGCAGAACGAGCTTGAGTTCAATATGGCCAAACTACAGGACGAGCTTGAGTTCACTAGGGTCAAGATAAAAATCGAACAGGCAGAAAAACAGAAAGACAGGGATCGCCAGTTGGAACTGGCCAAGCATCAGGTTGCAAATGGATCAAAGGGTCCTGGACATGGGTCTGGAGCCTCCTCTCATCCGCGATTTCCGAAAGATCTGCTCAGTGTATATGAGGAAAAGAATGACATTATGGACTGGCTGAATACGTTTGAGTATGCATGCGAAGTTCAACAAGTTGACAATGCTGATAAAATTGCCTGGTTACTCAGCAGACTGCCCCATTCTGGCTGTAGTGCCATTATGGAAATGTCAAAGGCTGAGCGAGCGGATTTCGCAACGTTAAAGCAAACTCTCATTTTAAAGTTTGGAAAGACTCCTGCCCAATATTTAAAATGATTCCGAGAGTATAAGAAAAAAGAAGGTGGTACTTGGGTATCTTATGTAACCGAATCCTTAAAAAACTTGACTGGCTGGGTCGAAGGTTATAAGGTTTCTACCTTTGAAGACATGATAAGTCTTGTCATGCTGGAACATATTTTTGCATCTTCTTC
Source organism: Ambystoma mexicanum (assembly GCF_040938575.1). Classification (NCBI taxonomy): domain Eukaryota; kingdom Metazoa; phylum Chordata; class Amphibia; order Caudata; family Ambystomatidae; genus Ambystoma; species Ambystoma mexicanum. The sequence continues at coordinate 695,686,568 of NC_090931.1, forward strand.
CCCGGAGCTTAAGCAGCATTTGGTTGATTCGAAGGAGATAGATCCTAAGAAGCTTGCCATTGCAGCAGACTTATGGGTGTCACATCGAGTGTCCCATAAGGACAAACTCATCCTGGTAAGCAGGAGGAAGGGAAAAAGTCCAAAAATAAGGAGGGTGGAGAATCTGATAAATCTTCTTCTCAAAAGGGCCAAAAAAAGAAAAATAAGGGTAAGACACAAGAGAACTCACAGGGTAGTGGAGGTCAGCCTCCGAAACAGAACTCTGGTTACAATAAGCCTTCCTATGTAAACAGATCCAATGGATCTTGTTTTTCTTGTGGAGCAACTGACCATGTGAAGGGGGATCCCCAGTGTAAGGTTAAACCTTTGGGGGTCCACTCCACTAATCTGGTCTTCTCCTCCTGCGAGGAAGAAGAGATTACAGGAGCATCCTTCTCCTCAGACTCCTTCCCCAGCGGGATAGAAGCTGAGGTAGTTTTAGTTTCCCTGGGTTCCTGGGAGCCTAAAGTCGCAGAGGCTTATGCTAGGATTCCAGATAATACCAAGCCCTACTTTAAAGACAGTGTTCAATGGAGTGGATACTCCAGCTCTTAGGGATAGTGGGTGCAGTCGAACTGTAGTGGATTCTACCTTGGTAGACTCAGAGGAAGTTGCCAGAGCTACTCTGATGCCCACTGAGTTGGCTGACGGCCCACCTCGCATGTTTCCAGTAATACCTGTAAATCTTACTTTAAATGGTACAGCAGTCAGGATTCCAGTGAGCATTCAGAGAAACGTCCCAGGAAAGGTCTTGTTAGGCAATGATCTCAGAGCTTAAGGGCTCGTAGGAGACACTGCCGACAGACCCTGCACACGGTCTCAAAAATGGGCAGCATTGGCCAAGACCAATACGCCGCCCCAGCCGAAGGGGAAACCCAAGGCGAAAGGAGTTAGTAAGTCAAGACGAGGGAAAGAGAGCATTCCCCCAAGCTCGCCTATCGCTACGGTGGAGGAAGTTGGTCAATCGCCCGTGCCTGACGAGGAGGTGGCGATGCCTGAAGTATTTGACCCCAACGACCATCATGAACTAAAAGACTTGTTAGTAGAAGGTGGTCCTGACAGGGAAGAATTCAGTAAAGGCCAACGTGAATGCCCATCTCTGGAAGGCCTAAGGAGACAGGCCTGCTCCCAGCTTGAGGGAGAACCTCCTGGGACGCATCGGATTTATTGGGAAGGTGGACTCCTGTATAGTGAGCCCACAGAGTCTACAGAAGGAGACCATAGGAGGTTGGCGGTTCCCCTTGCTGTAAGACCCTTCCTCCTGCAGTTGGCGCATGAAGTGCCCCTTGCTGGTGACCTTGGTATTAAGAGGACCAAGCAAAGGTTATCCATGCACTTCTACTGGCCCAAGATGGGGTGCAAGTAGAACGTCACTCCAGGAGTTGTGCCTCCTGCCAGTTATCTGGTAAGAGTGGCTCAACAATCCAAGCTCCATTGGTACCACTCCCAGTTGTGGGAATACCATTCGAAAGTGTAGGGATCGACATCGTTGGTCCCCTTGACCCGCAGACATCCTCAGGCAATAGGTTTATCTTGGTGCTAGTCGACTATGCTACCAGATATCCTGAGGCCATCCCATTGAAAACTGTAACTGCCAAGTCAGTTGCAAAAGCGTTACTTGGCATCTTTACTAGGGTTGCCTTCCCTAAAGAGGTTGGGTCTGACAGAGGCAGCAACTTTATGTCAAAGTATATGCAGGCTATGTGGAAAGAATGTTGGGTCACCTACAAGTTCTCTTCTGCATACCACCCCCAGACCAATGGTCTTGTGGAACGTTTCAACAGAACGTTAAAAAGCATGATTGGGGCTCTGGAAGAACCTCAGAGAAAAAAATGGGATCTTCTTTTACCATGCTTACTGTTTGCCTACCGAGAGGTACCACAGGAGGGTGTTGGCTTCAGCCCCTTTGAACTTCTGTTCGGTCATCCTGTACGGGGACCCTTAGCCATCGTCAAGGAGGGATGGGAGATGCCCACTCCCCCTGTTACTACCAACATAGTAGATTATGTGCTGGGGCTCAGAAAACGGATGGTACTTCTGATGGGCTTGGCTAGTGATAAATTGAAGGCAGGACAAGCGCTGGTGAAACAATGGTACGACCAGAAAGCTTCCCTCATCAACTTTACACCTGGTCAGCAAGTCCTGATCATGAATCCCATAAGGCCTCGAGCTTTACAGGACAAATGGTCAGGCCCTTACACAGTGGTGGAGCCCCTGGGTGAGGTTAACTATTTAGTGGACCTTGGAAGGCCTGGACAGGCTCCAAAAATGTTCCACGTAAATAGGCTGAAGGCTTTCATCCCAAGAGTCGAAATCGCAGCACTGCTAGTGGCTTCAGATGTTGAGGAAGAGGAGTCTGAACCTCTCCCCGACCTGTTCCAAAGCGGTCCTTCAGATAGCTCCTTTGAGGGTGTCCGAGTGGCCCCTCACCTGACTTCTAATCAGCAGGCTGAGGTGAAAAGTTTGCTTCAGCAGTTTTCCCCCCTGTTTTCACAGTCGCCTGGTTTGACACCTTGGTGCAAACATAACATAGACACAGGAGACAGTGTACCTACCAAAGGTAGGGGATACAGGATTTCAGACAAAGTACGGTCTTATATTAAGACCGAGGTCAACAAGATGTTAGACCTTGGGATGATTGAACTGACGGTTCTGCCGCTGCACTGGTCCACCGCGACCACGAGGACAGGGAGGATGAGATGTCCAATGTTTCCTCTGCCAGTGTCGATGGGGAGGCCATGCTTGAATTCAAGAAGCAAGAACTGCTGTTTAGGCAGAACGAGCTTGAGTGCAATATGGCCAAACTACAGGACGAGCTTGAGTTCAATAGGGTCAAGATAAAAATCGAACAGGCAGAAAAACAGAAAGACAGGGATCACCAGTTGGAACTGGCCAAGCATCAGGTTGCAAATGGATCAAAGGGTCCTGGACATGGGTCTGGGGCCTCCTCTCATCCACGATTTCCGAAAGATCTGCTCAGTGTATATGAGGAAAAGAATGACATTATGGACTGGCTGAATACGTTTGAGTATGCATGCGAAGTTCAACAAGTTGACAATGCTGATATAATTGCCTGGTTACTCAGCAGACTGCCCCATTCTGGCTGTAGTGCCATTATGGAAATGTCGAAGGCTGAGCGAGCGGATTTCGCAACGTTAAAGCAAACTCTGATTTTAAAGTTTGGAAAGACTCCTGCCCAATATTTAAAACGATTCCGAGACTATAAGAAAAAAGAAGGTGGTACTTGGGTATCTTATGTAACCGAATCCTTAAAAACTTGACTGGCTGGGTCGAAGGTTATAAGGTTTCTACCTTTGAAGACATGATAAGTCTTGTCATGCTGGAACATATTTTTGCATCTTCTTCCCCGGAGCTTAAGGAGCATTTGGCTGATTCGAAGGAGATAGATCCTAAGAAGCTTGCCATTGCAGCAGACTTATGGGTGTCACATCGAGTGTCCCATAAGGACAAACTCATCCTGGTAAGCAGGAGGAAGGGAAAAAGTCCAAAGATAAGGAGGGTGGAGAATCTGATAAATCTTCTTCTCAAAAGGGCCACAAAAAGAAAAATAAGGGTAAGACACAAGAGAACTCACAGGGTAGTGGAGGTCAGCCTCCGAAACAGAACTCTGGTTACAATAAGCCTCCCTATGTAAACAGATCCAATGGATCTTGTTTTGCTTGTGGAGCAACTGACCACGTGAAGGGGGATCCCCAGTGTAAGGTTACACCTTTGGGGGTCAACTCCGCTAATCTGGTCTTCTCCTCCTGCGAGGAAGAAGAGATTACAGGAGCATCCTTCTCCTCAGACTCCTTCCCCAGCGGGATAGAAGCTGAGGTAGTTTTAGTTTCCCTGGGTTCCTGGGAACCTAAAGTCGCAGAGGCTTATGCTAGGATTCCAGATAATACCGTATCATCTTCAAAACAATGTGCATAACGCACAGGGCAATCAGCGGACAAGGAGCTGAATTCCTACAAAAAAAAATAACAATCTACAAGCCAACGAGACCACTCAGGTCAACCAACGAAATCCGACTGGAACAAAAACCTTACATCAAGAAGAAACTCGGAGGCACCGCTTTATACCACTTAGCCGCGAAAACCTGGAACAACATCCCAAAATTAATAAGGAACACCAAAGACCACCTTAAATTCAGAAAATTACTAAAAACCTACCTCTTCAACACCGGAGACTAAAACCGAAACAACAATAAGACAAACGAATCATCAAAAAAGGACAGTGACAAACCGCTAGAACCGACAGAAGTACCCTGGGCACCAGCAGGGCTGACGCTGGACACAGGGGTCCACCCGCGAGACCCAGAGAAACGGATACAACTACTCCAGCCAACCCTTACCATCCCCCACCGCCCTTACAGCCACAACTAGGTCCCACGAGGCTGTGGAACAGACAAGATACCACCAATCACCACACAACCGGGTGTATGGACACTAGCAGCGGCGCTAGTCATGTGGAGGGGGGGAAGAGCATGCAAGGTTTATTAAGGGAGCGGGCGGAGGGGACAGCTAGATCCTCAAACGGCCTCGAATGGAAAATCGGGCACGTACCTCCTGAGGCTCAGGGTGTACAAGCATCCCGTCGGGTAAGATTACACGAGCCCAACCGGTTCAGTCCAGGATAGAGATGACTAACGAATACCATTAACAATTTCCTTCTCTGCATACACCTCTCAAACTCCAAACCAAACACAACCACAAGCCTCTAGCGCAGCAAACCGCACGAACTTCACTACACTGCAACAACAAAACAAAAAAACACATAGACTCGCACACCAGCACACGACGACTACCGGCCGCATACACCCCAGGCCCAGCCGACGGAACCACCGGGCTGAGGCTGCCAACAGCACATCACTGCAATCTTGCACTTTTCCAGCCTCCACCCACTAACCCACCATCCCCCCCCTCTTTCAGAGCCGCCAGAGCGCCAGGGGACCACTCCGGTGGTGATAGTGCGCGGTACAAATGACCTTTAACATTAACATAACATTAACACTACTTTAAAGACAGTGTGCTGATCAATGGAGTGGATACTCCAGCTCTTAGGGATAGTGGGTGCAGTCGAACTGTAGTGGATTCTACCTTGGTAGACTCAGAGGAAGTTGCCAGAGCTAATCTGATGCCCACTAAGTTGGCTGACGGCCCACCTCGCATGTTTCCAGTAATACCTGTAAATCTTACTTTAAATGGTACAGCAGTCAGGATTCCAGTGAGCATTCAGAGAAACGTCCCAGGAAAGGTCTTGTTAGGCAATGATCTCAGAGCTTAAGGGCTCGTAGGAGACACTGCCGACAGACCCTGCACACGGTCTCAAACATGGGCAGCATTGGCCAAGACCAATACGCCGTCCCAGCCGAAGGGGAAACCCAAGGCGAAAGGAGTTAGTAAGTCAAGACGAGGGAAAGAGAGCATTCCCCCAAGCTCGCCTATCGCTACGGTGGAGGAAGTTGGTCAATCGCCTGTGCCTGACGAGGAGGTGGCGATGCCTGAAGTATTTGACCCCAACGACCATCATGAACTAAAAGACTTGTTAGTAGAAGGTGGTCCTGACAGGGAAGAATTCAGTAAGGGCCAACGTGAATGCCCATCTCTGGAAGGCCTAAGGAGACAGGCCTGCTCCCAGCTTGAGGGTGAACCTCCTGGGACGCATCGGATTTATTGGGAAGGTGGACTCCTGTATAGTGAGCCCACAGAGTCTACAGAAGGAGACCATAGGAGGTTGGCGGTTCCCCTTGCTGTAAGACCCTTCCTCCTGCAGTTGGCGCATGAAGTGCCCCTTGCTGGTGACCTTGGTATTAAGAGGACCAAGCAAAGGTTATCCATGCACTTCTACTGGCCCAAGATGGGGGTGCAAGTAGAACGTCACTCCAGGAGTTGTGCCTCCTGCCAGTTATCTGGTAAGAGTGGCTCAACAATCCAAGCTCCATTGTTCCACTCCCAGTTGTGGGAATACCATTCGAAAGTGTAGGGATCGACATCGTTGGTCCCCTTGACCCGCAGACATCCTCAGGCAATAGGTTTATCTTGGTGCTAGTCGACTATGCAACCAGATATCCTGAGGCCATCCCATTGAAAACTGTAACTGCCAAGTCAGTTGCAAAAGCGTTACTTGGCATCTTTACTAGGGTTGCCTTCCCTAAAGAGGTTGTGTCTGACAGAGGCAGCAACTTTATGTCAAAGTATATGCAGGCTATGTGGAAAGAATGTGGGGTCACCTACAAGTTCTCTTCTGCATACCACCCCCAGACCAATGGTCTTGTGGAACGTTTCAACAGAACGTTAAAAAGCATGAGTGGGGCTCTGGAGGAACCTCAGAGAAGAAAATGGGATCTTCTTTTACCATGCTTACTGTTTGCCTACCGAGAGGTACCACAGGAGGGTGTTGGCTTCAGCCCCTTTGAACTTCTGTTCGGTCATCCTGTACGGGGACCCTTAGCCATCGTCAAGGAGGGATGGGAGATGCCCACTCCCCCTGTTACTACCAACATAGTGGATTATGTGCTGGGGCTCAGAAAACAGATGGTACTTCTGATGGGCTTGGCTAGTGATAAATTGAAGGCAGGACAAGCGCTGGTGAAACATTGGTACGACCAGAAAGCTTCCCTCATCAACTTTACACCTGGTCAGCAAGTCCTGATCATGAATCCCATAAGGCCTCGAGCTTTACAGGAAAAATGGTCAGGCCCTTACACAGTGGTGGAGCCCCTGGGTGAGGTTAACTATTTAGTGGACCTTGGAAGGCCTGGACAGGCTCCAAAAGTGTTCCACGTAAATAGGCTGAAGGCTTTCGTCCCAAGAGTCGAAATCGCAGCACTGCTACTGGCTTCAGATGTTGAGGAAGAGGAGTCTGAACCTCTCCCCGACCTGTTCCAAAGCGGTCCTTCAGATAGCTCCTTTGAGGGTGTCCGAGTGGCCCCTCACCTGACTTCTAATCAGCAGGCTGAGGTGGAAAGTTTGCTTCAGCAGTTTTCCCCCCTGTTTTCACAGTCGCCTGGTTTGACACCTTGGTGCAAACATAACATAGACACAGGAGACAGTGTACCTACCAAAAGTAGGAGATACAGGATGTCAGACAAAGTACGGTCTTATATTAAGACCGAGGTCAACAAGATGTTAGACCTTGGGGTGATTGAACCCTCTAGTAGTCCTTGGTCCAGCCCTGTGGTTTTGGTTCCAAAGGCAGGCACTTTTGAATTGAGGTCCTGCATGGATTACAAGGCTCTGAATGCTGTCACCAAGACAGATGCACACCCCTTGCCTCGAACAGATGAGCTGGTGGATACTTTGGGTGCCTCCAAGTACCTCAGCACATTTGACCTCACTGCTGGCTATTGGCAAATAGCTTTAGCAGAACATGCCAAGGAGAAGACAGCGTTTTCTACTCCAGACGGCCTTTACCAATTCAGGGTAATGCCGTTCGGGTTGAAAAATGCACCTGCCACTTTTTAGAGGCTTGTGAATCATGTGTTGAATGGGTTGGACGAATTCTGTCTTGCATATCTGGATGATAAAGCAGTTTTCAGTGCCACCTGGGAAGACCATGTGAAACACCTCGGGATTGTGCTCCAGGGTCTTCAGAAAGCACACTTGACCATAAAGGCTAGTAAATGCCAGATTGGACAAGGCTCAGTGGTTTACCTTGGACATGAAGTAGGTGGAGGGAGGATACAGCCTCTTCCCAGCAAAGTACAAGCAGTACAAGACTGGCCTACCCCCACTACACAGACCCAAGTGAGAGCCTTCTTAGGACTCACGGGGTATTACCGCAACTTTGTGGCAGACTATGGCACCATAGCTGCCCCTCTGACTGCCCTCACTACTCCGAAGAAACCCAAGAAGGTAACTTGGACCGACGAGTGTGAGAAGGCCTTCAATGGCTTAAAAGAATCCTTGTGCCAGGCCCCTGATTATCAAAGACCTTTTATTGTGCAGACGGATGCCTCTGACACTGGGATAGGAGCCGTACTATCGCAAGTAGATGAGAAGGGTAAGGAACACCGTATTGGTTTTATTAGTTGCCAACTTAAGGACAGAGAGCTCAGATGGTCCACAGTGGAGAAAGAATGTTTCTCTGTTGTGTGGGCCCTACGGAAGCTGAGGCCCTACCTCTATGGGACCCACTTCACTGTGCAAACTGACCATAAGCCCTTAAAGTGGCTAATGAACATGAAGGGAGAGAATCTAAAGTTGCTTAGGTGGTCCATAAGTCTAAAAGGCTTCGACTTCACTATTGAGCATAGGCCAGGTGTCCAACATAGCAATGCTGATGGGTTGTCCAGAATGTTTAACCGACCTGAACAAGAGACTCATCCAGGGATGGATTAGTTCCCCCTGTCCATAGTCTGGGAGGGGCGAGTGTTAGGAAAGATTTCTTAATTGTGGGTAATTTTCCTTCCATGTGGCAACCCCTAAACTTTTTGCTGTTGTTTTCACCAGGATCTAGACTTTGCCAGAGAAGTGCAGCCTTCTGCCGCACTCCTCTGGGCTTTCGCTCCATTCTTACGGGGAAACTGACATGCCCTTAAGACAGTCAGTACCGGGAAATGTTGTTTTCCAAAGTTTCTTTATCATGTTGCAGCTTTCGCGCAACATGGCACAAGAGGGCACTGTAAGCTAAGTTACTGCTCTCTTGGGTCTCTAGTCTTCTACGGGCCCTAGATACTCTCTTTGGATTGAAAACGAACGGTGCAAGTGAATCACGGACGGGACAGGTGGCAGCGATCGTTTCTTTGTGTTTTTGAGCCCCTTTTGGCGTTTAAGCGTGTTTCTCGCGCTTAGCCCAAAATGGTGGCTTGGCTCCCAAAATGGCCAGACCACAAGGCTCGTTGTCCTGTCCGCTGACCGTCTTGCCCCCTTCACCTTCCCCAGGTCGAGCCGACCCGGGGCCTTCCTTATTTGGGCATGTACTTTCCCACGAAACACAAATGCTTTCGCAGGCTTCTACAGGTTTTGTGTGTGCTCCAGGATGTGGGCTGGGATGTCTGGTCCCAATACACATCCTGGGTGCCAGAGAGTCTAGTGTGTCATGAATGCCTGGGACCTCAGCGGTCCGTGATAGGTCCACGTATGGTGTGAGTGTTTTGTGAGCAGATCTCCCATTGGGTCCCCTCTGTTTTGGCGCAAAGGGAACTGTGGATAAGAGGGGGCTGGAAACACCACTACCATGTCCATCTCCTGAGTTCACACGAACAAAGGAATACAGGAGCCAAGTATCCTGCAACCATGAGGCTGAACCGAGGAATCGCTGGTGACCCCCTGAAGGACTGCTCCTCTGCACTGCTGTCACTTCGTGAAACCCTTTCTACCTCTGATCGAACGAGAAGGCATGTACTGGTACTTCGACCCCTTTGAATAGTGGGAACAACTATTCTCGGCATCTTCACCATCTCCTGCACGTAAGCCTTCAGAAGTGTCTCTGGGCCATCCAGCAGACTGACCAGCCTACCCAGGAGTCTTGCTCTGTAACCGCCGTCAGGTTGTGTTGTATTACGAGTCCTTGTCACTCTCACACGATTCGTACACTTGACATTCCCAGGTCTGAAGTGAGTAGTGTACATTTGGCTGAAATACACACGGCCGCTCCGTTGCCCTGCTGTGGTAACAAACTGTGCGGGTTCACTGCGTTTGGGACATCCTCAACTCAACTTCTGTTGCTGCAGAATCTACATGACGCTGAGATGTCCCCTGCTTGTATCTGAACCTGCCAGCACTGAATCTGACGCGGAGAAGCCTGGGTCTGCTTGCATCGGGGACCGGTGAGAAGCATCGCTAGGAACTGGTCGCCCTCCTGCAGGAGCCCATAGCTTTTCCCCGCTGTGTCTAACAGCACTCCTTTCCGTACTCACACTCTGCTTCTGCCCACAGTGGAGGCTGCGCTTGAGTCGCAGAACTCTGTTCATCTTCATTTGTTCACTGAACTAAACTGCCTGATTCCATCAAAGAGACTCTCGTTTTTGCCCGTTGTCACCAGCGCGTGCAGGTACTTTTGAGCACAAGGCTCCACTCTTCGTAGGGCTTGTACTTCCTTTTAGTTAGGTGCCTCTGACGGCCGGCTGGGTCTAATTATTATGCACACTGCCTGTTTTCCTCCCCATCTAGGTAGTCTACAAATTTTGTGCGTCTAACTCATTAGACTCGTTTGTATTTGTATTTATATTGTATTGGTTTGGTATGTGTTGGTTTACTTGAGTTTTATTGTGATTTCTCACTACGGTCAATGATACAAAGGCCTTGTAATAAATGTGTATATATTTTTAATATAACACCTGCTTGGAGTAATTTGTAAGTGTCCTTGCTTTGTGTGCTCATTGCAGGCTTTCAGTCACCCTCACCCCTCTTGAGACCTAGTCTTGACCGCCGTGATCGCTACCCTGATTGGTCTGGCTTGTCCAGAGGTTACCCTGTTCCAAGAAACTAGGCTGGCCTTCTGAACCTCGGCCCCTCCAGGACAGAGTTCAGAAATCTGTCTTAACAGACGGCACCTATGTTTGCATATACTTGCAGCAGAAACATAAGAGACAAATTGGTAAAAAACGATGTAAGGAAATCCAGTGAAAGACCTGGAAGACGGGGCACATATCCATGCTGAACTGCACCAACTGCAACATGGTACAAAAGGTGAAGTTATATTTCACTGTGACACCAGCAAAAAAACATGTTTTTAAAGAAATATGCAACATGCAATACCACCAATGTGATTTACAGCATCAAATGCCCATGCAGCAAATACTACATTGGGAAAACCAAAAGACAAGCAAAAACATGTTGGAATGAACTTCGTTCCAACATCCAGACCAGGAATATCTAATCTCCAGTGGCACAACACTTCAAAGAGGCTCATCACCACATCTCACAGATGAAATTCCAAATATTAGACAGCATAGAAAAGAGACATGAGACCAACATGGACATAACTGAACTTCTCAAGCAAAGAGAAACCTACTGGATAGAGAAACTGAACTCTTTATACCCATGGGGTATGAATGAAGAATGCAACTATGCATGCTTTTTATGAACTCAACTTGGTTTATAAAGCATTTCTACAACAGAGTGCACATTGGTTAACAATAGGGAAAATAACTCATCAGAATATGGAACCAGAAGTTTGACATCAGTAGAACTTAGTTTATACCATGCAACTAACTCTGAAGACTACAAGGATATTGCACTCTTCCCCCAAGAAGTACATTGGTAGAAGTGATATTTATGTTTTCTCTCCGCATCTTACGCTTTTTTCCTTTTGATTTCTCCAAATCTCTCTCTCTGCATCAATCAAACTAAACACAACACCACATCAATGGACTACAATTGATCTCAAAATCAATACTAGCTCTAATTAGGCATCTACCCATTGCAATGCAATACTTTCTTATTTCACATAGCAGGTGTAGTGGCCTACACAAACTTCTCATTGTAACATGAAATTCAACCAATTCAAAATGGCTGCCGGCACGCGATGCCATTAGCATGTTGATGACATTATCAGATCATGCATGGCGGCGACATTTTGGCTCATAAAAACTACCAGGACACACAGTCACTTCTCTGCAAATCTGGTGTCCTGCTGGCCAATGATATGAAAAATGAGGTAAGCCTTCATCCTCCTAACGATTAATACTGCAAATATTTGACTTTCGGACTCCTGAACACACTCACTATCAGACAATAAGGTATGATATTTGCTTTATATTTTACTATAATACTGTAACCACATTGTAAGAACTCTGGAGTTTCAAAGGAATTGGATCATTAGCAATTTACTAATGTATTGCAGAAATATTGATGGCACCTGATTGAAGGAAACTCAAACGTTGGCTAGTAAGAAGTGAAGATATCAGAAGCCTGGTAAATGTGAATAGAGAATTTGAATCTACCTCAACATGCAATGTAGTTGAAATTACCACAGCTCTAAAACAGGATTTTTTTGTGTATGCTTATTCCTATCTATCAAATGTCACTGAAGATGGTCATTAATGACCGAAATGCATTGAACGCAATTTGCAAAAGGCCTATTCCTTAACCCTTTTCTTACTTGGAATAAAGAACATTTTTTGTGAATATTTCTAAACTTTTTGATGGACTATTACTTTACTATATTCATAGAGACCACCATAACAGAAAGCGAAGAACTAACCAAGTGGATTTCCACACAGGTCCTTCCAGCGGTCTGGGACATCAAACCCGGACAAATACTTGGAAAATGTAACTCATCATCCCATTGTGAAAACGGGGTGGCATCTGGCGAAAGGACCAAATAACTAAAAAGAATACAAGAACCACCAGAAAGAAATCGAAACAAAGCTGTGCCCACTCAACCCACCAATTCATCGACATATAAAGATATGCTCCCATTAATGAAACCAGTGTTTGAATGTGAGACGTACATTAATAAGTTTCCATGACCGATTTGGAGGAATTCTTTTTTAAGATTACGATTATGGGGCCGATTCATGGAGCAAATGTGCGCTGAAAATCTCAGCGCAAGCTGGCGCAAGCGTGAAAAATCAAGTGCAAGCGCACGGGTGCGATTCAAGGAAGGGCCTGCGCGTGTTTTCCCCTGGATGTGCGCCAAATCTGTGCGTGGCGCACACAGGCGCACATGTCATTGCAACATCTCGAACGCCATGCGCAACACGCACAGGGAAAGCGCACAACGTTGGCGCACACACCAAAAAGGGGGCGGGACATGGGGCGTAACACAGAGAATGGGGAACAACACGTGAAAAAGAAGGCGTAACTGGGGAAGTACTGCAGGGAAATAGACGGAACGCCCACACGCACGCGAACAACACGAATTCATGGAATCGAATACAGGAAACACGTGCACACTAAAATATGTGCACAGGCGTCAACACATCCGCCACAGGAAGGCAGGCGTAAGCGTCCCCGCGCACCGTATAAAAGTGCGCGCAAACAACAAACACGTATATACAGCTCCGATGAATGCCCCATTTGTCGCAGCACTGATCGTGGGACACCGCAGGAGGAGGAGAATAGCCAGGGCCTGCATTTTCTCCCCCCCGACTAGCCTTTTTGGGATGCCTGACGACCAGGTCTATGGCAGGTATAGATTTCCACCTCATATCATCCTAGACCTGGTCAGGGAGTGGGAAGATGACCTTACATCCCCCACCCTGTGCTCCCAAGCATTGAGCCCCTTGGAGAAGGTGCTCAATGTCCTGCATTTTTTGGCCACTGGGTCATTTCAGCGGACTATTGCCATAGTGGGGGGGTCTCACAGGCCAGGCAGTCACGCTGCCTACACCAGGTGTTGGCAATCATGACTGCGCGCCCCACAGTCCGCAGGCACATATATATGCCCAGAACACCCGCAGTAAGGCAGGCCGTGGTCCAGGACTTTTACAGGGTAGCACACTTCCCCAAAGTGCTTGGTGCCATAGATTGCATCCATGTGGCCCTACGTCCACCTAGAGCCACCAAACACATCTATCGAAATCGCAAGCACTGGCATTCCATCAATTTGCAGGTTGTATGCGATGCAAAGGGAATCATCACCTCTGTCTGTGCAAACTACCCTGGTTCCACCCATGACAGTTTCATATACAGAATGTCCGCCCTGAGCTGGGCCCTGGAAGCTGGGCAGCATTGCGAGACATGGCTCCTAGGTGAGTACAAATGCCCGTGCACATGCATGCATGTCACACACAGACAAATACAGAAACCCTAATAATCACAACCATTATCACTTCCCCAGGGGACAGTGCCTACCCTCTGAGCAACCACATGATGACGCCAATCCAGAACCCACCACACCACCCCAGGTAAGATACAATGCTGCCCATATTGCAACCAAGGGCATAGTGGAGCACACATTTGGAGTGCTCAAGTCACGCTTCCGCTCCCTTGACCGCTCTGGCGGGCAGCTACTGTATGCATCCCCAGCAATGTGCAGGATCATTTTGGCAGCATGTGTCCTGCACAATGTTGCAACACAGAAGGGTGTACCGGTGGACATGGTGGTGGCCCCACATCCCCAACCACAAGCACAGGCGCTGCCCATGGGAGGGAATAGGGCACGTGGCGAGGCAGCCCGCACCCAGTTTGTGGCCACATTTTTCACCTAAACTCCCACCCCTGCGGAGTCGACACAGGCCTGGCACATACCAGGTGACAATCGATGAGGACAAAGAGACAGTCAACTGTCACAACCTTACCACCCTGAGAATGTTGCCATGGAACTGCTACATTGTGTGCATCCCTAGCTACTTAAACCTAACCAATCCTGTGTGACCAAAAGGAACACATGCAAGGTGTGTCTCACCTCCCCTCCCCCGCAAAACAGTCCATGACAATCCCTGATATGTCACCAAAACCCTCCCAACCCCCATCACCCTTGTCTGCCACACCATGACATGGCAAGCAATAGCAAAAGCCCAACACATGACCAATAAGATACGATGTGACATGTGATAAATGGAAAGTGGCTCCAGACAATGACGCCTGACATGGAATCAGATGAAATGACTGACCAACAACCTCCCACACATACCAAGTCATACACAAATGCATTCCACCAGTCGTAGCATGAACATAACTCTGAATGCGTGTTCACATGCACATTGGGCAAGGCAAAATTCCTACTCCTGAGCCCGTGTGCTGTGTGTGTCTCCTGCAACACACTGCTCAGCACACAGCACAGTAAGCAGCCATTGTGTTGGAGATACACCTTGAGCATCACATGAAAAGGACTAATCAAATAAATAACCGATTGAGGCATGTACAGGATCCCCAAATGGTCATAGATCATGTGCTGCAGGGACACAGCGGGACCCAGAAGGCAATCTGTGTGCACCTGTGGCCATGGAAGGGTGGTTGTACATGTGGTGGAACATTGTGCAACTGTGTGTCAGTAGGGACATGCACTCAATACATGCATGTGAAATCAAGTGACCCTCAGTGTCCTGTACACATCACATGTAAACATTGCCCATGTGTACACCCCAGCATGTCAAACCACACCAATCCCCTCACACCTGAAAAGTAAAGGCAACACAGGAACAGGCATTGACCAGCAGAACACATCATGTACATAGTGCCCCACAATTACAATGTCAGAGTGCCCAAAACACTGTAGCCGAAGCCAACTGTCCAACAACAAAAGGCCCTCCCTCATTCACACATCACCATGACCTTCTGAACAACTGTGTCTGGGGTATGTAGACTTCTTCCTTCAAGTATACCTGGCCACAGGATCACCCTACACCTTGGTCTCCATGTTCCACTTTGCGTGTAAATAGGGTCCAGCCCCCTCAGAGGCCACCTTGACTGGCAAAAATACCAAATCGCAGAGAACTCCAAGGAGCCAAACCCACAAACCAGGGAAAAAGCCTGTAGGCACCAAAAAACCCTGGAAGAGTCTCCAGTAGATGACTTGAAGTAGCAGAAAATGTCCAAACACAATGACAGGGGTTGTGCTACCTTGGTTGTTCAACCAAGGTAGCACAGTTCAACAATGATACAACAGGATGGGTACCATGTTCGGTACATAATATACAATGATGATGCACCAACTGATGGGTAGTGTCACAGCTCCGGTGTCCAGGCGCAGGAGTGGCACGAACCAACCACCTCCTCCGTGGTCTGGGCACCTGCAAGGTCAAACTTAAACAGGCCTCTGAGACCCCGGTGGGGAGGAGGGTCAGGGATATGTTGTTTGGATAGGCATTGGTATTCAGGATAACCGGAAAGAGGGGCAGGAGAGGGGAGTTGGATTGTCAAGGGAAAGTAGGGAAAATACAAAAAACAACTATTCACAATAACATATACTCAATCAGACAAAACATGTTCATCATGCACATTGTACCAAATGAGTCAAATGCAACCCAAAGAGAGACTTATCTCTGGGGTGAGTGCTGGCCTCCTGCCTGCGCACTCTCAGGTCCGGTAACAGGAGCAGTTCAATGCTGCAAAGAGAGTGTTAGTTACTGATCTGTGTGTGTCTACAACACACACACACAACACCATAAAAGCCCCAAAGTAAGTGACTCCTCCACAAACAAACACTCTTGTCTGCTGCTTTGTACCCATACGTTAGCTTGCCCCCCGTGATGGTTCATACACTGTTAAGGCAGTAAGGCAGGCGCACGTGGGTGCATGTCAAATGTAAGACCAATGCGTCAAGAATCACACATCATACAATGGTCCCTGGGTGAGCAGCTAGACGCGTATAGCGAGGTGTGACTTCAATACAAGTTGTGTTCTGGCATCCGCAGATTAAAATAGGTAGTGCACGTGTCAATTTGAACATGTAAATGATATGCGCTACACACGAGTCTGTGCCTCGCTGGGTGTCCCTGTGTGCTGCTTCAGTTTCTGGCTAGGAACGCTACTGTGCTAATAACTCTGCTTCTATGGAGTAGGGTGGATCGGAGGATATGTGCGACAGCCCCTGCGTGTGCCCCAGACAACTTGGAAAGCAACTTGCCATTTGTCCCCAACGCATCTTAGCTGTACTGTGGGCTTCAACAACAATATCTGCCCAAGCTCAGTGGCGCTACTTAGCATGCATGTGCAAGTGGCCTGGTGGAAGGTTGGCTGTGGTGTGGCCCGCTTGTGCTGCTCACCTTGCCTGGATCTCCTGGATACACGTCTGCTTCTGTTGGATATCTGAGCACAAGCCCTGTGGCACTGCTTGCGCAAACATGCGCATATCTGCCCCAACGAACGTGGCCAGCTGTCTGTCGTACAATGGCCCATGTTTTCTGGCAAAGGTGGTCTGGAGGCTCATTCTTCTGCAGAAAGGGCACAAAACATATAATTAATGCAGGAAAGTTCCCTGTTTGTGTCTCTTCATGCTGGTTGTGACTGGGCCATGTCAGAGACCTATATCTGAATCCCTCCCACCATCAGTGTGAATTTGACAGGCAAAGGGTGCCGGCCACTGTCTACAGCATGAAGTGCATCAAGCACATGTATAGGAAAGAAAATAAACATACAACACAATGTATATCAATTAATGGACACATCAATCATGAACCCACATAAATCTAATGCAGACATGCCGTGGATAAAACCCCCACAATTCCCACTAGGGGTGTTAACACAAGTAGTACAGCAGCAGACAGGCCACAGATATGACAGTCCAAAGCCCTTGTGTAAATGACTGCAACACCGAACCATCCTTGCGAGCCCATGTATAAGGGACGCAGGAGTGGCCTATGTGAGTCAGGACCCCAAGCTGCAAACACATACACATACACGAGACAAGCTTGAAGGGCCCAGCTGGAACAGACAGTGGATGCTTTCAAAAGCCACAAAGCACCACACCATCACATGAATGCACAATAGACAAGCAATTTTAAACTATATTAACTAAATAAACTAACTATGAAAAACCTACATTACCTAATTAAACTAACTATCAAAAACAATGTCAACTAACTAAACTAAAATGAAAAATCAAAAATGGCCACATACGACCCGGGGGGGGGGGCACTCAGGAGGGGGGAGGTACAGGGTGCAGCTCAACTCCCACATGCGATGAGGTTGAGACAAACAAAACCATCCATGGGCTCAACGCCTGCACAGCCCGACCTGTGTGGGAGATATCTTGTCATCCGCAAGTCTGCCGGACGGGTGAGCCTGGTTCTGTCCGGCGATGACACGTAGGTCAGCATGCAGAACCTCTCGTGATACGCGTGCTTCCTCTTGCAAGGTAGCACGTGTAACATGGAGTTCTTCCTGCGTGGCCTGGCTGGACAACTGATGCACCTCCCGGCAAGCACGTAGCTCAGCCGAGATGGTACGCTCAAGCTGCGCAAACCTCTCCTCTGACCACTCCCTCAGGGACATCAAGAGCACACCCAGAGTGGATCTGAGGGAATCATACTCAACCCTCAGGGCCTCCATGTGTGCCTCTGCGTGAGCAGCAATTGCTTGACGCAAAGACAACATTTCAGCCTGGCGTGCCCTGTCTGAGGCCGCCATGTCCAGCCTGAGCGAGCGGACCGTGGACTGTGCCGCCCACTGCTGGGGAAGCACCTGCCTAGCAGGGGTAAGCACGGATTGGGCCATACGCTCCATGCTCACAGCGATGTTTTCAATTGCTGCCCCCTGGCGTTCTGAATTGGCAGTCATGTCTTGCTCCCACTCAGTATAACTTGGTGGCACGCGGCCACCACGTTGCTGGGCTTGACACCTGTGGGGCTCAAGGCGCTGATGTCCTTGTTGGGTTGGCACCACCCGCGGCTGCAGGACTACATTCCCCGTCGACGTAATGCCCCAGGCCGATCAGCAACTGGTGTGGAGGGTGACCCTGCGTCCCGATCCACCACAGGCGGAGGTCCCTCCACCATCTGGCACCTCAGTGCAGGTGTCGCGGACAGAGGAACATCTGCATCAGAATCACTCACCCCAGACGAATGGACCTGATGCACATCCAACTCGACATTGTCGTCAGAGTGATCGTCTAGGCTTGACTCATTGCCAGCCACAGACAAGATGGTCTGTAACACATGTGGGTTCTCGTGGTCTACCACCCCACGACCCCCACTTGTGCCGGGTTGCTGGTGTAATAGCAAACCTGTGTCTGGTATGACAACACCATCCTCTGGCTCCATTGCGTCATCATCTGGAAAGTGGAGATAAATTTACATTAGTACACATGTCAGAAGCACATAACACACACACACATAGACATCAGACAGACGGCCAACACATGATTCACACATGTCACATACAAATGTCAACCTGGCATGCATGCAAGGTCACTTTTACACAGCATCAGGGACTAGGCATGTAGAACGGTGTAACACGGCTCAAAAGTGGGTTGATGCAGTGCAGGACATGTGTACATTATCCACTATCTACATGAACAAGTACATCATGATGTGTATCAATTAACTTTAAGGCAGTGCAAGGGCAAGTCCAGGCATCACGTGCAATGTGCATGCAATGTGTTTCATGGCTACAAGCAAACCCCCCCAAGTGAAAATTTAGGGATGCATGGCAGCGAAAGGGCAACCAGAGACCTTTGTATTGGCAGACAGTGGTGGCTAGCATCAATTGCATCATCTGAGTCAACTGACAACACAGAAGATGATGATGGGACGGAAAGCAGGACATATGATGACCCCCTCAGTAGTACAGCCATGTGTGCAGAAGCCGCTACACCAGTTGAGCAGAGTCAGTGGGCCTGAAACGGAGGCAGGCCTGTGCCCTGCACAGACTGTGAAACCCTAAACATGTGTGTGATGCAGGACTGAGCCAGAGTGGGCAAAGAAATGTAGGTCATACTGGACACATACTACAATGATTATCCAGTCAAGGACACACATGGGCATGCATGGAATACACATGGAGCATGAATGGGAACTCATGTCCCTGCGGAGCATCTGCCATCTGCACAGTCCAAGTGAGACAACCTGCATGAAGTGCAGAGGAAACATGCACGTCAGTCATGCAATGACATAGTCCCAGTGCTGAGAGGAAACACACCCCAGGCTACATGCAGAAGGGCCAATGAGCTGGAACATGGACTGTAGGGGCAGATGGGTGACTAGCATGTGATTAGGGTGCAAGTGTGGTGGTGAGGACAGTCCCCATCTGCTCTACATTTCCACTATCCTGCACAGCAGGCACGTATCATAGAAGCATTGCATTACTTGGACATGAGAACCATGTACACATGACATGCAGTGGCAGTCAAGCACAACACATCACACAAGCAAAACACACATGTCGTCGACCATTAGGCAACAACACTCACTGGACAGGGCATCAAAGTCCGGCATCTCTCCCACTCCTTCGACCATTCCTGTTGGTATGAACTCCGCAAAGAGTGCCTGGTGCGGAATGAGGTCTTCCTCTTCAGGTGGTGGCCCACCGCCAGTCACCAGAGTCATGTTGTAATTAGAGGCACGCTTTGCCTTAATGCTGCGTTTGAGGTCATTCCAACGCTTTTTACACTCTTGCGCTGTGCACACCTCATGGCCAAATGCACTCACATCATCTGCAACTTGCTTCCAGTGGGTATTACGATGGGCAGCCGTAGTTTGACAATTCGGCACCAATAGGATGTCACTGTTGTGTTCCCGCACGTAGTCCACGAGGAAGTCCAGTTCCTGATTGCAGAAAGGCTTCTTCCTCGATGTGCCGGAGGCTGTAGCTGTGTCTGGGGTCCCAGCCTCTACTGCTGGTGCAACCTTCCTCCTCTTGGATGCTCGTCCGGACCCTGGCTGGCAAATGCCGCCCTGATCAGTATGGGCAGTGGCGCTGGTGGAATGAGCCGAGGAAGAGGCAGGTGGAACATGGAGTGAAGCCCTGACTTGCATCAGTGGCTGCTGGGTGCCCTGGAATGGACCCTGCACAGCAACATCCGCTGCGCCAGGATCATTGGCTGGGACTGTCCTGGTTGTTAGACTCACAACCGGGGTGGTGTTGGCTGCATCTTCCCCTGCACTTGCCAACACCCGGCTGGTCGGGGCAGCAGATGACATTACTGCCCCAGGGACATGTGCCTCGGTCAGGGCAGCCCTGCGTGCACCTATGGTGTGCCTCCTGACCACCTGGAAATCTTCCATGGACTCTTCAAGTGCCAACGCAGCCTGCGCTGGCAGACCCTGAGCCTGGGTGGTGGTGTCCACAGCTGCACCTGCAGCTACCACTACCCTTGGGCCCGTGGCAGCCGATGAGACGGACTGCCGAGTCACATGGGCACCAGGGCCAGATGCAAGAACTGCATCTCCTTGAGCTGCAGGGGGTGGTGGCATGACTGCAACGACATGTGGCACAACATCGTGCCGAGCTGGCGCACCCCTGCCTCTTCCCCCTCTGCAGC
The DNA here is from genome assembly GCF_040938575.1 of Ambystoma mexicanum. NCBI lineage: Eukaryota > Metazoa > Chordata > Amphibia > Caudata > Ambystomatidae > Ambystoma > Ambystoma mexicanum. Next base: position 695,707,424 of record NC_090931.1, read on the forward strand.
CACCCTGGACACCCTCAAGTCCCCCTACTCCCTGGTCACCCCGGCCATGTCCCTGAGCACGCCCGCCACGTGGAGTACGCTCAGCTGAGGTGCCCCTCACCTTACGTGGCTTCCCAGCCATGGCACAGATGGAGTAGTGCCGGCACAGATGGAGTAGTGCCAATGGGAGGTGTACACAACAATTGTCCTGGGCAATTGGGGTGAAGGGGGTGGGATACAAGATGTTAACAGCACCCCTGCACCTGCAAGGCTGTATGTGACCCCAGTGATGAAGTGACGGGTCACGCAACGCTCAGGCAGCCCAAAACTGCTGTAAAACCGTGCACGCAACCCCCAGTAGCCAACGTGTGTGGAATTAACCTCCCGCAGTACGTGGTGGCACCCAGGGACACGAAAAAAACGTACACGTGGGACATGCAGGCTACTATGACCTCAAAAACGGGTATGCGATACACAGGGCACCCGCAGTGGGAAAAATAGCGTGTGCGACTCACCGTCAGACTAGCGTGATAATGAAAAACACACGTAGCCAATACCCCCGCCAAAAGAAGAGATACGTCCTTCATCCGCAGTGAAGTTGTGATGGCGCGTGAAACAACACGAAGTAGCAACACACACATAGGTCTCCACGAAAGGCATGTACAGCGAACTGCCGGGACCCGCTCAACTTTAACCTGTGCTAATGGACACGCCCGCGCGGACGTGTATTTTTTTCACATGCTGATTCACTACGCACCCGTCACGAGGGGAACTCCCGCGCACGTAACGTCCCAGACGCGCTTACGCGCTAAGGGCCTTTCCTCTAATTACACGCTGACGTGCAGTTTTTTCACGTGCCAAATCACTCCGTATCAAGCTGGCCACGCGACAACGCTCGGAAGACAACGCTCCTGCCCAGAAGGCCATTTTCCTGCGCTCCAGAGCCCCAAGCAGCCTCCCACGAGCCATCTGCTGCTGTCTGCCTGCCTGCTGCCACCGTGCCTGCCATTTGGTGCCTGCACATCTGCCATCTGCAGGGGTCCAGTTGCAGTGACCACCCCTGCTGGAACAGAAGACTCCCGACTGGTGTTCCATCACTCCAAAGCCCAGCCCCAGGACCCAGTTGCCCACCCACACCTGCCTCGGGGGGTTGCCATGTCCAACACAACACCTTCCGGCACCAGTGGCAACCCCCAGCCAGAGAGGCAGAGGGCTGCCAGCTTTACTTCCAAAGAAGTTGGCCTCCTGGTGGAGCAAGTCCTGGGGCAGTATGATGCCCTCTTCACACCATCACGCGCCGACAAGGAAGGACGGAGGAGGATCTGGACGGACATAGTGGGTGCCATAAATGCGGAGGGGGTGGCACCCTGTGACATGAAACAGAAGCGCTGGGAGGACTACAAGTCCAGGACCCTCAAGAAGGTCCGGCGCCTCTTAGAGGCAGAGGATGCATGGGGCGCCGGGGCCAGTTTACCAACCAGCAGAAGAGGGTTCTGGAGCGCATTTGCCCAGTGCTTCGCCACCAGATCCTCAGGATGCAGGCCCGTCTGGAGTCGAGCGGTAAGTGGCCATGCATTGCTGTGTGAAACATGGCATGTTGCAGTGTGCTGGTAGTCAGCTACTTGCCTTTATGTGTGACATTGGCCATTTATGAATGTGTGTGTGCAGGGACATCATCGTGCTGCATGTGAGACCAGTCATGTCTGAACCACATGGATGGTGCATGTGTTACAATGCAACATGCGGGGCAACATGCGGAATGCACACATGAATGCATGCCTGTCTCTGTTGTTGGACATGGATGGGGTGTGAGAGATGGGTGCTGCTGTCAAGGACATGTATGGTGTACATGTCTATTTGTCTGAGCAGCGTGTGTGTGACTTGTAAACGCCTTGGATGCATGACACATGTCTGTGACAATGTTCTGATTCACTGATGCAGCCTAGTCATCCTTGTCTCCACTGTGTCTGGGGTGTACGAGGCCAGATGGATGAAACTACGGTGATGTGTGTGCATGTGATCAGTATGACCCATGATGTATGTGATTTCAAACCACCATCGTATGTTTCAACAGTTCCTTGGACGTGTATGCAAATGTTCTTTGCATGCGCCATGCCTGTTTCTGCATGTGTGTTCTCTGCACTGACCCATTTGTTGTGGAGGTACATGATGGAAGTGACGTTTGACACTGCCACTCATGTGCTATTGCTTCCTGTCTAGGGGACTATTGTACAGTACCCTGATGCTTGTGTTCTATGTCTCCCTCTACACAGCGGCGAGTGAAGAAGAGGGCGGAGACGGCGCTGTGGAGCAAAGCAGCGGGGATGCCTCCACCGGCTGCCGACGCAAGGACCAGTCACCCTCCCAGGAATTACCATCATCCGGGAGCGAGGGGAATGGTGCCACGTCTGCCACTACGGCTGCAGCGGAAGGGGTGGGTGAGCCCCCACAGGGGCTTGCAACGGCAGAAGACGGTGTGGAGCCATCCAGGTTGGTGGTTTGCACAGAGGAGGAGGAGGCCGCTATTGAACCGCACATGGGTCCTGGGGTGGGGGTGGTCCCACTGGTGCAAGTGGTGCAGTCCAGGGGCAGGGGCAGGAGGCAGCAGAGGTCACCGTGGATGGGCCTGTGCATGTCACTGTCCCTGACACTGTGACTGCACTATCATGCACCAGCAGGAATGCCCCATCCCAGGCCTGTCCGCAGGTAGGGGGGAGGTCCACGTCATTTGACACTCCTCTACCTGCGGACGAGGGGACCCATGAACGTATGGAGACCGTCCTGATTGGTGTCGCGTTGGGCAGACGTGACATTCGTGATGACACGCATGCTTCCTGGGGGGAGCACGCCCGTCATCACGATGAGCTGTGTGCCAACGTGGCCCAGTTGGGAGGGGCCTTGGTCGGGGGGTTCGTACATGTGTCGGGCACTCTGGAGGCCCTCTCCTCCTCTGTGGAGACTATGCGCCAGAGGGGTGCGTGGGGAGTTTTACACGCAAATTCGCTAGCGCAAGAGGGGTCTGTGTATTCTGGGGGTGCGCGGGGAGTTTTACATGAAAATTCGCTAGTGCGAGAGGTATACGTTTATTCTGAGGGGTGCGCGGGGAGTTTTACACACGAAGTAGCTAGCGCGAGAGGGGTACATGTATTCTGAGGGGTGCGTGGGGAGTTTTCCCCGCGAATTCACTAGCGCGAGAGGGGTACGTGTATTCTGGGGGTGCGCAGGGAGTTTTACACGCGAATTCGCTAGCGCAAGAGGGGTACGTATATTCTGAGGGGTGCGCAGGGAGTTTTACATGCGTTTTCGTGGTTGGGGGGCTGTATATGGTCCACTGGCCTGTGCACCATGTACGGGATTTGTGCGCTGTTCATGGCGCACGGGGCGGGGTTGGGGGTGTAACTGGCGCTGCTGCAGGGTCGCTGCGCCACTCTGCACCACGGCTGGTTCTGGATGTTGAAATCCATGAATACGCTGTGTGCTGAAATGGGTTTTGGCGCCCGCGGCTGGCGCAGACTGTCGCACGCGCACACTGTTCGCCAGCCGCGTGCGCCACTTGTGCGCCGAAATCTATGAATTGCCCCCTAAATATTTTAGCCACCAAAGAGGCTAGATCGGGAGTGGTGTGATCATCAAGAATATGTACATTTTGTAAGACAGAGTGGTCTCTAGAGACTCTAAAACATCTTTTAACGGCCTGTTCTACAAGCTTTTTAACTAGGTAGAAATATTTTGATACATTCTTATCTGGTTTAAGGGTTTATAGTGCTGATGAGTTTTGGAGTGAGGTTTTAGCAGTTAAACATGTTTCCTTGATCTTGGCAGCAATTAAATGTAAAGAGGACATTCTTAAATAAGATTTGGTTTCTTTGTTATAAGTCTGTATGTGAAATTTTGTTATCGTTATAAATTGTATACATTGTGTATGTTTTTATAAGGTGTATGGTTTCTCGAAAAACCATGGACAAAATAAAAATAAAAAAAGTAAACTTTTACAATGCAGAAAAAGGGTCCAAATTATGGTAATTCATGATGATGTTAGTTTGTCGAGTGATTAACCTTTCGAGAATAGGGAGGATTATGGAATACTGATTGGGGGGATGTTAGCCTGGAGATAGGGCTCACACAGTGACCAGGACCCCTTCAATGAGGAAGAGGATGCCACCTTTAACGGCAGCGCACTTTGTAGTCTGACCTCAGGAGAGATGATGGCGAAGGAGTGAATGTCCCCGAGAGGGAAACAAAGATGGGTGGCTTATGGAAAACTAGCACTATATACTACTTCAAGCTATGATTAGAGAATTGGTAATTGGGTGGTAGATCACCCTGAAAGTGATCATAATCCTTTGGTTGTGCTGCTTGACCTTGGAATAAACTCAAACCCCAAAGGCACTCTGGGAAAAACAGCTCATACCCCGAGACCAGTAGTGAGGAATAGGCAAGCGTTAAAATTGTCAGCAATCTGCATCAATCCCAAATGGTCTCTGTTCAATAGCCTAAACCATTCAAAAGGTGAGACCTTGTTGCAGTTAAGGGATCCTAGTGAAATTTATCACAGTAATGAAACTTTTTTTGAACAGCTGACTTTTCAATAAGTCAGCTCACTGGATTTTTACTTAATTAATAATAATTTTCACCTAATGTGAACTCGCAAGGTGCCTGGACAGTGGGGTAAGGTAAGGATTACCCTGCTGCCCAGTCACCTTGCGAGTTTACAACAGTTTTAAAACAATTATAAAGTTGAGGTGTCTAAATTAAAATAAAAACAAGGGGAATCAAAAAGAAATATTTTTACAAGACTTGAGGCCCGAAACCTTTTGACCATTGGCTTTATTTTTTTATTTATTTGTATTTGTATAGTGCACTAACAGCCCTAAGGCGCTGTTTCAGGAAGGTTGCTTATGGTTACATTAGTTACATTGATATTCTTTGCTCAGGGTTACAACGAGCGTGTAGCATGGATGTGACAGGAGTACATTATCAACGATTTATAAGTTATATTGGTAGAAACAATAGCGTCATGGTACAGACCGTAGGAACCAACTGTATAGGCTAGCTATACAAACAGTAAAGTGTTTAGCGATTTCCTGAAGGCTAAGTGCAAGTTCAAGTTTCTGAGATGGGATGGGATGGGAGAGAGTTCCAGTGGGTAGCTGCCACGACTGGAAAGCTGGAGCCCACTACATGAGTCGTTAGGGTTGTGGGAATGGTGAGGCTATTGGAGTAAGCTGTCCTAGCGGGCCTGACTACACTGGGCTTAGAGAACCTCTGAGATAAGTATCGAGGGGCAGTGCTATGGACACACTTGTGCATGATGGAATTACGGATAAGTGACCTTGGGTCCTGAAGAAAATGCTGAAAGTAACCAAAATACCACTGAAACAGGTCGACCTTCCTTATGGGATGCTTATGTATTCACTGAGTGCTGTACAATTTGTTTTGATTTTTACATATTGAGCAGATGAGAAGGGAATATTAAATACTTGGGAAATGGCTCCCCTCTCTGCTCAAGTATTCGGGCACTATGCACTGAATTTTTGGTAAAACGTTCTTTCATTGTCAGGCATTGCAAAGCCTGCAGTTTAAACGTGTTTCGCAGTTCATCACATTTTTTTGGGGGGGTGGGAAAGGGCAGATAAGTGGTTTGGGGGGTTGGGTATAGGTAAAAATAGGTGCAGGATGCGGGGATTGGTGGGGGGGACCCCTAGGGGACCCCCCCAAAAAAACAACAATTTTATGAACTGTCAAACACGTTGAAATTGCAGGCTTTGAAATGCCTGACGATTAAATGACATAAACCGAATTTTTAACCAATGACAGGTACAAAAACATGTCTATTTTGAGTCAGAGTCAGTTTTTCTCTTTCCTATCGTTCACCCCAGATAGGCAGTTCACCAATGTACCATAGAGCTAAAAGAAACACCCAGGACTAGTTCGTACTGGTTGGAAGGATAGAATAGTGTGTAGAAAAATAGAAAAACATGTTAACATGAGCCATCTCGGATGATCTAGAGAAAAGAGAAATGGCACATAAAATTCAATGTCTAGTTTATGTGATAACACCTCTATGTTCGACAGTGGTCCATTTGGCCACCACTGGGACCTCTGTGACTCGCCAATTAATTGTCAAATCTCTTTTAGCTATCTATTGTCATAACCCTTTCCCAATAAGCTCGGATTTTCATGCAGCCCCACAGTAGGTGGAAGAATGTTTACACTTCGATGTTGCATTTCTAACAAATATCATCCTCTGCCCTACCCATTTTGTGAAGTCCTACCCTCGAGTAGTATACTGTTAGAAACCTGAAGGTGTCTCCCTGTCTAGTCCCCAGGAATCTGTCATCCAAGTGTCCAGGACACAGCCATCGCTTTTGGATCCTGTTCCTGGGGGTGCACCAGTGCGGGAGGATCACCTGAATGTGGGGTCCTTGGTGAGTGGGAGTAGGACACCAGTGGGTGAGATGCGGTATGCCCCTTCTTTCAACAACTTTTCCCCATCCAACTACGTAGGACATTCAATACCACTGCCCCCGCCCCTTTTCCGACACAAACCTTTTCGTACGAAACACCAGAGAACGGACGAACCCCACAGCCGTTTACCAGACATGTCCCAATACAAGGTTCAGGCAAAGTCAGGCATTTGATAAGAACCACATATACCTGACAGCCCTTTCCCTTCCCCACAGGGATAAAAGGTGGAGCGAGAGAGCACAGTGCGACCATGGCACACAGCACGACGGCCCAGCTAACCGGACACAGCGGTTCAAGAGAAGGAGAAAGGTGGTGGGAATCGAGAGGGTGGCGAGGAGAGAAGCAACCTTGCCCCTTTCGTCCCAAACCCACGGAACCTTTATGTAAGAGAACTTAAGACCACGAACAATAGCACAAGTGTCTTGCAGCAGATGTCAATGGTACATGGGACAACCCGACGCTGATAAGCAGGAAGGAGGAAGATTCCTGCTACCGTGGAACGGCTTTGACACCAGATAGAAGGAAAGCCCATTGGTTCATTACAGCCGGTGAGTCAGAGGGAGAAACGATAAGAACCAGGTTGTGTTGAATGAGAGTCACAAAGTGGCAAGTCGAAAGCAAAGCAAAGTGTAAAATTGTAAAAGGGGAGACCAGCTCCAGAGGGGACTGGCACCATGTGGGTGCTAGCTCAAGAAACTCTGGTCAACCAAATATTGAGTGAAACTACAGGTACCAAAAGGCCGTAGGAAGGCCGCCACGATAGGTCAAAGTAGTCATACAGGAGGTCGAGCAAAATCCCTGTACAATCGAAAGTCTATGATCTATAAATTGCTGAAAAGCAAGGGAAGCAAATTCCACAAGTATTGAACAGTGTATAAGAGAATTGAGAAAGAAAAGAGGGGGACCCAGAGGTGAAACCATCACCCAAAAGTATTCTATGGGGTCAGTGCCCAGAAGAGGAGGACATAGGGGTGGAACCATCAACCCAAACGTATTCTAAGGGGTCAGCATCCAGAAGAGGGGGAACCCGGGGTGAAGCCATACCCAAGGTGTTCGTAGAGCAGAACTTTGTGTTTGTTGGAAATATAGGGACCTTGAGGGCAAGAGACTTTTTATTGGAAAGAGACTTTTGGCCTATCGGAGAACCCGATAGCTGGAGCAGAATTGCTGGCTCGTGCTGAGGAAAGCTCGAGTGTGTGCTGTGCTCAAGAGACCTACCTTGTCCCACGCTGAACACATGGGGAAGGGGAACACCTGGCAATCACATCCTGACTTATGATTTGAGAACACTTCTTTCTTTATTGAAAACCCTATCCCACACTCTTTTGTATTTAGCGTAAGGAACTGGTAACAGGTTTTGTCACTGTAAGCCTTTTATTTTGTCACGACGCCACAAGGACTGCCTTGTTTTTCATTTGATTGTAGACGCTTGCTCCCATCTTAGATTTAGGTTTAGGTTAGGCGTTTTTCCACCCTGTATTTACTGTTCAATAAACACCCTTGAACTGTGATCACTTGTGTCTGTCTTTACTGTTGTCACCATGAGTTCCTTACAATACTCTGCATAGGATTTTGAGACGCACCAGCCTCAATCTCATGAACATGTTGGCGTCTCTCACAGTTATTTTTGCTTCTACCCATTCTTCCTCTTCTAGCATCCCCCGATCCTGTTTACATTTTGATTATTATGTATCCAATGTAGGAGACATAAAGCTATGCATTATGTGATAGAGTATTGTTATTGCTTTCAAGCGCTATATGTTTCGGAATATCAATCTCTCCCAAATTGGGTCTGGATGGCATGTTTTATGCCTGTGCATAGGAATCCCTCTGTCACCCCAAAGTGTTAACGCATTTCAGGAAATGTTGCTTATCCCTCCCCTTGCAGGTTGTCCTCCATTTTAACAATCCCTCTGCTTACCCATCTCTGCTGTTTCCCCGGTTTATACACTTCTGGGGTGTTTGGGTTCTCCCCCAATGGTGCTGATTTAGTAATTGTCCCTTTCCACCCTGTGGTATTCTTGACTTCTTTCCTAATCTTTATGATCCTCTGCCCCGCAGGAAGTAGTTCTTTCCCACCTGGCCTCTGATTCAGTATCTGTAAGGGCATGCCTCTCCCATTAGGGTTACCTCCAGCTTTGTTTGGGCTTCATTTTCCTCGCCAAACTCCCATTCTTTTGCCACGACCGATTGCAATGTCCAGTAGTATTTCTGCACATCTGGTATCCCCTTCCCAAACCGACTTTGTCAAGGTTCTTGGCCCTATCTTTGTATTGCTGTACCCCATAAAATACCTCAGAATATTGAGTTAATCCTGGTAAATATGGATTAGTTGGCGATAGTTGTATACTATTGTGTTCATCTTCTGTGACTTGAGATCCATTTACTGATCATGCAGTTAAATATTGGAGTGTGCTGATATTTCTTTAACATATTTCTAAATCCTCAACATATAAATGCAGGTGTGCTTACCTGGCTCTTAGTCATGTTAGCTGGCTGTTGGAACAGTAATGCCTTCTACGGTATAACCCCATTGCTCTTTAGTACATATGCATCCCAAATGAGTTAGCTTATCCAAAGGTGTATATCACGTGATGTGTGTCAACCAGCGAGCTGAAGCTTTAGGGTTACCCGTGTTTGTGATAGGCAAGGACCCCAAAAGGGAGAATATTATGATCGCAGTTTTATCCCTAATTCTCCCATCCCCTTTTTTTTGTTTAGCTTGGCGCATTTTATGAGCTGCTTTCTATCAGTAGAAACAAGCAAATCTCTTGTTCTAATTTTTGTGAAATCGCTGTGAGGACAAAGTAACACTTTGAAACAATGTCTGTCTAGCCACCATCTTTGTATCTGGCGGCAGATCCTCAATGGATCCTCAATGGATCCTTAATGGAGAATAAAGCAGTTGTGTGGGTTTTCTTTCATCGCATAAACTGGTTGAGTAGTTAAATGCCATGATGACCATAATATGTGTTGCTAGCAAACTGTGCGACGGTCTGGAATTAATGTCCAAGCACTGTCCAAATTTAGACAGATAGCTATTAACCAAAGGGATATGTTCTGGAAACTCAAGTAACTTGAAGGTGAAATATTGCTGCATAGTTGAATTCTACCTAGTTTATTTGGATACTAAGTTAACATGGAAGTCTATGGGCTTCATTACATGTGAGCTAGTCTGGAAATAAGGTGCCAGTCACATTTCACAGACCAGCTCACCCCGTGTCTGCCAGTAGGGGCTGTGAAAAACCAGAAGGCTTGACCTGCCGGTAGTTCAGGCCCCTACTGGCAGATAATTCATGGAAGCAGTGTCACCATTAACAACGGTGCCGGTGCTTCAGTGTTCCCATTCCCAGGGAGTACTCCATGGGAATGGGAACTTACCGTTCCCCCACCACCCATAAAATCCCGGTGTTACCGGGATATCGTGCGGCATATATGGCAAGCCAAGGTTGCCAGTAGGCCGCCGGTACTACCGGCAACCTCGCAATGAGGGCCATGTGTGATTTGGAGTGCAGCAAGTATCCTTATTGTTTGGGATACTGTACACAGGTTTTTCTGTTGGTGGCCACTACTAATTCTTCATTTCCCAAGCAACATATGTAGCAATATCAGGTAGTGGAATTGAAATTAGAGGGATAATGGATATAAATACCTTAATCCAGTGTGTGCCCACCCTACGAAGGGAACCAATCTCAATTTTTCTTGGGATGTGTCCCATTCCAATCAGTAAATGGGATGTGTAAATAAACTTCATATGGGCATATATATGCAACTTACACTGCTTAAGGGGTTATGGTTTTGCTTTGTGTCTTCTGCAATTGATGGAAGAAATAGTGATAGCCTTGCTTTGGTATGGTGATGTCATGGCTTGTCAGAAATACATTCTGACCCCCAAAACTGATACCCAACCTCACCCCCTGGATGAGTGAACTCGCCACTGACAGTGAAGTCCCTAGGCTTCACCATCTATCCCTGCCTATACAGTCAAAAATACATGCAACCTACAACATACACCTTCTGTGCAAAAAAACACACCCTGGCGTGAGGCTATTATCCTACCTACCTACAAGAAAGGTGACAAGAAACATCCTGGGAACTACAGGCCTATTTCTTTATTAGACGCTGTGGGCAAAGTTTAGGCAAGTTATTGCTGACGCGTCTCCATCATTGGGTAACAGAAGGAGGCCTCCTAAATCATCTACAGACTGGGTTCCGGCCAGGTGTAAGTACTGTGTGCAACAGTGCTGGTGCATCCGTCAAAGTCTGCGGTGGTGGGTGCTGTTCCACCCGCCAGGTCAGACCTTGCGGCCGGGATAGGCATCCCGCCCGCAAACTTGTACTCTGCCGGTCCGGAAACAACAGTGCTGGTAACTCACTGGTACCATTGTTACCGAGACCGGCAGGGTTATAATGAGGCCCAATGCCTTTCTTGGTATTACCATTGTATGGCCTGGACTTTATACTCGTGGGGGATCAAGTGAAATTTCAGACAGGCTAGGGTCAATAGACTTCACAACACAGTTGTTGTTTGTGGCATTAGCGACAGAGCCCCCGTTCCCACCAAATTGGGGGGGGGGGTTCCTGGGCTCAACAGCAGTATCAATAGCATCTATAGCCTCAATATCTCCCAGCAGGTCCTTTATCTCTGTAATCCGTACAATGACGATGTCGATCGGTTTAAACAGTTTAAAAGTTGTTTGTTGCCCTCCGCCAGGGAACACGGATTTACTGCTTTCCTCTTCACCATGTTTAGATAGCCAGTTAAAGTTTTCCACTTCCAACTGTCCAATTGACTTGTGTGACTTGTGTGACTATCAAAAAGAAAATTAAATTTGGAAACAAAGATGGAACAATAAAATATGAAAATATTAAAACAGAGTGAAGCCTATCCACTCTGCAGGTTACTCACTGGATTCATCCACTCAGGCCGCTGCCTGCTAGGCTCACAAAGTTCAAGGACATGAAGCGCTAAAACGCTGTTGGTCACTACGGGCACGTTGGGCGATTATCACATGTCAAAGAATTTCACCTTGCACCAAATCCTAGCTCGGACCGCTGTATTTAACGTTCCTTGAGATCCTGCGAATACACATTTTTAGGGGCCACTGGACACTTTCAGCCCAGCAAACAGCACCAGACAGCGGCGTCCTTCACCAGCGGGCTTATGCGACAAGGGTGACTCGCACAGGGTTTTATACCCCTCCTCTTCCTCTTCCCTGCTCCGGGAGGAGGCGTGGTTTAACAGCCTGGAGATTAGCGAGCCCAGGTGCACCAACAGCACCAGACAGCAGCGCCCTTCACCGGCGGGTTTACGCCGCAAGGACGGCCTACAGAGGTTGTGTACCCCTCCTCTTCCTCTTTGTTTGCTCCATGAGGGGGCATGGCTCAACAGCAGCAGCAGACAGTGGCGCCCTTCACCGGTGGGCAGAGAGAAATGTTGCAGACCCTTGGTCTAGACAGTAATGGGCATCATGTTTACAAGCACATGGGGATAGTTTGGTAAATGCCCATAGTACCCATCTGTTTATTTAGGGTGTGCTGTGAGACCGGAGGGTTTTATAGATCTCTGCAATTTGTGCTAAACCCACTGATGTCAAACTCATCTAATCTGAAAAATGTCAGATGGCTGCAATCTTACCATTTTCCGCCTAGCCTGCCCAGTTTTTGCCTGCTAGAATGCCATACACTATTCATAGTCTCTAGCTCTGTCTTTGCTCCTAAATAATGAATATATTATAGAAACACTTAGATAACTAGATGTCATACGTTCTACCAGTCTGCCCATACCTACTGCACCACATCCATTTTCAGATCTCTCTTACATTTAGTATTCAATAACACATTAACATTGGTATATCAATGGCAGGCAAGGGTTATTTGGCCCACCTGGTCTTGCCATTTAGCCTTCTTGCTGCAATGCCAATCTTCTTTTTCACCAGCTCTGACACTGTGAGCTTGCTGATTCATGACACTTTTTAACTTTTCTTCCTCACTCAGAACAGGCATGTGGGGCAGGCAGAAGCATGTGGTGACACAGCCCTTTACATACCTAGAACCTTTGTTATGTTAATAATGTGTGTTTTGTTGTACCCTGTAATGCAGCTGACCTTTTAATCTTACAAACACACACTCACCTCAATGCATTATTTCAGATGACCCAATCTGTCTTGTTGCACATTGTACATCCTTGGTACAAATAGCTTTGCGACATTAAACACATTAAACACCATTGCTGATCAACTAGGTATGCTTGCAAATGAAATATATTTTGATTACAAACTATGCTAATCAATTTTTGAAAAGTGATTTATGCCTCGCATTCCACGGAAAAGTGCATTCAAGGTATTCTGCCTCATGTACACACTCATGCACTTCAGAAGCCCATCCGACCTCCACAACAAACACCAGACAAGACATCCAAATTTCCTACACATTCCACACTGCAAGTTAACCTGGGCGCAAAGACAGGCTGTCACCCAATGGGCACCCGGACCCTGGAATGTCATTCCACTCAATATATGTGGTGCCCCTTCCATCACCGCCTTTCATTAAAATGTACGTATTTTCCACTTCAGCCCTTGAAGGCCCACATGCCTCCTCCCCCGCTATCATACAAGCCTCACAATGTGCACTTGCCACGAGCTAGTGATGATTGACTCTTGCAGAGTAAGAAATGGGTATTGCATGCATGTGGATAACGGGGGGGGGGCTCAGTGACGTGTCATGCCTAGTTAGTTTGCAATTGGACATTTTTGCCCCTACATTATCTATACTGATTTACCTGTCTTGAAAACATTGTAACTTCTTTTTCACCTCCCCCTTTTGAGCTTTGTTAAGTACTCTGAGATCCCCTGGGTAGGTCCAGTGCTAAGCACATAGGACTTTCAAATAAATGAAACGAGTATAAGCATTTCAAATACAGAGGGCCTCATTACAACAGTGGCAGTAAGGCAACAATGGTGCCGGTAGTGCTACAGGCGCCGTTGTTGCCATGCCACCACATTAGATGTTCTGCTCGCGGGGGCCGCTCTGCACGCCTGGTGAGACCAGGCATGCAGAGTGGCACCCGCGAGCAGAACGGGATGGCAGCAGCGGTACTGTTATGAACGGTACCGCTGCTACCATCCTCCCCATTGAGCCCTATGTGGGATCAAATGGGAATGGGGACGTACCAGCTCCGTGTCCCGCGCAAGGGGAATTACCGGTCCCGCAAAGGTCGGAATGGTCCAGTAATTCCCCTTTCGCGGGACCCGGTGCCGGACCCAAGTTTGGGGGTAGCCATGCCCTTATTAAGGGCATGGTTACCTCCAAACTTGTAATGAGGCCCAGAGTCTCTACCCCGAAGTGGAGTTTGTGTGTGACTGGGTGTGCCGCTATGACTGGATAGAGTTGTCTTACATGGAGCGAAAGACCTTACTGGAACAGCTCGAGTATTTTCTCAGGTGTCAACTGCGTCTTTGTTTGTGTTCAACACTGCAATTATCTACCTGCCCCTTAAGGCAGGAATCGCCACTGTCTCTATTAGGGAGAATTCTCCAGAATGGCCTATTTCCCTTACCTGTTGAGTCCCTCAGCAGCTTTGCTGGATTTCTAGGATTTTTCTTTTCACCATGTACGAGTGTGAGCCTTTTTTCCCACTCTTACATGTGTTTTTGCTGTGTATTGTACATTTTGTGCTCATGGAATATGGAGTCTCACCTACTCCATAGGTATCATCTTTTTACTGCGTGTCACACAGCACCGTTAGGGCAGTGACACAGTGTTGTCTTTTTAGACTTCCCACTGTTAAACTCCATTTTCTGGGACTGACTACTGTCTCCCAGAACATGTAAAGTTGCCATTGACTTTACTAGTCTTTTAAAATGTACAAACCCAGTACAAACTATCTTCCATAGAGTACTGGAAGGGTTAATAGTTATCCCTTTTTGCCTATTTCTCATGGGACATTATTTCGTTCCCCTTTCTCTAAGATTTGGCTGGTGGCAGTGGTATCTACCATTTTTATTCTACCGTGAGCTATGAAAATAGACTCAGTTCTGTTAGAGGCTATGGTGGTAGCCTCAAACTCTAATCCGCTGGACCCCTTTTAATTTGATTTGGTTCTGGTCGGGTTTATTCACCATTTCTTTTTGTAAATGTCTTTCTTGTGTTTTACTCTGCGTGCCAAACCAGGTTTGGTTCCTTTGTTCACAGAAGCCCTCCTTAGGTGCCTGAGTGGCTGGGTGGACAGGATGTGAGAGAGGCGTTTGAGGCCCCCTGCACAGGGTCTCTTTGGAGACCCAAGTCGCACTCTAGTTTGATTGACTAGGTGATTGTCCTGCCAGGACAGCCACCCTGCTCTGTGATTGACAGCCAGGCTGTGTGAATGGGAGAAAACTGCTTAAAAGCAGGTCTATGGAATTTGGAAAGAAGAGTCGCCACTGGAACAAGAGAATCAACGAGGAGCTGAAGGAAGACGACTGCTGCAACTACTGGACATCCCGGTGAAGCCCTGCTGCAGGTCTGAATCGCCCGAAACTCCGACGACAGAAAAGATCTGCAAGAAATCTTCTTCCCTTGAGCTTGATGGGACCAACCAGCTCACAAAACACCAAACACAAGCCTTCCTCTTCTGGTCGAATTTGCTTGCCTTGCTGCAGTGAACCGGATAGCCAGGAGGAACGGAACCTGTTTCGATTTTAAGGAGCGCACCTTTTATTCAACGCTTTGCTCTGCTGCCTGCTTCTTCCCTGAGCAGTGCAGGACCCTCCAGTCTTCCTCCTTGTCACCATGACAGTCACTTCAGGAACCGTGAGCCTGCAGGAACTGCCAGGAACAACCGCCTCAGCTACAGCATTCTTCTTCATTTAAGGTGCTGTTCAAATCCAGTCGTTCGTTCCGTCTGACCACGGTGAAAGTGTTTGAAATCTTTTGCCTCTCCGAAGGCTTGCCCTTCCCTTCTCTTTTGAATAACATTTCCACTACTCTGAACTGTGTGATCCTCTGCAAAGACTCTCAACCATTAACATTGGCCCAGGCCTATTGACTTGAATCCTAGTTGTAGTAAGCCTTTTGTAGATTGCCCTGCCTATCACTTGTTGGTGTTGTTGATTTTGCATAACCCTGTCTTCTCCTCCCTTTTGAATTGCTGGAGTGGCATTTTGCTCACACTTCATTTTGAGCCTAACTTGTCCAGAATTGATTGGGGGTTATTGTAGTGTATTAAGCTTGTGATTTTCTGCTGCTTTATATCAGTGAACTGTTTTATAACCAATGGTGTAAATAAATGTATATTCTTTAACTCAGAAACCTTGAATCAGTGTTTGTTTGAACCATAGTAATTGCTGTCCTTTGTGTAACTTCTGATACTGCTCACTTTACTCTTGAGATAAGTCTGGCTGCTCAGCCATCGCTACCACTTTACTGTGTAGTACGGGCTTGTACCAAAGGTGAATTTGTACTTACACTTGTAATCTTAATTGTGTGTGGTGTTCCCAAAGGGTATTGAATATGATTTTGCCTAACAGGCTCAATCTGCAGAAAGCCATCCATAATCTTCAGTAGCATATCTAGGAAGGTTCTTAGTGCCATGTTGCGCAGCTATGTGTCGGAAATTTAGTGGCTTGGTGAGGCAACTGTAAGGGTTCGGTTTGGAAGTTGTCCATGGTGTAATTGGTACAATCAAGCCATTAAGCAGCACTTCAGCATTTTGAGCATAGCCACTGTGTTAAAATGTAGCTGTGTTTTGAGTATAGCCACTGTGTTAAAAATTAGCTCTGTTTTAGTATAGCTATTGTTTGAAATTTAGCTGCACTTTAAATTTGGCCACTGTGTTCAATTTAGCTGTATTTTGGAACCATCCAGGACATATGGGTACGTATCACACTCGCTGCTTATGGAAGACAGCCAAAGGCACGGCCCGCTTGCATCTGCTATCATACGCTACTTTAAGACACATCCCACAACACCGCTGTCATAAGAATGCAGCTATCCCCTACGCCAAATTCAATCTAGCTGGACACATAATGAGCCTTCTGCTCTCGCATACTCTCCAGAGTACCTCTCAGCACCCACCCACATGCCGGCTCGACATGGGTAGCTAACAGGGACTTGGCCACCCCTACCTACCTTTGTATTGGCTAAAATGCACACATGCAGTCTAAACTCCTCTAACAAATTTCCTATACCTTGGACTTCGGTTCCCGAGGCCATTCACCTGCAGCGCTTTCCATACCAATGGGAAAAGACTCTATACATATGAAAAATTACATTACAATAGATATGTGCCTTTTATAAGACTGAATACAGAAATGTCTCATATCATTAGTGCAATACAATTAATATCATTAATTAATATCATTAAGTGAATGTAGGACCCGAAGTGAAGTAACAGGAACTGGGGAGGGGCAGAGAATAGCAGTTACGTAGATACATTCACTGGTGGCGTTGCCTTATTCAAAGTGCATTATAATTATCCTTTCATTGCACCCATAATAAATACATATACAAATATATCTAAACATGTTGATGAGGAGGAAAAGGGGTACAGCAAGACAAGAAATTCATTTGAAATCCGAAGAGCAAACAAATAACCATTGGAAGGCCCTTTTCAGCAGACAGTACTACGAGAAGAAGTAGTTACAACATGAAACTGGTTGGGAGAAGAGTCCCGGGTCTAACACTAGCATGGGTAGTTTGAAAAAGAACTGCAATAAATTCCTAGAACAACCTCCAAGCAAATATGGTGGAGCCAATGAAATAATGAAGGACTACAGAAGATACAGGGCCAATCAACATTGACTAAACAAGGGTGAAGCAGGAGCTCATATAGGGGGTCTGAAAGCCAAAAGATGGCCGGCGAAATGCCCTGAACTACTTTCCATGTCCTTAGGTTAACTCTATCAAGAATGTAGAATACTTTGTGGCAAGCATCCACACCACCGTATGGAGCTTATTAACTTGAATGAGACGTTCGGAATTAGTTATCTGCATAGGCAGCAGCAGAAGATGTGAGGGGAGCTGTTTTTCAGCGCACTCCTTACAGAATATGATTGTGCTGCTGCCCTGCTGGGAGGACTTAAATGTTGAGTGATTGGAAGAAGTACAGGCATGTGAATCGCATCGAAGAACCGCATGTCTTGCTCCTTCAGGTCCTACCCCATGCAGATATTATGAGGAGCGGCTCATCACGCAGCAATCTCTGACCACCACTTGGCCGTGGGCCTCACATGCTCCTCCTTGAGCACTTGTTCTTTTGTGATCAGACTTTCAATTGTTGAAAACATTCCAAGTGTTCTTTCCGAATATTTGCCAGAGCTGTGAATGCTGCTGCCAGTCTCAGTGATCTGTGAAGGTTGACTTTGCTGATGATCTGATTCTTGCCCAAGGAGGGGCACATAGTCATTGTAAATACATAGGTCCTCATTACGAGTCTGGCAGTAACCTGCCGGTGCTTTCAGTGGGTTGCAGCTGGACTTGTAACATTTTACCGGCACCTTGCTTCTCTGTGCCAGACAGGGAAGCTAGGTGCTGGAAAATGTTAGTCCCCATTACTGGGGAGTCACATAGGACTCCACAGGGATGGGTTCACGGAAGCACCAGAACCCTTAATAACGGTGCCGGTGCTTCCGTGATTAGTCTGCCTACGGGGATGGCTGCGCCCGGCAGGGTCAGACCATATCTGGTGCAGCAGCCCGGCGGGCAGGCTCAGAGTGTGATGGTTCAGAAACAAGGGTGCCAGTAAGCTTACTGGCACCCTTGTTTCCGGACCGCCACACTCATAATGAGACCCATAGACATGGGTGACAGCGATTCTATGGAATCGCTCATGGATTCTCTCCAAACATGGAACAGGAATGAAGGTGTGGGGGTTGATTGGTAAACCTGTTTGTACCTTCATTCAAAGGAACATTTGAATTTATCCATTTTAGGAAATAATCTCAGGAAGACTGGGCAAGAGTCTTGCTCAATTCTAGCCTGTTTGCCATTGCTTCCCCATACATATGCATATATTCCCAGGAATGGGACTAGAATCACTACATGAGTGCAATGAATCCCTTATCTGCGAGGGGCTAATGAACAGCAGGGTCCCTAGAAAATCCTTATTGGTTGTTGTAAGCAACTGAGGTATTCCCATCAGATCACCCCCTGCATGAGAGTGGGGCCATATGATTCAGAAGAGCGGGGTTGACCACATAACAGGAAACTGGAAAGTTTTGCATCATGAAGAATGACGTGCTGGCATCGGGAACTGGAATCAGCATTAACATGTAACCTGAAGTCTTCTGCAGTAGGTGCCAGACTCTCTGAAACGCAGACCAGTCTCAAGTGTACTCATCCCTAGGAAGTTGAGAAACTCAACAATTGTCAGAACTTACTTGAGTAATGTGCCCTTTACAGTGACCCTTAAACCAATCAAAGCGCTGGAGCAGACCTGTGTTCCTCACGGCTGCCATTTATGCTAAGGGCGATCCATCCTATCAACAGCATCTCTGTCAGCCTTTACTCCATGCCCATTGAGGAATGGTGGAAAGCGGTGAAAGTGGTTGGTTTGAAGTTACGGTGCTGTGGAAGCAGAAGCAGAGGAGGCAAATATGTGCTGTGGTAGTGCAACAGCGCGGCTTGTAGTTCCTGCGCCCAGTGTTTGCCATTGTGTGTGCTATTCCTGGACCACAGTTGATCAGTGGTTCTTGAGGGAAGTGGAAGCTCAGAAAAGTGGGCTAGGTTGTAACTGAAGTGTACAAGCATCCAAAGCATTTGCAGTG
Organism: Ambystoma mexicanum; assembly: GCF_040938575.1. Taxonomy (NCBI): domain Eukaryota; kingdom Metazoa; phylum Chordata; class Amphibia; order Caudata; family Ambystomatidae; genus Ambystoma; species Ambystoma mexicanum. The sequence continues at coordinate 695,726,614 of NC_090931.1, forward strand.
TGAGGCCAGCAAGGAGCACCCACTTTCTACTGCAGGCATTGCCGCCATTTCTCAGTAGAAGAGGTGCATTTACCCTGTGGATGATGGAGAAACCAGCAAGGATCTTACGGTAGATCTTGTTGCGTTATATTAGGTGGTCACACTAAACTCAGGGAGTTCCCCCCTCCCCCAAGCGAGGTGGTGTGCACCCAAAGCGCTTATACAGATTCAACTTTAGTGAGGCCTCCAACCCGTCTCGCACCACCCCAACAAACACCCTCTGTAGCCCCAATGAGCTGGGAACCAGGCCGGTGTACAGTAAGAATATATCTTTTCATTTAAGATTTGACAAAGAAGACTAGCAACCAACATCAACCACCAATGATGTGGCACTACACAATATCACAACTCCAAATTACTTTCCGTTATTATAACAACACAGGTAACATTTTGAAATATGCAGTCACAATTTATATCGGATTTAAATGCAAATCAACCAATAGAAAACATTCACAATACAATGGAAAAAGCGTTTTGGGTTTATTTTGAGAAAGGCAAAGTTTGAGAAAGAAACTCAATGGGAAAATCGTTTTTGGCCTTATATTTAGAAAGGCAACGTTTGGAGAAGGAACTCAAATGGGGAAATAGTTTTTAGGTTTTTATTTGACAGACAAGGTAGAGAAATGGAACTCAATGGGAAATCGTTTATCGGCTTTTATTTGAAAGGGAAGGTTGGGAAAAGGAATTCAAATGAGGAAATCGTATTTCAACACACATTCAAAGGACGTGCAGTGCTTTGGGGATTCTGGTTTGGGATGCTCGGGAATAAATAGGGATTTTTTTTTGCAACACACATACACATGAGATGTAATGCTCGGTAATTCTGAAATGGCCCTCCTCGACTTAAAAAATCAAATGGACATCAAAGACGCCAGCAAACCAGCGCTCCTTTTGCTCCTTGATCTGTCGGCCGCGTTTGACCTCGTGGACCACAATACTCTCTGCCACCACCTCTCCATGGCAGCCAACTTCTCCCCTAATGCATGTGCATGGATCACCTCGTTTCTACAGGATAGGGCCATGAAAGTCTTCTCCGACTCAGCATGCTCCTGCCTTAGTCACATCAAATGTGGGGTGCCTCAGGGCTCCTGCATTGCGCCCACCCTCTATAACCTATTTACTAGGTCCCTCTTCAACCTTCTCAGCGCCCTGGGTATCTCATATACCAACTACGCTGATGACAACCAGGTGCTTATCCCCCTCACAGGTGACTATGAGGCATATAGGATTACCCTTAACTCCATCTACTGCACCATCCAAGCCTGGATGGCTGAAAATTGGCTGTGCCTAAACAGTGACAAAACCGAGCTTCTGCTCATTGGGTCACCAACCATCCTGGGCAACCTCGACAAGAACTATCGCTCCTTCACCATCGACAATATACCCATCGCTGTGTCCCATACAGTTAAAATTCTGGGAGTCTACCTAGACTCTAATCTCACCATGAATAGACAGGTTAACGCCATTGCCTCCTCTTTGGCATACTACTTAAAACTGCTTAACGCAGTAAGACCCTTCTTAACCACACAGAACTGCCTTACCATTGCTAGAGCCACTATCGGCTCAAGACTGGACTACTGTAATGCTCTCCTCTTAAACACGTCCAACAAAAACATTACAAACTTCGAACTTGTCCAGAACAATGCCCTTAGGGCTGCCACTGGGTTCCCTAAAAAGGACAACATATCGGACCTAAGGAGACAGGTTCACTGGCTTCCCGTTAAACAGAGAATCATCACTCATAAATGCCTCCATGATCTGGCACCCTCTACCTCACCCAGCGCATCGCCTTGCCCACCTCTACAAGGCCTTCTAGGCTAGCCTACACCAAAATGCTCACCAAGCCCAAAACCTGGAGAGTGCGTGCAGGGGGCTCCAGCTTCCCGGCTATCGATGCCACCCACTGGAACGCACTACCCTCACACATTAGGGTAATCGACTCCCACCTGGCCTTCCGCAAAGCCTTCAAAACCAGCCTATTTGTATGAAATGTCAGTCCTTGTTTTTACTTTGTACATTCTTAAACCACCTCATATGCCCAGCTGTACTTGTATTCTGTAACCTAGAACCTATGTTATAACCAAGTAACCGCATGTCCTAAATGTACTCATGTCTGCTTACACTTTCATGAAAACAACACTTAAATGTCTTTGGGCTGTAGTGAGCTTTACAAATGTTAAAAATAAAAAATAAAATACATTCTGGTTTGGAATGCAAGGGAATAAATGAAAAATGTCGTTTTACCCCCTGCCCATTCACATGAAAGACTACCTCCAGCAATAAAGTGAAAAACCCGGTTCTGGTGCAAAATTGACCTCTTATATGGCTAATGACACACCTACATTATCATAATTGCCACGGTAAGGATTAACTAGCACTCTCCCTTCACCTCCCACCAAGACGCCCACTGGCTGGTGATAGGACCAGAAGTTGGGAGGTATGGGTTATGGAAGCCAAAGGAGGAGGAAAAATACATCATCCAAAAATGACAGGTGGGTTTTGCCTTTTTGGGTTCTGAAAATCTAACAACGTGGCAGCTACGCAAATTTTTTAGATAACTTCATAAATCCATATATTTTCTCATTCTACATTTTATGGCAAGTCAGAATATACTATTTTTATTTCGGGTGACCATTTTTTGCACTTAGTGGCTGCACCTTAATAGTTACAACTCCGACACTACATACTTCCAACATTAATTTCACCGTCTATCACTCTATCAATATTTCCAGTTCCTCAGATGTATGAAAATGCCAATCATAATTTTGATCATAACTTAAGCTGTGTAGATCACAAAAGGTTTGTACATGGTCCCGATAGGTACTTTTTACCCTTTAATATGAATCTGGGTTGTGCTCACAGGGACACACAATGCTCTTTTTATTTAGGAGAATGTGTTTAATGTTAAACATATAGTAATACATTATATGAGAGGTAGTTTATTTCTGGGCCACACCTTTCCTCCCTCTAAGTTTCAATTTCTCCTCAAACATGTGACCAGGCCATCTGCTTGGACCAATATTTATTCTACCCTCTTCTCCTGAGCTTCAAAGGGTCTTTGCTTGGGGCTAATGCACACTTTATGATGGACGTGACCTTTAAGGTCATTTCTGTTGGTCATGTTATCTGTATAACCGTAGTTCCAATCTTTCGCTCTGTATTTTTAACATTTGGACTGAAAACCAGACCTATTTCCTTGGTTGGCCCAGCCCCTAAGGTCTTGGGGTCAAGTTGCAGTTCACAATTCTGAAAGAATAGTATTTTAAATGGACAATGTGGGGACACATGCCCTTTTGTATTGCATCTGGGCCTGCTGGCAAGAAATAAACTATTTCTTTACATCATGTTTTAACAGAAATATGTTTCTTCTGGATATTATTCACAGAGATAGGCCATAGTTACACAAGAAACCAGTGTTCACTTTTACACAAAACAAAATAGGCCTTTCCCTATAAATGTTATCATGTTATGTGCTGAAATTAAGTCTCTTTATAGCTGAAAACATAGTCTGTCATTGGACTTTATTTCTTAAATGTAAGGCAACATTTACTCCTTTTTAGCTTCCAAATGCCCAGTGTTTAAAATATATCTTTTCTTCCATTGTGCACTGTTGCAGTTTTGAATCTGTCAAAGTGGCCATTTTCACTTTTTACATGAAGTCAGCATCTGCAATGCCACATGTCTTTTTGAAATCCATTGGACAATGTTAGTAATATTTCAACTCTGAGTTACACTTTTCTTCAGAGGAGTGCCTGTACATTCTAACAAAATGGAGGGAGTCCCATTCTCGCTCATTCACTAGGCCTTATGTCAAAATCAATGTTTTGTACTGGCTTTTATATTTCAATGGAACTCCACACGTAACCAGCCTCACTCTCACAATGGGGTCTAGCATGGCCTCTCCATCTCTGTTGCTCTGGGGTGGTCTTTTTACCCACAAGTCACCCCTCTGGGTCTATGACTCGGTTGACCTGCAGAAAAGAGCAAGGGAGAGTGGGGATTTTGTTTTCTTTTTGATTTGGCTCATTCCATGAATTTCCTCTTTGGAGCATGTCCGCTCTTTTCCTGTGGTGAGGGAGTGGCACTCTGGTCTGCACTCCACTCTTTTCATATTTTGAGGTTTGGCCCTGGAACTCCTCCCTTTCTAGGCACTTCTATCTCCAAGCTGTGAAGGTAAGGAGTTATTGAACCTGCCAAGTATAAAAGAGAGATTAAGTATTTTATACAGAAGATCCCCTGTAAATAGGCATAGAAATTGACAACAAACAACAGTTTATACATTGCAACCAAACGTTAACATTGATTTCACTTGACATACACACTTTGACCACATTATCTGTCTCTAAATTTGGTACATTCCTTAGAAGTATGAAATGTTTTACTCCCTGTAAATGTGTGATATTCTCCATCTGGGTTTTACTTATTTTCTTTCATTCTTCAGATTGTTCCTGGGCTCTACCCTCACGGGGTTCTTCAATCGGTCGTAGCACCTGTCTGGGTGCTCATCAACTGACTGATTGATTTTTCTCTTCCATTTGTTCTCCTTTAGGGATGCAGATGTTATAGGTTACAGATGAGATTTTATCGACAATTTCAAAGGTGCTTGACCAGGAGGGGAGGAGATTCTGTTCCTTGGTCTGATTCCTTTGGAAATTGTACAGGTAGATTCTGTCTCCTACTTCCTACTCCTTCTTGGTAGTTTTTAAGTCATAGTAGGCTTTCATTCCTTCTGCCGACTTTTCGAAATTGCGCTGACCATAAGCAAAAGCATGCTTAAGGTGTTTCTGTAAATTCTCAATGTACTCATGGGTAGTGGACGCGTTGAACAGGGTCTGCTCTTGAGTTCTGTAGAGCAGATGCTGAGGTAGCACCATTTTTGGTCCAGTCCTGAGCTCAAATGGAGACATTTTGGTTGCAGAAGATGGCATGGACCTAATGGCCATTAGGACAAGCGCTAACCAGATGTCTCAACTAGGTGCAGAGTCTGCCACAAAATTCTTCAAGATGCCCACAATTGTTTTATTGTATCTCTCAACTCCTCTACTTGAGGCGCAGCGGTAGGCAATGTGGAGTTTTTTCTTTACCCCTAGAATCTCCCACATCTTGGTCATCACCTTGCTGGTAAAATTACTTCCTCTGTCTGACTCAATTCTTTGGGGAAGGCCAAAATGAGAGAAGATGTGATTGATCATTAGTGCGCCAGCTGTCTCTGCCTTACAATTCGGGCCCAGAAGATATTCTACCCACTTGGTAAAGAAGCATGTTACCGTCAGCATGTACTTGTTTCCTCTAGAGGAGCAAATCACTGGCCCGATGAAATCCATTTGCAAATCCGACCAAGGCAGTGTCATTCCCTTTTTCTTTAAGGGAACTCTGTGTGTGAGAGAACTTGGCTGGCTGAAACTGAACACACACAAGACACTCCTATAAGTAGATGTCGAGGTCCTGGCCCATACGTGGCCAATATGCGACCTCGTGCAAGATTTCTAATGTGGTAGGAAACCCCCTATGACCGGCAATGGCTGTGTCATGGGCGTGACTTAACATCAGGCTTCGGAATGAGGTAGGTACCACCCGTTGGTCACATACGGATATGGATCTCCATACCAATAAACCGAACATTCAGAACATTTTGGAAAACTTCATCAAAACTCGGAGAGCCTCCTTCCCGTTACAATCGGATTCTGTCAGAGGAAAATTCACGGGGTCTTCAATATGTTGATACAATTTCCCAATAATGGGGTGCACTTTTTGCGCAGTAATCAAACCTGCATCTGGGGTGTCTTTACCCCACTCGGCAGTTGAGAGTTCATTATTAAGAGAGAGTAGTACAAAGCAAAGCACACACCCTAGTACAAGCACCGGTAAACAGAGTGCAAGGAGAAAACGACAAGTGCCTGAAAGAATGATATGCGAGCACCAAGTTACTCACTTAGGTAGACAATAATGCTAGACCAATGCCCATAATACCACTGAAGAAACCTGCATTATGCTACCAGAATGACGGTGCAGTAAAGGTTGGAGATAACACAGAGTGTAGGCACACAGAAAAGTATCCAGCAATGACGGTTGGTTGCGCTGTATTAATGGATCACTATTGGGCGTGCAGATCCAAGGCATACGAGAAGCTGCACCCAACTGGGGAGGAGTTGGCTCATTGGTGCATATCAAAATGCCAGCACTAGTAGTGCCACAAAAAGATGTGAAGATAGACGACTTCCTTAAAATGGACACTAACAAGAGAAAGAAGAGATGAATAGAAGTGGAAGGAAAGGGAAGAAAGAAATGGTCAGTAGAAGTGAGTAGAGGGAAAAGAGACAACTATTTCTCATCAGAATCAGAAGAATCACTAGACGATGTACCATCTGAGTATCGGTTGTTGGGACTAATGTGGGACTAGGTGTGGTCAAGATCTGCATTACACAATGTTGCAAGACCACTGAGAAGACAATAGGGATGAAGGTGCCGGTGGATGTGAACATGGAAGAATAAAAAGACAAGGTAGGAGAAGAAAGAACCTGAGAGCAAGGATAAAGGAGTTACCACTGTTCCTGACTGAGATGATAACATTCGACAATCCATTCAACAACAACAGATACTGGGGGAAATGGGTATCGTGCCACTCGGAAGGAGACTGTAACTATATGACCTGGAGTTGCGATGACCATGCAAATCACTATGGATATCTTGGAGGAGTAACAACGATATGGCTACCAAAAGCAAGAGTGACGAAGTATGGAGGTTTGGTTGACATGTTGACCAGAAGGGCAACTGAAGAGAGGGTACCTGAAATGCCCCTCCTCGCCCCCATGAGCATGATGGCCCAAAGAGTCAAGAACTCACAAAGTCACTTACTTTACAACAGGCCCCAGGAGGACCAGTGACTGACACATATGCAGAAATATATTATCTCATACAGCCATTCTAATCTTATCCATTGAATGTCTTTATGGATACAGGTGCTTCAAAATTGGTTATGGACCCAAATGCCTTGATGGACGACGTTGACTAATGCCAAGAAACCACTGTGCTGATGTTGTTAGTGACACCATGACATAGCTACATTAGTCATGAAGTACACTCATAACCATGCACAATGTTACACAAACACACACTTGTATACACCAAGAACATGCTTACACAGTTCTGTAGATAGAGGACAGATACATATACTGTCAAAGCTTTTATTCTTTTTCTTATTAGCGAAGTGCAGAAACGCTGAACGCAATGCAATGAAAAGATGCAGAGCAAGCTTGCAGATGCTTATGGCAACTAGCCCTATGGAACTACAAAATCACGTAAGGAGCATGGCCTGACCAAATACGACTAAACTACAGGAAACAAAGCACAATATAGTTGTGCAGAAATCGTAGTATACATATAACGAGGATCACATAAGGCCACAAGCCGCAGGATGAGAAACGACGGAAAGCAGAACCAGGCTGCACAGGACAGCAGGCAAAGGTTCACGGCCAGGGTCAGAGACAAGCAGCACCTTCCAAACCTAAAACGACATGGGGCCATCTGCAGAAAAACAGAATAAATCCTCAAATCGCAGACCAGAAGAGCTCAATTTTGTGGTCCTCAACCACGTGATGCAGCTGAGCTGGACAATGGTTATTCACCCGCAGTGGGAAGACGAACATTTCTCAAGGCCACAGATATGAAGAGAGACATGACCAAGTTAACAACGTTGGAACATGGAGAGGACTCTCACATGCAAAAGTGGTACTACTAACAGATACATTGGGAACACATAGTCATTCTAATCACCTTGAAGAGGTGCACAGAGTGCTGAGAACAGAGCTGTGTCCCAGACCTGGGGAGACAAGCTCCAACCAATCAAGGAACAGAAATCCATGGGTGGATGGCAAAGGGCAAAGGCCAGTTGTAATCCTGCGACCCTGTAACAATGTTATAGATAGTTTCTTGGGGAAGAGGCAGGCCAGCTACCTGACATGAGAGGGTCAATTAACTAAGATCCATAGGGGTAATCAATACTATATACCACTCCGATCAACCAACTAGAAAGTTGGATAGATTTGTCGGGGAAGGCCCCTGTTGTGATGACACTCTGCAACAAAAAGGCTTGACACAGCTCTGGCAGCGGTGACTCTTGAGATTTTTGAATGCCCTGTATGATCCCTGTTGGTTTTTGTAATAAATGACAGTCTAACTTGCCCTTGGCTGAGTCCTCCATTTGTTCTGGGGGGAGGGTTGTTGGACCCCTGAAAGCTGAATGTATGAGCTCGTAGTAACCCCCAGACCTCTGGCACACCAGACCTCATCAACACTGGACAGCTCCAGGTGGCCATGAACCAGACAGTAAGAGTGAACACTGAGTTGTCCAACCTAGCGAGACCTCTGTCTGATCTGGTATGAGGGATCCACATACCAATCAAGTTACTGACAACAAAGACACTGCCATTCTCTGGGACCCTGAAGATGAAGACAGTAAATTGGAACTACTGGGTCCCCATACACAGTCTGGAGGTGAAAAGATTCCCACAGGACAGAACCAAACACAACTATGCTCTCCAGTAATTGATCCTGCTGTGCTGTGTAACCCCACTTCGGAAATACGTCAAAAATGACTAGAGCAAGCTGATACATGTCCAAGATTTCCAAGCCCTCGGGCAGTGGCCACCAGCCTCCACCAAGATACAGGCTAGAAAAGTTATTCAAGGCTCAGGAGGACCCAGCATCAAAAGAGGAACCCCACTATTGGCCACAATCCTTGACAAGTTTGATTCTGGGCAGATAGTCCTCAAATATTTGCAGGTCAGAGGTCCAATACCACCTGTATTGCTCCTGCAAAAGTATGTAGAAGGGGAGGTCCTCAAGGCATTCTTCCAGAATTTTGAGAGGGTAGCTGAGGCTGTCGAATGGGAGCGTACAAGCTGGCCCCATTACATTGCCCCTCTCCACAGGGTGAACTCCAAGTGATATATCAAGTCCTCATTGTCAATGGATGGACTGACTATAACATCTTCAAATATTGTATTCCAGAGAGAATGGCATGATAGTCTAAGTACCATCATCAACATCTACTCGAGGTCCATATGCGACTTTAAAGGAGGTCCCAGTAAATGTTCCAGATTAGATTCATAGTCGAGAAGAGAATGGAGCAGAGGATGGCATAAGAAATTAATAACAAACTGGTCCTGAAAGAATTCCTGTTCCTCACTGCCAACCTCGCTGAAGAGACAGGAGAAACAGCTCCATAAGCCAACTCTGGAGTTGGACACACAAACAGCGAACATGGTGCAGCAAACACAACAGTGGAGACCCACCACACTAGATTCACTGTCCACAGGCTAGAATCAGTACCCATAAGACCTGGTTGAGGACCAAAACCACAGCTGGAGATCAGGCCAATGAACATTGCCCCACTAACCATTCCAAACAGTGACAGAAAAATCAGTGATATCCTGGAAATAACCTCTGTGAGGGTGCAGAGGAAGTCGTGAGCCAGCGCAGAACCCTGGAATGTGACTATGAATGCACCTGAATGTACTCCAATCGGGTGTCATGTCTTTTGGCAATTAGGACACATGGCTCGTGATTATCCACTCTAGCACTGTTAATCATTCACGCTTTCACAAAGCATTTAGTAGAGTTTTCAAAACCTGAAAGTGCGGGCTCTTAAAATGTGCAATCAAGTTCCTGAAAGTTCTAATGCTCGAGATAGTGGGTAATAATTCTGTTAAATGTTTCTTGTCAGGAACTGCATAGAAGAAGAAATCCAATCCCATATTTCAATATCGTCTGGCTTTTATATGCTTCTTTTTTGCTTGCCTACTTTTGGTCACTCTTCCTTTACTTTTGTCCTTCTTTAATTGGTATCTTTTTAATTATTCAAGTCCATATGGGTCAGAAGCATGTTAATCCTCCACTGTCCAGTGTTGCTTCATGGTCAGACACGATAGAAAGCACAGTTATTCGGTGCTGCTTCACAAGTACGCACATATCCAAATTACCTTGCCCCATTCACATTAAGGAGCACATTGGCAGTATTCGAGAGACTGGTTGTAAGTCTAAAGCACAAAGTGAGGCATTGTTTGTTCACCTTCCACCAAAGATCTGCCAACTGCTTATTGGCCTCTCGCTCTTCGCATTGGTATTTCTTTCGTTGATTGGTCAGACCCTTCTGCCAGAAGTGCAATATATAGGGCAATAATGATAGAGGAGGAAGTCCCTTCGCAGGGTGCCTTTGTGTTTTCATTGTCTGGCGAGCAGGAGTTTGTAGGGGTAATGCACTGATAAACAAAAAGGGGACATTCTGTGACATCGACACATGCCTACATATTGTTCTCATTGAGGCAAAGCACCAGTATTAACATGCATTTTTTTTGGTTTTCGCACATTTTGGTGGCATAGTCATCAAAATATCACCAACATCATTGCTACAGACAAGAACGGGATGCCAAGAAGCAGTCGTTGTAGTTGGCATGACAACTGGAAATGCTGGGGCATACAATTTCCAACGCATTAAGTGTTAATTCCTGTTTTACTATGTGGATGTAATCCAATAGTGGCTTGTTTAACGTATTTTCTCCCAACCAGGAGTACTGTCACATGTCTGTGTGATTTTCAACGCATGAGTCGTGACAGAGTGATCTCGTTTAAAGACGGAGACTAAGGCAGGCTTCCCTTTTCGCTGCCTTTGTGTGTTGCGCTTGGGCAAGGTACCAGCATTCACGAGAGTAAAGCACCAGTCACAAGAATGACCGTGGAGCAGGTCGCGGGCCCAGAACAGAGCAGCGACATCTGCTATGGGGAAGGTGTTTGCGGGGGAAGGTGGGGCCTCTTTTCTTTGTATCTTTGCCTTATTTGCTGCCATGGCCCTGTTTGAGCACTGGTGGGGCTGGCAGTGAATTTGTATTGTTAAGGCGCGTGGCATGTGTTATAGGGGTTTCGAGTTCCCTCTCTCCGCCTGCAAGACACGTGGATCCTGCACATGTGGCGGGGGTATTGCTGTCCAGGTCAGCGTGTCAGGCACGGGTCGCCCTCAGGTGTTTTCTTCTCTGTTGTAAATGTGCTGTGTCCCATCGTTTGAAGTCTGGTACATCTTACACAAACACTTTGCTTTATTTTCCTCCAACTCAAGCAACTTTTGCTTGAAAACCTACAGTTGCCACAAAAAGAATATTACCATAGTTCAGGAGAGACAGTATTTTCATTTGGTAATTTCTGTTCAGTATTCACGCTTGCCAAATATCGCATCAAATTGGTTTTGGTTTCCAGTGTTTAGGGAATGACAATGGCTATACGATTGCAAACGTTTGAGCTAAAAGGTGCAGTATATTTTATTCTATGGTCTTCGTGTTCCATAGTCGGTCGACAGCTCAGGAGGAACCTGGCCTGTTTTTCAGGCTCCTCTGAAACGTCAATCCATGGCATGATTGTGAATAGCTGTACGCACAAGTGAGAATGTAACAACGCTAATAATGGTAGCCTTTTGTGTGAGTCTGTGGTCTGGGTTAGTGAGCGCTTTTTTGTTCGTCTGGAAAAACGATAAAGAGATCAGGAATTTCGAAAATCCGACGTAACCTAATAACAATGACAAAACCAGGGGTGGACTGGCCTATAGGGAACTCTGGAGATTTCCCGGTGGGCCTCTGCACCCTGGGCCTCTTTTCTGTGGTACTTCCAAGTGTTCTCATAGGAAAAGCATTGGGCTTGCTGAAAATGTGTCATATGGGGCCACTTTGAACTTTATTTCCAGGGACTCTTTTGGTCCCCAGTAATTATTTCCAGGGCCTCTTTTAGTTCCCAGTCCACCCCTGGACAAAACGCACGCTCCACACGTTGCACGCCTTTTCGTCATTGGTTATTTCGGGGCATTCTTTCTTGAGTTCTCGGCTGCGTTTCCCGCAGCCTTCTTGCGGGAAGCGGCAACGCCTGGCAGGATGACCTCACAATAGCCGCCTGGAAAAATGGGCTAAACTGTTAGCCTGCTTTGATTTAGCAAGAAAGTGTACATCGAAAACTAGACAGTTTTATCCATGGTCATGTTTTATTTAAGCAGCCAACAACAGGATTACATGAGGAGCAACGGCTTTAACCCACAGCACGCTTCTGTATGAGCAGCATATTACTGCACTGGCCTGGTCTAAACATTAAAGTGTTACTGTGCCCACGCCATTTAAGAAAACCTGGTAGACACACATCATCAGGGTAGGATTGGCCCCTCGGCCTTTCGGCCCGGCCGAAATCGGCCCTGGGGTCTGGGGGCCGGTTTCTGGTCACACCTGGGCCAGTTTGAAGAAAAAAAAAAGGAAAAAAATATGTTTTGTTTTCCTTTATTTTTTTATTTTTTATTTTTTTCAAAAAGCCTTTTATCCTTCTTAGGTCAATAAATGAGTACCAACACAGGTTGGGTGATATTGTATGCATATTTGTTCTATAAAAAAGAGCTTAAGCGTAAGTGCCATACAATAACATATTATCATTTGGCCTTGGACATCTGCTTGGATTCACAGTAATTTGACAATATGGATCTATGCACACAGTTATTAATGATACATATGATGATCCATTCTTTTATGAAATGTATATCACGGTGTCCGGACATTTCATCGAAAACAATTGGTCGACAGGACATTTGGTCGACGTAATTTCGTCGAAAACCAAATGGTCGAATTTTTTTTAAATTTATATATATATGTTTTTAAGGTTGTAGTTTAGGGAAAAAAAGTTTTTTTAGAAAAAAAGGTGTTGGAGGGGGACCCCCCCCCAAAAAAAGGGGTAAAAAAAAAAAAAAAAAAAATTCGACCATTTGTCGACCATTTGTCCAGTCGACCAATTTTTTTCGATCAAATGTCTGGTAACCGTATATCACATTAGTGAAATCATAACCATAGTTTTCATAGTGTACTTAGGAACAATGCCATTTGATGCCACTTCCTGTTTTTTCAAGTGGTGAAAGGTCGTGTTTCATCGCTTCCCGGGATGTCACTTTGGGCTGGGGTCAAATGATATCACTTCCGATATTGTCATCAGAGGTCAAGGGTCGTGAGGCGTGGGATGGATGACTTTTTAGAGGTGAATGGTGGGCCACTGTTTTTTGGGTGACCGGGCCTATTTCTTGTCCGAGCCCGACCCTGCGCATCATTTGCTTTCAGGTCCTACTGCCCCCCGCCTCCCAACCCCCTGCAGCTTCTAGCCATTTTTTCCTCGCAACAGAATAGCTGCAATGTTTATTTTTTATTGCCCCAACCTAGAGACTCATTGAGATTAATCTGAAGTACTCATCCGTGTCCAATTTTGACATTTAGTGCTTAGAAGACCAGGTCACTCATGATATACTCAAGAACTGAATGAAGGTGCTGCATGAGTAACAATTTGGTTTCAGAAGACGGGGTACGCAAACACGCAAATTCTTTGTTTAATGTGCCCAGCATCCCCATTTCGGTGAAGCCTAATTGCTGCAATGTGCACTTTTGCACTGACATTTTTTTTTAGGGCCGGATGGGAGGCGCTGGGGAGGTGGGATCTCCTTTTGGCCTGATGAGCACCACTCCAGCACTATTAGATTTTGTGTTATCAGCATCCCTTGCCGACCGAGCAAGAGCAGACACGTATGTAAATGCGCACCCGTGCTTTTTAAACTATTTGGTGTACACAACAATATTAAAAACAAAAATCCATATTCATTATCCCATGCTCATGTACAGTGTCAAAATGAAGGGCACTCTCTTAGATGTTGCTGCTCCAAAGGCTTCTATTGCTGCTACCCAAGCTGCTCCTCAGTAATGAGGCCCAACAAGGCCGAAACTTCTTTGAGGTTGCTTGTGCTCTTGTGCAGAACGGATGTGACCAAACAGTTCAGACTGGCTGATCCTTTTCGGTGGTGACCAATTCTGATTTGCATATGGTCTTTCCCCTTCTGTAATGGCTTGGCAGGAAAAGAATGATGGTCTGGAGGGCTGCCCAGAGCAATGCCAGAGGTTAAGATTAATTCTAAACCTTCTAGCTATCACCTCTTTTGTTTTGTTCTATTTCTGCATCATCTATTTTTCCAACAATTGTGCTCTCTGTGCACATTGGCGGTCTCTCTCAGCATTGTCGCTCTCTCTGTATGCTGTCGCTCTCTCTGCACGCTGTTGCTCTCTCTCCCCGTGTGCGCTGTCGCTTCTCTCTCTCTTTCATCACATGCTGTCACTCTCTCTCTCTGTGCATACTGTCACTCTCCCTCTCACTCTCACTCTCTCTCTCCACGCATGCTGTAACTCTCTTTTTCTCTCTCTGCACGCACTGTCGCTCTCTCCTTGTGCATGCTGTCGTTTTCAGAAACTTGGAAAATTCGGATTTCTGACATACAACCAGTCACAAATGTTCTTCGGCATAGTTTCAACATTCCTAGGCTCACCATGAGGTGAGTACATTCCAGACACACCCCCTGGCACAGCAAACACCTATCTCCAGTTATCTCTTCTTTTGGTGCTACGACTCATGGAATAGAGTTGAGTCCCACGATACATTCAGTCCAATTGAACACATAGCTTCTCCACCTTTTCCTTCTCATGTTTTTCTGAGCATCCTATCTATCCTCGACCCTCATTCCAACTATCTACCCAACTTTTCTCCTCCCTACCAATACTGTATGTTCTATCATAAGCTGCCTTTGCCTCTCTGAAAGGCAAATTGCTTCAACACCATAACCTACATTAGGAGGCGCTGTAGAAATGCAAGATAAAGTAATATAACATCAAGAGAGTACTATACTCGAGGAGGAAGGTTGTCATTTTATTTATTTATTTTATTTATAGCATTTGTGTAATTCCCAAATCCAGGCGTATAACAGCATTTGTTATAGACAGTAAACATATATGCTGTGGAATATTGGACCAGCAACCGTTGGTTCCAACTGGTATCAATTGTATTTAACAAAGAGCCATGTTTTGACTTGTTTTTTATAAATTTGTTTTAAGAATTTTCATTTCTAATGGAGGGAGGTAGCGAATTCCAGAGGATGGGGACGGTGACCACAAAGTGGCCCTTCCCGCCCTTTTACTCTTGTATCAGGGAGTGACAAGAGAGAGGCTAACATTGGATCTTAGTGTGCGTCTAGGTATATTCCGATCGATACAGTCATTGAGCTATGGCAGAGCTTCTTCGTGTATGCATTTGTGAGTCCGGGGAAGTGTTTTGAAGTCAATCCATGCTTTAATGGGCAGTCAGTGACTATTGCGTCTGGTGGCAGAGATATGATCACTGCATTTCAGCCCAAGAGTGACACGTAAGGCTTTGTTCTCTAGAAGTTGAAATTTGATTATGTTAGTAGCTGTTGTGCCCAGGAACAGAGCATTACAATAGTCCAGTTTGGAGAGGATGTGTGCACGGGCGAGTGCCAGGCAGTTGTTAGGAGATAAGAGGTCATCAAGAGAGAACTGAAATGGCGGGGGGTTATGGTCAAGAGAGAACTGTATTGGAGGAGGAGAGGTACCATCTGGAGAGGAAGACAGTGGAGGAGGATAGTTAACATCCGGGAGAGAGAATTTGGGGGATGGAAGGAGAGAGAGATATTGGAGGAAGATGTTGATCATTGAGAGGATAGTACTGGGGAGGGTGGGAGGAGTGAGAAGTAAAGCTGTGTTGCTTGAGATGGGGGAGAAGAACAGGTACCCTAACTAGACAATAAGGCCAGAGAGGTGTCAGCAAACCAGGTCAGTCCAGTGCACAGTATAGGCGGGAGGAGGAACGGGACAGTGCAACCTCACTGAGGGGCATTAAGGCTCTGACAGGTGAAACAAGCAAAGGAGAGACCCGGGGATCTAGACCCTAAAGAAGGGATGTGGTCAGGTGGTAGAGGCCTACCTAAGTTCGCCCTTTTACTCCTTGGGAAACTGATCCATCATAGAGAAGATCCACCTCTGCCATAAACTGCTGGAGGAAAAGCTGAGACATTGTCAAATCTGTGTCAATTGCACCTCACAGAACATTTGCTAGGGACTATACAGAAGTGAGTCTGGGAACCCCCGAAAACCTGCAATCAAAAGACAAAGACCCGGGGTAACTAAGCATACATTGGAAGGAGACAAGCCCAAAGACTTTGTAAGATACTCTTTTTTTCTATCGCAAATTCCCATTGATGAGTTCAACACCTGTTTTGGTTTTTTAAATTAAATTGTCTGTTGCAAACTACATCCTATTGTGACAGACTCTTGGTGCTTCCCCCCTCAGGTCTCTGTGTCACCGCTTGTTGCTAATATTACTTACTAAGACAGAGCATGAAAACTTTGGATTCACTGTGCAGAAATTGTTTACCTCATATTTCATCTTGTCCTGCTTTTCATTCAACTGCACCTTATTAGCCTGAGTTGTATATTATTTTTCGTTTTCTTGCGTTATCTTTCCAGCTTCGCTAGTCCATCACCTGTTTACTCTTCTTTGGGGAACAACGGGAGATCATTTTCAGTCGGATGTAGGTTTTTAGCGCATGCCATAATGTGTCAATTTTACCAACTGATGGCTTCTTCAGCACCAGGAACTCAATTATCTTCTTCCAAACGTTCTCTACAAAAGTCTTATCGCTTAAGTGTAAGCCATTCATTCTCCAGAGGCCAGCACCCCTTGTTAAGCTTTGCAAATTCATGGCAAGCTGTATCGGCATCTGATCAGACAAGTGGCTGCTTCCAATCTTGCAAGAGGTGACACTCTTGATTATTCCCTTGAACACAGGAAATAGTATATTTGCAAAATAACTGTGGTTGATCCCTGACTAATAAGTGTAGCCTTTTTTCTGTGGCGTTCACCACTCTATATATATCTACCAATCCCATGTCACTCATGAATTTCTCTGGCATTTGTCAGTCTCTCTTCTCGTTAGTTCTGCCAATGTCCAGGACTGCATCTGGTGTGAGACTGAATTCTTCTTCTGCTACCACTCTTCTGTCTCTGTAGCGAGTGATCAGGATTTCATGTGGCATCTTTCATGAGTCCATAATTGGCAAGTAGACATTGACCAACACTAATTTGATGGACCTTTACTTGCCAAAAGGGATGATCATGTCTTTCATTTTCTTTTCTATTAGCAGATTACTTTTTCTTCTATTTGGATACTCAGTCCTCTGGAAAAGGAGCATAGCAGTCGCGAGACTCATTTCCAACACATTTGCAAGCCTCCTCACTCATACAGAGTTTCGTGTAACAGCACCATATTATTCCTGTTCTCCCTAAAAAAAATATAAATACATTTCTTTTGCTTGACTTATTGTTCAGGCATTTACATTCTAAGTGATGCACAGCCATGGTTCCAGCCTCTAATTTCTTAAGTTTCAGTTTGTGTCACGTGATTTGCAAGCCAGGTAGCTCCTTCGGCTTTGTTAGATAGTTTAGGGTGGTAGGTTTGTATCCTTGGCTGGAGACAGCAAGAAGGTGTAAGACGAGGAAGTATGAATGTTTTTAAAGCAGGATTGTGGAGTGAAGGGTCGTACCTCAATGGTAATGTCAGTCCAGAATGTATCTCTTTCTAAAACCCTAATCAGCATCCATTTTGTATAATGTACAATTGAGCTATCTATATGATTATTATGTAGCTGTACCTTGTCAGCCCCCTGATGTAAGGTGCGTATGGACTTATGCATATAGAGCCCTGCTGGGACTAGGTTAAAGTGAAAATGCATATAGAGCCCTGCTGGGTCTCGGTTAAAGTGAAGGCTGCGCTGCACACGTTCTAGCCTCCCAGAAATCATGCTAGCAATCTAGCGATGCACGAGAGAACCAAAAAGCAAGAACAACCCATGATTGTGAAATGCCAGAGTGGGGTAGCTATTAATATTTGTCAAAAGGTTTGACTGCGGTTATAACTAAACTATCTGAGGGTCTGTTGGAGGTGCAAGGGTGAAAGAATAGACCAGGGAAAGTGCGTTGAAGTGGGCATAGGAAAGCCTCCTAATTGAAGGATGCAGGGTTTAGCCTGACAGCAATCTCTTCTTGGGATTATCCTCCATTATCACTTGAATGGCTCCGTGAAGTGATCTGGCAATCCTCACTCCTTTTTTCAAAATATATTCAGTCCTAGTGGAGATCTAAGGGTACTCTATATGTTTTGATCCTGGGGCGAATGAAAGTTTGACTGATGGCTTTGCTCCTCTCTGCTTCTCCTTTCTCATAACCTTACAAAAAGAAGGCTTCATGTCCCTCCATTTTGAATCTTCCGCTCTTTGACGCTTCCTGTAGGACTATGGGCCTCATTACACGGATGGCGGTAATGGTTAACGGTCACCGTTAATGGTAACGGTGACCGTTAACCATTACCACCTTACTACGAGGTCCCTTAGCGGGTTGGTGCTTTAACGCCTGCTTTTTGCAGGCATTAAAAACCAACCTGCTAAGGGACCTTGGTGCTAATTACGGCACCGCAAAATTGCGGTGCCGTAATTAGCACCTTCCCCATTCCCATTATGCCCTATGGGGCAAAAATGGGAATGGGGAAGGGCAGTGGTGGAAGGGGGAATTACCGCCCCGCCAACCTTGGAATGGGGCGGTAATTCCCCCTTCCACCAAGGCGGTGCCGGTATTTTACCGCATGGACCAAGGTGCTAATAGCACCTTGGTCCATGTGCTAATACCGCCATCCGGGTAATGAGGCCCTATGTCTTTTGTCATCAAATCAACGTTTGACTGATGGCTGGCAGCTCACACTCATAGTATACTACTATCCCCTTTATTTTGTCCACCCTCACATTAAGAACCTTCATTTCCTTCCTAAGGTAAGCCATAGGGGCTCTCTTCTCAGCTCTATCCTTATCCTGTGCTGCAACCTCAGCACAGTCCATTTGCTAGCTCTGGCAAAGCCTCCATATCAGCGGCAGATACCCTGCTGTTGTTGCTAGGCTTCCAATTTTTTTTATTGGATCTGGGGACCTGCTGACCTATGTCTTCCTTTGGAGTTAGGCATTGTCTCTGCAACTGTACAAAGTAAAATGCGGGTGGTTCAGAGCTCTATGAAGTCCCCCAGAGGGTAACCCAAGCCCTATGTTAGGGAACTCAGCTCCTATACCGCCATATTCCACACAGCCAGGTAGATTTTCAATTCACATTTAATCTGCATTGAATACGTCTTGCAAAGAAAACCTCACTATAGGTTAGTTTCAGTGATCTACCCGGTACACAGTCAATTTGCCGAAAGCATTTCAGAATGGTACACTTCACCGAAAACCATTATACCGAAAAACACTGGAAATATTTAAAATATATATCTAAATCTATATCTATATCTATATATATATATACATATACATATATATATATATATATATATATATATGGTAGTGGGGTAAGAAGTTAAATTAGGTCAGAATGGCGCTGGGGTAGCATTATAAGGATACAAAATCGGGGTCTTGGGGGGTGACACCCCCAAATTAAAAACAAATACATTTGGTGGTTTTTGGTATTTTGGTCATGATTAAATTTACCACTCTGAATTATTTTCCATCTGTAAAATCACATATAACCGATCTAACCATGATAATGGATTGCATAAAAAGAGACCTGCTATTGAGGATCACTTTTGAAAGATCTTCTCAACTATAGTTCTTTCACAGTTAGATACTGCAATA
Organism: Ambystoma mexicanum; assembly: GCF_040938575.1. Classification (NCBI taxonomy): domain Eukaryota; kingdom Metazoa; phylum Chordata; class Amphibia; order Caudata; family Ambystomatidae; genus Ambystoma; species Ambystoma mexicanum. The sequence continues at coordinate 695,746,221 of NC_090931.1, forward strand.
AGGGGTAATGTTCTACTGCTTTCCCTGTTAGTCATGGGATACTCAGCTGTGCATTTGCACCAGCAATTTTTTATCTTTACATTAATTCCATAGGCTCAGTTTTAAATCAAGCCACTATAGACTTTCCACGAATAGACAGGCATCATCTTGCCATTTTACCTTAACCAGGCAGGTCAGCCTTGATGACAAGAACCCCCAGAGCCTTACAAGATCTTTCAGTGAATATCGAAAATTGTAGATAATCATTCTGGGGAAGAAAAACAGTGACTAATCTTTTTTTTTACTTGGAAAAGCTGGAATAGGAACATGTTTACACCTACATGAGGGTTTCAGGTTTCAGATTCTCTTAAGTGCAAACTGAACATTCAAAACTACGATTTCTAATGATTTAGGCATCTAGGGCTGTTCTAAATATGCTAGCCACTTTGGCAATCATTCTTTAGATCCCATAACCAAACTTTATAAAGCTTGAGCTAAATCTATAGTGTGACATATTGTGATATATGGAACAGCAGTTTGACAGCTCTCCTTTACAAATTGTGCATAACAAATGAAAATCTTCTCTGGGCAGCTGAACTCTTCTCAGTTCTTGAGGTGGCAGGTTTCGATTATTTAGAAGACACTATTTGAATACAACCCATTATCAATAGACAAGACAAACTTTATGGCCACTTCTACAGTCTTTACATCTTTGACAATGTAGAGCAGCTCTGCTTCACCTTCTGCTTGTCCCAGATGGGGCAGTATCCTATGGCCAAGGCCTGGTTGATTAGCACATTTCAGTCTCATCTTGAGCTGCAGCCAACGGAGAGAATGATGGACGTCTTTCTAAAAATAGTTTTAAGGATTACTATCGTATTGCTTTTTCGAATGTGGTTTGTGTGAATACCTTTTCATCGGTGTAACCCAGTTGGGAGTACTAGTTAAAGTTATGTAATATTTACAGTCTTTGTTTACTTGCTCCCAGTAATGCCCTCTATGTGAGAACAGTGCTGTTTTGGTTTTACAAAGATCGGTGTGCTTTTCTTGATCGCCTTGGGAAGCTTTTTATTGCTGTATCCAAACAATGTACAATGCAGTATGATTTGTCTTAACATTTTGCCCCTATCTGATGATCGTGCATTGATGCTTCTCTAATGTCCTACTTAATCAGTATGTTCATTAATCTGCTTACAGTCAAAGTAGCACATTATTTTACTAGGATTAGCTTAATAAATGATGAATTGTTTGTATATTGGTTTTATATGGACTCTACTGTCATAGGTTTCCATATTCAGAAAAAAAAGTTGGTTTCAAAGATGAATTGATTGATTGAATTACAACTTTCCATCATGACTTTAACAGGAAACATCGGTAGTGGTCCAATTTCTCACTGTTAGTTTGTCCAAGGCCAGGCGCAAAGATCTTCTAGTGAAATATAAAACAGATTGCTACATGGGTAAGGCCACTTTAAATCACATTACATAATGCTGGGGATTGAGAAATATCAGAACCCTTTCTTTTTGCAAACAACAAATGTTTGAAGGGACAGTCTCAGATTAATTAATCTCACAGGTAGGGCTCCTATTAAGTCACCATGACTAATTTTCCTATTATGCAATTGGCCTGTCAGCATCAATGAGTTTAATTAATGTTATTTATAGAACAGGCAATATTAGAGTCTAGACTCTAGAGCAATAATGAAATTGGACTGATGCTAATGTTGTCATCTGTGTTTACAAGCAATTATACTGTGGCATTGTTGCTTAAAATTGATGTGTGCTATGATTTGTTAAACCAGTAATCTCCTTTGTGTAATGTTTTTTGCTTCAAACAATAACATCTTAAATAAGTAAGCCTAAATGAAATGCACAGAGAGAATAGTCATGTTTCTTTTTTTATTTAAAGTCCATTTAACAGACATGAAACATCATCCGGGTAAGGAAATAGACCCATTTACAATCTAGTGGGTTAAAGGTGCTCTTTTATCTAAAACCCTGAAAGGGTCTACCTGGGGAGCCACTCTACTCTGTCGAGAAATCGTCTCCATTGCCTGCATGACAACATCAACATAATCCGGATTTGGAGTCCTTTTATTTGATAATGTCCGAGAGACAGAGGAACACTAAGGGCCTCATTACGAGTCCGGCGGTAACCGAGGCGGTAAAACCGCCTGGTTGCCACCGGACTCGTATTACCATTCCGCCTCCGTGATTCCCGGAGTTACCAGGGCATTACAACCCCGGTTTTCCAGGAATCACGGAGGCGGAATGGTGTTAATCCCCATTCCCATTGAGTCCTATGGGACTATGGGTCTCAATGGGAATGGGGATCATGGAAACACCGGCAGCATCTCGTAATGCTGCCGGTGTTTCCTCGTCCGCCTGCAGGCCGGGCGGTGTTAAACCCGCCACGTCAAACCTGGTGGGAACATCACCTCCTGCCTGCAGGAGTCGGGATCAGGCGGTCCGGAAATAACGGTGGCGGCGGGTTTACTGCATCGTTATTTCCGGACCGCCTGATTTGTAATGAGGCCCTAAGTTTCCAGAGTAGAGTGCTCCACTAGGTAAGTGGTTTAGGTGCAGTTCAACTGGCATTAGCAGCCACAAAAGGCGTACACTGCCTATTCTTAAATGGACGAATAGAGACACAGAAAATGCCAGCCTTCGAGCTAAATAGGCTCTACTTGCAAGATGAGTGATGATGTGAGCACAGTCATTTCATAACATAAAATTATAAACTACGAAGCAAGATCATCCGATTTAAAACATAAGCACATTCTCATATCTTTGAGGGTTCCTAAGCCCCCACCCCTGAACCTGTTAATCTAAAGCAGTGGTCTGCAACCTACTGGTGTCCAGATGCTATGGACTATTGAGCCTACAATCACTCACTAATCACAATGCTGGCTAGGGCTGATGGGAATTGTAGTCCAAAACAACTGGAGAGCCAAAGGTTGCAGACCCCTGATCAAAAGAGATGCGGGGTAAAGACTGTCAACATTCCCATTCACCGGCAGGCACTGGGATTCCAAATTGAATGGCAACACCAAACAAAACAAAAAAGATCAGAAACATCCAATAACGCTTAAAAAAATAATTACAAAGTATTGCAAAAGGGAAGATTAACAGTGGAAGCAACAATAATTATCAAACATGAGAGCCTTTAATTAAAAATAAATTCAAGTATCATTTTGTAAAGTTCCTCAGACATTTGTCTTTGAATTTTAACGTTGTGCAATACCCATCTTTGCATAGTAAAGAAAACATTTTAAAACTCCAGGTCTATGTTATAGTATTTCTTTTGTTTCTTAACATGCACGTGTTGGTGTATGCATTATATATAGATGTATATTTTGATATATACATATATATTCACACACACACACACACATTATATATATATATATATACGCATATAGTTGTTCATTATTTTCTAATAGAGTGCTCAGACAAAAGAATGACCTACATTTTGTGGGACACATGCAGCATAACAGTATGGCCCATATACTGACTTTACATTTTCCTGTCAAAGATTATCATACAATGCAGCAAAAGTATAGCGGCCGAGAGGGCATTGCAGTTAGTTAATGCTGAGCAATAATTCAGATAATCCCTTTTCATAGCCAGAAAGAAATTGAGCGAGTATACATGTGTTACGGGCTTGGCCAAACCGATTCCGGGTTGGAGTTCCACTATAGCGTGAGCTTTTGAAACTGTAACCAAGATCACGACAGCGCATTATTATGAGACTACGCAAGTCACGGCGTACGGCAGCCATTTTCTTGCAAGCAATGCATACAGCGTGATTACAAAGGCCTCGCCCTGAAGCAGAGCGCAGACTTATTCTGTAAAGCTGAGAATCCCAATCGGAGTGTGGGTGTAAAAAAAGTTTACACCGACACATGCAATTCTATGTACATAACATACTGTAAAGGGACCACTGTGGTCTGGTTGCTAACATTGTATCGCACGCGTACAATGGCGTTGTATGAAATGCAGCAAAGTGTATTTTACACAGGTAGTAATGACACAGCGAAAATCAATTGCAGACAAGCATTTGTCATGATCACATTGTTACTGTGCTCCAGTGCAAACCAAAATGTTCATAGAGTAGCTTAAAACGTAACTGAGAGAGAGTGTGAAGTATGCGATTACATTGGTTAATTTCCAAATGGCAATGCAATGCGAAACAAAACTTCATATTAGGGTATTGCTGCTTCAAATCTGAGATTGGAAGAACCCATCCTGTGGAATTTTACTTTATATAATTTGGAGCAGGTCAGTATTGTATTTTGTTTTTTTATTTACATTCCCTAGGGAAGAGAGGACTGTTTTTGAAAGCTACTACTCTTGAAATGTGGCACTGCATGTAATGAGACTTGGCCAGAAATACAGGATGGAAGCTGGTGAAAAAAACACAAATACAAGACCACACAAATAAAGCAATGTGACAAATGATGTACAAAACTAAACAGAAGACAAGGGAAGCAATGTACTCGAAGAGACATTTCCATCCAACCGAGCATTCAAATGTATAAAAGCATCTCACAAAAAAAAACGTTTATTTTCAACCCTCTTGCTGCTTTTAATTGGCTTATTCAAACTTCAAGTTGCCACGGACTTCCCTATTGCATACCTACTCCAATAATGCCATACAGATGTAGCACACATATATGTACTTGGAAATGACCCTATACTTTATTAGGTCATTGACAGAAGACTGGATTTAAACATGTTCATGTATTTCAGAGGTTTAGGGAATCCACATTAGACCACCTGGTCATTTCGCATCACTGAACTGTAAGAGCCATCCTTGTGCTGGGCGCATGGGACATGCCGAGCGGCATTTTTAAATCAAGATGTCAAAAATGCAGATCCACCCTAATTTAATTGGAAACATAAAGGGCCTGATTCACGGAAGCTTTTTATATTTCTGCAATACCATTGGAAAACGCTCTGTGAATCAGTCACACTGGTGTATTTGGCTCCCTATAGTGCCCTACAAGTGTCATATTGTCCCTAAGAAATGAAACAGTTATCAAAATTAAAATGAACATATGGCAGTAAACTGAATTGAGGATCTTGAGCCAGCAACATGCAGGACTCCATACCACCAAGCGGATCTCTTTGGAACCACATTTCTGCCTGCCGATAAGACACCATCAGGTCGGAAGGCGTGAGAATTTGCAGAATTCCATTCCTGAGAACCGAAAGTTAAATATACAGGTCTTGGGAAGCACCATCTAAAATGACTGTAGAATATGAAAAAGTGGTGATCAGCAATATGTTTGGAAGAGAGTAGAACTATAGGTCGCTGTTGAATGACAAGCCCAGTGAGAGTAGATGGTGAGCTAAGAAACTGTAACCTGGTTATATTCTGTGACTGGGAAAGATGGATCCAAGAAGGACAGTTCCTTTTGGTACTGAGGTCTGCAGGAACTGTTCAACCTTTATGCAGCACAGTATCTGAGAATGATTAGGGTGCTTCCTTCTTAAGAATTAGTATTTCCTGAACTGTAAGTACTCGTTGGGTAGCCTAAAAAAATAATCCAGAATCTCCCTTTGAATATATAGGGCTTGAACATCTTTAATATTTTTCTTGTTGTTTATCTTATTTTGGTCATTGTTAATTCTGTTAATAAATTCAAATTAAGGATCTTACATTATCCTTCTAGAAAGGCGCTACAACCATGGTTCCCTAGGGAGAGAGATACTGATTAGGGACATTGGAGTTCTTTCTGTGATGTGTTTTCTTGTGTCAAGATGAGTGAAAGCAAAAAGATGTGTTCCTTTTTTTGAGGAACATAGGCTTAAACTGAGAAAAGGGGTGTGCACATACTTGAAGGGATCCTCTGATGTGGGGGTCCATTAAGTATCATACAGACATTTTCAGCAGCCTTTCCTTGTATAATGTATGTTTTTTTAAAGTATACCTTACTACACCTTCAACTATGCCAGGTGTCACTTAGTGGGATGCCCCCCAAGATGAAGTGGAGACCACCTGCTGACATGCCAATTCACTTAATTTGAACTTTTTAATGCAAGTGATGCACATCTTTGTCCAACGTTGTGTACCAGAGTAGAAGGGTATTTCCAATTTCTCTTCACTGAATAGTATTTTTAAAGCAGTATGTCTGCAAATATTCTTTTACATTTTTACTAATTCTGGGCCCAAATAGTCAACATGCTAGTGGGTCCATGTCGTTTTTTAATTTAGTTAAATTGCATTTGAAAGTTTTTTTTCCTCAATAGTTACACTTGTTAGTATTCTTTTAGACAACTATGTGGTAAATCTTCTGCTGAGAATGAACACAAGCTCAAATATCTGGTATTGATTGCTGAATGAACTGTAAGTCACTCTGGAGGATCTTAATCAGGTTTTAGCTCTCTGTGCCGTACCAGAAGAAAACATTTGCAAATCAGTCTGAACTGTCTCAAAAGGGGAGTTCGCTGTCACACTCCCAGATTCCTCTCACCGCTGAGTGCTGCACCTATTTTGCCTTCATCTCACGTGTTTCCCTCCCGCAGTGCTTCTCTTCACCCACAATGAATATGCATATAGTTTTTACCCTTCCCCCTTTTTTTTGCTACTCTTCGGTCTCAGCACAAACCCAATGCTCGTGTCTTTCTAACCACTTCTCTTAACCCAAAACTTGTGTACGCTTCCCGCCCGCCTGTGGGGCAGCATGCAACCTCATGATGCCCCTCCTTTTCTCATCAGGCTAAGTTCCAACTAAGATAAAGATATAGGTATATAGACTTTTTTTTCGGTTTGTCTGTTTTATGGATTCAGCCTGTTCCGAATAATCTTATTAACACCAACACACATAAGGATATAGAGGGGACTCATTGCCTCTGGGAGATGATTTGTGTGCCAAAAGATGCAAACATGTGTCTCCTATGCCGAAGAATATTGTCAACGGATACTGTGTAAAATGAACTCATGGTTTTTTCTCTGAAGTAATGCTTTTCTATTTAAAATGTTTTTGTGCACAAACTCATTCCTAAAGATAATACTTAGGCAAACATGTATAAAGTGAGTACTAAGCAAAAGAAACAGAAGTTTTTATATCCCTTTGACCAACAAATGGACTGAGTGAATGATTGGACTGCTCTGGTTTTATTTGTCAGTTGTGGCCATTACCAGGATTATAGGTTTATACTGTGATAAAAACAACATTTACAAATGTTCATATCAGGGATTGGTGTATAATAGTGTGGACGTCTAACATCCAATTTGAGAGTCAGTCCTTCACAGTGCACAACAGGCTTGTTTTGGCCCCAGATTTTCCCAGTGACACACATAAATCGCTTGATCTTTGATCAAGTTTTGATAGACAAACAGGACATCTGATGTATAAATATGTTTACCCAAGGTAGCATATGATACTTTGCATACATTTAGCACTATCATTATATTTTATTTAGATTCTGCAAAAGGTGAGATCGGAGGCAATCATTGCTTCTTGTGTAAAAATAAGGGATGTCTCATGATTGATCAACCCGTTCAGTGTATGTTGTTGTTATTTGGAAGACGTCTAATCTCTCGACCTTGAATTCTTTTGCAAGGTCGTGAATTACAGGAGATGCTGGAGGAGAAACACTGAACCCTTAGCCAGGGGTGTTGCTAGGTCTAGAAAAGACCCGGGCTACGCTAATGTCAGGACTGTCGGGACTCAGGTCTAGCTAGCCTTTTGGTAGTAGCTCCTGAGATTCTATCCGGGGCTACAACCAAAAGACCAGGGCCTATGGCTCCCTTATCCCTCTCCCCCCTAGCAACGCCTCTGCCCTTAGCAATATTGACTCACATTCAGAGTTTGGGGTCCAAAACAGAACCTGAGAAAGGAGCACACCAGCAATACTGTTCGTCCCAGCAAGAAGGCAGTGAGTGTCCAACCAAAACACCTTCCCAGAGACGGACCGGCCATTGCTTTTGCTCCCGCCAAAACCAAACATGTTGAAAAGAAAAACTAATTTGATAATGCCAGCTGTGTTTGTCTTACCCATATTCCATACCTGCTGATAAAGCACACCAAGGGTTAAACCGTAAAATTAATACTTGGCTTGTTTGCAGAAATCCCTGTTCAATTTCTTACGTTTGGCTGCCAACCAACAGATGGCCCAGAATGCAAGGACTTTGCGTGTCCCAATGCAAACTAGGCCATACATTTATACATCCTTCATGAAAATGGGACCAGGTTTTGGGACATATGTATGCCCTGAGCGCAATCAATGAGTTACAATTGAAACAAATAAGTACATTCTGTGCTTGATTGTTTCAGCCGGTGTAGCTAGCAATGCATTATGGGCTCTGATCCTTTGAATTTCTCTATGGGCCAGGGTTATCTTTGGGACTCAAGTGGAGATACAGTAAATATAGAGTGTTATCAAAGCTATAAATATTTTTAATGTTTTCTGTTGAAGAATAATTGGATCACTAGCATTGAGACCCAAGTGAAGCTTGACCTAAATGTACAACCTCACATAAGACTTCCATTTGTCATGGGGGCAAAATGGTGATCGCATCTGAATGTCACATAACGGCATGTGGAAAAACTCCATTGGGGAAAGTATAAGTCAGTAGTATGAGTTGAGCTCCAACTGATGACAAGATGTTTGCACTGTGTCGAGATGAGTAACTATGCAATATACAAATACCTAGTGTGGCTCAACCAATTCCCCAAACAATTATGAAAATATGTGAGTCACTAAGGGTCTGATTTAAAAAGCCTTTTTCCGTGGGGATTTTCCCGTTCAAAAGTGCTTTTGTAAATCAAACACTAAGCAGGAAAATGGATTAAAAAAAGCATCTGCCCATTTCAAGCTTTCAGCATTTCTCTACAGAAAGTTTAAGGCTTACTTAAGCTTGTTTCTCATACATTTAAGAGACTCGGGAGGCAGGCAATGGGTAAATAACGCATAGGATATGTAGAAGAGAGTTATGCACATAGAATATAGCTAGGAAAAAGAAGGTGTGGAGTGCAAACAAGAAAGAATGAAGACAATACACAATGGATTAAAATGCAATAAATAAAGGTCACAAAAATGAGCACTACAGGGAAAATAACGCAAACAGATAAAAAAAATAGATAAAGAAATAGTGACTAATATTGACAGAAAGAAAGCTAGCTTGAAAGGATGAAAGGAAGAAAGAAAGAAAGACAGGAAGAAAGAAAGAAAGAAAGAAAGAAACAAAGAAAGAGAGAAAGGAAGAGAGAAAGAAAGAAAGAGAGAGAGAGAAACAGAGAAAGCGAGAAGGAGAGAGCGAGAGAGAGAGAAAGAGAGAAAGAGCGAAAGAGAGAAAGAAAGAAAGAGCAGCAAAAGTAAACAATGAAGAATGAAACAATGAAAGAAGAAAAGGTTAGAAGTGTGCAAGAAAAATGAGCAAGTGTATTTCCTTTTGTGTAATAAAATAAGGAAAAACGATTTTCAGAAAATTAACAAGCAACATATTAGAGCTTGGCACTTTAGTGATAATTTGCAGGTGTGTCTCAGTTCGTACATTATATACAGAGAGTCAGCATTAGCAGAGAACTAATTCAAAACATACCTATAATTACATACATATGCATTTACATTAATATGTATATATGTATATTTACATATATATATATATAATATTTATAAATGGGAAGGGGATTTTCTTTTGGTTTCAAGCATACACTTTGCAGCTCACACTTGCGTTGTGCCAGAACTCCCTGTAGACGCATGCTATACAGTCTCTGTGTGCAAGCCCAGAGCACCAGCTATACAACATGCGAGAAAATCAGTGGAGGCGGAGCCCCGATGACCAAATCGAAGTGCCGCGTGCATAACGTACAGTGCACATGGAATGTCTCAGCATGATATCCTTCCACCGGTAACAGTGATGTGTCAGAGTCTGAAGCTTGCGTGAGGACCACCCCATCGAACCTGTATTTCGCCAACACCACCCTCTTACTGAGACCCATAACAGCTGCAATGCAATAAGACGCTTTGTGCCTGAAGGTTCTCCGGGATAGGCAATGCAATTCTATTGGATGCTGGATCCTTGGTGGACTGGCTCACCCCCATAGGAGGTGGAAGAAGGGACAACGCCATATTGGAAGTAGAGTGCTTGTCACATCTGGGCAAAGTTTCTAGCTACCCGGCAGTATAAAACACTGTTGCAGCACCAACACAGTAGCCCAAGTTAAATCTTCTTCTTCATCTCGTGTGACTTTGTTGAGTGTTCTCAGGCTGTCATTGTGAGCTTTTTCATTATAATTTCTGCCATGCTGCTTAAACTCATGGGTTTATTTTCAAAAGTTGTTTTTCATGCCATTGATTTTTCTCAGTGAGAAAAAGTTGCCATGCGAATCCGTCTTGGAAGGTGTTGAGCCCCAAATGTATGGAAAAAACAGCTCCTGTTGTTTTAATGTTTATTTTAGTTGAATGGTTTATTGCGCGTGATTGCTTTTCTCCCTAGTTTAAAAATAAGTGTTTTAGGCTGAAACTGTACTATGCGTAACATTTGCATTATTTCAATATTTTGTTATTTTCATGAAGGTAGAGGGTGAGCACATATGAACCTATCTCCAAAAAGGACAGTGTTCTCTCGCCCTCCAGCCAACCTTGACACCCCAAGTAAAGGTCCATGGTCACCAGCACAGGTGTTGTTAATCTCAGCAGAGCCAGTGGTTCTTGTGCAGACTGCAGCGTCGAAGGCCTCCGACCTGGAATCCACAAAGGATAAGGACCACGTTGTTCCTGATCTGATGGCATCAAATTCCTGACTGGCTTGGGTCGTATCTTCTCTTTTTGACATTTCTTCCAGTGCGCGTCAAAAGCAGATCAAAAGAAGACAAAAACACAAAACATTAGTCATGCAATAATGGCATATATGTTGTGCCTAGCCCATAGTTAAGTAATCAGCTCACCTTGAGGCAGACTCTTACCACCCATTTTGGGAGGTCAAGAAAACTACAGCACTCATTTGATGTGGAATAGATTTGGGCATGAGATGGATTACAGTGTTGAGGTCTTTCATCACTGGGTCAAATACAGATGTAAAAATGTACTATGACGGAAACACGTACAAATCAATGTCAATGTGTATCCTAGAGTATATCATGGGTGTCCGGGACTACAAACTGATCAGTGAGGAACATTTAGGTGCACAGTGGCAACTTCTCAGTATGCTCCATTCCTACTCAGGAGGACACTGAGCAGAAGAGCAGCCGACATATTATGCAAAGGCACCAGCTGTATGCAACTTCTGCGACATTTAATGACCTTTAAATGGTCACAGGGACTTCTTTTTGCTCGTTTTGTTCTCCTATTGGGTCGCTCTAATCTCAACGATTGGCTCTTAAGATGAAACCCCTATTAGAAGATTGAATAAATATTTAAAGGTCAGAGACTTGCGAATACTGGCCTTGGGTTTCATTACCTGAAGGTAAAAAAAAAAACTGGACAAATGTGAAAAGGGTAAAACTATCAGACCATTCAGATTATCAGCAAAGGCCCTTAGGGTGTGAGGCCCAAGGATCAGAGTGTTTGTATAATTCGATTGTCAATGGACAAGATGCATATCTTTGGAAAATCATGATTGGTATTAGTTGTTTAAGGAAAACACTTGGTGGTAGAATGTCTGCCTCAGTTGCGCGCCCTTACCATACTATGGAACAGGGCACACCTCATTCTTAATAACTCTGTGATACACAGCATATACTGAGACAGTAACCTCCAAGAGGACTGGACAGAAATGTACTCTTCACACAATCAGTGGCGTTTAACAATGCTTACATGTAGCTTTAACAAAATGTATGTTTGTACTGGTCCAATAGGACAAATCAACTCTAGTCTACAATATGGAAGTCGAAATGGTGTAACACTGTCCAGTCGCCTTGCATGTTGTGAGCCTATACCAATATATAGCAAGACAGTACAAGGCAACAACAAGAGTTAAGTGCAACCTCCCCGAAATCTGGCCTTATGTGGGGCATCAAGCAAGGGGCTCATGCAGTTAATTGTAACACTGGGCATGTGCACCACTACTGCCACCAGGTTGGCATGCAAAAAAAAACACATAACAAGAATTTGAAAGTTCCCTGAAATATGCATTTAGTGAACAATAACCCTGTATGTGCTCCCCTCTTAAGACCGCGAAGGCCTTAGCCCGGTCTAATATATCATTCATGAGAACATGGCAATTGGCTGGAGTGACACAAGCTGACCAAGTAGCCACGTGCAAAATGACTTCACAGAATCACCTGGGAACATCTCTGATCCTGAGACAGTGCTACCATTGCCGTGGCCTCCTCGTGCCCTATCAGGATTTTGCCACGCGCACACCACCACTAATTAGAAAGCTGTGCGGATTGGAATCCACGGGTGTCATTTAGCTCAGCACCTGTTGCCTGACCTCAAGCTCCAGCAGACCACACCTCATTGATTAAGCCTACTACTGTATTGCGAATCCTAGGACTCCACTTGCAAAACCCTAGAATTCGAGCTTGGTATATCGAGATTGCCCCCAAAACGGAGGGGGGCGCCAGGGTAAGTGAAAATCATTATGGGGACACAGAGGTGGGCAATGGGGGTATAGGTTAAACAGGCGTATGGATGACCCCAAAACAACCACAAAAAGCGAGAAAATCACGATTCAGCAGGCCGGGAATTTGTGGGCAAATGAAACAACACAGATCGAATATTTGAGAACCCTGGATAGCAATATGCAAAAGTGTCAGTGTTTACTTATAGTCCATACAAGAACAAGACTGGACAGGTGTCTGGCTTTTTGATGAATGTAGTCTATGCTCCAAAAGTGCAGAACGAAGAAAACAGAGCGAGGCATCCCTCCAGGTCCTTGCAGAATACATGTGTTTTGTGCTGGAGGTGTGTCTCGCGCACACACCACAAAGCAAACTATTAATATTGGGGAAAATTCCTCTCTTACGTTGTATGATGCTATTATGTTTTAATACTGACTTGAAATGTGATGGATGGCTCCTGTTTTTATTGCAAAAAAAGGTTTGTAATAAATCAAATGTTGCAAAATAAAAAAATAAATAAAAACAAAAAAAATATTTTTGGGTAGGGGTGTGGGCACAATTCATATTTATTGACTTTCTGCGAAATGGTAAAATCCTGAATTTATTTTCAAAGTACACATCCGGTGAAATCGCTTGATATAAAACCGTTAACAACCAATTAATAGGATGTGTGTCAGTAAAGCACGAGATTTCACTGAGTTTGCAGATAAAAACAAAAGATTTTTTAGAAACAAATAAGATTTTTTACTTAAGGCCTGATTCATAGAAGTGTTTTATAATGGCACAATCCCATAGGAAACCGCTTTGTGAATCAGGCCCTTAGTTTGATGAGAGGAAATCCTGCAAAAATGTAACCTGCTGGATAATTTATCAACACAATAAAGTAAAAACTCCAGCGTTGAGACGGTCAGTTAACCTTTTATAAGGTGCTTAACACCGGAGACCAGTCTCTGAGTGCTGAACTGGGTTTTGAACCTGTGTTGCTCTGCATTTTCAAGACAAATACATGGCCTCTGAGCTATCCTCCCGGATAAATTGCAGCAGCCTAAAATAAATATTTTCACATAGGTTTGTGACGTGTTATGCAAGGCAAGTGGACTTCATTCTTCACGCTTGCCAACAGGACCGCATGGCCTCAATCACGACCGCTCTTCCCAATATTCCCAATATTATATCTTGAGATGATGGACAGCTTTAAGCCAATTGAATGATGCAATGTAACAGATATAAAACTGGATTTTTTCCCCAGATGGGAAGGCTATGGAAAGAATTATGGATGCCACCCAAGATTAAATAGTAGCCAATGACTATCTCCAAGTAGAAACAGCAAACTTTTTTTTTAATGAAAGTCAAATGTCATCTAACCAGCTGCTACTTTCCAAACATGTCATGTCAGACCGGCCCATCATACCTCCAAGAGAAGATTACACCCTACCACCCATCACGCACCCTGTGGTCAAGCACTGCCCTCTTACTAGTGATTCCAGCCTCCAATTCAGCCAGGATTGGACAGTCCGCCTACTCAACCTTGGCTCCAACTCTGTGGAACTCACACCCTCAGCACATTCGACACAACCATGACTACATGGCCTTCCGCAAAGCTCTACACCTAATAACCTGGCTCTTTCCGTGAACCTTGATTAGGACCATCTAAGGCCGTTGAAACCCACCACCACTATGGACCATGACTTCAATGACATCACATTGGAAAGTAATTGTAGCCTGCGGACAAATGTTTTGGAGATACCGAGCGAAGAGTCCACAGAAAGCAACCAATAAGCCACCAAGACAGAATTAGGAAATGGATACCACAGATGGCAACCTTAGCATCCTGCAGGCTCTAGGATATGTAACTGCTGACTCTCTGCTTCCCGAGTCTCCTACACAGCCTAGCAGCCTCTCGCGCCATCAAGTTGATAATACCCTTTAGCTCCATATCTTGCCCCAACAACATACCTAAGATACAATCCCACCTATGTGCCAAAACGCCCAGACTCTTCTGTCCAGCCTGTCCTTTAGTGTCACTGCCTCGATGTTACAAGGTTTGTGCGAGATACCTCCTGTAATACAACCAAATATCCTGCCTAGACCTACCCTGCAACCCACCATAAACCACAACCAGAGACTGGGAAAATGGGCTTGGTGTGACTACAATGGTGCGAAATACCTCCTGTCCTATTACCAAATATCCTGCTTAATCCTACCCTGCAACGCACATAAACCACAATCAGTGACTCAGAAAACAGGCTCCTGAGATGCATCGTGCTGAGCCTAAGAATAATGACCCTCTGACCGAGTAAACATATCTTTCTCCGCTCCAAGCTGTGAATCTACCTCAGAGTGCAGCTACCGCAAAACACAAAGATGTCCACTACGAGCTCATACAGATCCAGAATATAATCCTGGAACAGTGGGCTCATAAGAATAAACCATCCACTCCAGACACTCACCTCTCCTTCCACTATGCTTACTCTCTACTTTACACCAACACACAATAGAGTGCAGCTACACCCCTCGGCCTAGCTGCTCACATAGGAACAATACTCCATGAACACAGCAACATCCTGCTAGAACTCAGCTATACCCCACAAATAAATCGGCCTAGCTGCACACATGAACATCCTACACATGCCTAATGCCACCAGAATAGAGTCTCAGAGACCAACCACCTGACTGCACACATTCAACTGATCTCTCACTACCACTGCAACTAGTGTTAGGATGCAGCTACCATCAGGCAAATCACATTAGCTGCACAAATATTGAGCGCAACCAAGCACCCTATACTACCCTACTCTCTCGACTGGCCTGGACTACGGTCCCCAAAAGCGTTCAACGCACAACCCACAAGCTTTGAGATCATACCAATGATATATAGGGCGCTATATAAAAGCTAAATAACAATAACAACATGATGAAGGATCTGCGCATAGTGCAATAGCATAATAAAGGTTGAAGGAAATAGTCAGCCCAGCATAATAATCCTAAAACGATAGAGAGATGATAAAACAGGTGACCCTCTACGAGCGGTCATGCTCAAATCAAATTCCTAGCAAACATCTGCATCTGTCTCCTGGGGCCGCCGCACCTCCTCCAACATTCCCTTGGACTATGGTGTCCCCCAAGGCTCTGTACTCGGCCCTTTTCTTTTCTCACTGTATAAATCCCTTCTTGCCCCCGTTATCTCTTCTTTCGGCATCTCTCACCATTTCTACGCAGATGTCACCCAACTTTTACTGTCCTTCTCTTCCTTCACTCCCAACCTCCATCTTACTATATCTTCCTGCCCTATGGCTATCAAAAATTGGATGTCATCCCTCTTTCTCTCCCTCAACACCGACAAGACTGAAGTCCTTTTCTTTCCTTCTAACACACTTTCCTTCACCCCCCCTTTCATCCACTTTCCTCCTTCCAATCTCCCCATCTCTACTCATGCTCGCAATTTAGGTCCCCACTTTGACTCCTCCCTCTCCTTTTCCCACCATATTTCTCTCACCTCTCGAGCCTGTCGTCACCATCTCTTCAATATTTGCAAGATCCGCTCCTCCCTCACCTTCCTTGCCTCTAAACTCTTAATCTCCTCCCTCATCTTCTCCAGTATCTTCTAGTGCTCTTCTCTCCTTTTTGGACTCCCTGCCTCTCGCCTAGCCCCCTCAAATCCCTCTACCACTCCTCAATCCGTACTCTTTGTCTCCTTGGTCCTTGCGATTCCATTTCCTCCTCACTCTCTCACCTTGGCTGGCTTCCCTTTCACTCCCAACTTAAATTCCAATTCCCCCGTCTGGTTTTCAAATCTCTCCATGACCTTGCTCCCCCCTATCTCTCTTCTCTCCTTTTACTTTAAACTCCCTCCCGTTCTCTCCACTCTGCTGATCTCTTCTTACTCACCGTCCCCCCGTCCCCATGCGCCTCTTCACGCTTCCGTTCCTTCCAGCTCCTGGACCCCCTACATTGGAACTCTTTACCTCTCTCAATCCGCTCAATCCCCACCTACATTTCCTTCCGCACTTTCTTGAAATCTCTTCTTCTCCACTCCCCCCTGACCTCCTTCCCTACCATCACTCCTCCCCCACTTCCCTATTCTCCCTCCTATCTCTTCCTGCCCCCTTCCCTTTTTCCCTCCTCCTACCCCCTTGGAAATTTGAATCTGAAAATTGTTATTTCATCTTCACTTGATTACCTCCTCTCTCCCTTCCTCCTCACCCTTCCCCTCACCCTCTGCCATCTAGGTAAATTGTTCTACATATTGTTTCATTCGTTTGTTTCATGACTGTAAATATGCTTCTTTCATTATTCTTGTATCTTGTTGTTATATTGTAAAGCGCTTTGGATTAAAGCGCGATATAAACCTAATAAACATAAACGTAAACATTATTGGTCATCTTTACGATAGGTCAAAGTAAACCAAATTAGCACCCTTCCTCTAAGGATCACCTTTCTGCACAGCTAATCAGGATCAAGGATTCAGAGCAAATTCAGGGACTGTCAGACGGTATATGTTCAGACTCCCCTTTCCAGCCCGTCAACCCCATAGTGAGAACCCCAGCTGCCTTCACACTGGCTCCCAATACCCACCCCCACCTAACCATCCTGAGTCATCTTATACTCTGTGTGCTGGTCTGGCAGCTCCCCTGCTGCCGTTCACCTTTCGGAGGACTAGTACATCGGCCTTCCATTGCTCCTTGTGGGTAATGACCCTGCTTTTGCAGTCACTCACTCTGCTCAGCCGACGCAGTGTCACCCTGTGAGGTCAGGTTATCATAGCTGCTGCATGCCGTGGGAACGTTACAGTTATCCTTTTGGGCTACCATTCCCAGGTATTGGGTGCACCAGATCACCCTCCTGAACACAGTTGCTTTGCTTGGGATGTTTAGTCGGGTTTTCCATGCACCCTAAGCAGTTGATAAGGCACATGGGAGGCATTTTGTACTTCCTCTAAACCAATCAGAATGTTTGTAACGCAGTCAATGTTCAAGCAATATTGCTCTGAGCCATGGGGAATGTGAGATATTATGATCCTGCAAGCCCTAGGGTAATAAGGAGAGTGTTGGGTTCAAAATATCCCGTATTACCCAGTGGATCAGAGGCAATAATTCTATCAACACCCAGCGATGACAGCTGACGCTTTGGGCACAATGGAAATAAAAATAAACAAGACCATTTTATGTGGATTAGGGCAGAAAGCAGTTTTCAATTTCATCAGATGGAGAAGCTGGGTTCAGGAGCATCAGGGATCATGGGAGAAGTTAGCACCCAGGATCAAGGCAAGAACCTGAGTGGGGGTGCTAACCTGCTTTGAATACTGGGGCGGCTGAAGAAAGCATGCTACAAATGGCGAGACACTGGTCGTAGGAGAGAGAGAGGCAGAGGCGTTGCTAGGGGGGAGTCAGGGGGCTATAGCCCCAGGTCCTTTGGTTCTAGCCCCATATAGAAGCTCAGGGTCTACAATCAAAGGGCTAGCTAGCCCCGACACCGGCACCTCTCCTCTCCTTCTCTCTCAGTGTACTGCGGCTCATGCTGTGTCTCCATGGCAATGCAGCACCCAAAACTCAATAGAACCCTGCATTCTCCATCCCCTCAAATGGGTGCTAATGCCTTAGCAACTTCGCATGGAAATATTCCCAGTCAATAGGGACGTCAGCAATTTGTCCTTAATGCATTCGCTTCACTCAGGAAGTTAAGTCAAGCATTCCCGGACCCCTAATGACCTCCCCGTGCATGCGCTAAGCTTAAATTATTGAACTCATTCTGAAACTGAATACCCTGTGCTTTTTTTTTATATTACCGCCAAGGGTTGACAGCCTTGGACTGAAGACCTCAGGAGTGTTTATTATCCTTGGGAATAAGGCCTTTCTCCAACCTAGTACCCTGTTCTTCACATCAGACAATAACCCGTTGGCATGCCTCACGCAGGGATAATAATCAATCCCTCAGACTGAAATTTCTACCGATAGGCGGGTCAGACACATTGCTGGTATCATCTTTAAATAGAATTTCAAGTGAAACCTAATGTTGCCCTCACAATTGCGATGGCCGAAATGACCGACTTTTTTTTTTAAACGCCCCTTAACACCACATATATATGCGGGGGGGGAATTGTATATTATATAATTATGGGGTGCTGGCGGGGGTCCCCCCCTGCATAACTATGTGGTGTAAAGGGGGTTTAATTAAAAATAAATCATGTGGTCGCAGTGATCACATAGATCCAATTTTAGCTATTACAAGATGTCACTGCTCTTATATGAGCCCAGGAATGAAGTTGATCAATTGTTAGCTATTTAGGTTAACATAGCCATGAAGATTGTCTGGCCGTGCTGAATCAGCCTTTCAGCCTTCTGAGGTTCATAGATTGGGAACCATTAAAATGGGTATTTATGACACCTTCTATCACAGTGCTTAGAAGTGGGAGGAATCTGATTTTTTATGTTTATGTTTATTCACTTGTAGAACACTCACTGCATAACTTAATTTGTTCTTTGGTGCTTTTTTTTAGATTCCAGCGGTGGACCCACTTATGTGTCTTGTTGGAACAGATGGGTGTCCTGAGTTTTGTCCTGAAAGACCTCAGGTTGGGGGCGAGTCCTATTTCTTCTTGAAGATTATGCCAGAGAGAGGGAGTGATTGCAATAAACTGACCATCTCCTCAGGTCCTGCGTGCCACTACTGTGAATATCAGGCAGTTGCCCTTTGCGCTGAGTAGGGCTCTGCACGGCAAGTATCGAGAGCTCTTTTCTTGTTGGTTGGATGTTGCAGGGCCTTCCAAGCATTCACTTAAAATCTGAAATCCAATGTATGCTTCTGGGGTGGTTGGTTGCTGGGTGGCATTTCCTTAAGATGAAGATGAGCACACCTGCTGCATGCTGTAATTTGTGTAGCCTGTTAATATGATAGGTGTGCTGCCTGCAATGATGGATATCTACTTTTGGACAATTCGCCAGTGTGAATAGCAAGAGTTCTGTACTCCAGCTGCAAGAGTGAGGAGAAACTGTGGACTAAGGAGGTCCTTAACTACTGCTCACTCCTAATGCATTTAAAGCAGATGCATAGTGATCGATGTGCCCGATCGCTGCATTAGTGCCACATGATGCCTCTACTTGGCGGTGGTAGAGAAGCAGCGATGCAGTGCGTGAAACTGTGTGGGTGGAGTATTTTTTAGGGATTAGAGAAAAGTCAGAAGGGCTGAAGTCCAAAGAAGGGGACTTCTGAGCCAATGCCCATAGTAACATGAGAGTTAAATTCAGTCCTGCACTCCCTAAAGAAAAACTCACCTGCTAGTTACCCTGAAGGCAGGTGGCAACACGATAATGTCCTACTTATTCACACCACTTTACCCCCATCATTCATAATCCAGTGGTGATTCCGGCAGACTAAGTGGTGGTGACGGTAAATGATTTTATTAGAAATTGTACAGAATTACTGCAATATTACCACCAAACTAATAATGAGGCTCAAAGTGATGTTCAATTGCTCTGAGAGATAGCAAAAGAATACTTGACAGAATGGCTGCCATCATGCAAATATATGGCCCACACAGCTCCCTTCTCCTGAAAGCGTTGAATGGCTGAGAGCATGGGCGTAATATTAGGGGGGGGACAAGGGTGTTTGTCCCCCTCAACTTTAGTGACACACCATTGTGTCCCCATTCATTTGGCAGGGGCACCTTTCCTTTAGATGTCATGTCCCCCCAAACATTTTCAGCAAAGTTTCTCCACTGGCTGAGAGCAACTCTAATGAGATACACGTGTCCACATAGGAAGCTTTCATGAGGGGTTATCACTTGGACAAACAGGACCAGATTTATAGAGTTCTCTCAGTTTACCTGAAGGAAGGATTTCACGTATATGCAGCTAGTTAAAGGCATCACAGTGAAATGTGGCCACACACCTCAATGTAGCATGTGTGCCTCCGATGTCTGTGCCCTTTGTAGGTGCTAAATATTATTTTTGGGCATTTTGAGGTGCAGGCGTCAGCAAGAGTCAGCTGTTGCTTGAATAGTGGCATCAGTGAAAGTCCACTTTATGCACGAGGACAGATAAAAAGTACCCTTTTTACATACATGTGCGCACTCACTAACTCTTCTGGTTATGGCATTAGATATGATTTTAGATTCTCCCCTGAATCTGCTTCTCTAGCAGCTCAATCAACCAGCAGCACCAAGGCTGGCCCTATTTCTTTTGTCGAAAATCGCAGTCAGTTGTATCCCTTCTCCCTTCATTTGAAAATCAGCTCAGATAGATTCTCTGCTCTCATCCCATCATCCTGATGACATGTTGCTTAAGACTTTTCTGATTACTTAAATCTTCAAAATTGAAAGGCAAAACATGGTGGATGAGGGCAGTGCTTTTATAGGTAGTACCACATGAATATCAATTGTTGCCCTAGGGGACGTGATCCCCCCTGCGTTGAATTTGTCCTCGTGTCTTGACCCAATACATCCAGCTATTCATTTAGAACGAGTTTTTGTGCTGACCACAATCATGGGTTCCTAAAATGTCAATGTGAAACCATTAACCCCAGAAATCCTGGGGAATCATTAAGAATACATCTGGGTCTGCCTTGGATGTTTCACTGGAGATGCTATTAGTGGTATTGATGATAGGTGTGCTGCCTGCAAACCCAGTGCTGCCTCTCGAACTCTGCCCCACCCTACCTCTCTCAGAGAATCACCAAACACACGTCTTCCAGATCTGCCAGAGCAATCTATAGCCACCTTATGACCAGCCCACGATTCATGAGCACGAAAGCTGGGGGATCAAGCTTCCCTACCAATGCAGCCTGTCTCTGGGAGGTCTTGCCGCCAGACTTGCAGTCAGAAACATCATGCTGGCCATTCAGAAACAACTCAACACTGTTTCACTGAAACCATTCCTGTTTCCTATGTATCCAATGCTTTCCCTCACACCTGCGTGCCCCCTGCTCTCCTTATCCCTCCAGCCCTTTCCGTCACTAGAGCGGGTATTGCTCACTTTACAAATGCAAAAATAAATAAATAAATTGTCTTGAAGCTCTGTGCAAATAAAGTGAGTCATCAAGCATTGTACAGGGGACTCTATAAGCTGATGGGCATTACTCATTCAAAGACATGCCTACAACATTTCTAGTATAGTGAATGTGCCTTATGTAGTATTCTATGAATGGTTTTATTGCCTATCCTAGAACTCCCACTACACTCCTAATATCATCCGCTGGATTTAGCTCATGGTTAAGTGCTGACACTTGACACGTGAGCCAGGCTGTCTAGATTTGAAAAATATTGCAATCTCGGCTCTCTCATGCAGACTGATAAACTTGTCACTGACTCAGAATCACAGCCTCGTTGGGGCGTAGACAGGGTAGGGCCTGAGTGGGCAAGACCCACACAAAATCTGTAAATGCTCACTCAGCTGCGCTGTGTGGGTATTAACAGATGTTAATGTTACTGCGGTGGGGCCAACTACATTAGCTTCCGGCCCCACTTGTTAGACTATCCTTGCTATGCCATATCTCAACATGTTAATGTCATAAGCCATTCAGGAATTTTGCACTATCCCAATTGCTTTCTGGAGACTGCCATTGTGTGTAATTTGTCAAATATTTTAGCACAATATTTGAAAACAAGTTCTAAAAAAATATGTTTCGATCGGAAAGCATTTTGGTTCAGAAAATATCTTTATTTCACTGCATAAAACGTCTGGCACTTCAGGCCAGAGGCAACTCAGATACTGGCAATGCGGATGAGAGCATTAGGGAGCTCCTTCAAAAAAGGATGCTCTTCCTGTTACATACTTCTGGAACACGGGTGGACAAATGCACCCGATTGTAAATGTTGATCCTGAACCTACACCAAAGAAGCCCTTCTGTCCAAGCAAAGCTCTCTTTACTTGTTGTCCCTTACAAAACATGATTATGCCTAGCACCTAGCATCATACACCAGGACCTCGCCACCAAGAGGGGTGCGGGACCCACTGTTCAATGCTGTTTTTTTACGGTTGTGTAATGGCAACCTCAGATCTTTTAGGTGCACAAACAATACTAACCCACAGACGCGTGCATTTATTTAATAATAAATACAGAGGAATACATTACACCGAAATGCCAACAATACAACAACCAAATGTTGATACAATACACCTAAGAACATGTCCAGATAAACATCCTGCCAATATCGTAATATTAGGAAGAGTCTGCCCACGGTTAAATCAATCTACAGAAATGTCACACTTCAAGAAATATTGATTCTTGTTTCCTATCCAGGTGATAAAACGTAGGTCACTGATAAACCCGTAGCCATTGATGAACCCGTAAGAGTACTTATGGACAAGGTAGGCTATCAGAAATGTTTGTCCGAAAATATGAAATCTTGGTGCTTAATTGCATTCCATGTGAAGAATACATGTGTAGAGGAGCAGGTGGATGTTAGCCATTTTCCTAACTACTGCCCCTTCACCACCGTCATATTGGAACAGTAGGAGAAGAGTTCTATAGGAGGCTCCATGTGTTGTCCCTATACCACATTGAGAGTACAAGAGACAATATGCACTCAGACAACTGTATCAAATGTATCCTTGCACTGAAAGAATGGAAGGATGTCAGCACGCACCATTGGACATAATGGAGTGCTGAGTGAAATCTGATGAGGGCAGAGTGATGTCATGAAGTAGATGTGCAAATATGAAAATACTTAAGCGTGACAATGTAACTGAAAGCAATAAGAGAAACATGTACAAAATAAAAGAGTAATCATGTATGCAAAAGAAGATAAAGTAACTTGCTGATCAATAAGTGTAAATATGCAGTAACACAAGATAGATGAGACATAGATGCTTGCTATAGAGGAATATATAATGTGGCTAGAATGGCCATAATTGGAAGATGTACACTGGCTCATGTTAAGAGTCAATCAAGCTACCTCAGGTACAGATCAAGCCTGCAGAGTCAGGAGACACTGGAAAATAGCTTTGTGTGCAAAATGAAGAGGAGTCTGTGTTGACCTGGGATCAAGGATGTTATTATTAAGGAATAGCTACGAGGCACAAAGGGAGGCAGACGGATAAACCATGTGCAGGAGACATATTTCTTTTAGATTAAAGGAGAAGAAAACATCTGCAAGAGCCAAGTATTGGACAATTAAAAGTGCATAAAGTCTATGCACGATAGAGTGAGGAAGCATCTAGAGGCGAAGAGGAGCAATGACACCCAGCATAATTAATTCAAATAGCAGTAAATAAGAGTTGGCAATAACACATTTGTGGTCAATTCACATGTGATTCAGAAGTTGAAAACAAGGGCTATTCATTGAGCTCTGGATGAGATAGTGATGTGCTTACACTCCCTTGATTGTCCCAGAATAGAGTGCAGGCTACAAGGTCAACTACAGACGGGAAACGTTTGCTCATGGTCGGACTGATGAGAGATGATGGACTAATAGGTGAAGTGGGGAGTAATCTGACATGACTCAAGCACCTGGGTTTCTTTTCAGTTACGTGCTGCTTATTAGCCAAAAGTCCAAGGCTGGGTGAGAATACCAACCAATCAGTGGGTCTATAGGGTAAGCTGCTATGCAATGTTGCATAGACCAATCCACTGCCATTGTGTCCACTATAATCAGCATTCATATATTTAAAGGCAGTTTGAGGCGTGCCCTACAGGTAAGGGACAGCCAATGGTGTACTACCCCTATGTATTCTATACGTAGATATGTTCCCCTAAACAATGCCTCCAATCAAAAGGTTTTACAGTTTGCCACATAGGATGACATCATAGATGATGCATATTGGGTTATAAACCCTCTGTGTAATCAAGTTTGTGTGTGAGTGTGCAAGCATCAGTCTGATGTCTGCCAATTTGCCCTGCATTAATAAATTGAGAATTACGTAGTACCTTGCTATATGCTTTGAGTCCAGTTATTTGGTCTGCGATTTTTATTGGTAATTACATCTAGCACAGGAGACGCTTCAAGGTGCCAGAGCACACGTTCAAAATGAGCATAAAGTACATATAGGCCTATCTCATCCAAATACTGTTGTACTCCTGAAAAGGATCAAAAGACGAGATTGAAGCTTTGTGGATTTATTTGTGAAATCTTTCCAGTGTTGGGTGAAAATAACAAACAGAATCAGAGGTAACTCAACAAAAGTATGTGGTTCTGATAAGTGTTTGAGGCCAACTAACAAGCCCAACTCAACTAGAAGTTGCAAGGACTTTCCTTCAGTTGTGGATTGTCTCAGGGTGCCATTCCCATACAGCTGCTAACGCTCTGGGCTTGCACCTTTGTTAACAATTTTGGTTTTCAAGACTTCCCAGATTCTTTGTCTCGGTTGCCCTTAGTTACAGGGATAAAGGGGTTCTGCACAATTCTCTTCTCTCCCTATGTGTTCGCTAGTCCCTCTAGTTTCTCAGTGGCTGGGCCTACCTCTTTCTTGAGGTCTTGGAGACACTCATGTTATCCGACAGCTGTGCCCTGGTCAGAGGTCATGCCTACTTTCAGATTTCTTGACACGATGCAGATGATGTTGAAAAGATGAGAAGGTGGCCAACTATACTGTTCAAATCTCTCAAATGTGACAACCAAGCTCATAGGCCCAACCCCCTAATCCTTTTCCCATCTTCAGCAAACTCCTGCTTACGAGTCTCCTTCCTTGTCCTTGCCAACAAATTCTATGTTGATCTTTCAATTAATTCTCCCTCCTTCTCCACCTTATGTCAACTGCTCCACACGAGTTTTCCCTTTTTTCCTTCTAAACCCCTGTGGGGATCTGACACCTATCAAGAACCATCTTTGCTGATGTGGGTGCCTCCCATTTTAGTTCCTCTTATCTCCCCTCCTGGTGGTCAAGTCACTCCTCCTTGTATTCACCTCTGGTTGCCTTGTGATGTTCAATTTTGATCTTGCACTGAATTTCAATTTTTGCTACATCCTCGTAGCTACCTTCTGCCACCTCTTGATAATCAATTCCTGTCATCTATTGATGTTTGTAACTCCCCAACCTCCTCCTCTTCACCTTGTGCCTCCTCCTGATATTCACCTATATTCCCCTGATAATCAAATGCTGTCACCTAGTTGTGTTTGCAATTCCACTCCTCTTTGTGTTTTTATTCTACTCCTCCAGAAATTCATCCCTGTTCACCTCTTGACAATCGACTGCTGGTATACAACACTCTTCATCTATCTCCTAGGCCACCACTCTCAAACCACTTGCCTCCGAATTTAATTTGGCTTGCTCCTTCCGCCAACCTCCAGGGCCACTCATTAATTCTTTGGTCCTAGTTTTATCCTAGGCAGTTGGGGTCCTCCTCCTTGGGTTGTGTTTGGGTTATTAGTACATGGCGAGAGACAATCAGATTGTTAGACGCAATCTGATTGGCTCTCTCATGGTCCATACCCCACGCAGAATTCCTCAAATCTTCATCCCCGGTGGGGAGGGGGCTTTTGCAGCCCTTTAGCCAATGAGGAGGCTTGAAATGGGACAATCCCCACTACGAGCGTCCACACGGCTGGAGACTGCCATCCTCCCCGCCGGGGTAGGTGTTTTCTTTCTCCCTCCCCCATTCCTTGCAAACAATCCCCCACAACCTCCCAACCCCACTTACCGTCTTTTTTCCCTTTTTTTTGCTCCCAATGGCCTGTTTTCCCGTCCCTGGCGTGCATTTTTTTTTTTACATTTTTTAATTTTTTTTTTCTGTTTTGAAACGCTGCAGCGTTTTGGAAAAGAAAAAGAATGCTAGTAGTACCCCGGTCTTGCGGGCCGGGGTACTCATAGCAATAAGCCCCTTACCATGGTCAGGTAATGTCCCGGGGCCCTGTAAGGGGCATTACCTGACTCTTTAATGCCCCCGCGGCTCGGGGCTTATTGCTTAAGACTAGGCTTCTGATCCTCCTCCTTGCACCATCTGACTAAAAATGAGCTCAAAGCACTTACCTCCCAATGAAACCTGCCTTACTCAGTCACTGATCATATATAGCTATTTAAATTCTCCCTCTTGGTTGGCCTTTTTGTGACGGTCTGCACCTGTGGATGTGAATTGGTTAGGGGCTTTGACTGGATCTTTCTTATTGCTTCACCTGTATGTTATGTAAGTGTCAAAGCCTGGACCACCATTTTGGAAATCAGTCTCCCTGTCTGTGAAGTTGATGCAGGCTCATACGCTCTACAGTGTTCAGTGGGACTTTGCACTGCCGGTGAGCAAACTAAACGGCTTTTTGAACAGGATGCCGGTTCCCCATGGGAGCTCTCTATGTTCGTAGTGTTGTAATGCTTCGAAATGAAGGTGGCACCTGTCTATGATAGGTGTGCACGGCACTGGCCAGTCACGTATCCACTGTGCCTGTGATGTCTGTGTGACAAGCACATCACATTTCAGTTTCCCTGCGAGCTTGCTTTACGAGTAGCACACAGCATTTCAGTTTCCCTGCATGGTCCGCGTGAGCTTGCTTTACGAGTAGCACACAGCATTTCAGTTTCCCTGCATGGTCCGCGTGGGATTGCTTTACGAGTAGCACACAGCATTTCGGTTTCCCTGCATGGTCCGCGTGGGATTGCTTTACGAGTAGCACACAGCATTTCGGTTTCCCTGCATGGTCCGCGTGGGATTGCTTTACGAGTAGCACACACCATTTCGGTTTCCCTGCATGGTCCGCATGGGATTGCTTTACGAGTAGCACACACCATTTCGGTTTCCCAGCATGGTCCGCGTGAGCTTGCTTTACGAGTAGCACACAGCATTTCGGTTTCCCTGCATGGTCCGCGTGGGCTTGCTTTACGATTAGCACACAGCATTTCAGTTTCCCTGCATGGTCCGCGTGGGCTTGCTTTACGAGTAGCACACAGCATTTCAGTTTCCCTGCATGGTCCGCGTGGGATTGCTTTACGAGTAGCACACAGCATTTCAGTTTCCCTGCATGGGCCGCATGGGCTTGCTTTACGAGTAGCACACAGCATTTCAGTTTCCCTGCATGGTCCGCGTGGGATTGCTTTACGAGTAGCACACAGCATTTCAGTTTCCCTGCATGGTCCGCGTGGGATTGCTTTACGATTAGCACAAAGCATTTCAGTTTGGTGCTGATGATTCAGCAGCTCTGCACTCTCAAATTCGGAGAGATCTCATTATTTGGTTGGAGGTCCTCTTTCACTTCCAAAGATCCCCTCCCATAAAGGCACAATCTCAATTATTTTTTTAGCTTCCTGAAGAGAGGTGACACTTTTTGTTGTATAGAGTGAGACTTTAAATGACAGATTTCAATTGGTTTCACTTCCCCAAAGGTAACACCAAGTGATGTTCCTCTGCCATGGCACAGGGACCAATCTAGACCCATCCTGGGCCCATTATCCAGTAACTCGGGGAGGCATTCGGCCCATTTCGTCACCCTGCTAGGTGTCTGCAGACTTTGCCACAGTGCTAATATTCGCTTACAATGAGCTTCCCTCTCACCTGATGCCACAAAAAGTGCCTCGTTAATCCGATGTTCATTTACATTTTTTCAGAAAATGGCAGTGCTCTCATTCTACACTAAGCAAGTAAGAAGAATGCATGTGTAATTGAACAAGGGCGCCCCGCGACTTATTGGAGAGATGTTTCTGGGCTACCAAGGTTACAATTCATAAATGGAGCAGTGCCGTGTTCAATGTATGGATAGTTGAATATAGATTGCACCCCATTGCCAGTTATCACGATGGCTAGTTATCACACCATTGCCAGTGTCCAGCAAACTAGCGTAGCCCATTATTTCAAGTTTGCAGTATGCCCAGTTAATCACATAACTCCATGACCAATAGGAGGATAAGGGCCAGTTTCTATAACGTACAGTTAACACGGCATGGTCAGTTTCCAATATACCCACTTTGCCAACCATTGACAATTTATATTAGGCCAACTTTACATATAGTACAACATGCTTGTTCACCTGTAAAGCACCCCCGTCAGGTTTCACCTTCTGTTCCTGGTGCCAGATGGAATGGAGGCCAGTGCCCCTCATTGTGGTCTAGAGCTTTGCTGGGGACCGAGGCTTCAGCCAGTGGTAGAGACCGCCGTAAAGACACTACCCATCTGGCAATTTCTGCTAGTGACTTTCAGGCTGTGAAAACGTCTTGATGACACTGGTACAGTACTTGTTATTTTACTGGGCCAAGGCCCGAATTTGCACCAGTCTTAGTAATACCAGCGACCTGATCTTTTCAGTGTGAAGCGACAGTGAAATATGGATGTTTTGTAGTGGTGCAATCTCAGGATTTGCATCTGCACAATTACCATATACAGTATACATAATGTTTTTGCAAAGGAACTAACAGCAACGCAAATCTGGTCCTTTTGTTGGTTCTAACACCCACACAGTGCCTGTATTTGCGCCAGTGCTTAGACAGAATAAGTGGTAATGGAACCCGTTTTGCTAATTGCAGCCCCAGCAAGATGACCAATTATGACTGATCTTAGTACTGCTGCAATGACAACATTTGCACCAGTGTTAACACTGGAACGACCACCAGCACACGTGTGGTCATTGTGCCAGCCCCACAACTTGTGCAAATCCTGTCATTGCGGGAGCGCATAGACCGGCGTGCATTGCGGCTGCGCTGCCTTTAAAACAAGCAGTGCATGCCTCTGATAAATGCAGTTCCAGATGCAAACTTCTGATAATGCAATGAACATACAGTTTTCACAATCCTACTATGTTTAGACATGACATCATATCATCATAGTATTATATCATGGCATAGCACCATGACATGAAATGATATGACATTGTGACATGGCATGATGCCATGTCCTAGCATCATGACACATTTTATTTATTTATTTAATTATTTACATTGCGGTGCTATTTACATTGTGGTTTTACATGGCATAACTTGACATGCCAAAATGACTTAACAACATGACGACATGAAAACATGAAATGACATTACATGAGGTCATGATAACCTTTTCATGACATGACAGAATGACAGAACATCCTGAAATGATAAAAAAAGTATGTGATTTGACAGCATGACAAAATGCCAATGACATAATGACAGGACAGTGTGACAGGGCATCATGATTTAATAATGTGGCATGCCATTACATGGCATCATTGCATGGCATCAAAGCATGACATAATGACATGGCGCGAAGACATTATATGACATGACCTGACATCATAATGTGACATTGAGATACCCAGTAAACACGCAGTTTGGCAAACACAGTAAACTCTAATGTAAGGAATCCCAATTAAAATTCCGGTATAACCCCAGTCTGCACAATCTTAGTATACTCACAGTTTGCCATTCCCAATTTTGACAATTGTGGCTGACGTGCTCTAGTTGCCTACTACGGGCTGAGAAAGCCATGGTGTGGGTGGAGAGTGATACTTGACACACTCTCCACTTGACAATATTCTGGAACCCCTGGATGCTGTGAGTGTGGGTAGAGACTTTGTGCTCCTCCTACTTGTAACGACCACGGCTTGTTCCTTGACTAGGGGCAAGATTATTTACAGGTCATCCCTCTTCAGTTGAACATCAGACTCTTGATTGGACTTTGATTACATTTTTTGGAGCCGCTAGCCAGGACGGATCTTTGGCACTGACAGTCCTCACAGTTCATAGTGGGGCTGCCCTTTTTGACTGGGTGGCGGTGGCTTGTATTGTGATTTTTGTGGTACCGTTGAGATCATCGTCTTTTTGGAGGGGCCAGTGGCGCTTACATTCTGGCAAATACACTGTTCATTCCCTTGTATAATATACTGATATTAATGTAAAAAAGGGAAGGGCTACGAAGGAAGAAGAAATTGGTTAAATTGCTACCGCCTTGTGCATATTCTTTGCACAGCCCTGGGGATTGCCCCAGGCCTAACAGCAAAAGAAACCAGGTCATTTCCAAATCACGCCCTACGCAGGGGTTGACTGAACTAATCATAGATAGGATGAATATTAACAGCAATGAACAAATATCGTGTGAAGAAAGAGGTGATGGTCCCCTGAACTCACTAAAAAGCTAGAAAACCTGCAGTGTGCTAGGTTAACACAATCAGTGGATGGGCTGCCACGGGAGCAAGAGAAGATAACACATTTCTTTGCAACCAAGTGAGTTCACATAATTTGATGGCTAACATTGACAACAATACCTCTCTATGAAACATGTGTTTGAACTTAAGACGAGCATCCTTATCGGGAAATGTGCCCAACATTGAAATCCCGGCATTACTGCCTCCCACTCATTTGTTGATAACACCTGATCTCGAAAGAATAGTGAACATACACTTACCCACAGTGGTTAATACGATTTTGGATACTTCAAAAAGTATGATACAAGAAGATGATAATTTTAATGATTCTACTTTTATGCCAAACTTGAACACAATTGTTGTTACGATGGACGCCATTCTTGGCTTACGCGTCACATTGGCAAATGAATAAAGAGCAATAAAGAGGATCTTAGCCAGGGTAGTGGATGTGATTTTGACGAATAGTGTAGTGGACAGGGGATAGAAGCGAGAAATATTAGAGGTGGATTTTTAAGAAGAGGGGGGATGAAGAATCATCACGTGAGTCAAGTATGATAAACACCCTTCTTTCAATCTCTGACCACTCAATGTCATCTGTGGATATGAATCAAAAGAGGATCGCGCAGGACCAGCCAGTTATACAATCTCCGTCTGCCTGTAGCTCGTCACCCAATAATAATTTGCAAACAACACGGAAACGCAGGAAGAGAAATCAAACTAAACAACATTCTAAACATTAAAAACAAGTATCTGCGGAAGCAACAAATAATGCTTCAGCATTAGCAGCTATCCCAAAAGTAAACACAAATGTGACATCAATGAAGATCAAGAGAGCCAATTCAAGGAATATCGTTGTTGAAAATAAACAGCTAAAGCAACAATCCAGTACTTAAGATAAATGGCTACAATTTCCTGAAGAGAGTGTGACACCTAGGTCAGCAATTAAATATACCCACACAACGAGATAAAGCTCAAGTCATCAGGGTGCAACAGATACAATCTGATATGGGTACACAATGTAGCGTGCCTATGGCCAGTGAACTCTCTCAGATGACAACTGAGACTGTTGCCTCAAGGATACTGTCTAGGCCTATCTCTGATAATGGGATGATCCATGTATCTTCTTTTAATGAAAAAAAAATAGCCGAGGACCAACTAGGCGTAACACAAGTCTTGCAGGAAGATGGCCAATTTGCAGTCTCCCACCGCTATAATCAGCAGCATGACAAATCAGCATACTATCCGCAATGCATTTGCATTGAAGAAATTTTGCCTTCCAGCCATAGCCCATTTCTAAATCGATGAAACTGGATGACACTGTTGAAACAAGTTGAGGTGTTGTCTGTCTTGACGTCGCAAGATATTGAAAGGGTAGAACTATCCGGCTATCATAGCTAATTTAATTACGTGGTGGTAAAGTTTGTCAGCTGCATGGTGGTCGAAAGACTCATGCAATTTGTTAATGAATTGTATGCCATGGGTTACTGTATGCAACTACACTATGGCACACTGAGGAGGAACGCTTTAAGAGCTCTGTATATTCAATGGAGTGAAAATCAGTCACGAAACCTGCTTGATCAAAAAAGAGGTTGGGATACTGTACAGCAAACTTTACCCAATAAGGCTTGGGCTTCTTTGACTGAAGAGCAATGGTTTTGACCATCAGCCAGCTCTGAATTAGGACTCCACCTATCATAGAAAAGAAGGGGATTTAGATTGTCCACTACACAACCATTAGGCTAGTCTGCTTTTGCCACGACTGACATATTCATGTTACAAGAAACTTGTTTGACGTCGACCTACTCAATGGATGGTATTCTTTCAACCAGCAATTAAGAGCTCGGAAAGGGACACTTAGGGGTGGTTTATGCAGAGGCCTTAGACAAGGTTATCAGACAGTTAGGTATAATACTAGAACATCTTGTGATAATTGCTTAGCAGTTGAAACTAAGAACGTTTTTGATTGGAATGGAAGCACTTTAATATTCAATGTATATGATCCCCCTAATGGAACACATGTTGTCTCACTGCTGAAATGGGTGACAGAGTTGTTGTCACCATGGAAGTTAAAGAACCCCAAGGGGAGTATAATAATAGCTGGTGACTTCAATGCACAATGTAGTAATTTGCTATGTGATGACATAACAGATGACCAATGGAGTTTGCTTTCGGAGCATTCCAACCCATTGATACACACTGGTCGGAGGTTATCGGAAGTACTACTGGAATTCAACCTAGTACCATTGTTGCCTAGCAGGAATGAAAGCTTATTGGAGGTGATTATGTGGACTAATGGGCGCAGGATATGCCTTACGGACACTGTGCATTCTAAAGCATTAAAATATGAAATTGTATTTACCCTAGTTAGTGACCATGCTATGATGAAAGTTACCTTTCATTTGTATGCACAGAAGACCGGGAAGGCAGAACTAGGCAAGGTATCAGTTAACACCCAGGGAAATAGAGTTCTGTGGGCTGACGCTAATTTAAAAAGGGCCAATGAGCACATTGTGCAAACAGCTTGTTTCCCTGGATGAAATATTAAACCGCTGTAGAGGTGATTTCGTGGAATTATGCGCAATAATTAAGCCTTGCCTGTAAATGGCGGCCAAGATGACTGTGCAAGGCAAGGACAACCCTTGAATTTTTGATTATCGATTCATAATGAAAAACACTTGTTACATAAGATTGTGAGGCCTATTAAGAGAAATAAGAGCCTGAATTTCCAAGAACAAAAAATTAGGATTGGGGTTATATCTTCCAAACACAAGAATTGGCTGTGTGGCCATATAGCCAGTTTTGAATCAGCAAATTGGAAAATTATCTACGGACTGATTTGTACAAATGATTCTCATAGATTCTTATATCGCACTTACTTGGCCGCAGTGGCCCCTAAGGAAATATGCGTTATAGCTGAAGAATCCTGGAAGGCACATGTAAATGGACTCAATTGGGACCAAAACATGGCGAAATGTAAACCTTCCTATGTTTATTTGGGTGGCCCAGTCCTGAA
The DNA here is from genome assembly GCF_040938575.1 of Ambystoma mexicanum. Taxonomy (NCBI): domain Eukaryota; kingdom Metazoa; phylum Chordata; class Amphibia; order Caudata; family Ambystomatidae; genus Ambystoma; species Ambystoma mexicanum. Next base: position 695,779,695 of record NC_090931.1, read on the forward strand.
TAAAGAAATAAGTGACATTCTTGACATTCTGGCAATACTAAAAGAATCCAGGGCCCCAGGGCAAGATGAGTTAGCCAATGTTATACTGAACGTCCAGCCCTCAATTTTGGGCTAGGATACTGCATGAAACGTACATTTAAATATGCACAACAGGAGTGCTCCCTTGCTGTTGGTTAATTCAGTAATGATTCCGATACACACGTGTGGCTCTCACAGACCCTAACAACTACAGATCACTAGGCATGCTAGATACTAGCAGCAAAGCTTTTGCAATTATTCTGTTGTAATTACTGAACAAATGGTTTAGCGATAAACACCTGATAAAACCCCCAACAATTGGATTTAGGAACGGCTATTCCACCATACAGGCTATGTGGGCCCTATGCCATCTGGCTGCTGACGTATTGAGTGGGACTGATGGCGACCTTTACATGTGCTTTGTCGATTATTCCACAGCATTTGATTGTGTTGACTGTCATATCTCGTGGTCTAAGCTAGAAAGATGGGGTATTGACAAAAATCTGCTATATTTTGTCAGGGCACAGATACAGATACAATTGTTACATTCCGCCTTTCATAAAACAGAGATATCTCCTCCCCCATGCCTACTAATAAGGGTCTAAAACAGGGGTGCGTTCTTGCACCCCTGTTGTTTAACCTCCATGTGGCTGACATGGGGGAGAAACTAAGCATGACACTGACCTTTCTGCCACGTATTTGAGGGGTGGCGCTACCGTGGATTTCTTATGCAGATGACACGGTTTTACTTGATCGCACCCCTTTTGGCCTACTAAGAGCCATTAACAATCTGGTCCAGTTTGCAGATGAGAATAGATTGAAGATCAATCTTGCAAAGACCAAGGTTATGCACATATGAGTAAAGGTCGATACGCTACTAGGTTTAGCTGGTAAATTAATTATACAAAATTGGAGCAGGTTAAAACCTATGTCTACCTGGGGCTACCATGTTATAGTGCTCCTCCATCCTCACAATACTATATCTATGTCAAAGCTAAAGCTATGTGACAATGGCTGGTATTGAGGGGATTCATCAAGAGGGTTGGAGGAGAGTCAGTAGCGGGACATTTGGAAGTTTATACTAAAGCAATTGTTACCATGTATACTATATGGTTTAGAAGCTGTCCCTGAACATCACGTGGGTTGTTTAAACAAATTAGAAGGAAAAATACTTAGGTCACTGCTGAGCTGACCATTCCTGTGGCTGCTTTGAGAATTGAATTAGGCCCAACCTCCATATATACTATTAGGAAACTAGCCTGTAGTAAGTTACTATTACTAGTAAATTACTATTACATATAAATTAAGCTAGTATCACTATGGCGATCCTTGATATATTTACTATGTCCAAAGGACATGTAAATGAACGAATGGGTAATAAAGCACATCTTGAATTGGCGGATTCTGTGCAAGACCATGTGGAGAATATTGGTATGCCCATGATAGAGGCAGCACATATTGGTTTTTACCAGCATAAAGTAAAGATTAGGTTACAGGAAGGGGATCGAGTGAGCTCTATTGGCATCCTAGAGAACAAACAGTGTTATGAGGAGTATGGTAAACAAAGCATTTGGCAATATCAGCATACCCCAGTTTTGCAAAGCCACCATTCACCCAGATTGTATGTCCACGATGAAAGCCCCGGTAGACTCTGGTTTGTGCAATCTCATAGTATTCGCTGGTTGTGCAATTCCCGTGTATTCAAAGACTTTCAGTCCAGTTTGCAAAAACCAAGCATACCCTCAATGTATTGCAACACCTCCAGCATGTTCTGAGAAATTCCCAGCAGATATCCAGTCTGGACAATTGTAGAAAACAATCCAAGCATACACTCAGTTTGGAAAATCCCAATATACTCACACTTTGACAACCCCAGTGTGTACTCAGTTTTCATGATGGCAACTTATTCCCAGTTTTACAATCCCAATATGTTTCCATTTAATTAAGGATCCACAAATAAACAATTCCAGTGTACTCCCATTTTGCAATTACAAAATGTCAGTATGCTCTCTATATACCATTAGACCATTCCAGTTTGTTTCCAGTTAGCAAAATCTATTACATTCCTAGTTATTAAAACCTGGTATAATATTCCCAAATTAGCAGATGCCAGTTTAATCCAATTTTGACAATCTAATTTTCTCCCCAATTTGCACAACTGCACTGACCACCACGTTTGAAAAAACTAGGATACCTCACTGACAAATCTAAGATCATCGGCAACTATCACAGAGAGCAATTTGTCATTGGAAAAACATTGCTTGTGTAATTCTAACAGAAATGACAAAAAACTTGCCTACGTTCCAATACAATGGCAGACAGTGTGCTGAATCACAGGGTCATCACACTGCTTGGAAAAACCATTTCACCTGGAATGTGAAAGTGGATAATCCATTTGAGCCAAGTCACACATGCCAAAATGGTAGTTATTGCTTGAAGTTCACCTCCCGCTCGGAGCCACATCAGCAAGGCACTGTGGGCATGCAAATTAGCCCACAATGCAAACTTTTTGCTGCGGGCAGGGAACTGTCTTAGTCTTACAGGCCAGTGTTACTTTATACATAGTAGGTGAAGGTTTTTTTCCAGTCCTTTCGAAACCCACCATAACTTTATTGGTGATTTGCAAACATGCCATGTCTGTTTTGGGCTGATGAGGCTATGCATAAAGTAGCACGGCCCTATAAGACAAAGGACATTTCTTACATGGAGCAAAAGGCTTGCATTTGGGCTAATTTGCATACCCACAATGCTTTGCTGGTTTGGCTCTGAACTAGTGGTGAACTTCCAGTGATGGTTACTAGGCGGCATTGTAGCATATGTGACTTGGCTCAAATCGATTAACCGACTTTCACATTTCACTACCATAACTTCATTGGGGTGGAGGTATGCATGGCTTAAGGAGGAGGTATGAGGGCCAATAAAAGATACACAATTGAAAAATAGAACAACCAAAATATGTTGCACAAAATTTCCACAGACAAAAATATTTCCACAGAAACACATGCCTGGTGCTGCTGGTCATACTCTTATTCAGAGGAGAATTACCTGGTTTTACAGTGATGGTCTGGGTTTGGAAGGGTTAGACTGACAGGCATTTGGTCATACTTCCAGTGGTATAGGATGGAGATAAAAAAGTGATTGCAGATTAGATTCTGAAGTGAGTGTATCTTACTCCCTGGTCATTTAAATTGAGAGTAAATGATTTGTAGTGAGACCATCGCTTGGTAATCCATACTTCATTGCACCTATAAATTCATGCAAATTACAAGATGCATTTTATCTTAAAGTTCTTCTTAAGATCAGGTTGTAATATAAGTAGAACATCTTCCGGTGCCGCTGCTGTTACCACAGATCCAAGGAGGTTGAAGGAGCTGTGTATGTGGATTTTGTGGGGCTGCCTCCGAAGTGCAAATTTTGCTTCCATTTTTGCTGGGAAGTTTCAGGGAGTAAAAAAGACCAGGACACCTCTTATCTATTAGGTAGCACCATTCAAAGAACATATTATGTGGACCTGTTCTTTTGAAGTAGAGGGGTTTTCACATTTTTGGCACATTGGTTCTTGGTAGAGACAACAGGTGTCGTCTTTGGAAATGTATCCTAATTATATTTACTTTGTCCTAGTATTTTCCCAAAACTTGTTTCTCTTAGAGACTAGAAAACAAAGAGACAGCAACAATTACCCAGCATGCAGCTACATTGCAATTCATTGTACTATTTCTTGAGTTGACCGCCCAATAATGTTGCATCTTGTGAAGGAACGACCCAAGCAGTTCTGTACTGATTATAACCATACAGATCACATCAACATGTCCAAGCAGACACAGTTAATTGTCTTAAGCTGCAGACAGATCACTTTGGTGAAACACTGGGTGCTCTATAGGGCATAGAATGTTTTGTGATTTTATCTCGAGAGCCTGTGAAATCACTAGGACGCCCAACCTTCATACACAACCACTTCAGCTTGCCAGCCTCATCTTTTGAATGCAACGACAATCTACCCTATCTGCCAGCCTACATGCGTGTTGCAGTTAAGATGGAGCTGCCGCTGAGTTTACTATGCATATTATGATGCATCCAAGTGCTTTCTCGTAAAAATCACTATTCAAAAGAACAAAATTGTCCTCCAAAAAGCTTTAAGACTTTCCTGGCAAGATCCTTTCTTGCTTTCAAAGCAACCTGCAAGACGGATTGCCGATGATCAGTAACCTGCGATACCGATTGCTGATGATCATCAGTTTTGGAAACGAGAGTTGGTGCTCCTACTCTCTCCACCAGACCAAAAAGATGGAGATTCCTTGCTATCATAGTGGTTATTTCAGTGAAAATCAGAAAGTCAAAGATACTTATGTGCAACAAAGAATAATTGTCCAGATACTGGGTACACAACCCATGTTGTTTAATATTACAGCTATGTGCCACTGTCTCACGTTTCATACGTAGGCATTTTGACACAAAGCTCTATAAGGAGCACTCTGAACATCATTGACACATTTCAAGTATGCGTATGTTTGTGCAAAATATTTGGCGGCAAAATGCAGATGGAGAAATCACAGATGCCGGACCAAACCACAGTGCCCATGGCACGTGTTTCTTGCCGATGGCACGTGTTTATCCTCTTGCCTTGCTTCCTTGTAGACATCCATCATCACGCATGACTGCTCAAGGCCCTGTTTCACAAGAAGCTTTGAGGAACCCAGTTGTTAGCCTTGCACGATCAACAAACACATTCTCAGGCAGAGTGTCAGGATCACCGAGTGCTCATCCTTTTTCAGCATACAAGTGAAAGCACCTTCTCGAGTTCCTCACCCAAAAGAAACATGCACGTCAAGCTGTGAACTAGGCCGGGCCTTTGTTTTTGAGGTTCTGCTACAGAACGAGTGTCCCCGCATCCGATTCAGTATTTGCCGAACGGTTTGACACATATGTCCATTCTAATCCGAAGATTTAATCGATTCGTGAAACATAAATTTGCTTGCCAGAATGCCACCAAAGTGCAAAGTCCTTATCGTAACCATGTAGGTGTGTAAAATGAGAAAAGGAGGGGATCACACTGAATTATTTCAATTTCTGCTTGAACTCTAGATTATGTTCTGATTTTCCAAGAAGAACCCCCAAATAGTCTTCAACAATCAATCTAAAGTATGACCAAAAGTTTATCATCAAAATCAGCACCAGTGCATTACACTATTGAGTTACAATGTGGAAAGTGCCATTTTATTCTGCAGTGTCTGCGGTTCCTATGGTTGCCTTTTGGGCATAAACTGGCCTGAGAGGCAGCATTTAAAATGTTAAGACTTTTAATAAAGATACTTCCTCAACTGTGTCAACGTTGTGTAAAAGCAGTGGACAATGATCAGGTTATATGTATTATTAAGTGTGTATGTGTTTCATGCTGTGAGCAAGTTGGATGTCAATGCTTAATGCAAATTAAAGGTGCCTCTTCTTTATTGGCAATGTGAAGTAAGTGCTGACAATGATAGATTACAACTCTATGGGTAAATGCTCTCTGTATATGATGTCTGATACCCAGATTATATGTCTGATATCCCTTCGACAGTTCATAATTGGTAAAGTGTTTATTCACAAACAAGGCCCATACTGCTGTGTTAAAACGCATCGGGGCAAATTCACAAAGAAGTCACTATAATTATCTCCGATAGACTCCTGTCTGAAACCTGGACAGGGCTATTTGAGTCGCAAAGAAGCTACTATGTGTAACCCTTACTTACTCCTGTCTTGATAGGTCTACCTCAGGAGTAGGTTGGAGTTACTCTTAGTAACTTCTTTGTGATTCACACAGCCCCCTCCAGGTTTAAGTCAAGGGTATGTCATATTTGTGAATGAAGCCATAGTGTATAACATGCTTTTGACTATTTCTTTGTGCATCGACAACTCCTACAGTGAAAGAGCCATTGTGTTATGCATGTTCACATGTTTTGGCAAATCATGCATTCTTCTAACCAATTGCTTCTCCAAAGAACTTTATCATTAGGACTTTCCAGACTATTTCTCACGTGTTATGTTGATTAGAAAACACAAGGTTGTTGGTGTTGGTGCCTGGTCTCCCTGGATTTTGAATAAAGCATCTGTCTTCCCCATGATCTCCTATACCGAAAAAGTTCACAGTACCGTATCACTTCTGTCCTCTGCCCCAGGTACACACAATTGTTCCCACCAGCTATTCATCCCAGTTCTATAAGGGAAAGATTTGGGCAAAGCTCTTACGAAATATTTTAAATATCATCTCTCAACCTCTCTTCTTTCATACCACCAGACTTCTCTTCTTCATTCTCATCTTCAGTTTCCTTTCTTGGCTTTTATTCTGACCCAATGTATTCACTTTATTCTTAAAAAGATTCCAAGTTCTTCAGAACATGGATGTGTCATATGGTCTGCTCACATTTCACATACGGGTTATAAAAAAATGCCTTTTCTTTGTAAACCCTTCACATAGTATTTCCATCCATCTACTGCCTTGCTCTTATGATCACTGCCGTTGCCCTGCAACTATCTGCTATGTGTATTTGCAATGTACACTTGCCACCTTTGAAGTCTTTTCGTCCTTTCTCCAACTCATTCACGTAGCTATCGCTAAGCTCTACTTTCTACTGCCTCATCCCTCCTTGACGCAACATGTCCTGTTTCACCGGATATTTTCTATTTGTGCACCAAATGGCTCATAGGATTATTAAGATTGCCCCATCTAGGACTAAATATGGGCATGTCAATGTTCTCAAGTACGTTCAGCAGTAGCTCATCTAGGAAACAACTGAAAAACCACTAGGTATTTGTAGCCATTCTGAAACGTTATATTATAGGGTGGTGAGAGCCGTCCTGTAGTTAAGGTGAATTGGATTCTCATGGGAACCCCTTAAAATTCTGCTGTTAATACATTTTGATTGGAGTGACGGATTTGACTGAAATTTCAAAAGTGATTAGAGACTTGTGGGCACCCCCAGACTGCAAAGATTTGTAAAGACACAGTAAAAAATAAAAAAGATATTAAGAAGAGGAAGTTGCACCATACTTCCCATTCATTTTTCCATAGACAAACAAGGTACATTTTTGCCAAAGCGCACAGCCCAAACTGTGGGACAGATTTGGACCGGGTCCAAAACAACTTGGGCAGGAAGCATTGACTCGCGATCCATGTGTAGTTTGGGGTTATGCTGTGCAGTGGTTATTTAAATATTTGACAGAGAATGAGGTCCCCCCTTCTCAAAAATAGGCAGCCATAGCTCAGGGATTTACCCCAAACTGGGTGTTTTTAGAAATGAAACAGCCGCCATCTTGGGTGTGAGAGATATTCGAGGTTATAGCCGAGGATATGGGAAAATAAGACACAGGAAAAAAAGCTATTTGTGGGACAAATAACATGCAAATGCCATCATGCTAAAAGTGGGTGGCTAGATGGTACCAAATGAAATTTGGGAGTTGGAGGGGTCTAGGGACTGAGGTTGCAGCACAAAGCTTTCTGTAAGTCTCGGCTATAGTCGCAAATAGCTGACATCTCAATGCAAACTTTGTCACAGAAAAAGCCTGTGTTGTGGGCGAAAAGGGAGAGTGCAGGGGAGGTGAGGAAGCCCTCTAGGGGCCCGGGGAGCTTGCACAGATGAGGGGGGGCACTTGGTGAGGGCCCGAAAGCATTTTTTTGCCATTTTTCTGATAGTCACATCTATAAAGCAGTAAGGATAGCCAAGGGTATCTGTAGTTCAGTACCCGCAGTTACATTATTTTTCTCTTTTTTGGGATATTTTGAATATTTTTACCACTATAGTGATTTTTGGGGGTGAAAAATAACACGATTGCCATTCAGGTCTCACATCCATGCAGTAATCGGGACAAATCTTGCTTAGCTTCAAAGTGAGGAAGGAGCCACCCTCTTCAGGACATGTCACCCAATCATTACCCTCAAATTACAGACCATTTAGAGAAACAGGCTGACCCTTTCCTTATTTTGAAGCTAAGCAGGGTCAGTCCCGGTTACTGCATGGATAGGCTACCAAATGGGAATCTAAATTATAATTGTTTTTATAACTTGCTACTGTCAGTCTTTGAAGGTTTTGCACTCAGGGGCAATTGTTTGCCTTTTGCTGAATTGCATTCTGGTATTTGTAGTCAATAGATATTTTTACAGAAACAGTGGGTTTCCCATCCCTGCAGAAACTGGGACAAACCCTGCTTACCTTCACAGCAAAGAAGGAGTCAGCCCCATAAGGCCATGCTGCCTAATAAATGAGCCCACTTTACAAAACCACTTAGAGAAACATGGCCTAAAGGGGCTTGATGCTTCCTTGCTTTGAAACTAAGCAGGGTCGGTCACAGGAGGTGCTACTGTCAGTCATTGAAAGTTTTGCATTCAGAGACAATTTTCTTGCCTTTTCCTGAATTGCAGTTTGGTATTTGTAGTCTCACAGTCAAGATGGGGGAAATAATGCCACATCTTACACTTTTTGCCTAATATAGTTCTATGAGGATTTATTTATTTGAGTGACACTATGGTATGTGTACTTTTAAAGTTAGCTTTCTAAAGCACAGTATTGTTGAAAGCCAGCCATGGGGGTGAGGAGGGGAAATGATGCAAGGGCAAATAAGCCATGAGTATTTCCCACAATGTGGCAAGATAGTTTGCAATCCTGGACCCTGGTGCAGTTATATTTCCCTGATTGTGAGTGTTTTTCAGGGCACCAGTAAAGGATGCATGTGGGTGGACAGCGTCAGGGTGGATGCAACCCCTTGGGTTGTTTCGAGGTTGGCAAGCTTGATGAAGTATTTGGATACCAGGATTTTACTGAGGCTGTCATGTTCCCAGTGCAGACGCTTACCCACAAGACAAAGCACTTGTTTCATATTGGGATTTTGTTTTCCATGGAATATTTCACTACAAATTGCTGGGTTTAAACAGTGAGCAACTTTAATTCGTTGCCAGCATATTTATTGGAAGATTTCCTCTCTCAGGTTATTTTTCTGGTGTTCATTACTATTTTAAAAAATGTAATGCTATTTTGTCTCCCTGTCAAGATGGCGGGTATATTGCTACAATCATACACCTTTCGCCTAACAAAGTTCTATAAGGATTTATATATTTGAGTGACACTATGGTGTGTGTCATTTTCAAGTTATCTTTATAAAGCAGAGTATTGTTGAAAGCCAGATATGGGGGTGAGGAGGGGAAATGATAAGAGGGCAAATAAGCCATGAGTATTTGTCCACGATGTGGCAAGAGAGTTTGCAATCCTGGTCACTGGTACAGTTATTTTCCCCTAATTGTGACTGCTTTTTACAACACAAGTAAAGGACACATATGGGTTGACAGCATAAATTTTCTTCAGAGGGTGGACACAACCCCTTGGTTTCTTTCGGGGTTGGTAAACTTGCTCAAGTATTTGGCTACCAGAATTTTACTTAGGTTGTCCTGCTCCCAGTGCAAACGCTTTCTCACAAGACCACAAGCACATGTTTCGTGTTGGGATTTCATTTTCATGGGAATATTTCATGACAGACCGCTGGGTTTAAAAGGTGTGCATCTTTTATACTTTGCCAGCATATATATTGAAACATTTCCTCTCTCAGGTTATTTGTCTGGTGTTCCTTACCTTTTTTAAAAGGACAATGCTTTTTTGCCTTCCACACTTTTGTGCAGGTAGTTGGTCTATTGAACTACATTAGTATATTTCATTTTATGATATATGTCCGCTTACTGTGCATATCTTCATGGATGTCAGCTTTCGATTTTTGCTATGAGGCAAAAGTACCTGGGCATATGTTAATCTTGCAGCTAGTCATTTTATTTTTCCTTTTACATGCTGCTTAAATTTGGTTAGTTGGGGTTGTGCGATTTATCACAACAGTCACCAAGAGACCGGCCATAAAACAAGTGGCGTGTAGCACACTGCCTAAACAAAGTGTGTGATCCTTGACAAATCATTTAATCTGTTTGTGCATTGCCTAAAAACATTGTGAGTTCTCAAAGCCTGCAATATGTCATACTTAACAATACCACTGTCAAAACAGGACAGAATCAGTTTGTGATTGATGAACGTCTTTCAGCAATGGGAAGCAAGTGTTTTAAAATATGGAGTGGTCGTGTCCACCGGCCATGGCCAGAGGCCATGGCTAGTGGTCTGGAAGCGTTTTCAAATGGACAGTGGGCCTGGTCAGAGGTCGTTAAGGTGAGAACTTAATGCAACAAAACCCCTGAAATTCTGCTAAAGCCACCTTAGCTTTGCACCTCCTGTTTTGCAGCCTATGACCACATCACAAATCACATCACTGATGACAACACTAATTACATTGTATATAACTGATTACATCAATAATGGAATCAGACATAACATAATTTATAAGTTAGCGAATTAGAACTTTGATTACAATAATAACAATTTTCTACTGTGGACTTGGCCATGACAAAGGCTGGGATCCTTGGCCAGCACCAAAGGCCATAGCTAGTGGTCGGTTGGTGTTCATAAGCGGCAATGTGCATGGTTAAAAGCCATGCCTAGTAGCCCATCACCGTTTTAAAATATAAAGTGGCCAAATTTGCAAGCTGTAGTCATTGGCCATGGCTAAAGGCCATAGCTAGTGCTGAATAATATGTTAGAATATACAGTCTGCACAGCTGAAGACTGTGGCCACTGGCTAGTATTGTGTTGAAGACCATGGCTAGTGGCTGGATCGTCTATATAATATATAGTGGGCACAGCCAAAGACCACAGCTAGTGGCTGGTTAGTGTTGTATAAAACAGGGGGCACGGCCAAAGGCCATCGTTTATTGCATTGTATTATTTTAAAATATACAGTGGACATGGCCAAAAGATGCACACACTGCTCATGGTCAAAGGCCATGGCTAGTGAGGCCCATTTATATAGTAGAATATATAGTGGGCACAGACAAAGATTGTGGCGACTGTCCAGTATTGTGCTAAAGCCCATGGCTAGTGTCTGATCAGTGTATATAACATACAGTGGACACGGTTGAAGCTGTATCCACTGGTAAAGGCCACATTCTATGGTTGGACGCCTGTTAGTGATTTAAAATATTCAGTGCAAATGGGTGAAACTTGTGACCACTGTCCATAACTGAAGGACAGGACTAGTAGCCATTCATGTGTTAAAATATATTTGGTCATGCACACTGACCATGGCTCAAGGGCATGCTTGATGCCACTTACTGCTGTAATGTAATTAGTGATGTCATCAGTGATGTCATCTGTGATGTCATCATTATGGTCATAGGCTGTGCAACAGGGGGCGCGAAGATAAGGCGGCTTTAGCTGAATTTCAGGGGTTTTGTTGTCACAACTGTTGTTGTCCTTAAATACATCCAATATGTGGGTGGGCATGATGTGGATACATGACAGTAAACTCAGATTCACAGCGTTCCCAAGGCATAAACCTATCAACTTATTGTGATTAACTAAATAGCTTCTGTTCCAGACGTGGACCCCTTGCTCGTTGTGCCTTATAGATGCTCAGCTTCACCTCACTGAGGAGGCCCAACAAGGCCAAAGCACATGCCTGGCGTTGCTGATGGCACTCTTGTTCAGAGGAGATTTGCCTAGCATTTCAGTGATGGATTGCCCCAGTGGGTGGGATCAGACTAATATGCAAACGTATGTCTCCTCTGTGAAGGGTCATTGAGCTAAAACGTTTTTGTAGACCCTCCTGAGTAGAAGCAATTCCATAGAACTGGTTATTTAAACCATGTTCGTTCTCAGCAGATGGGCTCACACACTCTTGTTTAATTTGTCAAACTTCGGGTATCACCCTAAGCAACCAAAGGTAATCCAGACGTGCCCACTGTGCCATATAGAGGCATAGCTTCACCTCACTGAGGAAGCCCAACAAGGCTGAAACACGTGTCTGGGGTTGCTGATGGAACTCTTGTTCAGAGGAGAATTGTCTAGTATTTCGGTGACGGACTGCCCCGGTGGGGGGGGACTAGACTGATATGCAAATGGATATTTCTCCCCTGTGATGTGTCAGTGAGCTAAAACATGGTTATATACCCTCCTGAGTGGAAGACATTCCAAAGAATAGGCTATTTGAATCATGTTCGTTCTCAGTAGAGGGGATCCCACGCCCTTGTTGAAAAAGAAAAAAAGGTTTGCAGCATCAGAGGAAATAATCATTTGGAACTTCCACCCTGGTGGGTGTTACTGCTTGATTAATAGTACATGGAAAGCAGTGCTTGCACTTTCTATTTTATTTTTTCCCACATCTGCCAGCAATACAAATTTAAATTAGAACTCGCACCTTCTTCAATGGTTGTGTTATCATTGAAATTCGTACACCCTTAGTAAGGCACATGTACATATATTGCTATGGTTTTCTATTTTAAAATTGATTCGCCAAATTTGAATATCAATCTGATTCTTCAAATATGTCTTTGATAACTTCACAGAAAGCCTGTCTTTGTCCAAAGCAGTTTGCTTTCTTAAAAGCTTTACATTTCTGTACAGATTTAGCAAACCACTTTTTTGTTGAAGGTGTATTATTTTTTGTGACCCTCCTTGTGGTTTATTTAGTGGCAAAAAGAACAGTGCTGGAATGACAGCGCTGGAAAAATACTGCATCCATGTATCTCTGCTTATGCTACATAATAAGGAATTGTAGTTGCAGGTAACCCCAACGCCTGGTGAATGAGCTCTATACTGGCCATGAACAGCTCTTGGGCGCAAGAGTGTTGCTCGTCCTAAGCGGGTGTTCCAATCCACGACCAATCTATAGAACCTGCCAAAATGTCGGATAGTGGTCTTTAAGATTCCACGCTCAGCCCATTCGCAAGCTGACTAACACGCGGGTTCCCATAGCTAGTAACCAGATTCTAGACGGCCGGCCGTGTGGGCCATATCTGGGCTGGGTGCTGAGAGTCAAAAGGTGATTACGCTCGGTATGGAAAAGCAGAGCCATATAGTCCAAAGCAACACATGCCTTTGTATCAAGGTCAACAAAGAATGTGCATAGCCAATATTCCACCGCATAGAGCTTTAGCACGTGGAAGGGTTCAAAGCAATAGCGCTCACTAATGGCTAAGCTGCTCAGATTCTGAGATGTAAAACCTGTGTGAAGCCACTCAGCATAGACTATGCACAGGTTTGCAATGAGTGCATGGTTCTTTTACATGGTTATAGATTGTAACATATTTTCTTTCCATATGTCTTAATTTTGCATTTGTTTTTTTTCCACAGACTCTAGTCAACCTGTGGAGAGATGGGGTTTTGACACCGGAAATGAACAATGCTTTGTGTGCAGTTTTAAACATTAGAAACCCTGTCTTCAGAACAAGTGACTTTGCACCCAGGTGACATCTGTTGTTTTTTAAACCTCCCACTCCCCCCTTGTGTCCAGCGCCCCCATTCTTCAATGCATGCATAAACATTTATCATCTGCATATTTCATTAAATTTGACATAAGGTCTTGTAGCAGGAACTCAAAACGTGTGTGATGTAAGCAGTAAAGAGAAACGCCATAGCCACGGAAGATAAGACATGCGTCATTTCTTACTTAAAGCCCCATCCTGTACCCCCAAGCACAATAGCGGCTACCAGGATGGCTCCAGCGATGGAGCCTATTATAAGGTTGGTGGCACTAGGACCTGTGACAAAGGATCATGGGAAGAAATACGTCAGAACCATCCACTGCATTCACAAGGGAAACGTAGATAAGCGATTTCAGGACAACTCAAAATCCCCCCTCCCTCCACGATTGATGTGCCAAACATTTCTAGGAAGTTCACTTTTTGAAATTGGTCAGATTTATGTCGGCCTCTGAATGAGACAAACAACATATGGCTTGTTAACATTTGATACAGTTTTCTTCACCCTTCATAGAGACTTAAAACAGTACCATTGACTTCAATGTCGAAGTTTACTCATTGACATAGGAAACACTGTTAAACAATTCATTGGTTCAGGAATCAACATTATTTCCAACATTCAAATGCTTCGGGAGGACGAAATGCAGACATATTTGGTTAAAAAAAAGCCTCTTTAATGGGAAGTTACTCAAAATATTCAGGTGCACTTTCCCTGAAAAGTCTTTCCTTCCAAGGGCGGATCTTGTCCCAAATTGTTTCAAATCTTTGTATAATCTGTTCTGTTGGGCAAAGTCCATGTGTGGGCAGGGCGAGTGTCAGGTGGTGGGCGATGGAAGTTTAGAGAAATCATTGAACAGGAAGTAGGAGGAGGTGCTCGTCTGGCCACTGACAAGTGACATCTATCAAGTCATTTCTTCATCACGCTCAAGTGGCCAATCAAGAAGCACAGAGAACAGGGCAGGTGTTAAAGAATGTTGCGGAAAGTAAGTTAAGCATCTAAACTACTGGCCTCCAAGTCTGGTCCATTGAAACCCCATCAACACCAGGTTTTTAGGATAAATGTGCACTATGCAAAATGAATTCAATTTCCCTAGATATTTTCTTTATCTGGACAGTACAGATAAAACATGGACAATAGATATAGTGTAGTTGTAGTGAAAACCCATCATGGAACCAGAATGGAGGTAACAAGGACAGCTCCTACAGGGATCTTGCGATGGTCCTTCAGAAAACAAATAGGAAGTCTCTTCTGGATTCCGCTCCTTCTTCCTTCTTGCCCCAGTAGACTGGAACTCTAGTACTACATTCAAATCTGCACCTCATTAACCATGAAGGCGCTCTCTGTGCCTAGCCGCACATTACTCCTCCTCCCCTACCTTTCTGCCCTCTGCCACACTGCCCATGCTAACCTGTTCATTAGCTTGTTCTGTGCTATGGGTTTCGCCTAGCCCTGCTCTCTGTAACATTCCCCTGCCGTCATCCACTGGCCGGAAATCAGCTTGCTCCTTTTATTGTGTGGTACCTGACTCAGGATTGCCCTGCTGAATGGTAATTCCTTTTGAACAAGTTTCTGGTTGAAACACCTGCATCCTCAAATAATTAAATGTGCCTTGTCAGCAAGAGAGTTACGTCACAAAGCCAAAGCAAATATTGCCATAAACAAAGGTTCCTTTGAAACTACATTCTGTTTTCTCACTAGAGTCGAGCCCATTCTATGCATGTGGCCTGATTCTTATGTGAATAAGAAACATGAGTTCTATGCACTCGAGCAAGCTGCAATAGTGTATCACCAGGCTTGTCTGTTGAGCATATTAAACACAACCCACAGGAAAGAGAACTCCCTCTTTCCGCGTGTGTTACCTGCATGCTAGGGCAGAACCAAGATCGTTGCCACCCTCATATTTCACCACGTAGGACCTTTGCTTGGACACCTTCCAAGCTTTAGCAGGTGTAAGTGGATCTAGGTCACCTGGCCTAAGCCCCGCTCACCTGGTGCCTTCCTGCTTGCTGCTCTTTTCCCTACTCCTCCAGCCTCTTTTCCTTTGCAGCTGTGGAGCAGGTGTAAGTGTGTTACTACTGACTTCTGCAATTGTATTAGCTCTCCCCTCTTGCTTCTCAACTCTTTTTGACTGCTTACTCTCTGTTCTCTCCTCCCCTTCCCTCTCCCTTTTCCTATCTCCTCCCCTCCTCCCCTTACTTTCTTCTATGCACTCACTCTATCAGAATTGTCCCTGGACCTAGTATGATAGCAACCTTGTCTGTCACCCCCCCATCCCCTTACTGCTCCCCCCCACTCCAGCACTATCTGAAACGCTGTCAGGCCTAGTACGATAGTCGCTTGTTTTGTTCCTCCCCTCCCTTTCTGAACCCCTCTCCCTCACCTTTTGTTTTTCTCCGGATGTTGTCAGGCCTAGTATGGTAGTCGCCTGTCTGTTTCCATTTCCTTCCCACTCTCCCCCTCCCTTCCTTATCTATGTCTTAGCTATTGTCAGGCCGAGTACAATAGTTAATTTCACATCCTTACTGTTCATGGCCTGTAAGAATGTTGTTGTATTTTCCCTTGTTCCTTCCCTTGCCTTGAAGCGCTTTGAAACACATTGTGTATAGGTGCTATATAAATAAACTATCATATCATATCATAACTGTGCTGCCACACTTGGGAAAGAAATGGAGCTGGCTGTCCGCACCCTTGCCACGGAACATAGCACAGCCAAACGAGCTACACAGAATGTTCCTGGCTTGGTGTATTCTCCTGTGGCTGATGTCAGGAGTGGGGAAGGGGAAGATGCAGTTCCCCCCTAGACCCCATGGCATGGCTGTAGGTAGCAAAAAATGTAATGGCTAGGATTGCACATGCCAGACTGCAGTCTCGGTCAACGAGCAGGTGCGTGGTTCTGATAGGCAACATGTCTGCCAAGCACCCAAGCAGGATTGAGAACGGATGAAGATAGCAACCCTGGCTCCAGATAGCACTGGATGGAAGAAAGACAGTACTATCACTCCCAAAACCAGGCAGCGGCTGAGGGCCTAATGCAACGGAGCGGAATAATCACATACGGCTTCAGCTGGGGGAGGGAAACATGGACTAGCATGAGCTAAGGTGGCTTCAGGATGGATGGGAACCCTCAGCCTGCAGAGCATGGGTTCCTAACCAGTCATAATGAGTGCCATGCTTAGGAATCTAAAGTTTCTGGGAAAAGTGCATGAATACAAAAGGAGAACATAGAGATGCCCATTACTTGGGCATTGCACATCCCATTCTGTTTAATGTCAAAGGAGCCTCATTCCCTTCCTCAGACAAGGCCGATCCAATCTGATAGTAGGAAGGAGATAGAGGAACCCACTCAATGACAAACAATAGACCATTCGGAGTGGACCCTACAAGACAGGAGGTGCCACATGCCTGAGGTCTGGAGCTCCACGGCAGGATGCTACATGTCTGAGGTCTGGATGGCTTTTCAGCCTTCACCAACTGACCAAAGAACCCTCCCACCCAGCGAAGGACAATGGAGCCAATGAATGATTGTTCCAACATCCAGCCTCTGCTGATTGTCACTGTTCCAGGGGGCCGTCACCAGCTACCAGGTGGACCCCCAAGACTTGTATTGTTTGTTTTACGATCTGAGTTGGGAAGGAACACAAAATGTAGTTGGAACCCTTGAAGAAGCATTAGCCATTGGGACAGGCCACATGCCTTGAATTTAGAGAAGTTTGAACGTCTGTGCCATGGCAGAATTTTGTTTTGTGCCACAGCCACTTTTAAAATCAAGGCTGTTTGGTTGTGGCGGACCGTCATGTTTGTCCTTCGCATCTAGGGAGCTAATGGGAACAGAGGCCAATATAAGCATTCTTGTTAAATCAATAGTTTGGCTTCCTGCAGCATTTATTCTGAAGAAAAGACTTTCAAAGAAGGAAAGAACCGCACAGCAACTTTATTCTCCAATGTGTATCCTTAACTTGACTGAGATGTTGGCCTTTCTGTAACAGCTAATGGCAGCGTGTGTTGCCACGGCAGCCATTACTTCTTCTAAGCCATAACCTCTTCAGCTTTCCTTTCAGGCTTGACGGGCGATATGTTTTTCTATGTC
Source organism: Ambystoma mexicanum (assembly GCF_040938575.1). NCBI lineage: Eukaryota > Metazoa > Chordata > Amphibia > Caudata > Ambystomatidae > Ambystoma > Ambystoma mexicanum. The sequence goes on from NC_090931.1 coordinate 695,797,119, forward strand.
AATGGTGCATGCCATCTGAGGGTGACTTGAGAGACTCCACAAACATCATTAATTGGCTGGAATCTTATTAACAGAAACCCTACGAGGGGCACCAACTGCATTATTGTAGAGTCTCGACACTGCAACCTCGTCTTCGGTTGGACGCTCGTGTCAAGTTCATCACAAGAACAACTCACTGCACTATGCCATCAATATTTGCCGTCGAGGTCAAAAACATCCGGGCAGGTAGTGCACTGTCAACAATGGCAACCGGTCCATAAAACGTGAGTTTTTAGGGGAGCCTGCTCACCTCCACTCTTGAGACACTAGCTTTGGCTCTGTGCGCATATGTGACAACCCCGCCTAACAATTTCTTTATTTTAAGGTATTGTGAACACATTTGCCAGGCTTCCACTTCTTTGTAGGTAATCCTCTTTCAGTGTGCTTGTTTTGTCCTCCTATCTCAGGCCCATCTGCAAGAGCTGGTATGGGATATGAACCCATTCCACTGAGAACACTTTTCACTTTCCATACACTACTGATGAACTGTAGTGACCTAATCTTCTTTGGGGGGTCACCTAGCCCCCACACCAGGGGCTTCTAAGGTGGAATCTTCCTTTAAAGGGAAAACAGTTGAACGTTAGAAAAACTACCCAGAATGCATATTCACACTTTTAATTATGACATTCAAAACAGAATCCAATTGTAATACTAATGAAGTGCAAAAGAAATGGCCTTCGTACACAAGCTTTTTAATTTTTGGAGCGGAGGAAATCTTCACCAGGGAAAATTAGGAAAAGCGGGATTGGTGGATGAAATAAGAAAAGGCCGAGGTATTTCATAACAGAGAGCACATTTTCAAAGTGTTCTTCCGTCCTTTACACTTGTGTTTTATTCTGCCCTTTATTGAAGTTTCAAGAAAATACGCTTTGTTTGTAATCATGTGGCTCCTGATATGATCCGTAGAGGTGCATGGAGGGATCTATCTGGCTTGCATGTGGGAGTGATATAAGCTCTGCAGCCTGCTTCCATTGCTTGGTCTGTTGTCGCAGAGTCCGGGCTGCGATCAATATAGCAATGGGGATGAACCAACACACACTCCATGCAGTTCTAAGGGGGAATTTAAAGCACTTGAGCATTTATATACAAACTCACCATTGCAATTAATTCGAAAAATGAAGTGACAACAAGTGAAGGGAATAACGTTTAATGTGGACATTAATTTGGTCTAACACTGGAGATTGTATTAGGTCTATTCTGCTCACTTTGGATGGAAGAACACTAGTAGACCTGATAAATGATGCATCGCAAGAGTGAAGACCGATTGGTTACCGCAATGCCCTCTCTGTGATTTACCCTATGTCGGATAGGTTATGTTCACTGTAACCAAACTCTGTGCCATAAAGCAGTGGGCACATTTTATTTGGTTGCCATTTTTGAACTGGACAAGTTGAGAGAAATGTAATGAAACAGCATGTATTCTATTAGTTGTAAAGGTGGAGAAAAATAGATATTCAGGAAGGGTGTTTTGTTTTATGCCCCACATTGTCCCAGACAGGAGAGGGTTCAACACTGCATGAGCAAAAACCACATGACATGGACACGTTCAAATCACATGACAAAATACAGTCACCACATGACACAAAGCCAATGGGACAGTACAGAGAGAAAGAGAGAGAGGGTGGGAGAGAGAGAAAGAGGACTCGGGTGCATACAGATACCTCACATACTAGGGCACCGGATAGCAAAGCTCTGGAACTGAGAAAGAAATTGCTTACTCTATGCCCCACCCTGTGCCTCCAAAAATCACCCCCAGTGCCAGAATGGTCCCTGCCACTGCACCTATGAGCCGGTTAGTGGCCATGCTCACTGTGTGGAGGGAAAGGGGAAATCGTTTTTTAGAGAGAACGATCACATGCTGAAGAATACAGTAGCTCTTCGAAGGGAAAATGCTCATACACCTTTTTTCATGAACGTACAATCGTTAACCTACCAATGATCCCGTTGGAAACAGCTTTAAAAAAAAAGTGTTTTTTTTTTTTTAGAAAAAGCCTGTCAAACAAACACGATGATTGACTTTAAATTGCCCTCATGTTATAAGGCTCTTCACACAAAAAAGAAGAGATAACATTAGGTCCCTTCACTATGTGGTTGTTCAACATTAAATCCATTTTCTCTCTTATTCTTATTTTTGATGCAAGTCTTAGTGTAGACAACGCGGTTGCATTCCATATCATGATATGACCCACTTTTTACAATGATGTGAGTAACCACACTCCAAATGGTATATGTTTATCTTTCATAAAATGTATTTTCGATATAGACACATCTTTGTTTTGAGTTGTAAATCTAATCACAAGAATATCAAATCAGTGAAACACTGTAGAGTTCAATGACACGCTAATTTGCTAGTAACCCTTTGTAACAGAAAAAGCGTATACTTTCTACTCTCATTAGAAAAAAAGAGGACAATGTTGAACATACCACTGGCTAGTTCCTGAATCTGTGTACCCAGCTATCATACTAGGCTCTCACTCAAATAGGCAGGATAGGGCTACTGGCGGAGTCTTGAATTGGGTTAGACTTTTCTTGTTTAACGAGAAGAAACATTACGCCTTGCACACCAACACATATAGATGTTTATCACAAATGGAATGTCCTCGTTCCATGCGGCATACCTACACATTGTTAATAGATGCTTATAGAATGGGCACCCACTGAAAAAAGCCATTGGTTAGGAGAGACATGAAAAAGATTAACCGTCAACAAACTCGGCAGTAAAACACAGGTACAAAGATAGACAGGTTATAGATTATTACAAAGCAACCAAATCCTTAACAATCATTTTTTAAACGTGAGTAGAAAAGTACTTTCTTAAAAAGGAGAGTTAGACATCAAACAAAATGGATAGTGTATCGAAGACCTGAATACGCAAGGAGTTGGAGGCATATTAGAACGGTTAGTGCTTGCGGTGGGTTTTTAGATGTTGCTGGGTTGAATGCTGTGGTTGGAGTGTGTGGAGTGTGAGGTGGGTTTTATGATGCTGCTAGGATGGAAGTTGCAGTTTGAGTTGGGGTGGTATTTACGATGCTTCTGGGTTCAGTGCTGTGGTTGGAGCACGGGGTAGCATTTAAGGAGCTACGGGGTTGGCTGTGGTGATTGGAGCATTGGATGGAATTTAAGATGCTTCTGGTTTGGAGATGTTGGTTGGAGCTTGGACTGAGATTTAAGATGCTGCTGAATTGGTTGCTGTGGTTGGGTCTTGGGATGGCATTTGAGATGCCGCTGGATTGAATGCTGTGGTTGGAGCGTGGGGTGGGTTTTAAGATGCTGCGCTGTGGTTGGAGTTGAGGCGTATTTCAAATGCTGCTAGGTCAGTTGCGGTTATTGAAGCATTGAGTGGAATGTAAAATGCTTCTGGGGTGGAGGCTGTGGTTGGAGCTTGGAGTGAGATTTTAGACGCTTCTGGATTGGTTGCTGTGGTTGGGATTTGGGATGGGATTTAAGATGCTGCTGGGTTGGATGTTGTGATTGGAGCTTAGGGTGCTATTTAAGATGCTTCTAGGCTGGATGCAGTGGCTGGAGCTTGGGGTAGTATTCATCATGCTGCTGGGTTTGAGTTGTGTTTGCAGCTTAATATGCGATATAAGATACTTCTGGGTCAGTTCCTGTGAGTGGAGCATGTGGTGAGACTTAAGATTTTTCTGGGTTCAATGCAGTTTTTGGAGTGTGGGTTGGGTTTTAAGATGCTTTTGGGTGGGTTGTTGTGGTTGGGGATTGGGCTAGGAATTAAGATGCTTGTGAGTCGGTTGCTCTGATAGGAGCATGGGGTGGGATTTCTTATGCTGCTGGGTTGGAGGCTGTGTTGCCTGGTTGGAAGCAGTGGCTGGAGTTGGGGTGGTATTGAAGATGCTACTGGGTTGGATGCTTTGGTTGCGGTGGTATTTAAGATGCTACTGGTGTGGTTGGAGTTTGGTGTAGCATTTAAAATCATGCTGGGTTGGATGCTGTTACTAGAATGCAGGTAAGTCGTAAGAATTTGAAAGACTGGGTGTTGTAATGGGGCATGTGGTGGGGTTTAAGATGCTGCTGGGTTCAATGCTGTGGTTGGAGTGTGGGTGGTTTTTAAGATGCGTTGGTTGTGGTGGTTGAGGATTGGACTAGGATTTAATATGCTTATGGGTCAGTTGCTGTGATTGGAGCATGGGGGGATTTAATATACTGCTGGGCTGGAGGCGGTTGTTTGACATCTGTTTGGGATTTGAGATGGTGCTGTGTTGGATGTTGTGGTTGGAGCCTCGCATAGTATTTGAGATGCTACTGGTTTGGATCATGTGATCGTGGTGGTATTTAAGATGTTACTGGCTTGGGTGTTATGGATGGAATATGGTGTAGTATTTAAGACAATGCTGTGTTGGTTTCTATGGTTGGAGCATGGACTGGATTATAAACTCTGATTGGGACATGAGCTGAGATTTCAGATGTTGCTAAGTTGGAGACTGTGGTTGGAGCTCGAGGCGAGATTCAAGATGCTGCTCGGTTGCTTGCTGTGGTTTGGGCTTGACCTGGGACTTAAGATTCTGCTGAGTTACCTACTGTGATTGGGGCATGGGATGGAATTTAATAAATATGCTTGTGATTTAGAGACTGTACTTGGAGCTGTTGTTACATTTAAGATACTGCTAGCTTGGATAGTGTGGTTGGAGCTTCTTTAAGATACTATGTGAATACTTGGAAATGTCCATTTAGAATATTTGTCTCATTCTATACATGGTTCTGGTATCATGTCTACCATGATGTTTTGGTAGAGTGCTCAGTTAATGCAATAAGGGCTGCAGTTGGGTGTTGCCAGTTCCCCGTGGTACCGGTGGGTTCAGAAAAAGTAGCATCATTTACTAAGAGAGTCAGGGTATCTGTCAGCTGGAGTTTTCTGCAGATGTGGTCATTAGGCATCCTCTGGCCCACTCAGTGTGTCCCACGCTCCTCTTCCTTTTCTGTAACTAAGTACCTCATGTCTTCTATGTATTCAAAATCTTGTCTGCGTACACTTTCATGTAATAGCGCCTCGATGCCTTTGGGCTGCAGTGCGCTCTACAAATGTAAAAAAATAAAATAAAAAATAAATTCCTGCAGCTTTTCCTGTGTGCTTCCACTGGTAGTCCCTACATTCAGTATTCATTGTCCCCAGATGGCTTAGCTGACTTTCAGTAACTATCCCTGTGCTGCCTCAGTAACTACATTCCAACTTGAATGACTTATTTATGAAAAACTCAGTCATCTCTGTTGTGCCATACATGATTTAGATGGTATGTTTGACTCCAACTTCCAAAGTCACATGCTATAACAGGGTCTGCAACGTGGGGATCTCCAGATGTTTTGGACAATGACTCCCATCATCACTTAGAATTGATTATGCAGGCTCGGGCGGATGCTCGTTATAGTTCAAAACATCTGGAGAGTGAAACGTTACAGACCCCATTACTATAACCATTCTTGATCTACATGGTTAGAGAGTGCAAGTTCTACTGGCTTTTACAGACACCAGTTATAATACTAAGAGGATAGAATACTACAGATGTTGTTCTTTTCTCTATTTCTAGGTCCCATCAACCTCTGCTATCTTTGCCATTGTCACTTTGTGTATACAATAAGATAGCTGCGCCAGTTGAGTGCTCATGGCTGAGGTATATTTATGATCTTAAGGTTCCAGTCTCAAATCCAAGAAAGGATGACTCAGTCTTGCATTCTTTCGAGGTCAGAAAATAATCACTAAATTGATTAGGTAAGAACGCATTTATGTAAAAATATTCTACGTAAAGCACATTGGTGAAAGTGCTATATAAATTGCAATTTGTGATGGAAAATGAGTTGGCAAAGGGCTGTCCCATGACTTTGATCGCTTAGATGCTCATGTGCGCAACAGACCTTCAGTGCTGGATGGCAAACGGTGTCCAGTTAAAGTTTCGAAAACAAAAGGATCGAATGCAAAAGGTGGGAGTGCATTCGACTGAAAACCAAAGGATCGAAAACAAATGTAAATGTATTTTTTTTTTGTTGCTCTAGTTTAGTTTTTAAAATTACACAAAAAAAATGTCAATCCTTTTTTTTCGGTCAAATTGACTCGACCCTTTTGTCATTCGATCCTTTTGATTCGGTACTATGACCTATAACCATGGCAAACAGATTGACACCCGTGGCCAGTGCTGCTCACTTCCTAATAGGAGAAGAGAGCTTGCAGAGAGATCATGGAGCATGGGAGTAGCAGTCTGAAGCTTGTTTTCGGGGGTCCACTACCTGTAGACTGAGGAGGGCAGCTGGGCCCCCAGTGACCACATGCATGTGAGGTACCTCACAGACACAGTAGCAATCTGTTAGGAGATAAGGGAAGAAGGACAAGGCAGCAGTGAGGATGAAATGATTGCATGAAAGCTAAAAGAGGGGGCGGGGAAAGGATGTACCGGACAAGCAGCAGGAAGGGAATGGAGCAGACCGAGGCTGAAGAAGGAGCCTTATTCCACAAGCCATAAGTGTGAGCATGAGTACCTCTTGTATTTTCAAGATGATGTATAGCATCAGTTGTGCCTATTACGGCCCTTAGGCCTTAGCCTTCTGGTGCCGTCACTATTCTAATTTCAATAAGTGCAAATTCCTCCAGATTTCCAACGTTTCTAGATTTGTATGAGTAGAAGTGGGGCATTACATATAGTTTGTGCCCCATGTACTTGATTGCTCCACCACCGGATCCCAGAAGGGTCAGTGGTAATGTAGGTATTACTGCCGCCAATGTTACTTTCTGGCAGTATCCTGCTTGCACCGTCTTTCAGTAAACCCCTGGTGGGATACTATTTATTTTGCGTTCAAGCCTGCTGCTGCTGGTCGTTTCAAGATGTACATGGCCAATATGATCCCATTACATTATTCAAGACTATTGAAACCAATCCCACATTTGTGGGCATAAAGGGCCAGTAAAGTCCACCCCACCCCCAGGCTGAGCTCTGCTTCGACCTTGGCAAGGTTTCTGCACCATTATGGCCATGTACACCCAGGACAAGAGGCTGATAGTTATTTTCAACCCCAGGCTTCCTTCAGGGTGAAAATAGTGTAAATATATTTTTGGGAGATGGGAGATGACGGATTGGACAAGCCCAATCTCCTTTAAAAAAACAAAGATGGCAACCACCATAGTAAATAGAAAAATTAGCAACTCCCTTTTCTATTTCTATTGCCAGACTGGCACAGAGGGGAAGGGATTGCAGGAGGTGGTGAAGGAAGCCCTGGGTCAGCAGGTAGGCCCATGGGAAAGGGAGGATGAAAGGGTGCAAGTTATTGCGATGCCCAGTGGAATGAAGAAGAGGACTGGGGGAGGTGACAGGAATTGGCCGAAAGGTCTGAGGGCCAAAGAGAGAAATGGAGGCAATCAGAGAGGGGTCACAGTTGGCTTTTAGAAAGCAAGCGGACACTGGCAGTGTCCTCCCATGTTTCTACCCACCTGATTCCTTAAACACATTTCCCTATGTGGGAATTGCTATTCTCCATGTATTTGTTCTTCACCATGAAGAGCACATTCAAGGACACATAGATGTGACCATTGGCCAGCCCGGAGATCATGCCCAGCCACTCACTCAATATGAAATCCACAGCCAAGTCAGCATAGTTTCTCAATTGCAGTCTATAGACCCTGAACCCCAAGGCACAAAAGGATGCACACAGAGAAGTGACGTGCTGTGCATCGGGTGCAGGGCCTGCAGGACACGACTGGGATCCGGAGCCCGCATCAGGTGAGTGGTGGGAAGGATTGGGTGACAGAGAGAGATCGCAGAACAAAGGGAGGATGCAGGAGGGACCCCAAAAAAAGGGAAAGGGAGTTTAAAAGCAGCCACATTTACAGATGGAGTCTTCTCAGTCAGGAATCTGCAAGGACAGCCCTTTGTAACTGGCACTCAGACATATATCCATGGGTACCATCTAAAGAAAGTGCAGAACCATTTACCACCGCCACTTACTCTACCAGAGGAGGGGTATCAGAAACAAGAGTACTGAGAAATATTGAACATATAGTGCCTCTGGCCAAAAACAATGAAGACATTGGTATTGGGATGATACTTGATAGTCATGTTGAGGTGTCAAACCCTCATTATATTTTTGTAACTTGTTGCTGATTTGCAACACACCCATATGTCGTTAGATACAAACATAACATTGCCCCCTTGAAAGAGTTTATGAAGTGGAGGGGAAATGTCAAACCTACATATTAACAAATTCAATTAAATGAAAACCCCAAAGTAACTCAACATTCAATATTTAACATTGAAAACTTTCTAGCAAAATGGTCTAACATGCCACAGTGAAAACACGTAGATGATAATTAGACACTTCAAAAGGGAGGGTTGAGGAGAATCAAAAAACTGCGCCCACACAAGAGTGGTTTTATGGGGGAAGAAATGCACAGTTAAAAAATTGAAAGATACAAATTCAATTCAACTCAGATATTTTGAACAAGGTGTCAATATGGCTTTCTCCTCTGCTGTGGGGGGGTGGCCATGGCTGGTAATGACTTGCCAGCCCGACCCAAGGTAGGCATGAGCGTAGCGAGTGCCTCAGTGAGGGCTGAGACCCGTTACCACCCATGGCTACCCACCACAGTAGGGATGAAATCCATTTGCACTCAGAGGTTTAAACCGGGGTGCAACGTCAATTTCCAGTGGAAGAAAAAAAGAAGAGAAACCAAGATGGCCACCATCATAGGGCAAAGGGACTAAGTCCCTTTTCCATTCCTATGGCGTCCAGAGCGTGAGGTGTGTGGGCCCAGAGTATAAATCTCCAGTCCTGCAGGTAAGTGGGGAGGGAGGCAGGGGGTGGGGAAGAGCTTTGGTATGGTTTGTGTCAACAGGGAGAGAAATATTGTTAAAAAGCAATTATGCTCAAAGTGAAAGATGAGAAACTATATCCGAGTGCTGATAAAACGACCAAGGAGTATTCTGAAGTCATAACATACACTGTATGACGTTGGGGGGTTGGCTTGGTGCTGAGCATAATGGCTAGCTAACTGTTTTGCTGCTTCTCCAACATTAATAAATAACGTTACCAGAGAAGATGTTAGTTAATCAACACCAGTGGCTGATCAGGTTGCATGCCATCTACTGTGGAGTGGAGTCTCGAACCGAATGTTGCCACAAAGCATGCCAGCTGAGCGGGATGGCGTAGTGCATCACAGAGGTTAATGTTATGGAGGTTGTTTTTCTTCTCAGCATGGTGAAAAACCAATATATCTCCCATACGAAGTGAAGAGGTACTTTTGTCTGTTATAATGATCAGTAGTTGTTGGTGAATTTTTAATGTCACCCTATATCTATGAGGTAGTGACTGACTGGACATTTTTAAATGATTTTTTAATCTTTTTTCCTTTTTATACATGGTGAATGAGAAAGCAGTGAAATTATATATACACGGGTTTTAGGAAAGTTAATCTGTGTCTCTGTTAGAGTGAAATAGAGGCATTTTTGAACTTGCTTCTCAAAAAAGCTCATCAAAAGGTCTTGTAAATAAGGAAGTTTGTCCCTCTGTACCTTTTAATCTCAAAAGACCAAAAAGTTACTCCCCTCCTCATTTTCAAGTTTTAATGGAAGCTAACATGGAAGCCATTTTATTGGAAATGTGAGCCCTTAACCCTTTCATTGAAGTTACAAATCATAAAATTCAGCATCCGGATGACAGATGGTCTAAATTTGAAGCCAGGTAGGGGAGGTGGAAAGAAGGATTGGAGAATCAGAAGATGTAACAAAATGAGGATTTAGAAAATAGAAAACATAGAAATAACCTGCTTATATTTTGTCTTCCAGAGGGAGCTGAAGGAGAAGATGCAGTACTCTTTTTGAAAAAAAAACATTCTAATCATCTCAAAATCCCCTCTTCTATTACTCTAAATATACAAAAAGCACATAGGATTGGTTTTAAAAATCAAGATCCTCATAACTAATCCACCCTCCTTTACTCCCGGAATACATACAACTACATGCAAATACAAATGATCATTAAGAATGCAAAGGAAATAAATCAACTAATATGGAATAATCTCAGAAATGTAATTTTCCAAGATGTATCTAACATGACTGCGCAGCAAAGGTAAGAACTATTATCAAATCAACCTGCTCTCAAGCAATTGAATGCTAGATTTGGATCGGTATATCATTTTACATTCACAGTAACTATCAAAGGCAAGACCTCTGTATTTGATAATCCAACAGATCTCACACATTTTATCAGACTCAAAAATAGAAGAAATGGATACTTCAAACTCATGATCAGCAACCATCCACCTAATGAACTAAATTGCAGTTTTACTGCTTATATAGAAATGAAGGTATATTTTGCCACGACTTATCCATCAAGAGAAAAATTAGTGGCCATGAGAAATGAGTGTCTGCTTTCCTGCTCCTTTTTTTCTGTTGGCCTCTGTTTTTTAAAATTTTGCCTGCATACTTGTTTATAGGTATTTTTTTTAGATGTTATAATTTTGGTTTATTCTCTTCCACTGGCTGTTTCTTCTCTTAATCTACAGGGCCAGCGGTAGAAGAATATTAATACTTTGGGGTTGAGTATTGCAGTTTTTCTCCTTTTTCTCCCTGATTTTCCCTGATTTGTCATGTCCTTTTTTGTTTAATTGTATATACACTTTTACAATGGTACAGGCTCTAAATGTATTTGAAGTGAATTCTTCATGAGAGATGTTTCATTACGATTTGCATTATTGGATCTATATCTAATGATACAACTAAACTCATACATTGCTGGGACAATGACATTTAAATGCATTAGTTTGAAAGTTAAAGGCGTCAATAATCCAGCTAGGAAGCAAACAGTTCTTGCACATCTGAATAGATTCAAACTACATTTGTCTTTACAGGAATTTGTCTTTACAGGAATCCATGATGTTGAGAACATTTTGGGTGGGGGAAGTAATTGTTAGTCAGGCTGAGGGGAAATGGAATGCTGTTGCAATATTGATTAAAAAAGGAATACATAACAAAATGCAATATAAAGAATCTGATATTAAAGGAAGATGGGCCTAAGTTAAATTACAAATGAAATCTCAGATTATTTCCATTGTTAATTTATATGGTCCCACAAATCCAGACCCTATATTTTGGACTAATATAAATAAAATTGTTATGCAGTCTAATTTGCTTAATTGTATGGTCTGTGGAGATTTTAAGAATATGATTTATCCGTTTTACGATTGACTATCGAAATGTCAATTTAAAAACAGAAAAACACATAAGCAGTTTCTACTTCAGAAGTTGGTTTGGTAGATTCTTGGAGACTAGCACATCAACAGATTTTGATTTCACATTTCATTCCATTCCTCATGATACACCTTCTCGTGTTCGCTAGATATGCCTCTCGAAATCCTTATCAAGTACGGCGGTAGACTCTAGGATTGAAAGTTCTGTAATATCAGAGCATGCTCCAGTGATCACAAATCTTGATTTGACTAGTGTTGAAAAAGGTTCCAACAGATGGAGATTAAATAATTCCTTATTGGAAGAACATAATTTTGAAAAGTCATATCTCAAATGTTATCAATTTCTCTTTGAAAACAATAAAGATACCAACACATTATGAAATAATAAAATAATATATATAAAGTCATTTTAAGGGGTCATATTATTTTGTTTGTGGGCAAGAAGAGAGAGACAAATGAAAAATAAAACATAGGGCCTGATTCACAGATGCATTTTATAATGGCGCAATCTCATAGGAAAATGCTCTGTGAATCAGGGCCTTAGTCTTTCTAACAAATTGAATACACTTCAAAAGAGATACAATTCCAATTACAATGATGGCTTGCTTAGGGACATTTTATCCTCAGACTTTACCATTAATAAAAAATCATCAGATCAAGCTTGTGCGGTTTTACGTAAACATAAATAAAAAATATATCAAACTTCTAATAAGTTGTAGTTGTTGCAAACATGCAAGCAATGTGCAAGTCAATTTCATTTGTGACTCTAAAAGGAACATTTTTAAGATGACATACCACAGTGTGAAAGTTCAGATCAGCAAGCATATTTTCTGTAAGATTGCAGCAGAATTCCATTTTGGCCGCAAAAAGACCTAGGGTCTAGGGTTTTATGCCATAATTGTGGCTGTCAGGTGAGTCGGTTTTATAATAATACTTGTTTTTGTTCTTTGGGGCATTAAGACTCTATAGGATATAATCGACTAGTAATCGACTAAGGGATTAGGTATCATAGAGACCAATTACATAATGATAAATTAACTCTCATGCAGGGATATCAATGTGTGCTGCTTTTGCAGATTGCTCACAGGTAAAGTGGCTCAATTAGTGATTTACTACCCACCCTTAAAGCTTTAAGAACTCTGTAGGATGCTTTACTAGTTATGGATTAACCTGAATGGCTGAACATGCATTTTACAAATTCTAATCCTGGCAGGGCTCTTTTAGACCTTTTTCCTTCCAAGGTCAATAAATTGAGTACCATTAAATAAACCTATTATTACAGCGCTCAGAAGGCCAAAGAATGTTGCATGAAATACTATAATACAATATATTATAATTATATTAATATTATCATTTTTGTTATTACAAGTATGAAGAGCATAGATATAGGAACAGGGAATGATTGGGGAACTAGGCATTCATGTAAAATGTCTTAGTCACAAATAGGTTATACACACAGACACACACACACACACACACACACACGGCTCTCATGGATATGGGAGACTGACAGATCTTGGGTATATTTAGAAAATGAAAAACTTGTGCACAATCCATTATTAGCTAAACAATCTAGGAGTAAAGTAACTACATATAGATTTGATGAGATGGGTCTGAACAGGAGAAAGGAACTAGAGAAAAACGTAAGAGATATTAACAAAATCAAATCTGCTAATGTCCATCAAGAGGGAAAGGAAATGACTTTACGTCAGAAAATTAATAATTGATTAAAAGGTTATTGTTCTACTTTACCAAGGGCAAGGCAAGAGAAGGGATTATTGAAATAGGATGGTTCTCGGTTGTTTGCAAAATGGTCTCTGGGCTACTTCTTGTCGGAGTGCCAAGGGGAGTCCATTCCAGGCTGTAGCAGCAAAGAATGGAAAAGATCTTACATTACCACAAACGCGTTTGGGCTTGGGACACACCAGTAACCAGTGGTTACTAGATCTAAGTGTTCTCTGGGGATGGTAGTTCTTTAACTTCTCTTTCAGGTTGGAGGGGGCTTTGCCATAGACACACTTATGTGCCAAGGTGAGAGTCTCAAAGTGTACTCTTAAGCTTACCAGGAGCCAATTGAACTTTTTCCTGTGTTCAGAGATCTGTTCCCCATGGCCTATGTTTTTCATGATGCAGACACACTTGTTCTGGATTTTCTGGAGCTAGGTAATATTACTTTTAGTTGCACCTTCTTAGAGAGCATTGCCATAATCAAGTCGTGAGAGGATAGTTGCTCTGGCTAAGACTTCAGTTTTATTTTCTGAAATTAAAGGCTTAACTTGTCTGAGCAGGTTCAGATGATAATATGTGGTTTTCCCTTAATTGTTTACTAGTGAGTTGGAGCTCAATGAAGAATCCAGGTAAGTGCCCAGAGTTTTAACTTTGCTCAGCCATCGATCTTGAAGTTGGCATAGCAAGGATCTAGTTTGGATCTAACTTGTTTTGGGCCAAAAGGTAGGAGCTCGGTATTGGGGTTGTTAAAACACACCACATGGATAGTCATCCACTGCTTTATCTCATGAAATATGTTATCGAGTTTGGAGGAATCAGTCATAGTTGCTGTTCGGGGTAAGGAAAAGTTGAGTTTCATTAGCGTAATTAGAGAATAGAATGTTAACCTCCTCCAATTTATCACACGGTGGCTTGATATGTACTTTAAAGACGGCTGGAGACAGACAAGCTCCCTGGGGAACTCCATAACAGATGGCAACAGGGTCTGTGCAATGGCCGTCCCAGTACACTGCAAAGGCCATACCAGATAAGAAACAATGCAACAATGATAAGGCTTGACAGGAGCATCAGCCGGTCCTTTGAAGTGTGGTAAGAAGGATGTCATGATCTAATAAATCAAACACTGTGCATAAACCCAACAGCATCAGGATACCACACTGATTTTTTGTCAACAATATCAAGCATGTTATTTTGACAATCCAACAGAGCACTCTTGGTGCTGTGGTGGATCCTAAAGCCGGATTGTCTAGGATGAAGAATGGAATGTTGCTCCAAAAAGTCTCGAAACTGCCTGATGGCAATTTTGTAAACTATCCTCAGCAGAAGAAAATAGTTGGTGATGGGTCTGAGGTTGGAGGGATCTTCTAGACTGATCCCAGTGTTCTTGGCCAGTGGTGTAACAGTCATTTTTTAATGCAATCAGGAACAATATTATGCCCGAAGGAAGAGTGAAAGGTGAAGGGCGACGGGTCGTTTATGATCCAAGATAATCTTAGAAGATATGACATCCCCAGGGCAGGAGGTCGGCTGCATGTTTACAATTGCCTCTGTAAGTTCAAGATTGGTGATGGCTTTAAAGGAACAGGCTAGATGTTCTGCTGCCTGGTCCAGTTAATCTAGCGTGGTGGAGGGCTGAACTGCGCCAACTCTGAATATTTTGGGGTCAATTCCAGCATAAGATTTAATTTTCTCCCATGCAATTATGATTTTATTAGAAAAAGAACATTGTACATTGGAGCTATCTTCTTAGTAGGCAAGAGGGTCTGAAGCTGATGTTTAGGCTTTTCTAGCATTTTCAGAATTTTTTAATTTTGTTTAGGGCAACCCTTGTCATTTACTATTTGTTCGTCTAGGACATTTTTCTTAGCGCCAAAGACAGCTATTTTATAGGATTTTGTCAGGAGCTTTCAAATTGCTTTTTGGTGATCTGATTTGGTTTTTGACCATACATGTTCAGCTTGTCTTTTCTTCTTTTTATGATCTTTGAGTGCAAGATAAGTTCCTTCTCTCACTGTGATTATTTTAATATGTGCAATCCTGTCAAGCATGCGAGTCATATGCAGTTTATATCAGGATTTTACCAAAAACACACTTACAAAATATGGTTACAACTGGAAAATATGGGATTCCCCATTATCAATCTCCAATAAAGTGATGGATTTGGCCTTTAAACTGAGATTGAGGCCCTCGAAAGACACACTGTTTATGGACCTCTTTTACAAGGCAAAACAAATCTATCTCAAATGAAGAACTAGCGCTACGGAAGATTCTCCATATCCCCCTTTGTTGATTTCTATAAGGGCTAAGTAATTCCCTATAATGCATGGATTAGAAATGAATTATCGTATTGGTGGTATAGACGTTAACAAAATCGAAGGACACATATGGCGACAAAAATAAAATGTGCCTAACTGAATTGGGACTGCAATCGTTGAGAGTTTGGCATCAGTGGAACATTCTTCAATTATAATCCAAAATTCCTGGTGCACCCGGAGAATTGTCTTTTTGTAGCATTTCAAACTCTAATAAAAATGGAAAATAGAGGTCTATTAGCTGCCTTCACATGAAACTGTGATAATATCCTTAATAAAATAAGTTGAAATGCTTATTGGAAATCCTAATGAGGTAAAGAAACTCCTTTTTAGAAATGATTGGTGACACTTGAGAATTACTGAGCTATGCATTTTATACAAATTTTCTTTGGGATACCAGAGGTCTTGACACAATCCCTAAATACTTAATTATGCTTTGCAATGCCTATTGGCACAGACAATTTCTTCATTTTGGATGGATAGCTTACCTAAAAGAGCTAAAAGAGAAACAGTTAGCATAAGGAATAAAGAAAATTGTGGTTTTGAGCCTGCAAATGTTATGGTGGGCCTTGTGAACCAGAATCGCTGCAACATCTGGTCACTAAATTTCCTTCTTTAAAAAAGCTAAGAACTATAATTTTCGCAAGGTTTGTTTATGATGCTGGTTGGTTTAATACCAAGAGCTGGTAATGAAACATCACTGCCAGTTGCACTTAACAGATCCCTACATATGATTCATTTAATTAAATTGAAATAAACAAGGCATCATGCATAAATATTAAAATTAAATCAGTTTTATTTTTGTACTTTGTAGATGAATTTTTAATCTGTAGAAAGTTATTCTTTTTTAACATTTCAGAAATGTGAGTGATATATTTATAATTTTTAAACTAAAATGGATGTTTATTTTATTACATTTTGTCTTTTGTATTGTTGATTGTGTGAAAAGTTGTTTGTAAACTCTATCACACTTAAATAAAAAATAAAAGAAATCCATTATTTAAAGCAATCACTACAATCAAGATGGTGGATATGTGTCATTAAATCATATGCCTGCTGTCGAGACATTGCTAACAAGTCCATGCAATAATTTGAAATCAGATGCTTCTTTAAACATTAATGATTGTAAAAAGTGGTGCCAGGCGTGCAGATGCAATTCTGAGCGGGAGGGGTAGAGAGTTCCAGAGTCGAGGAGTGATGCTTAAGAAGGTCTGCTGTCTATTTTTCATGGCTGGACTGTGGGGTCTTGAGTCTCACCAGGGGCCAAATCCAAAGCACAGCAATCATCCACCTGTGCCAACATCAAAAGGGGCAGTTTGGATCTGATGAGGGTGGCAAATCAGCGAGAAAGGCAGACATCTTGTTGAAAGGGATGCAGAAAAGATCAGAAGCTAGCAAGGAAAGGCTCTGACTAATGTCTAGCAAAAGTGGAAATATTTAAATGATTCATGCCTTGAAAAGCAACCTGAACTGAACATAACCCTACAAAAAAGGAAGTAAAAGAGACAGACGATTTGTTCAAATGATGCAGGAAAGACCAGAGGCTAGCAAGAAAAGTCCCTGACTAAAGCCTAGCAAAAAGTGGGAATATAAGCCGCAGGCAGCCATCTTTCATTTGTCCTATTTGCAAATGGCTTTTGTCCACAGTTTTGTCAATCAGGCGGACTGTTCAAATTTTTCTGTGAATGCATTCGCAAATAGTAAACATCTTTGTGAATTGGGCCCACTATTTCCAGTCTTGCGACTACCGCCACTTACGATACAGTGTTTACAGGTGGAGGCATCGCTATCCAGTTGTGTAGTTCGTTTTTTGGATTTGAGAGGCTGTGCAATTTTGTTTTTATTTTTAAACAAGAGGCTCCACTTAACACAGATGCCAGAGGAAAGTAAGCATCAGTATGTGTTTAGTGTTGAAAGTACAAATGACTTCAGGCCACAGGTGCCCCCAACTGGTCTCTAGAGGAGATATTGTGACAGACCATGCTTTATGTGGAAGGTACTGTTCTATCAGGTCTCAACTGTAGTCACTTCTTTATCACAGTTAAGGATACAAGACCAACACGTTTTGTATGCACAAAGTTACATTAAGTCCTGAGCTTCTCAGGCGTATTCGGGACAGTATTTTGAGAACAGGTGACGCAGCCCCTCTTTTTTTTCTTTACATTTTTCAAGTATAAATGTAGAACTAAAACTTGACAATAAACCATGCTAATAAAACAAATGTTCTGTGATTTGAGTTGCTAGGACTTTTTTCTATTTCCCTGGTTCACCATACTACTCTTTTATGGCAGATTAAAACTAAGTAAGCACAAGCAATATAGTATAAATGAAAGCACACAAACCCTTGGGTCCGTCCTCTTTCTTGTTGTTGCTTTCCTTCTTAGGGTCATAAATACTGCAGTCGGTCCCTGCCCAGGTGGAACTGCAAATGCATGTGGCTTCATTGCTGCATACCTTGGGACAGGGAATACATTATGAGAAGAGAAAGCTAACCGTAGAAGTATACCTGCAAGTAATGTCAGAGCAAAACCATGTCAATTAACACAAGAAACTGAAACAAACAGTATCACAGTAGTGAGTGACGCCTGACCATTTAGTCACTCATTGAGGATGTTGAGGGGGTGATCTATCGGTTTTTCCCCTGAGACTTCATTTACAGTATTGTCTGGTTGCGCTCTCAAAGAATGGGAAAAGGTACACACAACTGGCGAACAAGAATGTCACATGACATAATTCTGGATTGTGGATGAGTGAAAACGTACCCCATGGCCAGAGCAGACTTTTCCGTTTGAGCCCATGGGACAGCTGCTTATGTTCAAGGACTGAATCGGTAGGCACTTCCTGTCCAAGCACATCATGGACGGACCACAGGGCGTCCCATCCTCAACGTATCCTAAATCGGTCTCATCGTCCAAAAGTATGTGAGCCCCACTGAAAGGAATGAGAAATAGTAGAATTGATTTGCAAGCAAGCATTATGTATATCATTATTTGATTTGATTTTGAGGTATTTGTGTCCGGGCTAACGACTCATGGGGTAGCTAAGTGCTTGGGACTTTTCGGTTGGAACCATAAAAGTAAGAATCTGCAAGGCTATAAGGAGAAAAGTATGTTTAGGTCCTTTACAAATGTTTAGAAATTCCCACATTGCAGAATGTTCCAACGCTTCAGATTTTTTTTTAAAATGTCATTGTTGCAAGATTACATATAAACCATAATTCATGTACATAAAAATAAAGCAAATATTAACATATCACTTACTATAAACAATTTTACAACTGACATTTGAGAACAGGGGACATTTCAGTCCCTCAATTAAAAATGTCCTGGCAGTGGGGAGAGAGTGGGCATACCATGTAGCAATGGAAAATTTCTTTAGGGTGGTAAAAGAAAAACAAATCTATTTGGACGCGTGGTAAGAGAACTGTGCCTGGGAATGTGGATGCTAAATTGGGAAGTTATGTACATTTTATAAACATATGATCCAGCAAAGGTCGGTAAAAACAATCACTTTTGGGCCCACTGACAACGGTTCGGTCCATGAGTCTTTGCACATATGGCACATGACCTGGATTTCAAGTAATGCCCTACATCCTCTAATTTCAAATTTCAGGCAAAATGGGGTTTTCAGGCTTTTTAAAACTCACCACAATAGTGATGGTGTTTATTAAACCAAACCAAATGTGCCAACCACGAGGACATCACACTATACGACACTGATGAGCTTTAATAAAGTTGAAACTTGTGTGTGGGTGTCTGTATCCTTAAGAGCGACCTCACTTGAGTTGGGGTAGCTACGCTTCAAATTGCCATGCAGTATAGGACAAAGAACATTTTCTAGATCAAAACGTATGCTTTTGAGCTAATTTGCATATCCACACTGCATATACACAATGCATTGCTTAGTGTCTCTGACAAGGAGGTGAACCTCCAGGGTGCGTAACCGCATGGCGCTGTGACATGTGTGGCTTAGATGAAATAGCATCTTATACTTTCACGTTTCAAGTAGTGTGATTTTTTAAATGTTTTTTGCAAAGACACTACAACATTGATGGTGTTTACTATGCACATCCCAATTCCAATCAGGAGGATGTCAGACTGTACCATGGTGATGATCCCTAATGAAGGTGTATGTGGTGGTACCTTTGAGAGATATCTGGTAAAACTCCATATGAAATAGTGCTACCTACGAGACTCAGACAATATTCCAGAGCAAAAAGCTTGACTTTTCTATGCTAATATGCACACCCACAATGCATTGATCATTGATGTTGAACCTGAGGTGAAGCTCTGGAATGGTCACTGGGTGAAGCAGTGGAAGTGTGATACTAAGATGAAATGGACGGGGCGTGGGTCCCCAGTCACAGTGGCATTTTGGGTAATGAGTTGGTGGATCTGGCGGCGGGTGAAGGTATGAGGAGGGGAACTGTTGATGTGAGGTTGCCTTTGAGTGTGGATGAGGTGAAGGCTGTGGTGGTGAGACGGGTCATGGATGAGTGGCAGGAGAGGTGGGTGAGTGGGGTGAAGGGCAGGTGGATGTTTGGTGTCCGAGGGTTAAGTGCCAGTGAAGGTGGATGCAGGAAGTCTGGAATGGAGGAGGGGGGAGGAGGTGATGCTGAATCGGTTGAGGATAGGGCATGTGGGGCTGAATGACTGTCTGTATCGAGTGGGGAAGCGTGAGTCGAGGGACTGTGCAGTGTGTGGGGTGCCTGAGACTGTGGGACATTTTTTGCTTAGGTGGGGGAGACATGTTGTGGAGAGAGAATTGATGAGGGTTCGGTTGTCTGCGCTGGGTGTGGCTGAAATGAGTGGGAAGGCTTTGCTGGGAGGTGACGGGGTGAGAGGCAGGAGGAGGAACAGTGTGATGTTGGATTTTGTGAGGCAGACGGGGCGGTGGGAGGAGTTGTGAGTTTATGTGAGTCAAGTATTGATTGGTGGGTCTGGTGCACATCATCCTTTAGGATGGGGAAGCGCCTGCGTGGGTCCGCCCACGAACCCGATAATTAAGAAGAAGAAGAAGACGTTAGGTCAACTTTACTGTGGCACAGTTATTTAGATGTAGAAGCTCACAAAAACAGCAACTACATTCTCAAGCAGAGAGTTTGTAGGGATGATACTACAGTTTCCATAGATACCACTGACATATTAAATCTGTCAGAAACAAACTGTATTCCACACTGATGATCCCTGAAGACGGTGAAACACGTGTGTGGATGTCTACATCCTTGAGTGCTTTCTTGGGCTGATATAGCTAGCTATAAAACAATGATGCCCTATAGGACAAAGACACATTTCTTGAGCAAAAAGTATGTTTTTGAGTTAATGTGCATACCCACAATGCACTGTTCGTTGACTCTGTAATGGATGTGAATTTACAAGGATGTCTACTGGGTGGCCCTGTGTCCTTTGTGGATTAGCTCAAATGGCTGATTCTGCTCACACATTTAAAACAGAAGGTTTTTCATGTTTTTCTTAATCCACCATAACATTGATGTTGTTTGCTACAATACCTGCAATAATGCACCAAGTTGATGGATGAAACAAAGAAGGCTATGTTTATTGATATAACTCATAGGTTGTGCACGTTGTCAAACTTGATGGAAAGTGCATCTAAAAACACTAATGAAGTTGTAAAAGCAAAGCGAAATATCGAGGCTGAATACCCCAAAAGGAAATACACCAAACACGGGCTTATAAAGATTCACAGATCTTTATTCTATAACTGTACAGTTTTACAGAGAAACAAAGTATCAGATGGCTATCTGGCCCTCAGTACATCACAGCGATTACCATCCCTTTCGGTGTGAGAAGTGAGAGGTACTGGATGTCTAAATATTCACATCTTTTATACAGTTTCCAATCGTAATGTCCAGCCCCTCTGCAGGTTAATAATTCTTGGTCTAGAGTTCACTTCTAATTTAGTCCAACTATATGCATGCAGATTATTTCCAGTTTGTACAACAATAAGTCACAATGGCAACAGCGTATCTTTGAATTTAACATTAAGCCTTAGTACATGTCTTATACAATGTAGTTCAACACGTTTTCACGGTTAGTATTTAAACAACATTGTATTTGATGTGTGTCCGCGGATCGGACTTGTTGGCGCGGGTAATCCTTGATCTACAGGTCAAACGTAGGGCAAGGTCTCATTACACGACCCAAACATTTAGCCAACGGGCAGTTTAGACATTAACTTAAGTGCAAAGGTCAGGAAGGTTAAGTTACAAGCGAGAAACACTGTACACCATTTTAGAACACAGAGTTACTTTTGAAATGGGAATCAAAATGGCGGATGGACCTAAAATGGCAGCTAAGTCGATCTAAGGTCAAAACTTTGTGACGCGGATGACTTTGCAGAGCGACTGGGTTTAGGCCAATATATACAATAAAGGAGGCACAATATGATATCCCGTTTAACAAAGTGAAGAAGAAGAAGGGTGCTAGGCTATATTAACCTGATGATTCCTAATGAGGTTGAAGTATGTACATCATTGTGTGTGTCCTTGAGGGCTGTTTGTCTTGGATTGATAAAGCTATGTGAAAATATGACCATGCTGTCAGACAAATGCAGTGTTCAGGAATTAAATGCATGTGTTTGAGCTAGTTTGTAATAAACACAGTGTATTGCTTAGTGACTTTTATAGGTGAACTTCCAGGGATGGCTATCGGGCGATGCTGTGGCATGGGGGGATGAGTTGAAATGTCTTATTCTGCAGTACTTATTGCCAGGCGCCTTTTTGCGAACATTTGTATTCGTATTTCCCCATTACAATAAATACAAATTGACATGAATGAATGTATTTTATTTAAATGATCGCCAAACATTACATTTTGAAAATCCACCTTCATCATAAAAAAGGTTCCCCAGTGCAGAATATTTTTCCTTAGGGGAACATTTAAAATAAGGATCCATTATCGTCCCATCCACGCTCAGCTATTACAAGTATGTTCCCCTTAACTTCAGTGGCTTTTGCACAAAAGTGCTTTGTGTGGCCTGGCACATCTGTATATTCAGATCTCCGCTTTATGAAATTGGATATTGAAATTCTGCCCATGGGATTGCACACATTTCCTCTGTATAAATGCGCATCTAGAGCAAGACACAAAGACAAGGAGATCTCTTATTTACCCCTCACCTAGAAATTGCAATAAACATTAATCTTAGGGGCATTCCAATTCATCATCCTGTTCCCTAACTAGAGCACATTAAAACAAGCCGCAGTTTTGAGATTACCCAGTTCAGGAGACCGTACATCTTTTAAAAAGAACTGTGCTCAAGCGCTTTTTTGATCTGTGCATATAATGCCAATGAACTGAGAACACATACCCTTTCTATATACTGTGACCACCAGCAATTTTCTATTTTGAGTTCACTCTTAAATGTAACCCATAAAAGGTTGTCTTTTGTGGTTGTGAGAGTGGCGGCTAGCTTTCCCACCGCTGCATACCTGTTACCCCACTCGAGACGCCTTGCGATTGACGTCT
The DNA here is from genome assembly GCF_040938575.1 of Ambystoma mexicanum. Taxonomy (NCBI): domain Eukaryota; kingdom Metazoa; phylum Chordata; class Amphibia; order Caudata; family Ambystomatidae; genus Ambystoma; species Ambystoma mexicanum. The sequence continues at coordinate 695,819,867 of NC_090931.1, forward strand.
CAGCAAGGATATCATGAATATTTTCCGCCCTGGGTAACATGCCAGAAGAGGCCTTCATTCTGTGGACTTCAAAGCTCTCAGTAAATATCTGGCCACTAGAGTTCAAACAGAATCTCACATGGGATGCAACTTTAGCTCGCAAAGTTTTTGCAATTTTAGTGTCGTGAAAATCCAGCAAAAACAGGGCAAACATCAGCAGGACCAGCGAACAACCTTGCATGATACTACTCATACCAAAAAAGGAGGATTTTCATTGATTACCACATCCCAACACTGCCATGTTCTACTGTAGTGTAGACTGGGTGGATTTATTTATAAATGCCTGCAGGTGGTCCCGAGGCATTTAACGCTGATCATAGCAGAGGCCTGTCTACCAAATAAAAGCCTGACTCAAATCGAGGATGGCCACATAGAAGTGCCCCGCCCCCCCACATGCTTATTAACCAAAGCAGACAAAGTCATGCAATGGTGAATTTTAGAAATCCCAGACAGAAGCCTGTGTGAAATGATGTTTTGTTGGCATCCGCCCAGCTTTGTGCCCTCATTGCCAGCAGTTTGATTATCCATTGCACCTTGATTAACACAGGGCGTAGCAATATGTCCCCGAAATGGCAAAACATAACAATTTGATCACAGGTCTCTAGTAGCCAGGTCTGCAGGTCCTGACAAATGGGGAAGAACAGTGATTAAATCCCCTCCTAAAAGAAAGAATGGCTGGATCCAGAAGATCACAGTAGTGGTTGCCGTGCCTCCCAAATTCCATTCAGGCTAAACAGCTTGGATGGGTGGGGATTGAACACATCTAAACGCATTGTGAATTGACTGATGTCTTAGACTCAGCCTAGATGGGCTTTAGACATGGAAGAAATACTGACTGAGCTACTACCACCATCCTCAATGCACCTTGAAGGAAGCTCGATGGTGGGGGCCCAGGTGCTTTGGTCCTATTAGATCTATCCGTTGCCTTTGGCATCATGAACCATCTGACTCTCCTGCCCAGCTGTCATCGATGGGATCCCAAAGAAAAGTAGTGGACTGGATCAGATATTTTCTCACTAACCGGATTCAAGAATTGGAGTTTGGTCGTCTTATTTCATCCCCTAAAGCTCGTACCTGGGGTATCCCCTAGTGCTCACCTTGTATTTATTAATCTGTGTATGTGTCCTTAGAGGCCTGTCAAGGTGTGCCTGCTGTTTTAAACTAATGGTGATAATACACAGATTAGGTTGCTCATTACATTTATAAAAAATGGTATGAATGCTCACTTTGGATTCAATTTTTTTTTTGTCTTCAGAACTGACTGTATATTTTCAAATCATTAATGAATATAATAAAGGAAGTACATCACCAGTTATCTAAATATCTTTACCACTTAACAATGTAACACCCATTAATGATATGTCTCATTACCAAAACTTATTTTTTTAAATTACAGTAAATAAAACATATTTACATTAAAAAGGGAGAGTATTTGTAACAAATAAGTAATTATTTGGTAAAATATGCAGAGAACATATGGGTGTTTATAATCCAGAGTTTGCAATAGTGACTCTGTAGTTTTGGACTCCCCATTAGTAGAGCACGTTTTCAGATGTGCATATGCTTGTCATCAATGGATGGACCTTCACAAAACTTTGCAAAATTCAGTCAACTCTACATTTTTCAGGAAACTTCTTTGACAGTCCATACAGGGGTGCAAAGTTTTATGCATTTTTATGCAATTTCTCATAGGCCATTATTTGATCACAACTACAGCTAAAACACTAGACGGACAAGTGGCAGACCTGTGCAATTAACGTGCGCCTGCTCTGACTGGCAATCCTTTGCGGATGTGATGAAAATTCACCACCCTTTTAAAAAAAAGGTATTAGAGATATCTTGGCACTGGGACCCAATTTGCATGCAGAGACTCCTGTTTGAACAATTTGTATTTACAGACCTGGGTCGGGTCCAAACATATTAGGAAGGGTAACCTTATTGGCTAGTTGAAAAAAAGCCAATCTGAATGCTTCGCTCCTGGAAATATTTTCCAAACAACTGCTATATGGCTTGTAGACATTTTGTGAGGTCTTTTGGTCCCAGAGCTGCAAACCTTTTAAAAAGGTGTACAGCAGTCTCCTTTTACACCCCCAACCCTAACAAAGATTGATGGGGGCCACAGTGGAGTGCAATATGCTCCAAAATGGCAAGAAACAACATTATTTGGGTGCCCCTAGTAGACAGGTCACGGGTTCATGAGAAGGACCTTTAGGTTTGAGACTGGCACTCAGGCTCAAACAGGATTTAAATCTGGTTGGAGGTCTTGGTAATGGCTGGACACCATTCCCCAAACAAATGTGCCACTGAGCATGTCCTGTGTCCACCTCAGGTGGCCTATCAGCTATGCAGGGCTACTATAGACCTGCCATGGCCACTGGGAGGCCTGGTGAACAGGGGAAAGAGATGTCCTCCGGAAAGTGAATACTGGGGATACCTGCAGGAAATGCAAAGTGGGCACTTTGTGTGGCATATCCGGATCATCGTGCAAGTGGTACCCTGAGTACCCACCATGGTCCCTGAGGAGGCCCGGGACATGCCATCTCGTCCTACCACAGGCAAAGAGGCTACTGAGAATGGCCGCAGGCTATGTCATGTTCCCATGGTGGCAGACTTGTGGGCTCCCAGGATATGGCTGCAGGTAAAGTGGCTTTTAGCCATGGCCACGGGCATGCCAATTGGCCACTTTGGGTGTCTTGGACTGCTTGATGTTTGGTCTAAGGTCATGCCAAGGACAAAGTGGACACTGGGCATGGCTCCAGGCTTTGCTTAATGACAAGAGCAGTTGGCTTGTGGGTGGCTCTGAACTGACCAAAAACCATGTCCCAGGAAAAGTCCATTGTTAATATCATTAAAAACCCTAATCCATCAGTTAACAAACTTGGTTAAAGGGATATTATGGTTAAGATTGCCTGAAAAGTAAACCAGTGACATTCTGCGAAGAAACGTAGTCACAAAGATGATATGGTTAGAGAGCAAAACAAGGAAACCCTTTCAATTTGGAAGTTATTGTTACCAGAGCAACCATAAATCGGTGAGTACCATGCACCAATCACAATGGCACATAAGTCAACACAAATGACATGCACCTACCAATAGTTCCCACAGGACGTAACGAACAAAAAATGCTAACCAGCAGTACCCCAAACTTGTTACGGTAATTATTTTGTTTTCATTTTCGGGTCAACACAAAACAAAGCCCAAATGAACTGTAGAGATTACTTTTAAGGTCCGATTGTCCATGCCAAGTGTATGGTGGTGGCTGTGTTATGGTTCCTTTAGGACACCGCTCGACAACATATGGTTGTTTTAGGAAGCAATGCTGGCAAATAAATGTATACAAAACCTGACATACATGGAACCCTAGGGTGATGCATACATTTTGCAAAAACAGGAGATGAACTCTGGGAAAGTTACCATTTTAGTTACGACATCCCAAGTCACAAATCGATCACACCAAAGGTTAATGTTAAAGGGTACTTGTACTGCCCAGTGGCACCACCAGAGTGGTGCCTTGGTGCTCTGGCGGATCTGAAAGGGAGGTTGTGAGGAAACACAAAGGGGGGTCTCTCATAGGGTTAGTAGGGTATAGCAGGAATAAGTAAAGTGAGAGTTGTGATGTCCTGTTGACAGCTTCAGTTCGGTTTGCACTGTTTGCTGAGCTTAGGTGTGATTTTCGGGTTGATGCAATTCCCATGTTCTGTTGTCCAAGGTTATGTGCTGTTTGTATGTTGTTGTACTGCGGTGAAGTGCGTGCGGATTGCTGTGCGGAGATGTGGTTGCGTGAGATTCTGTAGAAGTGTGTGCAGAAAATTGAGTTTTTAGGTTGGGTTAGCAAGTGCTTTTCTTACCTGTTTGCTTTGGGCTTCTGTGCTCGACAGCTTTGACCATCCTCTGTGTTGACTATTGTGTGGCAGCCTAATCGGCAGGCACTTCGTGGGTTGTTGGTTTTCCTATGCAGAATTCTGGTGGTATCTGGACATGAGTGGTAGGGGCGGGCTCTGCCCGTCCTTGGATAGAGATGATAAAGTTAGGGGATTATGGGTCCCCTCTGGGCCCTCTTGTGGGGGATCCCTATCTACCATGGTTTCCCTCTGTGGAATTGTAGCGGTGTGTGGACATGAGTGGTAGAGTGCACCAAAATTTACCCATTTACTAAACCTGGAAAAGTATTACAACTTTTGCCTTGGTATACCAAAATCCAAGCCACACTAGAACAAACTAAAATGCACGTCTGACACATGTTTCTTGTTTCTCTGCAGTACTCCTGAAATGCACAGAAGCAGAGGATACCATATACATTATAAAAAACACGAGAGGAACAATGAGAATGTTCCCTTTTTAGGTACAAAGCATCCCAATTGAGACACAGCAAACACACCAGAGAGATCCTACTTTGCCTGCTCACATCTGTACTTAGGCAAAGTCTATACACATTGGGTTAGTGAAATACTAATGCCGAAAATTAAAGTGATTTAACATTCCACCAAAAGTGTTAACAAGTTGGCTCTTACTAACACACTCAAGCACCCACACACGCATACAGATACTAACAAATGCACGCACAAAAACGCACTTTCAATCACAGTTTCACACTAATAACTCTCAAGTATACCAAGACATTATGGTAATTGGTTATTAGCGCTCAATTAGACATTGTAGAAAGCGGTAATGTAATCAAGGGTTGAAAGTGACCATTGGCCAATCAAGTTAGTAATGGCTAATCCTTCGCAAACATTTGCAACAGGCATGATCAGTTAACCTTAGTACCAATTTGTATCACTAGGCATTTAGGAACTTCTATAAAATGGGATATTATTGCTACGGGGACACATTTAACAGAATATAAAGCAAAGTTCTACCAATCATGGAGACTATGTTTTCAGATCCAGTCTGTGACCCAGGTGACAGCCTTCAGACACAAGCCGAAATAGTAATTCAAGTTACACCATATGTTAGCAAACCATATCGTTAGTTTGACATACGGGCCACGAAGAAGACTGTCTGCTTCGACAATGATAGCAGGACAGCCAAACAGGCTTGATATAATTGCCTAAAAAATCTTTAACGACCCCTGTCTGTGATCTTTTAATTCTAATGTCCAATTACAAGTCTATTATTGCAACAGACAAAAAAGCATAGTGCAGACAAATGGGATGAGCTAACTAACACTAACATTACTGTGAAATTCTGGAAAATGGCAACCATAGGTTTTACAGAAGACCGGAAGATACAACATGCTCATACTCCAGAACAAGTTTGGTATGGTCACTTTAGGGAGAAATATAAGGAAACCAGGACCTTTGAGCTAGATCTAAACCCCATAAATGCTTATACAGTTAATACCAACAAGTTCCTTATAATCACCATTGATGAGATTAAGTCTGTTTTGATTGGGCAGACTAGCAATAAGGCACCTGGCCTAGATCAAATGCCAGTCAGCCTATTTACATCTGAACCAATGATCTGGGGATCTTTTCTCCTTAGATTACTTAATGACATCATCACAACAGGTAGAACTCCTGACTCATGGAGGAAGGCGGAAATAATTCCTGTTTAAAAAAAGGGGGGGTGAAATGATCCTGGAAGCCTTTGTCCAATCTCCTTGTTAAATTCTGTGGGGAAGATCTTTGCTCAAATGCTCCTTGTCCATCTGAACAACTGGATAGATAGAAAAAACCAAATCAGCCACCTTCAAGCAGGTATTCAAAATGGTGTTAGTACTGTTGATCAGGTATTTAGATTAGACCTGTTAGCCCAACTAGTTGTCCATCTGAGGAAGATGTATCTTTATGTGGCCTTTGCAGACATCCAGAGAGTGTTTGACGATGTCCCTCGCTTCAAGTTATGGGAAGCGGTTGATCAAGCTTGGCATCCCATATCCCTTACTACATGCCACTATATCACTTTATTCCAGCAATGAGGCTGTAGTTAGATGGGGCCTAGTGGGGGGCATCCACATAAGAGTTTAAAGTGGAAAAAGGCATAAAACAGGGGTGTGTCCTAGCACTGACGTTCTTTAACATCTATATTATGGTGCTATTTGGGCGCTTTTAAGCGAGGTGACAGATGCTCCCACTCTAGGCAGGGATAACAATCGAGTTTTATTTTTCACTGATGACGCAGTATTGATTTCTTTTATCCCGGTTGGGCTCACAATACAAATGGAAATCTTTGCCTCATTTTGCACCACCACTGGTTTGATTGTCAATATAAGCAAAACCAAAACAATGGTCTTCAAGCAAGATCTGACTAAACGTCCGAATTTGAAACTAAACATTGGGAGAAGCCAAATTGGCAGAGTCTGTTCTTTTGACTTTCTAGGTATCAGACTTGCAAGAACAAGTGGACAAGTCTAATGTTATCTTGAGCAGGTATAGTGCTGCCACAGCAACATTTCTGAGAGATTGTGGTGGTTGTAGGCATTAAACCGGCTCTCAACATCTATAAACTCCAAGCACGCCAAGCTGCACTGTTTGGAGCTGAGATCTGTGGCAATTACCCTGTTACAAAATTAAAGGTTCCTGGCAAACGACTTTATCCAAAATATTCTGGGATTGCCTAAAAGTACACCCACAATATAACCTCATGAAGAGCTGGGCCTGAATTATATTGGTTGCAAAGTCGCAAACTAATTTTGTACTGGGTCCGTCTATGGAATTCATCTGTCCTTCAGAAATATAGAGATGCCCTTTACGATGTCCTGAGTCAAGTAGGTGGTCGTAGCTTACCATGGTGAAGCCATTTTAAATTACTATTGTCTAATTTAGGCATTGAAAATTACTGGACCTCCCGGGATTCTATAAACAATGGGCCTCATTACAAGTATGGCGGTAAGGCAACAACGGCGCTGGTATCGCTACCGGCACTGTTGATACCGTTGAAACTGCCGTACTACGAGCTCTGACCTGGTGGCCGTACCGGCACCCGCGAGCAGAACATGATGGTAGCACCGGTACCGTTATTAACGGTTCCGGTGCTACCACCCTCCCCATTCCCATTGAGCCCTATGGGGGCTCAAATAGGAATGGGGATGTACCGGGCCCGGCACCCACAAAAGGGAAATTACTGGGTCCGGCTGGGCCGGAAAAGCCCGGTAATTGCCCATTCGACCCGCATGCGAGTTTGGAGGTAGCTTTTCCGGTAAAACCGGCAAGGCTACCTCCAACCTCGTAATGAGGCCCAATCAGTCTAAAGTGCTAATTTTATCTGAAATTCGTAATAGAGCATTTGGGGATATTATTGTCAAGAGTATTAATTATTCGATTGCTAGCTCCTATTGGAACTACAAGCTATCAATGCTTTATGAAGCATACTTGGAATACGTTTAACCAAAAGCTGTGCATGCTCTTTTTAGAACTAAGATCGGGCATTTTTCCTCTGACCACCCGCACCATCAGATTCATGGCACCAGTGAAACTGAAATCCAGTGCGTATTGCTCTGACCTAACTACAAAAGGCTGCAAATACAATATTTAAAACCTGGGCTAAAGGCAGCCAGTATTTGCAATGTTAGTGTAGCAGTAGCTGTGCACAAAAGAAGGGATAACGTAGCATTTGTGCACGGCACGCAGTGGCAACATATGTATTTCGGGCATGGATCCTAAGAAATGAATCTAATAAATAGCCCTTCTAAAGAATTTTCTTTTTTGAATACATATCTTAACCGAATTTTTAACTGATTTTCTAAACGATTTTTTGCAAGTTACAATGCTTTTTCTGATTAATGTAGAAATAGTTATGGCATCATTTTCTATGATGAAATGTCTATTCCTATTTTGTTGTTTTAATATTTCTGACTGATAATGTCTTATTTGTTTTAACATGTTTTTGCAATTGTGTATTCGATTGAACCCATTGTAAGACTTGTATTGTTTGCTTACTTTATTGCCGAATAAAGTACAAAGAAGAATCAAGTATTGTGCCAAATCAAGACTGATATGTGGACTGTGATTTTAGGGAAATATTGGACACTGTAAACACTGAGAACAGACGCCATTTTCTGGCCTGAGTGATCTACTTCGTGCCATGTTGCAGCATACTGTGCCTTGTGTGTACCTTGCATATGAACTACACAGACTAGAGTCAAGGGTTGCTAACCATGTTTGCTGTATTTGAATGGTGCAAATAGTGAACCCATGCACAGAGCAATGCAAGAATTAGGATTACAAAATCATAGTTCCATACACATTCTTACAACTAAAACCGTCAATGGCATGCCGCATTTTTTACAAGGGTACACCAATATTTATGAAATAAGGCTCAATCATTTTCAATACAGGAATTTCAACAGGAGACGTGTATGAGGAACTTTGTGACACTCAATAAATGAACAGCATCACCAAATCTTCAAAGGATACTCAATATTTTCGTCCCTAACATTTGAGGAGTTAGACAGGCGTGATAAAATACTCAATTACTCAATACCCGGTGGATAATCATGTTGTTTATTAACAATGAATGATAGCATTACCACACCACAATACTAAGTTAATGTTTACACATTGTGTATATTGCCAAAGTGTATATATATATATATATATATATATATATATATATATATATATATATATATATATATTTATTTTTTTTACATGGTAGGCCCGTCTAAAAATACAAATGATCTTGATTACATTTGTTGGATTAAGAGAAATTTAATAATCAGAAGTTTATTGTAGTCACATATCTCTGCACTGGGCAAACAGCCCATTGCGTTATGTTTTAATGCAGGGGTCCGCGACCTTTGGCTCTCCAGATGTTTTTCACTATAGCTCCCATCTGCGCTAGACAGCATAGGCAGCAGTGAGGAAACATGGAGGTTGTAGTGCTAAACATCTGGAGAGCCAAAGGTTGGAGACCCATTCAATTTGCAGCTATAAAACAGATATTAAAATGTGCAAACAGAATGGTACTTTACCTGCAATCCACTACCCGTCCCTGGTGCTTGAACGATGTGGGTATTATGTCTCCCAGAATTTGTCCAATCCTTGGAATTCTGGTGACATTTGTACAGAGCAGAAAGCCGCAAAATACATCGCTGTGGGGCGAAAAAAGTCTGAATTAAGATACAGGATCACTTGCTTAACCAATTAAAACGTTTCCAACATGATACACAGGATGCAGAAATGGCTGTATCTAACAAACTTAACCCAGGTCACGAAAACACTTTAAAAGAAAACAGTTGCACCCAGTAACTAGAGCTTATTTCGGATAGCGTGAAGGCTTTAAAGCAGGGTTGTCCAACTCCAGGCCTGATGGGTTTTCAGGATATCTCTCATTAATATTCTTGAGAAAAAAAATGTGCAAAAATGCATTTAGAATCAATGTACGCAAATTTATCTCATGACAATTAATGAGGGGTATCCTGAAAACCCAACCTGTTTCCAGCCTTCGAGGCCTAGATTTGGGCAACCCTGCTTTAGGAAAACAACTGTAAAATGAAAGAAACGATCCTTGTATCCCTTTGATCAATCAATCCATTGATCATTCATAAAAACCTTGGAGAGGGTTTTCCTTTACAGAGTAAGCACTAGCTTGCCGATAATTGTCCATCACCACCGTGCAGCAGTCCTGCTAGTAAGTTGCTCTCAGTTCAAGGTAAAGGGTCTTTTGACAGAAGTTATTTTATCATCTTCCTTTATATGAGCTACGTGTGCTGTGGCAAATGCCCTTTAGTCAATCAATACAGTGCAGCCTTCTATGGATTTAGACTACTTTTGCTGTCACATACCATAAATATTTAGTAATTTATCTGGCATACTTAGGGCACAGGTTCTGACTTTAGAACCTGGGTAAATGGTAAACTGAATTTCTAAGGGATCTGGGTGATCTGGGATCCTCTTTTTAGCTAATCCCACAAACAAAATTCGCACACGAAAGACATAACGATGGATCCAAACATTTTGAACAAAGGTACAGAACTTACATTTTTCATCTGTACAAAAACAGTTAACTAGTACGCTCGGTGTGTCCTGCCCTTCTATGTAGCTGCAGGCTTGTGAGCCTGCCTCCCCTTTCCACCACTGGATGCTCCTCACTACTTCCAGTTTTTGACTCCTTGCTTTGGGGGCGTCTCAGCCTCGGGTAAACCAGCAAAGTGCAAACTGCTAGAACCAACAACCATCCTTTCCTCCAGCCTCTTTGCCTCTTAGCCTTTGATCTAACACTTTGCTGTGTCCTGCTTCTTGCTTGTGAGCACTAATTATGGCTTTGCTCAGCCTCACACTCACCATGCTCTTCTCTTACTATCTCTTCCTTTCATTTCTAGTTCTCTCTTCATTCTCCTCTGCTCAAAACCATTTCAACTATCTTCCTATCCCTATTATCTTTGCCTCAACGCCACCCCTCGTCTCGCTCATCTGCTCTCTCTAATCAAAAAACCTCCATCCCTAACTTTCATCACACTTCCTCTTCTTGCATCTACTCCCAGTGCCTCTCTACTTAGCAGACTCCACATCAGCATGCGTCTACATCTCACTCTCTTCATATTGCTCTTTGGAATGCACAATCTGGCTTTAACAAGACTTCCTGTACCTCTGATTTCTTTCTTTCCTATTCTCCCTATCTTGACCTTATTACTCTTACAGGAACCTGGATTTCTCCCTCATACTCTGCAAACCTTGTTGCCCTTGATGACCCTGCCTAGACCTTCACCTACTCTTGGCACCCAACTGTTAGGGGTTGTGGTGTAAGACTGTTTGCATCTTCCAAACTTCCTATCTCTCCTGCTCCCCTTTCTCCCGTTAGTTCACCCAATTTCAAATACATTGTCTCCACAATCACTGCTCCCAATGGCGTTCATATTATATCACTATATCGGCCCCCTTGTCCCACCGGTCAATATATTGACCAACTCTCCCAATTAATTGACTCCCTTCCGCCCCATCATGACCTCATTGTCAGTGGTGACATTAACCTCACCTTTCCCTCTCCACTCCTCTATCCACTGACTTCAGCCCCTACTCCTTAATCGCTCACTCTCCTCTGTCCACTTTCTGCTTGCCCATTCAAATAATAACTCCCTGGACTTAACTTTAATGCTGCTCTTAATGCTCCCTTATCCTCTCTCTTCCCTCTTAATACATTTACTCCTAATCCCTCCCTTCCACAGCCTTGAATTACACCTCCCATCGAGCACCCTGAAAACAATAATGGTAATAACTTGGCAAAGAACTAGACTATCTCGCTCTCATTTTGTGCCTATCCTCACAATCCAGGCACCTTCCAAAATCTCTCAAATAGATTCTCTCAACTCCTAAAACCTCCTCCATCTCCTCTACTCTCTCTGCTAACCATCTAGCGACTTTGCTTCAAAAAATGTGCAACATTCAAAATACCCTTACAAATTACCTTCTGTCCCCCACCTGCTCACCTTTCTCCACCACCTCAACCCTCCTCTCCTGTGACAATGCCTCATAACGACTGTGGCGGTCCAGTAACAACGGTGCCGTTAAGCCTACCGTCACCGTTGTTACCGAACCGACACAGTACGACTCTGCGGGCGGGTGCAGAACGGCACCTGCCTGCAGAGTTTCATGGAAGCACCAGCACTGTTATTAACAGTGCCGGTGCTTCTGTGGTCCCCATTCCCATTGAGTCCTGCAGGACTCAATGGGAATGGGAATTTAGAATTTACTGGCGCTTGACTTCCCAGAAATATTGCAAATCCGGTGGCAACCCGCCAGTAGCACCGGCAGGGTTACTGCTGTACTTGTAATGAGACACAATGTCTTTCTACTAACCCTGATGAGATTTTTGACCTTCTCCTTAGCGCTAATCCTTCGTGTGCCCTCATTGACCATCATTGACCCTCTATTCCCACACATAGTGAAACTCAAAGCTCCCAGTAATGCTCCCTATCTTACTTCCCTCTTCAACTCCTCTGTAGACAGTACCACTTTTCCATCATCCTACAAGTTGGCTACTGTAATCCCTCGCCTTACAAATCCTGGCCAAGATCATAACTGCCATGCCAAATTCCATTCTGTCTCTCTTCTAACTCACTATTCCAAAGTTGCTAGAGCATGTCGTTTTTAACTGACTCACTGAGTTCCTTGACACACACAACCTTTGTAATCCTCTTAAATCTGGCTTTAAACCTCTACATTCTATTGAGCCAACCCTCCTCAATGTCAGCAACTACACCTCTTCTGCTCATCATGCTAACTGTTCATCTATTCTTATTCTTCTCAATCTCTTTTCTGCCGTTGATACCGTCAACCGTCATTCTGACCTTCCTTAAACACTGTCGCTCCTAGGCACCAGGGACAAGTCCCTCGGCTGGTTTGCATCAAATTCCACCCTCAGACACTTCAAAGTGTCTTGGAATAGCCTTATCTCCTCACTAAGCCGCCTACTGTTGGAGTTTCCCAAGAGTAGGTCCTGCGTCCACTTCTCTGCACTCAATAAACCTCTGCTCTTGGCACCTTGATTGCCTCCTATGACTTCTTCTATCAACTCTTTGCTGATGACACTAAGATCATCTTCTCCTTTGCTCCTTATCTGATGAATTATGGTCAGAAATGTCTAACTATCTTTCTGCCATCAAATAATGGATAGTATCTCACTCGCTAATGTTCAGCTCCACTAAGACAGATGTTTTTCACTTCCCATTCAAACAGTATATAACTTCTTATCCCCTCCTCCATTCCTCTCTCCTGACTACATTCGCTACTCTGATTCTGCTTGCCACCTTGGTGTCATCTTGGACCTATCTCACAACTTCTTGCTCTTCAACTCCAAATCTGCCACTGCGGCCAGACTTAATCTCCACAATATCAGAAAAATAAAGTATCTTTTTCCCTTCAAAACTGCTAAGCACCTACTCTCCTTATTAGTACTCTCTAGATCTCACTGCTGTGCCAGGTCTGCTCTATGGCCTTCACAACTGTGCTTTTTCATCTCTTGACAAAGTCCTCAACTTTGCTCTCCTTACACTCCTCAACCTTCCCTGCTTCACCTCCACCTCCACAGCCCATTATAAATTAAGCTGGTTATCGAGGAGACATAGGACAACGTATAAACTCATTCCCATCCTCTTCAAAACTATACATGGACTTGCCCCACCCTACCTATCGGCCCATCTCACTGCCTATTCTCCCTCTCGCTCCTTCCGATCATTTTCTGCTCACCTCCTATCAATCTCTGTCGCCTCTTGCACTCCCTCTCCTTTATGCTCTTTTCATCTACTCGCTTCCTTAGTCTGAATGCTCTTACTCTCCCTCTCTGCAATACTCCCACTCTATCTCTATTTGAAGCCAACCTTCTAGATCTCCTTTTTTAAGAACCAATTGTATAGCATTGTACACCCACTACACCTTCCTGTCCACCCCTCCTCACTACGGCAACTCCACTGCGATTATCCCTCATCCCTTCATCCTAAAACTTAGCACTTCCTCCACTATCCTGTTGTCATATCATGCTCTACTGTCCTTGTCCCTCGTTCATGTTTCGACCTCCTCTGCATGGTCTTAAACCCACATCTTCTCATCCATTGTTAAGGACACTATTCCTCCACTCTGTAAATCAAAGTTAAAACATGTTGTAAGCATTTGTGTGCCAAACATGCATTGTCTTAACTGTAATTGTCCTTAAATAAATACATACATAAAAATACAAAAATAAATACTCATGCAGAAAAATATGAATTCTTTGTTCAAGATTGACAAAGAGGGGGTTGTTTTTCCTAATATACTTCTCGGTTAATTCTGACCAACTATAAGTTATCCTTTGTCTTTAAATAAAATTGCATTTCCCATCAAATGCATGTCTTGAATTATATATATCTATAGGATTATGCTGCACATTGGAGCCATGATACCTGATCTCAAATCCCTTTTTCCCCTTGACCTAAATGTGTGATCCTGGCCTAATGCATTTACCTCCAAGTAGACAATTAATTTCAAGTGCCAAAATTGGGATCTCCTAGAAGTGATTCGATCAGTTTCATTTCAAACACATTGAAACAATGACTAAAACACATCAATGCCATATAGAAGACCTAATATTCTGCCTTCTCCAATCCACGTCACTTGCCCACCGTACACACACCACTCAGCCGGTGCCCTTCATTATATCGCTCCTATTGAGCCCTTTGTCTTAAAGATTCGACTGCTAGAGAAGTGGAGTGGGCGGCAGGATAGGCACAGTGAAAATGCCCTTTGAGCATATACAAGAGACAGATGCCATTACATGGGGTAGCCAAGAAGCAGGAGGAATCTGGCAAAGATATCATAGGACGTTAGTATAGGTGTTAGCGAGTTCCTGCAATTTCGCTGAATTTGTTTCTGTCCTCCTGCCTCTCCTCTTGAATTGTACACCTGCTCTCCTCCTCACTGTCACTTAGTTGTTCCCATCCACGTGACCATGCTGCAGACTAAATCAGGTTGGCAGATTTTTGAAGAGGAAGCAAAAATAGGCTCATGCAGTAGGAACTGTGAAGTTCGATGGCAGAGTGGGCATTTAAAGGTAAGTACTGATTGGACGAGCCAGCGGAAGAGACCAACCTTGTTATTAGAGCCTAGAGGTTCCTACCTTATCTGTGATGGAGCTGTGCTGGGATAAAGGAAGCCACTTGACCAACAACTACAGGAGAACAACTTGCTGTGGTGCCTGGTCTCGGACCCTTAACAACAAACATGAATGTCTGTTCTAATAAAGCCCTTCAAGACAGATTCTTTCACTTTTAAGTGCTGTAGTAACAGGCAAACCTCTTACCCACTTTAATGGTAATCAATTTGCTTGAACATTTTGTAAAAGTACCAGCAGCCCTAACTCTGTGACAAGGATAGCATGCCATGTCCACCGCGCTTGGCCATGCAGATGGAAGCTCTATCCAGTTACTGGAGATGACGTTTGAAAGTCATTGTTAGATGGGAAATCATCGTATTCTTTGTGCGGCTGAAAGTTCACTCTCCCTCCCTATTTTTAAGATTTTCAGTGTTATTGTACTTAACCTATTTTTAAATTATGTATAATTATTTCTGAACTGATCTCTGAATAGGGCTAAATTGTCATGATTAGGTTTCAATAGATATTGAAATAGATGTCGTTTAGAATAATCAATGCCTGTTACAGAATTGCACTTTATGTATTGCACTTTTAAGTTTCCCCTGTTTAGAATGTGTACCAACTGGCAACATACGTGTTTTTAATTACATGTTATGATTATACTTGATTGTTTAAGAAATGTTTTTGTTATGAATTTGAAACGCCTTTATGGCTTTGTGCAAAAAATCAAGCAAATTGATTGGTTGATTGATTGATTGACTGGTAATAAATGTATTGACTTCCAAATGATGAAAGGCTGAGTTGACTCTGCCACAGTATTTGAACTCGCGAAATGCAAGCAAGCCTCATGTCACAGACCCAGCACTTAACTTTCGACATATTAACAATCAATTAGTCTGGTTTTGGAGAGGGTGACCACCTAATCAAAAAATCCAGACATATCAGGTTGGACAGGATATGACGAAAAGGGTTTCAGTCAAATCTGACGTTTGAGTGGAAGACCCTGGAAAAGGAAAATGATATATGCATCTGTATGCATGCACATTGAGTTATATATCTATTGCATTTGTGCAGCACTGCAAGCTGCCTGGCAGCAGCGACAGAATACTCAGGCGGGTAGAGGAACAATGAGTAGGATGAGGATCATGGGTGTGCCATTCATGGTACAGTGCGGAGGTTATCATCTCCGCTGATGTGGGAGATCCCCACGTGTGTATCAGCTCTTGAAGGCAAATTTGGTGCCACCTTATGTTGATCCAATCTGTGACATCATTGGCACAATTCGAGCAGAAGGCATTGCATTATGCACTAGAGATGTTCCTTTTGATGATGAATATTTAGAGCAAAAGCACAAACTACTTTAAAGCAATCTAGGTAGACTCTTTGTATCAAGAACGTTTTACACTAAGATGTTGGCACATATCCAATCAACGGAGGCCTTTCCAATAGTTGACTACAAGCCCAAACTTACTGTTTGCTGCACTGGACCCAACGATCTCCTTCCTTTCCACAATTGCCTTTTTCTGTGCCTTCTGTATTAAGCTTCTCATAGCAGAACTTCTCAGAGCCGGCAGCCTCTAAAGAAGGATGCAACAAAAGAGAGCATTTTGTGACCATGCACAATGTATTGGAAAATCCAGCACTGGTCCACTGTAAAATTAAACAGAAGTTACAGAAGGTGTCATAAAGAACTTTCTTATTGGCTAGGGGCTAATGAAATCAAAAGGTTAATTGGATTTATTTCATACTGTAGCATAACACAATACAAAGTATGGAGCAAAATACATCCAATCCAGGTAGTAAGTTCAAATTCATCTAAAGGCTGTCAATTTCCATTAGCTCTACTTAAGAAGATGGAAGATGAACAACTGGATCGATGCCGCTATCCCGCAGGCCGCTTTTTGAGGAAGCCCAGTTTCCTTTTGTGTGCCCGCTCGCCCTCGTTACCATCCAACAATGTGGGTGACCTCTTGTAAACTCCTTCGCTTCCCCAACCCTTATATCCCTTGTGTTCACTGTGGAATACCCCTCCAACAGGCTGTCTTCCAGCTGCCAAGCTCTCGTCCCATCCATCTCTCTGCTCCTTCCCCCTCACCCTGCTCCCACTTTCCCTGCAGGCCTCCTCATCCTTAACCTTTTCCCACCCCTGTGCCCCTTCTTTACCTGTTACCTTGAACCACTGCCACTTCCTGATCCCACCATGTCCATGTGTGATAAGTGCAAAGAAATCCTCTATGGATATTGGTTTTGCTCAAATTCGACGATTCCTGCACAACTAGAAACTAGTCTACATAACTCGTCACACACGTATTTCAATTAACATATTTTCACATAAAGTACTTTGACAATATTTTTATACAAAAATAATTGCTAGATTGTAAGTGTTTACAATAGAAAAAATATGTAGAAAATTGAATAATACCTTAAAAGATGAAACTACATATACATTTCCTATTTACATTTCAAAAAACCGTCTTACGGTAATAAAACAGAAAAAAATAAAGTATGAAACAGATTATTTCATTCGAAGGAATTCAAATTAATAAATTCATGCATGCAAAATCCTAGTCTTTTTTTTCTGCCACCATGAAAATGGAGAGATCGAAGGGATGGTAAACCTTGCCACCTTTGTTTTCTAGCAGATAAATCAATAGATACTGCGCTTTGACGAAGTTCAACATCGAACTAATTGGCGAAAGTCAAGTGATTTTGAAAGTTCATGGCAGTGCAATTGCATTAGGGAGCGCGCTAAATAACCTGGATAATCACAGTGACATTTCCTTTCCTAATAACATCAGGCACCGATGAGATTTTGTGGAGGTCATCAGTGATTGTGTCCATTGCTTACATTCTTCAGAAAACTGCAAAATGACTGATCAAAATCAGGAATTTCTCCTCTAGAGGTCTCAGACTTAGGACCCCATATCAGAGCAATTGCTTCCACTTGTGTGCAGGGAAATTGTATTCACCAGATGGAAAAACCAGGATGAGTAGGAATACACAATGCAAAACCCACTTTTTGTGATCCAAGTATCAGGAACAGTAAATTGGACCATCAGGCAGAAATGCATCTGCTGGCTCAAAGGGGGGCTTTGAGCTTTTTCTCCCCGGGCAGAGGCCGCTGAGGCCCTGACCCACAAGCTATGGGCCACACCAGGCAACCCCAAATGGATCCTTCCACTTTTAGACAAGTTTTCGAGATGGCGTAAAAGTTGGTAGATGTCAACATTGCAATGCAAGTAGGTGTTTCGCATCCCAATGTGCATTGTTCATCTAATTAGAGATTAGAGAAGCAACGTGTCAGTTAAGTTATGGCTAGCATATTTTTATACTCTGATTTGCATTGCTATTTTTTTTACATTTAGGGAATGTATGTCAGTCGGTACCCCATGATATGATATGTTATTTATAACGCGTTTATACCCAAAGGTTTCTAAGAGCGGACTCATGTCGTTTTGCTTCCAAGACGAGCACGTTGCCCCTGAGCTATCCATGCTGCTGTTATGACACCCCAAAATAGCTCAAGTCAACGTTTTTCTCCAATTAGACATTTTTCTTTGGATCAGCGCGAAGTCCGTTCGTGCAACGCATACTACATTATTTACACAGATTTCAGCATAGCTTTTAGCATAGCTTTACCAGCCATTGCCAATTCAGCTTGTAGTGTATGTAGAGGTTGGGCCCGGTTTATCATGGGGCGTACCTATATGATTACACTGCTCACTCAACTCCATTAGCAGTGTTGGGTGAAGACTACCACAAGTAGGCTTTTTCTTGACACCTGGAGTATCTGCCCCGCACTGCAGGGTTTAATGTTGGGCAGAATGGACTGTCCCATTTGGACTCCAGCCAATTCCCTAGCATTCCATATCGCACATATACGGAATGTGGGCCAATGTATGGTTACTGCTGGAAAACAGGTGATTACATTTTAATATAAACTTGGAGCTTTGTCAATGCTAATGCATAGATAGAATAATTATCAGCTGTCTATCAGTTCTTAAAGATGGTGTTCGCTATTAACATGTCAACCGTTAGGGTTCCCATAAAATAAGAACTGCAATCACCCATTGATCCACATTGGCATGTAATTATTGCCACATGTAGGAAAACAGAAGGATCTCTGCCATCCTCTCTAGCCTTTACCCATGTTCACAGCCTTCCGTCTGGCAACAGTGGCCTTAGGGCGATTTGGGGAATAAGCACCAGTCAACATGTATGTGATGCCAGTGACCTCCTGTTAGCTTTGTTGAGCCAGGAACCTTACTAAAGGTGGGAAGGGCCACAGTGACATCCAGGGCGCGGCGGGGTGCCAGTTGGCATGCCGATCACTTCTGAGGGCTACTACCACTTGGAAATGTCTGCCTTCTGATTCCTCAGATTGAGGCGCGCTCCCGAGGTGCTAAACACAGTGGTGGCTGCATGAAAACTATTACCCTCGCTAATCTAATCACTGAGTTTTCGCAATAAAATAGTCTCTGTTACAAAAGCCAGCAGAGCACAAGGGACCCAATGGAGGACAGATAATTGTGGCATGAAGATACTAAACACACAAATAATCAGTTAGTCATACACCTTTCACAAATGATCTTCTTTGATACCTTCTTAAATGAAATTTGCAATGGTCCCAAATACAAACTATTATTTTTTTCTGGGTGCTTCATATCACACAGTTATTGTACAAAATTGGAAGGGTGATCTCTATCAAGTTAATTATATATTTATTCCTTGCATGTGCACATGCAGTGCACAATGGGCCCACCTGAGCAGGATACATGCCATTATTTCGGTGATATATCTATCAGCAGAAAAAAAAGTAATACGAAGTGGCAAAAAGTATGTTTTACAATGTGTTTTGTTGTTGTTGCTGTGCCCACTTTCTTCTATATGTTTTATTCTCTGTTTGCATTTGCTTCGATAAAAAGACAAATGGGTGTGTTAGGCCAATATAGTGAATGTCAGCATTGAGCAAGGATATATTTTTTATGATAGTTGCCAAAGTCATTACCAAATTGGACAAGTAGCAAAAAGCAAATAAAATGTATGAATGGTTCTAACGCTCAGAATGAACAATTGGCAAAAAAGGGAAGCACTCTATTGTCAGATAAGGGCTTCCCCTTTATTTCACTTCACTGAGTGCATCGTAGCCTGCCGCCATTGGTGCAGCTTGATGGCTTTGGGTCCTGTATTCTAATCCCTGCAGCCAACACAGCACGGACGCTGCTCAGAGCTCTCTGTGAACCCGAGAAACTCCGGTAGACTGCTGGGTGATGAGACACGACTGAGACCCGATCAAAACGGTGGATGCCACTTGGGTCAATGGTCCCAGTCTAGGACGGATGATGCCAATCTAGAACCGATGCGGATACCACAAGAATCTTCGCAGCGTTTGGTGAGTCCTGACTGCTGTTGTTACACAATGTGGCCCAGGGAAAGGGATATTGAATGGGGCTTTCTGCGGCAAGCAGTACGTTGTACACACACGAGGCAGCACGTGTCTCTTGTGTGAAGCGTTTGGCAGAGAGGTGTCTATTTTTCCTTTTCAAGCTGTTGGTTTGGGACAAACCCTCTTCTGTCACTGCTGGTTAAATAATGAACCCCCCTCTAGAGGCTTTTTGCTGTCCCTGCCTCGTGATCTTATTTACCGTGCCCACTCGAATGCCTGTCACTAGAGCTGGAAAGCATACAACGACCTCAACATTAGTTGATATATGCTCCGCTCCTTATAACGCCACATATTCAGGAGTCATGGAAACTCCTGTAATGACAGTAATATAGTGGGTTCACCACCTCTGCCTCCACGGGCACAGGTGGATGTCCCGGTGTCACCAAGAGACGGTTGTATAATGAACTTTATGGCCAGAAGCACTCAAAGAAGATAGCGCCTACAAACGAGAAAAGGGAATTAACAGATTCTCCGACCACAAGCAGGATTGGAAAAATGACCGTATGACAACTCTGAGACAACACAATGATACTACAGGACCCTTCGAGACTCCCCAACTGGAGTACCCAAGTCAATCTAAAGAGGACATGATTGAATTTCAAACAGGGAAACCCGACTGCCTAACTCTAGCAGTGAGCATTGCAATGCAATCCCCTACTCAAAGTATAGCTAATGTTGTCAGTGAAGCCTTCTCCAACTATAACTTGGGGGAGAGGGCAACGATTGCCACCAGTAGTTGGCAAATTGTTAAGGAGAGAATTATCTCTGAGCTGGTTAAATGCGAGAACATAATGGACTTTCATGCCTGGGTAGATTCTTTTGACAAGATAATCCCTCATCTAGATAGTGTGGACAATGTCAAACAGACCAGTGTATAATACAGATAGTTCCCTGTTAGATGGAGGGAAGCTGCCAAACCGATTTGAAACCAGCTAGTAGTCCATTGGTTACTAATGAGGTACTTACTATAGGCACCACTAGGCTGCAGGTCTTAGCACTTAACATAACCCTGCCGAACTATTCTACTGCCCCAATCTACAACAAATGCCACACACTGTCCAAAGCTCCCGGTACTTGGAGGATTTGCAATTAACTTTACATGCCCTCCTTTAAGGAGAGATGTAAGTATAAAAAAAAAATCAATGCCAGGGATTATGGACCCATATTTAAAAGGACCGATTGCGCATCAAAGACATGTGGTGATTGTGAATGTTAATAAACCTGAAAGTCTGGAGCCGAGAGATGCCCTTTAGAAAAGTCTTGGCTTGGGTACGGTCTAAAGCTGGCGAAAGCTGTATTAGGACCCAGGTTTTTAGACTTTTGCAGATGGTTCTAATCCTTGATGAATAACTTGGACTGCATTGTCATCGGCTTTAGCCATTGTAATCTCCCATGTTTTCTGAGCCAATGTAACCAACTGGAAACATTTAGAGAAAGGGGGAGGTTCCCAAAACAAGCTACCTAATGGTGTCACACTGCTAGGCTGGTTATTATGAACTGAAATGGGGCAAAAGTGAATCACAATCTTGTGTCAAACAGATATCACAAGATATGCACCAAACTAGTATTGCAATAGAACAATTATTTGGTTTTATTTTTCTAATACATGTTAAAAATTGGAGCTTAATAGGTCCAAAATGTTAAAAAACATAGAACAAAACAAAGAGAAATCACAAACGTATAAGGCAAAAGTCATGTGCAAGCAATCACATAGAGCTGTTGGCTTTATTCAAGTTATACATCAAACCTATTGTATTTTCAAAGGTGATGTTAGTTGTGACAAGAGTGACTTCATCATATAGACATAGAATGGTAATACTTCTATATAAACCCCAGTCGGGACAGTATGTAAACATAAACCCGTGTGGGGGGTGTGTCGACAGGATGATTCTGTTTCCAGCCTTAAAAGAGTACAGTCTTCAGAGATATAACAAGTGACTGATGTCCATTAGATGAATATCGGACCAGATAAGGCTTTCGTCAGGACACGGAAAACCGACAGCTGAGGCCCAGGTGTCGTATTCTTCTTAGTGAGTATAGGATATCTAGGGATATCTCTCTAAGGACAAACAAAAATATATGTTAAAAACTAGCTGTGTTATGAATGGCAAAAGTGACACATGCCATAACAGTTCATGTGAAAAAACAGCAATTATATTTCATATATAGTGTGCAACCTGGGTATATTCATGGTTAATCATGTATATATCTCTGTATCTCTGTTATTTAAATCGCCATTGTTGTTGAGCTGTTGGGAGTATATTATTTATCTAATTGCATTTGCGTGTGGAAACACATAATTAGTGATTCCATCAGACAAAAAATGGAGATTAATATAATTGCCCCATTCTGTCCAACACAAAAATAATGTGGTTCCTTACGGTTGAACTTCACCGGAATGTTCTTTGTAAATCACACAATCTGTGTCAATATTTCGTGGGCGTCTCGAGGACCGAAGATGCCGATGGTAGCCATTCCTGGCTGTATGAAAGACACAAGAAGTGCAGGCAACCGCACATTAGTGCGTGATCAGAAGTATGTATGTTATTCTGTTCCATCTTGCATGAATGCATATATATGTTGCTTCATACCTTGGATAGATCACCGTGTAGATATAAATATAAACAGCGCAGAGAGGTTCAGAATAAGCGTTCCCGTGATGCTGCTCTTATGCGTACCAAATATAACGCGTGCAGTCCTGCCGTTCTGAAAAGACACGAACGGATGCAAAAGCTATTACATAGAAAATGCTAGTTTTGGTTGCCGTTGAAGAATCTAATCTATTCGTGGGTAAGGGAGAACATACTTGTGGGTTCAAGCCCTCGGTACCTCTACTGCAGTGACATCACCATTAGTGAGTTCGTCCAATAGGTCATATGCGTGCCAAATCTAAAGCGTGCAGTAATGCCGTTCTGAAAGACACGAGAGGATGCAAAGGCTATTGAATATGAAATGCTCGTTTTTGTTGCCGTGGAAGAATCTAATCTATTCGTGGGTGAGGGAGAACTTACTTGTGGGTTAGAGCCCTCGGTTCTTCTACTGCGGCAACATCACCAATACCGAGTTCGTCCAATAGGTCATGTGATATTTGTCACATGGTTAAATACTCACGTGTAGACGTGAGCAAGATGTAAAGGAAATCGGCCATCTTTAAGTGTCTAAAGGATGCCCTGCATCCATTGGCATAATGGCATTGAACCAGAAACAGTGTGAATCTAGTAAGGGGAAGAAAAGGAGTATAGTGTCTAGAATGACCCCTTTATTGATTTAAAGGTACAGTGACCGAAAAAATGGTACAATGTGGAAGGTTTATAGACACTTTGCCAAGTGTACACAGGTCCATAGGCAGAGTATGATACTTTAGCAAAGCTAGCTCGATGTCTAGCTTGTGCTTCATATCGGCCGTTTTGGAGTGTCTAATGCGAGCCATGTATGCGGTGGTGCTGTGATAGTTAACAAGGCTCGAAAACGCTGATGAGGCCGCATGTATGAAAAAAGAGAGGGGTGTGGCATATGTCTAATACTTATCTGTGGCAACAGACTTGATAAGAGATATTCATAGGGTAGCCGGGCCATTTAGGGGGGCTTCAAAGACTGAGATCCACTTGGTGATCTCTTTGAGCTAAATGAGATGGAAGGCTTTACTTATTACGTGTAGGTGGACCAAATTGGTGGATAGAGGCGGAAAACGTGTGTTACAGTTGTGCTTACATAGGCTTCTCTTGGACAAGGTTAATTGTGTGAGAAGAGGCCATGTGTAATTATGGCATAGGAAACGATTGCTACTGAGGCAATATATATC